>NC_083342.1:37742070-39124140 GCF_019175385.1 Lycium barbarum | reverse complement strand
CAAATAAATATAAGGGACTATTAGCCATTCCCCATTAGAAAGTTCAAGAAACAAAGTAAAAACAATTGAGAAAAAATAAAAGGCCATTCGGCCATTGAAGAAAGAAAAGGAAAAATTTTTGCTCTTCAACATTTGTTCAAAAAATCATAATTTTCTTGTATTCCTACTAAGCTCAAGACGCTCTCCGACATGGTATAATTAGTTAAGCGAGAAAACTCCGTTTGCGGAAAGTGGAAGTTTGAAGAAAAAGGTAATAATTTTATTCTTTTATGTTGTGGAATAAGTTTATACGTTATAGTGATTAGAGTTGCATGAGAATTACGGAATTGTGGTGTGTGTGTGTTTGGCCGTGTGGGTGTGTAAGTGGGTGTGTGGCCATGTGTGGTATGGTGCCATGGGATGATGAATTAAATTTTATTTAGCTTGTTAGTTGGGTCGTTGTGGCATTTATGATGTAAATAAAGGTTTAATGATTAAGTCGGTATTGAAATTGGTTGTATATTGTAATGGGAAATTATACGTTTTAATATAGTTTTATGTAGTAATGGGAGAAAAATTGTAAAATGTGGACTGTTGTGTTGTTGATGAATTTGGAAGAAAACAATGCGATTTGGTAGTTTCGTTGCATTTATAGAAGTTCCGAATGGAATATGGAATTGGCGGAATGGCTTGAATCCTTGAATATTGTTTGAAATACTATTGAAATATATTTGAGTAATCTTGAGTTAGTTAATAAATATGGAAAATGTTGATATTAGCTTGAAATTGTGAAGGTGGAATGGAAATAGTTGCCTTATGTAGAAAGGAAGAATAATTATGTTAGGATGCGTTTTATTGCGATTGTTCATGTTGTTGGCATTGTTGTGGGTGTTGTTGTTGATATTATGGCCGAGCTAAGTCTCGGGGATGTTGAATTTATAGGGGAAATGCTGCCGAAATTTCGGTAGACAAATATGACGTTAAGTTGAATTCTTAGGAGCTTATAACTCACATTTGGTAATTGTGACCAAATTGTAGATTTTGGCGAACTTGAGACTTGATTTTGGAGACGTGTAGGAAGCGGGAAAGGTATGTAAAGCTATCCCTTTCCTTCTTTTGGCATGTCCTAGGCATACTAGGTTGAGATTTGAGTCTCGGGGGCAGTTCTGTTCATGGAAATCCGAGTCTGATTTTAGGTACTATTCATTCAAGGTAATTGAATTATAATTCTTATGTTTTGTTGGAAAAATATTCGAACATCCATAATTTGCACAAATGTGATAGAATCGTTTTGAAACTTACACGGATGACTACATAGAGCCTAATGTTCGTAATTTATGTCGGCCACCTCGACTTGACCCGAGGTGGGCCCACTAGCCCCGCGACTTCCTTCGTTTGTCTTACTTAATCTACTTTCGTATGATATAAAGAGGGGACTTTTGCCTATGAATTTAAGGTTCCGTTTGATTTGTTCCATAAGTTATTTGAAAGCTCCTAAATGTGAACGACCCTAAATTTTCAGAAAATGGCTCATGAGGTATTTTTCGAAAGTTTTGTAAATTTAAAGGCTCATATCTTTTGTATACTAATTCTGACAGACTCGATACTTATTTTGAACTTTCTGATCTCAATATTTATATATATATGTGTATTTATTTGTCGAGTCTTGGAATTTAATCATGTATATGCATATGGTTTCCGCACTACTCTGCTCGTGCCTATTAATATGATATCGTTCGCCGGTTCCCGAACCGGTTTGTGATCGTGCGCACTATGATATATTCGGCAGTATGATGTGTTACGGTTCCCGAGACCTCGCCATAGGGCCGGGTTCCGTTTATGGAGTTATGTTGTGATATGGCTTATGATATGTTTTGATGATATGATGCCATGTGATCATATGTTGTGTTCGGGGTGTACGGAGATTTGAAACCTTCTGGAGTATGCTGTGTTGTGGCGCCAGCGTCGGAGTGGTGACCACGTTCCTGAGCCTTATGCATGATTTTCTATTTGCATTATGTACATATGTCTTCAGTACATGTTTGATATATTGATCCGGTATTCTCTCTCTATACCTTTCACTTCAGTTATGGTTTGGATTTCTGTACTTTATGCTTTACATACACAGTACATCTTTCGTACTGACCCCCTTTCTTCGGGGGCTGCGTTTCATGCCCGCAGGTACAGAGGTTCGTGATCTGCCAGTGTAGGCCACACGGCCTAGTTGTCTGTACACGTGCATGTATCTGGCGATGTAGATTCCGCCAATCTATCAGATTTGGATGCGGCCTAAATGGCCTGTATGTTTGTATATGTGCACATGTTCGGCGATGTGTATTCCGCCGCCTCTGTTGGTTTTGATATGATAATATTTGCTTTCAGTCCGTTTACGATGATTAGTATGAAAATCTGAGTTAGATTAAAATATGACGAGTTAGTATGTAAGTCTGTTTGGGGTGTCCAAATAGGACATCAGTCGCGGCCCACGGAGCTGGGTCGTGACAAAAGTGGTATCAGAGCGGTTTGTCCTCGGAATGTCTACAGGCAGTGTCTCGTAGTGTCTTGTTTATCGGTGTGTTGTGCACCACATCTATAAACAGGAGGCTACAGGACATTTAGGGCGTTACCTTTATTTGGATCTTAGATCGTGCGATAGAGCCAACCGTAGGAAATGAATTCCTTTTTACTAACCCTTGATTTCAGCCGAAGAACGGCGTCGACAGAAGGCAGTGACTGATGATATTGGAAGCTACACAGTACACAGGTAAGAAATGGTATGAAAGATGTATGTTGGGGAAGTCATTTGAAGTATGATTGAAATATAAAGTTGAAGATCGAAAAGGGAAAGTAAATAGGAAAGTGTCACCGGTGCCGTTTGAGTTATGTATGTGAGGTAAGTCTCGATATCTTCATACTTTTACTTGAAATTTATTAGCCCTGTGTGGCTATGATACGATATGATATGTACGTATATATGTTGGCCCTGTTAGGCATTGCTGGTATTTCTGCGTGCAGGTGTTGGGATAATAAGAAGTACAGAGGAACCTCTGCCCATATTTTTCCAAAATTTTAAAAAGGAAAATGAGATATAAGTTCTTAACATGTCTTGAAAGTCGATACCGATGGGGTAAATCTATTATGTTGGATTAAAGTTTAAGGGATACCATCCATGTCATTCGTAAGAAGCACCATCCTTATTTGGAAATTTTATTTCGAGAAGGCATATATGACCAGCAAATTCTTAATTCATTTAAACTGACCAGAATACGTTCCAACCACACCTTGCTTTAGAAAAGCTTATGTTGAAGGGAAAAAATGTCCAGCGATTAAGTTTCACTTTATTGGAAGAATACAAAGCGTATGACAAGCAGTCGGGAATTAAATGGTTCGCCCACGACTCAAAAATATATATATGGAGGTAATTATGTGAGTTAAGTACTAAGAAGTTCTGCGATGTTTGTCGGACTCTAGTTCCTTTCTGCTGGTGGTTAGAGAGGGCCTTACAGTAACATTTTATCAGATCTCATCGACTAATTGGAGATGAAATTTGTGGAATAAAAATCTAAACTTGTGGGCTGCCTAGAATCATATGTATAGATGAAGGTAAATATTGAGGATTTAAAAAGGGGCGACACGGTAATTATATGGTCAAAAAAGTAAAAGACTCCTCTCTAGATCTGGGGGACCCGCTACGAGAACGTTTTGAAAGTTGTTAAGACCCCGACTTGCCTTAAATTACGTGATAAAGGTCGTGCGGGGCAGTTGATGTGATTATACCGGACTTAACGCACCTAAATGCATTAAAGTTTTAAGGTTAAGCGTGCTAGGGCCAGAGCAATTTCGGGATGGGTGACCCCCTGGGAAATGTACTAAAATTTTCACGAATATAGATATCAGAGATAAATAGGAAATTTGAGGTAACCTAAAGGGAATTAGGGTATGTGGAATGGTTAGAAACTTTATAGAGGTCGTGTGGGCTGAGACGGATTAGATTAATGAAAAGGAAGAAAGAGCAACGCAGCTCTAGAATTAGAGTGAGTTTGAACAAGTGATTGCAGATGTTTTGTAAAAGAAATGACAGTAATGTGTATGTATGTACATGACTCCCCTTTTATGACTATGTCAATCGATAGGTGAACCCTAACAACTAGTGTTGTAATTTATGAAAGACATTAAGTGGACAAATTTAAGAGACAAAGCGAAAGGTATGGTACAAATGTTACGAAATAAATTGATAGTGATTTTGCTATAGGCTGAGATTGGAAGCTTCTAATACAACGATATTTGGAAAGAAAATAGAGTAATTCGATTATCAAGAAAGCAGAACGACAGATAAGGAACGGGTGTGAAAGAAGGGGTAACTTGGCCGAATCTTCCAATGAGGAAGAATATGATTACTAAAAGATAAATTGCTACATTAACTACATTATTTGAGGACCAGCTATCAGATAAGATTTTGTACTATGTGATCGAGAATTATCATCGCCTCGTGATTTTGGTAAGGACTCGTACGAGGCTAATCAAGTTATAGATTGTAAAGAAAAGGCATGGATATGATATAAGTACAGCCCCTTAAAAAGGGGGGGGGGGGGGGGGGAGAACGTATTACGTTAGACTTAAAACGGCATTACAATATCTTTAGGTGTTAAGAAAGGAAATCTATTGACTTGAGGCCCGAGCTTAAATGTATCTACATACCAAGAGAATAAAGGAAAAGAGTGAAAGATGCCTTAAGAAAATGCTTCTTGCCAATATGAATTGTGATATGTTTACGTCATGATTTGAATCCCCCCCCCCCCTATCGGGTAAACTGATGTTGTACCTAAGTACGCAATAATATGTTTTAAAGAATAGTAATAAAGGCAAGAAAATGGCTACGAGTTAAGTTCCTAAAGTAATGGAGAGGATTATCAGGCTCAAAGGATATTTCGGGTAATAACGATTATTGTAATAGGAATACCAGTGCTTGGTAGTTTGGAAATCTTTGAAGGAAAGAAAGGGGTTCGTTAGATACTAGAAAATAGTTCATAGACCACTAATCACATGAAACATGAGAAGATACACCATGAAATTATGTGGATTATCGGTACGAAATGGTGTTTGATCATATTTGTAAAGAATCCGCACGAGAGAAATTATTCCACTCATGATCTGGAATTAGCCGCGGTGATTCATGTTTTTGAAAATATGGCGGCATTATTTATATGGAGTCCACGCAGATATTTGTACGGACCATCAGAGTCTCCAGTATATTTTAAGCAAAAAGGAGCTGAATTTGCGGTAAGGAAGATGGTTTGAATTATTGAAAGATCATGACGTCGATATTTTGTATCACCCTAGAAAAGCCAGTGTTGTGGCAGACGCACTTAGCCGCAAATCTATGGGCGGTTTGACCGGTGTGCATCCAGAAAAGAGGAATTAGTTTGTGAAATTCATCAGTTAGCTAGCCGTAAAGTCCGTTTGGACGATTCTGGAAATATTGGGGGTTTCTGTCCGAGAAGTTGCTGAATCATCGATTATGGAAAAGGTAAAATAGCGTCAGTTCAAAGATCTTATTCTAATACAGTGCAGAGATACAATTCTTGATAAGGAAAAGAACCAATTCGAGGCTTCACCTGATGGGATATTGTGATACAGAGGTAGATTATATGTGCCTGACGCTGCAGTGCCGCAACGGCCAACTATGGGCGAAGCACGATACTCAGTATTATGTTCATCTTGGATTCACTAGAATATAGTACGATATTAAATGCTTATACTGGTGGGGACGGTATGAAAGGAGACACTGCATAGTTCGTTGGCCAAAGCCCAAATTGCCAGTAAGTCAAGATCGAGCATCAAAAGCCCGCCGGATTGCTACAGGAAATGGAAATTCCAGCTTGGAAGTGAGAAGCGATTAATATGGATTTCATTATAGGTTTACCGCGCACTCCACATAGGTACGATATTATTTGGGTCATTGTTGATAGATTAACGAAATCGGCCCATTTTCTTCCGGTCAGAATTACTTATTCGGCTGAGGATTATCGTCACGACCCAACCCCGTAGGCCATGACTAGTGCCCGATCTGGGCACCCAAACCCGTCTATCAAAGGCTATCTCTAATTTTTGTCAAACGCATTCAAGTATATAACAGAAGCCGACAAGGCTATATTCCAAATTTAGATAATTTCCAAAAAAAATTCGGCAGAGTTTCCTTTGTTTTACTGACTATCCAAAATAACCCTGCGCACAGGAAATACCAACAAAGGCCACACCGGCCAACAAGGCAACAAGTAAACATATGCGGACCGGCTGCCGCGGCGAATGGGATCACCCAAACACAACATACACACATCCGTACAGAAAGACCCCAACCCACAAACATGTCCACAGACCTCTAAACAGACCGACAGAATCATATGACGGGACAGGGCCCCGCCGTACCCAAATAGTCAAATATACAGAAATATATACATAGCAAAAGATGTAGGTACCAAAAGTGGACTCCGGATCAAAAGGGAGCCCTCCGAAATAGCAGAAAGTGGGGCCTACAGTGGTGGATCACCGGTATCTGTACCTGCGGGCATGAAACGCAGCCCCCGAAGAAAGGGGGTCAGTATGAAAGATGTACTGAGTATGTAAAGCATAGAGTACAGAAATATGAGCCACAACTGAAAACAAACAGGATACAAAGGGGAAATACCGAACAGTATATCAAAATCTGTATCAAAACCATATATACATAATGCAAACAAAATCATGCAAAGCTCAGGAACGTGGTCACCACTCCAACGCTGGTGCCACACACTGCATAACACCAGAAGGTTCAAATCTTCGTATATCCCCGAGCACACATATCAGCATAACATATCACCAGTCATATCACAGCATAACTCCAAACGGAACCCGGCCCTATGGCGAGGTCTCGGGAACCGTAACACAGCATACAGCCGAATTTATCATAGCGCGCACGAATCTTAACCGGCTCGGGAACCGGTGAACGAAGTCATAATAAGGGCACGAGCGGAGTCGTGAGCAACCAATGCAATTTATAAGTCAAAACATCTTTTGAAACTTGATAATATCATATGCTAATTCATTAGTCAACTAGTTCGAATAGTTAGTCAATACGGGGTTCGTTTCACAAAATATTTCCAACCTAGTATTTATGGTTCAAAATATAATCTAGAATACTGTGGCAGTCTAAACATTATTTTATGATAGCCAAATTCATAAACAAAAGTGTTTTGCTGACATTATACAAAAATGAGAATAATAGAGCAACAAGGAAGTCTCGATGCTAGCGGGGCCACCGCGGGTCAAGTCGAGGTGACGGACATGAATCACGGACATTTAGGGTCTATGGAATCATACATGGAAGATCCGAAGCAATTTGATTACATTTTCATAAGTTTCGGACATTTAATTACTTTGCAAGGAAAAGAAGAACTTTAAGGTTCAATTCAGTTGAATGAATAGTGCTCGATTTCTAATTCGGATTTCAAGGAACAGAACTGCCCCCAGGGCTCCGATATCAACCTAGGATACTTAAGACATGCCAAAAGAAGGAATAGGGTAGCCTTACATACCTTATAAGCGTCTTACGCTCGCCAAAAACTCAAGTCCCGTTTCGCTCAGAATCTGCAAATGGTCAAAGTTACCAATTAGGGATTTTAAGGCTTAAGAGTTTCCTTTGCTTCATTTTTGTCTACCGAAATTTCGGCAGCATCTCCCCTATATATATAACACCCCCGAGACTCAACTCGGCTCAATATACATCAACTACAGCAGCCCACAATACCACAAACATCATAAATCATAACAAAATCATTCTAACGTCAATATTCTTCCTTTCTACATAAATCGACAACTTTCATTCAAACTCCACGATATCAAGCCAATATCAACATTATCATATTCATTTACTCATTGAAGATTATTCAAACACAATCCAATAATATCCCAAGCGATTTATATGAATTTAAGAAATCCGCCGCTTTCCATATTCTACCTGAAACGTCAACAACTACGACGAACATACTAACTCGCATTGTTTCCTTCCAAATTCCTTAACAACAACCATAATCCACATTTAAAGTCTTACTTTCACATTTATATAAAAATACACATAAATCATATATTTTCCCATAAAAACCCGCAACCATTTTCAATGCCAATTCAATTCGTTAAACATTCATTTACGTCATGAATGCCACAACGACGCAACTAACAAACTAAACAAAATCAAATTCACCTTCCCTTCCACACTATCATGGTTCACGGCCAAACACACCCTCTACACACACACACGCCACTCACAAACACCACAAAATTCCATAATCTTCATGCCACTTTAATCACTATAGCATATATATCCATTCCATAACATAAAAACATAGAAATCTTACCTTTTTCTTAAAATTCCGACTTGCCGCAAACGTCGCTCTCTCGCTTAACTAATTATATCACGTCGGAGAGCGTCTTGAACTTACTACAATACAAGAAGGACAAGAGTTTTAGATGGAAAACAAGGCTAGGAGATTTTTTTTTTTTGTTGTTGGAGGGTTCTCGGCCGAGAGCTCTTTCTTGGAGCTCTTCAATCTTTTTTTTTGTGATTAATTTGCTTTCTTGAACATTCCAAAGGATAAGCTTGTATATATATTATTGCCCCTTTAATATATGTCACATGGTCATCACATGACTACTTAATCCATGGACTTGGGCTTCTATATGTTGGACCATGGCCGGCCACCTTTGTGGTTTGGGCCTAAATTTCCTCAAGTTTATTGAGCCCAATTCGTTAAAGCTCTCATTTTGTAATTCCCGAAACTAATTTCCGAAATTCCAATTTTGCCCTTGGACTTCCTCCATATTTCCACACCAATATTTTTCATAAACAACCTAGACATATTAACTAAAATCAAAATATTGCCTTATAACATACAAGTTCTAATTATTTCCAAGACTTTCCAATTATGCGAAATTACGGGATATAACATTCTCCCCCCCTTTAGAACATTCATCCCCGAATGTTAAATTAGTCTTATAAAGTCTTATGAGCATAACGGGGGAGTCTCTCTTTATAACTAGCACACATGATTTATTCGTCAATTAATGCAACAAACTTAAAAGTTTAGATTACCTGTGGGCGTAGGAAACAAGTGGGGATATTTCTTCCTCATCTCCTCCTCTGACTCCCAGGTCATCTCTTCCCGGTTGTTGTTGCGCCATAGGACTTTAACAGAAGGCACTTCCTTAGTGCGTAGTCTCCTGACCTGCCGATCCAGAATAGTTATAGGCTGCTCTTCATAAGACAAATGCTCCGTTACCTGAATATCATTTACGGGGAATATTCTGGAAGGATCACCAATACATTTTCGCAGCATGGACACATGAAATACCGGGTGTACTGCCTCCAAATCGGATGGTAAGTCTAGCTCATAGGCGACCTCGCCTATCTTCCGAATGATCTGATATGGCCCAATGTATCGCGGACTAAGCTTACCCTTTTTACCGAATCTCATTACACCCTTCATAGGCGACACCTTCAGGAATACCCAGTCGCCAATCTGGAACTCTAACGGTCGACGTCGTCTGTCTGCATATGCTTTCTGTCGACTCTGCGCAGCCAATAATCGCTCCCGAATAAGTTTTACTTTATCCACTGCTTCCTGGATCACATCTGGTCCAATTAATTTGGTTTCACCCACATCGAACCAACCAATAGGAGATCTGCATTTTCTGCCATAAAGAGCTTCGTACGGTGCCATCTGAATGCTTGAGTGATAACTATTATTATAAGCAAATTCAATAAGCGGCAAATGATCATCCCAGCTACCTCTGAAATCAATAACGCAGGCCCACAACATATCTTCCAGCGTCTGAATAGTGCGCTCGGCCTGCCCGTCGGACTGAGGATGAAATGTTGTACTAAGGCTCACCTGAGTCCCTAATCCCTCCTGGAATGACCTCCAGAAATTTGCCGTAAACTGGGCACCTCAGTCGGTAATAATAGATACAGGGACTCCGTGAAGTCTGACTATCTCTCTGATGTATAATCTAGCATAGTCCTCAGCCGAATAAGTAGTCCGGACTGGGAGAAAGTGGGCTGATTTCGTCAATCTGTCAACAATAACCCAAATAGAATCATACCTGCGTGGAGTGCGCGGTAACCCAACAACGAAATCCATATTAATCATCTCCCATTTCCAGGCTGGGATTTCCATCTCCTGTAATAATCCACCGGGCTTCTGATGTTCAATTTTAACTTGTTGACAATTCGGGCACTGGCCAACGAACTCAGCAATATCTTTCTTCATACCGTCCCACCAATACAAACACCTGATATCATTATACATTTTAGTGGAACCAGGATGAACAGAATACCGTGCATTATGCGCCTCGCCCATGATTTGTCGCCGTAAGCCTGCAACATCCGGTACACAGAATTTGCCTTCATATAATAATACCCCTTCGGGCAAAATTTCAAACGGACTCTTTTCTTTATTAAGGGCCACATCCCTGTACTGAACCATAATAGGATCTTCAAACTGTCGCTGCTTTACTTCTTCTATAATAGATGATTCAGCAACTGCACGAACAGAAATCACAGAATCTCCAGAATCTGCCAAACGAACTCCAAGGCTGGCCAACTGATGAATTTCACGAACCAAATCTTTCTTACCAGGTGGTACGTCAGCCAAATTGCCTATAGACTTGCGGCTAAGTGCATCTGCTACCACATTGGCTTTCCCCGGATGGTACAGAATATCAACGTCATAATCTTTCAATAATTCAAGCCATCTTCTTTGCCGCAAATTCAGTTCTTTCTGCTTAAAAATATACTGGAGACTCTTATGGTCCGTATAAATATCAACATGGACCCCATATAAATAATGTCGCCAAATCTTCAAAGCGTGAATCACCGCGGCCAACTCAAGATCATGAGTGGGATAATTCTTCTCGTGCGGTCTGAGCTGCCGGGAAGCATAGGCTATAACTCGACCGTGCTTCATCAACACACAGCCTATCCCAATACCAGAGGCATCACAATAGACAACATACTCGTCTGATCCTTCTGGAAGAGCTAAAACTGGAGCTGTAATTAATTTTTCTTCCAACATCTGAAAGCTGCGCTCACAGGCATCAGTCCACTGAAATTTTGCTGCTTTCTGAGTAAGCTTCGTTAGTGGTGCCGCAATAAAAGAAAATTTTTCCACGAACCTCCGATAATATCCGGCTAACCCCAGAAAACTGCGAACCTCTGTCGGTGTAGTAGGCCTGGGCCAATTCTGTACAGCTTCAATTTTCTGCGTATCGACCCGAATACCATCTGCTCCGACAATATGCCCCAAGAATGCCACAGAAGTTAACCAGAATTCACATTTGGAAAATTTAGCATATAATTTTTGTTGCCGAAGAATGCCAAGTACTGTTCTCAAATGATCTGAATGCTCCTCTGCTGATCGTGAATAAATCAAAATATCATCGATAAACACAATCACGAACATATCCAGGAAAGGCCGAAATACCTGATTCATCAGATCCATGAATACCGCTGGAGCATTAGTCAGCCCGAAAGACATCACTCTGAATTCATAATGCCCGTACCGGGTCCTGAAAGCAGTCTTCGGGATATCTGATTCTCGCACTCGCACCTGATGATAACCCGAGCGCAAATCTATCTTCTAAAAATATTTAGAACCCTGCAACTGATCAAATAAATCATCAATCCGGGGGAGGGGATATTTATTCTTTATAGTCACCTTATTTAGTTGCCGATAATCAATACACATTCGCAGTGACCCATCTTCTTTCTTACAAATAATACCGGTGCTCCCCAGGGTGATGTACTTGGTCTGATAAAGCCTTTATCTAACAGATCTTTCAGCTGCTCTTTCAATTCCTTCAATTCAGCCGGTGCCATTCTGTACGGAGGAATGGATATAGGCTGCGTATCCGGCAACAAGTCTATAGTGAAATCTATCTCCCGTTCAGGCGGAAGACCCGGAAGCTCATCTGGAAACACATCGGGGAACTCGCTAACAACCGGAACAGACTGAAGAGTAGGTGTCTCGGCTGTAGTATCGTGCACACGAACCAAATGATACATATAACCTTTCTGAATCATCTTCTTAGCCTTGAGGTACGAAATAAACTTACCCCTCGGTGATGCTGTAGACCCGAACCACTCTATAACTGGTTCCCCTGGAAACTGAAAACGGACTACCTTTTTCTGGCAGTCAACATTAGCATAACAGGAAGCTAACCAGTCCATACCCATAATGACATCGAATTCCAGCATATCTAATTCTATCAAATCAGCTTTAGTGCAGCGATCACATATAGTCACAGAACAATCCCTATATACCTGCCTCGCTATAATACAATCCCCAACCGGTGTAGCTACCTCAAATAGCTCTATAGGCTCAGACACTATCCCACTTTTACTAGCAACGAGCGGGGAAATATATGATAAAGTAGAACCAGGATCAATCAGTGCATATACAGATCTGGAGAAAACCAGTAATGTACCTGTGACAACATTCGGCGAAGCCTCCTGGTCCTGGCGACTGGCTAATGCATATATGCGGTTCGAGGGACCGTTAGAACCTGAAGGACTGCCACGACCTCGACCGCGTCCTGCCGGTGCAGGCATACCACGCCCCGCAGGGCGTGCAACTCATGGAGCAGATGATGAACCAGCGGCTGATCCCGTCAGCTGAGCTACACTACCAGAACCGCTCGCCAACGGACAATCTCGCATAATATGGCCCTGACCGCCGCATGAAAAATAGGCTCCAGTAAGTCGATAACACTCTCCCGGGTGCGATTTCCCGCAATGGGAACAACAGGGCCTGGGTGGTCTGGGCTGATTGGGACCTCTGGCTATCTGTGACCCTGACGCTCTGGAGCTCTGACCAGCCCCAGACTGTCCTGCACTGTCAAATCTCCTACCGGCTGGCTGTGTACCCCGGCCTGACGGAGGAGGATGTCTACCTGACTGCTGCTGCTGAGGCTGTCCGCCTCGAGAATCTCCAGAATAACCTACGGATCTGGCCCTCTTGGGCGGCCTCCTGTCCCGATCTCTGCTGGAATAATCAGCTCTATGTCGGTCCTCCATACCCAGGGCATAAGCCTGTAGTCGGGCAATATCCATGTCTGTCTGCAATGCCACCGCCATACAACCATCAATCAAATAGCGATCTAACCCCATCACGTATCTGTGCATCCGATCAGCCATATCTGCTACTATGGTAGGTGCATACCGGGCCAAAGAATCAAACTCCATATTATACTCACGGACGCTCCGACCCCTCTGCTACAGATGCAAAAATCGGTCAACCCGCGCCCACCGTAACTCTGGGGGCAAAAGGTGGCGAGTGAAAGTAGTCACGAACTCGTCCCAAGTAGCTGGGGGAG
Source organism: Lycium barbarum (assembly GCF_019175385.1). Classification (NCBI taxonomy): domain Eukaryota; kingdom Viridiplantae; phylum Streptophyta; class Magnoliopsida; order Solanales; family Solanaceae; genus Lycium; species Lycium barbarum. Next base: position 39,110,757 of record NC_083342.1, on the reverse strand, counting down.
CACCCTCACCCCTGGATAGCTCCCAGGACTCATACCAGTGAGCAGCAACATCTCGTAGTCTATGCGAAGCCAACTCAACAGACTCAGTCTCTGAAGCCCTGACCAAGTCTAGTGAGCGCCGCATCCCCCGAATAAAGTCATGGGGGTCCTCGTCGGGCTTAGACCCTAAAAACTCTGGAGGGCCACATAATAGAAACTCTCGAACCCTCAGGCTGTCACGCCTGTCGTCCTCATCATCATCTCTCCGCCCGCGTCTGCGAGCTTGTCCCGCTACCAGAGTGGTCAATAACTGCACAGCCTCTCTCAGTGTCCTGTCCTCCGCCCCTGGCCGAGGAGCTGGAGGCTCGGGTGCGGGTACGCGTACCCCTGGAGCTGCTAATGGACCTGCTCCAGGCTCCGCCGGTGGTGTAGCGGATCCCTCTGAATGGGGCACAACCTCGGGCAAATCATAAACACGAGCCCGGGTAACTCGCTGTGCCTGACTAGTCCCTGTCATCCCTGCCTTGCCCTTCTGGGCCGCCGTTGCCTTCTTCGGAGGCATCACTGCAAACACAATAACGAATCAGATCAAAATCATCCTAATAGCACGGCTCTAACGCACGATCTAAGATTCCAAAGAAAAGTAACACCCTAAATGCCCTGTAGCCTCCTGTTTATAGATGTGGTGCACAACACACCGATAAACAAGACTCTACGAGACACGGCCTGTAGACATTCCGAGGACAAACCGCTCTGATACCACTTTTGTCACGACCCAACCCCGTAGGCCATGACTAGTGCCCGATCTGGGCACCCAAACCCGTCTATCAAATGCTATCTCTAATTTTTTTCAAACGCATTCAAGTATATAACAGAAGCCGACAAGGCTATATTCCAAATTTAGATAATTTCCAGAAAAATTTCGGCAGAGTTTCCTTTGTTTTACAGACTATCCAAAATAACCCTGCGCACAGAAAATACCAACAAAGGCCACACCGGCCAACAAGGCAACATGTAAACATATGCGGACCGGCCGCCGCGGCGAATGGGATCGCCCAAACACAACATACACACATCCGTACAGAAAGACCCCAACCCACAAACATGTCCACAGACCTCTAAACAGACCGACAAAATCATATGACGGGACAGGGCCCCGCCGTACCCAAATAGTAAAATATACAGAAATATATACATAGCAAAAGATGTAGGTACCAAAAGTGGACTCCGGATCAAAAGGGAGCCCTCCGAAATAGCAGAAAGTGGGGCCTACAGTGGTGGATCACCGGTATCTGTACCTGCGGGCATGAAACGCAGCCCCCGAAGAAAGGGGGTCAGTACGAAAGATGTACTGAGTATGTAAAGCATAGAGTACAGAAATATGAGCCACAACTGAAAACAAACAGGATACAAAGGGGAAATACCGAACAGTATATCAAAATCTGTATCAAAACCACATATACATAATGCAAACAAAATCATGCAAAGCTCAGGAACGTGGTCACCACTCCGACGCTGGTGCCACACACTGCATAACACCAGAAGGTTCAAATCTCTGTATATCCTCGAGCACACATATCAGCATAACATATCACCAGCCATATCACAGCATAACTCCAAACGGAACCCGGCCCTATGGCGAGGTCTCGGGAACCGTAACACAGCATACGGCCGAATTTATCATAGCGCGCACGAATCATAACCGGCCCGGGAACCAGTGAACGAAGTCATAATAAGGGCACGAGCGGAGTCGTGAGCAACCAATGCAATTTATAAGTCAAAACATCTTTTGAAACTTGATAATATCATATGCTAATTCATTAGTCAACTAGTTCGAATAGTTAGTCAATACGGGGTTCGTTTCACAAAATATTTCCAACATAGTATTTATGGTTCAAAATATAATCTAGAATACTGTGGCAGTCTAAAAATTATTTTATGATAGCCAAATTCATAAACAAAAGTGTTTTGCTGACATTATACAAAAATGAGAATAATAGAGCAACAAGGAAGTCTCGATGCTAGCGGGCCCACCGCGGGTCAAGTCGAGGTGACGGACATGAATCACGGACATTTAGGGTCTATGGAATCATACATGGAAGATCCAAAGCGATTTGATTACATTTGCATAAGTTTTGGACATTTAATTACTTTGCAAGCAAAAGAAGAACTTTAAGGTTCAATTCAATTGAATGAATAGTGCTCGATTTCTAATACGGATTTCAAGGAACAGAACTGCCCCCGGGGCTCCGATATCAACCTAGGATACTTAAGACATGCCAAAAGAAGGAATAGGGTAGCCTTACATACCTTATAAGCGTCTTACGCTCGCCCAAAACTCAAGTCCCGTTTCGCTCAGAATCTGCAAATGGTCAAAGTTACCAATTAGGGATTTTAAGGCTTAAGAGTTTCCTTTGCTTCATTTTTGTCTAACGAAATTTCGGCAGCATCTCCCCTATATATATAACACCCCCGAGACTCAACTCGGCTCAATATACATCAACTACAGCAGCCCACAATACCACAAACATCATAAATCATAACAAAATCATTCTAACGTCAATATTCTTCCTTTCTACATAAATCGACAACTTTCATTCAAACTCCACGATATCAAGCCAATATCAACATTATCATATTCATTTACTCATTGAAGATTATTCAAACACAATCCAATAATATCCCAAGCGATTTATATGAATTTAAGAAATCCGCCGCTTTCCATATTCTACCCGAAACGTCAACAACTACGACGAACATACTAACTCGCATTGTTTCCTTCCAAATTCCTTAACAACAACCATAATCCACATTTAAAGTCTTACTTTCACAATTATATAAAAATACACATAAATCATATATTTTCCCATAAAAACCCGCAACCATTTTCAATGCCAATTCAATTCGTTAAACATTCATTTACGTCATGAATGCCACAACGACGCAACTAACAAACTAAACAAAATCAAATTCACCTTCCCTCCCACACTATCATGGCTCACGGCCAAACACACCCTCTACACACACACACGCCACTCACAAACACCACAAAATTCCATAATCTTCATGCCACTTTAATCACTATAGCATATATATCCATTCCATAACATAAAAACATAGAAATCGTACCTTTTTCTTAAAATTCCGACTTGCCGCAAACGTCGCTCTCTCGCTTAACTAATTATATCACGTCGGAGAGCGTCTTGAACTTACTACAATACAAGAAGGACAAGATTTTTAGATGGAAAACAAGGCTAGGAGAATTATTATTATTATTATTTTTTTGTTGGAGGGTTCTCGGCCGAGAGCTCTTTCTTGGAGCTCTTCAATCTTTTTTTTTTTGTGTTTAATTTGCTTTCTTGAACATTCCAAAGGATAAGCTTGTATATATATTATTGCCCCTTTAATATATGTCACATGGTCATCACATGACTACTTAATCCATGGACTTGGGCTACTATATGTTGGACCATGGCCGGCCACCTTTGTGGTTTGGGCCTAAATTTCCTCAAGTTTATTGAGCCCAATTCATTAAAGCTCTCGTTTTGTAATTCCCGAAACTAATTTCCGAAATTCCAATTTTTCCCTTGGACTTCCTCCATATTTCCACACCAATATTTTTCATAAACAACCTAGACATATTAACTAAAATCAAAATATTTCCTTATAACATACAAGTTCTAATTATTTCCAAGACTTTCCAATTATGCGAAATTACGGGATATAAAAATTATGCCAGGTTGTATATTGAAGAGATAATAAGACTTCATGGGGTTCCTGTATCTATTATAACCGACAAAGGTGCTCAGTTTACGGCTAACTTCTGGGGAATCGTCCCAGGAAGGACTGGGCACTCAGGATAGTCATAGTACAGTATGTCATCCTCAGTCCGACGGACAGACCGAGTGTACTATTCAGATCCCACTGGAAGATATGCTACGGATCTATGTTATTGATTCCAAGGATAGTGGAAGTGATCATTTACCGTTGACTGAATTTGCTTATAATAATAATAATAGTTATCGCTCCAGCATCTAGATAGCACCATACGAATACGAGACTTCATATGGTAGAAAATGCAGATCTTCGATTGGTTGGTTCGATATGGGTGAAACAAAGTTGATCGGACCAGGTATGGTTCAGTAAGAAGTTGATAAAGTGAAATCTATTCAGGAATGGTTATCGGCTGCCTAGAGCAGACAGAAATCATATGCAGGTAAACGACGCCGACTGTTAGAGTTTCAGATTGGCAACTGGGTATTTCTGAAGGTATCGCCTCTGAAGGGTGTAATGAGATTCGGTAAAAAGGGCAAGCTTAGCCCGTGGTACATCGGGCCATATCAGATTATTCGGAAGATAGGCGAGGTCGCCTATAAGTTAGACTTACCATCTGATCTGGAGGCAGTACATCCGGTATTCCGTGTATTCATGCTCCGTAAATGTGTTGGTGATTCTTCCAGAATATTTCCAGGGGATAATATTCAGATGACGGAGGAATTATCTTATGAGAAGCAACCTGTAGCTATTCTGAATTGTCAGGTGAGGAGGTTGCGTACCAGGGACATACCCTCTGTTAAGGTCTTACGGAGAAACAATAATAGAGAAAAAAATGACCTGGGAATCAGAGGACGAAATGAAGAAGAAGTACCCTCACTTGTCCTCTACGCCTACAGGTAACCTAAATTTCTAAACTTGTTATATTAACTGGTAAGTGACTTATGTGTGTTACTCATAAGAATAAACTCCCCCGAAATGCTTGTCAGACCCTATAAGGCTAATCTAACATTCGAGGACGAATGTTCTAAAGTGGGGGGGGGGGGGGGGGGGAGAATGTTATATCCCGTGTTTTTGCGCGTTTGAAAAACATGGGATAATCTTGACTTGTGGGAAATGAGGCAGTGTTTTTACTTTATTTAAAATATGTGTGATATTCTTGGAAATTTTTGAAGCGGAAGTACGGAAGAAGGCCAAGGGACAAATTGAAATTTCGGAAATTAGTTTTGGGAATTACAAAATAGGATTTATAATTAATTGGGCTAAAAAAAATAAGAGGAAATTGAGGCCCAAATATTAGGGGGGTGGCCGGCCAACAAGCCTTCGCCCAAGCCCATGTCACATGATGATCATGTGACAAATAAATATAAGGGACTATTAGTCATTCCCCATTAGAAAGTTCAAGAAACAAAGTAAAAAAAATTGAGAGAAAAATAAAAGGCCATTCGGCCATTGAAGAAAGAAAAGGAAAAATTTTTGCTCTTCAACTTTTGGTCCAAAAATCATAATTTTCTTGTATTCCTACTAAGCTCAAGACGCTCTCCGACGTGGTATAATTAGTTAAGCGAGAAAACTCCGTTTGCGGAAAGTGGAAGTTTGAAGAAAAAGGTAATAATTTTATTCTTTTATGTTGTGGAATAAGTTTATACGTTATAGTGATTAGAGTTGCATGAGAATTACGGAATTGTGGTGTGTGTGTGTTTGGCTGTGTGGGTGTGTAAGTGGGTGTGTGGCCGTGTGTGGTATGGTGCCATGGGATGATGAATTAAATTTTATTTAGCTTGTTAGTTGGGTCGTTGTGGCATTTATGATGTAAATAAAGGTTTAATGATTAAGTCGGTATTGAAATTGGTTGTATGTTGTTATGGGAAATTATACGTTTTAATATAGTTTTATGTAGTAATGGGAGAAAAATTGTAAAATGTGGACTGTTGTGTTGTTGATGAATTTGGAAGAAAACAATGCTATTTGGTAGTTTCGTTGCATTTATAGAAGTTCCGAATGGAATATGGAATTGGCGGAATGGCTTGAATCCTTGAATATTGTTTGAAATACTATTGAAATATATTTGAGTAATCTTGAGTTAGTTAATGAATATGGAAAATGTTGCTATTAGCTTGAAATTGTGAAGGTGGAATGGAAATTGTTGCCTTATGTAGAAAGGAAGAATAATTATGTTAGGATGCGTTTTATTGCGATTGTTGATGTTGTTGGCATTGTTGTGGGTGTTGTTGTTGATATTATGGCCGAGCTAAGTCTCGGGGATGTTGAATTTATAGGGGAAATGCTGCCGAAATTTCGGTAGACAAATATGATGTTAAGTTGAATTCTTAGGAGCTTATAACTCACATTTGGTAATTGTGACCAAATTGTAGATTTTGGCGAACTTGAGACTTGATTTTGGAGACGTGTAGGAAGCGGGAAAGGTATGTAAAGCTATCCCTTTCCTTCTTTTGGCATGTCCTAGACATACTAGGTTGAGATTTGAGTCTCGGGGGCAGTTCTGTTCATGGAAATCCGAGTCTGATTTTAGGTACTATTCATTCAAGGTAATTGAATTATAATTCTTATGTTTTGTTGGAAAACTATTCGAACATCCATAATTTGCACAAGTGTGATAGAATCGTTTTGAAACTTACACGGATGACTCCATAGAGCCTAATGTTCGTAATTTATGTCCGCCACCTCGACTTGACACGAGGTGGGCCCACTAGCCCCGCGACTTCCTTCGTTTGCCTTACTTAATCTACTTTCGTATGATATAAAGAGGGGACTTTTGCCTATGAATTTAAGGTTCCGTTTGATTTGTTCCATAAGTTATTTGAAAGCTCCTAAATGTGAACGACCCTAAATTTTCAGAAAATGGCTCATGAGGTATTTTTCGAAAGTTTTGTAAATTTAAAGGCTCATATCTTTTGTATACTAATTCTGACAGAATCGATACTTATTTTGAACTTTCTGATCTCAATATGTATATATATATGTGTATTTATTTGTCGAGTCTTGGAATTTAATCGTGTATATGCATATGGTTTCCGCACTACTCTGCTCGTGCCTATTACTATGATATCGTTCGCCGGTTCCCGGGCCGGTTTGTGATCGTGCGCACTGTGATATATTCGGCAGTATGATGTGTTACGGTTCCCGAGACCTCGCCATAGGGTCGGGTTCCGTTTATGGAGTTATGCTGTGATATGGCTTATGATATGTTTTGATGATATGATGTGATGTGATCATATGTTGTGTTCGGGGTGTACGGAGATTTGAAACCTTCTGGAGTATGCTGTGTTGTGGTACCAGCGTCGGAGTGGTGACCACGTTCCTGAGCCTTATGCATGATTTTCTATTTGCATTATGTACATATATCTTCAGTACAGGTTTGATATATTGATCCGGTATTCTCTCTCTGTACCTTTCACTTCAGTTATGGTTTGGATTTCTGTACTTTACGCTTTACATACACAGTACATCTTTCGTACTGACCCTCTTTCTTCGGGGGCTGCGTTTCATGCCCGCAGGTACAGAGGTTCGTGATCTGCCAGTGTAGGCCACACATTCTGCTATTACAGAGTGCTTCTTTGATCCGGAGCCCATATGTTGGTACACATTTTTTTGTGATGTATATGCTTCTGTATATTTGACCATTTGGGGTACGGCGGGGCCCTGTCCCGTCATATGATTCCGTTATGGTTTGTAGAGGCCTGTAGTCCAATATGTGGGTAATGGGTCATGTGTGTGTCCGTTTGTCTATGATCTACGTCTTAATGCGGTTCCGTTTGCTATTATGGCCAAAACGGCCTAGTTGTCTGTACACGTGCATGTATCTGGCGATGTAGATTCCGCCAATCTATCAGATTTGGATGCGGCCTAAATGGCCTGTATGTTTGTGTCACGACCCAACCCCGTGGGCCGCGACTGGTATCCTAACTGGATACCCAAACGTACCTACCTGACAGAATCGGCATACCAGACAGATAATTCACACTAGCTGTATACAGACTTAAGCCAATACAAATGTAGCGCGCGCTATAACATACACATACCCGAACATGCTGAAATTTCATATAGGCCGATGAGGCTAACATAACGGACAGAGTCACAAAATCGTACGTACCTACCCGAATCGTAGCAACCCGTAACCCACATACATATCTACAGGCCTCTAACAGACATACAGAATCATATGACGGGACAGGGCCCCGCCGTACCCAGAATTACCATACGTACAGAATATACAGATGTCAGAAGATATATACCAAAAGTACACTCTCCGGACCGAAGGAGCTCTCCAAAATAGCAGAATCGGTGCCCTAGACTGGCGGCGTATCACCGGGTGCGTCTGTACCTGCGGGCATGTAACGCAGTCCCCGAAGAACCGGGGGTCAGTACGAAAAATGTACCGAGTATGTAAAGCGAAAATATCACAACATAATCATAGTCTAAATCAGAAGCACAGAAATATAGCGAACGAAATCATAATCCAACAGACAGACAGAGGTATACCGGAAGAGTCATAATTCAGACAGACAGACGGAAGGATACCGGACAGAATCATAATCCGAACGGACAAACAGAATCATAAGTCATACAGACAGACAGAATCAGAATCCATACGGACAGACAGAATCAAAATCCAGATGGACAAACAGAATCATACATAGGGTACAGAAACGTGGTCGCCACTCCTGCCTTTGGCGCCACAGCACATCGTATTTCAGAAGATTTCATATCTTCGAACATCTCCATCACATAACACATCATATCATAACCACGGTAACCCCGGGGACAGATCACACGCCGGGAAACCAGACACATCATACTTCGTAATTCATATACACGGTAACCGGGGACGGACATATACCACAGTACCCCGGAACCGGACACATCATACTTCGGGATTCATACATGGGACCGGGCCCCCGACAAAGGGACTCGGCGGCCCATCCGCACGATATAAACCGGCCCGGGATCTGGTGAAAGGAAGCTTTGAGACATCCACGAACAGATTAATGAGAAACCACATACATACGGATCGTTATACCGACTCAATCAAACTGAAGTAGGCCAAATGGCGAGTCAAATCAGAGTATTCGGATAGCGTTCATAATACGCGTCTATATCCTACTTGGGAAGGCATGACAGATTATAACAGAATCAGATTTTCAGATGTCAAAACCATTTTGCAAGATTTATATTAAAAGTAGTCATATCGTGATCAGAATAATAGTTCAGATGTTGTTTGTGCAAAACGGACAGAAATAAGATAATTTAGGTCATACAATAGGTATCGGGGCTCCGTGGGCCCACCTCGGACCAACTCGAGGCGACATGCGTAAATTACTGATAATAGACCTTATGAGGTCATCCATAGTCATTTGGAAGTATTAAGGAAGATTGCATACAAAAGTTCAATCTTACTGAAGGAATTGGAGCGGATTTCCATACAAAAGTTCACTGTGGAGCGAATTTCCATACAAAAGTTCAATCTTAGGCGACTCCGTTTGGGAAGATTGCATACAAAAGTTCACTTTGGGGACAAGTTATAAGGAAAGTGATTCAATCTTACTGAAGGAATTGGAGCGGATTTCCATCTTGAATTCCGAGGAACGGAGTCGTATTTAAGGCTCGCGGCCGAGCCTATTATGTTCAGAACATGCCTAAGAATAAAGGGGAAGGCTTTACATACCTCAATTGCGCCTTATGCTCGCTTAGCTTCACTTCCAATTTCGTCCAAAATCTACAAATGGTCAAGTTTACCCATTGTCAATTCAAGCCTTTAGACGCCAAACTTAAGCACATATTTGCCTACCGAAATTTCGGCAGCATTTCCCCTATACATATAACACGCCGGGACTTAGCTCGGCTTAATATGTCAACACAGCAACCAAGCAACAACATCAATAACAACAACAAGTATTACAAAACATATAATATGGCATACTAGCCATCTTTCCAACATAACATCACATCTTTCATTCCGACCTTACATTTCCAAACCAATCTTACCATTTTCATATTCATCACTTATCAAGGCCATTACAACATGATTCGGAGGCATGTCATATCGTTTTCACCAAATATACATAAAGTATACACAATATACGAGTCTCCTGTCAAAGACATAATTCACCCACAACTTCCAATCTTTTAGCAAGCATGTTCATGACATATTCATATCTTCCAACTTCATCAATGACAATCCTAATTTACCTCTTACTACTTTCATTTCCATATTTACATAAGTTACAACAAAGTTACATAATTTCCAACAACATCTTAACAACGATTCTTCCATAACAACAAAACCCATTATTCTTCCATTCACTTCACAATAACACAATTAACATACTAAAGAAAATTTAATTCGCTTTCCATAATCCACATCACACCACACGGCCACACACTATGTTTTCCAACTTCCACAAATTCATTCAACTTTCATTTCAAATGCAAATTCCACCATAACCACAACTAGATTACCACATAAAATTCAATTCATATTATTTATATTTCAACACATACTCACGGCCAACATGCACATACCCTTAATACACAAAATTTTCATGCTTTTTAATCATTTCCACACACTACAACATGCATACATCTCCCACAACATAACAAAGGCATAAAATTCTTACCTTTCCTCCAAGTTCTTCACTTGCCACTAGAGTTGTCCTCTTGCCAAGATAATGATACCAAGTTGTAGAGAATCTTGAGCTTGGTAATAATCCCACAAGAATTGAATTTTTGAACCAAAGAGATTGGCTCCAAGAATTTTTTCTTTCTTTTTCTCTTTTCTCTCTCTCTTAGCCGAACCCTCTTTCTTTTTTTTTTGTTATTGGTTTTTCTTTGTTTCTCTTGAATGTTCTAAGGATATGGATGCATATATAATATCACATGGAAATTAATTCCATGGGCTTGGGTCAATGGTGCATGGCCGATTGGGATCCCTTGGATTTGGGCCTCACTTTCTTATTTTTTTTTTGAGTCCCATTGTTGGCTAAATAATTGTAATTCATGGAACAAGTTTCCAAAATTCTGATTTTTGCCCTTGGCCTCCTTTCGTAATTCCACACCAATGCATTCATGGCCGACACATTCATACCAAGTAAAGTCCAAGTATGGCCTTATTCATTACAAATCAAGTCATCTCAAATTTGTTTTTGATTATGCAAAAATGCCGGATGTAACAGTTTGTATATGTGCACATGTTCGGCGATGTGTATTCCGTCGCCTCTGTTGGTTTTGATATGATAATATTTGCTTTTAGTCCGTTTAGGATGATTAGTATGAAAATCTGAGTTAGATTAAAATATGACGAGTTAGTATGTAAGTCTGTTTGGGGTGTCCAAATAGGACATCAGTCGCGGCCCACGGAGTTGGGTCGTGACACTGCGTTTCATGCCCGCAGATCTGCAGATACATGGTGGTGATCCATCTATTAGGACGTCAGCTCAGCGAATGAAATTGAGGCACTTCATTTGTTTCGGAGATGCCAGGAGTCAGTATGGTCTTATATATGTATAGATATGTACACATATATGGATATGGCGGGGCCCTGTCCCGGCCACGTTATGTTATGTTTCCAATAGAGGCTTGTAGACAGTTATGTATAGTTAGATGGTGTCCATACTTGAAATTTCATTTGTCATCACAGTTGGTTATGATAGCCTTACCAGCTCATATAGCATGTTCAGTATTTTCATACAGATGAGTCTTTTAGAGTAGTTGATATATGCATGTTCCCTATGAGTTATTGTGAGTCACATGATGACCCTATCGGCCCACCTATGTTCATATTCATGTCAGATGTGTGTCAGGTGGTACTTGACTAGTACATTTAAGGGCCCATCATGGCCCTCCAGTTTGGGTCGTGACAGAAGTGGTATCAGAGCAGTTCTATCCTAGGGTTGTCTACAAGCCGTGTCTAGTAGAGTCTTGTTTATAGGTATGTTGCATGCCACACTTATAAACAGGAGGCTGCAGGACATTTAGGATGGTTTACTTCCTTTCTATTCTAGATCGTGCAATAGAGCCAAGTGATAGGATGTGAGATTTCCAGCTCTAACCTTGATCGTTTTTGTAGCTGTGAGATGGCCTCTATGGGAAAGAAGACCGATGGTGCAGGGGTTTCCAAAGTCATCCATTCGTATGATACATACCCTTCAGAGGATGTGCCGTCTATTGAGACGGATCCATCTGAGGATATATCTTCTATAGATACTGATCCATCTTAAATTCAGGAAGAATCAACAGAACATGTAAGGAACCAGCAGATAATGGGTGCCAATATTCAGGTCTCATGTTACGATATGTTATTTAATGAGGCAGGGCCTTCCGTGAGGTCGTACATGTTACAGAAGAGAGAAAAGGAACGTATGCAAAAAGAACATTTTCTGAGTATATGAACTTTTATTTAAGAGGATGGATTAACGAAGGGTTTAGAAAGTAAATTTGATGTATTCCAAGAAGGTATCCCAGATATGGCATATGTTACACCTCAAAAAATCTCCAGTTGTTGCACAAATGGATGAACTAGTGAAGAGTACGAGTATACGGTATTTCCATGAGTAAGAAATGACAATTGATGACCCTAAGTGAGATTTCAAAGGCATCCGATGTTAGATGAGAAAGTTGGCCAAGAGAAGGAGAGGCATGCGATAGGTATCGGAAAGGAAATACGAGTAACGAGTTAACGAGGCTTTAATGATGTCTTGTAGAAGAGTTGTAACGTCCCTTATATTGGTATTGAAGTGTTGAACAATTGTTAAGAAGGTTCCATAAGGATTGGAAATCAAACGAATCGACGAAACGAACTTCGGAACCACTGGAGGTTATACGGCCAAACATACTGGCCGTATAAATTATACGGTCCGTATTTTTGGGACCGTATAATCAGCCTAGAAAGGAAAAAGTTTCTGGACCAAATATACGGCCAGACATACGGCCCGTATAAATTATACGGACCGTATGTTGGTCCGTATATACGGTCGGGCAGATTTTGTCTCAATAAATTAAGGGACCAAGTCTTATTTCATTTCACTTCTACATCACACCCCTTCTCTCTAAAACATCTCTCTACATTTATTCCACAAGAAATCAAGGATTATTAGTGATCAACAACATAAACCAAGTGAATCAAGTGTAAGAAAACCCATCAAAGATTATTCAAGTTAAGAAATCCCAATGGAGATGAACTAGGGTTTTGCTCAAGTGGAGTATTATCAACTAAGGCTTGTTCCTACGACATCTAATGTAAGATTTATGATATTTATATGTTGTTTAAGGTATTTAAGAGTTGAAATACTTGGATTGTAAAAAGGTATGGAAAAATGGGTCATGAATGTAGAATAGTGCCATTTTGAGAAATAGTTTGAATTGAGTTATGAGTCTTGGTGTATTGTGATGTAAATATGTTATAAATGATGTTGACAACATGAGATGAGCAATGTACGTGAATGGACATAGTCGTGTGTTATAGCCATGGATATGGATAATTGAAAGTAAGTCTAGAAATGTGGACAATGCGGATGAATAATGCTTATTGTTATGGTATTGTGAATGTATTATTGACGTTTGGGAGTTGATATACGTTATGGAGGAACGTCGTATGAATAAAGGAGATGCTGTCCGATTTTCTCTAGTTTTAGTCATGTATGCTAGTTATCGATTCTAATATGAGTATGCACTTCAATGAAGGTAGAACGTGAGCCTTGAAGGAGAACGTACAAGTGATAGAATAGTTGCACGGAAAGGTAAGTAAGGCTAACCCTTCTTTCATAAGGCATGGTTCTTTGGCCAAATGTCTAAATCTTCCATGAGACTATGATATCCTTCAAATGATTTGATCTTCCGAGCTAGTAAGCTCACGATTCTTGATACGCCACGATTGTACTAAGTTCCTCGTATGACGAGTAGGCCTATTGAGGTAGATGAGATGAATGATGATAATAGTGATAATGATAACGATGATGATTATGATAATGATGCTAATAGTAAAGATGCTTATGAGCTACTACGTGTATGTATCTATGTATGACAATTATGGAACCCCAAGCTTATGAGGCCGGGTAAGATATGTAAATAAGTATGTATATGATTATGTAACGCGCGCACACCTCTGTATATGGTACAGATAACCCTGACGCCTTGGTAGGGGCAGGTAGATGTAACCCTGAAGCCTTGGTAGGGGCAGGTAGATGTAACCCTGAAGCCTTGGTAGGGCCAGGTATGAGTAACCTTAAGCCTTGGTTGGCCAAGTATGTATGAAACACCGATCCTGCATGGTCGGGTATGCTATGTAAATGCTATGTAGATGATACGATTATGTATATAATATGGATACGAGTATGAATGCGAATATAATACGATATGAATGTGAATAAGGGTATGTATGCGAATACGAGTGCAAATATGGAACGGATACGAATATAAGTGTATGTACGTGAATACGCATTAGAAATGGAAAGATCCTATGTGAGGCAAGTAAGTGCTGTTATGTCCCGTGTTTTCGCATAATTGGAAATCTTGAAAATAATTAAGACTTGTATGTTATAAGGCAATATTTTGATTTTAGTTAATATGTTGATGTCATTCATGGAAGTGTTGGTGCAAAGACGTCGGGGAAGTCCAAGGGCAAAATTTGGAATTTCGGAAATTATTTTCGGGAATTACAAAATGAGATTTTTACGATTTGGGCCAAGAAAAATTGAATAAAAATTTGAAGCCCAAGTTGAGGGGTGGCTGACCATAGGCCTTGGCCCAAGCCCCATTTTAAATGGTCATGTGATGAGCATGTGACAATAATATGGGGGGCAATATTATATGTTCATCTATATCCTTAGATTGTTCAAGAAAAATAAAATCAAACCTTTGAGCTCAAGAAAAGGGGTCTCGGCCGAACCCTATAGGAAGAGAGAAAAAAAAAATCCAAGCCTTGTTTCCAATCTTAAAATCTTGTTCTTCTCATATTTGTAGTGAGTTCAAGGCGCTCTCCGACGTGATACAATTAGTTTGGTGAAAGAGCGACGCTTGCGGCAAATCGGAATTTCAAGAAAAGGTAAGGATTTTGCCATTTTTGTGCTATGAAACTTGTAGGAATGTTATAGTGATTATAGTTGCATGAAGATTATGGGATTGTGGTGTGTATGTGCATGGCGTGTGTGTGTGTGAAGGGTGTGGTTGGCCGTGAGCCATGTTGGTGAGGAAGGGAGGTGAATTTGATTTTGTTTAGTTGTTAATTGCGTCGTTGTGGCATTTATGGCGTAAATGAATGTTTTACGAGTTGAATTAGCATTGGAAAATGGTTGCGGGTTCTTATGGGAATTTATATGATTTTTGTATATTCTTATATAATTGTGAAAGTAAGACTTTAAATGTGGATTATGGTTGTTGTTAATGAATTTGGAATGAAACAATGCGAGTTAGTATGTTCGTCGTAGTTGTTGACGTTTCGGATGGAATATGGAAAGTGACGAATCATTCGAACTTGTGTATATTGCTCGGAATAATATTGGGATGTGTTTGAATAACCTTGAATGAGTAAATGAATACAATAATGTGGACATTAGTTTGGTATTGTGAAGTTTGAATGAAAGTTGTCGATTTATATAGAAAGGAAGAATATTGACGTTAGAGTGATTTTGTTATGACTTATGATGTCTGTGATATTGTGGGTTGTTGTGTTGATGTATTTGAGCCGAGCTAAGTCTCGGGGGTGTTATATATGTAGGGGAAATGCTGCCGAAATTTCGGTAGACAAATATGTGGTTAAGTGAATTCTTAAGCCTTGAAATCCCTAATTGGTAACTTTGACCATTTGCAGATTCTGAGCGAAACGGGACTTGAGTTTGGGGCGAGCGTAAGACGCTTATAAGGTATGTAAGGCTACCCTATTCCTTCTTTTGGCATGTCTTAAGTATCCTAGGTTGATATCGGAGCCCCGGGGGCAATTCTGTTCCTTGAAATCCGAATTTGAAATCGAGCACTATTCATTCAATTGAATTGAACCTTAAAGTCCTTCTTTTGCTTGCAAAGTAATTAAATGTCCGAAACTTATGCAAATGTAATCAAATCGCTTTGGATCCTCCATGTATGATTCCATAGACCCTAAATGTTCGTGATTCATGTCCGTCACCTCGACTTGACCCGAGGTGGGTCCTCTAACCCCGAGATGCCTTCGTTTGCTCTATTAGGCTCTTTTTTTGTAAAATTGCGATAAGGAACTTTTGTTATGAAATTTCCTATTGTAAAATAATGTTTCGATTAACACAAAATGCTAAACTATATTTTGGGGCTATAAATACCATTTCGGGAACACTTTTGTGAAATGAACTCCGTACTAGTTAATTGTTCGACTACTTTGACTAATGAATTGACGTATGACCTTATCAAGTTTCAAATCATATTTTGATATACAAATTGCATTGTTTGCTCACGACTCCGCTCGTGCCCTTATTATGACTTCGTTCACCGGTTCCCGGGCTGGTTATGATTCGTGCGCACTATGATAAATTCGGCCGTATGCTGTGTTACGGTTCCCAAGACCTCGCCATAGGGTCGGGTTCCGTTTGGTGTTATGCTGTAATATGGCTGGTGATATGTTATGATGATATGTGTGCTCGGGGATGTACGGAGATTTGAACCTTCTGGTGTTATGTTGTGTGTGGCACCAGTGTCGGAGTGGTGACCACGTTCCTGAGCTTTGCATGATTTTGTTTGCATTATGTATATATGATTTTGATATAGATTCTGATATACTGTTCAGTATTCCCCCTTTTGTATCCTGTTTACTTTCAGTTGTGGCTCATATTTCTGTACTCTATGCTTTACATACTCAGTACATCTTTCGTACTGATCCCCTTTCTTCGGGGGCTGCGTTTCATGCCCGCAGGTACAGACACAGGTGATCCACCACTGTAGACTCCACTTTCTGCTATTTCGGAGTACTCCCTTTTGATCCGGAGTCCACTTTTGGTACATACATCTTTTGTTATGTATATATTTCTGTATATCTGACTATTTGGGTACGGCGGGGCCCTGTCCCGTCATATGATTCTGTCGGTCTGTTTAGAGGTCTGTGGACATGTTTGTGGGTTGGGTCTTTCTGTTCGGATGTGTGTATATGATGTGTTTGGGGCGATCCCATTCGCCGCGGCGGCCGGTCCGCATATGTTTACATGTTGCCTTGTTGGCCGATGTGGCCTTTGTTGGTATTTTCTGTGTGCAGGGTTATTTTGGATAGTCTGTAAAACAAAGGAAACTCTGCCGAAATTTTTCTGGAAATTATCTAAATTTGGAATATAGCCTCGTCGGCTTCTGCTATATACTTGAATGCATTTGATAGATGGGTTTGGGTGCCCAGATCGGGCACTAGTCACGGCCTACGGGGTTGGGTCGTGACAAGTGCCTATGACAATGACATTACCATCTCCCATCTTGTGCTATTTCTTATGTTGCTTATTATGCTTCTATATTGATATTGATCATGCTTTACATACTCAGTACATTCTTCATACTGACGTCCTTTTGTTTGTGGATGCTGCGTCATGCCCGCAGGTGCACAGGGAGACAGACTTGATCCGTAGCTACATTCTTAGAGACTACATAGCAGAGCTCCATTTCATTCGGAGCCATATCTTTTGGGTACTTATTCTTTTGTGTACATAGTTATGGGCATAGCGGGGTCCTGTCCCGCTCATGTGATATGTTATACTCTTCTTAGAGGCTCATAGACATGTGTATATGGTTAGATATGTCTGGCCTTGTCGGCCTATATTTTGTATATCATTTTGATAGCCTTGTCGGCTCATGTGCATTGATGTGGCATAGATGCCAATGACGATATAAAGGCATTGTTGTCCAATGGGACTAGTATGATGAATGAATAGAAATGTACGTTTAATTACGTGGCTCACCTAGATGTAATTGAAGTGTAAGCCAAGGGGTGCCCGGGTGGGCTAGCACCGGCCACTCGTCGCGGCCCCCTAGACGGGTTGTGACAGCATATGAAGCGAGTTTATTGTCTTATACCCTCTTTCATGCCAATAGCCCTGTGTGGCTGAGTTGTGTATCATTTGTATTTTTATGGGTTTTATGGGTAGCCCTGTGAGACATTGGATGTATTTTATGGGCTGTGTGCAGGTTTGTGATAGTAAGAATTACAAAGGAAACTCTGTCAAAATTTCTCAAAATTTAAGCTATTTGAGTATATGTTTGCTGCAAGGGTAAGATGTTATTATAGATCACAGAAGTTTAGTAAGGGGTGATTGAAGGAGGATTTAACAGTGACCCTATGTGAGGAGGGAGAAATAGTAAGATGGTTCTATATGTAAGTGAGGAAGCGGATATAGAAGCACTAGAAAGAACTAAAATGTTCCCTGCGAGTAGAAACTAAAAGAGGACCCAAATGTGTAAGGAAGGTCAAGAGAGACAAGTCGTTTCGAAGGTAGTTTTCTGATCTATATATATATATATATATATATATATATATATATATATATGAGTCGTATTGGTCTTAAGTACGAAGATTTATCTCAGAGCTTTCGAGGTGTTGAGTATGTTATTTCATGTGTACCATGGTATGAGCTCATGATTATTAAGTTACAAAAGGGTTGGAGGTTAAACGAATCAGAATGATTTGAGGTTGCGGGGTTGTGCAACTCGATGGATAGAAAGACGGACCATCGAGCAAAACAATGACCCTCAAATCACCACTGTTGAACTACCTTGGCCTCTGACCGAGGCTGCACAACGATAGTTCAACAAGACGGTATCGTCGAATAACAACAGTCCGTCGATGTACACCGTCGAGGTGAGGCAGTGGATGAGCTTTTGAGATATTATATATTGACCCCTATGTTTATTAAAATATAAGGCGGAATTGGTATGCATAAATATGTATAGTACGAGTACAGGTTAGCAGATCAGAGATAGATTCATTGTTGATGACTAAAGTTTATATGTTTGATAGACCAAATCCTATGGGCTCATAATAACGACATAAGGTAATGAATAAGGAAATATGTTATATGGGATTGAGGATAAGTTAAGGGAATGATTATATGAAGAAAAGGTCGTTGTAATTAACATGGAGGGAATGATGAGTAAGGAAAGAATAGGATAATAAGTCAATAAAGAGGATGGTGCGATAACTAAGAGCAAGATGACAAGGACAGCCAGTTAAAGGATGAGCGGAGAGTGAGAAGTGACATTCTGAAGTATTAGTGATTAAAACAAATGAAAGGGAAGGTTAAGAAAGGAGGCAGGTAATTAAACGCCTACCCGCTATGTTACACCTTGTAGTTTTCTACATCAAGATTCATCGTACGTTAGTTGTCTTAATTTTGGACATCGGGATTTGTTTCAAGGATATATGAGGTTGGACGTTTAACTTGTGTTTATGAGTGTTTAAATTTATGTTTGGTGAATTACGGAAGGATTGGAGAACAAGTGAATTAAGGAAAGTAAGTTTGTTGGAACTTTGGAGAAAGGATGAGCAAGGTTTCGTACGATAATTTTTGTCTAATTTGAGAAAGGAATATCTCCTAATATATCAGGAGTTTTAAGGTAAAACAAAAGCCTAAATTGAAGTTCAGGAAGTCTTGTTTATAACGCACCAAACCGCGCGTCGATCTGACTTCGGAATCAAACATTATGAGCATTTCAAGACGGACTGCCAGGGTAGGGATTTAACCAGTGCAAACGCGCCTGGAGGTAGCACAAACACGCAGAGGAGCACTGAGCAAGTCTACGCGAACGCACAAAGCAAATTTTAGGTCGGGGCAAATTGACTCCAAAACAATATAAAAAGGGGGTTTACCCCTTAGTCTCGTCCATTCACCCCTCAGAACTATCCCAAACCCTCTGGAACATTCTCCCAACTTCCACCCATAAGATTTTAGCCAAAATCAAGTGAAATCTCGAGATTTAGGTTCGGATAGCGTATAGTCGTGATTATAGTATTGTATTAGTTACACCTTGGAAAAATTCATGTCGTTGTGCGGTGAATAGGCCAACGTAAGTTATGATGTCCCCACTAGTAAGAAGGGATACTTGATGGTTCTAACTAAGATTCCAAAGACATTTGAGTCAAGAGAGGAAAGTTCATCAGAATGAAACTTCATTGCAGTTCTGCGAAAGGGGGGTTCGACGGTCGTTCTAAGTACTATTGGACGGTTCGACGCGTCGTTGATTGTGCCGTAGAATTGATTCAGTACAAAGACCATTCGTCGATCATATCGACGTACCATTGATTAGTTCGACGGATCATCCTTCTTACCATAGACTGAAAGGAAACGAAAGTTTCTCACTGAAAATTTTACGACTTCGACGGTCAGATCGACACCCCGTCGATCTGATTGACGCTTTGTTGTTCGTACCGTATAACACCTGACGGGCAGCTTTTAAATTTTATATAAGGAGGACCCCAAGTTCATTTTCTTTCATTCCTCACCTTCTCCAACTCTCTCAAAACCTCTAAAACCTTCTCCATACCATTTTAACATATACCCAAGAGAAATCAAGGGTTAAATATCAAGAGTTGGTAGAATCAAGAATATGAATGCTCACTAGGGTTGATACAAGTCAAGAACTTCTTTAATGTTGAAGTTGGGGTTTTTCTCAAGTGGAATATCTTAATCCAAAGACCATTCCTACATATTCAAAGGTGAGTTTTGCACTTATTTCATGTTATTGGGGGTATTGAGTGGTTGAAAGACTTGGATTAAAGAAGAATATAGAATATGAGCTCAAATATGGAAATAATGGTATTTTGAGTAATAAGTTCAATTGAGTCTTTTGGGTTGCTTTCAGGACCCGGTACGGGCATTATGAATTCAGAGTGATGTATTTTGGGCTGACTAATGCTCTAGCGGTATTCATGGATTTAATGAATCGGGTATTCCGGCCGTTCCTTGATATGTTCGTGATTGTATTTATTGATGATATTTTGGTTTATTCACGATCAGCAGAGGAGCATTCAGATCATCTGAGAACAGTACTTGGCACACTCCGGCAACAAAAATTATATGCTAAATTTTCTAAATGTGAATTCTGGTTAACTTCTGTGGCATTCTAGGGGCATATTGTCGGAGCAGATGGTATTCAGGTCGATACACAGAAGATTGAAGTTGTACAGAATTGGCCCAGGCCTACTACACCTACAAAGGTACGCAGTTTTCTAGGGTTGGCCGGTTATTACAGAAGGTTTGTGGAAAATTTTGCTTCTATTGCGGCAGCATTAACGAAGCTCACTCAGAAAGCAGCAAAATTTTAGTGGACCGACGCCTGTGAGCGCAGCTTCCAGATGCTGAAGGAAAAATTGATTACAACTCCAGTTTTAGCTCTTCCAGAAGGGTCAGACGGGTATGTCGTTTATTGTGATGCCTCCGGTATTGGGATAGGTTGTGTGTTGATGCAGCACGGTCGAGTCATAGCCTATGCTTCCCGGCAGCTCAGACCGCACGAGAGAAATTATCCCACTCATGATCTGGAATTAGCCGCGGTGATTCATGCTTTGAAGATATGGCGGCACTACTTATATGGGGTCCACGTTGATATTTATACGGACCATAAGAGTCTCCAGTATATTTTTAAGCAAAAAGAACTGAATTTGCGACAGAGAAGATGGCTTGAATTATTGAAAGATTATGAAGTCGATATTTTGTATCATCCTGGGAAAGCCAATGTGGTAGCTGATGCACTTAGCTGCAAGTCCATGGGCAGTTTGACTGATGTGCAGCCTGATAAGAAAGAATTGGTTCGTGAAATTCATCGGTTAGCCAGCCTCGGAGTCCGTTTGGCAGATTCTGGAGATACTGGGGTTTCTGTTCGAGAAGTTGCCGAATCGTCAATTATGGAAGAGGTAAAGTAGCGTCAGTTCAAAGATCTTGTTCTGGTGCAGTACAGAAATGTGGCCTTTAATAAAGAAAAGACTCCGTTCGAAATTTCGCCTGAAGGGGTATTATTATATGGAGGCAGATTATGTGTACCGGACGTTGCAGGGCTACGGCGGCAAATCATGGGCGAAGCACATAATGCTCGGTATTCTGTTCATCCTGGTTCCACAAAAATATACCACGATCTTAAATGTTTATACTGGTGGGACGGTATGAAAAGGGATATTGCAGAGTTCGTTGGCCAATATCCAAATTGTCAGCAAGTTAAGATCGAACATCAGAAGCCCGGTGGATTATTACAGGAAATGGAAATTCCAGCTTGGAAATGGGAGATGATTAATATGGATTTCGTTGTTGGATTGCCGCGCACTCCACGCAGGTATGATTCTATTTGGGTTATTGTTGACAGATTGACGAAATCAGCCCATTTTCTCCCGGTCCGGACTACTTATTCGGCTGAGGATTATGCTAGATTGTATATCAGAGAAATAGTAAGACTTCACGGAGTCCCTGTATCTATTATAACCGACAGGGGTGCCCAGTTTACGGCTAACTTTTGGAGGTCGTTCCAGGAAGGATTGGGGACTCAGGTGAGTCTTAGTACAGCATTTCATCCTCAGTCCGACGGACAGGCCGAGCGCACTATTCAGACATTAGAAGATATGTTGCGGGCATGTGTTATCGATTTCAGAGGTAGCTGGGATGATCATTTGCCGCTTATTGAATTTGCTTATAATAATAGCTACCATTCTAGCATTCAGATGGCACCGTACGAAGCCCTATATGGTAGAAAATGCAGATCTCCGATTGGTTGGTTTGACGTGGGCGAAACTAAATTAATTAGGCCAGATGTGATCCAGGAAGCAGTTGATAAGGTGAAACTTATTCGAGAACGGTTATTGGCTACCCAGAGTCGACAGAAATCTATACCGATAAACGACGTCGACGGTTAGAGTTCCAGATTAGCGACTGGGTATTTCTGAAGGTGTCGCCCATGAAGGGTGTAATGAGATTCGGTAAAAAGGGTAAGCTCAGTCCGCGGTATATCGGGCCATACCAGATCATTCGAAAGATAGGCGAGGTCGCCTATGAGCTAGACTTACCATCTGATTTGGAGGCAGTACACCCGGTATTTCATGTATCCATGCTCCGAAAATGTGTTGGTGATCCTTCCAGAATATTCCCAGCAAATGATATTCAGGTGACGGATGACCTATCTTATGAAGAACAACCTATAGCTATTTTGGATCGGCAGGTAAGGAGATTACGCACCAAAGAAGTGCCTTCTGTTAAAGTCCCGTGGCGGAACAACAACCGGGAAGAAATGACCTGGGAGGCGGAGGATGAGATGAAGAAGAAGTATCCCTACTTGTTTTCTACGCCTACAGGTAATCTAAACTTTTAAGTTTATTATATTGATTGACCAATGAATTATGTGTGCTATTCATGAAGAGAGACTCCCCCGCCATGCTTATAAGACCCTATAAGACTAATTTAACATTCGAGGACGAATGTTCTAAAAGGGGGGAGAATGTTATATCCCGTGTTTTCGCATATCTGGAAATTTTGAAATAATTGTGACTTGTATGTCATAAGGAAATATTTTGATTTTAGTTAATATGTGTGATATTCATGAGAAATATTGATGTGGAGACTTCGGGGAAGGCCAAGGACAAAATTGGAATTTTGGAAATTTGTTTCGGGGATTACAAAATAAGATTTCTAATGAATTGGGCTCCAAAAAAAATATAATAAAAGAGAAAATGAGGCCCAAATCTTGTGGGGGTGGTCGGCTATGCTATCCCAAGCCCATGGAAATATTAATTTATCCATGTGATAAAATAATATAAGGGGATCATTTGTCATCTTTTAATAGAAGATTCAAGAAACAACAAAAATAAACCATTGAGAGCTCACAAGGAGACTCTCGGCCGAACCCTTCAACAAAAATAAAAATAAAAAAAATCCTAGTCTTTAGCTTGGATCCTAAAGTTTTGTTCTTCTTAAATTCTTGTTAAGCTCAGGACGCTCTCCAACGCGGTATAATTAGTTAAGCGAGAGGACAACGTTTGCGGCAAGTTGAAGTTTGAAGAAAAAGGTAAGAATTCTATTCTTTTGTGTTATGGAATAAGTATATATGTTGTAAGGATTGGGATTAGATGAGAATTATGGAGTTATGATGTGTGTGTGTGCATAGTCGTATGTGTGTGTGAAGTGGTGTGTGGCCGTGTGTGGTATAGTGGGGAGGGGGTGGTGAATTGTATTTTATTTAGCTTGTTAGTTGCGTCGTTGTGGTATGTATGACGTAAATGAATGTTTAACGAGTTGAGTTGGCATTGAAATTGGTTGTGGGTTGTTATGAGAAATTATATGATTTCTATATAGTTTTATATAATTGTGAAAGTAAGATTCGAGAGTGTGAATTGTTGTTATTGTTATTGAATTTGGAAGAAAACAACGCGATTTAGTAGTGTTGTCGCAATTGTAGAAGTTTCGGATGGAATATGGAATTGGCGGGAATACTTAAATCCATGAATATTGTTTGGAATGCTATTGAAATATGTTTGAATAATCTTGAATTAGTTAATGGATATGGAGAATGTTGATATTAGTTTGATAGTGTGAAGTTTGGATGGAAGTGGTTGAACTATGTAGAAAAGAAGACTATTTATATTATAATGTATTTTGTGATGATTGTTGATGTTGTTGGTATTGTTGGGTTGTTGTTGTTGATATTTTGGGCCGAGATGATTCTCGGGGACGTTGAATTTATAGGGGAAATGCTGCCGAAATTTCGGTAGACAATATGAATTTAAGATTAAAATTCTAAAAGCTTGAAACTTATATTTGGCAACTATGACCAATTGTAGATTTTGGACGAAATGAGGATTGAGTTTAGACGAGCGTAAGGCGCAAGTGAGGTATGTAAAGCTATCCCTTTCCTTCTTTTGGCATGTCCTAGATGTACTAGGTTTGGATTTGAGCCTCGGGGATTATTCCGTTCGTAGAAATCTGAGTTTACTTGTTATATCCTGCATTTTCGAACGTCGAATTATTTGTAAGCTGAGGTGGGGCCCACACATCAAGATTTTTTTGGGACATGTGAAAAGTTATATGAATCGTATATGTAAAGTTAAACACAACCCGTGAAGGGCCCTGGGGCCAAATCAAAGTGGAAGCCCTCCAAACGAATATTTTTAAGAAAACGTTTTCGGATGACCTGACTTGGAGGGGCAAAAACGGCATTATAAGTTTGGAATTTGGGAAAACGTCCTGAAATAAAAGTTGTAGATAATTGAAATAGCTTTCCCATGGTAGGTCGTGGGCTCCCAGGCGATGTCGGTACACGGAGATATGGACGTTTTAAGGTCGAAAGGTCAAGCTGGGCAGTGAAATGGGCCCAACCCGATTCCAATTCGGGTCAGGCCCATTACCCACGCTTTTAATAGAAAAAAATCAGTTTCTCTCCCTCATTTTCAGATCAAGAAACCTGGAAAACTCTAGAGAAAAAGAGAGAGGAGAGCCTAGAGAAAAAAAACCAGTTTTTGACCAAAATCGGAGCCCCGAATCCCGAAGCCCATGAAGAGAAAAGTGTTCTACGTTGCGTTGCCTTCGATTTGAGCTAAAAATCAACTAAAAATAAGAGGGTGGACATGGTGGCTGTGCACTTAAGGTATGAATAAGGCTTTTTTTTTATTGTTAACAAGTTTATTTAGAGTTTTAACGGATTAGAACGAAGAAATAACGTGATAAATTCGTTTGTTGGTATGGCTGAATTGTAGAATGGGGTTTGAAGAAAATTTTGGATGAAAACAAATGTATTTAACTTGTAGAATGTGGAGGATGTTGTTACTGATGTTGTTAGTGTTAATTTTGACCTCTTTGCGGAAATAAAATTATTAAATAGTTATATCGCGAATTGGTTGGTTGGGAAAATTTGGAAAATAATGTGCGGGCTGTTTTACGGCATATGTTGGTATTGATTTGGAAGTGTGAAGTCGAAACGAGGATTATTGCATTATGTCGTAAAGTAGACTAATTGCGTATATTGTGAATTATGAAAATTGTTGATGTTGTTGATGTTGTTGTTGGGTTGTTGTTGGTTGTGTTGAGCCGAGTTGAATCTCGGGGAGGCTATATGTATAGGGGAAATGCTGCCGAAATTTCGGTAGGCAAGTAATAAAATTTGGATTCTTAAAGGCTTGAATTTGACAATTGGTAAACATGACCATTTGTAGATTTTGGACGAAATTGGAAGTGAAGCTAAGCGAGCATAAGGCGCAATCAAGGTATGTAAAGCCTTCCCCTTTATTCTTAGGCATGTTCTGGATGTGATAGGCTCGGCCGCGAGCCTTAAGTACGACTCCGTTCCTCGGAATTCGAGACGGAAAACCGCTCCAATTCCTTCAGTACAATTGAAACCATTTTCTTACAAATTGCCTTTAAAGTGAATTTTTGTACGAAACTTCCCTAAACGGAGTCGGAACACTTCCAAACGATTATGGATGACCTCATAAGGTCTATTATCAGTAATTTACATATGTTGCTTCGAGTTGGTCCGAGGCGGGCCCACAAGGCCCGATATCTTCTGTATAACTTTAAATACTTCCGTTTTGTCCGATTTTCTCAGAAAACATCTAGACTATTATTTTGGTTATGATATGACTATTGTTATGCAATTCATACAAAATGACTTCTGAACATCTGAGAATCTGATTCTGATAATAATCTGTCGTGCCTTCCCAAGTAGGATATAGGCGCGTACTATGCATACTATCTGGATACTCTGATTTGGCTCGCCGTTTGGCACCCTTCAGTCTGATTGAGTCTGTATGTATGTGGTTTCTCATTAATCTGTTCGTGGCTGTCTCAATGCATTCCTTCACTGCGTCCCGGGCCAGGTTTTGTTATCGTGCATGTTTCTCTGCATTGTTCACCGCGTCCCTCGGCGTGCGGGCCGGGATCTGTTATATCTGTATGATTATGATATTATGATCTGTGTATGGGGATGGCGGCCAGGATGGCATATGATCTGATCTATATTCTGTCTGTCCACCGCGTCCCATACTAAGAGGGCCGGGTTCTGTTTACCGCGCCCCCAGACAGGGCCGGGATCTGTATGTATGTATGCATGTGCCATCAGCATTTATACAAGAACATGCCTCTGTATGATTCTGTATGACTCTGCATGCATAATTCTGTCCGGCATACTTTTGTCCGTCCGTCTGGATTACGATTTAGTCTGTATGTCCGTATGGATTCTGATTCTGTATGTCCGTATGGATTCTGATTCTGTATGTCCGTATGGATTCTGATTCTGTATGTCCGTATGGATTCTGATTCTGTATGTCCGTGTGGATTCTGATTCTGTATGCCCGTATGTTTCACGATTCTATCTATCTGTCTGAACCATGATTCTGTCCGTCTGTCGGGATTATGATTCCGTCCGTCCGTTCGATTTATGGTTCTGTCCGCTATATACATATGCTTCCGGTTTAGATTATGATTATGTTGTTATGTTTATGCTTTGCATACTCGGTACATCCTTCGTACTGACCCCCGGTTCTTCGGGGGCTGCGCTACATGCCCGCAGGTACAGACGCACCAGGTGATACGCCGCCAGCGTAGGGTTCTGATTCTGCTGTTCTGAAGAGCTCCTTTGATCCGGAGCGTACACTTTTGGTATATATCTTTTGTTTTTCGTATATTTTGTATGTATGGAAATTCTGGGTACGGCGGGGCCCTGTCCCGTCATATGATTCTGTATGTCTGTAGAGGCCGGTAGATATGTATGTGGGTTACGGGTTACATCTGTTCAGGTAGGTGCGTACGATTTCACGACTCTGTCTGCTATGTTAGCCTTATCGGCTTATATGTAAATTTCTGTATGTTCAGGTATGTATATGTTCGCGCGCGCCGCATCTGTATTGGCCTGATTCTGTACACAGCTGTTTAAAAAAACAATTTGTACGGTACGAAATTCTGTTAAGTAGATACGTATGGGTATCCAGTTAGGATACCAGTCGCGGCCCACGGGGTTGGGTCGTGACATTACTTTTGGTGTTATTTCATTCAGCAGAATTGAATTAGAACCTTTGTTTTGTTGGAAAGAAATGTTCAAATATCCATAATTGTCATGAACGTAACCGAATCCCCTTGAAACTTTCATAGGTGACTTCATAGGGTCTAATGTTCGTAAATCACATACGCCACCTCGACTTGACCCGAGGTGGGCCCACTAACTCCGAAACTCCTTGGTTTGCCTTAATAGACTTATCTTTGTATGATATCGGAAAGAGACTTTTGCTTATGACTTTGGCTATTATAGAATAATGTTTTAATTGTTCCATGATATTCTGATTTGTATTTTGAACTATAAATACGATTTCAGAAGTATTTTTGTGAGATAAACTCCGTATTGATCAGTTGTTCAGACTAGTATACCCAACGGGTTGTCATATGATTATATCAAGTTTCATAAATGTTTTGATATGTAAATTGCATTAGTTTCCGCACTACTCTGCTCGTGCCCATTATTATGATATCGTTCACCAGTTCCCGGGCCGGTTTTGTGATCGTGCGTATTATGACATATTCGGCAGTACGATGTGTTACGGTTC
This sequence comes from Lycium barbarum, assembly GCF_019175385.1. Classification (NCBI taxonomy): domain Eukaryota; kingdom Viridiplantae; phylum Streptophyta; class Magnoliopsida; order Solanales; family Solanaceae; genus Lycium; species Lycium barbarum. The sequence goes on along the minus strand of NC_083342.1, from coordinate 39,082,487 downwards.
CCGAGACCTCGCCATAGGGCCGGGTACCGTTTATGGAGTTATGCTGTGATATGGCTTATGATACGTTTGACGATATGATATGTTGTGATGATATGTTATGTTCGGGGTTTGTACGGATATTTGAAATCTTCTGGAGTATGCTGTGTGTGGCGCCAGCGTCGGAGTGGCGACCACGTTCCTGAGCCTTGTGCATGATTTTAATTGCATTATGTACATATGTTTTCAGTACATATTTTGATATACTGATTCGGTATCCCCTTTATGTACCTTTGCTTCAGTTATGGTTTGGATTTCTGTACTCTATGCTTTACATACTCAGTACATCTTTCGTACTGACCCCCTTTCTTCGGGGGGCTGCGTTTCATGCCCGCAGGTACAGGCGTTGGTGATCCGCCAGAGTAGGCCCCACATTCTGCTATTTCAGAGTGCTCCCTTCGATTCGGAGCCCATATTTTGGTACATATCTCTGTCATGTATATATTTCTATATATTTGACTATTTGGGGTACGGCGGGGCCCTGTCCCGTCATATGTTTTTGTTTTGGTTTGTAGAGGCCTGTAGTCATATATGTGGGTCGTGGGTCCTATGTGTGCTCGTTTTGTTCATGATTTGTGTCTTAATGCTGTCCTGTCTGTTATGACGGCCATGGTGGCCCATATATCTGTATATGTGCTTATATTCGGTGATGTGTGTTCCGCAACCCCTTTGACTTTGATATGATATCTCCTCTTGCGCGACCGCTTAAGATAATGTTTGACTTCAAATCTCTTCAAAAACGATTAATATGAAATCTGAGAAAATCTATAATATGACAATTTGATTTGTTGTCTGTCTGGGTGTCCAAGTAGGGCACCAATCACGGCCCACGGGGTTTGGGTCGTGACAATAACATTATGGATGTTGTTATTAATGTTTTGGAAGTTGTTGTATCATATGGAGAAAGTTGTAGAAACTAAGGAAGTGCTGCCCAATTTTCGTTAGCCCTTAGTCACTTTAGTTTAGCTTCTAGTATGTTTTCGGTTATCTAATCTTAGTATAAATTCTCTTGAATGTAGAATCGTGAGTATTGGAGGGAAGCAATTAGTCGATAAAGCTAGAGCGACGTAATGGTATGTAAGGCTTGTCCTTTTATTTCAAAGGCATGTTTCTTATTTTGTGATTCCATTTATATAATCCCATGATCTTCTTACATCCTAAAAGATGAAGATTAACGGTTCTTAAGGGCTCTTATGAGATAGAGATGAGATAGGCTCTAGGATAATGATGTTTATGATGATGCTATGATGAGCCTGATATTCTTATCTTTATGACTTCATAGATGTTACTTCTTGTTGTTATCTCACCTCATGATATTAGTTCCTTCAAGGTGAGACATAGTGATGAGGATTATTCCATAATGTAATCGGAGGTTCCCGACCTTATGTCACTCCGATAGAGATATAGCTTTTACTTGAGCTCTCATGCATGATTTAGAATATGTATATGGAAGACTACACCGTTCCTAGTTGGTCGGGCAGACACCACTACGATGAGCGTAGTGGGCAGCTATGAAGATGAGTACGTTATAGCCCGTATTTTGTACGTTCGGACATCTCGAGGTAGTCGTGGTAAGTTAAGGGCAAGACCATTTTTCAAAATTATTTTAATGTACAAGTTGTTTATGAATATTGTTTATGAATATTATTGATATGGAAATATTGAGAAAGGCTAAGGGTAAAAAGGGAAATTCACAAGGTGGCCCATGGTAATATTGTGAAAGGCTAGGGGCAAAACGGGAATTTAACAAAATGTTCAAGAAAATTCTTGAAGAAGGCCACTTTGGCCGTGTGGCATATGTATATATATATATATATATATATATATATAAATATGGAAGGGTGATGACAAAATAAAATAATTAGTCATCTTTATTTTAATGTTTAAGAAACTTCAAGAAAAAGGCCATGTGTTCACATGGTATTGGAAGGATATATATATATATATATATATGTGTGTGTGTGTGTGTGTGTGTGTGTGTAGAGAGATGACCAAGCAAGACAAATTACTCATGAAATTTCAAGAAGAAAACATGGAGAGAAAGACTAGGGCCATTCGGCCAAGGTTCTAAAATTGGTGCCATGGAAATTTATCAAGAAAAATTATTTTCTTCTAGCATGCCAACTAATTTGAAGGCCCTAATTAACATGGAGAGGTTGTTGGAGCAATAAAATCATTCATTCGTGCAAGTCCACAACCCTAGCCAAGTCAAGAAGTTAAGTGAAAAAGGTATGTGTTCAATCCTCTTTTACATATGTTATGGATGGTTATGCATGTTGTTGTATGTAGAAATGGATGAAATTCATGAAATATGCATGTGTGTGGTATAGCCGAATGGGAGTAGTGTTGTATAGTTATGATGAAACGATTTTATTTAGTAGTTGGATTGTTGTTGTTGTGAATTGCATAATAAAAATGAAAGTTTGATGGCTGGAAATGAAGTTGGAATCATTGTGGGATTGTTGAAGAAGTTAAGGTGACATTAGTATGGTTTCTTATATTTGTATGAATGATATTGCTAAAGTATAGATTGTTGGTGTAGTTTATGAATTTGGAAGAAAGGAAATGTGTTGTTAGTGTTCTTGTGGAGTTTGGAAGGTTTCGGGTGAAGTAGCATGTTGATTGGGTTGTTGTGCATGTTATGTGAATTGTTTGAAGTATTCTTGAATCATGTTAGAATGATTTCGGATGAATACTTGAATGTGGGATCATTGGTGTTAGCTTGAATATATTTTGGATTGAATTGAATATAAATGAAATGCGTCTTGAATTGGTTATTGATGTTGTTGGCATGATTATTGGGATTGTTGTTGTTGATAAATTGGCCGAGTTGAATTCTCGGATTGTTGATTGATAATTTGGCCGAGTTGGATTCTCGGGGATGTTGTAATTACAGGGGAAATGCTGCCGAAATTTCAGCAGATTATAGATGAATTCATTTGAAGGATTAAGACAAGTATATGACGATAAATCTAATGATTATGTAAAATCTTCTTGAATGTAGAATAGAAAGCTTGGATAAATAAGCGAAGCTAATAAGGCGTGGCACAGGTATGTAAGGCTTACCCTTTCTTTCTTTTGGCATGATCTTTATGAAACGAGCAGATGACGTATATGTATGATTTCAAAGAAACTCCTATTCTTAGAGCCACTAGGATGGCTAATATCCTTGATTTCCATGAGCCGTTTCATATGGTTTTGATGCGTATCTATGATGTCCGAAGTTCTGTTTGATATGTTTCCGAATGGCATTCGAAAGATAATTGATATGACTAAAGTTTTGATCTTCAAATGATAGCACGTCTGATTATTCCATGGAATCTTTGATATATTTTGATACGTACATATGGTTCCAAAAGCTCTATTTGATTTGATCCGTAACGATATCCGAAAGGTACTCGATATGATTGTTGCTTTGATCTTTCCAAAAATGGCTTCTGAAACGTTCGTAGAAGGTTCTGTACTTCAAACGCCCATAACTTTCTTATACTAAGTCGGATTGATCCGAAACTTGTTTCTGAGCCTTCAGGTGTCGGTAAGTATACTTGTCTATCGAGTCTTGATTTATGTGCATATGGTTTCGCATTACTCTGTTCGTGCAAGTCTCAGTATGTCCTTCACTGCGTCCCGGGCCAGGGTATGTTCTCGTGCGTACTTCTCTGCATTGTTCACCGCGTCCCTCTCACTTGCGGGCCGGGGCATGTTATATATGATATGATGACATGATGATATGATGACGGGGTGGTGGCCAGGATGGCATATGATGACTCTATTCACCGCGTCCCGCAATAGATGGCCGGGGCACGTTACATGCATATATGATACATGACATTGGCATACATGATTTCATTCACCGCGTCCCTCAATAGATGGCCGGGGCACGTTATATGCATATATGATACATGATGATGACATACATGATTTAATTCACCGCGTCCCTCAATGGAGGGCCGGGGCACGTTATATGCATTTATGATATATGGTGACGACATGCATGAATTTACTCACCGCGTCCCTTACTAGAGGGCCGGGGCACGTTATATGATATATGATATACGATGATAGTATACATGATTTTCATTTATGATTTACGATGACATACATGATTTTCATTTGAAAAGGGCAAGTGCTTTGATGTTTTAAAAGTTCATGCTCGATTCTGGTAAATCTCTGTTTCAGCTATGATTCTCTTTTACTGTGATTCTTACCTTACATGCTCAGTACATTTTCCGTACTGACCCCCTTTCTTCGGGGGCTGCGTTTCATGCCGCGCAGGTACACGAGATGAGTTGAAGCTATTATAGAAGATGTTCCAGCAGAGTTGGCAAGCTCCACTTGCTCCTGGAGTGCTGCCAAGTCAGAGTATATGTGCTATGATGTCTGGTTAATGTTATAGACTTTGCAGACCGAGTCGTGGGAATTGGGTGTCAGTTCTGTAAGCGGCTCCATCAGCCGATGTGTCATTTTGTGTTATGATATAAATTCCATATGATTACAGATTTTGTTTGATTTGAGAACAAAGAAAAAGAATATTTCTGAAAGCCTTACTATGTATTTCATGTTTATTTGATTTAAAGGTCCAAAGAGGTTATGTGTGTACTAAGAGTCAGAGGGTTCGCTCGGCCCTAAATAAGGGTCGGGTGCCCATCACACCCTAGTGAGATTAGGGTGTGACAGAGTACACTGTGCCTTATATGGCCGGGCAGACACTACTAGTGGGCGGCTTGAGATATTTACCCCGGACGTGGGAGGCCTGGACGCGAGCTAATGATGATCACACCGTACCTATATGGTCGGGCATATATATATATATATATATATATATATATATATATATATATATATATATATATATATATATATGCTTACATGATATGATGTTGATTATTATATAAGTTAGCATGCATGATTCCGCCTTAAGAGGCTATCAGTTACAGGATATCTCTTTATCCCATGTTCTCTTACTTCTTTATTATGTTGATATGCATGCCTTACATACTCAGTACATTGTTCGTACTGACGTCCTTTTTTTTATGGACACTATGTTCATGCCCACAAGTAGATAGGGGGACGGCGTAGACGCTTAGGAGCTTACTCTGCAGATCTACAGGAGAACGCCACTACTCCGGAGTTGCCACCTCTTGGTATATTCTTTTGTGTACATAGTGGGGCGTGGCGGGGTCCTTTCCCATCCTTACGATTACAGTGTTCCAGTTAGTGACTCGTAGATGCTTAGGTGTGGGTAATAGATGTTATGTGACCTCCTTAGTATATGTCTTGTACATCATTTTTAATAGCCTCGCGGGCTAATTTACATATACATATATGTTTTGTAAATGCTAACGACAATCTTACGAAGAGTTTTGTCTTGAGAATGATTTATGTCCAGGTTGGGTATGATAGATGGCATTGTAAGTGGTGCTCGGTAGCCAATTCCGGGTACCCGTCATAGCCCACTTGTTGGGTCGTGACAAAAGTGATATCAGAGCGGTTCCGTCCTAGGGTGTGTCTACGAGCCGTGTCCAGTAGAGTCTTCTTTAAGGGTGTGATGCACGCCACACTTATAAACAAGAGGCTGTGGGGCATTTAGGAATAATGACCATTTTTCTTCTTATTAGATCGTGTGATACAGCTATGTTATAAGATTTTCTTACCCTAATTGTGCGTTATGATTTCAGCGACGCCGGTAAAGAGAAAAGCGACAGCCGCCCAGAAGGGCACGACTGCGGCAGAAAGGCGGGTTGAACAGGAGCCGCCGGTACATGTAGAGGAGGGTTAGTCCCATAATTAGGCTCCATGTCACACCTCTCACACTCCGCTTGTTTCGAAGGAGCATGAACAGGCCTTAATTCCTGCTCTAATGCCTCTAGTCCCTCCACTGGGTGCTTCGGGTCAACAGATGACCGAGTCCATTCAATTGTTGACACAGCTAGTTGCCGCCCAGGCTCAGCGGCAGAGTGTAGGTCCGGGCGATAGGGCCACTAGTGCCAGAGCCCGTGATTTTATGAGTTTGAACCCGCCGAAAGTTTTCTGGTCAAAGCCAGATGAAGACCTGCATGGTTTTATAGACGAGATGTTGAGGACGCTGAGGATTATACATGCTTCTGATACTGAGTCAGTGGAGTTAGCATCTTATAGATTGCGGGATGTCACCGTTCTATGTTATAATAATTGGATAGCTTCAAGGAAGGAAAATGCACCTCCCCCGGTTTGGCAGGAATTTGTAGATGCCTTCCTTTGTCATTATTTGCCACCCGAGCTTCGAAGGGCCTGAGCTAAGAGGTTTCTGAATCTAAAGCAAGGGAATATGAGTGCTCGGGAATATAGTCTTCGTTTCAATTTATTGGCCTAGTATGCTCCAACTATGGTAGCCGTTATGGGAGACAAAGTACATCGATTTATGAGTGGCTTAGGGCCCCATTTGTTCAAAGATTGCTTGAGAGCTTCACTACATGAGGGGATGGACATCTCCCGTATTCAGGCCTACACCCAGAATTTAGAAGAGCAGCAACAGTCATAACGGGGTGAACGCGATATTGATAGAGGACATAGTAAGAGGGCTAGATCTGCTGGTGCTAGTAGTGAGTATAGAGGGGGTCAGCGGCAACAGTACCCCAAATATTCGGGCCAGTCCGCGACTAGTGCACCTCTTCAGTTTGTGGGCAGGAGATTTGATCGCCCCATTTATTATGGTCCGGGTCAAAGTTCAAGGGTCTAAGGTCCCCAGTTTGGAGGTAATCCTAGTCAGAAGAGACCACCAGTTCCACGATGCAGTCAGTGCGGTAGATTACATTCGGGTCAGTATTGCCGAGGATCAGATATTTGTTTTGCCTACGTTCAGGTTGGGTATATGATGCGTGATTGTCCGTCGCTGGGCAGTAGAGTTGGGGCTCAGCCTACAGGATCAGCAGCAGGTTCTTTCTCGTCCATGCATCCTATCGGGCAGACTCCCCTGGCTTCAGCAGGCCGTGGCAGAGGCCGAGGAGGAGCATCCAGTTCAGGTGGCACCCAGCCCCGTATTTATGCTTTAGCCGGACATCAGGATCTTGAGTCCTCCCTAGATGTAGTTACATGTACACTATCCATATTCTCCCATGATGTTTGTGTATTGATTGATCCGGGTTCTACCTTATCGTATATTACTCCGTATATCACTGATCGCATTGGGGTGAAACTTGAGCCAATAAAGCCTTTTGAGGTATCCACTCCTGTTGGTGACCCAGTAATAGCTAGGCAAATATATAGAAATTCTGTGATTGTGGTATGTGATCATCAGACTAAAGTTGATTTGGTTGAGTTGGAAATGTTAGATTTTGATGTGATTATAGGCATGGATTGGTTAGCCTATTGTTATGCTAATGTGGATTGCAGAACAAAGATGGTTCGATTCCAATTTTTAGGAGAACCAGTGCTTGAATGGAAAGGTAACACAGTATCTCCTAGAGGTAGGTTTATTTCCTACCTTAAGGCGAGGAAGATGATCGCTAAAGGCTATATTTATCATTTAGTCTGAGTTCATGACACTGTAGCAAAGCCACCGACTTTTCTATCTGTCTCGGTTGTAAATGAGTTCCCAGATGTATTTCTAGATGAACTCCCAGGCCTTCCAATAGAACGGGAGATTGATTTCGCTATCGATGTGCTGCCGGATACTAAACCTATATCTATTCCCCCCTACAGAATGGCTCCTGCAGAATTGAAAGAGCTAAAGGAATAATTGAAAGACTTGCTTAAGAAGGGATTCATTAGACCCAGTTCATCGCCATAGGGAGCGCCTGTCTTATTTGTGAGAAAGAAAGATGGTTCTTTATGAATGTGCATCGATTATAGGTAGTTGAATAAGGTGACGATAAAGAATAAATATCCTCTTCCGAGAATCGATGATTTGTTTGATCGATTACAGGGTGCCAAGTGGTTTTCCAAAATAGTTCTGAGGTCAGGTTATCATCAAGTGAGAGTTAGAGGAAAAGACATTCCGAAGACAACCTTCAGAACCAGATATGGTCATTATGAATTTCGAGTAATGTCATTCGGGTTGACAAATGCCCCAGGGGTGTTCATGAATTTGATGAACAATGTGTTCAGGTCTTTCTTAGATCTATTTGTGATAGTGCTCATCGATGGCATTCTAGTATATTCTCGGACTGAAACAGAACATGCAGATCATTTGCGTACTGTCCTCGGAATTCTTTGGGCTCGTGAATTATATGCTAAATTTTTAAAATGTGAATTCTGGCTGAATTCGGTAATTTTTCTGGGCCATATCATTTCAGCTGACGGCATTCAAGTTGATACTCAGAAAATTGAGGATGTGAAGACTTAGCCAAGGCCTACAATGCAAACAGAAGTCTGTAGCTTCTTAAGATTAGCAGGATATTATAGATGATTTGCGGAAGGATTTTCTTCTATTTCAGCACCATTAATGAAGCTAACTCAGAAATTAAAAAACATTTAGTGGACCGATGCTTGTGAACGCAGTTTCTAGGAATTAAAGGACAATTAACTTAAGCCCCAGTCCTGACACTTCCAGAAGGGTCAGAAGGCTATGTTGTTTATTGTGATGCCTCCGGTGTTGGGTTAGGCTATGTATTAATGCAGCATGGGAAGGTTATAGCCTATGCTTCCAGGCAAATACGAAAACATGAGAAGAACTACCCGACTCATGATCTTGAATTAGCAGCAGTCATTCATGCACTGAAGATATGGAGACATTATTTGTATAGTGTACATGTTGATATTTATACAGATCATAAGAGCCTCCAGTATATCTTCAAACAGAAGTAGTTGAATCTTCGGCAGAGGTGATGGTTAGAGTTATTGAAAGATTATGATGTGAGTATTTTATATCACCTTGAAAAAGTGAATGTGGTGGCTGAGACACTTAGCCACAAATCAATGGATAGTCTATGTGATGTCCAGCTAGAGAAGAAAGAATTAGTCCATGAGCTCCACCAGCTAGCTAGCCTAGGAGTTTGCTTAATGGACTCGGGCGACACAAGAGTTACTTTGCATAACCTAGCTATTTCATCTCTAGACATGGAAGTAAAAGAGCACCATTATGATAACCCCAAGTTGAGCCACTATAGAGATATATTTCATGAGCAAGAAAAGTTACCATTTGAAGCCTCTGCAGGTGGGGTTCTCAGGTTTCGAGGCAAGTTGTGTGTGTCATATTTTGGAAGAAGCTCATTACTCCCGTTATTATATTCACCCAAGAGCAACAAAGATGTATCACGATCTCAAGTTAATGTATTGGTGGGATGGAATGAAGAAAGACATAGCAGAATTTGTAGCCTAGTGTCCCAATTGCCAACAAGTGAAGATTGAACATGAGAAGCTAGGAGGATTGTTGCAAGCGATGGAAATTCCAACTTGGAAATGGGAAGTAATTAACATGGATTTCATTGTGGGCTTGCCTCGTTCTCGGCATAAGTATGATTCTATATGGGTAATTGTGGAGAGACTTACAAAATCAGCCCATTTTCTTCCGGTCAAAACTACATATTCAGCAGAAGATTATGCAAGGTTGTATCTTAAGGGGATAGTGTGACTTCATGGTGTTCCAGTATCTATTATCACAGATAGAGGAGCACAATTTACTGCTAAATTCTGGAAGTCTTTCCTAGAAGGTTTGGGAACCCAAGAGAGACTTAGCACAACATTTCATCCACAAACGGATGGACAAGCTGAACGCACCATTCAGACCTTGGAAGATATGTTACGGGCATGCGTACTAGATTTCGGAGGTGGTTGGGATGATCACTTACCTCTTATTGAGTTTGCATACAACAACAACTATCATTCCAGTATTCAGATGGCCCCGTATGAAGCTCTATATGGAAGGAAGTGTAGATCTCCAATTGGGTGGTTTGAAGTAGGAGAGGTACAACTAATAGGTCCAGAGTTGATCCAACAAGCGGTCGAAAATATCAAGGTTATCCGAGATCGATTGTTGACAGCCCAAAGTCGCCTGAAATCTTATGCGGACAACCATCGGCGAGACTTAGAATTCCAAGTTGATGATTGGGTATTCCTGAAGGTATCACTGATGAAAGGCGTGATGAGATTTGGCAAGAAGGGAAAATGGAGTCCTCGATATGTCGGACCTTATAAGATTATACGCAAGGTGGGCCATGTGTCTTATAAACTAGATTTACCTCCAGAGCTTGAATCTGTCCATCCAGTCTTTCATGTGTCAATGCTCCGCAAATGAGTTGGAGATCCAGCTAGAATTGTGCCAGTTAATGATGTTCAAGTTACGGAGAAGTTGGCTTATGAAGAGGTACCCATTTCCATACTAGATAGGCAAGTACGAAAACTTAGAAATAAAGAGGTTGCCTCAGTTAAGGTTTGTGGAGAAACAATAACCGAGAGGAAATGACTTGGGAAGCAGAAGAAGACATGAAGTCCAAGTATCCGCAATTGTTTTCTCCCTCCGGAAGAGATTCAAGATGAGACTCCATTATCATAAGGTATGTGATGCTTTCTTTTCATGCTTTTGGTCGTGTGTGACCATATTTTATTGCCATTGTGTTGTAGCCTCGTGATGCGATGTTATTGTGGGTCATTGTGACAGGATGGTGGTGCCATGTTACAGGGGAAACTCTAATGAAATTTCTGTAGAATCCCCGAAAACTTAACATTCGAGGACGAATGTTCTTAAGGGGGGAGAGTGTTACACCTCAAAAACTTTCATGTCGTTGTGCGGTGAATAGGCCAACGTAAGTTATGATGTCCCCACTAGTAAGAAGGGATACTTAATGGTTCTAACTAAGATTCCGAAGACATTTGAGTCAAGAGAGGAAAGTTCATCAGAATGAAACTTCATTGCAGTTCTGCGAAAGGGGGGTTCGACTGTCGTTCTTTGTACTGTCGGACGGTACGACACTTCGTCGATTGTGCTGTAGAATTGATTCAGTGCAAAGACCATTCGTCGATCAGTTCGACGGACCGTCCTTATCACCGTAGAATGAAAGGAAACGAAATTTGCTCACTGAAAAGTTTACGACTTCGGCGGTCAGATCGACGCCCCGTCGATCTGATTGAAGCTTTGTCATTCGTACGGTATAACACCCGACGGGCAGATTTTAAATTTTATATAAGGAGGACCCCAAGTTCAGTTTCTTCCATTCCTCACCTTCTCCAACTCTCTCAATACCTCTAGAACGTTCTGCATACCATTTTAACATATACCCAAGAGAAATCAAGGGTTAAACATCAAGAGTTGGTAGAATCAAGAATATGAATGCTCACTAGGGTTGATACAAGTCAAGAACTTCTTTAATGTTGAAGTTGGGGTTTTCATCAAGTGGAATATCTTCATCCAAAGATCATTCCTTGACATTCAAAGGTGAGTTTTGCACTTATTTCATGTTATTAGAGGTATTGAGTGGTTGAAAGACTTGGATTAAAGAAGATTATCGAATATGAGCTCAAATATGGAAATAATGGTATTTTGAGTAATAAGTTCAATTGAGTCATGATTCTTAGCATGAAATGAGTATAGTTTTGTTATGAATGATGCTAATGTAGTTGGGGGAGTATTATGTGAAAAATGAATATGTCGTTGTATTGTAGTAATGGGTATGGATGATGTGAAAGAGAATTGTGAGGATTGAATAATGCCTAACTTGAAGAATTTATTGAGTATGATATTATGTATATTGTTATTAATGTTTGGAAGTTGTTGTATCATATGGAGAAAGTTGTAGAAACAAAGAAAGTGCTGCCCAATTTTTGTTAGCCCTTAGTCGCCTTAGTTTAGCTTCTAGTATTTTGCCGGTTATCTAATCTTAGTGTAAATTCTCTTGAATGTAGAATCATGAGTATTGTAGGGAAGCAATTAGTCGATAAAGCTAGAGTGACGTAAAGGTATGTAAGGCTTGTCCCTTTCTTTCAAAGGCATGATTCTTATTTTGTGATTCTATTTCTATAATTCCATGATCTTACATCCTAAAAGATGAAGGTTATCGGTTCTTAAGGGCTCTTATTAGATAAAGATGAGATAGGCTCCATGATAATGATGTTTATGATGATGCTATGATGAGTCTGATATTCTTATCTTTATGACTTCATTGATGTTACTTCTTGTTGTTATCTCACCTCATGATATTAGTTCCTTCAAGGTGAGACATAGTGATGAGGATTATTCCATAATGTAATCGGAGGTTACCGACCTTATGTCACTCCAATAGAGATATAGCTTTTACCTGAGCTCTCATGCATGCTTTAGAATATGTATATGGAAGACTACACCGTGCCTAGTTGTTCGTACTGACATCCTTTCTTTTTATGGACGCTATGTTCATGCCTATAGGTAGACAGGGGGACGGCGCAGACACTTAGGAGCTTACTCAGCTGATCTACATGAGCACTCCACTACTCCGGAGTTGCCACCTCTTGGTATATTATTTTGTGTACATAATGGGGTATGGCGGGGTCCTGTCCCGTCCTTACGATTACAGTGTTCCAGTTAGAGGCTCATAGATTCTTAGGTGTGGGTAATAAATGTTATCTGACCTCCTTAATGTATGCCTTGTACGTCCTTTTTCATAGCCTCACGGGCTAATGTCCAGATACGTATATGATTTATAAATGCTAACGACCATCTTATGAAGAGTTTTGTCTTAAGAATGATTTATGTCTAGGTTAGGTGTGATTGATGGAATTGTAAGTGGTGCTCGGTAGCCAGTTCCGGGTACCCGTCATGGCCCATTAGTTGGGTCGTGACAGTATTGTGGTGGATCTTGGCTTCGATTCAAGGTGAATATTGAAGATATTGATGTTCTAGTAAGAACAAGGTATGAATATCTTCTTAATGATATTGATTTAGGTTTACTTACGAAGATAGGGCTATTAAATAGTCGTATAATGAATTAGTTGATTGAGAAATTAGGTAAACATCATGTGGGATGCTTTATGGAGTATATTGTTATTGAGGATGATGTTAGTGTTATTGTTGTTGGTTGTTGGTATTGTGATTTCAGGCTAGGGGTATAAATAGAGGAGATGCTGCTCGAATTTCGGTAGATTCTAAAAGGATTTAATTTGAAGGCTTAAGACAAGCATATGATGATAAGACTAACAATAATATAAATTCTCTTGAATGTAGATTTACGAGCTTGGGAGGATAAGTGATATTTAGCACAAATATCTATGTTTCGTGTCATTTTACATCATATTCTTATGACTTTTATCGCTTAATCTATGGTGAAATCATCGTATTTGAACTTATGTTGTTATATTTCATGTTTATAGGTACGATGAAGACAAACGATGGAAAATCGGGCTAAAAGTGGTTAATTTGGAGCATATGATGATTACACGAGGTGACGAGTCGATGACCACAAGTGATGACTAAAAGAAGAAAATGAATTGAACTGAAGGTCGCGCTTTTAGTCCGCATCGCATGAAGAAAGCGGACAAAATTAGCTCCTGGCCAAAATTTATCATTAGGCTTTTCATCCGCGATGCGGAAGAAAAGCGGAAGGGCATCAGTCTATCCTTCCGCGATGCGGAAGGAAAGCACAGCGACGGGCAGTTTTCCCGTTTCAATCGGGATTAGGTTTACTTATTTTTTGTTTTAACCCTAGACTATATATAGACGTTTTATTAGTTGAAAACGTGTGCTGGGATATTTGGAAGACTTGTAAGCCGCCATTCTAATTTTCTTTCCAGACTTTACTTTATTGTTCATCTTTTTCAACCCTAGATTATTCATGAATTCTTCTTGTTCATTGAGAATCATGAGTAGCAAAACTTCTTAATTCTAGGGTTGTGGCATAAAACTTGAAAGTTGGTTTGATGACAATTATTCTCTATTGATTTTTCACATTTTGGGTTGCTTATTTATTCTTGATCTTAATTGTTTGATTATCTGACCAATAGTTAGAGACTATCTGTGGTGTGTGAATTGAACTAGGGATAGGGAATTTGCATACGTAATAAGAATAAATAGGGCTTGTTCGATATAATCGTTTCGCTAATGAGGATAGGAATATACCCTTTAGCCTTGCTTAGTTGAATACGGAGGAGTAAATGCGTTCTTGTTACCTCTAACGACCATAGGGATATAGGCGTTATAGTAGCGTCTACAGGCTTGTGAGCAACTCGGAAGATACTCATAAAGTTATAATTAACCCGTCAACTAGTAACCCAGGAAATAAGATAGGTGGAATTGTCTGAAGATCAATGGATTATTGAAAGCCGTGACCCTAGAACTTTCTCTCATCTAATAAACCTTACAATCTTTGTCGAAATATTCTCAGTCATAAAAACACCCATCACAAATTGTTTACTTTTTAGTTTTAGTTTAGTACAACAAACATCTTGATTTTCACTTTCTTCAATAGTTTTATTTGAATTTGAATTAGTTCGACAGTAGAATCTGTCTCGACCCAACCCCGTAGGCCGTGACTAGTGCCCGATCTGGGCACTCAAACGCATTCCAGCATATAGCAGAAGCCGACAAGGCTTTATTTCAAATTTAGCTAATTTCCAGAAAAATTTCGACAGAGTCTCCTTTGTTTTACGGACTATCTCAAATACCCTGCACGCAGAAAATACCAACAAAGGCTACACAATGCCAATAGAGCAACATTTAAATATATGCGGACCGGCCGCCGCGACGAATGGGATCACCCAAATACTGGAGACTCTTATGATCTGTATAGATATCAACATGAACGCCATATAAATAATGTCTCCATATCTTCAGAGCATGAATCACCGCTGCAAGCTCCAGATCGTGGGTAGGATAATTCCTTTCATGCTTTTTCAGCTGCCGAGAAGCATAAGCTATAACTCTGCCGTGCTGCATCAATACACCGCCCAATCCCACGCCAGAAGCGTCACAATAAATAACATATCCATCGGGTCCCTCTGGAAGAGTCAGAACTGGGGCCATAGTCAGCTTCTCCTTCAGCAACTGGAAGCTTCGTTCACATGCATCGGTCCACTGGAACTTAGCTCCCTTCTAAGTTAGTCTTGTCAAAGGCGCTGAAATCGAAGCAAACTTTTCCACAAATCTCCTGTAATAACCTGCTAACCCCAGGAAACTACGTACCTCTGTGGGCGTCGTGGGTCTGGGTGTTATATCCCGCATTTTTGTACAATCGGATAATTTAAGGTAATTGCGGGGAGATGACAAGCAAGGTCTTACTTTTATTTTATTAAGCATATGAGTTGCTTATAAAGAATTTAGAAGCGGAAATATTAAGAAAGGTCAAAGGTATAAAAGGAAAGTCGCAATATGACTCGTGGAAATGTGGAGGAAGACGAAGGACAAATTTGGAATTTGGAAAATAATTTTTCATGAATTCTAGAACTCAAAAAAAAAAGAGTGGGCTTGGTCATTGGGCCATGTTTGGTCGTCCACTTCTTGGTGGGCTTAAGCCCACATGGAATATTAAGGGGTCAAAATAAAAAGATGACCAAGTCATCTTTTTCATTCAACCTCTAGCAATTTCAAGAAAGCTAGGACAAGAGAAAAAGGAGAAAAATTGGAAGGGCCATTCGGCCACCTCCATGACCACAAGCACCTTGGGAAATTTTCATCCAAAAATCACCCTCTTCTAGCCAAACAATCCCTTGAAGGGCCCTTAGCAAGGTGGGATATCCATTGGAGCAAGAAAAACATATATTCATAAGTTGGAAATTCAAGCAAGTTGAAGAATTAAGGAAGAAGGTAAGAATTCACTTTCTTTTTATGTCATGGATGCTTGTGCATGTTGTAGTGTACAAAAGTGGATGAAATTCATGAAGGAGATAAAAATAGGGGGTGGCCGTGAGGTGTGGAACATGTATATATGTGTAGAAATTATGTTTTAATTAATTTATCTAGTGTTTGGTTGTTATTGTTGTGGATACTATGTTGATAATGGAAGTTGAATAAATTTGGAGAGGTTGTAGTGTGTATGCCTGATGTTGGCCGTGTAGTTGTAGTGTAATATGAAAGAAAATGAGTCAATTTTATTTAATGTTTTGGTTGTTGTTGTGTGGTGGATGCTATGTTGTTAATGAATGCATAATAATATTGTGAAGTTGTAGTAGGTGGAGACTTGTTTTAGAAGTTATGTAAATTGAATGTAAGGTTCTTGCATGCATGAAAGATAATGTGGTTAGTATGATGTTGTTGAGATATGAATTATTACGTTGTAATTATTGGAGTTGGAAGGTTTTGAAAGAAGTAGTAAATTGATTGAGTAGTTATAATGTAACCTTGATTGAATATGGAAATTGTTAGTATTGTTGTTGGCATTGTTGTTGATAATTTGGCCGGGTTGAATTCCCGGGATTGTCGTTGATTGAAATTGGCCAAGTTGAACTTGGTGGGATGGAGTATTTACAGGGGAAATGCTGCCAGAATTTCGGTAGCCAAGTATTATCTTAAGACTCCAATTCTAAATGCTTAAATTGACATTTGGTAAATGTGACCAAATTGTAGATTTTGGCGGATTTGCGACTTGAATTCGGGATAGCATAAGGAGCGGCAAGAGGTATGTAAGGCTTCATCCTTCCTTCTATGGCATGTCTTAGACATAATAAGTTGGATATGAGCCTCGGGAGTAACCCTATTCTCTGGAAACCGCACCTAAAGTTTCCCCTTTTTCTTTCAGAGGAATTGAACTAGAAATTGTACAAAATGTTGAAAGACCTTCCTAAACCTCTAGAACTTGCATAAAGAGGACCCGATTACTTTAAAACCCTCACAAGTAACGTCATGACATGTAACATATGAAAATTTAGTACGCCGCCTCATTTGACCCGAGGTGGGCCTACTGTTCCCGAATTCTTC
Organism: Lycium barbarum; assembly: GCF_019175385.1. NCBI lineage: Eukaryota > Viridiplantae > Streptophyta > Magnoliopsida > Solanales > Solanaceae > Lycium > Lycium barbarum. Next base: position 39,065,656 of record NC_083342.1, on the reverse strand, counting down.
TCTAATGTTCAGTTATTACCCGATAAGTGTTACAACTATTCTAAGGAGAGTATTTCTATGATAATAATGATAACGATGATGTTAAGGAAGAGAGTATATCTATGATGATTATGACTTTGTCCTATGTTTTCCCTTAACGCTATTCTTCGTTGATAGTCTTGCCTTATAATACTAGTCCCTTCAAGGCGAGGCAAAGTCATGATGATTATCCCATAATGCAATCGGAGGTTTCCGACCTTATGTCACTCCGATAGAGTTGTAGCTTTCACTTGGGCTCTCATGCATGCTTTATACTTATGTCTGATTTATTTTATGACACCGTGCCATCCAACGGGCGGCCGGGCAGATATACACACCACTATAGTGGGCAGCTTATACCCCGGACGCGGGAGGCCTGGACGCGGGCTCACACACCGATCCTACATGGACGGGCAGTCTATACACCGTTCCTATTAGGACGGGCAGCATTACACCGCACCTATATGGTCGGGCAGTTTACTTACAGATTTTTACATATTATTTTTAAAGCTAGCATGCATGGCATCCGCCCTAAGGGGCATTCAGATGAACAGCTTATTCCTTTTGTCACACCCTAATTCCGCTAGGGTGTTATGGGCACCCGACCCTTACCTAGGGCCGAGCGAACCCTCAGACTCTTGCTGCACATAAAATCATGTCAAACTTTTCAAATCAAATGAGATGAAATACATCGTAAATATTTTTTTTCCAGAAATATTCTTTCACGTTGCTTCCAAGCATAACGAATCAATAATCATACAAAATTCAGTACATAACACAGACCGACATTTTGGCTGACGCAGCCGCTTACAGACTGACAACCAATACCCACGACGTTGTCTGAAAAGTCTCTAACGTAATCCAGAAAGCATAACATACCAACTCTGACTCGGCAGCACTCCGGGAACAAATGGAGCTTGCCATCTGCACTGGAACATCTTCTATACTGTCTTCAACTCACCTGGGAGTACCTGCGCGGCATGAAACGCAGCCCCCCGAAAAGAGGGGGTCAGTACGAAATATGTACTGAGTATGTAAAGCATACAACACAGAAAGCAAAGTCACAACTAAAATACGATATATAGAAAGCGAGCACAATAGCCAGCATACTAAGGAGTCGTATCCGGCGTACAACAGGCAAAAGAAGTTCCGGAGAAATCAACACGGCAATCGGGATGACAAAATGTTTGCTTTCTTTTGGAAAACATCTTTGTTTCACACACATAGAAGAATCAACGCACAATTTCCGCGGCCATAAGTCCAGCGGTCACAATCACACATACCGCGGTCAAGTATCCAGCGGTTTTCTATCACAAGTTCGACATACCGCGGTCAAGGGTCCAGCGGTCTATGTCGGCATAATCACAAGTGCGGCAGACGCGGTCAAGGGTCCAGCAGTCAATGCCACACGTCTGGCATGACGCGGTCAAGGGTCCAGCAGTCAATGTCGGGCACGCCGCGGTCGAGGGTCCAGCGGCCAATATCACATATGCGCATATTCACATAACCGGTCCGGGACTCGGTAACACAGAAGATAACCAGACAAAATGCCAAATTATCACTTTCCAAACATAATCACACATGTCAGGATCATGCATCACACAGGACTCAGGTATACCAAAATCGTATATCGGAAAATAAAGAAAATAAGTAGTTTGTCCAGAATCTCAGGGTAAGATTTTTAAAAATGCTTTAGATGTTAAAAACATTTTATAATGCTCATGAAGGTGGTCATAACACCTATCATATAGTGAACAGCATAATAACCAGGAGTTACCTGCGAACTCCGGACAAGAGTACATTGGCTAAAGCCGTACATCACATGTCAGGGTTTCGGTCCCCACAATTGGGTCAATAATCATTAAAATCCGTCTCGGGATAGATAAAATATCTCCCGTTTAGTAGTCGGAACAATAACCATGAGTTCCCTTGACTTACCGTACGGGAATAAGACAAACAGAACAATAAGAGAGGCATCGGGGATAGCGGGCCCACCTCGGGCCAAGTCGAGGCGGCGGACGAGAATCACGCCCATTAGACTCTACGGAGTCATCCAAGAAAGTTTTAGAATGATCGGGTTACATTTGTAAACGTTTTGGAAGTCCAACCACTTTTCTAGTAAAATGCACCTTTTGTAATTCAATTCTATTGAATGAATAGTAACGAAAACTAATCTCGGGTTACGATGAGCAGGATGGTCCCCGAGGCCGAAATCTCAACCTAGTAGACCTAGGGCATGCCAAAGAAGGAAAGGATAAGCTTTACATACCTTTCGCGCTACTCACGCTTGTCCAAACTCAATCTCCGTTTCACCCAAAACCTACAAATGGTCATTTTTACCAATTGTTAACTATAAGGCTTTTGGTATTCAATCTTTAACTCATCACTTGTCTACAAAGGGGGGGGGGGGGGGGAGCACATGTTAGACCAAAAAGGGACTATGACGATTCAAGATCCAGTAAAAGGGAACTTATTAACGTAGGGCCAATGTTCGGAGCTAACTCAATGGACTTACAACATAACAGCGACCTAAGCGACACGTGAGATGTCTACGAAGGAGACCTCCCCGAAGTATTATGATACACTATGAGGCCAGATTAACATTCGAGGACGAATGTTCTAAAGGGGGGGAGGATGTTATATCCCGCATTTTTGTACAATCGGATAATTCAAGGTAATTGCGGGGAGATGACAAGCAAGGTCTTACATTTATTTTGTTAAGCATATGAGTTGCTTATAAAGAATTTAGAAGCGGAAATATTAAGAAAGGTCAAGGGCATAAAAGGAAAGTCGCAATATGACTCGTGGAAATGTGGAGGAAGACGAAGGACAAATTTGGAATTTGGAAAATAATTTTTCATGAATTCTAGAACTCAAAAAAAAAAAAAGTGGGCTTGGTCATTGGGCCATGTTTGGCCGTCCACTTCTTGGTGGGCTTAAGCCCACATGGAATATTAAGGGGTCAAAATAAAAAGATGACCAAGTCATCTTTTTCATTCAACCTCTAGAAATTTCAAGAAAGCTAGGACAAGAGAAAAAGGAGAAAAATTGGAAGGGCCATTAGGCCACCTCCATGACCACAAGCACCTTGGGAAAGTTTCATCCAAAAATCACCCTCTTCTATCCAAACAATCCCTTGAAGGGCCCTTAGCAAGGTGGGATATCCATTGGAGCAAGAAAAACATATATTCATAAGTTGGAAATTCAAGCAAGTTGAAGAATTAAGGAAGAAGGTAAGAATTCACTTTCTTTTTATGTCATGGATGCTTGTACATGTTGTAGTGTACAAAAGTGGATGAAATTCATGAAGGAGATAAAATTAGGGGGTGGCCGTGAGGTGTGGAACATGTATATATGTCTAGAAATTATGTTTTAATTAATTTATCTAGTGTTTGGTTGTTATTGTTGTGGATACTATGTTGATAATGGAAGTTGAATAAATTTGGAGAGGTTGTAGTGTGTATGCTTGATGTTGGCCGTGTAGTTGTAGTGTAATATGGAAGAAAATGAGTCAATTTTATTTAATGTTTTGGTTGTTGTTGTGTGGTGGATGCTATGTTGTTAATGAATGCATAATAATCTTGTGAAGTTGTAGTAGGTGGAGACTTGTTTTAGAAGTTATGTAAATTGAATGTAAGGTTCTTGCATGCATGAAAGATAATGTGGTTAGTATGATGTTGTTGAGATATGAATTATTAGGTTGTAATTATTGGAGTTGGAAGGTTTTGAAAGAAGTAGTAAATTGATTGAGTTGTTATAATGTAACCTTGATTGAATATGGAAATTGTTAGTATTGTTGTTGGCATTGTTGTTGATAATTTGGCCGGGTTGAATTCCCGGGATTGTCGTTGATTGAAATTGGCCAAGTTGAACTTGGTGGGATGGAGTATTTACAGGGGAAATGCTGCCGGAATTTCGGTAGCCAAGTATTATCTTAAGACTCCAATTCTAAATGCTTAAATTGACATTTGGTAAATGTGACCAAATTGTAGATTTTGGCGGATTTGCGACTTGAATTCGGGATAGCATAAGGAGCGGCAAGAGGTATGTAAGGCTTCATCCTTCCTTCTATGGCATGTCTTAGACATAATAAGTTGGATATGAGCCTCGGGAGTAACCCTATTCTCCGGAAACCGCACCTAAAGTTTCCCCTTTTTCTTTCAGAGGAATTGAACTAGAAATTGTACAAAATGTTGAAAGACCTTCCTAAACCTCTAGAACTTGCATAAAGAGGACCCGATTACTTTAAAACCCTCACAAGTAACATCATGACATGTAACATATGAAAAGTTAATATGCCGCCTCATTTGACCCGAGGTGGGCCCATTGTTTCCGGATTCTTCTCTAATGTTCAGTTATTACCCGATAAGTGTTACAACTATTCTAAGGAGAGTATTTCTATGATAATAATGATAACGATGATGTTAAGGAAGAGAGTATATCTATGATGATTATGACTTTGTCCTATGTTTTCCCTTAACGCTATTCTTCGTTGATAGTCGCGCCTTATAATACTAGTCCCTTCAAGGTGAGGCAAAGTCATGATGATTATCCCATAATGCAATCAGAGGTTTCCGACCTTATGTCACTCCGATAGAGTTGTAGCTTTCACTTGGGCTCTCATGCATGCTTTATACTTATGTATAATTTATTTTATGACAGCGTGCCGTCCAACGGGCGGCCGGGCAGATATACACACCACTATAGTGGGCAGCTTATACCCCGGACGCGGGAGGCCTGGACGTGGGCTCACACACCGATCCTACATGGACGGGCAGTCTATACACCGTTCCTATTGGGACGGGCAGCATTACACCGCACCTATATGGTCGGGCAGTTTACTTACAGATTTTTACATATTATTTTTAAAGCTAGCATGCATGGCATCCGCCCTAAGGGGCATTCAGATGAACAGCTTATTCCTTTACCCCATGGTATGCTCGGATAAAGTTACACCGTACCTCTATGATCGGGCAGCACTACACTGTACCTATAGGGTCGGGCAGTATTACACCGTACCTACGCGGTCGGGCAGTGTACTTGAGTTGTCTATATGTTGTTTCAAGAGGTAAAGTTAAACTGTAAAAGTATCTGCCTTAAGAGGCAAACAGAGGTACAGATCATATCCCTCCTCCTCTATGCCATGTTTTATGTTTTCTAGTATGATCTTATGTTACTATTCATGCCTTACATACTCGGTACACTATTCGTACTGACGTCCCTTCTTGTGGACGCTGCGTTTCATGCCGCGCAGGTAAGCAGGTTGGCGGACTTGATCCTTAGGAGCTCCACCAGTGGTATATTGAGAGTGCTCCAGTTCTTTCGGGGCTCCAGCTCATTGGTACTACTTTTGTGTACATGTCCGGACTCGACAGTATCCGATCCTTTTTGTGATGCTATGTATTATGTTTAGAGGCTCGTAGACAGACATGTACAGTTAGATGTTTTGTACTTTTGAGGGTCTTCGTCGATGTATAATGGGCTAGTAAAGTTTGTTCGCATATGTTTACAACTAAGCTACTAATGTTAATGTTAAGTAATAAAGAAGAAAAAAAAATGGTATAGGTCATACGACCCACTTAGTAATAAGGATATGATACGAGATAAGGGGTGCTCGGTACAAGTATCAGGTACTCGTCACGGCCCCTAGTTGGGTAGTGACATTGGGCCAATTCTTCACGGCCTCAATCTTCTGTGTATCCACCCGGACACCATCAGCTGCAATAATATGCCCCAGGAATGCCACTGAAGCCAGCCAGAATTCGCATTTAGAAAATTTTGCATATAATTCCTGATGCCGAAGTACCCCCAATACCGCTCTCAGATGATCTGCGTGCTCTGCCTCGGATCGAGAATAAACCAGAATATCATCGATAAATACAATTACGAACATATCCAAGAATGGCCTGAATACCCGGTTCATTAAATCCATAAATACCGCAGGAGCATTAGTCAGCCCAAAAGACATAACTCTGAATTCATAATGTCCATATCTGGTCCGGAATGCTGTCTTAGGAATATCGGCCTCCCGTACCCGTACCTGATGATAGCCAGACCGAAGATCTATCTTCGAAAAATATTTGGCGCCCTGCAACTGATCAAACAAATCGTCAATTCTGGGGAGGGGGTATTTATTCTTTATGGTTACCTTATTCAACTGCCGATAATCAATACACATACGCAGCGACCCATCTTTCTTACGCACAAATAATACCGGGGCTCCCCAAGGCGAAGTACTGGGTCTAATGAAGCCTTTTTCTAACAGATCCTTCAACTGCTCTTTCAGTTCTTTCAATTCTGCTGGTGCCATTCTGTACGGGGGAATAGATATAGGCTGAGTATCTGGAAGCAAATCAATAGTAAAATCTATCTCCCGCTCTGGAGGAAGGCCTGGAAGCTCATCCAGGAATACATCTGGAAATTTATTAACCACGGGAACTGACTGAAGAGTCAGCGTTTCTACTGTCAAGTCTTGTACCCGAACCAGATGATAAATATAACCTTTTCTGATCATTTTCTTCGCCTTAAGGTATGAAATAAACTTACCTTTCGGCGATGCTGTATTACCGGCCCATTCTATAACTGGCTCCCCGGGAAACTGGAAACGAACTACCTTATTTTGGCAGTCAACATTAGCATAACAGGAGACTAGCCAGTCCATGCCCATAATAACATAGAACTCGATCATATCTAACTCCACCAGATCTGCCTTAGTGTCACGGCCACATACAGTTACAGAACAGTCTTTATATACCTGTTTCGCTACAATAAAGTCCCCAATCGGTGTGGCTACCTCAAATGGCTCTATAGGTTCAGACGTTATACCAATTTTTCCAGCAACAAGAGGCAAAATATATGACAAAGTCGAACCTGGATCAATTAATGCATACACAGACCGAGAGAAAACCAATAATGTACCTGTAACGACATTAGGTGATGCCTCCTGATCCTGGTGGCTGGCCAAAGCATAAATGCGGTTCGAAGGACCGATAGTACCAAAAGCTCCACCACGACCTCTGCCGCGACCCGCCGGTGCTAATGTACCCGGCCCTGTAGGGCGCATAGCCACTGATGAAGATGATGACCCGGCGGCTGAGCCGGTATGCTGCGCTGCACCACCCGAACTACCCTTATACGGGCAATCCTCACAGAATGGCCCTGACGGCCACAAGAAAAACATGCACCGGTGGCTCTGTAGCACTCCCCAGGATGATATCTGCCACAATAAGAACACTGAGGCCTAGGTGGCCTCGTCTGACCAGAACCCCTATCTGCCCGCAAACCTGAAGCCCTGGAGCTCTGACCTGCTCCTGAATAACCTGGGCTATCAAATCTGCGACCTGTAGGCTGTGGAGGTGTGCTCTGTGCCGGCTGGGATGGATATCTGCTAGGCTGCTGAGGCTGTCTGCCCCGAAACTCTCCAGAATACCCGGATGATCTGGCCCTCTTGGGCTGTCTCCGATCCTGAATCCTATCGGGCTGATGACCCCTGTGCCGGTCCTCCATGCCCTGGGCGTGCGCCTGAATACGGGAAATATCCATATCGGGCTGAGTGGCCAATACCAAGCAACTGTCGACAAAATACCGGTCCAGCCCCATAATATACCTGTGCATCCTGTCAGCCATAGTAGCTACCACAGCAGGTGCGTATCGGGCTAATGAGTCGAACTCCATACTGTACTCTCGGACACTGCGGCCCCTCTGTCTCACCAATAAGAATCTGTCAGCTCTGGCCCGCCGTAACTCTGGAGGCAGAAAATGGCTAAGAAAAGCCTCAGAAAACTCATCCCAGACTACTGGGGGAGCGCCGTCGCCTCTGGCCAACTCCCAAGACTCGTTCCAATTAGCTGCTACATCATACAACCGGTACGAAGCCAACTCGACTGACTCTGTCGCAGAAGCCTTAATCAAATGTAAGGTGAGCCGCATCTTCCTGATAAACTCCTCCGGATCCTCCTCGGGCTTTGTCCCGAAGAACTCTGGTGGGCCACAATTCAAGAACTCACGAGCCCTCGAACTGTCACGCCTATATGCTCGGTCACCTCCCAATCCGTGCCCCTGAACCTGTCCCGCCACAAGTCTGGTCAATAGCTGGACTGCCTCTCTCATAGACTGATCCTCAGTCCCTGGCCGTGGAGCTGGAGGCTCAGGTACTGGAATCTCGGGAGCTGGCGGTGGAGCCGCCCCTCGACCTGCAGCTGCTGCTGCTCCAATCTCCTCTACGTGTGGCGGTGTGGAAGAGCCCTCTGCCGGGGGCAAAATTAACAGGAGCAATATGTGCATGGGCCCTGGTAACCCTCTGGGCCCGACTAGTATCTCCCACAGCTGCTGCCTTGGCCTTTTGGGCCGCTGTCGCCTTTTTTGGAGGCATAACTGCAAATGTAACAATTGGTTAGGGAGGAGTCATCCTGATAACACAGCTCTATCGCACGATCTAAGACAGAAAGAAGGGTAGTATCCTAAATGCCCTGTAGCCTCTTGTTTATAGGTGTGGTGCACAACACACCGATAAACAAGACTCTACTACACACGGTCTGTAGACATTCCGAGGACGAACCGCTCTGATACCACTTTTGTCATGACCCAACCCCATAGGCCGTGACTAGTGCCCGATCTGGGCACTCAAACGCATTCCAGCATATAGCAGAAGCCGACAAGGCTTTATTTCAAATTTAGCTAATTTCCAGAAAAATTTCGACAGAGTCTCCTTTGTTTTACGGACTATCTCAAATACCCTGCACGCAGAAAATACCAACAAAGGCCACACAAGGCCAACAGATCAACATTTAAATATATGCGGACCGGCCGCCGCGGCGAATGGGATCGCCCAAACACAATATTTACACACATCTGTACAGAAAGACCCCAACCCACAAACATGTCTACAGACCTCTAAACAGACCGACAGAATCAAATGACGGGACAGGGCCCCGCCGTACCCATGAACGAGAATATACATATATAGAAATGACAGACTGTACCAAAAGGTGGCTCTGAATAAAAGAGTGCTCCAAAATAGCAGAATAAGATCCTAAGCGGGCGGATCAGCAAACCTGTCGTCGGTACCTGCGCGGCATGAAAACGCAGCCCCTGAGGAAAGGGGGTCAGTACGAAATATGTACTGAATATGTAAAGCCTGAATTACAGAGACAAAACCATACTGGTACAGAACATACAGAAAGTAAACGAAAAATCCAAAGTATCAGATACATATTTTCAAAATATGCAGAGTGTGTACAAAAACATATGTCATATCAAATCCGGCCCCCCGCCAAGGGACTCGGCAGACGGAACGTGGCCACCCTCCCGACGCTGGTGCCACAACACAGAAGAATCAGAATAGGGGCATAACCCCGTAACATAATATGTCATATCAAATTGCCATAGCAAATCATATCAGAACAAGCGGACATGGCACATCATACTCCACAAACCCATGTACGCGTATACCTGCCCCCTCACATCGAGGCACGACGAACAATGCAGAGGATCACGCTTGACAACATATCCTGGCCCGGGCTCAGTGTGGCAAACATTGGGGCATCCACGAATGGAGTAGTGAGAGACTAATGCAATTAAAATACCACAAATGTTTTCATAGACTCAATGAGGCATATCAAGGGCAAACCAATCCAATGAAATCGGACGGGATCATAATAAATGAGTTCCGGATATCATAATGAATTACAGAGTATAACCTTTCTGAAGTCGTTTCGAGTGTCAAAACAATTTATCAGACTTAATGGAATATTTAAAACAATGATTGTTATGTAATTAGAATGGTAGTCAAAACATTTCTTTTAAAAAAAATTGCTCGAAAATAAGACTTAATTACAATAAGGGCAAAACCGGGAATAGTGGGCCCACCTCGGGACAAACAAGGCGGCAGGCTCAAATTATGCCCTTTTAAGCTTATGGGGTCACCTAAAAAGGTTCTACGGACATTCTATAGCTTTCCAAGTAATTTAGAGAAAGTTTGCATAATTTCAGGGAAAGCATACCAAATGGGCTCAATCTTACTGAAGGAAAAAGCGAGATTTTCAATTGCGGATTCCGAAGGGCAGAAAGTCTTCCGAGGCCCGAATCCGATTCTACTACACTTAGGCATGCCAAAAGAAGGATCGGGGTAGCTTTACATACCTTTTGAGCTTTTTAAGCCTATCCAAGCTCACTCTACGTTTCGTCAAAAATCTGCAAATGGTCACATTTCCCAATTGTAAGTTATAGATGCTACGAATTCAATTCAACTAATATTTGTCTACCGAAATTTCGGCAGCACTTCCCTTATACATATAGCACCCCCGAGAATTCAACTCGGCTCAAAATCATCAACAACAACCCAAACAACAACATCAACATCAACAACAAACATTAGAAACACAATATGGCACAACTAGTTCTACTTGCCAACGCCATCACCTTCATTTCAACTTCAATTTCCAAACCAATTTCAATGATTTCACATTCATTATCAAACTAGATCATCACAACATAGTTTAGAAGCATTTCATATCGTTTCCTTAAATTATACACACGATATTCATAATATACAAACTTCCCGCAAAAGTCATAACTCATTCAAAACTTCTAATCTTTGGCATACGTATTCATAACATGTTTCCAACTTCCAAATCTATCAATGATCATCATAATTAGCAACCTAATAACTTCATTTTCCTAATGTCAGAAAATCATACTAAAGCGACGTAAGTTTCTACGTTCTATTTCAATACAAACTTATATCATTCTATCTTCATTTACATTGCAAACATCACAATAACACACTAACACACTAGGCAAACTTAATTCATTTCCATTCCAACTCCAACACACCACACGGCCATGTGCTCTTTTTATCACTCCAACTCAATTCATTCCACTTTCATTTCCAATATGCATTTCACCACAATCACAACTAGAATATAACACAAATTCAACACATTATGGCTATACAACTTATACATACACACGGCCATACACTAATAACACACACCCACTTTGCAAACTTCCATTTCTTCATACAATCAACACATTTCTACATACTACAACACAAACATGACTCCATAACACAATAATAAGGGATGAATTCTTACCTTATCCTCTAGCCTTCTTTACTTGAACTAGTGATCAAATTGAGGAACCAAGTGCTTCTTCCTCCAAGACAACTACACCAAGTTGAAGAGGCTACCCAATTTAGTAGAAATACCACAAAATAAAAATGTTAGGAGCAAGATTTTTGGGGGTCAAATTTCCCCACCAAACCCGAAACCCTCTCTCTTTGTCTTGCTTGGCTTGTTTTGTTTTCTTTCTTGAGTCTTCTAAGAGATGAAGACTATTATAAGATAAGGTTCTTTATGATAATAAATCACATGGGAAAATATTATAAGGCCATGGGTTTGGGCCACCCCATGGCCGGCCATGCACTATAATTGGGCCTCAATTTCAATTTAATGTTTCTTGAGCCCAATGACTTGTGAATCAAATTTTGTAATTCCCGAAACTAATTTCCAAAATTTCAAATTTTCCCTTAGCCTTATTCAACACTTCCACATTAATATTCTTTCATACACAACTCCTATGTCAAATAAAAATTAATTATGACCTTATTTCTTACAAGTCAAGAATATCTCCAAATTTTTCCAACGTGTGATAACACGGGATATAACAGAATCTAAATCTCTGTGGGATGGATATCTGGACTTAACAGTCTATATTACTTGTACGACCACATATACTTGCGTGTGTGTTTGGGAGCAACAATAAGCATTAAGTAGTTAAGGAGATCAAAAAGGTATGTTAAGGCTAATCCGTTTCTTTCTAAAGGTAGGATTCTTTTCCTATGACCCCATACATGACTTCCATAATATCCTTATTCCCAAAAAGTTAGAATTTCATGATTCTCAAAGTTCTTATGATGCTAAAGATAGATGTTTTCTATGATTATAATTATGATGATGATGATCTCATTTCTGGAGATTCCAAAGCTTATGGTTTTGATTCTATTATGAGACTATTGAGCTTATTTCATGATTTTCTTGATTTTATTCATTGTCATTGATCTCAACTTATGATAGTTGTTCCTTCAAGGCAAGATATAGTGATGGTAAAGATTCCATAATGACATATCAGAGGCTACTGACCTTACGTCACTCCAATAGAGTAGAAATGTTTAATTGGGCTCTCATAAAAGCTATATATATATATAATACCGAGCCTATATGGCCGGGTACTATATCTATTGCGTGCATACCACTGCAGTTGGGTACGGATATTACCGAACCGTACTATGGTCTGGTACGGAGAATACCGAGTCTCTATGGCTGGGTACAGTATTGTATGGGTATGTATGTGGGTATATAAAGTGTCTCTTCTAGATAAAGGTTAAGTAGGCACAACAAATGTCTCAAGAGGTATCACGAGGGATAAGCGGTTCTTTTATCTTACGCTATGATTCATCCTTTTATCATGTTACTATTCATGCCTTACATACTCAGTACATTATTTGTACCAACGTCCTTTTATTTGTGGACACTGCGTTCATGACTGCAGGAAAGCAGGAAGACGAATTAGATCCTCAGGAGCTTCATCGGCGGAGTTTTAGGAGCGCTCCATTTGCTTCGGAGCTACAGTATATTGGTATTACTCATTTGTGTATATACTTGGGTATATTTCACGACCCATAGGGAGGGCCATGACGGGCACCCAAAGCTAGCCCACCGGGAACCTCTCCTCATACTTTCACAATCATATCTAGGTGAGCCACATGGCTAACTCGCAGTCCTATGTATCAATAATATAATTTCTATCGAGCTAAGGCACTTTTATATCAACATCATCAACTATGCCCATATACATATACATAAGCCGACAAGGCTAACAAAATGATATACAAAAATATGAGCCGATAAGGCTAAGAGACATTTAGCTATACACAACTGTCTACGAGCCTCTAGAAAGAGGATGTAACATCACAAAGACGGGACAGGACCCCACCATGCCTATATATGTACAGAAAAGAATAGTACCAACAGCTGTAGCTCCGAATCTTTTTTTTTTTCACACTAAACACCATGAACATCCTCAAAATTGCAGTAAAAACGAAATACTAGTATTACAAGAAGCCATAAAGACAAGCTCTGCCTGAATCACTTCAATGGAATAAACCTTGAAGAGTGAGTAGCACCAATACCGGGCCTACCGTGCTTGACAGGCATGTATGAGATGCTGAACTCAGCTAAGTAGTGACTGATCATCTCTGGCTTGACCTCAATTTGATTGAAAGTTTTTCCATTGTAGATTCCAATACCGCTTCCAATCATCTCAGGCACAATAATCATGTTCCTCAAATGTGTTCTCACAACCTCTGGCTTCTCACCTGGTGGAGCCTAACGTTTCGCCTTGCGTAGCTTCTTGATCAAAGCCATGGGCTTCCTTTTCAAACCCCTCTGGAACCTTCTACGAGGGCGAGTGGGGAAAAGATTAACAAGCTCATCAGTAGACATGTCAAGCAGAGCATCAACATCAACTCCTCTGTAACTGAACTTCTTGAACGTTCTCTTTCTTCGTTGTTGTCCAGCAACATCAGCTTCAATTTCCGCCATAGCTTGGTGAATGAGCTTGGTACAAGTGGATGCGGCTAGGGGTTTGGGGACCTTTAGCTCCGATCAAATGGAGCTCCTTTGTGTAGTCTCTGAATAAGCAGCCTAAGGGTCAAGTCTGTCTCCCTATCCACCTGCGAGTATGACACAGCGTCCACAAATAAAAGAACGTGAGTACTAACAATGTACTGAGTATGTAAGGCATAAGTAATAACATTATGAAAGCATAAAGGATAGCATGGGGTAGAAGAGCCACTTATACCTCTTGAGACGTTCAACATACTTACCTACCCTTTTTCTAATGAAAAGCTTCCGTACATACACATATACATATAGTAGTACTATACCCGACCATGTAGGTTCGGTGTCATACATACCCGGCCAGAACAATGCTCGGTCTTATACGTACCCAACGGTAGCGGTGCGCCGCAGTAGATATCATATCCGGCCACATAAGCTCGGTATTACCAAATAGCCATACATATATATGCATAGAATCAACATCATCATCACTATATATTTCCTTAGAGGGCCATTATCGTAGGATGATATCAACAATATCATGAGAGTATCAAGACTTAGGAGCTTTAACACTTCTAGAAATGGTGGCGTTATGGAAGACATAGTGAATTTCATGAATAGGTGTACAACAATGGAATCATGCCTTAAGAAGGAAGGGTTAGCCTTAAATATGTTTATGTATTCTTAGCTACTTAATGTTCTCCTCCAAAGCCCAAGAAATCTACATTTAAGAGGGTTCGTACCAAGGTTAGGCTTCAAAGTCACCCTTAAATTCAAACTAGTATAATCGTAAGCTAGCGAAAATTATGCAGCATTTTCCCTATTTCATCTACTTTTACCAAATTCCAAAACAACTCCCAAACAACAATGACATTATTAACAATACAATAATCAAGTAATTCATTCAAGTTAAGCATCATTCCATCCCAAGAACTGCTTTTCATAATCATGCATAACAATAGCTACAACACAACACCATATATACTTACATATAACACTTCCCCAACATCATTAGTATCACCCATATCAATATTATACTCATAACATGCCAAGAATCATAATTCAAGTTAACTTATAGCTCATAAATCCTCAAGTTCATACTTGGACTCTCCTTTCACTTTCCTTCCTTCAACCACATGGTATAACAATCAAACAACCTTAACCCTATGCAAGAGATGTAAGAACTTACCATAATCATATAAGAACAAATCTTAGATCAACTTATTGCACTAAAGTGAAGTCTCCAACATCAACACCAAAGGAAAACTTGAGTTCCACAAACCTTAGCAAGCTTCTTAGCACTTGAATCTCTTGGTTCTCTTGGATTTGTCTTGGATTAGTTTATAGACTTAGAGAGAGGTTTTTGGAGAGCTCAAGGATCTGATTTGGAGAAATAATGTGGCCAAATGAAATGAAGCGAAATATATAAAGTGTCACTTAAAAACCCGTCAAACTTCCTACGGTCCGTCAAAATGCACCGTTAAATGGACCAGCCAAACATGGCTCACTGTGACTATTTCACGGTGGAGCTCCACCATTTGACGGGCCGTCAAATGCCCTACTGTCCATCAAATTTTCCTTTCCCGCTAAGCTGCTCGCTTTGATTCGTTTGACCTCCTATCCTTATGGAACCTTCTTGGTACTTGTGTAACACTTCGTTAGCCATCTAAGGGGCCCTATAGCTTCTCCTCAAGTCATTACCAAACAAAGTATAACTCAATTGTCACAAAATCATCCCAAACATGGCTTACATTCTACTTCCTTTAACGAACTTAATTCCTTCGATTCATATGACTTCAAAATCTTATGGTACGCGCTTAAAGTTATCAAATACTCTCCTTAATCTCATAAGGAATTCATGTCCACTTTATGCTTATGTTAGTCTACTCATAATGTAAAAACCCGAAACTTTCGAGATGTAACATTCTCTCCCCCTTAGGAACATTCGTCCTCGAATGTTAGACTCTTAGGGATTTTACAAAACTTTAGCCAGAGTTTCCCTTATAATATGCCACTACCATCCTGTCACAGCAACCCAATATATATCACCTCAAAGGTCTACAACAACAACAATGATAACAATGGCCATACACGACCAAGATGCCATCAAAAGAAAGCATTTCATACTTGAGGACAATGACGTCTATGCCTGAGTCTCCTAGGGAGGTAGAAATAAATGTGGATACTTGAACTTCATATCTTCCTCAGCTTCCCAAGCCATCTCTTCCCTATTGTTTTTTCTCCATATGACCTTAACTGAAGCTACATCTTTGGTTCTGAGTCTCCGAACTTGCCTATCTAGAATGGCAATGGGAACTTCTTTGTAGGAAAATTGCTCGATGACATGGACATCATCTATAGGTACAATTCTGGAAAGATCTCCAATGCACTTACGAAGCATCGATACATGAAAAACTGGATGGGCTAACTCCAAATCCGAAGGGAGGTTCAACTCATAAGCCCCTTGGCCTACCTTGCGTACAATCTCATAAGGCCTAATATACTGAGGACTAAGCTTGCCCTTTTTGCCAAATCTCATGACGTCCTTCATTGGCGACACTTTCAAGAATACCCATTCCTTTACTTGGAACTCTAAGTCTCGTCGACGGTTATCCGCATAGGATTTCTGACGGCTCTAAGCTATTAATAATCGATCTTGTATAAGCTTGACCTTTTCTATGGCTTGCTGGATCAAGTCTGGCCCTATTAGTTTAGTTTCTCCCACTTCAAACCACTCAACTGGCGATCTACACTTGCGCCCATATAAGGCCTCATACAGGGCCGTTTGGATGCTGGAATGATAACTGTTGTTATAAGAAAACTCAATAAGCGGTAAGTGATCATCCCAACTACCTCCAAAATCCAACATACTTACCCGTAGCATATCCTTAAGAGTCTGGATGGTATGCTCAACTTGTCTATCAGTCTGTGGATGAAATGTTCTACTAAGACTCACCCGAGTCCCCAAACCTTCTTAGAAAGACTTCCAAAAATTGGCTATAAATTGTATTCCTCTATCAGAAATAATAGATACTGGAACACCATGGAGTAGTACTATTGATGGAGAACTGTATGTGGAATGGAATTCAAGAGAAATAAAACATCTGATATGAAAGAAAATTTGCAATATGCAGTACTGGGGAAATTTTCATTATTGGAAGATTACATCAAAATACTTTCTACCCCTGCTTATTACATTTCAATGAATAATAGATATTGTCAAATGAGACCGATGATTTGGAACCCATGGTTCAAACCAAATGAAGAAACTTCTGTTGCTTTGGCCTGGATAAGTTTCGCTAAACTGCCACCAAATTTCTTTGCTAGAAAGGCTGTTTTCTCCTTAGCATCTGCAGTTGGAAAACCATTAGTAGTTGATCTTGCTACTACTAATAAGACATGGCCAAGTTGTGCAAAGGTAAAAGTGGAATTGATTTAATGAAAGCACATGCACATAGGATACACATTGCAGAAAGGGATGAAGATCATGGAAAAATGGGTACCAATTAAATATGATTTTCTTCCTAAATATTTCAAGCATTGTAAATTACAAGGTCACTCTGAGATAGAGTGCAGGGCTTTGCATCTAGAATTAGAAAAGCAATACAGGGAGTCATGGAGACAAGACAACAAAAAAGAAGATAATACAAAGGAGAATTTCCCAGAGAAAAACATAAATAATTATGGGGGGAAAACAAGAGGTTACAATCAGGCAAAGCAAGAATGGATGTAGAGGAGAAAGAACAAATACATTAAGGATTCCAGTGGTGTCATCTTAGGAGAAATAAAGGAAGGGGAAGACTCACAAGAAGCTAATAATATGATACAAACTCAAAATGCTTTTGAGTTGTTGACAAATGAAGAGGAAGGAGTGCAAGATGAGGAACCTGTCACAAAATATATTGAAGATCAGTTGGAGATTCAACAAACTAAAGGTTGTTTAGAGCAAGAGCGAAGTAGTAGCCAGAAGCTGGTGGCAACAAAACATGAGAAAAGTACGGGAACAGGTATAAAATCACATAAGCATGATCATTAAGCACATTCACCAAGTGGAAGCAACACAAAGAATCAGATATTGGAGGAAGCAGAAGAAGTCAGTACAACTTGTAGTACACCCAAACAAAAGCACACATTAATGAAAGTGATCAAGAATATCTCAAACAGTGAGGAGACAATGGAGAATCATCTTTCAGATGGGAATAAAGTACAAGTCCGCCCAATACATTCATCAACAAAGAGTCAATATTAAGCAAAAAGCATAGGGAATAAAGTGCATGACAATAATACCTCTACACAAGCAGCAGAAACCAGCATACAAGATGGGAATAGCACTCTAAAAATGGAAAGTCCAAACATGCCAAGTCACAGTTCAAATAATGCAAGGGATGACATGAAAATAGGCACAACATTGCAGGTCATAAACACTCAGCGTGATCAAATAAAATCAGGATTGATAGGGGAGCAGGATCTTAATGAATATTCAATTGAGCAAAACATGCAAGCAGTGGCCAGAGCTGGAGACCTTTCTCCTAAGCATATTGATAAAGCAATAGGGAGAGGTAAGAAAAAGCAAAATTTACTATCAACTGGTGGTGTTAAAACTAGAAGAACTGTGGAGAAGCCTAAGTTTCCATTACGAATGCTATAATTTGGAATATTAGGTCTGTGAATACAATGGAATCTTATACAAGGATTATCAAGATGCATCAAAAATATCAATTTGGTTTTATTCTGGAGGCTCAGTGAATAGAGGAGTACAGAAGAAGAATTGGATTGCAACATGCTTTTGTGAATTTTAGAAATAAGATGTGGGCCTTTGTAGATGATATGTTTGAAGTAACAACTGTGGTTGATCATCCCCAACTACTAACACTAAGCTTAAAGGTTCATGGATAGATAAAGGAGATGTTGATTTCAATAGTGTATGCAAAATGCAATCAATCAGAGAGAATGGATTTATGGGAGGCTTTGGAAAATCAGGCTATAATAAATCAAAGGCCATGGTTGATTGGTGGGGACTTTAATGTCATCACTTCTGAAGAGGAAAAGTATGGTGGATTACCAGTAACTGTGAATGAAGTACAAGGTTTCAATGCTTGTATTCATAACTGTTCTGTAGTTGACTTGGGCTTTAAAGGAGGCAAATATACTTGGTGGAATGGGCAAAGTGGAAATGACTATATTTTTAAAAGGTTAGACAGATTATTCCGTAACCAAGCTCTACAAAATAAGTATGCTGGACTGGAAGTGACTCATATGATCAGATCAGGATCAGACCATGCCCCTTTACTAATCACTTATAATGGAGAAGTTGAAAGTTTCAAAAGATCTTTCAAATTTCTTAACTTCTAGGAAAAACATGAAAACTTTGTTGACACTGTAAGACAACATTGGCAGGCTGACTTCATGGTAAACCCATTCAATTTGTTTCATCACAAGTTAAAGAAGGTGAAAAATGCATTGGCAAATTGGAGCAAGATCACCTTTGGGAACATTTTCCTGGAGATTGAGACTTTAGAAAAGGTGATTAAGGTGCATGAGTTTCAGTTTGAAGTACAACCTACCCCTACTAATAGGGAATGCTTCATAAGGTTCAGGCTGATCTTAACAGATATCTTCATTTAGAAGAGGAATTTTAGAAGCAGAAGGCAGGGATGAATTGGTTTAAGGATGGAGATAGAGATACTACCTTTTTTCATGCATATGTTAAAGGTAGCAGGAAGAGGTTATAATTAAAAAGAATCCAGAATCAAGAAGGAAATTGGCTGGAAAATCAAGAGGAGATTTCTCAGGAGGCAATCAGATTTTTCTTAGCACAATTCACAAAGGATGCAGATCCAACATATTTTGAAATATTGGATCATGTTCCTTAAATGATTTATGGGGACCAAAATACTTGTTTGGGAGAGATCCCATCAGAAGAGGAAGTTAAAAGTGTGGTTTTTAGCCTTAATAGGGAAAGTGCTGCAGGACTAGATGGTTTCACTGGGATTTTCTATCAGTCTTGCTGGGAGATTATCAAAGAAGATATCTGCAACATGGTCATAGCATTATTTTGTGGAGCTGAGTTACCTAGATTCATTACTCATACTAACTTGGTCTTATTACCTAAAAAAGATTTGATCAATAATTTTTCAGATATGAGACCAATTAGTTTGAGTAACTTTAATAACAAAATATTTTCAAGGCTAATTCATGAAAGATTGATAGGGAGTTTGACTGATATAGTTTCTCTTAATCAGGGTGGTTTTGTAAAAGGGAGAAGCATAGTGGAGAATGTTCTCCTTACTCAAGAGATTGTATCAGACATCAGGCTTAGAATTAAATCTGCTAATGTTGTCATGAAATTGGATATGGTAAAGGCTTATGATTGGGTTTCATGGATTTTTCTAATGAAGGTTCTAAGAAATATTAGTTTTTCAGAGTTGGTGATAGACATGATTTTCAGACTGATCAGTAGCAACTGGTATTCAGTATTGGTCAATGGACAACAATGTGGTTCCTTTAAGTCTTCTAGGGGAGTTAAGTAAGGAGACCCTCTATATCCTACTTTATTTATTCTGACTGCAGAAGTTCTATCAAGGAATCTCAATGCCTTAAGCTTAAGCACTCAATTTAAAGGCTATGGAATGCCTAAGTGGCGCCCTAAGGTGAATCATTTATCATATGCTGATGATATGATAATTTTTTCATCAGCAGATGTGTTCTCTTTGCATCTTATCATGGAAGTATTGAATAAATATGAGAACACATCAGGACAAAAGATTAACACGGACAAAAGTGTTGTATACATGCATAAAAATTTGCCTGGGGATGTGAGCATTACTGTTGAAATTGTCACAGGTATTGTGAGGAAGGATTTCCCTTTCATCTATCTAGGATGCCCTATTTATCATAGTAGGAGAAGAAAGGATTTTTTCACTCAGATTCTTATAAAGATTATGAATAGGCTACAAAGATGAAAAGGGAAACTTTTGTCCTTTGGAGGAAGATCTATTTTGATTAAACATGTCTTGCAGAATTTGCCAATTCATCTATTATCTACAGTTAACCCTCCTATAGGTGTTATCAGGCAAATGCATAAAGTGTTTGCCCAATTTTTCCGGAGTAACACAATAGGGGGTAAAAGCAGACACTAGGCTTCTTGGAACCTTTTGTGTCTATCTATAATGGAAGGAGGGATGGGTTTCAGATCACTACATGATGTTTCTATTGCCTTGTTTTGTAAGTTGTGGTGGAACTTCAGGACTAAGCCTTCTTTATGGAGTGCTTTCATGGCTAACAAGTATTATAGAAAAGAAAATCTTGTAACTATTCAGTGGAAACAAGGGTCTCAAACTTGGAAAAACATGATCCAAGCAAGAGAA
Source organism: Lycium barbarum (assembly GCF_019175385.1). Lineage (NCBI taxonomy): Eukaryota > Viridiplantae > Streptophyta > Magnoliopsida > Solanales > Solanaceae > Lycium > Lycium barbarum. The sequence goes on along the minus strand of NC_083342.1, from coordinate 39,044,652 downwards.
TTAATAGAGCACCAGATCTGGTGGCAGCTTGGTATGGGGAATTCACAGTTTTGGTTTGATAACTAGACAGGAATAGGTGCATTATATTTCATTGTGGAAGGTTTTGATGAAAGCATTCAAAATGTATTAGATGTAGTGGAGAATGGAAATTGGAACATGAAAAAGTTGAATAGTTTACTCCCTCAGGACATAGTTTAACATATAGCTGATACTATCAGACCCCAAGGATGGACAAAGAAATGGATAGAGCATGGTGGATTTTGGACACTAAAGGAGAGTTTACAGTCAAATCAGCTTGGGAATATATCAGATTGAGAGGACAACCTATGGAGATGTACATGAATATATGGATTAAAGGTTTTCCATTCAAGATATCATTCTTTTTGTGGAGATGCTGGATATACAAAATTCCTCTGGATGATGTTTTGAAGAGAATGCATTATAACATAGCACCTAGATGTTGGTGTTGTTCCAGCCCTGAGGAGGAAACAATACAACATGTGTTTGTTAACTCTTACACTGCTAATAGGACTTGGTCCTACTTCTCTTCATTTGCAGGGTTGTCTATAGAAGGATTAACTTTATAGCAGAGAATTGTAAATGGTGGGCTACATCGGTTAAAGGAAGAGGGAAACTTATTTATCAAGCTGTTCCAGCTATCATCTTGTGGTAACTATGGAAAAGGAGGAACACAATAAAACATGGAGGGAAAAGATCAACTGGAAAGTCATTTATTTAGTCTATGTCACTATACAGAGACTAGTAATGACAAGGAATCCTTCTATCAGTCAACTACCTCACAAATGGCCAGACTTGATTCAGATGCTAGAGGTAGGGTGTGGAAGACTGAAAGTCACAAAAGTGAGGTGAGAATTTCCTCCAATAGGTTGGTTTTTATGTAATACAGACGGGGTCTCAAGGGAGAACCCTGGTAGGAGTGCCTATGGATTTTGTTTGAGAAATAATTAAGGGGATCTGAGATATGCTTATGCTACAGAGATTGGAATAACTACTAATATTGATGCTGAGGTTATGTCAATTCTGCAGGCCATGAGATATTGCAAAAATGAGAATCTGGACAATATTGTAGTCCAAACTGATTGTGAAATAGTGTACAAGATTCTACAGGAAGGGTGGAAACCTCCTTGGGGGATATCAAGTTGGATAAAGGAGATTTTGGAGCTAAAAGTTAATAGGACTATTCTATTTAGTCATATCTTGAGAGAAGGAAACAAGCTTGCAGATGCTATTGCTAATCAGGCACTAGATGAAGCTAACGTTGAATGTCATGGCTTCCAGGACCTAAGTTCAACATGTAGAAAGATCTTCAACAGTGATAAAACTCAGATTCCATATCTGAGAGTGAGGATACAGAGATAAGGGGAACAGATGCAGACAAATGATGATTTGGATCTAGAAAAGGAGCAGCAGAAAGATTTTAACACCATGTTCAAATCCTTTGGGAGGAGGACACTGTGTTTTTTACTAACAAAGTGTGTTTTATTTTGCAGGTTCATATCATACAGAAGACATAAATTTGAAGAGTCACATAACACCTATTGTCAGGACAGCCACAAGATGCAACAATATCACTAGGGATTTCACAACACATAGCACAAATCACATACTCAAGTTGAAACAAGTTTCATACAGTTAAAGTAGTGGCAGCATAGGAGAAGAACAGAAAGTCAAATTCTTTTTCATGACTTATACCAAATGGATTTTATTGATGCCTTATTTGTATTAGTATCTTATGATACTCATTCAAGTGGGCTAAAATTAAATCTACACAAAGCCATGGATAGAAGGTGATATACAACATTTACAGAATTTCAAGACATATCAAATGTGGAAAAACATGGAGCTTACAAAGTCACTTACAGAAGAAAGAAGCTTAGAGCCAGTTGGTGGTAAGGAGAAACACGACCACAGCAACACCGGCCAACCTCAAGTGCTGAGAAAATCAACAAGACAGCAGTACATATAATTCCACAGAAAAAGAAGTGGTTTACAAGATTTCTAATTCAAACAACATGCAATTAGAGGAATAACACACAACAAAGGAACAAAGGGGACGAATTTGACAAGGCACAATTACAAGATAAGCAGCTACGAAGAGAAGGAAGAGTATGGGGGAAAATTAGTTTCATCATCTTTACCCCACTATTTTCAGAGAGCAGCGGCGGAAATAGTGGTACTCTTAAGACAAAGGACCGTGGAAATAGGGCAACAATACACAGATAGCCCCAATTTTGAAATGGGGTCAAATGTAATTTATTTTGGCCGGTCCCAATTTTAGGCCGGTCATTTGCTTTTATTTCCTTTGTTAGACTTATTTTCTTTTCTCTAAATAAATAAAAGGCCCATCTAGTCATATTTAGTTAAAAAAGGAGTAGTACTATCTCTTTGACATAAAGCTTCGTACAATCTTCAGCTACGTATGTAGTTCTGACTGGTAAAAAATGAGCTGACTTCGTAAGTCTATCCACAATTACCCATATAGAATCATATTTATGCCTAGAACGAGTTAAGCTTGCGATGAAATCCATATTAATTACTTCCTATTTCCAAGTCAGAATTTCCATAGCTTGCAACAATCCACCGGGCTTTTGATGCTCAATCTTCACCTGCTGGCTGTTAGGACATTGAGTCGCGAATTCGGCTATATCTTTATTGATTCCATTCCACCAATATATGGATTTAAGATCATGGTACATTTTCGTTTCTCCGGGATGAACAGAATAACGAGAACAATGGGCTTCTTTCAAAATCTGATGACGTAATCCTACAACATCAGGAATGCATAACCTGCCAAGACATCGGAGAACTCCATCTCCAGAAATCTCAAAGGATGACTTTTTATTCTGAGGAAGTGTATTTTCGTTATGAACTAGCATGGGTTCCTCGTATTGGCGCTCTTTCACCTCAACTACTAATGATGAAACATCTGAATTCTGAATGGTAGCTACCATATTGCCCGAGTCCATTACCCAAACTCCTAGGCTAGCTAACTGATGGAGCTCACGAGTGAACTCTCTTTTCTCTAGATGGATATCACAAAGGCTACCCATAGATCTATGGCTAAGAGCATCAGCCACAACATTCGCCTTCCCGGGATGATATAGAATGTTATCATAATCTATCAACGACTCCAACCATCGCCTTTGTCGTAAATTCAACTCTTTTTGCTTGAAAGTATACTGAAGGCTCTTATGATCCGTATAAATGTCAACATGGACATCATACAAATAATGCCTCCACATCTTCAATGCATGGATCACCGCAGCTAACTCGAGATCATGGGTCAGATAGTTTTTCTCATGTTTTCGCAGTTGCCTTGAAGCATAAATAATCACCTTACCATATGCATCAACACACATCCTAACCCAACGCCTGAAACATCGCAATAGACAACATAGCCTTCCGATCCTTCTGGAAGTGTCAGAACTGGGGCAGAACTTAATCTATTCTTTAACTCTTGAAAACTGCGTTCACAAGCATCCGTCCATCGAAATTTAGCTGGCCTTCTGAGTCAGCTTTGTTAGTAGTGCAGAAATAGAATAAAAGCCTTCTACAAATCTTCTATAATAACCTGCCAAGCCCAGAAAACTACGAACCTCCGTAGGTGTTGTAAGCCTTGGCCAAGTCTTTACAGCCTCAATCTTCTTGGTATCTACCCGAATGCCATCAGCTGAAATAATATGCCCCAAAAAGGTCACTGAATTCAACCAAAACTCACACTTTGAAAATTTTGCAAATATCTCTCGAGCCTGAAGAACTCTAAGGACATTACGTAAATGATTTGCATGCTTTACCTCGGACCGAGAATATACCAAGATATCATCAATGAATACAAGCATAAACAAGTCTAGGAAAGGCCTGAACACATTGTTCATCAAATCCATAAATACTGCCAGCGTATTAGTTAGTCCAAACGACATTACCCGGAACTCGAAATGACCGTATCTGGCTCTGAAGGCGGTCTTAGGGGTTTCTTTTTCCCTGACTCTCACCTGATGATACCCGGATCTCAAATCTATTTTTGAAAACTATTTGGCACCCAACAATTGATCAAATAAATCATCGATCCTTGAAAGCAGATATTTATTCTTGATCGTCACTTTATTCAGTTGCCTGCTGTCATGACCCAACTACGGGCCATGACGGGTACCCGGGGCCAACCACCGAGCACCGCTCATACCATTACCCATCATACACATCAAGCATTCTGTCACACCTAATCTTGCTAGGGTGTGATGGGCACCCGACCCTTACGTAGGGCCGAGCGAACCCTCTGACTCTTATTACGCACATGATCTCTTTGGACTCTTATATCAAATAAAATGAAATACATAGTAAGAGTTTCAGAGACTTTCTTTCCATCGTGCTCAAATCAAACAAAATCCGTAATCATAATTTATATCAAAACACAAAATGACACATCGGCTGACGGAGCCGCTTACAAGACTGACATCCTATACCCACGACTCTGTCTGCAAAGTCTCTAACTCCGAACAAGACATCATAGCATAATACTCTGACCCGGCAACACTCCAGGGGAAAATGGAGCTTGCCAACTTCGCTGGAACATCCTCTATAATGGATTCTATTCATCTGGGTGTACCTGCGCGGCATGAAACGCAGCCCCTGAAGAAAGAGGGTCAGTACGGAATATGTACTGAGCATGTAAGGCAAGAATCACAGTAAAAGAATCATAACTGATATAAGGGGTGCAGAAACATATACAATGTCCAGAATACCAAAACTCTTGCCTTTAAAGCATTGATCATGTATATCATTATCACATAGCGTACCCGGCCCGTTATGGGACTCGGTGGATAAAATCATGTCATCATACTTTCATATCATCATACATGCATATGCGTATACATATATATATACCGTACCCTGCCCTCTAGTGAGGGACTCGGTGAATGAAATCATATCGTACCCGGCCCATTCAGGGACTCGGTGGATAAAATCATGCATGTGAACATCATATATCATATACATACCGTACCCGACCCTCTAGTGAGGGACTCGGTGAATCAAATCATCATATGCCCTCCTGGCCGCCATAACACATCATCATCTCATCATATCATCATATACATATACCGTACCCGGCCCTCTAATGAGGGACTCGGTGAACAATGCAGTGGAGTGCGCACGATAACATACCCGTCCTGGGCTCAGTGAAGGACATATTGAGGCATCCACGAGCAGAGTAGTGAGAATCTATATGCACACAAATCAATTTTTAAGACTCAATAGATAAGTACACAAAACGACACTTGAAGGGTCGTAAACACGTTTCGGGTCAATCCGAGTTTGCATAAGAAAGTTATGATCATCATTTACTACAGAAACCTCTACGAACGTTTTAAAGCAATCCGAGACCGTCTACGAAAGTTAGGGACATTAATACTTATAGAACTCTTTTAAAAACAAGAACTCTTTATGTTTTGCTCGTTATTCAATCATACAATAAGCTCGTCTATACTAAGTATACTCACATCAAGAAGTGAATAAGAATCGTAAACAAGCTCGGAATTAAAGAGTAGAGTTACCCCAAGGTGCGTGTCATACCTTACTTAGCTCTAGGACATGCCAAAGAAAGAAAGGGTAAACCTTACATACCTTGCCTGCTTCCTAAGCTAATCCGAACTTAAGTCTTTGGCTTTCGCAAGATCTACAACAATATTAATAGATACCAACATTAGCTATAGAAACTTAGAAGTCCAATCCTAATCTAGCACTTCATTTACAGAAATTTCGGCAGCATTCCCCCTGTAAATACAACCAACCCCGAGAATCCAACTCGGCCAAATTATCAACAACAATCCGAGAATTCAACTCGGCCAAATTATCAACAACAATACGAACAACCACACTAACAACTTCAACAATTAATTCAAAGCGCATTCTAACGTTAGTAACTCCTTTTACATAATCCGACGACATTTCATTTACATTCAATTTAGTCACATACAATCCCAAGTTTCAATTTAAACTCTTTTATATTCTACTGAAAATCGAGCAGCATCTCCCTTGTTTATATGCCTAGCCCGAGATTCCAAATCAACAACCAACAACATCAACAACAATACCAATAATATTAACATCATTTCCAATACCGACGTATGCCATAAAACAACTCGCACAATGTTTTCTAAATTTCTCAACCAACCAAATTTGCGATATAGCTATTTCATAATTTTATTTCCGCAAAGACGTCGAAGTTAATACCAATAACATCAATACTTACATCCTACAAGATAAATACATAAATATACATTTTATCCAAAATTCTCCTCACGCCTCAAACCATAATCCAACCACACCGATAAGCGAATTTATCACACTATTTTCTCCGTTCTAGTTCGTTAAAACTCTAAATAAACTTACTAGCAATGAAAAGGAACCTTAATCTTACCTCAAGTGTGCAGACACCACGTCCACCCTCTTCTTATTGGTTGGTTTTTAGTTCAAATTGAAGACAACGCGACGTACAACACTTTTCTCTTCATGAGCTTCGGGATTCGGGGCTCAGATTTCGATCAAAATTGGTTTTTCTTCTCCAAGACTCTTTTTCTCTCTCTCTCTCCAGAATTTTCTGGGTGTTTTGGTCTGAAACATGAGGAGAAAGGGCTGAAATCTCTTTTAAATAGGCATGGGTCATGGGCCTAACCCGGTTGGGCCTAGCCCACTGACCTTTCTGCCTTAACAAATCTATATCTCCTTATCCCGACGTCACCTGTGGACCCACGACCTATGTTTGGAAAGATAATTCAATTATCTACAACTTTCATTCTAGGAGCTTTCCCAAATTCCCAAACACCGATGGGGTTATGGCCTCCCGAATCCAGATCACCCAAAAACGTAACTTAAAAATATTTGTTTGGAGGGTTTCCACTTTGATTTGGCTCATGGGATCTTATTGAGTTGTGTTTAACTTCACATATGTGGTTCATATAACTTGTCATATGTTCCCAAAAAAAAATCTCGATGTGTGGGCCCCACCTCCGCTTACGACTAATCCGACGTGCAAAAATACGAAATATAATACTATCAACGTGAGTTTAAATTATGTAGTCACAACGTGATTGTCAATGTCTTAGGAAGCACGTGTCACGCTCAGGATCTGAAAATGCGGGGTATAACACATTCATTCATTAATCTTATACTCAAATCATAGGAAACCCATTTTTTTCACTTGGAAACATAATTACCTTTATATACATAAGCCCTTCGGCTATCAAAATAATATACATACAATAAGGACATCGTGAGACCATACTACCCACACATACGCATCTATAAGCCTCTACTATAGTACTAGAAGTATGGACGGGACAGTGTTATATCCCGTATTTTTCGCATTCGGATATTTTGGGATAATTGCGACAAGTTAAAGACAAGACTATATTTTGATCTTGTTTGGTATATAAATTGGTTATAAAAAAATTTGATGTGGAAATATTAAGAAAGACTAGGGGTAAAAAGGGAAATTCGCAAGATGACTCATGGAAATATGGAGGGAGGCTAAGGGAAAATTTGGAATTTGGAAAATAAATCTTCATGAAGTGCAAAAAAAAAAAAAGATTGGGCATGGTAAAAATTGGGCCAAGTGGCCGGCCATGTGGGGTGGTCCCAGGCCCACATGGAGGCCTAATATACATTCATAAAAGATGACCATTTAATCACATTTTTCATTCTTAACATTTGGAAGATAGAAGAAACTTGGAGAAGACCCCAAACAAAGGGACTATTCGGCCAAGTGAAGAAAACAATTGAGCCTTCAATTTTGATCCAAATGTTTTCTTCTTCTAGTATTCCTACTAATTTGAAGGTCCTCTTTAACGTGGTATAATTGTTGGAGCAAGAAGATCTCTATTTGTTGCAAGTTCATGATTCTAGCCAAGTGGGAAATTGAGGGGAAAAGGTAAGAATTAATCTTCTTTTATATGTTATGAATGGTTTGGGTATGTTGTAGTATGTAGAAATGAATCGATGAATTTAGTGTGTTGGAGTGGTGGCCGTGTGGTGTGGAGTTTGGCCGTGTGTGTGTGTTGTGTTGTATAGGGATGATGAACTAATTTTATCTAGTATTTTGGTTGTTGTTGCAATGAATTCTATGATGAAAATGAAGGTGTAATGATTTTAGTGAAGTTGTAATGGTTGGAGAGTTGTTTTAGAAGTTAATGTGATTTGAATATAGTCTTCTTGTATTTATGGAAAATAATGTTGTTAGTGTGTGAATTGTAGGTATAATTCATGAACTCGAAAGAAGGAAATGTGTCGCTATTGTTCTTGTTGAATTTGGGGGGTTTCGGATGAAATAATATGTTGATTGGGTTGTTGGAATATTATGTGAATTATTAGAAGTATTCTTGAATCATGTTAGAAAGATTTCGGATTAATACTTGAATGTGGGATCATTGGTGTTAGCTTGAATATATGTGATTAAATTGGATATAAATGAAATGTCGTGAATTGTGTGACAAGAGTTGTTGATGTTAGAATATGTTTTGGGATTGATTGTTGAAGTTGTTAGTATGACTGTTGGTAATGTTGTTAATAATTTGGCCGAGTTGAATTCTCGGATTGTTGACTGTTGATTTGGCCGAGTTAGATTCTCGGGGATGGTGTATTTACAGGGGAAATGCTGCCGAAATTTCGGCAGATTATAAGTGAATTTACTTGAAAGATTAAGACAAGTGTGTGACAATATGTCTGATGATTATGTAAATCTCCTTGAATGTAGACTAACGAGCTTGGGCGAATAAACGTAGCTAGTAGGACGTGGAGCAGGTATGTAAGGCTTACCCTTCCTTTCTTTTGGCATGATCTTTACGAAACGAGCTAATGACGTATATGTATGATTTCAAAGAAATTTCCTATTCTTAGAGCCACTAGGATGGCTAATATTCTTGACTTCCATAAGTTGTTCTATATGGTTTTGATGCATATCTATGATGTCCAAAGTTTGTTGATATGTTGCCAAATGGCATTCGAAAGAAAATCGATATGACTAAAGTTTTGATTTTCAAATGCTAGCACGTTCGATTATTCCATCGAGTCTTTGATATATTTTGATACGTGTGTATGGTTCCAAAAGTTTTATTTGATTTGATCCATAACGATATCCGAAAGATACTTGACATGATTATGGCTTTGATTTTCCAAAAATGACTTCTGAAACGCTTGTAGAACGTTCTGTACTTTAAACGCTCATAACTTTTTTATACTAATTCGGATTGACCCGAAACTTGTTTCTGAGCCCTCAGGGGTCGGTAAGTATACTTATCCATCGAGTCTTGATTTATGTGCATATGGTTTCTCACTACTCTGCTCGTGCATACTACTATTATATCGTTCGCCGAGTCCCGGGCCGGTATATATCGTGCACATGGTTCGCCGGGTCCTTTGCTTGAGGGCCGGGTGCCATATATGTATTCCGGAGTATGATGTGTTACGGTGTTATGATGTGTTCATGGTTCGCCGAACAAATATATGTGTATATGTATATTCTGATCTTATGATGTGATATTATGATGTGTGACGGAGATTACGTGTCACGACCCGGCTAGGGGGCCGCGACGAGCACCCGGTGCTACCCCACCCGAGCAACCCCTTATCGTATATAACATAACATCTAGGTGAACCATAAGTCAATTCGTGCTTTTTTTTATTATCGTTAATCATATTGATCCCATTAGACGACCATCATCATTAGCATATCATAGGCATCTAGGCCATACCATAAGTACAAGGCCGACGTGGCTAACAAAAGATATACAAAACATGGGCGGCATGGCCGAACATCTCTACCCACATACACATGACTACGAGCCTCTAAGAGCATGACATATCGTATGAGCGGGAAAAGACCCCGCTATGCCCATAATTATATACGCAAAAGAATAAGTACCCAAAAGCTACGGCTCCGAAAGAAATGGAGCTCTGCTATGCAATCTCTGAATATGTAGCTATCGATCAAGTCTGTCTCCCTGTGCACCTGCGGGCATGACGCAGCGTCCACAAACAAAAGGACGTCAGTACGAAGAATGTATTGAGTATGTAAAGCATGATCAACATCAATATAGAAGCATAATAGATATCATTTGAGGATAGCATAGTAGGGGAGACAGTAATATCATCATCATCATATCGCTTACTTTCATACATCATCGTTCGTATCCCATAATAATACTCGTACGATACTTGTGCTCATATTCGTATACATGTCCTTATTCGTATTCTTATACATAGTCTTATCACATTCATATTCATATTATATACATAGGCATACGCTTATATACATACATAGCGTACCCGACCATAAGGTTCGGTGTTTCATACGTACTTGGCCAACCAAGGCTCAATGTTATTTCTACCTGGCCCTACCAAGGCTTCAGGGTTATCCGTACCATCTGCAGACGTGCGCGCGCGTTTCGTAATAGTATACATACTTCATACATATTCATATACATATATTCTACCCGGCGTTATAAGCTCGGGGTTCATTATAGCCCTTCATAGGCACATATAAGTATAATAGCCCGTAGGAACCTTTTGCATCATTTTTTATATCATTATCATTACTATTCTCATCGTTATCGTTACATCTACATTATGGACTTACTCGTCATATGAGGAACATAGTATAATCATAGTACATATCAGGGGTCGTGAGCTTATGAGCTCGGAATATCAACCATGTGAACACAACACACTCATATAGAGGAATTAGGAATTTGGCCAAGAACCATGCCTTATGAAAGAAGGGTTAGCCTTACATACCTTTCCGTCGAACTATTCTACAGTTGCACGTTCCCTTCCAATGCTAGCATTTATACCTTCATTAATATCATAACAATGGCCATTAGTCATTCACATTATCCACATTATCTAGATTCCTCAATTTGCCTCTAATTCACCCACATTCATGATTATAACACCCATCTTCGTCCATTCGTCTAAAGTGTTTAGTTCATGATCTTAATACCATTTATAACACATTTATATCACAACACAACAACATTCATAATTCAATTCAAACTATTTCTCAAAATGTCACTATTCATCATTCATGACCTAGTTGACCACATTTTCTACAATCCATGTATTTTAATTCTCCAATACCTTAAACATCTTCTAAAAATCATGAATCATACCTTAGAAGTTGTAGGAACAAGATTTGGTTGATAATACTCTTCTTTGAGCAAAACCCTAGTTTTTCTCCATTTGGATTTCTTGACTTGGATGATCCTTGATGATTCCCTTATCCTTGATTCACTTGTATTAATGTTATTGATGGCTTATAACCCTTGAAAACTCATATAATAAATGTAGAGAGAATTTCTAGAGAGAAGTGGTGTAATGTTGTAATGAAATAAAATAAGTCTTGATCCTCATATTTAATGAATTGGAAAATCTGTGCTGGGTGAACAGTGGTCGTCCATGGAGGTTTACGGACCGTATTCCACTATACGGCTCGTCCTCCATGGGCGTATTTAGCAATTTCCAGAACCAGAAGCTGGGCTGCCTTCATGGTGGTTTACGACCATGGTTTACAGGCCGTAAATCACTTTACGGTATGTCCACCAGGTCGTTTTTAACCATTTCCTCGGCTGGCAGAAAGTTGAAGTTTGGCATGCCAGTTTACGACCTAGCAGTTTACGGACCGTATACCAGTTTACGGTCCGTCTTTGCACTTTACGACCACTGGCAGAAAGCTGAAGCTTTTGCATGGCAGTTTACGACTGCCAGTTTACGGAGCGTATTGCACTTTACGGTCCGTATTTTGCAATATACGACCACTGGCAGTTTTGCCACCTTTCAATTTTTCTCATTTCTCGACTTTTCATTCTAATCATCCACATCCCTTTTCATACATTTCCCATGAAACATTATACACTCGCACTCCTCGCACACATCATTAGTTCATTTACTTGCGTACCAACGGGAAATTTTCCGAGGTGTAACATTCTAACCCCCTTAGGAACATTCGTCCTCGAATGTTAAAGGCTTGGGGAATTCTATAAAAATTTCGCCAGAGTTTCCTCTGTAACGTGACACTACCACCCTGTCACAACAACCCACAATAACAATGCCTCACAGGGAAATAATACAACAGCACTAGAAATTTGGCCACACACGACCTGAATGTATAAAAGGGAAACCATGCATACCTTATGATTTTGACGTCTCATCTTGGACTTCTTCCAAGGGCTGAAATAAATGTGGGTATTTGGATCGCATATTCTCTTCTGCTTCCCATGTCATTTCCTCTCGATTGTCATTTCTCCACAGAACTTTAATTGAGGCCACTTCTTTGTTTCTAAGCCTCCGTACTTGCCTATCTAATATGGCAATGGGTATTTCATCATAAGTTAACTTTTCTGTCACTTGAATATCATTCACTGGGACGATCCTCGTAGGATCTCCAACACACTTTCGAAGCATCGAGACATGAAATACTGGATGGACTGACTCCAAATCTGGAGGTAGATCTAGCTCATAGGCCACTTTGCCTATTTTGCGCACAATTTCGTATGGCCCAATATACCGGGGACTGAGCTTCCCCTTTTTTGCCAAATCTCATCACGCCCTTCATCGGCAACACTTTTAAGAATACCCAATCTTTCACTTCGAACTCTAAGTCTCTTCGACGATTATCTGCATAGGACTTCTGACGACTTTGAGCCGTTAGCAACCGATCTTGTATGAGCTTAACTTTCTCTATTGCTTGCTGGACCAAGTCTGGCCCTATCAACTTAGCTTCTCCGGTTTCAAACCACCCAACTGGGGATCTACACTTTCGCCCATATAGAGCCTCATACGGTGCCATTTAAATGCTAGAATGATAACTGTTATTGTAAGCAAACTCAATGAGTGGCAAATGGTCATCCCAATTTCCTCCAAAATCTATCATACATGCCCGTAACATATCTTCAAGAGTCTGAATAGTACGTTCAGCTTGCCCATCGGTCTGTGGGTGAAACGCCGTGCTTAGGCGCACTTGGGTCCCTAAACCTTCATGGAAAGACCCCCAAAACTTGGCTGTAAACTGAGTCCCTCTATCGGAGATAATAGATACCGGAACGCCATGGAGTCTCACTATCTCTTTAAGATAAAGATTGGCATAATCTTCTGCCATATAGGTCGTTCTGACCGGTAAGAAATGCGTTGACTTTGTGAGCCTATCCACGATCACCCATATAGAATCATATTTACGTCGAGAACGGGGTAACCCTGTAATGAAATCCATATTAATCACTTCCCACTTCCAAGTTGGGATTTCTATTGCTTGCAATAAGCCACTCGGCTTTTGGTGTTCTATCTTCACTTGTTGGAAATTAGGACACTGAGCTACGAATTCCGCTACGTCTTTCTTCATCCCATTCCACCAATATATAGTCTTAAGATCATGATACATTTTCGTCGCTCCGGGGTGAACGGAGTAATGGGAACAATGAGCTTCTCTCAAAATCTGATGGCGTAGACCTGCCACATCAGAAACACATAACCTGCCTCGACATTGGAGAACTCCGTCTTCCGAAATGTCAAATGATGACTCCTCCTTCTGAGGGAGTGTATCTCTGTACTGCATTAGCATGGGATCCTCATATTGTCGCTCTTTTACTTCCGCTACTAACGATGAAACTGCTGAATTCTGAATAGTAGCTCCGCTGCTACCTGAGTCCACCACTCGGACTCCTAGGCTAGCTAACTGCTGAAGATCACGGGTCATCTCTTTCTTTTCTGGTCGTACATCACTTAGACTTCCCATCGACCTACGGCTAAGAGCATCAGCCACAACATTTGCCTTTCCGGGGTGGTACAGGATTTCAACATCATAGTCTTTTAGCAACTCTAGCCATCGTCGTAGCCGCAAATTCAAATCTTTCTGCTTGAAGATGTACTGGAGACTCTTATGATCTGTATAAATATCCACGTGGACACCACATAAGTAATGTCTCCATATCTTTAAAGCATGGACCACCGCGGCCAATTCTAAGTCATGGGTAGGATAATTCTGCTCATGTTTCCGTAATTGTCTAGAAGCATACGCAATCACCTTACCATTTTGCATCAATACACAGCCTAGCCCGATGCCTGAAGTATCACAATAAATAACATATCCTTCCAATCCCTCTGGAAGTGTCAAGACTGGGGCTGAAGTCAGTCGGTCTTTCAACTCTTGGAAACTACGCTCGCAAGCATATGTCCATTGAAACTTAGCTGACTTCTGAGTCAACTTGGTGAGCGGTGCAGAAATAGAAGAGAAACCCTCAACAAATCTTCTGTAATAACCGGCTAAGCCCAAAAAGCTACGAACCTCCGTAGGGGTCGTGGGCTTTGGCCAAGTCTTCACTGCCTCAATCTTTTGGCTATCCACTCGAATACCGTCAGCTGCAACAATGTGGCCTAGAAATGCCACTGAGTTCAACCAAAACTCGCATTTGGAAAACTTCGCGAATAACTCTCGAGCTCGAAGAACTCCAAGGACAATTCGCAAATGATCCACATGGTCTGCCTTGGATCTAGAATACACTAGGATGTCATCGATGAATACAATCACGAATCGATCCAGAAAAGGCCTGAATACATTGTTCATTAAGTCCATAAACACTGCCAGTGCATTAGTTAGCCCAAACGACATTACTCGGAACTCAAAATGGCCATATCTTGTTCTGAAAGATGTCTTAGGGATATCTTTCTCCCTAACTCTTACTTGGTGATACCCGGACCTCAAATCAATCTTTGAAAACCATTTGGCACCTTGCAATTGATCAAATAAATCATCAATCCTCGGGAGGAGATACTTGTTCTTAATTGTCACTTTATTCAATTGCCGATAATCAATGCACATTCTCAAGGAGCCATCCTTCTTCCGGACGAACAATACGGGTGCTCCCCTCGGGGATGAACTAGGCCTAATGAAGCCTTTTTCAAGCAAGTCTTTTAATTGCTCCTTCAACTCTTTCAACTCTGCGGGTGCCATCCTATCAGGAGGAATAGATATGGGATTAGTGTCTGGCAGCACATCAATCGCAAAATCGATCTCTCGCTCGGGAGGAAGGCCTGGAAGCTCTTCCGGGAACACATCCGGAAATTCGTTCACTACCGGAACTGACTGAAGAGTCGGCGACTCAGCTTCTACATCTTGAACTCGTACTAGGTGATAAATGCACCCTTTCGTGATCATTTTCCTTGAATTTAGATAGGAAATAAACCTACCTTTTGGTGATGCCGCATTCCCTTTCCATTCTAAGACTGGTTCTCCCGGAAACTGGAAACGAACCATCTTTATTCGTCAATCAACATTGGCATAACAAGAAGCCAACCAATCCATGCCCATAATAACGTCAAAATCTACCATTTCTAGCTCATGCAAATTAATCATGGTACGATGATCACAAATCACAATCACACAATTCCTATATAATCGGCTAGCTATTACCGATTCACCCACGGGTGTAGACACCTCGAAAGGTTTGATAGACTCCGGCTCAATTATAAATCGACCCGCAATATATGGAGTAACATATGATAATGTGGAGCCTGGATCAATCAAAGCATATACATCATGAGAGAATACCGATAATATACCTGTGACCACATCAGGAGAAGACTCAAGATCTTGGCGTCCAGCCAAAGCATAAATACGGTGCTGAGGACCGCTAGTACTGGGAGCTCTGCCTCTACCTCTACCATGGCCGACTGGCGCATGTGAACCTGGCCCTGTAGGGCGTACAGATGCTGATGATCCGGCTGCCGACCCTGCTGGCTGGGTCATACCTCTACCCTGTACTGAGGCGCAATCACACATGATATGGCCTAGTTGACCACATGAATAGAAACCATCCGAGCCCAATCGGCATCGACCCCAGTGCAACTTCCCACACTGGGAACATCGTGGTACAGGTGGCCTTGACTAGCCTAAATCACCTCTAAACTGAGACCCCGAATAACCCTGACTCGGCTCGGAACGAGTAGATCTGTCAAATCTCTGCCCCGTGAACTGTGGAGGTGTACTGGTCATAGAATAGCCTGAATGGCTGGAAAACTGCTGTCTGTGTCCGCCCCTGGACTCACTCCTCGAACCTGAAGGTCTGGCCCTCTTTTATGGCCCCTATCCTGCTCACGTTCATTTCTCCGCTGTTGTAGGTGTTCCTCTAATTCCTGAGCATGTGCCTGAATGCGTGCAATATCCATGCCATCCTGAAGGGACGCAGTTAAACATTTATCCATCAAGTTTGGCCCTAGGCCTTTCACAAACCGGTGCACCCGATCGCCCATATCCGCTACCATGGCCGAAGCATACCTAGCCAAGGAATTGAAACGGAGACTATACTCTGTAGCACTCATGCTACCTTGCCTCAAATTCAAGAATTTATCGGCCCTAGCTCGCCGAACTTCCGGAGGCATATAATGACGGAGAAAAGCATCAACAAACTCTTGCCATACCGGTGGAGGTGCATTGGCTCCCCGTGAAGCCATCCAAACCGTATACTACTGGATTGAGACATCCCTTAATCTCTATGACGCTAGCTCCACCGATTCGGTGTCTGAAGCATGTATCAACCGGAGCGTCCTTAGCATACCATCAATAAAGTCCTGGGGATCCTCCTCCAGTTTCGACCCAAAGAATTCTGGGGGTTTCAAAGCAATGAAGTCACGGGCCATTGCACTAACAGTCCTGTCACCTTTCCCTGCGCTTGGCCTCTGAGTCTGGGCCGTAACCAACTGAGTCAACAAATTAATGGCCTCTCTCACGTCTTGGCCCGAAGCATTCGGTGGAGGAGCTGGAGCTGGGGCTGAGGCTCCCACGTGCTCCTCAGTAATAGGCACTGTCTGGGAGGACTGAGATTGAGCCGTACTCTGGGACTCATCTTCCTCTACTACCGGTGGCGGTGCTCTTTCAGCCCGCTTTTCTGCCACCGTCTTGCCCTTTTGGGCTGCTGTAGCCTTTTTCTTTTTAGGCATCTCTGAAATACACAAAACACGATTTAGGAACAAGAATTTCTTACATCATAGCTCTGTCGCACGATTCTTATGAAGAAAGAAGGTCATATATTCCTAAAATATCCGCAGTTTCTCGTTTATAAGTGTGGCGCGCAACACACCAATAACCAAGACTCTACTAGACACGACTCGTAGACATATCCTAGGACTAAACTGCTCTGATACCACTTTTGTCATGACCCGGCTAGGGGGCCGCAACGAGCACCCGGTGCTACCCCACCCGAGCACCCCCTTATCGTACATAACATAACATCTAGGTGAACCATAAGTCAATTCATATTTTTTTTATTATCGTTAATCATATTGATCCCATTAGACGACCATCATCATTTAACATATCATAGGCATCTAGGCCATACCATAAGTACAAGGCCGACGTGGCTAACAAAAGATATACAAAACATGGGCCGGCATGGCCGAACATCTCTACCCACATACACATGACTACGAGCCTCTAAGAGTATGACATATCGTATGAGCGGGACAGGACCCCGCTATGCCCATAATTATATACGCAAAAGAATAAGTACCCAAAAGCTACGGCTCCGAAAGAAATGGAGCACTGCTATGCAATCTCTGAATAAGCAGCTATGGATCAAGTCTGTCTCCCTGTGCACCTGCGGGCATGACGCAGCATCCACAAACAAAAGGACGTCAGTACGAAGAATGTACTGAGTATGTAAAGCATGATCAACATCAATATAGAAGAATAATAGATATCATATGAGGATAGCATAGGAGGGGAGACAGTAATATCATCATCATCATATCGCTTACTTGCATACATCGTCGTTCGTATCCCATAATAATACTCGTACCATACTTGTGCTCATATTCGTATACATGTCCTTATTTGTATTCTTATACATAGTCTTATCACATTCATATTCATATTATGTACATAGCCATACGCCTATATACATACATAGCGTACCCGACCATAAGGTTTGGTGTTTCATACGTACTTGGCCAACCAAGGCTCAATGTTATTTCTACCTGGCCCTACCAAGGCTTCAGGGTTATCCGTACCATCTGCAGACGTGCGCACACGTTTTGTAATCGTATACATACTTCATACATATTCATATACATATATTCTACCAGGCGTTTTAAGCTCGGGGTTCATTATAGCCCTTCATAGGCACATATAAGTATAATAGCCCGTAGGCACCTTTTGCATCATTGTTGATATCATTATCATTACTATTCTCATCGCTATCGTTACATCTACATTATGGACTTACTCATCATACGAGGAACATAGTATAATCATAGTACATATCAAGGGTCGTGAGCGTATGAGCTCGGAATGACAACCATGTGAAGACAACATACTCATATGGAGGAATTAAGAATTTGGCCAAGAACCATGCCTTATGAAAGAAGGGTTAGCCTTACATACCTTTCCGTCGAACTATTCTACACTTGCACGTTCCCTTCCAATGCTAGCGTTTATACCTTCATTAATATCATAAAAATGGCCATTAGTCATTCACATTATCCACATTATCTAGATTCCTCAATTTGCCTCTAATTCACCCACATTCGTGGTCGTAACACCCATCTTCGTCCATTCGTCTAAAGTGTTTAGTTCATGATCTTAATACCATTTATAACACATTCATATCACAACACAACAACATTCATAACTCAATTCAAACTATTTCTCAAAATGTCACTATTCATCATTCATGACCTAGTTGACCACATTTTCTACAATCCATGTATTTTAATTCTCCAATACCTTAAACATCTTGTAAAAATGATGAATCATACCTTAGAAGTTGTAGGAACAAGCTTTGGTTGATAATACTCTTCTTTGAGCAAAACCCTAGTTTTTCTCCATTTGGATTTCTAGACTTGGATGATCCTTGATGATTCCCTTATCCTTGATTCACTTGTATTAATGTTATTGATGGCTTATAATCCTTGAAAACTCATATAATAAATGTAGAGAGAAGTTCTAGAGAGAAGTGGTGTAATGTTGTAATGAAATAAAATAAGTCTTGATCCTCATATTTAATGAATTGGAAAATCTGTGCTGGGTGAACAGTGGTCGTCCATGGAGGTTTACGGACCGTATTCCACTATACGGCTCGTCCTCCATGGGCGTATTTAGCAATTTCCAGAACCAGAAGCTGGGCTGCCTTCATGGTGGTTTACGACCATGGTTTACAGGCCGTAAATCACTTTACGGTACGTCCACCAGGTCGTTTTTAACCATTTCCTCGGCTGGCAGAAAGTTGAAGTTTGGCATGCCAGTTTACGACCTAGCAGTTTACGGACCGTATACCAGTTTACGGTCCGTCTTTGCACTTTACGACCACTGGCAGAAAGCTGAAGCTTTTGCATGGCAGTTTACGACTGCCAGTTTACGGACCGTATTGCACTTTACGGTCCGTATTTTGCAATATACGACCACTAGCAGTTTTGCCAACTTTTAATTTTTCTCATTTCTCGACTTTTCAATCTAATCATCCACATCCCTTTTCATACATTTCCCATGAAACATTATACACTCGCACTCCTCGCACACATCATTAGTTCATTTACTTGCGTACCAATGGGAATTTTCCGAGGTGTAACATTACGGAGCAAACCCTCTGGAGTATGATGTGTGTGGCGCCAAAGTCAGGGTGGCGCCACGTTCCTCGGGTCCCGCAAGGGGCCGGATACCGTTCCTGGCATGCATGATTCGTGTTTCCAGTAAGTTATTTTGTTATTCTGCACATCGTGCTTATTGTCTGTACTAACCTTCTGCATGTACCACAGCAATATGATATATGTATATGGATCGGGCTGCACGTTCCGCAGCAAATACATTTGTGGATCGGGCCGAACGTTCCTCGGCACTAATCTGTTATATATATGGATCGGGCCGTACGTTCCTCGGCACTATTATGTTACATATGAATCCGTTATGTGTATATGTATATGATGGCATACGATGTTGGTACGCACGGTCTGTGTTTGGAAAGTACGCATTTTGGCACTCTGAATGTTCTACTTATTTTCTGTACTTCTTCTGACACATGACATCGGTATACACCATTTGCATTCTGAAAAATAAGTATTTGGTATTCTGAAAATGTACTTACTTTTGTACTGTTTGTTTCGATTATGGTTCTGTTTTCTGTATTCCATGCTTTACATACTCAGTAAATATTGCGTACTGACCCCCTTTTCTTCGGGGGCTGCGTTTCATGCCACGCAGGTACACCCAGATGAGTAAAGGGCATTGCTAGAAGATGATTCAGCTGGATTGGCAACTCCATTTGCTCCTGGAGTGTTGCCGAGTAAGAGTATATGCGCTATAATGTTTTGTTCGAAGTTAGAGACGTTGCAGATAGAGTCGTGGGTATAGGATGTCAGTTTTGTAAGCGGCTCCATCAGCCGATGTGTCATTTTATGTTTTGTTACAAATTCCGTGTGATTACAGATTTGACTTGTTTCTTAAAGTTTCCAAAAGCATTTAATATGTTTGTCATTTTCACTGATTAACAGAATCAAACGATGAAAGAAAGATTTTGAGAGCTTACTATGTATTTCACTTTTATTTGATTTCAGAGTCCGAAGAGATTATGTAGGTAATAAGAGTCTGTAGGTTCGCTCGGCTCCGGATATGGGGTTGGGTGCCCGTCACACCTTAGGGAGATTAGGGTGTGAAAAAGTGGTATCAGAGCAGGTTGTCCTAGGGGTTGTCTGCAAAGTCGTGTCCAGCAGAGTCCTGTTTATGGGTGTGAAGCCAGCCACATTTATAAATAGGAGGCTGCGGGGCATCTACGGATTATTGACTTTCTTTCTGTCTTAGATCGTGCGATAGAGCCAAGTCATAGAAAATGAGACTTTCTTAAATAAGCCTTACGTACGACGGAAGGAGGTAAGTGATGATGTGGAAAGTTATAGAAATAAGCCTTGATATATTTGTTCTGTTACTTGAAATTGGAAACTCTGGATGGCTGGAATGTGATATATAGTCGTATGCTCTGTAAGGCATTGTTGATAGTTATTGCGTACAGATTTTGAATAGCAAGGATTGTAAAAGAGACTCCGTCGAAATTTTTTCGAAAATCAGGTCATTTAGTTAAGTACGCCTAACAGGAAGAAGTGTGGAAAGGGAATATCGTAAACAGACCACAAGTGGGATGTGATATTTTAGAAAAGCTATGGATTTGGCATGACATGAAAAATAATAGCGAGAAAGACGATTAGCAGTCCAGAGGATTAAAATGGGTTGTATTCGAGATTTAGTAAGAACAAGGTCTGCTGAAGGATTCAGAGAAAGTTGACAATCAGTTTGCTGTAGATTCTGATATAAGAATGGTGAATGGAATCTGAACAGACTGATACCTGAGTACTTATAAGTAACGGCGACGAAGGTGTGTTCACTACCATCGGGAATCTAGGAATTTGGGACGAAGGATAGTTATACACTTAAGTGAAAGGTGAACACTAGGACTTAAAAGGGGCGAAACAGTAATTGTAAAAGAAAGGACGTGTTACGAAAATGTCTCGGAATCTGTAAGGCTTCGACTTTCCCTAGAGCATGTAACGAAGATCATGCAGCAAAGTGGACGCGATTATATCAGCATTAAGGCACTGGATTTCATCAAAGTTTCGAGGTTAAGTGTGCTAAGGTGAGGGAAATCTTAGGATGGGTGACCCCCTGGGAAGTGTATTAGAAATTCTATATATTCTGACATAAGAGACAAATGAGAAGCTAGAGTTGCCTAAGGGAAACTAGAGTATACGGGATAGTTGGAGACCATAAAAGGCCACGTAGGACGAGACAGGCTAGACTGGAGAAGAGACAGAAAGTGCGTCACAGCTCTGGAGTTAAGGTAGGCCTGAATAGTGTTTGGAAGTATTTTGTGAACTAGTTGATAGTAATTATATATATATATATATATATATATATATATATATATATATATATATATGAATGCGTGTGATATTTCATATATGATTGTATTGGTGGGCATGTGAGTTCCAGCAACCGGCGCTACGGTAAAGAAGGCATTAATCAAGTAAAGGTATCGAAGTTCGAGTGACAGCAGAAATTAGACGGTACGAGTGTTACAAGATAAACTGCTATTAATTTTACTACAGGTTAAGATTGAAAATTTTAATACAACGATATTGGAAAAGAAAGTGAGTGAGTAGCTGGAAAATAAACAGATCAAAGTGTCGGAAGAAAATGAAAGGTAAGAAACCTCAGTGAGTGAAGCCCCCGAGAGAAATTACTGGCAAAGTACGAGACTATTTAGATAAAAATTTAAAGGTAGGTACCTAAAAAGGGTAAAGTGTGGTAATATGGAACAAGAGGAATGTGTGAGGTTCGAGAACCAATTTCAATAAGTGAGGCTAAAGAAATAGTGACTACGACAAGGAATGTGAAGTAAGAGAAAGAATGATAAAGCCTTGTGACGATGTTAGAAAATTTCGGCCCTTGAAAGATATATAAAGGAATAAGTGTGCAGCCATATTAATGTGGATGCCTCAGATATGGAAGTGCCTTTCTGAAAAGATGACTTAAGAGTGAAGCGGAACTGCGCGTATAAAGTAATATTTCATGAACTTCAGAGTCGATGCCACAAATGGAAAAAGGAGAAAAATGTTCAAGGAGAAAGGTTAAGAATGAAAGTAGAAAAGGTATACTAACGGATTAGTCGAAGGAAGAGGAGAACATTTGGGAATAAAACAAATGGAAATCCTTAATCATAGGAGTAAGAAGGATACTTTGACAAGTTAACGATAGGAACCCGATTACGCACCAAGGAAAGAATAAGGATAATGGGTCAGCACCGTTGATTTGGAAATTAAGGGTGTGGAGCGAGAATTCATGTGAAGTTTGAAAGATTTGATCCTAGAGAGAATGGAATGAAATATAAAGAATGTGCATGGAAGACCGCTCGGTCATAGTACCATAAGTATAGTTAAAGGTACGATGAGCGAGGATAGAGAGGGTATAAGCCGTAAGGGTTCTGTGTTGTGAGCAAAAGTAGCGAGACGTTCGAAAAGATGGAGCATAGCTGCAACGCGAACGCGTAATTAAGAAGGACTACGAGTAAGTAAGCTAAAATAGGTGAAAGGATTAATAGTGGATGGAAAACTATGGGAATGTTGAAAATAATGATAATGTAGACAGAAAATGAAAAGGAAAGCTTATGGTAAGAAGTTTCGATATGTTATGCACAGAGTTGGAAAAGATCTCACAGAAGGACTATTGGCATATGAGGAGCCCCTAAAAAGGGGGGGGGGGGGGAGAACGTATTATGTTAGGCTTAAAAAGAATCACAACATTTTCAAGCGTTGGAAAAGGAAATTTGTGCCGTACCTAAGTACGCAGCGACATGTTGTAAGAGTAATAAAAGAGCAAGAAAATGGCTACAAGCTAAGTGCAGAAAGGATAAGGGAGAAAATGATAAGATCCAAAAGATGTTTCGGACGGGAACGACTATTATAACGGAAGTATCAACAATTGGTAGTCTGAAATTTTGACCGAAAGAAAGAACGCAGTGCCTATGAGTAAAATAAAAGAGTTCGTCGGATACTAGAAAATGGTTCATAGACCATTAATTATACGGAATATGAGGATATACGCTATGAATTCATATGAATCATCGATGCGAAGCGATGCTCGATCACATTTGTAAGGAATCCCCACCGGAGACCCAACAAGAAATAACGAAGGACGAACTGAGCGCCAATACAAAGAAGTCAAAGACAAGTATACTTGTGTCGAGAAATGTGAGGGAAGGAAATAAAGAAAAGTTGTAGTAAGAACTCAAACATATGCGAACTAAGAAGTTAGGTCAATTCGAATCATAAGTCACCATAAGCGCAACTGGACTGCGAAGGATAATGAATGGCAAGGAAACAGTACGTACATATGTTTTTGGATAAATATTTATAATGAAAGATTAAAAGGGATAGTGACGAAGACATAAAGAAACAGGGAGCGAAGAGAAAAGAACACCAAAAGCCGATGGGTATTTATAGCATGATAAGCGAGACTGCAATACTGTAGATTAGATACAAACAAGGAACAGCCTGTGGCCATATCGGATCGTCAAGTGACGATTACGTACCAAAGATGTGACTTTGTTAAGGTATGATAACGAAACAATAACAGAGAAGAGATGACTTGGGAAGGACAGGAATACTAACTTGGTATGGTGGGTTAGAAAACCCATGACACGGAATGAGTATTCGTGTAAAGACCGAGAAGTTCGATTATAAAAGAAAATAGGGTAAAAGATAAGGAATGGGCATGAAGAAAAAGATAAATATAAGAGGAACCCCCCCCCCCAAAGTGTTATAAGATCCCATAGAGGCAGTTGAACATTCGAGGATGAATGTTCTAAAGGGGGGGGGGGAGGATGTTATATCCCGTATTTTGCGCATTCGGATATTTTGAGATAATTGCGACAAGTTAAAGACAAGACTATATTTTGATCTTGTTTGGTATATAAATTGGTTATAAAAAAAATTGATGTGGAAATATTAAGAAAGGCTAGGGGTAAAAAGGGAAATTCGCAAGATGACTCATGGAAATATGGAGGGAGGCTAAGGGCAAATTTGGAATTTGGAAAATAAATCTTCATGAAGTGCAAAAAAAAAAAAAAGATTGGGCTTGGTAAAAATTGGGCCAAGTGGCCGGCCATGTGGGGTGGTCCCAGGCCCACATGGAGGCCTAATATACATTCATAAAAGATGACCATTTAGTCACATTTTTCATTCTTAACATTTGGAAGATAGAAGAAACTTGGAGAAGACCCCAAAAAAGGGACTATTCGGCCAAGTGAAGAAAAAAATTGAGCCTTCAATTTTGATCCAAATTTTTTTTTCTTCTAGTTTTCCTACAAATTTGAAGGTCCTCTTTAACGTGGTATAATTGTTGGAGCAAGAAGATCTCTATTTGTTGCAAGTTCATGATTCTAACCAAGTGGGAAATTGAGGGGAAAAGGTAAGAATTAATCTTCTTTTATATGTTATGAATGGTTTGGGTATGTTGTAGTATGTAGAAATGAATGAAAACCATGAATTTAGTGTGTTGGAGTGGTGGTCGTGTGGTGTGGAGTTTGGCCGTGTGTGTGTGTTGTGTTGTATAGGGATGATGAACTAATTTTATCTAGTATTTTGGTTGTTGTTGCAATGAATTCTATGATGAAAATGAAGGTGTAATGATTCTAGTGAAGTTGTAATGGTTGGAGAGTTGTTTTAGAAGTTAATGTGATTTGAATATAGTCTTCTTGTATTTATGGAAAATAATGTTGTTAGTGTGTGAATTGTAGGTATAATTCATGAACTTGAAAGAAGGAAATGTGTCGCTATTGTTCTTGTTGAATTTGGAGGGTTTCGGATGAAATAATATGTTGATTGGGTTGTTGGAATATTATGTGAATTGTTAGAAGTATTCTTGAATCATGTTAGAAAGATTTTGGATTAATACTTGAATGTGGGATCATTGGTGTTAGCTTGAATATATGTGATTAAATTGGATATAAATGAAATGCCGTGAATTGTGTGACAAGAGTTGTTGATGTTAGAATATGTTTTTGGATTGATTGTTGAAGTTGTTAGTATGATTGTTGGTAATGTTGTTAATAATTTGGCCGAGTTGAATTCTCGAATTGTTGACTGTTGATTTGGCCGAGTTAGATTCTCGGGGATGGTGTATTTACAGGGGAAATGCTGCCGAAATTTTGAATTTACTTGAAAGATTAAGACAAGTGTGTGACAATATGTCTGATGATTATGTAAATCTCCTTGAATATAGACTAACGAGCTTGGGCGAATAAACGTAGCTAATAGGACGTGGAGCAGGTATGTAAGGCTTACCCTTCCTTTCTTTTGGCATGATCTTTACGAAACGAGCTAATGACGTATATGTATGATTTCAAAGAAATTTCCTATTCTTAGAGCCACTAGGATGGCTAATATTCTTGACTTCCATAAGTTGTTCTATATGATTTTGATGCATATCTATGATGTCCAAAGTTTGTTGATATGTTGCCAAATGGCATTCGAAAGAAAATCGATATGACTAAAGTTTGATTTTCAAATGCTAGCACGTTCGATTATTCCATCGAGTCTTTGATATATTTTGATACGGGCGTATGGTTCCAAAAGTTCTATTTGATTTGATCCATAACGATATCTGAAAGATACTTGACATGATTATGGCTTTGATTTTCCAAAAATGACTTCTGAAACGCTTGTAGAACGTTTTGTACTTCAAACGCTCATAACTTTTTTATACTAATTCGGATTGACCCGAAACTTGTTTCTGAGCCTTCAGGGGTCGGTAAGTATACTTATCCATCGAGTCTTGATTTATGTGCATATGGTTTCTCACTACTCTGCTCGTGCATACTACTATTATATCGTTCGCCGAGTCCCGGGCCGGTATATATCGTGCACATGGTTCGCCGGGTCCCTTGCTTGAGGGCCGGGTGCCATATATGTATTCCGGAGTATGATGTGTTACGGTTTTATGATGTGTTCATGGTTCGCCGAACCATATATGTGTATATGTATATTCTGATCTTATGATGTGATATTATGATGTGTGACGGAGATTACGGAGCAAACCTTCTGGAGTATGATATGTGTGGCGCCAAAGGCAGGGTGGCGCCACGTTCCCCGGGTCCCGCAAGGGGCCGGATACCGTTCCTGGCATGCATGATTCGTGTTTCCAGTAAGTTGTTTTGTTATTCAGCACATCGTGCTTATTGTCTGTACTAACCTTCTGCACGTGCCACAGCAATATGATATATGTATATGGATCGGGCTGCACATTCCGCAGCAAATACATTTGTGGATCGGGCCGAACGTTCCTCGGCACTAATCTGTTATATATATGGATCGGGCCGTACGTTCCTCGGCACTATTATGTGACATATGAATCGGTTATGTGTATATGTATATGATGGCATACGATGTTGGCACGCACGGTCTGTGTTTGGAAAGTACGCATTTTGACACTCTGAATGATCTACTTATTTTCTGTACTTCTTCTGACACATGACATCGGTATACACGATTTGCATTCTGAAAAATAAGTATTTGGTATTCTGAAAATGTACTTACTTTTGTACTGTTTGTTTCGATTATGGTTCTGTTTTCTGTATTCCATGCTTTACATACTCAGTACATATTGCGTACTGACCCCCTTTTCTTCGGGGGCTGCGTTTCATGCCATGCAGGTACACCCAGATGAGTAAAGGGCATTGCTAGAAGATGCTTCAGCTGGATTGGCAACTCTATTTGCTCCTGGAGTGTTGCCGAGTCAGAGTATATGCATGCTGGCTTACTCCATAATCATCATCATATCATCTATGCATATATGTATATGCTGCCCGACCATATAGGTACGGTTTGATAATCATAAGCCCGCGTCCAGGCCTCCCGCATCCGGGGTACCATTTCATGCCACCCAATAGTGGTGTCTGCCCATGCCATCTAGACATGGTGTATACGCTGCCCGCCTTAGCGGTGTCTGCCCGACCATATAGTCGCGGTGTAATATCATCATCATTTACTCGTCATAATGCATGCATAGAACTCAAAGACAACTATACTTTATCGGGGTGACATAAGGTCGTGAACCCCCGATTCCAATATGGAGCATTCATAAGCATTCTGCCTCACCTTGAAGGAATTAGCATATAAGGTGAGTGTATACAATAAACAACATCAATGGATCGTAGTTAACATCATTAGCTTTGTAGAAACATCATATCGTGAACTCTAGAATCTTTGGACTTAAGCTCATCATCATCATGTTCATAATATCTGTTATCTTTAACTCATATGGCTATTCATGAACATAGACTCTTAGTTTTCCGGAATGTAGGAAATTCATGGAAAAGGAGGGAAGATCATGCCATAAGATTCATGCCTTAGAAAGAAGGGACTAGTCTCATATACCTTTTCCTTTAGCTATTCTACCCCTTGATCGTTCTCCTTCAATGCTCATGTCTTTACCTTAAAGGGAGTTCGTATTAACATTAGCTAAACGATTATAAGAACGTGCTTACTAAAGCTAGAGAAAATTGGGAAGCATTTCCTTTGTTTATACAACTTTCCTCATATCACATATCAACTCCCAAATATCCATAACAACGTTCACAACATTATAAGCAACAATCATCATTCATCTACATCATCCACATTTCACAATTTCACTTCAAATCCTCCATAATCATGGTCATAGTTCACTATTGCGTTTTCTCAGATATAATACTTATCCCATATTCTAAATGTCACTTATAGCATACTTACAATCGCAACATATCAATATTCATGACTCATTCCAAACTACTACTCAAAATCTCATTATTCCTATCTTTGTGACCCATTTTCTATCTCCTTCCATAATCTAAGTCTTTCAACCTCTCATTACCTTAAACAACATGAAAATATCATAAAACTAACCTTAGATAGTGTAGGAATAAGCCTTGAGTGGAAATAGTTCTCTTGCACCAAACTCCTAGTTCACTTCCATTGGAATTCCTTGGCTTGGATGAACTTTAATGTGTTTCTTACACTTGATTTTGTTGGTTTGATGAAGTTGATCATCAATTTGTCTTGGGTTCTTGTGGATGAATAGTGGAGAGTTCTCTAGAGTGTTCTTGAAGCGTGGAGAGAAAGAATGATATAAATTAAATGAGAGAGGGTCCTTATATTAATTCTTGAAGATGTCCCGACCAAATTCTATAGACCAACATACTGGCCATATAAATTATACTGGCCCTATTTTTGGTCGTAGATCTGGTCTAGTGAAGGACCCATTCTGGTCATAACATACGGCCTAACATACGGCCAGTATATGTTATACAACCAGTATGTTGGGCCATATAATGCCCAGCTTTCCGAAGTTCATTCTCGTCGACTCGTGTGACCTCCAATCCTTATGGAACCTTCTTGACACTTGTTTAACACCTCATTACCAATCTAAGTGACATTATAAATCTTCTCCAAAACATCATTAAGCCATCATTAATTCGATACTCGCAATTCTTGCCCGACACACAACATATCCCTCGCTTTCCTTGACATATTTCTTCCCTTACCTCAAATGTCTTTGAAATCTCGATTAGGATCATCAAATGCTATTTGTTACTTATCAAAACATCTTATACGTCATGCCCTTCGTTAGTGTATTCACCATACATTAACGGGAAATTTCCAAGGTGTAACATTCTTCCCCCCTTTTGGAACATTCGTCCTCGAATGTTAAGCACTCGGGAATTTTATGAAAATTTTTCCAGAGTTTCCCCTGTAATATGGCACTACCATCCTGTCACAACAGTCCATAATAACATTGCCTCACAGGGCCACAACACAATAGTAATATAAGTTGGCCACACACGACCCATATGCATAAAACGAAAACATACATACCTCATAATCCCGATGTTTCATCGTGGATCTCTTCTGGGGGCTGAAATAAGTGCGGGTATTTGGATTTCATACTCTCTTCTGATTCCCAAGTCATTTCTTCTTGATGAGTATTTCTCCATAAGATTTTAATTGAGGCTACTTCCTTATTTTGAAGTCTTCGTACTTGCCTGTCTAATATGGCAATGGGCACTTCTTCATAGACTAGCCTGTCACTTGAACATCATCTATTGGAACAATCCTCGTAGGATCTCCAACACACTTGCGGAGCATTGAGACATGGAAAACTGGATGGACTGATTCAATTTCTGGAGGCAAGTCCAATTCATAAGCTACTTGACCTACCTTGCGGATAATCTTATAGGGTCCAATATATCGAGAACTCAATTTCCCTTTCTTTCCAAATCTCATCACACCTTTCATTGGCGACACCTTAAAAAATACCCAGTCATCAACTTGAAATTCTAAGTCTCGCCGACGGTTGTATGCATAAGATTTTTGGTGACTTTGGGTTGTCAACAATCGATCTCGGATCACCTTGACTTTTTCTACCGCTTGTTGAATCAACTCAGGGCCTATTGGCTGTACTTCTCCTATTTCAAACCATCCAATTGGAGACCTGCACTTCCTTCCATATAAAGCTTCATACGGAGCTATTTGGATACTGGAATGGTAGCTATTGTTGTATGCAAACTCAATTAGAGCTAAGTGGTCATCCCAACTACCACCAAAATCTAGAACACATGCCCTTAGCATATCCTCCAAGGTCTGAATGGTACGTTCGGCTTGCCCATCAGTATGAAGTGCCGTGCTGAGCTTTACTTGAGTACCTAAGCCTTCTTGGAAAGATTTCCAGAACTTGGCTGTAAATTTCGCTCCTTTATCTGTGATAATGGATATCGGAATACCATGGAGTCGCATAATCTCCTTGAGATACAACCTTGCATAATCTTCTGCTGAGTATGTGGTTTTGACAGGAAGAAAATGAGTTGCTTTCGTGAGTCTGTCCACAATCACCCATATGGAATCATACTTGCCTCGGGAACGGGGTAATCCCATAATAAAATCCATGTTGACCACTTCCCATTTCCAAGTAGGGATTTCCATTGCTTGCAATAATCCTCCTGGCTTTTGATGTTAGATTTTCACTTGCTGGCAATTTGGACATTGAGCTATAAATTCTGCTACGTCTTTCTTCATTTCATCCCAACAATAAATTAACTTGAGATCACGATACATCTTTGTCGCTCCTGGATGAATAGAATACCGAGAATAATGAGCTTCTTCTAGAATTCGACGATGCAATTCTGCAACATTCGGAACATATAACCTGCCTCGGTATCTAAGAATTCCATCCACAGAAATTTCAAATGGAGACTTCTCTTTTTCATGAAATGTGTCTCTATAATGGCTCAACTGAGGATCTTCGTATTGACGCTCTTCCACTTCCATATTCAGGGACGAAACTGTGGGATTATTAATACCAATTCCTGCACTACCTGAATCAATTAGACGTACTCCAAGATTAGCTAGTTGGTGGATCTCATGAATTAATTCTTTCTTCTCCGAAGGAACTTCACATAGGCTGCCCATCGATCGGCGGCTAAGCGCATAAGCTGTTATATCCCGTATTTTTGAACCTCGGAGCATCTGCTGGGGTGGGGCCCACATACCGAGATTTTTTTGGAACATCTGAAAAGTCATATGAATCACATATGTAAAGTTAAACACAACTCATGAAGTACCTTTGGACCAAATCAAAGTGGAAACCCTCCAAACGAATAATTTTAAGAAAACGTTTTCGGGTGACCTGACTTTGGGGGGCAAAAACTGTATTGTAAGTTTGGAATTTCGAAAATACCTTGAAATAGAAGTTGTAGATAATTGAATTAGCTTTCCATCCATAGGTCGTGGGTTCCCAGGTGACGTCGGTACAAGGAGATATGAACGTTTTAAGGTCGAAAGGTCAGTGGGCTAGGCCCAACTCGGGACCAACCGAGTTGGCCCAAAAAAAAATGAAACAAAATTCAGGCCCAAGTGAGGAGCCATTCGGCCATGGTCCATAAAAAGGATCCAAGCCCATGGAATTAAGTCATGTGGTCAATGAATAAAAGACCACTTAATCATCCAAATTCCATAGAACTTTCAAGAGAAAGAATAGGAGGAAAAACAAGAGAAAAACAAGAACAAAAAGAGGGCATTTCGGGTTTGGCCATAGAAAAATCACCCCTCAAAATCTTGCCTCTAAAATTATTTTCTTGTTGAATTCCTACTAAATTAAGTGTCCTCTACAACTTGGTGTAATTGTTTTGGAAGAAGGAGCACTTATTTCTTCAAGTTGACAACTTGTTCAAGTGAAGAAGTTTGTAGAAAAAGGTAAGAATCAATTCCTTTTTCTTATGTTATGAAGGTTTGTTTATGTTGTGGTATGTGGAAATGAGTAGAAATTATGGAAATAAGGAAGTTTGCAAAGTGGGTATGTATATATATATGTAGCCATGGGTGTATATATGTTGTATACATATATGAGTTGAATTTTATGTTGCATTCTAGTTGTGGTTATGATGGAAATTATATTGGGAATGAAAGTTGAATGAATTTTGGTTGAAGTTGGAATGTAGATGATTATGTCACTTTAGAATAGTTTTGTGATATTATGGAAATGAAGTTGTTAAGATGTGAATTATGATTATGGTTGATGAATTTGGAAGTTGGAAACTTGTTATGAAGTTGTATGCCAAAGATTTGATGTTTTGCATAAGTTATGATTTTGGCGGAAGATTGTATATCATGTATATCGAGTGTATATCTTAAGGAAAACGATATGAAATGTTTCTAGAACTATATGGTGATGATCATGATGGTTGTTGAATATGAAATTATTGATCTTAGTTGAAAGTTGGGTTGAATTGAAGATTATGTCAACTTGTGAGAAAAATGACTAGTTGAAGGATATTTGTGTTTTTAATGTTCATTGTTGATATTGTTGTTGTCGTTTGGGTTGTTGTTGATGATTTATAGCCGAGTTGAATTCTCGGGGTGTCATATGTATAGGGGAAGTGCTGCCGAAATTTCGTTAGCCAAATATGCTTAAAGTTGAAATAATGGCATTAATAATTCACAATTGGTAAACTTGACCAATTGCAGTTTTTCGACGAAACGGGAAGTGAGTTTGGAAAGGCTTAAGGAGCGCGAAAGGTATGTAAAGCAACCTCAATTCTTCCCTTGGCATGCCCCTAGTGTGTTAGGGTCGGATCCGGGCCTCGAAGGACCTCTTGGCCCTCGAAATCCGCAAGACAAAATTTCAGTTTTTCCTTCAGTAGAATTGAACCATTTTGATACGCTTTTTCTGAAATTATGCAATTTTGCTATAAATTATTCAGAAAATCATAGAATGTTTGTATAACCTTTTTAGGTGATACTATATGCTTAGAGGGCACAATTTGAGCCCGCCGCCTTGTTTGTCCCAAGGCGGGCCCGCTATTTATGGTTTTGCCCCTAATGTGTTAAAGCTTCCTTTTTAAGCGATTTTTGAAAGAAATGTTTTAATTACCCTACTAATCGCTTAACGAATATTATTTTAAATATTCTGTTAAATATTATAAATTATTTTGACACTCGGAATGACTTCGGTAAAGTTATACTTCTGTAATTTATTATGATATCCGAAATACATTTATTATGATTCCGTCCGACCCCATTGGATTTGTTTGTCTTCGATACGCTTCATCGAGTCTTTGAAAACATTTATTATATTTTTAAATTGCATTAGTCTCTCACTACTCCACTCGTGGATGTCCCAATGTTTCCCACACTGAGCCCGGGCCAGGATATGTTGTCAAGCGTAATTCTCTGCATTGTTCGCCGCGTCCCGATGTGAGGGGGCAGGTATACGCGTACATGGGTCTGTGGAGTATGATGTGCCATGTCCGCCTATTCTGATCTGATCTGTATGGCCATTTTGATATGACATTATATGATACGGGGCCACGCCCCTTTTTCTGATTCCTCTGTATAGTGGCACCAGCGTCGGGAGGGTGGCCACATTCTGTCTGCCGAGTCCCGTGTCAGGGACCGGATATGATATGATATGACATATGTTTCTGTACGCATTCTGTCTGTTTTGGAAATATGCATTTGACACTCTGGATTCTGTACTCATTTTCTGTAACCATTATGATTTGACTTCTGTGATTCCGCTTTACATATTCAGTACATATTTCGTACTGACCCCCTTTCTTCGGGGGTTGCGTTTTCATGCCGCGCAGGTACTGACGACAGGTTCGCTGATCCACACGTTTAGGATCCTATTTCTGCTATTTGGGGCGCTCTCTTCTACAGAGCCCATCTTTTGGTACAGTCTGTCACTGCTATCTGGATATGTACTTTGTTCAGGGTATGACGGGGCCCTGTCCCGTCTTATGATTATGATATGTTCTGTAGAGGTCTGTGGATACAACTGTGTGGGTTCTGTACATATGTTTGGGATATTCTGTTCTGTGATGGCCTTATCGGCCTATGTGTGCCAAGTCTGCTTTTCTACTAAGTTCTGTAGCGACCACTAATATTATTATTATATTATTATTCTGTTAATATGCTAATTTGGGGTATCGGGTATGTATAGGTGCCCAGCTCGGGCACTGGTCGCGGCCCACGGGGTTGGATCGTGACAAAAGTGGTATCAGAGCAGTTCGTCCTCGGAATGTCCACAGACCGTGTCTAGTAGAGTCTTGTTTATCGGTGTGTTGTGCACCACACCTATAAACAGGAGGCTACAGGGCATTTAGGATACTACCCTTCTTTCTGTCTTAGATCGTGCGATAGAGCTGTGTTATCAGGATGACCCCTTCCTAACGAGTGGCTATATTTGCATATATGCCTCCAAAATAGGCGACAGCGGCCCAAAAGGCCAAGTCAGTTGCCGTAGGAGAGACTAGCCGGGTCCAGAGGACTACCAGGGCCCAGGTATATATTGCTCCGGAGACTTTGCCCCAGACAGAGGGTTCTTCTACACCGCCACTCGTGGAGGAGATTGGGGCAGCCGTAGCTGCAGATCGGGGGACGGCTCCACTGCCAGCTCCCGCAGTTCCAGTACCTGAGCCTCCAGCTCCACGGCCAGGCACTGAGGATCAGTCTATGAGGGAGGCAGTCCAGTTGCTGACTAGACTTGTGGCAGGGCAGGTTCAGGGGCATGGACTGGGAGGTGACCGGGCAGTCAGGCGTGATAGTTCGAGAGCCCGTGAGTTTTTGACTCGTAACCCTCAAGAGTTCTTCGGGACAAAGCCCGAGGAGGATCATGAGGAGTTTATTAGGAAGATGTGACGCACTCTAGATTTGATTAATGCTTCCGAGACAGAGTCAGTCGCGTTAGCTTCGTACCGGTTATATGATATGGCGGCAAACTGGTACGAGTCATGGGGGCTATCCAGGGGGGACGGCGCTCCTCCAGCAGTTTGGGGCGATTTTTCTCAGGCATTTCTTGGACACTTTCTGCCCCCAGAGTTGCGACGAGCCAGATCTGATAGATTCTTATTATTGAGGCAGAAGGGCCGCAGTATTCGGGACTATAGTTTGGAGTTTGATTCCTTGGCCCGATATGCACCTACTGTGGTGGCTACTATGGCGGACCGGATGCATAGATATATTATGGGGCTGGATCGGTATTTTGTTGATAGCTGCTTAGTATTGGCTGCTCAGCCCGGTATGGACATTGCCCGTATCCAGGCCCATGCCCAGGGCATGGAGGATCGGGGCAGAGGAGGACACCAGCCTGACAGGGGCCAGGATCGGAGACAGCCCAAGAGAGCCAGGTCATCTGGAGACTTTCGGGGCAGACAGCCCCAACAGCTGCAGCAGCCTAGCAGATTTTCATCTCAGCCGGCGCAGAGCGCGCCTCCCCAGCCTGCAGGTCGCAGATTCGATAGCCCAGGGTATTCAGAAGCAGGCCAGAGCTCCAGGGCTTCAGGTTCGCGGACAGATAGGGGTGCTGGTCAGATGAGGCCACCCAGGGTTCAGTGTTCTTTTTGCGGCAGATACCATACGGGAGAGTGCTACAGAGCCACCGGTGCATGCTTTTCTTGTGGCCGTCAGGGCCATTCTGTGAGAGATTACCCGTATAAGGGTAGTTCGGGTGGTGCAGCGCAGCCTACCGGATCAGCCGCTGGGTCTTCATCTTCGTCAGTGGCTATGCGCCCTACGGGGCAGGGTATTTCGGCACCAGCGGGTCGCGGCAGAGGCCGTGGTGGAGCTTCTGGTATTAGTGGTCCTTCGAACCGTATTTATGCTTTGGCCAGCCGCCAGGATCAGGAGGCATCTCCTAATGTCGTTACAGGTACTTTATTGGTCTTCTCTCGGTCTGTGTATGCATTAATTGATCCAGGTTCAACTTTATCATATATTTCACCTCTTGTTGCCGGTAAAATTGGTATTACGTCTGAACCTATAGAGCCATTTGAGGTAGCCACACCGATAGGGGACTTTATTGTAGCGAAACAGGTTTATAAAGACTGTTCTGTGATTGTATGTGGCCGTGATACTAAGGCAGATCTGGTAGAGTTAGATATGACTGAATTTTGATGTTATTATGGGTATGGACTGGCTAGCTTCCTGTTATGCTAATGTTGACTGCCATAATAAGGTGGTTCGCTTCCAGTTTCCCGGGGAGCCAGTTTTAGATTGGGCTGGAAATACAGCATCGCCGAAAGGTAAGTTTATTTCATACCTTAAGGAAAAGAAAATGATTAGAAAGGGTTATATCTATCATCTGGTACGGGTGCAAGACTTGGACGCAGAGACACCGACACTTCAGTCAGTCCCCGTGGTTAATGAGTTTCCAGATGTTTTCCCCGACGAGCTTCCAGGTCTTCCTCCAGAGCAGGAGATAGATTTCTCTATTGATTTACTCCCAGACACTCAGCCTATCTCTATTCCTCCGTATAGAATGGCGCCTGCAGAATTAAAGGAGTTGAAGGAGCAGCTGAAAGATTTGTTGGATAAGGGCTTCATCAGACCCAGTACTTCGCCTTGGGGAGCCCCGGTATTATTTGTGCGTAAGAAAGACGGGTCGCTGCGTATGTGTATTTATTATCGGCAGTTGAATAAGGTAACTATAAAGAATAAATACCCCCTCCCCAGGATTGATGATTTGTTTGATCAGCTGCAGGGCGCTAAGTGTTTTTCGAAGGTAGATCTTCGATCTGGTTACCACCAGGTGCGAGTACGAGAGGCCGATATCCCTAAGACAGCTTTCCGGACCCGATATGGGCATTACGAGTTCAGGGTTATGTCTTTTGGGCTTACTAATGCCCCCGCAGTATTCATGGATTTGATGAACCGGGTATTCAGGCCATTCTTGGATATGTTTGTAATTGTATTCATTGATGATATCCTGGTTTATTCCCGGTCTGAGGCGGAGCACGCAGATCATCTGAGATCGGTATTAGGGGTACTCCGGCATCAGAAATTATATGCGAAATTTTCTAAGTGTGAATTCTGGCTGTCTTCAGTGGCTTTCTTGGGGCATGTTATTGCAGTTGATGG
Organism: Lycium barbarum; assembly: GCF_019175385.1. NCBI lineage: Eukaryota > Viridiplantae > Streptophyta > Magnoliopsida > Solanales > Solanaceae > Lycium > Lycium barbarum. The sequence continues at coordinate 39,007,668 of NC_083342.1, read as the reverse complement.
TGTCCGGGTGGACACACAGAAGATTGAGGCCGTGAAGAATTGGCCCAGACCTACGACGCCCACAGAGGTACGCAGTTTCCTGGGGTTAGCAGGCTATTACAGGAGATTTGTGGAGAAGTTTGCTTCGATTTCAGCGCCTTTGACAAGGCTGACTCAGAAGGGAGCTAAGTTCCTGTGGTCTGACGCTTGTGAACGGAGCTTCCAGTTGCTGAAGGAGAAGCTGACTACAGCCCCAGTTCTGACTCTTCCAGAGGAACCGGACGGGTATGTTATTTATTGTGACGCTTCTGGCATGGGGTTGGGCTGTGTATTGATGCAGCATGGCAGAGTTATAGCGTATGCTTCCCGGCAGCTCAAGAAGCATGAGAAGAATTATCCTACCCACGATCTGGAGCTCGCAGCGGTAATTCATGCTCTGAAGATATGGAGACACTATTTATATAGCGTTCATGTGGATATCTATACTGATCATAAGAGTCTCCAGTATATTTTCAGGCAGAGAGAGCTTAATTTGCGACAGCGGAGGTGGCTGGAGCTTCTGAAAGATTATGACGTGGATATTCTGTATCATCCGGGTAAGGCTAATGTTGTTGCCGATGCGCTCAGTCGGAAGTCTATGGGCAATTTGGCCGATTTACAGCCAGACAGGAGAGAGATAGCCTATGATATTCAGCAGTTGGCTAGTCTCGGGGTTCGTCTGGCCGATTCTGGAGATACACGGATTTCTGTTCGAGGGGTTTCTGAGTCATCCCTCAGGGACGATATTAAGCGGCGTCAATACGAAGATCCTGTCTTAGCTCAGTACAGGGACACAGCCTATGATAAGGAGAGGACTCCGTTCGAGTTTTCACCGGACGGTACTTTGTTATACAGAGGCAGGTTGTGTGTACCTGATATTGCAGGCCTTCGGCAGCAGGTTATGAGCGAGGCACATTATGCTCGCTATTCGGTCCATCCTGGGTCTACGAAGATGTGCCATGATCTCCGATGCTTATACTGGTGGGACGGCATGAAGCGGGATATTGCAGAGTTCGTCGCCCAGTGCCCTAATTGTCAGCAGGTCAAGATTGAGCATCAGAAGTCGGGTGGACTGTTGCAGGAGATGGAAATCCCGACTTGGAAGTGGGAGGTTATTAATATGGACTTCATTACAGGTTTGCCTCGCACTCCACGGAAGTATGATTCCATCTGGGTCGTTGTTGATAGGCTGACGAAATCAGCCCATTTTCTTCCCGTCTGGACTACTTATTCTGCCGAGGATTATGCCAGGCTCTATATTAGAGAGATTGTGAAGCTTCACGGAGTTCCTATATCTATTATTTCTGACAGAGGCGCCCAGTTTACGGCGCGTTTCTGGAGGTCGTTTCAGGAGGGTCTAGGGACTCAGGTGAGTCTGAGCACAGCCTTTCATCCTCAGAGCGACGGACAGGCCGAGCGCACTATACAGACGCTGGGGGATATGTTGCGGGCCTGCGTTATTGATTTCAGAGGCAGCTGGGATGATCACTTGCCATTGATTGAGTTTGCATATAATAACAGTTACCATTCCAGCATCCAGATGGCTCCGTACGAGGCTCTATATGGCAGGAAATGCAGATCGCCGATTGGCTGGTTTGATATTGGCGAGTCAGAGTTGATTGGCCCAGATATGGTCCAGCAGGCCGTGGACAAGGTAAAACTTATTCGGGAGCGACTGTTGGCAGCCCAGAGCCGACAGAAGTCATACGCGGATAAACGGCGTCGACCGTTGGAGTTTCAGGTAGGCGATTGGGTATTCCTGAAGGTATCGCCTATGAAAGGCGTTATGCGGTTCGGCAGAAAGGGGAAGCTCAGTCCGCGTTATATTGGGCCTTATCAGATTGTTCGAAAAACTGGAAATGTCGCCTATGAGCTAGATTTGCCATCTGATTTGGAAGCGGTACATCCGGTATTTCATGTCTCTATGCTTCGTAAATGCGTCGGTGACCCTTCTAGAATATTTTCTGCTGATGATATTCAGGTGACGGAGCAACTATCGTACGAGGAGCAACCCGTATCTATTTTGGATCGTCAGGTAAGGAGGCTTCGGAATAAAGATGTAGCCTCTGTTAAGGTACTGTGGCGGAACGATAATAGGGAGGAAATGACATGGGAGGCCGAAGAGGAAATGAAGAAGAAATATCCTAATTTGTTCTCTATACCCACAGGTAACCTTAAATCCGTGCTTTAATTTATTCCAATATCAATCGTGTGTCATATGTGATGTCTGTAAACATGAACTCCCCCAAAGTATTTTCAAACCCTATGAGATTAATTTAACATTCGAGGACGAATGTTCTAAAGGGGGGGAGGATGTTATATCCCGTATTTTTGAACCTCGGAGCATCTGCTGGGGTGGGGCCCACATACCGAGATTTTTTTTGGAACATCTGAAAAGTCATATGAATCACATATGTAAAGTTAAACACAACTCATGAAGTACCTTTGGACCAAATCAAAGTGGAAACCCTCCAAACGAAGATTTTTAAGAAAACGTTTTCGGGTGACCTGACTTTGGGGGGCAAAAACTGTATTGTAAGTTTGGAATTTCGAAAATACCTTGAAATAGAAGTTGTAGATAATTGAATTAGCTTTCCATCCATAGGTCGTGGGTTCCCAGGTGACGTCGGTACAAGGAGATATGAACGTTTTAAGGTCGAAAGGTCAGTGGGCTAGGCCCAACTCGGGACCAACCGAGTTGGCCCAAAAAAAAAATGAAAAAACATTCAGGCCCAAGTGAGGAGCCATTCGGCCATGGTCCATAAAAAGGATCCAAGCCCATGGAATTAAGTCATGTGGTCAATGAATAAAAGACCACTTAATCATCCAAATTCCATAGAACTTTCAAGAGAAAGAATAGGAGGAAAAACAAGAGAAAAACAAGAACAAAAAGAGGGCATTTCGGGTTTGGCCATAGAAAAATCACCCCTCAAAATCTTGCCTCTAAAATTATTTTCTTGTTGAATTCCTACTAAATTAAGTGTCCTCTACAACTTGGTGTAATTGTTTTGGAAGAAGGAGCACTTATTTCTTCAAGTTGACAACTTGTTCAAGTGAAGAAGTTTGTAGAAAAAGGTAAGAATCAATTCCTTTTTCTTATGTTATGAAGGTTTGTTTATGTTGTGGTATGTGGAAATGAGTAGAAATTATGGAAATAAGGAAGTTTGCAAAGTGGGTATGTATATATATATGTAGCCATGGGTGTATATATGTTGTATACATATATGAGTTGAATTTTATGTTGCATTCTAGTTGTGGTTATGATGAAAATTATATTGGGAATGAAAGTTGAATGAATTTTGGTTGAAGTTGGAATGTAGATGATTATGTCACTTTAGAATAATTTTGTGATATTATGGAAATGAAGTTGTTAAGATGTGAATTATGATTATGGTTGCTGAATTTGGAAGTTGGAAACTTGTTATGAAGTTGTATGCCAAAGATTTGATGTTTTGCATAAGTTATGATTTTGGCGGAAGATTGTATATCATGTATATCGAGTGTATATCTTAAGGAAAACGATATGAAATGTTTCTAGAACTATATGGTGATGATCATGATGGTTGTTGAATATGAAATTATTGATCTTAGTTGAAAGTTGGGTTGAATTGAAGATTATGTCAACTTGTGAGAAAAATGACTAGTTGAAGGATATTTGTGTTTTTAATGTTCATTGTTGATATTGTTGTTGTCGTTTGGGTTGTTGTTGATGATTTATAGCCGAGTTGAATTCTCGGGGTGTCATATGTATAGGGGAAGTGCTGCCGAAATTTCGGTAGCCAAATATGCTTAAAGTTGAAATAATGGCATTAATAATTCACAATTGGTAAACTTGACCAATTGCAGTTTTTCGACGAAACGGGAAGTGAGTTTGGAAAGGCTTAAGGAGCGCGAAAGGTATGTAAAGCAACCCGAATTCTTCCCTTGGCATGCCCCTAGTGTGTTAGGGTCGGATCCGGGCCTCGAAGGACCTCTTGGCCCTCGGAATTCGCAAGACAAAATTTCAGTTTTTCCTTCAGTAGAATTGAACCATTTTGATACGCTTTTTCTGAAATTATGCAATTTTGCTCTAAATTATTCAGAAAATCATAGAATGTTTGTATAACCTTTTTAGGTGATACTATATGCTTAGAGGGCACAATTTGAGCCCGCCGCCTTGTTTGTCCCAAGGCGGGCCCGCTATTTACGGTTTTGCCCCTAATGTGTTAAAGCTTCCTTTTTAAGCGATTTTTGTAAGAAATGTTTTAATTACCCTACTAATCGCTTAACGAATATTATTTTAAATATTCTGTTAAATATTATAAATTATTTTGACACTCGGAATGACTTCGGTAAAGTTATACTTCTGTAATTTATTATGATATCCGAAATACATTTATTATGATTCCGTCCGACCCCATTGGATTTGTTTGTCTTCGATACGCTTCATCGAGTCTTTGAAAACATTTATTATATTTTTAAATTGCATTAGTCACTCACTACTCCACTCGTGGATGTCCCAATGTTTCCCACACTGAGCCCGGGCCAGGATATGTTGTCAAGCGTAATTCTCTGCATTGTTCGCCGCGTCCCGATGTGAGGGGCCAGGTATACGCGTACATGGGTCTGTGGAGTATGATGTGCCATGTCCGCCTATTCTGATCTGATCTGTATGGCCATTTTGATATGACATTATATGATACGGGGCCACGCCCCTTTTTCTGATTCCTCTGTATAGTGGCACCAGCGTCGGGAGGGTGGCCACATTCTGTCTGCCGAGTCCCGTGTCAGGGATCGGATATGATATGATATGACATATGTTTCTGTACGCATTCTGTCTGTTTTGAAAATATGCATTTGACACTCTGGATTCTGTACTCATTTTCTGTAACCATTATGATTTGACTTCTGTGATTCCGCTTTACATATTCAGTACATATTTCGTACTGACCCCCTTTCTTCGGGGGCTGCGTTTTCATGCCGCGTAGGTACTGACGACAGGTTCGCTGATCCACACGTTTAGGATCCTATTTCTGCTATTTGGGGCGCTCTCTTCTACAGAGCCCATCTTTTGGTACAGTCTGTCACTGCTATCTGGATATGTACTTTGCTCAGGGTATGACGGGGCCCTGTCCCGTCTTATGATTATGATATGTTCTGTAGAGGTCTGTGGATACAACTGTGTGGGTTCTGTACATATGTTTGGGATATTCTGTTTTATGATGGCCTTATCGGCCTATGTGTGCCAAGTCTGCTTTTCTGCTAAGTTCTGTAGCGACCACTAATATTATTATTATATTATTATTCTGTTAATATGCTAATTTGGGGTATCGGGTATGTATAGGTGCCCAGCTCGGGCACTGGTCGCGGCCCACGGGGTTGGGTCGTGACATAAGCTACTACATTTGCCTTTTCGGGGTGGTATAAAATACTCACATCATAATCTTTCAATAATTCTAACCACCGCCTCTGCCACAGATTTAACTCCTTCTGTTTGAAAATGTATTGAACACTCTTGTGGTCTGTATAAATATCAACATGCACACCATACAAATAATGTCTGCACATCTTTAATGCATGAATAACTACAGCGAATTCGAGATCATGAGTTGGGTAGTTCTTTTCATGTTTCCGTAGTTGCCTCGAAGCATAAGCGATGACTTTACCGTGCTGCATTAACACACATCCTAACCCAACACCGGAAGCATCACAATATACAACATAACCATCTGGCCCTTCTGGGAGTGTCAAGACTGGGGCTGAGGTAATCTGTCCTTCAACTCTTGGAAGCTGCATTCACAAGCATCATTCCACTAAAATTTAGCTGACTTTTGGGATAACTCCGTCAATGGGGCTGGAATAGAGGAAAATCCTTCTACGAACCTTCTATAGTAACCTGCCAATCCCAGAAAACTACGGACTTCTGTGGGCGTCGTAGGCCTTGGCCAAGTCTTCACAGCTTCAATTTTCTGAGTATCGACTCGAATGCCATCATCTAAAATAACATGACCTAAGAATGTTACAGAATTCAGCCAAAACTCGCACTTTGAAAATTTTGCATACAATTCCCGAGTTCAAAGAATTCCAAGAACAATACGTAAATGGTCTGCATGTTCTGATTCTGTGCGAGAGTATACCAGAATATCGTCAATGAATACTATCACGAATAAATCCAAGAGACGCCTGAATACATTTTTCATCAAATTCATGAACACTGTCGGATCATTAGTTAACCCAAATGACATCACCCGGAATTCATAATGGTCGTATCTCGTTCTGAAAGCTGTTTTGGGAATATCTTCTTCTCTAACTCTTAGTTGATGATAACCTGACCTCAAGTCTATTTTGGAAAACCACTTGGCACCCTGTAGTTAATCAAATAAATCATTAATTCTTGGAAGCAGATATTTTTTCTTTATCGTCACCTTATTCAACTGCCTATAATCGATACACATCCGTAAGGAACTGTCTTTCTTTCTCACAAATAGGACTGGTGCTCCCAACAGTGATGAACTGTTTCTAATAAACCCCTTTTTAAGCAAATCTTTCAACCGTGCCTTTAGCTCTTTCAATTCTGCTGGAGCCATCCGGTAAGGAGGAATAGAAATAGGCTTGATGTCAAGTAACACATCAATAGCGAAATCAATTTCTCTTTCCGGAGGAAGGCCTGGAAGTTCATCTGGGAATACATCCAGAAATTCATTCACTACTGGAACGGCTTGAAAAGTTGGCGACTTTGCTTCAGTATCCTGAACTCGGACTAAGTGATAAATATAGCCCATAGCTATCATCTTTCTTGCCTTAAGGTAGGAAATAAACTTACCTCTTGAAGATGTTGTATTACCTTTCCATTCAAGCACGGGCTCTCCCAAAAATTGAAATCGAACTACTTTCATTCGGTAATCAACATTAGCATAACATGAGGCTAACCAATCCATACCCATAATCACATCAAAGTCTAACATTTCTAGCTCAACTAAATCAGCTCTAGTCTGGGGGTCGCATACCACAATTACATAATTTTTGTACACTTGTCTAGCTATCACGAGATCACCAACCAGAGTAGATACCTCAAAAGGTTTAATTAACTCAGGTTTCACCCCAATACGACTAGCAACATACGGAGTAATATAAGATAGGGTAGAACCCAGATCTATCAATGCATACACATCATGGGAAAATACAGATAATATACCTGTAACCATATCCGGGGAGGACTCAAGATCCTGCCATCCGGCTAAAGCATACATACGAGGTTGAGTGGCACCTGAAGTAGATGCTCCCCCTCTGCCTCTACCTCGGCCTGCTGGAATATGGGGAATCTGCCCTACCGGGCGCACTGAAGAAGAACCAACCGCTAATCCTGTGGGCTAGACCATAACTCTATCACTCATCGATAGGCAATCTAGCATTATGTGTCCAACCTGGCCACAGGCATAGCAAGCATCTGAACCTTGGCGACATTGTCCGGAATGTAATCTACTGCACTGGCTGCATCGCGGTACTGGGGGTCTCCTCTGGCTATAATCTCCCCCAAACTGAGAACCTGAGGCCCTCGAACTCTGACCCTGTCCTGAATGAAAGGAGCGATCAAATCTCCTACCTACAAATCGTGGAGGTGCACTAGTCGCATACTGGCCTGAGTGTCTAGAATATGTCTGCCTTGATCCCCTTCTATAATCACTACCTGCCCCCATAAATCTGGCCCTCTTGCTTTGCCCCCTATCAATATCACGCTCACCCCTTTGCGGATGTTGTTGTCCTTCTAAATTCTGGGCATGGGCTTGAATGCGGGAGATATCCATCCCATCTTGCAACGAAGCCGTCAAACAATCCTTAAATAAATGTGGCCCTAAGCCACTCACAAACCTGTGCACCCTATTTCCCATGTTGGCCACCATAGTCGGGGCATATCTAGCCAATGAATTAAACTGAAGGCTATACTCCCGAGCACTCATATTTCCTTATTTCAAATTTAAAAATCTATCCTCTCTAGCTCGGCGGACCTCGGGTGGCAAATAGTGGCGGATGAAGGCATCTGCAAATTCTTGCCAAACGGGAGGAGGCACATTCTCTTTTCTTGATGATATCCAATTATTGTACCATAAGACCACCACATCCCGGAGTCTATACGATGCCAACTCCACAGATTCAGTTTCGGAGGCATCAATAATCTCCAATGTTCTCAACATTTCATCGATAAAACTTTGCGGGTCTTCATCCGGTTTGACCCGAAGAACTCCGGAGGATTCAAACTCATGAAATCACGGGCTCTAGTACTAACGACCCTGTCACTTGAACCCGAACCCTACCGCTGTGCCTGGGCGGCAACTAACTGCATCAACAGATGAATAGCCTCGGTCACTTGATGACCCGAAGTAGCCGGTGGAGGAACTGGAGGCATAGGAGCTGGAGCTGAAGCCCCTTCTTGTTTTTCTATAATAGGCGAAGTAGAAGAGGCATTAGATGGAGCCTCATTATGTGATTCACCCTCTTCTACATTCATTGGTAGCTCTCTTTCTACCCATCTTTCATTGTAGTCTTGCCCTTCTGGGCGGCTATAGCTTTTCCTTTTGGCGGCATTTATGAAATCATAGCACACTATTAAGGAGGAGAAAATCTTATACACGGCTCTATCGCACGATCTTATAAAATGAAGAATGATCACTTTTCCTAAATGCCCTTTAGCCTCATGTTTATTAGTATGGCGCGCAACACACCATAAACAAGACTCTACTAGACATGGCTCATAGACACTTCCTAGGACTGAACTGCTCTCATAACACTTTTGTCAAGACCCGAATACGGGCCATGACGGGTACCCGGGGCTAACCACCGAGCACCGCTCATATTATTACCCATCATACACATCAAGCATTCATTCATTAATCTTATACTCAAATCATAGGAAAACCCATTTGTTTCACTTGAAAACATAATTACCTTTATATACATAAGCCCTTTGGCTATCAAAATAATGTACATACAATAAGGACATCGTGAGACCATACTACCCACACATACCCATCTAAGAGCCTCTACTAGAGTACTAGACGTATGGACGGGACAGGGCCCCATCGTGCCCAAAACATATATATACACAAAAGAATAAATCAATGGCACCTCCGAAATAATGGGGTGCTCTCAAAGTCTGCTAGTAGCTCCTACGAGTCTGGATTACCTCCCTGCCTACCTGTGGGCATGAACACAACGTCCAAAGAAAACGGACGTCAGTACGAACATTGTACTGAGTATGTAAGGAATCAACAATAATAATACATCAATGAACTAAAGAAGCATCAAATGAGGAGCAACCTGTAACTGACTATCAATTATAAAAGAAATAATGCATGCTGGCTTACTCCATAATCATCATCATATCATGTATACATATATGTATAAGCTGCCCGACCATATAGGTACGGTGTGATAATCATAACCCCGCGTCCAGGCCTCCCGCGTCCGGGGTACTATCTCATGCCGCTCACTAGTGGTGTCTGCCTATGCCATCTAGACATGGTGTATACGCTGCCCGCCTTAGCTGTGTCTGCACGGCCATATAGGCGCGGTGTAATATCATGATCATGTACTCGTCATAATGCATGCGTAGAACTCAAAGACAATTATACCTTATCGGGGTGACATAAGGTCGTGAACCCCCGATTCCATTATGGAGAATTCATAAGCATTCTACCTCACCTTGAAGGAATTAGCATATAAGGTGAGTGTATACAATAAGAAACATCAATGGATCGTAGTTAACATTATTAGCTTTGTAGAAACATCATAGCGTGAACTCTAGAATATTTGGACTTAAGCTCATCATCATCATGTTCATAATATCTCTTATCTTTAACTCATATGGCTATTCATGAACATAGACTCTTAGTTTTCCGGAATGTAGGAAATTCATGAAGAAGGAGGGAAGATCATGCCATAAGATTCATGCCTTAGAAAGAAGGGACTAGTCTCACATACCTTTTCCTTTAGCTATTCTACCACTTGATCGTTCTCCTTCAATGCTCACGTCTTTACCTTCAAGGGAGTTCGTATTAACATCAGCTAAACGATTATAAGAACATGCTTACTAAAGCTAGAGAAAATTGGGCAGAATTTCCTTTGTTTATATAACTTTCCTCATTTCACATATCAACTCCCAAACATCCATAACAATGTTCACAATATTATAAGCAACAATCATCATTCATCTACATCATCCACATTTCACAATTTCACTTCAATTCCTCCATAATCATGGTCATAGTTCACTATTGCGTTTTCTCACATATAATACTTATCCCATATTCTAAATGTCACTTATAGCATACTTACAATCACAAAATATCATTATTCACGACTCATTCCAAACTACTACTCAAAATCCCATTATTCCTATCTTTGTGACCCATTTTCTAGATCCTTCCATAATCTAAGTCTTTCGACCTCTCATTACCTTAAAAAATGTGAAAATATTATAAAAATTACCTTAGATAATGTAGGAATAAGAATTGAGTGGAAATACTTCTCTTGCACCAAAACCCTAGTTCACTTCCATTGGAATTCCTTGGCTTGGATGAACTTTAATGTGTTTCTTACACTTGATTTTGTTGGTTTGATGAAGTTGATCATCAATTTCTCTTGGGTTTTTGTGGATGAAGAGTGGAGCGTTCTCTAGAGTGTTCTTGAAGTGTGGAGAAAAAGAATGAAATAAATTAAATGAGAGAGGGTCCTTATATTAATTCATGAAGCTGTCCTGACCAGATTCTACAGACAAACATACTGGCCGTATAAATTATACTGGCCGTATGTTTGGCGGTAGATCTGGTCCAGTGAAGGACCCATTCTGGTCACAACATATGGCCTAACATACGGCCAATATGTTTTATACGGCCAGTATGTTGGGCCGTATAATGCCCAACTTTCCAAAGTTCGTTCTCGTCGACTCGTTTGACCTCCAATCCTTATGGAACCTTTTTGACACTTGTCTGACACCTCATTACCAATCTAAGGGAAATTATAACTCCTCTCCAAAACATCATTAAGCCATCATTAATTCGATACTCGCAATTCTTGCCCGACACACAATATATTCCTCGCTTTCCTTGACAACTTTCTTCCTTTACCTCAAATGTCTTTGAAATCTCGATTAGGATCATCAAATTCAATTTCTTACTTATCAAAACATCGTATACGTCGTGACCTTCATTAGTCTATTCACTGTATGTTAATGAGAAATTTCCAAGGTGTAACACCTGTAATCAATACACATCTACAAGGAACTATCTTTCTTCCTTACAGACAACACGGGCTCTCCCCACGAGGGTGAACTAGGCCTAATAAATCCTTTCTCAAGAAAGTTTTTCAATTTCTCCTTCAACTCTTTTAACTCTGCGGGAGCCATCCTATAAAGAGGGATAGATATAGGTTTTGTATTCGGTAGTATATCAATAGCAAATTCAATCTCTCGCGCTGGGGGAAGGCCTGGAAGCTCATCCAAGAATACATCCAGAAATTCATTCACTACTAAGACAGACTGAAGAGTTGGCGATTTGGCTTCTATATCTTAAACCCGGACTAAATTGTAAATACAACCTTTTGCAATCATCTTCCTTGCCTTGAGATAGGAAATAAACCTATCTCTCGGAGATGCTATATTTCCCTTCCATTTCAAAACTGGTTCTCCCGGAAACTGAAAGCGAACCATTTTTGTTCTACAATCAACATTGACATAATAAGAAGCTAACCAATCCATGCCCATGATAACATCAAAATCCAGCATTTTCAACTGATGTAAATCAGCCATAGTACGATGATTACAGATCACAATTACACAATTTGTATATACTCGACTAGCTATTACCGGATCACCAATGGGTGTCGATACCTCAAAAGGTTTGATTGACTCCGATTTCACCCCAAATCGACCAGCAATAAAAGGAGTAACATATGACAATGTGGAGCCCAGATTGATTAATGCATATACATCAAAGGAAAACACCGATAATATACCTATGACAACATCAGGGGAGGACTCAAGATCCTATCGTCCTGCCAGAGCATAAATACAGTGTTTAGGAATACTAGAACCGGGCGCTCTCCCTCTACCTCTACCACGACTAGCTAGTGTCTGTGAACCTTGCCCCAAAGGGCGTATAGATGATGAAGACCCAGCTGTTGACCCTGTGGCCTGAACCATACCTCTAGTGCCTCTCGAGGGGTAGTCACGCGCCATATGGCCTGGCTGACTGTAGGTATAACAAGCATCTAAACCAAATCGGCACTGACCCTAATATAACTTCCGCACTAAGAACATCTCAGTAGGGGTGCTCTTGCCTAGCCAAGCCACCCCTGTAATGAGAACCTGAAGCTCTAAAACTCTGACTTGGCACGGAGTGAATAGGTCTATCAATTTTATGGCCCGCAAATCGTGGAGGTGCACTTGTCATCGAATGGCCTGAATGCCTAAAATACCGCTGTCTTTGCCCTCCTCTGAACTCACTAGTCGACCTTGAAGATCTATCCCTCTAGCTATAACCTCTATCATGTTCACGCTCACTTGTTTGTTGTTGTTGGCTTTCTTTCAAATTCTGGGCATGTGCTTGAATGCAAGAAATGTCCATATTGTCCTGAAGTCACGCAGTCAAAAAATTATCCATCAAATGTGGCCCTAAGCCACTCACAAACCGGTGCACTCGATCACCCATATCCGCTACTATGGCCGCAACATACCTAGCCAAAGAATTGAAGCAGAGGCTATACTCTAAGGCACTCATACTTTCTTTCCTAATATTCAAGAACTTGTCGGCTCTAGGAATGATTGACCTTTCTTTCTTATATTAGATCGTGCGATAGCGCTATGTTATCAGGATTCGCTTTTTCCTAATCGTGTTTTATGATTTCAGCGATGCCTATGAAGGGAAAAGAAATAGCGGCCTAAAAGGGAAAGACAGTAGCTGGAAGGAGGATTGAATGGGAGCCACTGCAGATATAGAGGAGGGTGAGTCCCATAATGAGGTTCCGTCTCGGACCTCTCCTACTCTACCCATTTCAGAAGAGCATAAAGAAGCCTCAGCTCTAGCTCTAATACCCCCAGTTCCTCCCCCAGATACCTCAGGCCAACAGATGAGAGAGGCCATTCAGTTGCTGACCGAGTTAGTCACTACAAAGGCCCAACGGCAGGGTGCGGGCTAAGGTGATAGAGCAGTCAATGCAAGAGCCCATGATTTTATTAGTTTGAACCCTCCATAATTCTTTGGGTAAAAACTGAATGAGGACCCGTAGAGCTTTATAGATGGAATATCGAGAACCTTGAAGATAATGCATGCTTCAGATGTGGAGTCGGTAGGATGGGGTCAGAGGCAACAACATTCTAGGCACTCAAGCCATTTAGTGGCTAGTGCACTTCCTCGATTTGCAGGCAAGAGATTTGATCGTCTTAATTATTCTGGACCGGGTCAGTTCTCCAGAGTTTCAGGTTCCCAGTATAGAGGTGAATCCGGTCAGATAAGACCGCCCTTACCATGGTGTAATCAATGTGGTAAGCCACATTTTGCATCTTGTTGCTTGGGATTGAATGTTTGCTATGCTTGTGGTCAGTCAGGCCATATTATGTGTGAGTGTCCATGTCACGACCCAACCCCGTGGGCCGCGACCAGTGCCCTAGTTGGGCACCTATACGTACCCGATACCCAAATTAGCATATTAACAAAATAATATAATAATAATATTAGTGGACGCTACAGAATTTAGCATAAAAAGCAGACTTGGCACACATAGGCTGATAAGGCCATCATAGAACAAAGTATCCCAAACATATGTACAGAACCCACACAGATATATCCACAGACCTCTACAGAACATAACATAATCATAAGACGGGACAGGGCCCCGTCATACCCAGAACAAAGTACATATCCAGATAGCAGTGACAGACTGTACCAAAAAGTGGGCTCTGAAGAAGAGAGCGCCCCAAAATAGCAGAAGTGGGATCCTAAACAGATGGATCCGCGAACCTGTCGTCTGTACCTGCGCGGCATGAAAACGCAGCCCCCCGAAGAAAGGGGGTCAGTACGAAATATGTACTGAATATGTAAAGCGGAATCACGGAAGTCAAATCATAATGATTTCAGAAAATGAGTACAAAATCCAGAGTGTCAAATGCATATTTCCAAAACAGACAGAATGTGTACAGAAACATATGTCATATCATATCCGGCCCCTGCCACGGGACTCGGCAGACAGAACGTGGTCACCCTCCCGACACTGGTGCCACAATACAGAGGAATCAGAAAAAGGGGCGTGGCCCCGTATCATAAAATGTCATATCAAAATGGCCATAACAGATCAGATCAGAATAGGCGGACATGGAACATCATACTCCACAGACCCATGTACGCGTATACCTGCCCCCTCACATCGGGGCGCGGCGAACAATGCAGAGAATCACGCTTGACAACATATCCTGGCCCGGGCTCAGTGTGGGAAACATTGGGACATCCACGAATGGAGTAGTGAGGAACTAATGCAATTTAAAAATATCATAAATGTTTTCAAAGACTCGATGAAGCGTATCAAAGACAAACAGATCCAATGGAGTCGGACGGGATCATAATAAATGCATTTCGGATATCATAATAAATTACAGAAGTATAACTTTCCCGAAGTCATTCCGAGTGTCAAAATAATTTATAAGATTTAATAGAATATTTAAAACAATATTTGTTAAGCGATTAGTAGGGTAATCAAAACATTTCTTTCAAAAATCGCTTAAAAAGGAAGCTTTAGCACATTAAGGGCAAAACCGGAAATAGTGGGCCCGCCTCGGGACAAATAAGGCGGCGGGCTCAAATTATGCCCTCTAAGCTTATGGTATCACCTAAAAAGGTTCTACAAACATTCTATGACTTTCAAAGTAATTTGGAACAAAATTGCATAATTCCAAGAAATAGCGTATAAAAATGGTTCAATTCTACTGAAGGAAAAACTAAAATTTTCTTTTGCGGATTTCGAGGGCCAAGAGGTCCTTCGAGGCCCGGATCCGACCCTAACACACTAAGGGCATGCCAAGGGAAGAATTGGGGTTGCTTTACATACCTTTCACGCTCCTTACGCCTTTCCAAACTCACTTCCCGTTTCGTCGAAAAACTGCAATTGGTCAAGTTTACCAATTGTAAGCTATGAATACCAAAGTTTCAACTTAGTGCATATTTGGCTACCGAAATTTCGGCAGCACTTCCCCTATACATATGGCACCCCGAGAATTCAACTCGGCTAGAAATCATCAACAACAACCCAAACGACAACATCAATATCAACAATGAATCATTAAAAACATAAATATCCTTCAACTAGTCATCTTTTCTAACAAGTTGACATAATCTTCATTTCAACCCAACTTTCAACTAATATCAATAATTTCACATTCATCAACAATCAAGATCATCACCATATAGTTCTAGAAACATTTCATATCGTTTTCCTCAAGTTATACACTCGATATACATAATATACAACTTTCCGTCAAAGTCATAACTTATGCAAAACACCAAATCTTTGGCATACAACTTCATAACATGTTTCCAACTTCCAAATTCATCAATGATCATCACAATTAACAACCAAACAACTTCATTTCCTTAATGTCGGAAAATCATACTAAAACGACATAAGTTTCTACATTCCAATTCAATACAAACTTATATCATTCTAACTTTATTTACATATCAAGCATCACAATAACACTTTAACACACTAAACAACTTAATTCATTTCTATCCCAATTCCAACATACTATACGGCCATATGCTTATTTTGACAACTTCAACTAAATCATTCAATCTTTCAGTCCCAATATGAATTCCACCATACTTACAACTAGAATACATCATAATTTCAATTCTTCATTAGCATATAATGCATGCATATACACGGCCATACCTCAAATTTCCAAACCCACTTTGCAAACTTCCATTTTTCCATATAATCAACACATTTCTACATACTACAACACAATCAAAACTTCATAACACAATAAAAAGGTAGAAATTCTTACCTTTTCTTCAAGTCTTCTTCACTTGGAGATGTAATCACTTTGGTGATTCTAATGCTCCCCACTCCTAACCAACTCTACCAAGTTACAAAGGAACCTTAACTTAGTAGGAAATCAACAAGAAATAAATTTTTGGAGCAATATTTTTGCTAGCCAAATTACCAAGGCAAACCCGAAACCTCTTCTTTCTCTTCTTCTATTTTTTTGTTGTTCTTATCTTCTAATTTCTTAAGTCTTCTATGTTATATGTAGTTGAAGTGATTGGTCACATGACCAAGCACATGACCAACTAAAATGGGCTTGGACCAAGGCCTAAAGTGGCCGACCATGCACCCCTTTTTGGGCCTCACTTTCAATTCAATTTTTGAGCCCAAAAACTTGTGAATCATATTTTGTAATTCCCGAAACTAATTTCCAAAATTCCAAAATTGCCCTTAACCTTGTCCCACACTTTCATCATTCTATTCTTTCATGCATAACTCCTATGTTCAACAAAATATCAAATTTGACCTCATATCTCAAGAATCCATTATTTATCGAATTTTTTCCAAACGTGTGAAAACACGGGTTATAACAGTCCATTTCTAGGCAGTCGAAGCAAGGTCCAGCCCACAGGTTTGCAGTCGGTTCTTTATCATCAGTATTGTTATGTCCCGTGTTTTCGTATAATTGGAAATCGAGAAATAAATAAGACTTGTGTGTTATGAGGAAATATTTTGATTCTAGTTGATGTGACTATGTTGGTTATGAAATCATTAATGTTAAGACATTGGGGAAGGCCGAGGGTAAATTTGGAATTTTGGAAATTAGTTTCGGGAAATACAAAACGGGACTTTTAATGAATTGGGCCAAGAAAAATTAGAACAAATTGAGGCCCAAAGTCTTGAAGGGAGCCGGCCAAGGCTTGGCCCATGATCCATTTTGAGTGGTCATGTGATTATCACATGACCTATAATTGGATATATATTAAGTCCCCCTTTGGAGTTATCAAGAACTAAATCAAAACAAAAGAAAAAAATTGAAGAACACCCACCAAGGGCTCTCGGCCGAACCTAAGGAAAAGAGAAAGAAAAAAATTCCCCAAGCCTTGTTGTGATCCAAAAATCTTAGTTTTCACATAGTTGTAAAGTACTCAAGACCCTCTTCAACGGGGTACAATTAGTTTGGCGAAAGGTGCGCATTTGCGACAAGTCGGAAATTCAAGAAAAGGTAAGAATTTTGCCCCTCAAAAGTTATGAAATTGGCATGAATGTGTTAAGGATTGAGAATAGACGAGAATCCCGTAACTTGGATGTGTGTGTAGAAATCCGTGTGTGTGCATGTGTTGGTATGTGGCCGTGAGCCATGAATTGTGGAGGACAAGATGAATTTGATTTCGTTTAAGTTTGTTAGTTGCGTCGTTGTGGCCTTTATAACTTAAATGATTGTTTAGTGAATTGAATTGGTGTTAGAAAATGATTTCGGAACATTATGGGAAAGTGTATACCTTTTGTATAATTGTGTATATTGTTGTATATATATGATGTTAAAGACTTTAAATGTGACTTATGGTTGATGTTAATGAATTTGGAATGAAACAATGCGAGTTAGAATGTTCGTCGTAAGTTTTGATGTTTTGGATGAAATATGGAAAGTAATGAACTTCGGGAAATTTTGTATATTGTTTGGAGTGTAATTGGGATGGGTTTGAATAATCTTGAATGGGTGAATGAATACAATAATGTGGCATAAGTTTGGAGTTGTGAAGTTTGAATGAAAGTTGTCAACTTGTGTAGTAAGGTAGAACTATGAAGTTAGAATGCGTTGATTGTGGTTTATGTTGTTTGATGATGTTTGGGTTGTTGTTGTTGATGTATTTTGAGCCGAGCTAAGTCTCGGGGGTGTTAGATTTATAGGGGAAATGCTGCCGGAATTTCGGTAGCCGAGTATAGCCCAAAGATTAAGATGTTAACTTTCATGAATAGTAACTGGTAAAAGTGACCATTTCCAGTTTTTGGACGAAACGGGAATTGAGATTTGACGAGCGTAAGGCGCAATCCAGGTATGTAAAGCTTACCTTTCCTTCTTTTGGCATGTCCTAGTTACACTAGGTCAAGATCGGACCCTCGGGGATAATTCTGCTCTTGGAAATCCGAGTTCAAGTTTGGGCACTATTCATTCAGCGCAATTGAAACCTATTCCTTACATTTGGTTGAAAGAATGTTCAAACCTTCATAACTTTTGCTATTGTGTCCGAATCTCTCCGAAACTTTCGTAGATGGCTTTATGGAGCCTAAAGTCCGTGATTTGTGTCCGCCGCCTCGATTTGACTCAAGGTGGGCCCGTAAGCCCCGAGGCTTCCCTTATTTGATTTATTTGACTCACTTCCGTCCGATATGAAAAGTAATTGTTTGCCTATGACTCAAAGGTCCGTTTGAAATCTCCTACACCATTATGGAACGTTTTGCACTATGAATGATACTAGATTTTCGGAAAATGATCTGGGAGTTGCTTTTCAAAGGTTTTGCAGTTTGGAACTTCGTAACTTCTATACATTAATTTTGATCGACCTGACTCCTACTCCGAGCCTTTTGGCGTCGGTATGCCTATATGTAATTATATGTCGAGTCCTGTAACTTACTTTTAATATGCATATGGTCTCTGCACTACTCCGTTCGTGCCATTCACTATGATTTCGTTCGTCGGTACCCGGGCCGGCTTTGTGATCGTGCGCGCTATACCATATTCGGAAGTATGATGTGTTACGGTTTCCGAGGCCTCGCCATAGGGCCGGTTACCGTCTATGGAGTTATGATGTGATATGGCATTTGATATGTTCTGATGATGTGATATGTGTGTTATACGATTTGTCTGGAGACTGTACGGAGATTTGAAAAACTTCTGGAGTATGATGTGTTGTGGCACCAGCGTCGGGGGTGACCACGTTCCTAAGCCCTATACATGATCTTTTATTTGCATTTGTACATTTATCATCCGTACAGGTTTGATTTGCTACTTTGACGTTTGTGTTTGTTCCTTCTGACTCCAGTTATGATTGTGATTTCTGTACCTTCTGCTTTACATACTCAGTACTTCTCCCGTACTGACCCCCTGTTCTTCGGGGGGCTGCGTTTCATGCCCGCAGGTACAGAAGCTCGTTCGGGTGATCCTCCGGTTTAGGCTACCCATTCTGCTATTTTTGGAGGGCTCCCCTTGATCCGGAGCTTAACTTTTGGTACATACCTTTTGATGTGCGTGTGTTCTGTACATTTGTGGTTGTGTGGGTACGGCGGGGCCCTGTCCCGTCATATGTTCGCATGTTCTGTTTTGTTTTAGAGGCCTGTAGTCATGTTTGTGGGTCGTGGGTCCAGTGTGTTTGTATGTGGATCTGTTTTGCGTTCTTAAGCGGCCCGTATGCTACTATGGCCAAGACGGCCCATGAGTTCGTACGTGTGTGTGTGCATTTGTGCGATGTATATTCCGCCACCTTTCTGAATTTTGATATGACTGTTCTGCACGGGCGACCGCTTAAGATAAGTGTTCGATCAAGGTTTGTGTGACGTCTGCTACTAGTTTTCAGTTCGAACAACGTATGTTAAGTCTGAATGAGTCTTAATATGATGATCTGGTTTGTGAGTCTGTTTGGGGTGCCTAAGTAGGGCACCAGTCGCGGCCCACGGGGTTGGGTCGTGACAAGTACGCCCTGTGGGGCAAGGTTCGCAGGAGCCGGCAGGTCGTGTTAGAGGCAGAGGGGGAGCATCCAGTTCAAGCGGGCCTCAGAACCATATCTATGCACTGGCTGGACGATAGGATCGTGAGTTTTCCCCCGATGTTGTCAAAGGTATATTATCAATATCCTCTTATAATGTACATGCATTGATTGATCCGGGTTCTACTTTGTCATATATTGCTCCTTATATAGCTGGTCGGATTGGGGCAAAACTTGAGTCGATTAAACCTTTCAAAGTGTTTCATTAATGAGACGTCAGTATGATTAGATGAGAGTTGTAACTTCTTCTCGAAGTGAGAAGTGAAAGGGATAAGTATATGTTTAAATATGACTCTTGAGTATAAATATGCTAATGATTTATGAGTACAAAAGGGTAGCAGAGGGAAGAGAACTATGTACGTTACTAAAAGAGCCAAATATCGACAAGGGCCTTTTTATCGTATCAACGATATTAGTAAGGATATTGTACGGAGGTACGAGTATAAGGATATATGAATATAAGACGAAGGTAGGATTAAGGTACAGACAAATTCTGTTGTCATAAGACTGTTGAGTTAGTAATACAAGGCTGGATAGCTAATAGAGGATGTGAATGATGCTTTGAAGGTGTCACACCCTAATTCCGCTAGGGTGTGATGGGCACCCGAGCCTTACCTAGGGCCGAGCGAACCCTCAGACTCTTGCTGCACATAAAATCATGTCAAACTTTTCAAATCAAATGAGATGAAATACATCGTAAATTGTTTTTTCCAGAAATATTCTTTCACGTAGCTTCCAAGCATAACGAATCAATAATCATACAAAATTCAGTACATAACACAGACCGACATTTTGGCTGACGGAGCCGCTTACAGACTGACAACCAATACCCACGACGTTGTCTGCTAAACCTCTAACATAATCCAGAAAGCATAACATACCAACTCTGACTCGGCAGCACTCCGGGAACAAATGGAGCTTGCCATCTGCACTGGAACATCTTCTATACTGTCTTCAACTCACCTGGGAGTACCTGCGCGGCATGAAACGCAGCCCCCCGAAAAGAGGGGGTCAGTACGAAATATGTACTGAGTATGTAAAGCATACAACACAGAAAGCAAAGTCACAACTGAAATACGATATATAGAAAGCGAGCACAATAGCCAGCATACTAAGTGTCACGACCCAACTAGGGGCCGTGACGAGTACTCGATACTTGTACCGAGCACCCCTTGTCTATCGTTTTGCCTTTACCTCTTAGCAAGCCGTATGAACGGTGCCATATTTTTTTTTGAACATTAACATTAGCAGCGTCATTATAAACATAGACTAGTAAACTTCGTTATCACTTTATACAACAACATTAACATGCCAAAACACCATATATCTAACTGTACTTAACTGACTGTACATAACTGTCTACGAGCCTCTATACGTAGTACACTTATACATAGAAAGGGCTGAGTACTGCCATGCCCGAATATATATACACAAAATAGTACCAAGGAAGTGAGGCTCCGGAATATCTGGAGCACTGTCAACACTGCTGGTAGAGCTTCTAAGGATCAAATCCGCCTGTCTGCTGACCTGCGCGGCATGAAACGCAGCGTCCACAAGAAGGGGCGTCAGTACGAATAGTGTACCGAGTATGTAAGGCATGAATAGTAATATACAGAAAATATGAATCCTGTATAATGACATAAGAGAGTTACAACACATGTCCTGGGATAGAAACATAACCTGTATATATATATACCCTTGGCAGGTGCTATGCGTACTTAGCTTTCCTTTAAGAATCTTTCCTTGTTCATATACATATACATATAAAATAGGACATCTCATATTGCCGAGGCGTCGGCAGCCGATCCATTTAACCATAAATATACACATCCTGCGTCCGGGCATCCCGCGTCCGGGACGATATCATATCATGTAATGCCAACTGATCAGGTGGATATGCGTTCATAACGCTCTGCCCTTACCTCCATTTCCCCCGTATACATATGCATATATCATGTACATATATCAACGTCTATAGCTCTCTAGCTCTTTTATCATATACATATACGTGTGTCATGTAGGTACATCAGCGTCTATAGCGCTCTGGTGCTTTTATCATATACATATACGTGTATCATGTGCATGTATCACGTCTATAGTGCTCTAGCTCTTTCGTCATGTGCATGTTTTAAAAATATATACACATATCTTACATACATTTACATGTCTTATATGCATTTACGTATCCTATATACATATGTCTCATAGGCACGCAGGAAAGCCCAAAGAAGAATCATGTAGTCATCGGAGTGACGTAAGGTCGGTGACCTCCAATTATATTATAGAATACTCGTGATCGCTTTGTCTCACCTTGAAGGAACGAGTATTTTAAGGTGAGACTACCAACGGGGAATAATATTAAAGTAAACGTAGAATGAAATCGGGGCATCATAGATGACAGTTCATAGACTTTGAAATCTTTTAGAAAATAAAGTCATAGCTAGGAAATATAAATAAGATTCGAAAATTAGTTTATCATTTTCATGTTTACATAAGATACTTAGCTTAGTCATCTTAGTCATAGAGTCGTTCCGGTAGTACGTATCATAGGCATATTCTCTTATCTAACATCATTGTTATCATTATCGTCATGGAAGTGCCCTCGTTAGAGGAGTCATAGTATTTATCATTTGGTATCGAAATCGGGATCAAAGGTTCCCTTTGGATTCACTTCAAGTAAGTCAAGCAAGACTGTAAGGAAAAATCCGAGAGTAACGGGCCCACCTCGGGCCGGATGGGGTGACGTATATTATTTACATATATTACGTGTCATGTCATTACTTGTGAGGGTTCTAGGGTAATCGGGTCCCACTCGTGCAAGTTCTAAGGGTTTAAGAGGTCTTTCCATCATTTGCACACTTTCTAGTTCAATTCTATTGAACAAAAAGTGGAAAACTTTAGGTGCGGATTTCGGGGAACCGAGTTGTCCCCGAGGCTCGTACCCAACTTATTTCAACTAAGACATGCCATAGGAAGAAGAGTGAAGCCTTACATACCTCTTTCCGCTTCTTTTGCTATTCCGAATTCACGTTGCAATCTCGTCAAAATCTGCAAATTGGTCACATTTACCCAAACTTTCATTAGGGTACTTAGAGTTAGAATCTTAAGGAACCACTTGGCTACCGAAATTTCGGCAGCACTTCCTCTGTAAATATACCATCCTCAACATTCAACATAGCCAAATTCTCATCAATCACAATCCGGGAATTCAAACCCGGCCAAACTATTAACATAATCAACAATCGCACTAGCAATTCACATATTTCATCCAAGATGCATGATTTCAATTTATTACCTTCTTCAAAACCTTCCGACTCCAATGAACACGATAACAACCTTATAGTATATATTCCAACGACATCATACCAATATCATTACATACTATCCATGCAAGAACATTATTCTTCAATATACATAATCTTCCAATTACCAATACTTTACCACACTTATCAAGTCTTTACTTGCTATATGCAATCTACAACACAACAACTAAAACACTAAATATAACTTGCTCATTATTCTTCAACAATACCAATAGTCGTAATATCATTTCCAACACCAACATATGCCATAAAACAACCCACACACTATTTTCCAAATTTCTCAACCAACCCACTTGTGATACAACTATTTAATAACTTTATTTCCGTAAAGAAGTTGAAATTAGTACTAACAACATCAATAATAACATCCCCAACATCCTACAAGATAGATATATGTATATTTCGTCCAATTTCTCTTCAAAGCTCAACCCACAAATTAACAACATCAATACAACAAACTATCACCTTGTTCTTGCCATTATTTCTTAATTCATATTGATAGAGAAAGAGATTCAACAAATTCATACCTTGTTTTTCATGAAGGTAGCCAAATCTTCAACATTTACTTGTTTCCAAGCCACTCCAACTCCAAAATGAAATCATATCTGTAACTATGCGTTGCCCGGACTTCGATTAGTACTTCGTAGCTTTTCGCCCAAAATCTTCACTTTTATGTGAGATTAAGAGCCTTTTAATGGCTGACAAGGCTGCCACTACGAATGGGGACGTCCCAAAACACAAGTCATGCTAACACAACTGAACAACAACTATATACAACCCACACATATGTCTACAGACCTCTAAGAGTATCAACAGTAACATATGACGGGACAGGGCCCCGCCGTACCCCTGAATGAACATATACATATATCAGCGGACCTGTGCCAAACGTCTAGACTCCGAAACAACAGAGCACTCCAAGACAGCAGAGTAGAAGTCCTAAGCTGGAGGGTCACCAAATCAAGTATCTGTACCTGCGGGCATGAACGCAGCCCCCCGAAGAAGGGGGGGTCAGTACGAGATATGTACTGAGTATATAAAGAATGAAATAAAATATGGAAGATCATAACTGAAGTAAAGATTCCAGGAGACAAGTATGATAATCAATAAACCACTGTACCTGTGCCTTATAAAACAAGTCATGCATATCATTATCATATACCGTACCCGGCCCATCATGGGACTCGATGGATAGTCATATCATCATATCATCATATACCGTACCCGGCCCACTATGGGACTCGGTGAATAATCATATCATCGTATACCGTAGCCAACCCATTATGGGACTCTGTGAATAATCATATCATCATATACCGTACCCGGCCCATTATGGGACTCGGTGAATAATCATATCATCATATCGTTATATACCATACCCGGCCCATTATGGGACTCGGTGAATAATGTAGTAAAATTGTGCATGATAACATACCCGGCCCGGGACTCGGTGAATGATGTAACAAAAGTATGCACGAGTAGAGTAGTGAGTAACCATATGCATATAAATCATCTTTTGCGACCCAATAGATAAGTAGACTAATCGAAGCTCAAGTATCAGGATGATAGTCACATTCAGTGCTCTTTGAATATCATTATGAACTATATCAAATAAAGTCTCAAGGATCATAGACAGGTATCAAATCAATACGAGACAGCTTATGAAAGTTAAGGACATTAGTCAATATAGAGCCTTTAGGAATAGAAACTTATACATACCATTATACTATCCAACATATAGAAAGTTCGAGGGCAGTAGCTTAACTACTTTAAAAGCTCTAACATCAAGAAGTGAATAAGAATCATGAATCATAATCGGAACATATGAATGGAATTACCCCAAAGCTTATATAATTCATCAGTGTTATGTCCCGTGTTTTCGCATAATTGAAAATCTTGAAAAATAATTAAGACTTGTGTGTTATAAGGCAATAATTTGATTTTAGTTAATATGCCTATGTCGTTTATGAAAGTATTGGTACAAAGGCATCGGGGAAGGCCGAGGGTGAGAGTTGGAGTTTCGAAAATTAGTTTCAGGAATTTCAAAACGAGATTTCAACGAATTGGGCCAAGAAATATTTGAAGAAAAATTGAAGCCCAAGTAGAGGGGTAGCTGGCCAAAGGCCATGGCCCAAGCTCATTTAAATGGTCATGTGAATTGCATGTGACCACTTAATCAAGCTTTTATAAATCCATGTTTATCTATAGAGAGTGCTAGAACATCAAAACAAAAAAAAATTCTAGAGAGCACCTCAAAGGCCTCTCGGCCGAACCCCTTAGAAAAGAAAAAAAAACAACAAAACTTTTTCAAGCCTTTGATTGTGATCATAAAATCTTGTTCCTCTCGTATTTGTAGTAAGTTCAAGACGCTCTCCGACGTGATACAATTAGTTTGGCAAAAGAGCGACGTTTGCGGCAAATCGGAATTTCAAGAAAAAGGTAAGATTTCTATGTTGTTATGTTATGGAATGGGTATATGTGTGTTAGTGATTAAAGTTACATGAAGATTACGGAATTGTGTTGTGTTGAGCATGGCCGTGTGTGTGTGTGAAGGGTGTGTTTGGCCGTGAGCCATGTTGGTGTGGAAGGGGAGGTGAATTTGATTTTGTTTAGTTTGTTAGTTGCGTCATTGTGGCATTTATGACGTAAATGAATGTTTAGCGAGTTGAATTGGCATTGAAGATGGTTGCGGGTTTTTATGGGAAATTATATGATATTTGTATATTCTTATATAATTGTGAAAGTAAGACTTTAAATGTGAATTAATGTTGTTGTTAATGAATTTGGATGAAAACGATACGAGTTGGTAGGTTTGTCGCATTTGTGGAAGTTTTGGATAGAATGTGGAAATTGGCGGATTACTTGAATTCATGTATATTGCATGGAATATTATTGGAATACGTTTGAATAACCTTGAATGAGTGAATGAATATGATAATGTTGATATTAGTTGATATTGTGGAGTTTGAATGGAAGTTGTCGCTTTATGTAGAAAGGAAGAGTATTGATGCTAGAACCTATTCTGTTGTAATTTGTGATGTCTTTGGTATTGTGGGTTGTTGTTGATGATATATTGAGCCGAGCTAAGCCTCGGGGATGTTATATGTATAGGGGAAGTGCTGCCGAAATTTCGGTAGACAAATATGAAGTTAAGTGAATTCTTAAAGTCTCGCAATTTCTAATTGGTAACTTTAACCATTTGTAGATTCTGAACGAAACGAGATTTGAGTTTTGACGAGCGTGGGACGCTTATAAGGTATGTAAGGCTTCCCATTCCTTCTTTTGGCATGTCCTAGGTATACTAGGTCATTTTTTTAGCCCCGGAGGCAATTCTATTCATGGAAATCTGAATTGGAAATCGAGCACTATTCATTCAATTGAATTGAACTATAGAAGTCATATTTTGTAGAAAAGTGATCAAATGTCCGAAACTTTTGTAAATGTAATCTGACCGCTTCGAAACCTCCATGTATGATCCCATAGACCCCGAATGTCCGTGATTCATGTCCGCCACCTCGACCTGACCCGAGGTCGGCCCGCTAATCCCGAGATTCCTTTGTTTACTCTATTATGCTCATTTTTGTATAACGTCGGCAAAGAATATCCGTTAATGAATCTGGCCATCTTAAAATAATGTCTTGATTGCCGTAATATTCGAAATTATATTTTGAGCTATAAATATCATTTTGGAAATACTATTGTGAAATGAGCCCCGTATTGACCGTTGAATTAACATATGATTTTATTAAGTTTCAAAAGGTGTTTTAATATATAAATTGCATTGTTTGCTCACGACTCTGCTCGTGCCCTTATTATGACTTCGTTCACCGGTTCTCGGGCCGGTTATGGTTCGTGCGCGCTATGATAAATTCGGCCGTATGTTGTGTTACGGTTCCCGAGACCTCGCCATAGGGCCGGGTTCCGTTTGGAGTTATGCTGTGATATGGCTGGAGATAGGCTATGATGATATGTGTATTCGGGGATGTACGGAGATTTGAACCTTCTGGTTTTTATGCTGTGTGTGGCACCAGCGTCGGAGTGGTGACCACGTTCCTGAGCTTTTGCATGATTTTACTTGCATTATGTGTATATGTTTTCAGTACAGATTTTGATATACCGTTCAGTATTCCCCTTTTGTATCCTATTTGTTTTTTCAGTTGTGGCTTATATTTCTGTACTTTATGCTTTACATACTCAGTGCATCTTTCGTACTGACCCCCTTTCTTCGGGGGGCTGCGTTTCATGCCTTCAGGTACAGATACCGGTGATCCACCACTGTAGGTTCCACTTTCTGCTATTTCGGAGTGCTCCCTTTTGATCTGGAGTCCACTTTTTGTACATACATCTTTTGCTATATATATATTTCTGTATATCTGACTATTTGGGTACGGCGGGGCCCTGTCCCGTCATATGTCTTTGTCTTGATGTATAGAGGCCTGTAGTCATATATGTGGGTCGAGGGTCCCATGTGTGTCTGTTTTGGCTACGATCTGTGTCTTAATGCGGTCCGTCTGTTATGGTGGCCAATATGGCCCTTATGTTTATATTTGTACATGTGACCGGCGATGTGCATTCCGCCGCTCCCTTCTGTTCTGATATGATATTTTTGGTACGCGTGACCGCTTAAGACAAGTTTTTATTTGAATTATGTTTAAAGTGGCTATTATGAAATTTGAGTTAAATTTGGGTTTGATAACTGGATATGTGAATCAGTCTGGGTGCCCAAGTAGGGTGCCAGCCGCGGCCCACGGGGCTGGGTCGTGACAAAAGTGGTATCAGAGCGATTTGTCCTCGGAATGTCTACAGGCCGTGTCTCGTAGAGTCTTGTTTATCGGTGTGTTGTGCACCACATCTATAAATAGGAGGCTACAGGGCATTTAGGGTGTTACCTTTCTTTGGAATCTTAGATCGTGCGGTAGAGCTGTGCTATTAGGATGATTCTGATCTGATTCGTTATTATGTTTGTAGTGATGCCTCCGAAGAAGGCAACGACGGCCCAGAAGGGCAAGGCAGGGATAGCAGGGACCAGTCAGGCACAATGAGTTACCCGGGCTCGTGTTTATGATTTGCCCGAGGTTGTGCCCCATTCAGAGGGATCCGCTACACCACCACCGGTAGAGCCCGGAGCAGGTCCATCAGTAGCTCTAGAGGCCCGAGTACCCGCACCCGAGCCTCCAGCTCCTCAGCTAGGGGCGGAGGACAGGACACTGAGAGAGGCCGTGCAGTTGTTGACTACGTTGGTAGCGGGGCAGGCTCGCAGACGCGGGCGGAGAGATGATGATGATGACGACAGGCGTGACAGCCTGAGGGTTCGAGAGTTTCTATTATGTGCCCCCCCCAGAGTTTTTCGGGTCTAAACCCGACGAGGACCCCCACGACTTTATTCAGGGGATGCGGCGCTCATTAGACTTGGTCAGGGCTTCAGAGACCGAGTTTGTCGAGTTGGCCGCGCACAGATTTCGGGATGTTGCTGCTAACTGGTACTAGTCCTGGGGGCTATACAGGGGTGAGGGTGCTCCCCCAGCTACTTGGGACGAGTTCGTGACAGCTTTCACTCGCCACTTTTTGCCCCAGAGTTACGGCGGGCGCGGGTTGACCGATTTTTGCATCTGCAGCAGAGGGGTCGGAGCGTTCGTGAGTGCAATATGGAGTTTGATTCTTTGGCCCGGTATGCGCCTGCCATAGTAGAAGATATGGCCGATCGGATGCACAGATATGTGATGGGGTTAGACCGCTACTTGATTGATGGTTGTATGGCGGTGGCATTGCAGACAGACTTGGATATTGCCCGACTACAGGCTTATGCCCTGGGTATGGAGGACCGACATAGAGCTGATCATTCCAGCAGAGATCGGGATAGGAGGCCGCCCAAGAGGGCCAGATCCGTAGGCTATTCCGGAGATTCTCGAGGCGGACAGCCTCAGCAGCAGCAGTCAGGCAGACACTTTCCTCCATCAGGCCGGGGTACACAGTCGGCTGGCAGGAGATTTGATAGTGTAGCACCGTCTGGGGCCGGTCAGAGCTCCAGAGCGTCAGGTTCACAGATACCCAGAGGTCCCAGCCAGCCCAGACCACCCAGGCCCCGTTGTTCTCACTGCGGGAAATCACATCCAGGGGAGTGTTATCGAGTTACTAGAGCCTGTTTTTCATGCGGCGGTCAGGGCCATATTATGCGAGATTGTCCGTTGGCAAGCGGTTCGGGTAGTGTAGCTCAGCCGACGGGATCAGCCGCTGGTTCATCATCTGCTCCATCAGTTGTACGCCCTGCGGGGCGAGGTATGCAGGCACCGGCCGGACGCGGTCGAGGCCGTGGCAGCGCTTCAGGTTCTAGCGGTCCCTCGAACCGCATATATGCCTTAGCCAGTCGCCAGGACCAGGAGGCTTCGCCTAATGTCGTCACAGGTACATTACTGGTTTTCTCCAGATCTGTATATGCACTGATTGATCCTGGTTCTACTTTATCATATATTTCCCCGCTCGTTGCTAGTAAAATTGGGATAGTGTCTGAGCCTATAGAGCCATTTGAAGTGGCTACACCGGTTGGGGACTGTATTATAGCGAGGCAGGTATATAGGGATTGTTCTGTGACTATATATGATCGCTGCACAAAAGCTGATTTGGTAGAGTTAGATATGCTGGAATTCGATGTCATTATGGGGATGGACTGGTTAGCTTCCTATTATGCTAATGTTGACTGCCAGGAAAAGGTAGTCCGTTTTCAGTTTCCAGGGGAACCAGTTATAGAGTGGTTCGGGTCTACAGCATCGCCGAGGGGTAAGTTTATTTCGTACCTCAAGGCTAAGAAGATGATTCAGAAAGGTTATATCTACCATCTGGTTCGTGTGCACGATACTACAACCGAGACACCTACTCTTCAGTCTGTTCCGGTTGTTAATGAATTCCCAGATGTGTTTCCAGATGAGCTTCCGGGTCTTCCGCCTGAAAGGGAGATAGATTTCACTATAGACTTGTTGCCGGATACGCAGCCTATATCTATTCCTCCATACAGAATGTCACCGGCTGAGTTGAAGGAATTGAAAGAGCAGCTGAAAGATCTGTTAGATAAAGGCTTTATTAGACCCAGTACATCACCCTGGGGAGCGCCGGTATTATTTGTAAGAAAGAAAGATGGGTCACTGCGAATGTGTATTGATTATCGGCAATTAAATAAGGTGACTATAAAGAATAAATATCCCCTCCCCCGGATTGATGATTTGTTTGATTAGTTGCAGGGTTCCAAATATTTTTCAAAGATAGATTTGCGCTAGGGTTATCATCAGGTGCGAGTGCGAGAATCAGATATTCCGAAGACTGCTTTCAGGACCCGGTACGGGCATTATGAATTCAGAGTGATGTCTTTCGGGCTGACTAATGCTCCAGCGGTATTCATGGATCTGATGAATCGGGTATTTCGGCCTTTTCTGGATATGTTCGTGATTGTGTTTATCGATGATATTTTGATTTATTCACGATCAGCAGAGGAGCATTCATATCATTTGAAAACTGTACTTGGCATTCTTCGGCAACAGAAATTATATGCTAAATTTTCCAAATGTGAATTCTGGTTAACGTCTGTGGCATTCTTGGGGCATATTGTCGGAGCAGATGGTATTCGGGTCGATACGCAGAAGATTGAAGCTGTACAGAATTGGCCCAGGCCTACTACACCGACAGAGGTACGCAGTTTTCTAGGGTTAGCCGGATATTACCGAAGGTTCGTGGGGAATTGTTTTTCTATATCAGCACCACTAACGAAGCTTACTCAGAAAGCAGCGAAATTTCAGTGGACTGATGCCTGCGAGCGCAGCTTCCAGACGTTGAAAGAAAAATTAATTACAGCACCAGTATTAGCTCTTCCAGAAGGATCAGACGGGTATAGTGTCTATTGTGATGCCTCTGGTATTGGGATAGGTTGCGTGTTGATGCAGCACGGTCGAGTTATAGCCTATGCTTCCCGGCAGCTCAGGCCGCACGAGAAGAATTATCCCACTCATGATCTTGAGTTAGCTGCGGTGATTCATGATTTGAAAATTTGGCGGCATTATTTATATGGGGTCTATGTGGACATCTATACGGACCACAAGAGTCTCCAGTATATTTTTAAACAGAAAGAACTGAATTTGCGGCAGAGAAGATGGCTTGAATTGTTGAAAGATTATGATGTTGACATTCTGTACCATCATGGGAAAGCTAATGTGGTAGCGGATGCACTTAGCCGCAAGTCTATGGGCAGTTTGGCTGACGTACCACCTGGTAAGAAGGATTTGGTTCTTGAAATTCATCAGTTGGCCAGCCTTGGAGTTCGTTTGGCAGATTCTGGAGATTCTGTGATTTCTGTTCGTGCAGTTGCTGAATCATCTATCATAGAAGAAGTAAAGCAGCGACAGTTTGAAGATCCTATTCTGGTTCAGTACAGAGATGTGGCTCTTAATAAAGAAAAGACTCCATTTAGAATTTCGCCTGAAGGGGTATTATTATATGAATGCAGACTCTGTGTACCGGATGTTGCAGGCCTACGGCGACAGATCATGGGCGAGGCGCATAATGCACGGTATTCTGTTCATCCTGGTTCCATTAAAATGTATCATGATCTCAGGTGTTTGTATTGGTGGGACGGTATGAAGAAAGATATTGCTGAGTTCGTTGGTCAGTGCCCGAATTGTCAACAAGTTAAAATTGAACATCAGTTGCCCGGTGGATTATTACAGGAGATGGAAATTCCAGCCTGGAAATGGGAGATGATTAATATGGATTTCGTTGTTGGGTTACCGCGCACTCCACGCAGGTATGATTCTATTTGGGTTATGGTTGACAGATTGACGAAATCAGCCCATTTTCTTCCAGTCCGGACTACTTTTTCGGCTGAGGACTATGCTAGATTATATATCAGAGAAGTAGTCAGACTTCACGGAGTCCCTGTATCTATTATTACTGACCGAGGTGCCCAATTTACGACAAATTTCTGGAGGTCATTTCAGGAGGGATTAGGGACTCAGGTGAGCCTCAGTACAACTTTTCATCCTCAGTCCGACGGGCAGGCCGAGCGCACTATTCAGACGCTGGAAGATATGTTGCGGGCCTGCGTTATTGATTTCAGAGGCAGCTGGGATGATCATTTGCCGCTTATTGAATTTTCTTATAATAATAGTTATCACTCCAGCATTCAGATGGCACCGTACGAAGCACTTTATGGCAGAAAATGCAGATCTCCTATTGGTTGGTTCGACGTGGGCGAGACTAAATTAATTGGACCAGATGTGATCCAGGAAGCAGTGGATAAAGTAAAACTTATTCGGGAGCGATCATTGGCTGCACAGAGTCGACAGAAAGCATATGCAGACAGACGACGTCGACCATTAGAGTTCCAGATTGGCGACTAGGTATTTTTGAAGGTGTCGCCAATGAAGGGTGTTATGAGATTTGGTAAGAAGGGTAAGCTGAGTCCGCGGTATATCGGTCCATATCAGATCATTCGGAAGATAGGCGAGGTCGGCTATGAGCTAGACTTGCCATCCGATTTGGAGGCAGTACACCCTGTATTTCACGTGTCCATACTGCGAAAATGTATCGGTGATCCATCCAGAATATTCCCAGTGGATGATATCCAGGTAACTGAGTATTTGTCTTATGAAGAGCAGCCTATAACTATTCTGAATCGACAGGTCAGGAGACTACACACTAAGGAGGTGCCTTCTGTTAAAGTCCTGTGGCGCAACAACAACCGGGAAGAAATGACCTGGGAGGCAGAGGATGAGATGAAGAAGAAATACCCCCACTTATTTTCTACGCCCACAGGTAATTTAAACTTTTAAGTTTGTTGTATTAATTGACGAATAAATTACGTGTGCTATCTATTAAGAGAGACTCCCGTTATGCTTATGAGACTAATTTAACATTCGGGGACGAATGTTCTAAAGGGGGGGAGAATGTTATGTCCCGTGTTTTCGCATAATTGGAAATCTTGAAAAATAATTAAGACTTGTGTGTTATAAGGCAATAATTTGATTTTAGTTAATATGCCTATGTCGTTTATGAAAGTATTGGTACAAAGGTATCGGGGAAGGCCGAGGGTGAGAGTTGGAGTTTCGGAAATTAGTTTTGGGAATTTCAAAACGAGATTTCAACGAATTGGGCCAAGAAAAATTTGAAGAAAAATTGAAGCCCAAGTAGAGGGGTAGCCGGCCAAAGGCCATGGCCCAAGCTCATTTAAATGGTCATGTGAATTGCATGTGACCACTTAATCAAGCTTGTATAAATCCATGTTTATCTATAGAGAGTGCTAGAACATCAAAACAAAAAAAAATTCTAGAGAGCACCTCAAAGGCCTCTCGGCCGAACCCCTTAGAAAAGAAAAAAAAACAACAAAATTTTTTCTAGCCTTTGATTGTGATCATAAAATCTTGTTCCTCTCGTATTTGTAGTAAGTTCAAGACGTTCTCCGACGTGATACAATTAGTTTGGCAAAAGAGCGACGTTTGCGGCAAATCGAAATTTCAAGAAAGAGGTAAGATTTCTATGTTGTTATGTTATGGAATGGGTATATGTGTGTTAGTGATTAAAGTTACATGAAGATTACGGAATTGTGTTGTGTTGAGCATGGCCGTGTGTGTGTGTGAAGGGTGTGTTTGGCCGTGAGCCATGTTGGTGTGGAAGGGGAGGTGAATTTGATTTTGTTTAGTTTGTTAGTTGCGTCGTTGTGGCATTTATGACGTAAATGAATGTTTAGCGAGTTGAATTGGCATTGAAGATGGTTGCGGGTTTTTATGGGAAATTATATGATTTTTGTATATTCTTATATAATTGTGAAAGTAAGACTTTAAATGTGAATTAATGTTGTTGTTAATGAATTTAGATGAAAACGATGCGAGTTGGTAGGTTTGTCGCATTTGTGGAAGTTTTGGATAGAATGTGGAAATTGGCGGATTACTTGAATTCATGTATATTGCATGGAATATTATTGGAATACGTTTGAATAACCTTGAATGAGTGAAAGAATATGATAATGTTGATATTAGTTGATATTGTGGAGTTTGAATGGAAGTTGTCGCTTTATGTAGAAAGGAAGAATATTAATGCTAGAACCTATTCTGTTGTGATTTGTGATGTCTTTGGTATTGTGGGTTGTTGTTGATGATATATTGAGCCGAGCTAAGCCTTGGGGATGTTATATGTATAGGGGAAGTGCTGCCAAAATTTCGGTAGACAAATATGAAGTTAAGTGAATTCTTAAAGTCTCGCAATTTCTAATTGGTAACTTTAACCATTTGTAGATTCTGAGCAAAACGAGATTTGAGTTTTGACGAGCGTGGGATGCTTATAAGGTATGTAAGGATTCCATTCCTTCTTTTGGCATGTCCTAGGTATACTAGGTCATTTTTTTAGCCCCGGAGGCAATTCTATTCATGGAAATCCGAATTGGAAATCGAGCAATATTCATTCAATTGAATTGAACTATAAAAGTCATATTTTGTTGAAAAGTGATCAAATGTTCGAAAATTTTGTAAATGTAATCTGACCGCTTCGAAACCTCCATGTATGATCCCATAGACCCCGAATGTCCGTGATTCATGTCTGCCACCTTGACTTGACCCGCGGTGGGCCCGCTAATCCCGAGATTCCTTTGTTTACTCTATTATGCTCATTTTTGTATAACGTCGGCAAAGAATATTCGTTAATGAATCTGGCCATCCTAAAATAATGTCTTGATTGCCGTAATATTCGAAATTATATTTTGAGCTATAAATATCATTTTGGAAATACTATTGTGAAATGAGCCCCGTATTGACCGTTGAATTAACATATGATTTTATTAAGTTTCAAAAGGTGTTTTAATATATAAATTGCATTGTTTGCTCACGACTCTGCTCGTGCCCTTATTATGACTTCGTTCACCGGTTCCCGGGACGGTTATGGTTCGTGCACGCTGTGATAAATTCGGCCGTATGCTGTGTTACGGTTCCCGAGACCTCGCCATAGGGCCGGGTTCCGTTTGGAGTTATGCTGTGATATGGCTGGTGATATGCTATGATGATATGTGTATTCGCGGATGTACGGAGATTTGAACCTTCTGGTGTTATGCTGTGTGTGGCACCAGCGTCGGAGTGGTGACCACGTTCCTGAGCTTTTGCATGATTTTACTTGCATTATGTATATATGTTTTCAGTACAGATTTTGATATACCGTTCAGTATTCCCCTTTTGTATCCTGTTTGTTTTCAGTTGTGGCTTATATTTCTGTACTCTATGCTTTACCTACTCAGTACATCTTTCGTACTGACCCCCTTTCTTCGGGGGGCTGCGTTTCATGCCCGCAGGTACAGATACCGGTGATCCACCACTGTAGGTTCCACTTTCTGCTATTTCGGAGTGCTCCCTTTTGATCCGGAGTCCACTTTTGGTACATACTTCTTTTGCTATATATATATTTCTGTATATCTTACTATTTATGTACGGCGGGGCCCTGTCCCGTCATATGTCTTTGTCTTGATGTATAGAGGCCTGTAGTCATATATGTGGGTCGAGGGTCCCATGTGTGTCTGTTTTGGCTACGATCTGTGTCTTAATGCGGTCCGTCTGTTATGGTGGACAAAATGGCCCTTATGTTTATATTTGTACATGTGACCGGCGATGTGCATTCCGCCGCTCCCTTCTGTTCTGATATGATATTTTTGGTACGCGTGACCGCTTAAGACAAGTTTTTATTTGAATTATGTTTAAAGTGGCTATTATGAAATTTGAGTTAAATTTGGGTTTGATAACTCGATATGTGAATCAGTCTGGGTGCCCAAGTAGGGTGCCAGCCGCGGCCCACGGGGCTGGGTCGTGACAATCAGTTACGCTGAAGACATGCCAAAAGAAAGAAGGGATAGACTTTACATACCTTTAGCGTTTACTCGCCACACAACACGTATACGCTGCCCAATAGTACCTCAACCTATATTAAGATGTCAAGAACTACGGTTAAGCTACGGGGAGATTCAAAACGTATTATAACGTTAGTAACTCCTTTCTAGATAATTAGACGACGTTCCTTACATTCAAACCAACTACACAATAGTCAAGCCAATACCAATACTATACGTTCAAGTATTATACCGAAGCTATTCAAGGCAGATTCGAGAACACTCCGGACAGCCCGCACAACATTCCAAACAGCCCACATTCACAATCCATATATGACTACTACATATAAAAATTATCCTTAATGACCCATAGTCTTAACGTTTTCATCGAAACGATCTTCTAACAGCACAACCAATACAATAACATCATGTAAAACTTTAGTTACACTTAATCTTCCAAACTCAACAAGAACAACAACGACATATCAAAACAGCCCGTAACTAACAACATAAACGATGCTCGAAAATCTTGCGAATACCTACGAACACACCAAGAAAACCACATACGATTCTTACACGTTATTTCATACAATCTTTTCATCTAATTTTAGTGAAATACAACAGCAGCCACACGACAACTATATCATCTATTCATATACAAGTAACCACATTATTATCACTATAACCCTTACAACAGCCCACAAACAAATTTAACTTCAACTTTAACCATTTAATTCCTTCATTCTCATCACATAATCCATGACAACAACAACCAAAATATTAATTCAAATCAGTTCACCAATTTCAAATAAAATGGCCCCTTTACACGGCCTAACAACACTTCAACATCAACATACATAATTCCATGGATTCAATTCATATTTACCAAGTTACAACAAGTTCAAACCACCTCTACCACATAGAAAAGGATTAAATCTTACCTAAACAACTTGGCTCCTTAATTTGCTGAATTTAGTGAATTAAAATCACAAGTGTTCTTGCTGCCCCAAATGATCAATTCACGTTACCATGACCTTCAAAATCCGCTTTCCAAGCCATGAACAACTTCCTTAAAATGGAGTATACTAATTGGATTTGGTTGCTGCCAACGTTTCCTTGCTTCAAAGGAAATTTGTTGCTGCTCAACAATGGAGTTCGAACGTTGCTGCCCCCTTCCTCTCAAGATAATCCTCTTCCTTGTTCATTTAGGGTTGATGGAGGATGCCATGGCCATGAGCTTGGAGCTGCTGTCATGGCCATGGCCGAGAGTGTCTCTCTCATCTCTCTAATTTCATAAATTGTAGAAGTTGAATTATGGAACATGAATCATCCATTTAACTTATATATGTTGTCCATGTGGTTGACACATGTCCAGCCCTTGACATGTGTCCCACTATCATCCATGAGCCAATCATATTCAGCCACATGTTGTGGGGCCCACTTAATGGTCTACTTAACTTGATTAATCATAATTAATCACTAATCCCCTCTTAATAATCTAATCATGGTAAATAAATCCCAAATTTCCATTAATATATATATACCAATTAAAATTTATAAGCAATTCGTGCATTAATGAAAATCGGGGATTAAAAGTCCTTGTCTCATATCCATAAATAATCTTGTCCTTTGACTTATGCCGATTAGCTTACGAATAATCCGTCATATAAAAATACGAGATATAACATCCTTCCCCCCTTTAGAACATTCGTCCTAGAATGTTAAACTAGCCTCATAAGGTCTTACAAAGATTCCGGGGCAGTCTCTTTTATTGCAATAACATATAGTCTCATCCACCAATCAATATAATCAAGCGAGGAATTTAAATTACCTGCAGGCATGGGAACAAGTAAGGGTACTTATTATTCACCTCGTCTTCGGCTTCCCAGGTCATTTCTCCCCTGTTATTATTTCGCTACAATACCTTAACAGAAGCCACATCCTTAGTACGCAACTTTCTCACCTGATGATCAAGTATAGCTATAAGGTTCTCCTTATAAGATAATTCCTCTGTTATCTGGACATCATCCACGGGGAATACTCTACAAGGGTCACCAATACATTCGTGAAGTATTGGCACATGAAAGACTATATGCACTTCTTTCAAATCAGATGGTAGGTCCAACTCATAGGCAACCTTGCCTACCCTACGAATATTCTGATAAGGCCCAATATATCTCGGGCTAAGCTTCCCTCTCTTACTGAATCTTATTACACCCTTCATGGGTGACACCTTCAAGAATACCCGATCGCTAATTTGGAACTCTAAGTGTCGACGTCGATTATCCGCATATGACTTCTGTCGACTCTGGGCTGCTAATAACCTTTGCTGAATAGGCTTCACCTTATCAACCGCTTGCTGAATCATATCTGGGCCGATTAACTTAGTCTCCCCAACATCGAACCAACCAATGGGTGACCTGCACTTCCTGCCATACAAGGCCTTATACGGTGTCATCTGGGTACTAGAATCGTAGCTATTGTTATAAGCAAACTTAATAAATGGCAGATGATCATCCCAGCTACCTTTAAGGTCAATAACATAGGCCCA
Organism: Lycium barbarum; assembly: GCF_019175385.1. Lineage (NCBI taxonomy): Eukaryota > Viridiplantae > Streptophyta > Magnoliopsida > Solanales > Solanaceae > Lycium > Lycium barbarum. The sequence continues at coordinate 38,969,160 of NC_083342.1, read as the reverse complement.
CAACATATCTCTTAGCGTCTGAATAGTACGCTTGGCCTGTCCGTCAGTCTGAGGGTGAAGTGTTGTGCTAAGACTTACCTGTGACACCAATCCTTCCTGGAATGATATCTAGAAGTTAGCTGTAAACTGAACTCCTCTGTCTGATATAATAGATGTGGAAACCTCATGGAGTCTCACTATATCTTTGGTATATAACCTCGCATAGTTCTTAGCTGAATAGGTAGCCCTGGCTGGGAGAAAATGGGCTGATTTTGTTAGCCTATCCACAATAACCCATATAGAGTCATACTTACGTGGAGTGCGGGGTAAGCCTGAAATGAAGTCCATATTCTGGAATCTTCAGCCTCATGTATTACTTTTCGACTTCTTTAGAAGGCTTTAAATGGTATTCTACTTTTTGGCTCTTATTCCCAATCCTTAGAGTAGGCTACCGAGTAGCGCTGGAATTCCCTCATATAACGACTTTACATAGCTGATCTGTGCTCTGTCTATCATTGACTGGTATACTCTGGAAGAATTTTTGATTTGATATATAAATTTACTGTCATCTAGTAACCAGCTTATTCTGATCGTCTCGCTTAAACCATTTTATAATTCCCTTAACCCAACTTGTAGCACTCTGGGCACATTATCTAGTGTCATTTCTTTATCTTTAATTCGAACTCTTTTATTGCCTTTTTACTCAGGTTTTGCTCTTAACTTTTCTGTTCATACATTATGTTGCAATCTTTACGAGAATATGCGAAGGTACTCAAATTAGCCCAAGAAATACCTTAGCGTCGTTTCACTAATCATTATGCTTTACCCTGGCTTCTCTTCTCTTATCTTACAATCGGTATCGGGATAGATCTTTGGTTCAACCATGGCCATGTCCTATTTGCCCTTAGTACTAATTCTATCTCGGTGATTTGGCTTAAACCATCTTTACATCTTTAAGTAATGTACCCCAAAATATCACAACTGCATTGTTATTACTGAATCCTTACTCCTCTTATCAAGTGCTCACTCACTTGGTCTTACGCTTAACATATAAATATTCGTAGGTTGCATAACTATTCTTGGACAGTTTGTATAAGGTAGACATAGTCTTTTCATATCCTGGTTCATTCTGCTTTACATATCTCATTTCCTACCATAGGGGATTTTCTATTCCTTCTCCCTTGTTACCTATAAGTCGCAATATCATTAGCGAACAACTCTATTGCCAACATCTTAGCATCCAATCCTGTATAGCGTTGCTACCCTTCACAATATCTCTTAAATTACTCGGTACCATCCTCTTGTCGTATTCTTTCTTTTTACATGCACCCACTTTTTAATGTCATATCATTCAAGATCTCTACAAATGATTCCCAACACTCTCTCAAATACCATCCTAACTCCTATCCATTTATAGCTGGTTTTTAGATCCTACTAACTTTTCTCAGCAAGGAATCTTACCTGAAGCTCAAGCATCCATATCAAATATATTGTAGTATCGATCGTCTCCATCTTACACTTGCATTTCTCGCACCCGCTTCCCCCCTTAAGGTTGTACTTATACCATTATCCGTTTATACTTGCTCTATGTCCCTATTTCCAATCTCAAATTCATCCAATCTCTTTTTCTAATCCACTTGGTACTGTACCATATCCATATCTTTCTTTATAATTTATAACTTGATTATCCACGTACGAAACCTTGACTAAATCACGAAGCGACGAGAACCTTTCCATATATAGTGCAAAACTTCATCTGATAATCTATACTCGAGTAATGCGACCAAGGTAACAACTCATCCAAGGCCACATTCCACTCATTCCAATCAATAGTTAATTAGTACTTGTAGTCGTTCCAATCTCAATTACGCAGCACTTATATTCCGACGATAAGTGTCCAAAGTTCTCTTGAAATAGTATCTTTATCCCAACCTATATCATCTGTTTCTTTTGATGAATTTATATTGCACCATTTGTTCCTCAAGCCTACCGTCTTTGTCCCTTAAAAATTCCATTATTTTCGAGGTGAAGTCATGTGCACGCAATACCCCTTTATGCCTTATGCCTTTTTTACTTTTATTGTGTACCCAACATAGGCTTCTAACTTACTCAACAACATACCAAGTTCGCCTCAATAATGGTCTTACCTTATCACCATGTCGTCGTACTACACCTTTAAGTTCATAACTATATATTCCCCTTTCGTCCTATACTCGTACTCAATTAATTACATCTATCTTGGGTGATTCCGTTAGAATTCCCTATCATTTTTCCTGTCTATGTCTATCTTTTATTCTGCACACGAGGAATCTTATGCTACATCTGTATCGTTCGGAAAGCATCGCTTCTGTATGACCCCTTTCTCATTTTCAAAATGTATTTCATTCATCCCTATTTGTTCTTATCATATTAGTTATTCTCTAGCACTCACTCTACCCCGTTGCTCATCTTTCTATAACTGGGTCTTTCCCAGTCCCGACACTTATAGTACTCGTGTCCTTGGCTACACATGTCATGATATGTTACTACACTGTTATCTCTCTCTCTTCTTATTTCCTTCTTTCAATTAACTCCTTCTTTTCCGGTGCTCGTTGTCATTCCCGATATCATAATCTTTATTCTGAACTTCCCTATAGAAGAACTTTATAAATCTTTCTTATTCGTTCTATAGCTCGCTTGTACACTTTAGTCACATAGGTCATGTCATATTCTTTACTATTGGCACGACCTTACAAGACATATTACAAACCTATATCTCACTCTCTTTTTATTTCTAGTAAAGTTTTGGCAGAGCTTCCTCTGTATTTCTTACTATCTCAAAACCTGCTCGCAGGAAATACCAACAATGCCTCACAGGGCCAACATATATATATATATATATATATATATTATATCATATCACAGCCACACAAGGCTCCCAATATCAACAACAGTATGAAAATGATGGACTTACCTCGTATGTCCAACTCGAACTGCACCTGTTACACTTTCCTGTCTACTTTTCCTTTCAAATTTCAAATTTACATTTCAATCATACTTCAGTACCTTACCCGACATATATCTTTCGTGCCTTTGCTTACCTGCGTCCTTTGTAACTTCAAATATCATCAGTCACTTTCTCCTGTCAATGTCGTCCTTTTGCTAAAATCAAAGGTTAGTATAAGGAATTTCATTTCCTATGACTCGGCTCTATCGCACGATCTTAGATATGAAAGAAAGGTAACATCCTAAATGTCCTGTAGATTCCTGTTGATAGATGTGGTGCACAACACACCGATAAACAAGACTCTACTAGACACGGTCTGTAGACACTTCGAGGATAAACTGCTCTGATACCACTTTTGTCACGACCCAACCCCATAGGCCGTGACTAGTGCCCGAACTGGACACTCGTACACACCTGTTAGCTATAATCCATTCGAACTGAACATAATATAGAAATTCTTAGGAACAATATGTCATCTCAAAACTGTCACACATATATATATACCAAGACAACTTGTCTCCTGTGGAGTCACACTATCAACGGATAACATCGTACATAAGCCGACAAAGCTATCACAATATATGGGGACGTCCCAACCATGCACATACGGAAGCCGACAAGGCTGCCACTACATACAACATCCCAAAACATATATATACGCAAGCCGACAAGGCTGACACTACGAATGGGGACGTCCCAAAAGACAAGTCATGCTAACACAACTGAACAACATCTATATACAACCCACACATATGTCTACAGACCTCTAAGAGTATCAACAGTAACATATGACGGGACAAGGCCCCGCCGTACCCCTGAATGAACATATACATATATCAGCGGATATGTGCCAAACGTCTAGACTCCGAAACAACGGAGCACTCCAAGACAGCTGAGTAGAAGTCCTAAGCTGGAGGGTCACCAAATCAAGTATCTGTACCTGCGGGCATGAACGCAGCCCCCCGAAGAAGGGGGGGGGGGTCAGTACGAGATATATACTGAGTATATAAAGCATGAAATACAATATGGAAGATCATAACTGAAGTAAAGATTCCAGGAGATAAGTATGATAATCAATAAATCATTGTACCTGTGCCTTATAAAACAAGTGATGCATATCATTATCATATATCGTACCCGACCCATCATGGGACTCGGTGGATAGACATATCATCATATACCTGATTATTCACCGAGTCCCATAATGGGCCGGGTACGGTATATGATGGTATAATTATTCACCGAGTCCCATAATGGGCCGGGTACGGTATACGATGATATGATTATTCACCGAGTCCCATAGTGGGCCGGGTACAGTATATGATGATATGATGATATGGCTATCCACCGAGTCCCATGATGGGCCGGGTACGGTATATGATAATGATATGCATGACTTGTTTTATAAGGCACAGGTACAGTGATTTATTGATTATCATACTTGTCTCCTGGAATCTTTACTTCAGTTATGATCTTCCATATTGTATTTCATGCTTTATATACTCAGTACATATCTCGTACTGACCCCCTCCCTTCTTCGGGGGGCTGCGTTCATGCCCGCAGGTACATATACTTGATTTGGTGACCCTCCAGCTTAGGACATCTACTCAGCTGTCTTGGAGTGCTCCGTTGTTCCGGAGTCTAGACGTTTGTCACATATCCGCTGGTATATGTATATGTTCATTCAGGGGTACGGCGGGGCCTTGTCCCGTCATATGTTACTGTTGATACTCTTAGAGGTCTGTAGACATATGTGTGGGTTGTATATAGATGTTGTTCAGTTGTGTTAGCATGACTTGTGTTTTGGGACGTCCCCATTCGTAGTGGCAGCCTTGTCGGCTTGCGTATATATATGTTTTGGGATGTTGTATGTAGTGGCAGCCTTGTCGGCTTGCGTATGTGCATGGTTGGGACGTCCCCATATATTGTGATTGCCTTGTCGGCTTATGTATGATGTTATCTGTTGATAGTGTGACTCCACAGGAGACAGGTTGTCTTGGTATATATATATATATATGTGTGTGACAGTTTTGAGATGACATATTGTTCCTAAGAATTTCCATATTATGTTCAGTTCGAATGAATTATAGCTAACAGGTGTGTACGAGTGTCCAGCTCGGGCACTAGTCACGGCCTACGGGGTTGGGTCGTGACAAAAAAGCCAGACCGAGGAAAACATATGGATATGTCGTTGAGAAATGAAGGAACGATCAGTATGGATTTTATAACTATAAGTTAGTTGGGATAACAGTTAGTGTGTTCTAGTCACCATTCCAATATTTAGATGACCTGTATGAAACCTTATAAGAACGGAAAAATATCAAACGGTTTGAGATTTGGAAGTTCGTTCTGAAGGGATTTATGAAAGTTGATATGGAAGACAAGTTTACCCCTGATACTTTAGACTTTATGAGATCATGCGCAAGCTGGGGCCAAATTCAGATTAGAAATCTGTACATCCAGTCTTTCATATGTCCATGCCTTGTAAATGTGTTGGGAATTCTTCTAGAGTCGTGCCAGTTGATGATTTTTAGGTTTCAGAACAATTGTCATTCGAGAAAGTTTCTACTACCCTATCAGATCCAGATTCAGGGATTGAGAACTAGAGATGTAACCTCAGTAAGAGTATTATGAAAGAAGGTGATTATAGAGAAAAAAACTTGAGAAGTTGAGGAAGACAGGAGATTCCAATATCTGCATTCGTTTTTCCAGGAGGGGACCCAGACTAAAATATTACCGCCTTGAAGGACGTATTGTTCCATTTCTTGTGATTACTGGTCGTGTGAAGCCATTTTTGTTATTGATTGTTGTGGCCCTGTGCGGTATTATATGGTTTGGTTTGCTATCTGACAAGTTGGTAGTAGTGTAGTTACAGGGGAAACTCTGCCGAAATTTTAATAGAAATCCTGGGAGTTAACATTCGAGGATGAATGTTTCTAAGGGGGGAAGAATCTTACACCGTGTATTTTTCTACATCAAGATTCGTCATACGTTAGCTGCCTTAATTTTTGACTCCGGGATTTGTTTCAAGGATATATGAGGTTGGAGGTTTAACTTTTGTTTATGAGTGTTTAAATTTATGTTTGGTGAGTTACCGAAGGATTAGAGAACAAGTGAATTAAGAAAAATAAGTTTGTTGGAACTTTGGAGAAAGGATGGGCAAGGTTTCGTACGAAAATTTTGGTCTAATTTTAGAAAGGAATATCTCCTAGTATATCAGGAGTTTTGAAATGAAACACAAGCCTAAATTTAAGTTCAGGAAGTCTAGTTTCCAACGCAATAAACCACGCGTCGATTTGACATCAGAATCAAACATTATGAGCATTTCAAGACGGACTGCCAGGGCAGGGATTTACCCTGCGCAAATGCTCCTGGAGGTAACGTGAACGCATAGAGGAGCACTAAGCAACTCTACGCGAACGCGCAAAGCAAATTTTAGGTCGGTGAAAACCGACTCCAAAATAATATAAAAAGGGGGTTTACCCCTTAGTTTCATCCATTCACCCCTCAAAACTATCCCAACCCCTCTGGAACATTCTCCCAACTTCCGCCCATAAATCTTTAGCCCAAATCAAGTGAAATCTCGAGATTTAGGTTCGGATAGCGTACAATTGTGATTATAGTATCGTATTGCGGTGGATCTTGGCTTGGATTCAAGGTGAATATTGAAGATATTGATGTTCTAGTATGAACAAGGTATTAATCTCTCCTTAATGATATTGATTTAGGTTTACTTACGAAGATAGAGCTATTAAATAGTCGTATAATGAATTAGTTGACTGAGAAATCGGGTAAACATTATGTGGGATGTTTTATAGAGTATATTGGAACTGAGATAATGTTGTTGACATTAGTGTGGTTGTTGTTATTGTTGGTTTTTGGTATTGTGATTTCGGGCTAGGGGTATAAACAGAGGAGATACTACCCGAATTTCGACAGATTCTAAAAAGATTTAATTTGAAGGCTTAAGACAAGTATATGACGATAAGCCTAACAATAGTATGAATTATCTTGAATGTAGATTTACAAGCTTAGGAGAATAAGCATTAAGTATTTAAGGAGACCAAAAAGGTATGTTGAGACTAATCCCTTTCTTTCTAAAGGCATAATTCTCTTCCTATGACCCATACATGACTTCCATAATATCTTTATTCCTAAAAAGCTTGAAGTTCATGATTCGTAAAGTTCTTATAATGCTAAAGATAGATGTTTTCTATGATGATAGTGATGATGATGATGATGATGCTATTTCTGGAGATTCCAAAGCTTATGGTTTTGATGTTATTATGAGACTATTGAGCTTATTCGATGATTTTCTTGATTTTATTCATTTTCATTGATCTCACCTTATGATAGTTGTTCCTTCAATGTAAGATATAGCGATGGTGATTATTCCATAATGACACATTGGAGGCTACCGACCTTACGACACTCCGATAGAGTAGAAATATTTAATTGGGCTCTCATGCATGCTATACGTTTTTATATATATAATATCGAGCCTTAATGGCCACGTAAGGCACTATATATATATATATATATATATATATATATATATATATATATATATATATATATATATATATATATATATATATATATATAATACCAAGCCTATATGACCGGGCACTATATCTATTGCGCACATACCACTGCAGTTGGGTACTGATATTACCGAACCTTACTATGGTCGGGTACGGAGAACACCGAGTCTATATGGTCGGGTACGGTATTGTATGGGTATGTATGTGGGTATATAAAATGTCTCTTCTAGAGAAAGTTTAAGTAGGCACGACGAATGTCTCAAGAGGTATCACGAGGTATAAGCGGTTCTTTTATCGTATGCTATTCTTCATGCTTCTATTATGTTACTATTCATGCCTGACATACTCAGTACATTATTCGTACTGACGTCCTTTTGTTTGTGGACGCTGCGTTCATGCCCGCAGGAAAGCAGGAAGACGGATTAGATCCTTAGGACCTCCATCAGCGGAGTTTCAAGAGTGCTCCATTTGCTTCGGAGTTGCAGTGTATTGGTATTATTTATTTGTGTATATACTTGGGTATGGCGGAGTCCTGCCCTGTCCTTATGAATTCTTGTATTCTATAGAGAGGCTCATAGACAGATGTATGTAGCCAGATGTCCCATAACCTTTACAGTTCATATTTTTGTATAATATTTTGGCAGCCTTGTCGGCTTGTGACGATTGGTATAGTTGTTGGTTATTATATAGAGATGTGCTGTTATCTTGTGATATATGCCTTAAAGATGATGCTACCCATGAGCTATCTTTGTGGTCAACCTAGAAATGATTATGAAATGTATGTTCATAGGTGCTTGGTAGGTTTGCTCCGGGTGCCCGCCATGGCCCCCTGGTTGGGTCATGACACGCTATAACGGCTACTATAAGTATAGTACGAGGAAGATACACTCACCATAGGTACTTCTGTACTAGGAGGGAAATTAGCACTTTAAGACGACTAAGAGCAAGACAAGCCACCAAGGATATGTGTTACGTGATTATTTTAAGTGGGAAAACGAGCCGTTATGATTAGTGAATACTTCAGTTCTCCAAATATCAGTTAAGAATGGATTTCTTGCCCCTCTTAAGTACACTTGGTAATCTCACCAGGATTCCAATAATCCCTCAAAGTAATAAAGTGTTACACCTCTCATTTTCATCGCAAGTAATCATTGGCGTGTAGGTAGTCTATGCCCTTAGTATGGGGATCCATATCTGAGTTTTTGAGAAATTAACTGCCTTACCCCATGTGTACCAAAGTGTAAGTATACGTTCTTTGTGATTTGATAGGATTTGAAGCTAAACGAATCGAATCGACGCGGGCCGGAGCGACTCAGGAGAGTCTGCAGAACTCAATCACCATCGATGGGCCATCGACATGTTGAAGCACTGTCGTGGTGCACCATCCCTGCTTTTCCACCTCTGAATTTTAAGGTGGCAGGTCGACGGGGCACGTCAACAAGCCGTCGACACGAGACGAGCTGTCGACCCACCATCGACCCCCACCAGTGGAACCTTCTAGTTCCCTCTATATATATTTGACCCTCATGTTTTATTCCCATTATTTCCACTTCTAGAATTAGAGAAAGTCCTAGAATATTCCTCTCAATATTTTCTATCACCATAGTGAATATTTAGCAAGATTCGAGCCCCGTAAACCCGAGCTTGTGAAGGGAAAGTTGCTCCTAGGGTTCTATTGGAGTTGTTAAGCTTTGGAATTGGAGTTGAAATTTGATTCTTAGAACCTTAGACTCCTCAAGGTATGTATATGATTCCTACCTTTGTGTTTAAGTTAATTATCAGGAGTTTTAGTGGTTTTAATTAAAGAGAATTATGGTTATGAATGTTGTAAGTTGGATAAGGGTAGAGTTGGACTTGAGGGCTATTTGAGGGATGAATTTGACTAGAATTGATAATATTTTGATATTTAAGTATTGATATGGTTGTTGTTAGTATTGTTGTTGATATTTAAGTTAAATTGGAAATTAAGGAATTATTGATTTATGAAGGAGATGTTGCCCGAACTTCATTAAGTTCCATTTTTCACTTGAATTGGATAGTAAGTGTTATAAAAGGGGCTAATTATGGCCTATGTTGTCTTGGTTGTAGACTTACGAGTTCAAGAAGTAGACGTTGGACGATTGGATACACTTCAAGGTCTGTTAAGGTTGTTCCTTTTATTCTTTTGGCATGATCCTTATTATCCGAACGAACAAGTGAGCGAGCGAGTTCCAAAGACTCTGCTCTTAGATGGTACTGGATTCATTGTATCCTTGATCCTTTATGTTCATGTTCATGACTTCTAGATATCTTTTGTGATCTAGAGTAATTCGGAGTATATCTTTCATTAGTCTTTCATACAATATATACTTATATATATATATATATATATATATATATATATATATATATATATATATATATATATATATATGTATACAGATGCATGAATAGTTATTTTCTAACACCGCGCCTATATGGCCGGGCAGTATAACACCGTGCCTATATGATCGGGCAGCATAACACTGTGCCTACATGGCTGGGCAGCGTAACACCGCGCTCACATGGCCGGACAACATAACACCGTGCCTATATGGCCGGGTAGCACCATTAGTGGGCGGTGTGAGATGACCGCTGTCCCAGACGTGGGATGATGATGATGACACCGCACCTATATGCTCGGGAAATTTACTATATATATATATATATATATATATATATATATATATATATATATATATACACACACACACACACAAAGAGATGTACATGAGTTTTACAGAATGCATGCATATCATACACCGTAGAGGTATCTTCAGTCATACAGATTCATTTAGACAATCAGTTTGTTTATGAGTTTTAGATTCCTTTATTGATTCTTATATATATGTTACTCTTATACCTTGCATAATCAGTACATTGTCAGTACTGACTCTCCCATTGCTCGAGGGGGCTACATTCATGCCCGCAGGTACAGGTAGAAAGACAGGCGGTCCAGCTCCGTAGAACATTCATCCAGCGGTGGTCAGTACGCTCCACTTGATGTGGAGCAGTAGTTCATTTTAGTATGGTACTTTTGAGATATGCATATAGGTATGACGGGCCCGTCCCATCCTTTCTACAACTTTATTTCCAGTAGAGGTCTGTAGACAGTTATGTGTAGATGACTTGTGATGTAGCCTTGTCGGCTCTTATTCTTTTATGTACAGTTCATGTGGTAGCCTAGTCGGCTTGCATTGTTGCCTTCAGTATATATATACATATGCACAGTTCTTGATACTATTCTTTTGTGAGTCAGTTTAATCAGATTGAGTTGATTGTGGGCCCTTATTATGTAGTATTATCTAGGTATGAGTATAGGGGTGTTTGGTTACTAGAGATCAGGCACTCATCGCGGCTCATCGGTTTGGGTCATGACAGAAGTGGTATCAAAGTTGTTCCGTCCTAGGGTCGTGTATAGACCGTGTCTAGTAGAGTTTTGTTATGGGTGTGTCGTGCACCACACTTATAAACAGGAGGCTACAAGACATTTAGAAAATTGCCATTCTTTCTCTCTTAGGTCATGTGATAGAGCCGTGTGTTAAGAGTTCGCTTCCTAATAGTTTGTTCTGATTTCAGTAATGACTCGCAAGAAAGATACAGTCATCCAGAAGGGAAAGGGAGTGGCTGGTGAGGCCACTAATCGTACTTAATGGGCTAGCAGGGCTCGGGGTGAGTCTCAGAGTAAGAGCCCATCTCAGACTTCGCATACACCGCCTCAAGCACCTGCCCTAGTGCCCCCAGCTCCTCAGCTAGATGCCTCGGGCCAGTATATGTGAGATGTTATACAGTTATTGACCAGATTAGAAGCCGCTCAGGCTTAGCGGTAGGGAGTTGGGGTTGATCAGGGAGACCGAGCCGGTAGTGCGAGGGTTAAGACTTTCCTCGGGTTAGATCCTCCAGAGTTTTCTGTGTTGAAGAAAATATGGATCCTCATGACTTTATTGATAGTATGCAGTGGACTTTGAGGGTTATGCACGCCGATGAGGTCGATTCAGTAAAGCTGGCTTCTTATAGGCTCCGTGATGTTGCGGTACAGTAGTATCAGGCATGGGAGCTATTTAGGGGAGAGAATGCCCCTCCAGCCGTTGGGCGAGAGTTTTTAGATTCTTTTATTCGTCATTATTTACCACCAGAAGTCCGACGGGCCTGAGCAGATAGGTTCTTGCGTATTGAGCAGGGCAGTATGAGTGTTCAGGAGTATTTTGTACACTTTGATTCTTTGGCTAGATATGCCCCAGCCATGGTGGCTGAGATGGAGGATAGAGTTCATCACTTCGTGGCGGGTCTAGGGCCATTTTTTATAGATGAGTGTATGACAGCTGCATTACACCCATGCATGGATATTTCCCGTATATAGGCATATGCGCAGAATTTAGAGGACCGCAAGCGTCAGCGGAGGACAGAGCGCAAGCGTGACCAGTGCCATAGTAGGAGGGCTAGATCCTTAGATATTGCTGGTAAGTTCAGTGGAGGACAGAGAAAACAGCTTTCCCGGTATTCATTTCATTCAGTAGGGAGTGCACCTCAATTGTTTTCAGGCCCTAGATTTGATCGTTCTTCCTATTCAGGAGTGGGCTAGAGTTCTAGAGCATCAGGTTCTCAACATAGACCAGAGTCAGCCCAGATGAGACCACTTGTACCTCAGTGTGCCCAGTGCGGTAGATTACATTCCGGACAGTATCGATTTGGATCGGATGCTTGTTATGCTTATGGCCAGTAGGTCATGTGATGAGAGAGTGTCTGTCGAGGGGTGGTGTAGGCATTGTTCAGCCTACTGGGTCTGTAGCTGGTTCTATTTCGTCAGTACGCCCCTCAGGGAAAGTTTCTCAGACACCAACAGGACGTGGTAAAGGAAGGAGTGGAGCATCTAGCTCGAGTGGGCCTCAGCACTGCGTTTATGCATTAGCCGGTAGACAGGATCGTAAGTCGTCTCCTGGTATGGTTATAGATATATTATCAGTTTCCTCCTATGATGTATACGCACTGATTGATCCAGGCTCCACCTTATCATATGTTGCTCTATTTGTTGCTGGTAAGTTTAGGATAGAGCCTAATTTGATTGAGACGTTTGAGATGTTGACGCCAGTTGGTGATCCAGTTGTAGCTAGGAGAGTATATGGAGACTGTGTTATGATAGTTTGTAACCGCCATACCCTAGCAGATTTGATTAAGTTAGACATGATTGATTTTGATGTTATTATGGACATAGATTGGTTGGCTTCTTGTTAAGCTAATGTTGATTGCAGAACAAAGGTAGTTCGATTCTAGTTCCCCGACGAGCCAGTCCTAGAGTGGAAGGGTAATGGTGCTTCGCCGAGGGGTAGATTTATTTCCTACCTTAAGGAAAGGAAAACGATCAGAAAAGGGTATATGTATCACCTAGTTCGAGTCCAAAATGTGCAAGCAGAATCACTGACCCTCCAGTCTATCCCTGTGGTCAATGAATTTTCGGAGGTGTTTTTAGATGAGCTTCTAGGTGTTCCACCAGAACGGGAGATTAATTTTACTATTGATTTATTGCCAGATACTCAGCCAATATATATTCCTCCTCATAGAATGGCACTTGCGGAGTTAAATGAATTGAAGGAGCAATTGCAAGATTTACTCGAGAAAGGCTTTATTAGGCCCAGTATATCGCCGTGGGGAGCGCCGGTATTATTTGTAAGAAATAAAGATGGATCTTTACGAATGTATATTGATTATCGGCAATTGAATAAAGTGACTGTAAAGAATAAGTATCCGCTTCCGAGGATTGATGATTTATTTGACCAGTTGCAGGGCGCCAAATATTTTTCGAAGATAGATTTGAGGTTAGGATATCATAGAGTTAGGGTGAAGGAGGAAGATATTCCGAAGACGGCATTTAGGACTAGATATGGGCACTATGAGTTCTGTGTTATGTCATTCGGGTTAACTAATGTTCCAGTTGTATTCATGGACTTGATGAATCGTGTATTAAGACCCTTCCTAGATCTGTTCGTGATCGTGTTTATAGATGATATTCTGGTTTATTCACCGTCAGCGGCTGACCATACAAATCATTTACGTGCAATGCTTAGAGTTCTTCGAGATAAAGAGCTATATGCAAATTTTTCCAAATGTGAGTTTTTGCTGAAGTCTGTCGCTTTTCTTGGTCATATTATTTCGGATGAAGGCATTAAAGTGGATACTCAAAAGATTAAAATTGTGAAGAATTGGCCAAGTCCCACGACACCAACGGAGATACGTAGCTTCTTGGGCCTAGTAGGATATTATAGAAGGTTTGTAGAATGATTTTCTTCCCTTTCAGCCCCATTGACCAAGTTAACTCAGAAGTCAGCTAAGTCCAGTGGATGGATGCATGTGAGCGGAGTTTTCAGATATTGAAGGATAGGTTGACCTCAGCACCCATCTTGACTCTTCAAGAGGGAATGGATAGCTATGTGATATATTGTGATGCTTCAAGTATAGGTTTGGGTTGTGTATTAATGTAGCATGGCAAGGTTGTTGCTTATGCTTCTAGATAGCCGAAGAATTATCCAACCCATGATCTTGAGTTAGCTGCGGTAATTCATGCCTTGAAAATATGGAGGCACTATTTATACAGTGCCCATGTTGATAACTATACTAATCATAAGAGCCTCCAATAAATATTTAAGCAGAAGGACTTGAATTTACGTCAAAGGCGATGGTTAGAGTTGCTGAAAGATTATGACGTGGACATTCTGTACTATCCTGGAAAAGCTAATGTAGTAGCTGATGTTCTTAGTCGTAAATCCATCGGTAGTCTGTTATACGTGCAGCCGGAGAAAAGGGAGATAGCCCGCGAAGTTCGTCAACTAGCCAGCCTTGGAGTTCGGCTGTTAGATTCAGGTGATGCAAGAATTACGATTCAAGATACAGTGAGGTCATCTTTGGTAGCGGAGATAAAGGAACTTCAGTATGAAGATCCTATTTTAGCCCATTACTGAGATACGACACCTCAGAAAGAAAGACACCCTTTGTAATTACAGGGGATGGAGTACTCAGGTATCGAGGTAGATTATGTGTTCCTAATGTTGCAAAACTTCATCAGAAGGTCATGGGAGTAGCTCATTATTCTCGGTATTCTATTCACCCTGGCACAACAAAGATGTATCATGATCTCAAGGAAGTATATTAGTGGGATAGTATGAAAAGAGACATAGCAGAATTTGTCGCTCAATGTCTGAATTGTCAACAAGTCAAGATAGAGCACCAGAAGCCCGGAGGTTTATTGCAGGCTATGGAGATTCTAACATGGAAATGGGAGGTAATCAATATGGATTTCATCACAGGTTTGCCCCGTACTTAGTAGAAGTATGATTCAATATGGGTCATAATTGATAGGCTTACAAAGTCAGCTCATTTCCTACCTATCATAACTACTTATTCAGCTGAAGATTTTGCGAAGCTTTATCTTAAGGAGATTGCACGACTTCATGGTGTTCCTACAACCATTATTTCAGATAGAGGGGCGTAGTTCACAACTAACTTCTAGAGATCTTTTTAGAATGGATTGGGGACTTAGGTGAGTCTTAGTACTGCATTTTATCCATAGACAGATAGACAAGCGAAGCGTACTATACTAACACTTGAGGACATACTAAGAGCGTGCGTGATTGACTTCCGAGGTAGTTGGGATGATCATTTGCCTCTCATTGAATTTGCATATAATAACAGTTATCATTCCAGTATTCAGATGGCTTCTTATGAGGCTTTATATGGGCGGAGATGTAGGTCACCTATAGAATGATTCGATGTTGGAGAAAATCAGTTGGCAGGCCCAGATTTAATACAGCAAGTAGTTGACAAAGTGAAAGTAATTCAAGAAAGATTACTAGCGGCGCAGAGTTGACAGAAATCCTATGCAGATAATCGGCGACGCAAGTTAGAGTTTAAGGTAGGAGATTGGGTCTTCCTAAAGATTTCACTTATGAAAAGAGTAATGAGATTAGGCAAGAAAGATAAGTTGAGCCCTCGATACATTGGACCATACAGAATTGTTTGTACGGTGGGTAAAGTGGCATATGAGTTGGAGCTACCCTTTGATTTAGAGTCCGTGCATCCGGTATTCAATGTGTCCACGCTCCGTAAGTGCATAGGAGATCCTTCGAGGGTTGTACCAGTAGATGATATCCAGGTGACTGAGCAGTTGGCTTATAAGGAAATCCAGTGGCTATATTAAACAAGTAAGTTCGTCGATTGCGAACCAAAGATGTGGCTTCTGTTAAAGTTATTTGAAGAAATAATAATGTTGAAGAAATGACTTAGGAAGCTGAAGAGGAAATGAAGGCTAGGTACCATAATTGTTTCCGTTATCTCAGGAGGTTCAGTCTGAAGCATTATCTCCCCCAAGTATTGATTTTATTTAAAGTTATGGTGATTGCTTGTGTGAGGCCATGGTGTAGTATATTTTGGCATGTCGCCCTGTGTGGCATTATTTTGGGTTGTTGTGTACAAGATGGATTGGCATATTTACAGGGGAGACTCAGCCAAAATTTTTATAGCCCATGACTTGTATAAGAATTCGAGGACGAATGTTTCTAAGGGGGGGAGAATGTTACCCCTCCCGTTTTCGTCGCAAGCAATCCTTGGCTTATGGGTGGTCTATACCCTTAATATAGGGATCCGTATCCAAATTTTTGAGAAATTAAGTACCTTACCTCTCGTGTACCAAAGTGTAAGTATACGTTCTTTGAGATTTGATAGGATTTGAAGATAAACAAATCGAATCGATGTGGGTCAGAGCAACTCAGGAGAGTCTGCATTACTCAATCACCATCGACCGGCGGTCGACATTTCGACGCGCCGTCGTGGTGCACCGTCCTTGCTTCGCCGCCTCTGAATTTCAGGTGGCAGGTCGACGAAGCACGTCGACGAGCTGTCGATCCACCGTCGACCCGTACCACTGGAGCCTTCTAGTTCCCTCAATATATATATATATATATATATATATTTGACCCTCACGTTTTTGTTATATCCCGTGTTTGCGCATTCGGAAAAATTTGGGATAATCTTGCCTTGTAGAAAATAAGGCTATGTTTTTATTTTATTTAATATATGTGTGATATTCATGAAAAATATTGATGCGGAAGTGCAGAGGAATGCCGAGGGCAAAATTGGAATTTCGGGAATTACAAATAGGATCCATAGACCAATTGGGCTCAAAAACAAATTAAGAGAAATGGAGGCCCAAAATTGGAAGGGTGGCCGGCCATAAAATAGGCCCAACCCATAAATTTAATCATGTGATCAATATGTATAAGTAAAGGGGATCCTTATCATTTCTCATTTAAGAAGCTTCAAGAAAGAAAACAATTGAGAGCTAAATTTAAAGAGGCCTTCGGCCCTGACAAGAAAAAAAGAAAAAAAAATTGTAAGTCCTTCAACTTTGATCCCAAAAATCTCTTTCTTCTTGGATTCTTGATAAGCTCAAGACGCTCTTCGACGTGGTATAATTAGTTTAGCGAGAGGACGACGTTAGGGCAAGTGGAAAAATTGAAGAAAAAGGTAAAATTTTTATCTTTTATGTTATGGAAAAAGTATATATGTTATAGTGGTTAGAAGTGCATGAAAATCATGAAATTGTGGTGTGTGTGTGCTTGGCCGTGTGGGTGTGTAAGTGGGTGTGTGGTTGTGTGTAGTATGGTGCCATGGAAAGTGATGGATTAAATTCTATTTAGTCTGTTAGTTGCGTCGTTGTTGCATTTGTGACGTGAATAAGGGTTTAATGAATCAAGTCGGCATTAAAAATGGTTGTGGGTTGTTATGGAAAATTATATGATTTTTATATAGTTTTTATATAATTATGAAAGTAGAGTTCTAGAATGTGAATCATTATTGTTGTTAATGAATTTGGAAGAAAACAATGCGAGTTGGTAGTGTTGTTGTATTCGTTGAAGTTTCGGATAGAATATGGAATTGGCGGAATTGTTTGAATCCTTGAATATTGGTTGAAATGCTATTGAATTATGATTGAATAATCTTGAATTAGTTAATGAATATGGGAATGTTGATATTAGTTTGATATTGTGGAGTTTGAATGGAAGCTGTCGCCTTATGTAGAAAGGAAGAATATTGATGCTAGAACCTATTTTGTTGTGATTCTTGATTCATTTGGTATGGTTGGGTTGTTGTTGTTGTTGATATTGAGCCGAGCTAAGTCTCGGGATGTTATATGTATAGGGGAAGTGCTGCCGAAATTTCGGTAGACAAATACATAGTTAAATGAATTCTTGAAGTCTTGAAATTCCTAATTGGTAACTTTGACCATTTGTAGATTCTGAGCGAGACGGGATTTGAGTTTTGACGAGCGTGAGACGCTTATAAGGTATGTAAGGCTACCCTATTCCTTCTTTTGGCATGTCTTAGGTATACTAGGTCGATATCGGAGCCCCGGAGGCAATTCTGTTCCTGGAAATCCGAATTGGAAATCGAGCACTATTCATTCAATTGAATTGAACCTTAAAGTTCTCCTTTTGGTTGAAAAGTAATCAAATGTCCGAAACTTATGCAAATGTAATCGAATCGCTTCGGAACCTCCACGTATGATCTCATAGACCCCAAATGTCCGTGATTCATGTCCACCACCTCGACTTGACCTGAGGTGGGCCCGCTAGCATTAAGATTCCCTTGTTTGCTCTATTAGTCTCATTTTTGTACAATGTTGGCAAAGCACTTTTGTTTATGAATTTTGACTATCATATAGTAATGTTTTGACTGCCACGATATTCTAAATTATATTTTGAACCATAAATACTACTTTGGAAATACTTTCGTGAAACGAACCCCGTATTGACTAATTGTTCGAACTACTTGACTAATGAGTTAGCATATGAAATTATCAAGTTTCAAAAGGTGTTTTGATATATAAATTGCATTTTTTGCTCACGACTCCGCTCGTGCCCTTATTATGATTTCGTTCACCGGTTCCCGGGCCGGTTATGGTTCGTGCGCGCTATGATAAATTCGGTCGTATGCTGTGTTACGGTTCCCGAGACCTCGCCATAGGGCCGGGTTCCGTTTGGAGTTATGTTGTGATATGGCTGGTGATATGTTATGATGATATGTGTGTTCGGGGATATACAGAGATTTGAACTTTTTGGTGTTATGCTGTGTGTGGCACCAGCGTCGGAGTGGTGACCACGTTCCTGAGCTTTTGCATGATTTTATCTGCATTATGTATATATGTTTTCAGTACAGGTTTGATATACTATTCAGTATTTCCCCTTTTGTATCCTGTTTGTTTCAGTTGTGGCTTATATTTCTGTACTCTATGCTTTACATACTCAGTACATCTTTCGTACTGACCCCCTTTCTTCGGGGGCTGCGTTTCATGCCCGCAGGTACAGACACCGGTGATCCACCACTGTAGGCTCCATTTTCTGCTATTTCGGAGTGCTCCCTTTTGATCCGGAGCCCACTTTTGGTGCATATATTTTTTTTGCTATGTATATACCTCTGTATATCTGACTATTTGGGTACGGCGGGGCCCTGTCCCGTCATATGTTTTCGTTATGGATTTGTAAAGGCCTGTAGTCATATATGTGGGTCGAGGGTCCTATATGTGTCTGTTTGTTTTCGACTTGCGTCTTAATGCGGTCCGTCTGTTATGGTGGCCAAAATGGCCCTTATGTTTATATTTGTACATATTACCGGCGATGTGCATTCCGCCGCTCCCTTCTGTTCTGATATGATATTTTGGTACGCGTGACCGCTTAAGACAAGTTTTGATTTAAATTATGTTTAAAATGGCTATTATGAAATTTGAGCTAAGTTTGGGTTTGATAATTGGATATGTGAATCGGTCTGGGTGCCCAAGTAGGGTGCCAGTCGCGGCCCATGGGGCTGGGTCGTGACAAAAGTGGTATCAGAGCGGTTTGTCCTCGGAATGTCTACAGGCCGTGTCTCGTAGAGTCTTGTTTATCGGTATGTTGTGCACCACATCTATAAACAGGAGGCTACAGGACATTTAGGATGTTACCTTTCTTTGAATCTTAGACCGTGCGATAGAGCCAGCCGTAGGAAATGAATTCCTTCCTACTAACCTTTGATTTCAGCCAAAGAACGGCATCGACAGAAGATAATGATTGATGATATTGGAAGCTACACAGTACACAGGTACGTAATGGTATGGAAGATGTATGCTAGGTAAGGTGTTTGAAATACGATTGAAATATAAAGTTGAAGATTAAACAGAAAAGTAAACAGGAAAGTGCCTCCGATGCCGTTTGAGTTAGGCATGTGAGGTAAGTTTCGACATTTTCATACTTTTGTTTGAAATTGTTAGCCCTGTGTGGCTATGACACGACATGAGAGGATATATATATACGTATATGCGTTGGCCCTGTGAGGCACGGTTGGTATTTTCTGCGTGCAGGTTTTGGGATAGTAAGAAATACACAGGAACCTTTGCCCAAATTTTTTCCAGAAATATAAAAAGGAGAATAAGATATAAATTCTTAGTATGTCTTGACAGTCGACACCGATAGGGTAAATCTATTATGTTGGCTTAAAGTTCAAGAGATACCCTCCATGTCATTCGTGAGAAGCCTCATCCTTATTTGGGAAATTTTATTTCGAGGAAGCCTATATGAGCAGCAATTCGCAACTTATTTAAACGGACCAGAATGTGTTCCAACCCCATTTTGCTTTAGAAAAGCCTATGTCGAAGGGCAAAAATGTCCAACGATTACGTTTCATCTTATTGGAAGAATACGAAGTGTATGACAGGCAGTTGAGAACTAAATGGTTCGCTCACGACTCAAAAAAAAAGAAAAATATAAATATGGTGGTAACCATGTGAATTGAGATTCCGCGATGTTCGTCGGACTCTAGATCTCTTCTGCTGGTGGTTCGAGAATGCCTTACAGTAACATTTTATGAATTGTTATCGACTAATTGGAGATGGAATTTGTGGAATGAAAACTTAAATTTGTGGACTGCCTAGAATTATATATATATGCATGAAGCTAAATATTGCGGATTTACAGGGGGCGACACGCTGACTATATAGTCAGAAAAGTAAAAGAATTCTCTCTAGATCGGGGCAGGACCCGCTACGAGAATGTTCTGAAGGTTGTTAAGACCCCGACTTGTCTTAAATCATGTGACAAAGGCTGTGCGGGGTAATTGACGCAATTATACCGGCCTTAACGTGTCTAAATACATTAAAGTTTTACGGTTAAGCGTGCCAGGGCCAAAGCAAATCTGGGATGGGTGACCCCCTGGGAAATACTAAAATTTTCACGAATACAGATATAAGGGACGAATAGGAAATTGGGGTAACCAAAAAAAAAATTATAGTATGTGGAGTGGTTAGAAACTTCATAGGGGTCGCGTGAGCTGAGACGGATTAGATTGGTAAAAAGGGAGAAAGAACAACGCAGCTCCGGAATTAGAGTAAGTTTGAGAAGGTGATTGAAGATGTCATGTAAAAGAAATGGCAGAGATATATGTGTGTGTAGGGCCCCCGTTTACGACTATGTCAATCGATTGGTGAACTCAAATAGCCAGCGTTGTAGTATATGGGAGACATGAACTGAACGAAATTTGCGAGACAAAGCGAAAGGTATGGTACAGATGTTACGAAATAAACTGATATTCATTTTAATACCGGTTGAGATTGGAAGATTCTAATACAACGATATTTGGAAAGAAAAGAGAGTAATTGAGCGGAAGATAAGAAGGTCAAAATGTCAGAGAAGTGAACAGTAAGGAACGTAATTAAGCAGAACTTCTAAAAGCGTCGACGGGCAAGGCACGAAATTATTTGCGAAAACGAACAAAAAAGTAGTAGTGTAGGACAAAGGAAAACCTAGGGCATGGAATGATGAATCAGGTGAATATTAAGTAATTCGACTATCGAGAAAATAGAACGACAGGTAAGGAACGGGTATGAAGGAAGGATATGATTATTAAAAGATAAATTGTTTCATTAATTACATTATTTGAGTGCCAGCTATTGGATAAGATTTTGTATCATATGATTGAGAGATTTCATCGCTTCGTGATTTTGTTAAGGTCTCGTACGAAGATAATCAAGTAATATATTATAAAGGAAAAACATGGATACGGTATAAGTACAACCCCAAAAGGGGGGAGCGGATGAAAGTAAAGTACGTATAAATGGAAATAATTGACATAGAGAGAATCGAAGCGATAAAGAATTGGCCTAGGCCTTCGACATCGACTGAGGTATGCAATTTGTGGAGAACTTTGCTCCTACTACGGCCTTATTAACAAAGCCTGCCTCAGAAGGTAGTGAAATTTCAGTAAACTGGTACTTGTGAACGCAGTTTTCAATTGCTGAAGGGAAAATTAATTACAGCTCCAGTTCTAACTCTTCCTGAAGGGCCAGACGGGTATGTTATTTATGGTGATGCTTCTGATACTAGGATAGGTTGTGTACTAATGCAGCACAGTCAAGTTATGGTCTATGATCTTGAGTTGGCCGCAGTGATTCATGCTTTGAATATTTGGCGGCATTACTTATATGGGGTCCACGTTGATATTTATACGGACCATAAGAGTCCCCAGTGTATTTGTTTTAAACAAAAAGCACTGAATTTGCGACAGAGAAGATGGCTTGAATTATTGAAAGATTATGACGTTGATATTCTATACCATCCTGGGAAAGCCAATGTGGTAGCGGATGCACTTAGCCGCAAGTCTATGGGCAGTTTGGCTGATGTACAATCTGGTAAGACAAATTTGGTTCGTGAAATTTATCAGTTAGCCAGCCTTGGAGTTCGTTTGGCAGATTCTGGAGATACTGTAATTTCTGTTCGGGCGGTTGCTGAATCATCAATTATAGAAGAGGTAAAGCAACGTCAGTTCGAAGATCCTATTCTGGTTCAGTACAGAAATGTGGCCCTTAATAAAGAAAAGACTCCGTTTGAAATTGTCACACCCTAATCTCCCTAGGGTGTGATGGGCACCCGACCCTTACTTAGGGCCGAGCGAACCCTCTGACCCTTAGTACATGTCATAAACTCTTGTATCAGTTAAGGAATAAATACATAGTAAGCTCTCAATTTTTTTTTCATATGTAAAGTCTATCATCTGTGGGACCCGTGACATGAAACACAGTAATAGCATTTGACTAGTGAAGCCGTCTACCAATGTTGACACTCTATACCCATGACTCTGTCTGCAAAGTCTCTAACATAGAACAGAACTTCATAGCATATACTTGGACTTGGCAATCCTCCGGGACAAGTGGAGTTCGCCATTTCCGCTGGAACATCTTTAGTAAGGTCTTGTAATCATCTGGGAGTACCTGCGCGGCATGAACGCAGCCTCCGAAGAAGAGGGGTCAGTACGAGTAATGTACTGAGTATGTAAAGCATGAATAGTACCATAATAAAGGAATATACAGTATGAACAATAACAGAATAGACATAAGGAGCTTATACTGGGACAAATGTAACCTGTGCATATGAATGCCTTTCTGCAGATGTCATGCATGCTTAGTTTCCTTTTTCAGGAAAACGGTGTCTCTTATTTACATATACAGAAAACAGAACATTTCAGAAAACGGTGTCATTCATTTACATTCACAGACGCCGAGTACATCGGCTCTCCCACCCCCTCCCCAACAGCGTCCCCACATATTATATATAAATATCACAAATACAGACGCCGTATCCGGCTCTCGCATAATCCCGCGTCCGGGTATCCCGCTGAATCAGGTGGTGATATAACAGTGGCCCTTCCCCTTCCCCATATACATATACATATGCATATTCACTTCATATTCATATGTCATACAATTGGCATGCATGAGAGCCCAAAGAAAGTCGTGTGTCCATCGGAGTGACGTAAGGTCGAAATCCTCCGATTACATTATGGAATAATCGGGTCACTTGTCTCACCTTGAAGGAACGATAATTATAAGGCGAGACTATCAACGGAAGACAACTTTAAGAGGAGACATAGAATTCGATCATAGGCATTATAACCATTAATCCATACGCTTTGAAGACTTTTAGAAACTAGTATAACACTTCCATATTCACATTGGATTCTTAGCTCAAGACTCTTAGTTGTGAGATCATTCTTGTCGTACTTATCTTAGGCATATTCTCTTTTCTGAGATCATCGTTATCATTATCATCATGGAAGTATTCTCGTTGGGATAGGTACAGTACTTGTCGTTTGGTAATGGAATAAGGATCGAAGGTTTCTTTTGGATTCAGCATCAAAGTAAGTCAAGTGGAGTAATAAGGTAAATCCGGGAAACAGTGGGCCCACCTCGGATCAAATGAGGCGGCGTACCAAGTTTACATATATTACATATCATGGCGTTACTTGTGAGGGTTTAGGGTCATGGGGTCCTATTTATGCGAGTTCTAGAGGTTTAGGACATTCTTCCAGTATTTTGCGCACCTTTTTAATTCAATTCTACTGAAGGAAAAAGGGAAAAAACTTTAGGTGCGGATTCCGGGGAATAGGGTTGTCCTCGAGGCTCGTACCCGACTTATTACATCTAAGACATGCCATAGAAGGAAGGATAAAGCCTTACATACCTTTTCCGCTTCCTTTTGCTTCTCCAAATTCAAGTTGAAATTTCGCCAAAATCTACAAATTGGTCATGTTTGCCAAAACTTGATTAGAGCTTTTAGAAGTTGATTCTTCAAAGTAACACTTTGTCTGCCGAAATTTTGGCAGCATTTCCCCTGTAAATACACCATACCACCAAGTTCAACTTGGCCAATTTCAATAAATAACAACCCGAGAATGGAACTGGGCCAAACCAACACTTACAATCTTCCCAATGATTCAATGATATCCGAAATCTTCAACAAGGACTTAACCACACATTTTTTTTTTCTTATTCTAAATTCATAAACCACATCCACAACCAGGCACTAACTACACCATTCTTGCAATGTAAGACTTTAAACTAATATGGTATTAACTTCTGCAACATTCCCATATCAATTACCATTTCGTTCCAAACCACCAAACTTGCATTTTTCATCATAGAATCCATAATAACAACAACTAAAATATCAAATAGAATTAAATCATCGTGGTTTGTCAAACCACACCCCATTCGGCCATACCACAACAACAACATATTTCATGAATTTCCTATCTTTTCCTACACATTACAACAACAACCAACACACTACATAACATTAATTCAATCTTCCATGCAACACAACACACAACACACACCATGCACGGCTACAACTTCAATCATGCAAGGTTTCATGTTTTCCATTCATTTCTCCATACAACAACATATACCAAGCATTCATACAACATAAAGGAAGATTGGTTCTTACCCCCTTTTTTTTTCCTTCAACTTCACCCTTGGCTTAGGGTTGGTATATGACACCAATGAGCATTCCACTTGCTTCAACACCTACTCCATGTTGTAGAGGACCTTTCATTGGGTAGAAATATATGAAGAAATAATTTTTTGGACCAAGATTTCATGGGGGAAATTTTTCTCCCTCTTGGCCGAACCTAGGCCTCATTTTTCTCCTTCATCTTTTTTTTTCTTTCTTTCTTATTTCTTCAACTAAAAGATGACTTCACATATATATACATGTCTTCCACTACTTTTTCATATTTATAATTTAGCCCTTCAAGTATGACCTCAAGTCCCTTTCCTTCCTCTTCTAGACTTTTCTTTCTTTTTCTTGATTTTTCTTTGAATTTTTCATATGGTCAAAGAAGACCAAATGTCTTCTTAAGGAAGCTTTGACCCATATATTATTCTATACTCACAATTAGCCCCCATTAATTACAAAGAAGGGCATATAGTGCACGGCCAATATGGCCTCTTCATAAATTTTCTTGAACATTTTTGCTCCTCCAAGATCATTCTTGAACATTATGTGAAATTACCATTTTGCCCCTAAGCTTCCATGATATTACCATGGGCCATTTTGTGAATTTTCTTCTTCGCCCTTAGTCTTTCTCAATATTCCATATCAACGTTATTTCTAATTAACTTTCATAACCCACTTGCGCACTAAAATAGTTTTGGAAACGATCTTGCCCTCAACATTCCACGGCTTCTCAAAATCATTTGTACGTATGAAGTACGGGCTATAACATCCTCCCCCCCTTTAGAACATTCGTCCTCGAATGTTCAACTGACCTTGTGGGGTCTTGTAGCACTTCGGGAGGGGGTTCCCTCATAGTTGCCCTTTTCTCCATGTCCACTCTCTATTTGTTATCCTACTTTCATTACTATCAACTCCTGGATCCTTACATGAGTCCTCGTTCCATGTCATGGGTTTCTCTTATAGCTGCTCTTTCCATCATGCCCGTTCCTTATCCTTTACCTTGCTTTCCTTATAATCGAACTCCTTGACCCTTCAAGAGTCATTGCTCTATGTCATAGGTTCTTCTAACTCACTGTGTCACCTCATTATCCCTGTTCTTTCCGGGTTCTTCCTTTTCCACTATTGTCTCGTCACTGCACCTTGACGGAAGCCATGTCTTAGTACGCAATCCTTACTTAATAACTCAATATAGCCGTAGGCTATTTCTTTACCCTCAGGTCTACCTCTTAGTATACTTATTGTTATTTCGCTTCTACTCTTTTCCCAAGTATTCTTGCGACACGCTGACCTACTTTAAACTCTGATTCCAGCTAATGGATTCCCTTTTCTGACACTTGATAGTGTCGCAATTCCTTTTTGGGTCTAATATAATACGATCTCCCCCCCCCCCCCCCCCTTTAGGGGGCTCCTTATATACTAACCGTCTTCGAGTACCTTCCTTCTCTTGCTATTTCTTCACATGAGTCTAAAGCTTGTGAACTATTCCTTTGGCCCTTCTTATTGGAATCGGTTCTTAAACTCCATATTTTCCCTTGCTAGATTTTCTTACTTTTCTTTCACTGCGATTTCCCTATCGTTCACCCTTTCGTGCCCTCTGGTCTCCTTGTTTTTTTTTCCATTAGCTCACTCTTTTTCCTTTCCAACTATTAATGTATTAGATACTCCGGTCTTAATCTGTCGCAGAGTCACTAATAGCTTACCTTATAACACCAGTACCATTTACTTTCGCTATCCCAGGGGCTTCGATTCCTTTGTTTGATTAATGCCCTCCTTACCATAGTGCCGATTACTGGAACTCTGAGATTCACCTATACAATCATTTTGAAATATCCTACATCCTCACATATATATGTATACAATTACTTTCAGCTAATCCACGAAGTACATCCAAATGATGTTCAAGCCTATCCTAATTCTAAGGCTGTAATGTACTCCCTATCTCCTTACCGAGCTAATCCACCTCGTCTTACGCGTCCTCTTGAGATTCCCAGCCATCCCATACACTCTATTTTTCCTTAAAATACCCTAGCTTTTAATTTGGCTCTTATGTCCCAATCTATAGAATTTCTCACCAACTTCCTAGGGGGTCACCCATCATGGAATTGCTCCCACCTGAGCACGCTTAACCCAAAAACTTCACTGGAGTTCGGTGTCTTAATGCTGATATTTTCGCGTCAGCTTCCTCACCTGACTTTTATTACCTGTTCTGGGGAAATTCGAAGTCTGACAAATTCCGGGACATCTTCGTAACACGTCCTTTCTTGTATAATTACTATTTTTCCCTTCTTGGTTTCCAACGCTCACCTTATGGCCAACTCCTATCCTGGACTTCCAGATTCCTGATTGTAGTAATCGCACCTTCGTCTTCATACTAAACCCATAACCTTTCTGGAACAACGCATCTCACCCATTGTCGGTTTGCAATATTTCCTTTCCACGCGTCTTCCTGTTAGGCGTATCCATTCTTACGGAATCTTCTTTACCATTCTTACTCTTCACAGTCTGTACGTAACAATTATCAATAATACTTCACAGAACTTGCGGCTATATATCATATTCCCACCGTCCAGGACTTCCAATTCCGAGTAACAAAACAATTATCCAGGCTTACCTTTGTAACTTGCCATCTCGTTACTTGTCTTCTTTCGTCACCACTAGGCGTCTGCGAAAATCGACGGTTAGTATAAGGAATCTTACTTTCTATGACTGGGCTCTATCGCACGATCTGAGACAGAAAGAAGGTCAACATTTCCTAGATGCCCCGCAGCCTCCTGTTTATAAATGTGGCTGGCTTCGCACCCATAACCAGGACTCTACTGGACACGACTTTGCAGACAACCCTTGGACCGACCTGCTCTGATACCACTTTAGTAAGGGCCGGGTGCCCATCACACCCTAGGGAGATTAGGGTGTGACAGAAATTTCGCCTGAAAGGGTGTTATTATATGAAGGCAGATTTTGTGTACCGGATGTTGCTGGCCTACGGCGACAAATCATGGGTGAGGCGCATAATGCACGGTATTCTGTTCATCCTGGTTCCACTAAAATGTATCATGATCTCAGGTGCTTGTATTGGTGGGACGGTATGAAGAAAGATATTGCTGAGTTCGTTGGCCAGTGCCCGAATTGTCAACAAGTTAAAATTGAACATCAGAAGCCCGGTGGATTATTACAGGAGATGGAAATTCCAGCCTGGAAATGGGAGATGATTAATATGGATTTCGTTGTTGGGTTACCGCGCACTCCACGCAGGTATGATTCTATTTGGGTTATTGTTGACAGATTGACGAAATCAGCCCACTTTCTCCCAGCCCGGACTACTTATTCTGCTGAGGACTATGCTAGATTATACGTCAGAGAGATAGTCAGACTTCACGGAATCCCTGTATTGATTATCACTGACAGAGGTGCTCAGTTTACAGCGAATTTCTGGAGATCGTTCCAGGGAGGATTGGGGAATCAGGTGAGTCTTAGCACAGTATTTCATCCTCAGTCCGACGGACAGGCCGAGCGTACTATTCAGACACTGGATACGCCGCGGGCTTGTGTTATTGATTTTAGAGGTAACTGGGATGATCATTTGCCGCTAATTGAGTTTGCTTATAATAATAATAGTTATCACTCCAGCATCCAGTTGGCACTGTATGAAGCCTTATATAGTAGAAAGTGCAGATCTCCAATTGGTTGGTTCGATGTAGGTGAAACAAAGCTGATCGTACCAGATATGGTTCAGCAAGCAGTCGATAAGGTAAAGCTCGCTCGGGAATGGTTATTGATTGCCTAGAGTCGACAGAAATCACATACAGACAGGTAGCGCCGACCGTTAGAGTTCCAGATTGATGACTGACTATTTCTAAAGGTGTCACCTATGAAGGGGGTGATGAGATTCGGTAAAAAGGGTGAGCCCAGTCCGCGGTATATCGGGCCGTATCGGATTATTCGGGAGATAGGCGAGGTCGCCTATGAGCTAGACTTACCATCCGATTTGGAGGAAGTGCAGCCAGCATTTCATGTATCTATGCTTCGAAAATGTGTTGATGATCCTTCCAGAATATTCCCAGTAAATGATACTCAGGTGACGAAGGACCTGTCTTATGAAGAAAAGCCTATAGCTATTCTGGACCGGCAGGTAAGGAGATTGCGCACCAAAGAAGTACCTTCTGTTAAAGTCCTGTGGCGCAATAATAACCGGGAAGAAATGACCTGGGAGGCAGAGGATGAGATGAAGAAAAAGTATCCCCACTTGTTTCCTACGCCCACAGGTAATCTAAACTCTTAAGTTTGTTATATTGATTGACAAATGACATATGTGTGCTATTCCTAAAGAGAGACTCCCCCACCATGCTTATAAAACCCTATAAGGCTAATTTAACATTCGAGGACGAATGTTCTAAAGGGGGGGAGAATGTTATATCCCGTGTTTGCGCATTCGAAAAAAATTGGGATAATCTTGCCTTGTAGGAAATAAGGCTATGTTTTTATTTTATTTAATATATGTGTGATATTCATGAAAAATATTGATGCGGAAGTGCGGAGGAATGCCGAGGGCAAAATTGGAATTTCGGGAATTAGCTTCGGGAATTACAAATAGGATCCATAGACCAATTGGGCTCAAAAACAAATTAAGAGAAATGGAGGCCCAAAATTGGAAGGGTGGCCGGCCATAAAATAGGCCCAACCCATAAATTTAATCATGTGATCAATATGTATAAGTAAAGGGGATCCTTATCATTTCTCATTTAAGAAGCTTCAAGAAAGAAAACAATTGAGAGCTAAATTTAAAGAGGCCTTCGGCCCTGACAAGAAAAAAAGAAAAAAAAATTGTAAGTCCTTCAACTTTGATCCCAAAAATCTCTTTCTTCTTGGATTCTTGATAAGCTCAAGACGCTCTTCGACGTGGTATAATTAGTTTAGCGAGAGGACGACGTTAGGGCAAGTGGAAAAATTGAAGAAAAAGGTAAAATTTTTATCTTTTATGTTATGGAAAAAGTATATATGTTATAGTGGTTAGAAGTGCATGAAAATCATGAAATTGTGGTGTGTGTGTGCTTGGCCGTGTGGGTGTGTAAGTGGGTGTGTGGTTGTGTGTAGTATGGTGCCATGGAAAGTGATGGATTAAATTCTATTTAGTCTGTTAGTTGCGTCGTTGTTGCATTTGTGACGTGAATAAGGGTTTAATGAATCAAGTCGGCATTAAAAATGGTTGTGGGTTGTTATGGAAAATTATATGATTTTTATATAGTTTTTATATAATTATGAAAGTAGAGTTCTAGAATGTGAATCATTATTGTTGTTAATGAATTTGGAAGAAAACAATGCGAGTTGGTAGTGTTGTTGTATTCGTTGAAGTTTCGGATAGAATATGGAATTGGCGGAATTGTTTGAATCCTTGAATATTGGTTGAAATGCTATTGAATTATGATTGAATAATCTTGAATTAGTTAATGAATATGGGAATGTTGATATTAGTTTGATATTGTGGAGTTTGAATGGAAGCTGTCGCCTTATGTAGAAAGGAAGAATATTGATGCTAGAACCTATTTTGTTGTGATTCTTGATTCATTTGGTATGGTTGGGTTGTTGTTGTTGTTGATATTGAGCCGAGCTAAGTCTCGGGATGTTATATGTATAGGGGAAGTGCTGCCGAAATTTCGGTAGACAAATACATAGTTAAATGAATTCTTGAAGTCTTGAAATTCCTAATTGGTAACTTTGACCATTTGTAGATTCTGAGCGAGACGGGATTTGAGTTTTGACGAGCGTGAGACGCTTATAAGGTATGTAAGGCTACCCTATTCCTTCTTTTGGCATGTCTTAGGTATACTAGGTCGATATCGGAGCCCCGGAGGCAATTCTGTTCCTGGAAATCCGAATTGGAAATCGAGCACTATTCATTCAATTGAATTGAACCTTAAAGTTCTCCTTTTGGTTGAAAAGTAATCAAATGTCCGAAACTTATGCAAATGTAATCGAATCGCTTCGGAACCTCCACGTATGATCTCATAGACCCCAAATGTCCGTGATTCATGTCCACCACCTCGACTTGACCTGAGGTGGGCCCGCTAGCATTAAGATTCCCTTGTTTGCTCTATTAGTCTCATTTTTGTACAATGTTGGCAAAGCACTTTTGTTTATGAATTTTGACTATCATATAGTAATGTTTTGACTGCCACGATATTCTAAATTATATTTTGAACCATAAATACTACTTTGGAAATACTTTCGTGAAACGAACCCCGTATTGACTAATTGTTCGAACTACTTGACTAATGAGTTAGCATATGAAATTATCAAGTTTCAAAAGGTGTTTTGATATATAAATTGCATTTTTTGCTCACGACTCCGCTCGTGCCCTTATTATGATTTCGTTCACCGGTTCCCGGGCCGGTTATGGTTCGTGCGCGCTATGATAAATTCGGTCGTATGCTGTGTTACGGTTCCCGAGACCTCGCCATAGGGCCGGGTTCCGTTTGGAGTTATGTTGTGATATGGCTGGTGATATGTTATGATGATATGTGTGTTCGGGGATATACAGAGATTTGAACTTTTTGGTGTTATGCTGTGTGTGGCACCAGCGTCGGAGTGGTGACCACGTTCCTGAGCTTTTGCATGATTTTATCTGCATTATGTATATATGTTTTCAGTACAGGTTTGATATACTATTCAGTATTTCCCCTTTTGTATCCTGTTTGTTTCAGTTGTGGCTTATATTTCTGTACTCTATGCTTTACATACTCAGTACATCTTTCGTACTGACCCCCTTTCTTCGGGGGCTGCGTTTCATGCCCGCAGGTACAGACACCGGTGATCCACCACTGTAGGCTCCATTTTCTGCTATTTCGGAGTGCTCCCTTTTGATCCGGAGCCCACTTTTGGTGCATATATTTTTTTTGCTATGTATATACCTCTGTATATCTGACTATTTGGGTACGGCGGGGCCCTGTCCCGTCATATGTTTTCGTTATGGATTTGTAAAGGCCTGTAGTCATATATGTGGGTCGAGGGTCCTATATGTGTCTGTTTGTTTTCGACTTGCGTCTTAATGCGGTCTGTCTGATATGGTGGCCAAAATGGCCCTTATGTTTATATTTGTACATATTACCGGCGATGTGCATTCCGTCGCTCCCTTCTGTTCTGATATGATATTTTGGTACGCGTGACCGCTTAAGACAAGTTTTGATTTAAATTATGTTTAAAATGGCTATTATGAAATTTGAGCTAAGTTTGGGTTTGATAATTGGATATGTGAATCGGTCTGGGTGCCCAAGTAGGGTGCCAGTCGCGGCCCATGGGGCTGGGTCGTGACAGTTTTACTCTCATTATTTTCCACTTCCAAAATCAGAGAAATTCCTAAAATATTCCTGTCAATATTTTCCATCATCATAGTGAATATTTAGCAAGATCCGAGCCCCATAAACCCGAGCTTGTGAAGGGAATGCTGCTCCTAGGGTTCTATTGGAGTTGTTAAGCTTTGGAATAGGAGTTGAAATTTGATTCTTGGAACCCTAGACTCCTCAAGATATATATATGATTCCTACCTTTGTGTTTAAGTGGTTTTAAGTAAAGAGAATTATGGTTATGAAAGTTGTAAGTTGGATAAGGGTAGAGTTGGACTTGAGGGCTATTTGAGGGATGAATTGGAGTAGAATTGATTATATTTTGATATGTAAGTATTGATATGGTTATTATTAGTATTGTTGTTGATATTTATGTTAAATTGGAAATTGAGAAATTATTGAGTTATGAAGGAGATGTTGCCCGAACTTCGTTAAGTTCCTTTTTTCACATGAATTGGATAGTAAGTGTTAAAAAGGGGCTAATTGTGGCCTATGTTATCTTGGTTGTAGACTTACGAGTTCAAGAAGTAGACGTCGGACGATTGGATACGCTTCAAGGTATGTTAAGGCTATCCCTTTTATTCTCTTGGCATGATCCTTATTATCCGAACGAACAAGTGAGCGAGCGAGTTCCAAAGACTCTACTCTTAGATGGTACAGGATTCATCATATCTTTGATCCCTTATGTTCATGTTCATGACTTCTAGAGATCTTTTATTATCTAGAGTAATTCGGAGTTTATCTTTCATGAGTCTTTCATGCATTATATATATATATATATATATATATATATATATATATATATATATATATATATATATATATATATATATATATACATACATACATACATACATGAATAGCTATTTTCTAACACCGCACCTATATGGCCGAGTAGTATAACACCGTGCCTACATGGCTGGGCAGCATAACACCGTGCCTACATAGCCAGGCAGCATAACACCGTGCCTACATAGCCAGGCAGCATAACGCCGTGCCTATATGGCCGGCCAGCACCACTAGTGGGCGGCGTGAGATGACTACCGTCCCGGACGCGGGATGATGATGATGACACCACACCTATATGGTGTCACGACCCAAACCGGAGGGCCGCGACTGACACCCAAGACCCTACTCGGCTGAGTACCATACTACTATTCCATCGAGGAGTAACAACTTTTTTGTGAACCATTAATCTACGAAATGATGCTTTTGTCAGGTAAAAAAAATACTTTTCAATAAAACCCTTTCGTCAAATCAGGGACTTCTCCCTTATCGTTAATTCAAAGAAAACCTTTAGTCACAATAAAATCTTTAAAAATAAAGCATAAAAACACATTGACCTATATGGTCTCTTTACACAACTGTCGATATCTCGATGCACTATCCACAGGACACTGTCTGCAAAAGTCTCTAAAACACATGAGATACCATAACATGAGTGCTCTGACTCGACAACACTCCGAACTGAGATGGAGCTCACCAATCCAGTTGATAGGCTGGGAACATCCTATTTCTAATGTCTTGTACTCATCTGTATACACCTGCGTGGCATGAAACGCAGCGCCCCCAGGCAAAGGGACGTCAGTACAAATAATGTACCGAGTATGTAAGGCAGAACTAAAACAATTTATCTCGACTCAGATGATAAAAGAGTAACAGACTCAATCTGTACCTGTAACCAACTCTGATAAACAAATATGTGCATATGAACTTTTGATGTAGCATATATATATATATATATATATATATATATATATATATATATATATATATATATATATAATGCACGCCTTGGCCCTGCTCGCAGCCCCTTCGGGCATCATAATCATCGTATACCAACTGATGAGGTGGCTTGCATATATAACGCCTTAGCCCCTTTTCCCTTCCTCATGAAATGATGTCATGCATGTATGTAAATATGCAAATGCATAATAGTCTTCGTAAAACATCAAAAGACTCCCTTCGGAGCAGCTTTTAGTTCAAAATGGGAACTTCTTCCCCTTTTCATTGTCTCCTTCGAGACTTAAAATCAAACATGAAATGCATATGAATAAGGAAACCTTATGAATGTTCCCTTCGGGATTTAGACATCATTATGAAAACATACAACTTACGGATGCCCCTTCGGGACTTAAGACGTCAAGGATACGAATATCCCTACACTGTCTAGGAATAGAGTCTTTGGAGTTTGTTTATTTGTTGTGTTCGTTCCGATAATAATGATCTTCATCACTACCATAATCATCACCACTATCATGTCTCACTTCAAATGATCCATAACATAAGTTGAAGCTACATATTCGGAATATAATCAAGAATTATGTTAGCACGCTCAGACATAAGCTGAGGCCACATGTTATGTAGCACGCTCAGGCATAAGCTGAGGCCACATGTTATGTAGCACGCTCAGACATAAGCTGAGGCCACATATTCTGTAGCACGCTCAAACATAAGCTGAGGCCACATATTCTAAATATAATCCAGAATTATCTAGAATGCTCAGTCATGTCATGAAATCATCTAGAACCTTAGCCTTGGAAATCTTTAGGATTGGAGTCATCATAAGAATCTTCAGAAATTTTAGACTTCTGGCATTTCTAGGAGTAAAAATATTATGGATGTCATGTATGGAATCAAAACATAGGAATCATGCCTTTGAAAGAAAGGGTCGAGCCTTAACATACCTGGAAGCTCGCTTCTCTACTTTCCAACCTACCTCCTGTCTTGAAAACTACATATAAAACCATACATAGTATTGTTAGGCTCACCATCATACACTTGTCTTAAGCCTTCAATTTAAATCCATTTAGATTCTGCCGAAATTCGGGCAGCATCTTCCCTGTTTATATGCCTAGCCTGAAATCACAATTCAGCAGCCAATCAACAACAACAACAATACAAACATCAACGACACTATTATCCATACCAATATATTCCATAAACATCCCACATTATGTTTTTCAACATACAACAATATACACTTCGTTTCTACCCAATCAAGTAGCATAATCTCATAAACATACCAGAAACATTATATACCATCTCTATACATGTAAATCATCCCAGCCATACGGCCACAACATGCTCAAAACAGCCCATAAACACAACAACTACAACACAACACTTTATAACCTTTACTCCATAACTATTTTCACCTTTAAGTCTTGCTAAACCTTCAAATCAACTCAACATAAGAGATAGGATGAATAACATACCTTATACTTGAATAAATCCAGCCAAACCAACTTTCTTCAAGACCAAGTTTACCACAACATCAAGTAGAAGCAAGAACAATCACCTTTCATGGACTAGTTTGGTGTGATCTTGTTAAATTCTTGATTTAATGGGCTATAAATGTTTCGGGGTTGTGTTGGGAAGTTTCAAAGACTATTGAAAATGTAAAATGCTGAAAAAATGGAGTTCATGAGGGTATTTATACCCCTCATAAGTCGGTTCCACCGACCTTCTCAAGTGGGACCCGCAGAAGCCATTTGGCAGCTTGGAGTCTTTATCTTAAAATGGCCATAACTCTTGATCCCGTTATCGTCTGAGGGCCCACAACCTAGGGTTGGAAATCTCTTTCAATTTTCTACAACTATATTTTTTGGTGTGTTTCCAAATTCCAAACGTATAATAGGGTTTTGGCCCCTCCAAGTCAGATCATCCGAAAACGTATCTTTAAATCATCCTCTTAAGACTTGCCCAACTTTCCATGTACTACTCATATCACTTTTCATATGTTCTTTATAAAACCCCAACATGTGGGCCCCACCTTAACTTATGGGTACGAGGGCTATTCATCAAGTAACGTGTTAACTGGTTTACTCTATACTGTCACGACCCAGCTAGGGGCCGCGACGGGTACCCGGAGCTAGCCACCGAGCACCGCTTGGTCTACTACTCATCTTACTCATTTATTGCCTTTTTATTAACTTTGTACACACATTGT
The DNA here is from genome assembly GCF_019175385.1 of Lycium barbarum. NCBI lineage: Eukaryota > Viridiplantae > Streptophyta > Magnoliopsida > Solanales > Solanaceae > Lycium > Lycium barbarum. The sequence goes on along the minus strand of NC_083342.1, from coordinate 38,933,035 downwards.
AGAAAAATTATATTTTATATGAAAACATAAATGCTTTTTATACACTTGCCTCTCGGCCATCAAAATAATATATACATATAACAACATCTTTTGAGACCATCTAACCCACACTGCGTATCTACGAGCCTCTACTGACAGACTGAATACACATAGACGGAACAAGACTCCGTCGTGCCCAAAATATGCATATATACCAAAAGAATGAGCATAAGCACCTCCTGACAATGGAGTGCTCTCAATCAGCTGACAGCTACTATGGATCTGGATCTAGCTCACCTCTCTGTCTACCTGTGGGCATGAACACAGCGTCCAAAGAAAACGGACGTCAGTACGAATATTGTACTGAGTATGAGAGGCATACACAATGAAGAAAGACAACAATAACATAATGAGAATATCAGTACGAAACATCTGGATCTGAATGACAATCATAAGAGAAGTGATGCATGCTGTCTTATTCATACTCATCACCATATCATATATGCAAAATATGTAAGTTGCCCGTCCATATCGGAACGGTGTGATAATCAATAACATAGCCCGCGTCCAGGCCTCCCGCGTCCGGGGTACTATCTCATGCCGCCCACTAGTTGTGTCTGCCCATGCCAAAAGGTCATGGTGTATCTGTATAGCTGCCCGCCTTGGCGGTGATTGCCCGGCCAACTAGGCCCGGTGTGATACAATCATGACATGCTTATCATAAAATACTTATAATAATATGCTTATCAAAATATACTTGTCATCATACATGCATAAAGAATCTAGCACGATTGCATTCTATCGAGGTGACGTAAGGTCGTGAACCCTCGATTCCATTATGAACATACATAAGCATTCTGCCTCACCTTGAAGGAAATGATACATAAGGTGAGTGTGAGAAATAAGTACCACCATTAACAACATGGCATCATCATATCATATCTCTTTATCTTATATGGGCACTTATGGATGTAGGCATTCAGCTTTCCGGAATATAGGAATTCATGAAGAGGAAAGGAATTCATGCTATAGGATTCATGCCATTAGAAAGAAAGGACTAGCCTCACATACCTTGTCACTTAGCTACACTATCGATCACTCGTCTTCCTTCGAGGTCACGTCATTACCTTCACGAGAGAATCGTATTAACATTAGTTAATCAACTTTAAAAACGCGTCGTTATCTATAGAGAAAATTAGGCGGCATTTCCTTTGTTTCTACTACTTTTCCCCCGTTTTATTTCAACTCCCAAACATTTAAAACAAAACTCATAATATTGCGAGCAACAGTCGTCATTTATATGCCTTAAGCAAAATCCACCATTTCTCTCCAATTTCCTTCTCATTTATGGTTATAGCTCGTTATCCCATTTCCTTGTATATAATACTTATTTCATGACCTAAACATAATTTACAACGTAGTCATAATCATAGCATATCAACTTTCATGATTCCATTCAACCATCTTCCAATTGTGACACTATTCACTCATTCATGACCCATTTTCTATGTTCTTCTATGTTTCAAGTGTCTCAGCTTCCCAATACTTTAAACAACATGGAATGGTGATGAAACTTACCTTGGTTGATGGTGGAACAAGCCTTGAGTTGAGTTTCTACCTTAGCACCTTAACCCTATCTCCTCTCCTTTGGTATTTCTTGAAGGAGACAACTTCTACTTGAGTTTCATAAGCTTTGTTTCCTTGATTTGGTATTGATGATCATTGATTTCCTTGATTCTCTTGAATTCCTATGGATGAAGTGTTTGGAGAGTTCTAGAGACTGCTTGAGTGGTGTAGATGAGAAAACGAAATAATATGAGCTTATGGTCCTTTTTTATCAACTCAAAAATATGATTTTTAATGAACAGTCGTCGGGGTGAACAGTGTCGTAAAGCAGAATACGGCCCGTAAAGTGATTTACGGACCTTATAGTGTGGTCGTATTTAAGCATATCAAAACAGAAAGGTTGGCTGAGGATCTTGGCAGTTTACGATCGAGGTTTACGTTCCGTAAACCAGTTTACGGGCCGTATACCAAGTCGTATTTAACCATTTTAACATTGGACAGAAAGTTGAAATTTTTGAAAGGTTGGAGGATGATGGCAGTATACGGTCCGTAAATCACTTTACGGGTCGTATTCTGCTTTACGACCACTGGCTGAATTGAAATTCTACAACTTTCTAAATTCCAAAAATTCATAATTAGTCATTCTCTACTTAGTAAAACATCGCACACTCATACCCTTCATTGGTCTATTCATTGTTGGCTCACGGAAAATTTTCGAGGTGTAACATTCTTCCCCCCTTTGGAACATTCGTCCTCGAATGTTAAACACTCGGAATTCTACAAAAATTTCGCCAGAGTTTCCTCTATAATTTGGCATTACCAACCTGCCACAACAACCCATAATATCATCACTTCACAGGACTGCATTACAATATTAATATATTTGTGGCCACACACGACCAAAAGAGTAAAACAAAGCATACATACCTTATATCGTTGACATCGCAGCTTGGACCTTCTCTGGGGGCTGGAATAAATGTGGATATTTGGTTTTCATATTCTCCTCCGCTTCCCAAGTCATTTCTTCCCTATTATTGTTTCGCCATAGAACTTTGACTGATGCTACCTCTTTATTCCAAAATCTTCGCACCTGCCTATCTAGAATAACAATAGGCACTTCTTCGTATGTTAGCTTCTCTGTCACTTGCACATACCCTACCGGGACAATCTTTGTGGGATCTCCGATACACTTACGGAGCATCGAAACATGGAATACTAGATGGACTGATTCAACCTCCGAAGGCAAATTCAATTCATAAGCTACCTGACCCACCTTACTAATGATTTCATAGGGTCCAATGTATCTAGGGCTTAGCTTCCCTTTCTTGCCAAATCTCATCACTCCTTTCATCGGTGATACCTTCATAAACACCCAATCGCCAACTTGAAATTACAAGTCTCGTCAGTGATTTTCTGCATAAGACTTTTGGCGGCTTTGGGCTGTTAGCAATCGATCTCAGATCACCTTAAATTTTTCCACTGCTTGTTGAATTAATTCGGGGCCTATCAATTGTGCTTCTCCTATTTCAAACCATCCAATTGGAGATCTACACTTCCTTCCATATAAAGCTTCATATGGAGCCATTTAAATACCGGAATGGTAGCTATTGTTGTAAGCAAATTCAATAAAGGGCAAATGCTCATCCCAACTACCACCAAAATCCAGCACACATGCTCGTAGCAGATCTTCCAAGGTCTGAATAATGCGTTCGGCTTGTCCATTAGTCTGTGGATGGAATGTCGTGCTAAGTTTCACTTGAGTGCTTAAACCTTCCTGAAAGGACTTCCAAAACTTAGCTGTGAATTGTGCTCCTCTATTAGTAATAATAGAAAATGGAGTACCATGAAGTCGCACAATTTCCTTGAGATATAACCTCGCATAATCTTCGGCTGAGTAGGTAGTCCTAACTGGGAGAAAATGGGCTGCTTTTGTCAATCTGTCCACGATTACCCATATAGAATCATACTTCCCTCGTGAACGGGGTAATCCCACAATATAATCCATATTAATGATTTCCCATTTCCACGTAGGAATTTCCATTGCTTGCAATAAGCCTCCTGGCTTTTGATGTTCGGCCTTTACTTGCTGGCAATTCGGACACTGTGCTGCAAATTCTGCTATGTCTCGCTTCATGCCATCCCACCAATATAACAATTTGAGATCATGATACATCTTGGTTGCACCTGGATGAATAGAATACCGGTAATAATGGGCTTCCTCTAATATTCGACGGTGCAATTCCGCCACATCCGGCACACATAATCTGCTTCGGTACCTAAGAACCCCATCCATAGCAACTTCAAATGAAGACTTCTCTTTTTCATGAGACGTGTCTCTGTAATGACGCAATTGAGGGTCTTCATACTGCCGTTCTTTCACTTCTGCGTTCAGAGATGAAACTATGGGATCATTAATGTAAATCCCTGCATCACCCGAATCCATTACACGTACTCCAAGATTAGCTAGTTAATGGAGCTCACGAGCCATCTCATTCTTTTCCGGGGAGAGTTCATATAAACTACCCATTGATCGGCAGCTAAGCGCGTCGGCTACTACATTTTCCTTTCCGGGGTGGTATAAAATATTCGCATCATAATCTTTTAACAATTCTAACCACCGCTTTTGCCGCAGGTTTAACTCCTTCTGCTTAAAAATATATTGGAGACTTTTGTGATCTGTATAGATATCAACGTGCACCCCATACAAATAATGTCTCCATACCTTCAACGCATGAATAACCGCGGCCAATTCGAGATCATGAGTTGGATAATTCTGTTCATGTTTCGGTAACTGTCTCGAAGCATATGCAATAACTTTCCCATGTTGCATCAATACGCATCCTAACCCGACACCGGAAGCGTCACAATATACCACATAGCCATCTGACCCTTCTGGAAGTGTTAACATTGGGGTTATAGTCACTCTGTCTTTCAACTCTTGGAAACTACGCTCACAAGCATCGTTCCACTGAAATTTTGCCGACTTCTGGGTTAGCTTCGTTAATGAAGCTGAAATAGACGAGAAACCCTCTACAAATCTTCTATAATATCCCGCCAAACCCAGGAAACTACGAACTTCCGTAGGCGTTGTAGGCCTTGGCCAAGTCTTCACAGCTTCTATTTTCTGAGTGTCGACTCGGATGCCATCATCTGAAATAACATGACCTAGAAATGCCACAGAATTTAGCAAGAACTCGCACTTTGAAAATTTTGCATATAATTCCCGAGCTCGAAGAACGCCAAGAACAATTCTTAAATGATCTACATGTTCCGATTCTGTACGAGAATACACCAAAATATCATCAATAAACACTATCACGAAGAGATCCAAAAATGGCCTGAATACATTATTCATTAAATTCATGAACACCGCCGGAGCATTAGTCAACCCAAACGACATCACTTGAAATTCATAGTGGCCATATCTCGTTCTGAAGGCTGTCTTGGGAATATCTGCTTCTCTAATTCTCACCTGATGATAGCTCGATCGCAAATCTGTTTTTGAAAAACATTTGGCACCTTGCAATTGATCGAATAAGTCATCAATCCTTGGAAGAGGATATTTGTTCTTCACCGTCACCTTGTTCAACTGCCTATATTCGATACACATTCATAGAGAACCGTCTTTCTTTCTTACGAACAATACCGGTGCTCCCCACAGTGATGAACTAGGCCTAATGAAGCCCTTCTCGAGCAAGTCTTTCAACTATGCCTTTAGCTCTTTTAGTTCTGCCGGAGCCATTCGATAAGGGGAATAGAAATAGGCTGGGTGTCCGGTAACACATCGATGGAAAAATCAATCTCTCTTTCCAGAGGAAGACCTGGAAGTTCGTCTGGAAATACATCTGGGAATTCATTCACTACTGGAACAGACTGGAAAGTTGGCACCCTTGCTTCTGTGTCATGAACCCGAACTAGATGATAAATACAACCTTTAGTTATCAGTTTTCTCGCCTTAAGGTAGGAAATAAACCTACCCTTTGGAGACGCCGTATTACCCTTCCATTCAAGCACGGACTCTCCCGGAAATTGAATCAAACCATCTTCGTCCGGCACTCAACATTGGCATAGCACGAGGCCAACCAATCTACCCCCATGATTACATCCAAATCTATCATTTCCAGTTCAATCAAATCAGCTTTTGTTTGACGATCACATATAATAACTACACAATTCTTATATACTTGTCTTGCTATTACGGGATCACCAACCGGAGTAAATACCTCGAAAGGTCTAATTGGCTCGGGTCTCACCCCAATACAATCAGCAACATACGGAGTAATATATGAGAAAGTAGAACCCGAATCGATCAGAGCATATACATCACGGGAGAATATAGTCAATGTACCTGTAACCACATCTGGGGAAGACTCAAGATCCTGTTGCCCAGCTAAAGCATATACGCGGGGCGGAACAGCACCTGAAGTAGATGTTCCCCCTCTATCTCTGCCTCTACCTATTGTAGTCTGAGAAGTCTGTGCTGTTGGGCGTACTGAGGAAGAACCCGCTGCAGAACCTGTGGGCTGAGTCCCAACTCTACCTCTTGCCGAAGGACAATCTCTCATCATATGGCCAACTTGCCCACAGGCATAACACGCATCCGAACCCTAACGACACTACCGGAATGTAGTATACCGCACTGGCTGCACCGCGGTACTGGGGGTCCCCTCTGACTAAAATCCCCCCTGGATTGAAAATTCGAGGCCCTCGAACCCTGACCCTGTCCTGACTGAAAAGAACGATCAAACCTCCTGTCCGAGAATCTGGGAGGCGCACTATTCGCTGACTGACCTGAGTGCCTAGAATGCATCTGTCTCGGTCCCCCTCTATATTCACTGCTCGCTCCCATAGATCTATCCCCCTTACCTTGTCTTTGATCATTATCATGATCACTTATTTGCGGCTGTTGTCGTTCCTCAAGATTCTGACCATGGTCCTGTATTCGGGAAATATCCACCCCGTATTGCAGAGAGGCCGTCAAGCAATCTCTAAATAAGTGTGGCCCCAAACCACTCACGAATCTATGGACCCGGTCTCCCATATCGGCTACCATAGTTGGAGCATATCTAGCCAAAGAATTGAACTTCATACTATACTCTCGGGAACTCATGCTTCCTTGCTTTAGATTCAAGAACCTGTCCGCTCTAGCTCGGCGGACCTCAGGTGGCAAATAATGACGAATAAAGGCATCCACAAATTCTTGCCACACCGGAGGGGGCACATTCTCTCCTCTTGATGCCATCCAATTGTTGTACCATAATACCGCCACATCGCAGAGTCTATAAGAAGACAACTTCACGGATTCGGTCTCAGAGGCATGAATAATCTTTAAGGTCCTCAACATTTCATCAATAAAGTTTTGCGGATCTTCATCCGGCTTTGACCCAAAGAATTCCGGAGGATTTAAGGTCATGAAATCACGGGCTCTCATACTAGCTGAATGATCACTCGGGCCCGCATTCTGTCATTGTGCTTGGGCGGCAACCAATTGTGTCAATAAGTGTATGGCCTCGTTCACTTGCTGACCTGAAGCACCTGGTGGAGGGATCGGAGCTGAGTTTCCTCCTTGCTCTTCTACATTGGGCGGGGCCTCATTTTGTGATTCACCCTCTCCTACATTTATCAGAAGCTCTCGTTCTGCCCGCCTTTTTGTCGTAGCTTTGCCCTTCTAGGCGGCTGTAGCTTTTCCCTTTGGCGGCATTCTGAAAGCACAACACATTTTTAGGAAAAATGAAATCTTATGTATGGCTCTATCGCACGATCTAATAAGAAGAAAGATGGTCATTTTCCTAAATGCCCTGTAGCCTCTTGTTTATTAGCGTGGCGCACAACACACCATAAATAAGACTCTACTAGACACGGCTCGTAGACACTTCCTAGGACGAACTGCTCTGATACCACTTTTGTCATGACCCAGCTAGGGGCCGCGACGGGTACCCGGAGCTAGCCACCGAGCACCGCTTGGTCTACTACTCATCTTACTCATTTATTGCCTTTTTATTAACTTTGTACACACATTGTAGAAAAATTATATTTTATATGAAAACATAAATGCTTTTTATACACTTGCCTCTCGGCCAGCAAAATAATATATACATATAACAACATCTTGTGAGACCATCTAACCCACACTGCGTATCTACGAGCCTCTACTGACAGACTGAATACACATAGACGGAACAAGACTCCGTCGTGCCCAAAATATGCATATATACCAAAAGAATGAGCATAAGCACCTCCGGACAATGGAGAGCTCTCAATCAACTGACAACTACTATGGATCTGGATCTAGCTCACCTCCCTGTCTACCTGTGGGCATGAACACAGCGTCCAAAGAAAACATACGCCAGTACGAATATTGTACTGAGTATGTGAGGCATACACAATGAAGAAAGACAACAATAACATAATGAGAATATCAGTATGAAACATCGGGATCTGAATAACAATCATAAGAGAAGTGATGCATGCTGTCTTATTCATACTCATCACCATATCATATATGCATAATATGTAAGCTGCCCGTCCATATCGGAACGGTGTGATAATCAATAACATAGCCCGCGTCCAGGCCTCCCGCGTCCGGGGTACCATCTCATGCCGCCCACTAGTGGTATCTGCCCATGCCAAAAGGTCATGGTGTATCCGTATAGCTGCCCGCCTTGGCGGTGACTGCCCGGACAACTAGGCCCGCTGTGATGCAATAATGACATGCTTATCATAAAATACTTATAATAATATGCTTATCAAAATATACTTGTCATCATACATGCATAAAGACTCTAGCACGACTGCAGTCTATCGAGGTGAAGTAAGGTCGTGAACCCTCGATTCCATTATGAACATACATAAACATTCTGCCTCACCTTGAAGGAAATGATACATAAGGTGAGTGTGAGCAATAAGTAACATCATTAACAACATGGCATCATCATATCATATCTCTTTATCTTATATGGGCACTTATGGATGTAGGCTTTTAGCTATCCGGAATATAGGAATTCATGAAGAGGAAAGGAATTCATGCTATAGGATTCATGCCATTAGAAAGAAAGGACTAGCCTCACATACCTTGTCGCTTAGCTACACTATCGATCACTCGTCTTCCTTTGAGGTCACGTCGTTACCTTCACGAGAGAATCGTATTAACATTAGTTAATCAACTTAAAAACGCGTCGTTATCTATAGATAAAATTAGGCGGCATTTCCTTTGTTTCTACTACTTTCCCCCCGTTTTATTTCAACTCCCAAACATTTACAACAACACTTATAATATTGCGAGCAACAGTCGTCATTTATATGCCTTAAGCAAAATCCACCATTTCTCTCCAATTTCCTTCTCATTTATAGTTATAACTCGTTATCCCATTTCCTTGTATATAATACTTATTTCATGACCTAAACATCATTTACAACGTATTCATAATCATAGCATATCAACTTTCATGATTCCATTCAACCATCTTCCAATTGTGACACTATTCACTCATTCAAGACCCATTTTCTATGTTCTTCTATGTTTCAAGTGTCTCAGCTTCCCAATACTTTAAACAACATGGAATGGTCATGAAACTTACCTTGGTTGATGGTGGAACAAGCCTTGAGTTGAGTTTCTACCTTAGCACCAAAACCCTATCTCTTCTCCTTCGGTATTTCTTGAAGGAGACAACTTGTACTTGAGTTTCATAAGCTTTGTTTCCTTGATTTGGTGTTGATGATCATTGATTTCCTTGATTCTCTTGAATTCCTATGGATGAAGTGTTTTGACAGTTCTAGAGACTTCTTGAGTGGTGTAGATGAGAAAATGAAATAATATGAGCTTATGGTCCTTTTTTATCAACTCAAAAATCTGATTTTTAATGAACAGTCGTCGGGGTGAACAGTGGTCGTAAACCACACTTTACGGGTCGTATACCAGTTTACAGACCGTATAGTGTGGTCGTATTTAATCATATCAAAACAGAAAGGTTGGCTGAGGATCATGGCAGTTTACGATCGAGGTTTACGGTCCGTAAACCAGTTTACGGGCCGTATACCAAGTCGTATTTAACCATTTTAACATTGGACAGAAAGTTGAAATTTTTGAAAGGCTGGAGGACGATGGCAGTATACGGTCCGTAAATCACTTTACGGGACGTATTCTGCTTTACGACCACTGGCTGAATTGAAATTCTACAACTTTCTAAATTCCAAAAATTCATAATTAGTCATTCCCTACTTAGTAAAACATCACACACTCATACCCTTCATTGGTCTATTCATTGTAGGCTCACGAAAAATTTTCGAGGTGTAACATATACGGTCTCCAAATGTCATATATATATATATATATATATATATATATATATATATATATATATACTCTTATAATCATATCATATAATCTTCATCCCTAATCCTTGTATAACTTTGCTCTCCCTTGAGCTCATACTAAGCCGCCTACAGTTTTGGTAACGAGAAATTTTTCGGGGTATAACATCTGGTCGGGAAATTTACTATACACACACACACACAGATGTACATGACTTTTACAGAATGCATGCATATCATACACCGCAGAGGTATCTTCAGTCATACAGATGCATTTAGATAGTCAGTTTGTTTATGAGTTTTAGATTCCTTTCTTGATTCTTATATATATGTTACTTTTATTCCTTGCATAATCAGTACATTGTCCGTACTGACTCCCCCATTGCTCGGGGGGCTGCGTTCATGCCCGCAGGTACAGGTAGAAAGACAGGCGGCCCAGCTCCATAGAACTTTCATCCATATGTATATATATATATATATATATATATATATATATATATATATATATATATATATACACACATATACATATATACAGTTCTTGTTATTATTCTTTCGTGAGTCAGTTTAATCCAGATTGAGTTACTTGTTGGCCCTTATTATGTAGTATTATCCAGGTATGAGTATAGGGGTGTTTGGTCACTTGAGATCAGGCACTTGTCGGGCTCATCGGTTTGGGTCATGACATAAAGGATCACCCGTTATGGCATCGCGGACTAATTTAAGGAAATTCCAAAAGGACGCAGTTCAATTCAAATTAAAGTTGTTGTCGAAGGTGAAGTTTAAGATGTTTTTGGTAATGCCCAAGGTCAAACTAATATGTGTTTTTCCGTCTAAAGAAAAAGAAGATGAGTTAAGGCACAAAAAGGACGAAGCATTATTTCTATGTTGTTGGATTATTTTGAGGATTCAAGAGGTTGTTATGAATAAACGTCGGGGACAAAAGATATAAGTAAGTTGTTCATGATGTTCTATCACGATAAGATGAAGCTATTAAGGGGCAAGAATAAATTTGCGTGCAATAGCCTAGATTAAGATAGAATGTTTATGAGTCACAATCGATAAAAAGGGCAGGATGATCATGAGTTATTTTGGATAAGATAAATTATGTTTAGAAAGGAATTAAGGTTGTGAGACGAACGAGATTTGAAACCTTAATAAGAAATGAATGACGAAGAGAATCCCATATTAAGAAAACGACAATGAGAAGTGGAATCTCTAGGTGAATATTGAGACAAAAGCGAGACAACAAAGAGTGAAGTTGGGGGTTATACGATAAGAGACTTCCATAAGTAACATGGTAGATGATTGGGAGAACGATGGCGGTACTAGAAAAGACAGGCGGTGAGTTATATAAATTATGACAACAAAAAGAAGGAAGATAAGTGAATAAATGTTGATTCATTTCCTATACTGACTACGGAGAATTCAAATGTAAGGAAGGATTGAGAGAAGAAGTAAAACCTAGTCAGCGAAACCTGTGAGGCTATTCTGAGAATCACCAATATGATGAGGCATATCCTTATTGCTCCCCTATATGAGCTATGCATGTTAGAGTTTACAAGTACACCAGATCTAGGGATATCAGATATGCCTATAGTCAGTTATCATTCGACCGTGCTAATCCTAAGGTTGAGTTTCAAGTTGCAATAAGGAGATTAGAGTTTCCCTAAGTATATTGTTGTCAGAATATGATTAAAGGAATTTATAGAATGACAGTTAATAAGAGTGGTATTTAGGATGAAGCATATAACAACTCCCAGAATACAATTGTGAAAAGTAAGGTACATAAGGGATTTACAAGAGGTAACCTGTGACTAAGCTTAACTTGTAAGGAGTCCAAGGAAACGCGACTTGGAATGAACGACAGGATAGGGAAACTTAAAACCCGGAAAAGGATGGAACATAACTAAGGATACAACTTTATAACTTGCAGGTCTGACAATGAATAATGGAAACTCGGTGTAATGAGTCAGAATTTGATAAGACAGGAACATGGCTCAATGCTCAGCTAATAAGAGATGGTCAATGCTGGAAGGTAAGTGATGGATGGTAAGAGTGGGATACCACAAAAGGAAGTACAAATAGTAGTATGGAATCGATGATAAGAAAGAAAAATATAATATTACACAAGAACGTAAGCAGGCAAAGAACTGTCATCAGAAGGACCTGATGTAACTATTAGCCAGTTCAAAGGAATTGATTGACAATAGAAGGAACATTTTTAAAGGAATTGCAGGGCATAAGGATGATATTTAACTTAAGAAATGAGCGAAGAAAGAATAGAATGAGGTAAATAGTAAAAGAAAGACAAGATAGATAAACTATAAAGGCGGAAGCGACAATGTCAAATAAACGATATAGAACGATCCTATCACTGTAGAGATAGAAGTGACAAGAATGTGGAAGCATATCAAGCACAAAAGTGAAAACTCTAAGTTGACAAAAGTATAAAAATTTGAGAAGGGCTACTGGAATCAAATGATGATTTAGGAAACAATGGGATTATGTGGTATCTCCAGTAAAGCATTCAAACCAATGGGTCATATTACGCGAAGCACAAACTAAAAGGAAAATTCCAGAGTCACAGCGCGAGGTGAAGGTAATGGTAACTGGGAAATATAAAAGAAAAAAGTTTCAAGGCTCGTGAAAAGGATAAAGAAAGACTGATAAAACGTACTTTTAAATACTCAAAAGTACATTCTTCGACTTATGGATTCCAAGTATTAAAAGGTTCATCTATGAAGGGAAAAGGAAAAATAAGGACCTTTTGGTGTCTCTTTTGCAACTCCGGAATAAGATAAGAAGGCGTGTGATTGTTACACCTCGAAAAATTTTCCGTTGATGCACAGTGAATAGAATAACGAAGGAAATGAAGTATTCTATATTTCAATAAGTAAGAAATAGCATTTGATGACCCTAATTGAGATTTCAAAGACATTCGAGGTAAGAGAAAAAGTCTGCCAAGGAAGGCAAGGTATACGTTAAGTATCGAAAGAGATTTGTGAGTAACAAGTTAATGATGATTAATGATGTTTTGGAGAAGAGTTATAACGTCTCTTAGATTGTTAATGTGGTGCTAAACAAGTGTTAAGAAGGTTCCATAAGGATTGGAGATCAAACGAGTCGACGAGAACGAGTTCGGAGAAACTGGGCCTTATACGGCCCAACATACTGGCCGTATAAAATATACTGGCCGTATGTTAGGCCATATATTCATCCCATATTACCAACCTCACTCGACCAAATCTACGGCTAGACATACGGTCAGTATAATTTATATGGACCGTATGTTGGTCCGTATAATTTGGTCGGGACAGATTGAGAATTATTAATAGGGGATCAAGTTCATTTCATTTCATTTCTCTTCACTCCCCTTCTCTCTAGAACATTTCTCCACACCTATCCTACAAGAATTCAAGAGATATTAATGATCAACTTCATTAAACCAAGAGAATCAAGTGTAAGAAACTCATCAAAGCTCGTCCAAGACAAGAAATCAAAGTGGAGGTGGAACTAGGGTTTTGCTCAAGTGAAGTGTTTCCATCCAAGGTCCATTCCTACACCATCTAAGGTAAGTTTTATGGTCTTTCCATGTTGTTTGAGGTATTGAGAGGTTGAAAGACTTGGATTGTAGAAGGAGATAGAAAATGGGTCATGAATATGAGAATAGTGATATTTGTGAGTAGTAGCTTGGATTGAGTCATGAATCTTGATATGTTGTGATTTTGATTATCTTATAAATGACATTTAGAATATGGGATAGACATTTTATATGAGTGAACATAATAGTGTGCTATGACCATGGATATGGATGATTTGAAGTAAATTGGGAAATATGGATAATGTAGGTGAATAAAGACTATTGTTATGATGTTGTGAATGTTATTATTGATGTTTGGGAGTTGCTATATGATATGGATGAAGTCGTATAAATAAATGAGATGCTGCCCAATTTTCTCTAGCTTTAGTCAAGTATGCTAAGCTATCGATTTTCTAACGTTAGCCTAACTCTAATGAAGGTAGAAACGAGAGTTTTGAAGGAGAACGCTCAAGTGATAGAATAGTTGAACGAAAAGGTATGTAAGGCTAACCCTTCTTTCAATAAGGCATGGTTCTTTGGCCATATATCTATTCTTTCATGAGCCTATGATTTCCTCCAAATGATTCTATCTCTAAAGCTACTAAAGCTCACGATTCTCGTTGTGTTACGATTCTATGAAATTCCTTATATAATGAGTGTTCCTCTAAGGATAGATGTAATAAAACGATGATAGTAATGATGTCAAAGATGCTTATGAGCTCTTATGTATATATGTTTATGTATGACTATTGTGTAACCCCAAGTGTTACACCTTGGAAAATTTCCCGTTGGTACGCAAGTAAACGAACTAGTGATGTGTGCGAGGAGTGCGAGTGTTTAATGTTTCATGAGCAATGTGCGTATATGGACGAGAATGATTAGAATGAAAAGTCGAGAGATGTGAAAAGTTGAAAGTTGGCAAAACTGCCCAGTGGTCGTAAAGTGCAAAATACGGACCGTAAAATGGAATACGGTCCGTAAACTGGCAGTTGTAAATTGCCATGCAAGGTTTCAACTTTCTGCCTTGCTGAGAAGTGGTAAAATACGACCTGGTGGACGGACCGTAAAGTGATTTACGGCCGGTAAACCATGGTCGTAAATCACCATGCATGCAGCCAAAGTTTCTGGTTCTGCTTAAGGTTAAAGACGACCACGAGGGACGGTCCGTAAACTGGAATACGGATCGTAAACCTTCATGGACGACCACTGTTCACCTCAGCACAGATTTTCAATTCATTAATATGAGGACCAAAACTTGTTTTATTTCATTTCTACATTACACCACTTCTCTCTAAAACCTCTCTCTACATTTATTATACAAGTTTTCAAGGATATTTGAGGATCAACAACATAAAACAAGGTGAATCAAGAGTAAGAACATCATCAAAGATCATCTAGGTCAAGAAATCCAAATGGAGAAAAACTAGGGTTTGCTCAAAGTGGAGTATTATTAACCAAAGCTTGTTCCTACAACTTCTAAGGTAAGATTCATGATTTTTACATGATGTTTAAGGTATTGAAGAGTTGAAATACATGGATTGTAGAAAATATGGTCAAGTAGGTCATGAATGATGAATAGTGGAATTTTGAGGAATAGTTTGAATTGAATCATGAATGTTGTTGTGTTGTGATATGAATGCATTATAAATGGTACTAAGATCATGAACTAGACACTTTAGACGAATCGACGAAGTTGGATGTTATGACCATGAATATGGGTGAATTAGAGGCAAATTAAGGAATCTAAATAATGTGGATAACGTGAATGACTAATGGCCATTGTTATGATATTAATGAAGGTATAGACGCTAGCATTGGAAGGAAGCATGCAAGTGTAGAATAGTCCGACGAAAAGGTATGTAAGGCTAACCCTTCTTTCATAATGCATGGTTCCTTGGCCAAACTCTTAAATCCTCTATATGAGTATGTTGTATTCAAGTGATTGACACTCCGAGCTCATAAGCTCACGACCCTCGATACGTGCTACGAATGTACTACGCACCCCATTGACGAGTAAGCATAAGATAGAGATGTAGCGAAAAAGATGATGATAGTGATGACGATGATAATAATAATGATACTAAAGGTGCCTACGGGCTATTATATTCACATGTGCCTATGAAGGGCTATAATGACACCCCGAGCTTATAATGCGGGGTAGAATATATGTATATGGATGTATATATATATGTATGTATATGATTACGTAACGCGCGCACACATCTGCAGATGGTACGGATAACCCTGAAGCCTTGGTAGGGCCAGGTAGAAATAACATTAAGCCTTGGTTGGCCAAGTATGTATGAAACACCGAACCTTATGGTCGGGTACGCTATGTATGTATATAAGTGTATGGCTATGTATATAATATGAATATGAATGTGAAAAGACTATGTATATGAATGCGAATAGGGGCATGTATACAAATACGAGCACTATTATGAAATACGCATGAGAAATGGAAAGTCCCTATGAAAGGCAGGTAAGTGCCATGATGTTGATATTATTGTCTTCCCTCGTATGCCACTTCATATATTGTCTATGATGCTTCTATATTAATGTTGATCATGTTTTACATACTCAATACATTCTTCGTACTGACGTCCTTTTGTTTGTGGACGCTGCGTCATGCCCGCAGGTGCATAGGGAGACAGACCTGATCCATAGCTGCTTATTCAGAGATTACATAGCAGAGCTCCATTTCTTTCGGAGCCATAGCTTTTGGGTACTTATTATTTTGTGTATATAATTATGGGCATAGCGGGGTCCTGTCCCGCTCATGTGATGTGTTATACTCTTCCTAGAGGCTCGTAGTCATATGTATATGGTTAGACACGTCCGTCCTTGTCGGCCTATGTTTTGTATATCATTTTGTCGGCCACGTACATTGATGTGGCGTAGATGCCTATGGTGATATAAATGTACCGTTGTCCAATTGGGACTCGTTGACGAATGAATGGAAATGTATGTATGATTATGTGGCTCACCTAGATGTAAGTATAAGAGTAAGCTAAGAGGGTGCTCGGGTGGGCTAGCACCGGGTGCTCGTCGCGGCCCCGAGTCGGGTCGTGACAAAAGTGGTATCAGAGCAGTTCAGTTCTAGGGTGTGTCTACGAGCAGTGTCTAGTAGGGTCTTGGTTATGGGTGTGTTGCGCGCCACACTTATAAACAAGAAGCTGCGGACATTTTAGGAATAAATTACCTTCTTTCTTCATAAGAATCGTGCGATAGAGCTATGATGTAGGAAGTTCTTGCTCCTAAATCGTGTGTTGTGTATTTCAGAGATGCCTAAAAAGGGAAAGGCTACGACAGCCCAAAAGGGCAAGACAGTGGTAGAGAAGCTGGCTAAGAAAGCACCGCCACCGGTAGTAGAGGAAGGTGAGTCCCAGAGTGCGGCTCAATAGCAGTCCTCCCATATAGTGCCTATTACTGAGGAGCGTGAGGGAGCCTCAGCCCCAGCTCCATCACCTCCAGCTCATCCACCAGATGCTTCTGGCCAAGATGTGAAAGAGGCCATTAATTTGTTGACCCAGTTGGTTGCGGCCCAGGCTCAGAGGCAAGGTTCAGGGTATGGTGATAGGACTGTTAGTGCAAGGGCCCGTGATTTCATTACTTTGAACCCCCCGGAATTCTTTGGGTCAAAGCCGGAGGAGGATCCCCAGGACTTTATCGATGGTATGCTAAGGACGATCCGGTTGATACATGCTTCAGACACCGAGTCCGTAGAGCTAGCGTCATATGGATTGAGAGATGTCTCGATCCAGTGGTATATGGTATGGATGGCTTCACTGGGAGCAAATGCACCTCCCCCGGTATGGCAAGAGTTTGTTGATGCTTTCCTCCGTCACTATATGCTTCCAGAAGTTCGGCGAGCACGGGCCGATAAATTCTTAAATTTGAGGCAAGGTAGTATGAGTGCCCTAGAGTATAACCTCCGCTTTAACTCCTTGGCTAGGTATGCTTCGGCCATGGTGGCAGATATGGGCGACAGGGTACACCGATTCGTAAAGGGCCTAGGGCCACACTTGATGGATAAATGCTTGACTGCGTCCTTTCAGGACGGTATGGATATTGCACGCATTCAGGCACATGCCCAGAACTTAGAAGAAAGCCTACAACAGCGGAGGAGTAAGCGTGAGCAAGATCGGGGACATAGCAAGAGAGCTAGATCTTCGGGTCCGGCAAGCGAGTTTAGAGGCAGACACAGGCAGCAATTCCCTAGACAATCAGGCTATTCTATGACCAGTGCATCTCCTCGGTTTCCATGCCAGAGCCTCGATAGATATGCTCGTTCAGGGCCGAGTCCCAGTTATTCAGGACCTCAGTTCAGAGATGATTCAGGCCAGTCAAGGCCACCTGTACCACGATGTTCCCAGTGTGGGAAGTTGCATTGGGGTCGATGCCGATTGGGCTTGGATGGTTGCTATTCATGTGGTCAACCAGGCCATATCATGCGTGATTGCCCCTCAGTACAGGGTAGAGGTAGGACCCAGCCATCAGGGTCGGCAGCCGGATCATCAGCATCTGTACGCCCTACGGGGCCAGGTTCACATGCGCCAGTCAGCCATGGTAGAGGAAGAGGCAGAGCTCCCAGTACTAGCGGTCCTCAGCACTGTATTTATGCTTTGGCTGGACGCAAGGATCTTGAGTCTTCTCCTGATGTAGTCACAGGTATATTATCGGTATTCTCTCATGATGTATATGCTTTGATTGATCCGGGCTCCACATTATCATATGTTACTCTATATATTGCGGGTCGATTTATAATTGAGCCGGAGTCTATCAAACCTTTTGAGGTGTCTACACCCGTGGGTGAATCGGTAATAGCTAGCCGAGTATATAGGAATTGTGTGATTGTGATTTGTGATCGTCGTACCATGATTGATTTGCATGAGCTAGAAATGGTAGATTTTGACGTTATTATGGTCATGGATTGGTTGGCTTCTTGTTATGCCAATGTTGATTGCCGAATGAAGATGGTTCGTTTTCCAGTTTCCGGGAGAACCAGTCTTAGAATGGAAAGGGAATGCGGCATCACCAAAAGGTAGGTTTATTTCCTATCTAAAGGCAAGGAAAATGATCACAAAAGGGTGCATTTATCATCTAGTACGAGTTCAAGATGTAGAAGCTGAGTAGCCGACTCTACAGTCAGTTCCAGTGGTGAACGAATTTCCGGATGTGTTCCCGGAAGAGCTTCCAGGCCTTCCTCCCGAACGGGAAATTGATTTTTCCATTGATGTGTTGCCAGGCACCACACCTATATCTATTCCCCCATATAGAATGGCACCCGAGGAATTGAAAGAGTTGAAGGAGCAATTGAGGGACTTGCTTGATAAAGGCTTCATTAGGCCTAGTTCATCCCCGTGGGGAGCACCCGTATTGTTCGTCCGAAAGAAGGATGGCTCCTTGAGGATGTGCATTGATTATCGACAATTGAATAAAGTGACGATTAAAAACAAGTATCCTCTTCCGATGATCGATGATTTATTTGATCAATTGCAAGGTGCCAAATGGTTTTCAAAGATTGATTTGAGGTCCGGGTACCACCAAGTAAGGGTTAGGGAGAAAGATATCCCTAAGACAGCTTTCAGAACAAGATATGGCCATTTCGAGTTCCGAGTAATGTCGTTTGGGTTAACTAATGCACTGGCGGAGTTTATGGGCTTAATGAATAATGTATTCAGACCTTTTCTGGATCTATTCGTGATTGTATTCATCGACGATATCCTGGTGTATTCTAGATCCGAGACAGATCATGCAGAGCATCTGCGTACAGTCCTTGGAGTTCTGCGAGCTTGAGAGTTGTTTGCAAAATTCTCCAAGTGTGAGTTTTGGTTGAACTCAGTATCATTTCTGGGTCATATTGTTGCAGCTGATGGTATTCGAGTGGATATCCAAAAGATTGAGGCCGTGAAGACTTGGCCAAGGCCCACGAGTCCTACGGAGGTTCGTAGCTTTATGGGTTTAGCAGCTTATTACAGAAGATTTGTTGAAGGTTTCTGTTCTATTTCTGCACCGCTCACAAAGTTGACTCAGAAGTTAACTAAGTTTCAATGGACAGATGCCTGCGAGCGTAGCTTCCAAGAGTTGAAATATAGATTGACTTCTGCCCCAGTCTTGACACTTCTAGAGGGATTTGAAGGGTATGTTGTTTATTGCGATGCTTCAGGCGTCGGGCTAGGTTGTGTACTGATGTAACACGGTAAGGTGATTGCGTACACTTCTAGGCAATTGCGGAAACATGAACAGAATTTCCCGACCCATGATTTAGAATTAGCCGCAGTGGTCCATGCATTAAAGATATGGCGACATTATTTATATGGTGTCCATGTGGATGTTTATACAGATCATAAGAGCCTTCAGTATATCTTCAAGCAGAAAGAGTTGAATTTGCGACAACGACGATGGTTGGAGTTGCTAAAGGATTACGATGTTGATATTTTGTATCACCCCGGAAAGGCTAACGTTGTGGCTGACGCTCTTATCCGCAGATCCATGGGAAGTCTAAGTGATGTACGACCAGAAAAGAATGAGATGGCCTGTGAGCTTCAACAGTTAGCGAGCCTAGGAGTCCGAGTAGTGGACTCAGGTAGCAGCGGAGCTACTATTCAGAATTCAGCAGATTCATCGCTAGTAGCGGAAGTAAAAGAGCGACAATATGAGGATCCCATGCTAATGCAGTACAGAGATACACTCCCTCAGAAGGAGGAGTCATCATTTGATTTTTCGGGAGACGGAGTTCTCCAATGTCGAGGCAGGTTATGTGTTCCCGATGTGGTAGGTCTACGTCACCAAATATTGAGGGAAGCTCATTCTTCCTGTTACTCCGTACACCCCGGAGCGACGAAAATGTATCATGATCTTAAGTCTATCTACTGGTGGAATGGAATGAAGAAAGATATAGCAGAATTCGTAGCTCAGTGTCCTAATTGCCAACGAGTGAAGATTGAACACCAAAAGCCGGGTGGATTATTGCAAGCTATAGAAATCCCAACTTGGATGTGGGAAGTGATTAATATGGACTTCATTATAGGGTTACCCCGTTCTCGACGTAAGTATGATTCCATATGAGTGATTGTGGATAGACTCACAAAGTCGGCTCATTTCTTACCGGTCAGGACGACCTATGTGGCAGAAGATTATGCGAAGCTTTATCTTAAAGAGATAGTGAAACTCCATGGCATTCCAGTATCTATTATCTCCGATAGAGGGACCCAGTTTACAGCTACGTTATGGAGATCGTTCCAAGAGGGTCTAGGGACCCAAGTGCGCCTAAGCATGGCATTTCACCCACAGACCGATGGGCAAGCTGAACACACTATTCAGACTCTCGAGGATATGTTACGAGCATGTATGATAGACCTTGGAGGAAATTGGGATGACCATTTTCCACTCATTGAGTTTGCTTACAATAACAGTTATCATTCTAGCATTCAAATGGCACCGTATGAGGCGTTATATGGGCGAAAGTGTAGATCCCCGATTGGGTGGTTTGAAACTGGAGAGGCCAAGTTGATAGGGCCAGATTTGGTCCAGCAAGCTATAGAGAAAGTCAAGCTCATACAAGATCGGTAGTTAGCGGCTCAAAGTCGCCAGAAGTCCTATGCGGATAATCGTCGAAGGGACTTAGAGTTCCAAGTTAAGGATTGGGTATTCTTGAAAGTGTCACCAATGAAAGGCGTTATGAGGTTTGGCAAAAAGGGGAAGCTTAGTCCCCGGTATATTAGACCATATGAGATTGTGCGCAGAATAGGCAAAGTGGCCTATGAGTTAGATCTACCTCCGGAATTGGAGTCAGTCCATCCAGTATTTCATGTCTCAATTCTTCGAAAATGTGTTGGAGATCCTACTAGGATCGTCCCAGTGAATGATGTGCAAGTGACAGAGAAATTAACTTATGAAGAAGTACCCATTTCCATATTAGACAGGCAAGTACAGAGGCTTAGGAACAAGGAAGTGGCCTCAATTAAAGTTCTGTGGAGGAATAGCAATCGAGAGGAGATGACATGGGAAGCAGAAGAAAGTATGCGATCTAAATACCCACATTTATTTCAGCCCGTGGAAGAAGCCCAAGATGAGACGTCAAGATCATAAGGTATGTATATTTCCTTTTATGCTTTTAGGTCATGTGTGGCCAAAATTTTTATGTTGTTACGTTGTGGCCTTGTGTGGCATCGATATTATGGGTTGTTGTGGCAGGATGGTAGCGCCATATTATAAGGGGAACTCTGGCGAAATTTTTGTAGAATTCCCCGAGACTTTAACATTCGAGGACGAATGTCCCTAAGGGGGGAAGAATGCTACACCTCGGAAAATTTCCCGTTGGTACGCAAGTAAACGAACTAGTGATGTGTGCGAGGAGTGCGAGTGTATAATGTTTCATGAGCAATGTGCGTATATGGACGAGAATGATTAGACTGAAAAGTCGAGAGATGTGAAAAGTTGAGAGTTGGTAAAACTGCCCAGTGGTCGTAAAGTGCAAAATACGGACCGTAAAATGGAATACGGTCCGTAAACTGGCAGTCGCAAATTGCCATGCAAGGTTTCAACTTTCTGCCCAGCTGAGAAGTGGTAAAATACGACCTGGTGGACGGACCGTAAAGTGATTTACAACCCGTAAACCATGGTCGTAAATCACCATGCATGCAGCCAAAGTTTCTGGTTCTGCTTAAGGTTAAGGACGATCACGAGGGACGGTCCGTAAACTGGAATACGGACCGTAAACCTCCATGGACGACCACTGTTAACCTCAGCACATATTTTCAATTCATTAATATGAGGACCAAGACTTGTTTTATTTCATTTCTACATTACACCACTTCTCTCTAAAACCTCTCTCTACATTTATTATACAAGTTTTCAAGGATATTTGAGGATCAACAACATAAAACAACGTTAATCAAGAGTAAGAACATCATCAAAGATCATCTAGGTCAAGAAATCCAAATGGAGAAAAACTAGGGTTTTGCTCAAAGTGGAGTATTATTAACCAAAGCTTGTTCCTACAACTTCTAAGGTAAGATTCATGATTTTTACATAATGTTTAAGGTATTGAAGAGTTGAAATACATGGATTGTAGAAAATATGGTCAAGTAGGTCATGAATGATGAATAGTGGCATTTTGAGGAATAGTTTGAATTGAATCATGAATGTTGTTGTGTTGTGATATGAATGCATTATAAATGGTACAAAGATCATGAACTAGACACTTTAGATGAATGGACGAAGTTGGATGTTATGACCATGAATATGGGTGAATTAGAGGCAAATTAAGGAATCTAAATAATGTGGGTGACGTGAATGACTAATGGCCATTGTTATGATATTAATGAAGGTATAGACGCTAGCATTGGAAGGAAGCATGCAAGTGTAGAATAGTCCGACGAAAAGGTATGTAAGGCTAACCCTTCTTTCATAATGCATGGTTCCTTGGCCAAACTCTTAAATCCTCTATATGAGTATGTTGTATTCAAGTGATTGACACTCCGAGCTCATAAGCTCACGACCCTCGATACGTGCTACGAATGTACTACGCACCCCATTGACGAGTAAGCATAAGATAGAGATGTAGCGAAAACGATGATGATAGTGATGACGATGATAATAATAATGATACTAAAGGTGCCTACGGGCTATTATATTCACATGTGCCTATGAAGGGCTATAATGACACCCCGAGCTTATAATGCGGGGTAGAATATATGTATATGGATGTATATATATATGTATGTATATGATTACGTAACGCGCGCACACATCTGCAGATGGTACGGATAACCCTGAAGCCTTGGTAGGGCCAGGTAGAAATAACATTGAGCCTTGGTTGGCCAAGTATGTATGAAACACCGAACCTTATGGTCGGGTACGCTATGTATGTATATATGTGTATGGCTATGTATATAATATGAATATGAATGTGAAAAGACTATGTATATGAATGCGAATAAGGGGCATGTATACGAATACGAGCACTATTATGAAATACGCATGAGAAATGGAAAGTCCCTATGAAAGGCAGGTAAGTGCCATGATGATGATATTATTATCTTCCCTCCTATGCCACTTCATATATTGTCTATGATGCTTCTATATTAATGTTGATTATGTTTTACATACTCAGTACATTCTTCGTACTGACGTCCTTTATTTGTGGACGCTGCGTCATGCCCGCAGGTGCACAGGGAGACAGACTTGATTCATAGTTGCTTATTCAGAGATTACATAGCGGAGCTCCATTTCCTTCGGAGCCATAGCTTTTGGGTACTTATTCTTTTGTGTATATAATTATAGGCATAGCGGGGTCCTGTCCCGCTCATGTGATGTGTTATACTCTTCCTAGAGGCTTGTAGTCATGTGTATATGGTTAGACATGTCCGGCCTTGTCGGCCTATGTTTTGTATATCATTTTGTCGGCCACGTTGGCCACGTACATTGATGTGGCATAGATGCCTATGGTGATATAAATGTACCGTTGTCCAATTGGGACTCGTTGACGAATGAATGGAAATGTATGTATGATTATGTGGTTCACCTAGATGTAAGTATAAGAGTAAGCTAAGAGGGTGCTCGGGTGGGCTAGCACCGGGTGCTCGTCGCGGCCCCGAGTCGGGTCGTGACACCAAGCTTATATGGCCGGGTAAGTGTTATATCCCGTATTTTATACGTTTGGATATTTCAAGGTAGTTGCGGCAAAGCTAAGGGAATGACCATCTTCCAAGATTATTGTAACGTACAAGCTGGTTATGGATATTGTTTATGAACATTGGTAGTATGGAAAGATTGAGAAAGGTTAAGGGTAAAAAGAGAAATTCACAAAAGGGGTCATGGAAATAATGTGGAAGGATAGGGGCGAAATGGTAATATTAAGGAAAGTCGAGGGGCAAAATGGGAATTTCACAAAAGGAGATCATGAAGGTTCCAAAAAGGGCACATTGGCCATGTGATGGAAATATATGGGCCAAAGTGTACATGGCAAGACTAGGAGTCATCTTTTATTTTTAAGGAAATTTCAAGAAAAAAAAAGAAAAGTCGAGAGAAAAAAAAAAAAAAAAAAAAAGGAGGGGCATGTGCCCTTCACATTCTTGTAAAGCATATATATATATATGAGAGAGATGGTCATATTAATTGAAGAAATGGAGCAAAGGGGTTTCGGCCATCGCCCCAAAAAATTAGGCCATGGAGATTTTGTTCCAAAAATTTGTTTCTTCATGTATTCCTACTAATTTGAAGGCCCTCTTCAACATGGTATAATTGTTGAGGCAAGAGAATCAGTCTTTGTTGCAAACTTACAACCTTAGCTAAGTGAAGGGTTAAAGGAAAAAGGTAAGAATTCATCCTCTTTTATATGTTATGGATGTTTGTGTATGTTGTGGTATGTGGAAATGAATGGAATTCATGGAAATATGGAAGTTGTGAATGTGGCCGAGTGTGCATGGCATTGGCCGTGTGTGTGTGTGTGATGTTGTGCTAGAAGATTGAATTAATTTTATGTGGTGTGTTGCTTGTTGTTGTAATGTATGGAAATAGATGAAAAATTCATGGATATATGTATGTTGTTGTGGTGGCCGAATAAGGGTGGTGATGGTAAGATAAGATGCATAAATTTTATTTAGTGTTTTGATTGTTGTTGTGTGGATTCTATGATGGAAATGAAAGTTTAATGATTTAAATTAAGGTTGGAATCGTTTGTAGGTTGTTGGAGAAGATAATGTGATTTTCATATAGTTCTTGTGTTATTCTGGTTAATGTTGTCAATGTGTGTGGGATGTTGATGTTGTTTATAAATTTGGAAGAAAGAAATGTGTTGTCATTGTTCTTGTTGAGTTTGGAAGATTGTAAGTTGGGTTGTTATGATTGAATTTGGAAGAAGAAATTAAGTTGTTATTGTTCTTTTTGAAATTGGAAGGTGTTGGATGGAGTAGTATGTTGATTAAATTGTTTTAAATTGAATTGAATTGAATTGAATTGAATAGAATTGAATATTGAGGTGTTGCTAGAATAATTGCTAGTATTGTTGTTGGTTTGGCCGATTTGAATTCTCGGGTTTGTTGTTGATGATTTGAGTCGAGATAGATTCTCGGGGATGGCCCATTTACAGGGGAGATGCTGCCGAAATTTCGGCAGGTCATAAGTGAATTTAATTGAGATACTAAGAAAGGTGTTTGTGGCAATGAATCTAATGATTGCGTCGATCTTCTTAAATGTAGACTAACGAGTTGGACGAATAAGCGTAGCTAGTAAGGCGCGGCAGAGGTATGTTAAGGCTCGTCCCTCTTCTTTCAAGGCATGATCCGATGTTATGATTTCATAAGTATTTTCATAATTCCCTTGTTTCCAAAAATTAGACGTTTTATGACTCTAAGGCATGATTCTTTTCTTGATAAACCGTAAATGTTTTTCTAAACGGTCTATACTTTTCCAAAACAAAGGTTTATGATTTTATACGCTTTTATGACTATAATGACGGACACGTTTTCATAATGACAACGATGATGTCAAAGAAGAGAACATGTTTATGATGATTATGGCGATTATTTCTTAAAGGTTCCAAATGTATGTGAATTGATGCCTTATGAGATGATAATTTTATTTTATGTTCTCCTAACGCTATTCTTTATTGATAGTCTCGCCTTATAATACTAGTCCCTTCAAGGCGAGACACGACGATTCTGACTGTCCATAATGTAATCGGAGGATTACCGACCTTACGTCACTCCGATGGATACATGACTTTCTTGGGCTCTCATGCATGTTGTACATATTATATATGTTTATATGTATATGTATATGTATATGTATATGTATATGTATATGGGGAAGTACGGGGAAAGGGAAGGCACTATAGACGTATAGCCACCTGATCAGTTGGAGTATGATATTGTCCTGGACGCGGGGCATATGTGGTTAAATGGATCGGCTGCCGACGCCTCGGCAATATGATAAGAACTATTTTCTATATTATATGATATATGTATATGATATATGTATATGTATATGGGGAAGATGGGATAAGGGCAGAGCGTTATATACGCGTATCCACCTGATCAGTTGGTGTTATATGACATGATATCATCCCGGACGCGGGATGCCCGGCCGTGGCACATATGTGGTTAAATGGATCGGAGCCGACGCCTCGGCAATATGATATGTTCTATTTTCTATATATATATATATATATATATATGAAAAGGAAATGTTTTCAAATAAAGTAAGGTATGATATGTATATGAATCGGGCTGCACGTTCCGCAGCATTAAGCATGCATGGCATCCGCCCTCAGAGGCACTCACATGTACAGGTTACTCTCTTATCTTATGATATGTTCTATATTTCCATGCAGTTAATATACATACGCTCATCCCTTACTATGTTACTATTCATGCCTTACATACTCAGTACATTACTCGTACTGACCCCTCTTCTTCGGGGGCTGCGTTTCATGCCGCGCAGGTACACCCAGACGAGCAGAAGCTAGTATAGAAGAGGTTCCAGCAAAGTTGGTAGACCCCACTTGTTCCTGGGAGTGCAGCCGAGTCAGAGCTTGTATGCTAGGAATTCTGGAATGATGTTAGAGACTTTGCAGACAGGGTCGTGGGTATTGGGAGTCAGTCTGTCAGCGGCTCCATCAGCCGACGTGTCTTTATGTGTATACTATAAAGTTTCATATGATTACAGATTTTGAGATTAACAGAAAGAAAGTTTTTGAAAGTCTTATTATGTATTTCATGATTATTTGGTTTAGAGTCCAGAGAGATTAAATACGTAATAAGAGTCAGCGGGTTCGCTCGGCTCCGAGTATGGGGTCGGGTGCCCATCACACTCTAGTAAAGTTGGGGTGTGACAGTAAGATATGAATTGCGCGCGCACCACTGTAGTTGGGTACGGATAACCTTGAGCCTTGGTAGGACCAGGTATGTGTAATCACCGAGCCTTGTCATGGCCGAGTATGTGAAACACCGATCCTTCATGGTCGGGTATGCTATGAATATGAATATATAAATGATTACGGATGTCACGACCCAACCCCGTAGGCCGTGACTAATGCCCGATCTGGGCACTCAAACGCATTCCAGTATATAGCAGAAGCCGACAAGGCTTTATTTCAAATTTAGCTAATTTCCAGAAAACTTTCGGCAGAGTCTCCTTTGTTTTACGGACTATCCCAAATACCCTCCACACAGAAAATACCAACAAAGGCCACACAGGGCCAACAGAGCAACATTTAAATATATGCGGACCGGCCGCCGCGGCGAATGGGATCGCCCAAACACAACATATACACACATCTGTACAGAAAGACCCCAACCCACAAACATGTCTCCAGACCTCTAAACAGACCGACAGAATCATATGACGGGACAGGGCCCCACCGTACCCATGAACGGGATTATACATATATAGAAATGACAGACTGTACCAAAAGATGGCTCTGAATAAAAGAGCGCTCCAAAATAGCAGAATAAGATCCTAAGCGGGCGGATCAGCAAACTTGTCGTCGGTACCTGCGCGGCATGAAAACGCAGCCCCCGAAGAAAGGGGGTCAGTACGAAATATGTACTGAATATGTAAAGCCTGAATTACAGAAACAAAATCATAACTGGTACAGAACGTACAGAAAGCGAGCAGAAAATCCAAAGTATCAAATACATATTTTCAAAACATGCAGAGTGTGTACCGAAACATATGTCATATCAAATCCGGCCTCTGCCAAGGGACTCGGCAGACAGAACGTGGCCACCCTCCCGACGCTGGTGCCACAACACAGAAGAATCAGAATGGGGGCATAACCCCGTCACATAATATATATCATATCAGATGGCCATAGCAAATCATATCAGAACAAGCGTACATGGCACAGCATACTCCACAAACCCATGTACGCGTATACCTGCCCCCTCACATTGAGGCACGGCGAACAATGCAAAGGATCACGCTTGACAACATATCCTGGCCCGGGCTCAGTGTGGGAAACATTGGGGCATCCACGAGTGGAGTAGTGAGAGACTAAATGCAATTAAAATAGTATAAATATTTTCAGAAACTCGATGAGGCATATTACTGACAAACCAATCCAATGAAGTCGGATGGGATCATAATAAATGAGTTTCGGATATCGTAATGAATTACAGAGTATAACCTTTCCGAAGTCGTTTCGAGTGTCAAAACAATTTATCAGACTTAATGGAATATTTAAAACAATGTTTGTTAGGTAATTAGAATGGTAGTCAAAACATTTTTTTCAAAAACCGCTCGAAAGCAAGACTTGAGTACAATAAGGGCAAAACTGGGAATAGTGGGCCCACCTCGGGACAAGCAAGGCGGTGGGCTCAAATTACATATTTTAAACTTATGGGGTCACCTACAAAGGTTCTACGGACGTTCTATAGCTTTCCAAGGAGCTTGGAGAAAGTTTGCATAATTTCCAAGAAAGCATACCAAAAGAGTTCAATCTTACTGGAAGAAAAAGTGATATTTTCACTTGCGGATTTCCGAGGGGCAGAAAGTCTTTCGAGGCCCGAATTCGATTCTAATACACTTAGGCATGCCAAAAGAAGGATCGGGGTAGCTTTACATACCTTTTGAGCTTTTTAAGCCTATCCAAGCTCACTTCCCGTTTCGTCAAAAATCTGCAAATGGTCACATTTACCAATTATGAGTTATGGATGCCATAAATTCAACTTAATGCATACTTGCCTACCGAAATTTCGGCAGCACTTCCCCTATACATATAGCACCCTCGAGAATTCAACTCGGCTCAAAACCATCAACAACAACCCAAACAACAACATCAACATCAACAAGAAACATTAGAGACACAATATCCTTCAACTAGCAATCATTCTAACAAAGTGACATAACCTTCACTCCAACCTAAATCTTTAAACTAATATCAATGATTTCACATTCATTATCAATCAAGATCATCACAATATAGTTTTAGAAACATTTCATATCGTTTCCTCAAGTTATACTCACGATATATATAATATACAACTTTCCGCCAAAGTCATAACTTATTCAAAACATCTAATCTTTGGCACACATATTCACAACATGTTTCCAACTTCCAAATTCATCAATGATCATCACAATTAACAACCAAAAAACTTAATTTTCCTAATGTCGGAAAATCATACTAAAACGACATAAGCTTCTACATTCCATTCCAATACAAACTTATATCATTTTATCTTCATTTACATTGTAAGCATCACAATAACACAACTAACACATTAACCAAAATTAATTCATTAGCATCCTACCAACACCATACCACACGGCCAAACCCCTATATTTCAACTTCAACCAAATTTATTCAACTCTCATTCTCCATATGAATTCCATCATACACACAACTAGAATACAACATAAATTTCAACTCATTTCACTTACACATTAACACACACACACGGCCACATTCTAAATTCCATACCCACTTTGCAAACTTCCATTTTTCCATACAATAAACTCATTTCTACATACTACAACACAAACAATACTTCATAACACAATAATAAGGGATAAATTCTTACCTTTTTACTCAATCTTCTTCACTTGAATATAGGGTCAACTTGAAGAAATAAGACTTCTTCCTTCCAAACCAACTACACCAAGTTGCAAAGGGACTTTGAATTAGTGAAAATCCAACAAGAGAAAAAATTTTAGAGCAAGATTTTTGGTGGCTAATTTTTGCCGTCAAACCCGAGAGCTCCTCTTTTTTTTTTTTTTTTTTTGGCTTGTTGTTCTATGCTTCTTGAATTGTCTTAGTGGCTATCCAAGTATATATTAGTTGATCACATAACTAGCACATGATCAACTAGGTGGACTTGGGCCAAGACCAAGAGCTTGGCCGGCCACCCCTAGTACATTGGGCCTCATTTTTCATTTCAATTTTTTTTGAGCCCAATGACTTATGAATCATATTTTGTAATTCCCGAAACTAATTTCCAAAATTTCAAATTTACCCTTAGCCTTATCCCGCACTTTCACAATAATACTCTTTCATGCACAACTCCTATGTCAAATAAAAATCAACTATGACCTTATTTCTTACAAGTCAAGATTGTTTTTCAAAATTTTCCAACGTGTGAAAACACGGGATATAACATCCTCCCCCCCTTTAGAACATTCGTCCTCGAATGTTAAATTACTCTTATAGGGTCTGAAAATACTTCGGGGGAGTTTCTGTTTATAGACAGCACATTCATTATTAAAATGGAATTAAACAAAGATTCGAGATTACCTGTGGGCATAGGGAACAAATGAGGATATTTCTTCTTCATCTCCTCTTCGGCCTCCCAGGTCATTTCTTCCCTATTGTTGTTCCGCCACAGCACCTTAACAGAGGCTACATCTTTGTTCCGGAGCTTCCTTACCTGGCGGTCCAAGATAGCTACGGGCTGCTCCTCATAAGATAACTGCTCCGTCACTTGAATATCATCCGCAGGGAATATTCTGGAGGGATCACCAATGCATTTGCGGAGCATAGATACATGGAATACCGGATGTACCGCTTCCAAATCTGATGGCAGATCTAACTCATAGGCGACATTTCCAATTTTTCTAATAATCTGATAAGGCCCAATATAACGCGGACTGAGTTTATCCTTTCTTCCGAACCGCATCACGCCTTTCATAGGCGATACCTTCAGGAATACCCAATCGCCTACCTGGAATTCCAACAGTCGACGCCGTTTATCGGCGTATGACTTCTGTCGACTCTGGGCTGCTAACAGTCGCTCTCGGATAAGTTTCACCTTATCAACGGCCTACTGGATCATATCTGGGCCAATTAACTCTGTCTCGCCAATATCAAACCAGCCGATAGGTGACCTGCATTTCCTGCCATACAAGGCCTCGTACGGAGCCATCTGGATGCTGGAATGGTAACTGTTATTATAAGCAAATTCAATCAATGGCAAGTGATCATCCCAGCTACCTCTGAAATCAATAACACAGGCCCGCAACATATCTTCAAGCGTCTAGATGGTGCGCTCGGCCTGTCCGTCACTCTGAGGATGAAAAGTTGTGCTCAGGCTCAGCTGAGTCCCTAATCCTTCCTGAAATGATCTCCAGAAGTTCGCTGTGAACTGAGCACCTCTGTCAGTGATAATAGATATAGGAACTCCATGAAGTCGCACAATTTCTTTAATATAAAGCCTGGCATAATCCTCAGCGGAATAAGTAGTTCTGACGGAGAGAAAATGGGCTGATTTTGTCAGCCTATCAACAATAACCCAGATGGAATCATACTTCCGTGGAGTGCGAGGCAAACCTGTAATGAAGTCCATATTAATGATCTCCCACTTCCACGTCTGAATTTCCATTTCCTGCAATAGTCCACCCGGTTTCTGATGTTCAATTTTGACCTGCTGACAATTTGGACACTGGGCGACGAACTCTGCGATATCCCGTTTCATACCATCCCACCAGTATAGGCATCTAAGATCATGGTACATCTTCGTAGACCCAGGATGAACAGAATAGCGAGCATAGTGTGCCTCGCCCATAACCTGCTGCCGTAGCCCCGCAATATCAGGTACACACAACCTGCCTCTGTATAATAAGGTTCCGTCTGGTGTAAACTCGAACGGAGTCTTCTCCTTATCATAGGTTGTGTCTCTGTACCGAGCTAAAACAGGATCTTCATATTGATGCCGCCTGATATCTTCCTTAATAGATGATTCAGAAATCCCTCGAACAGAAATCCGTGTACCGCCAGAATCGGCCAGACGAACCCCAAGATTAGCCAAATGATGAATGTCACATACTATCTCTCTCCTGTCTGGCTGTAAATCTGCCAAGCTGCCCATAGATTTCCGGCTGAGTGCATCTGCAACAACATTAGCCTTGCCCGGATGATACAAAATATCCACATCATAGTCTTTCAGGAGCTCTAGCCACCTCCGCTGCCGCAAATTAAGCTCCTTCTGCTTAAAAATATACTGGAGACTCTTATGATCTGTATAGATATCAACATGAACGCCATATAAATAATGTCTCCATATCTTCAGGGCATGAATCACCGCTGCAAGCTCCAGATCGTGAGTAGGATAATTCTTTTCATGCTTTTTGAGCTGTCGGGAGGCATAAGCTATAACTCGGCCGTGCTGCATCAATACACAGCCTAACCCCACACCAGAAGCATCACAATAAATAACATACCCGTCTGGTCCCTCGGGAAGAGTCAGAACTGGAGCTGTAGTCAGCTTCTCTTTCAGCAACTGGAAGTTTCGTTCACAAGCATCAGTCTACTGGAACTTGGCTCCCTTCTGAGTTAGCCTTGTCAAAGGCGCTGAAATCGAAGCAAACTTTTCCACAAATCTTCTGTAATAGCCTGCTAACCCCAGAAAACTACGTATCTCTGTGGGCGTCGTGGGTCTGGGCCAATTCTTCACGGCCTCAATCTTCTGTGTATCCACCCGGACACCATCAGCTGCAATAATATGCCCCAGGAATGCCACTGAAGCCAGCAAGAATTCACATTTAGAAAATTTTGCATATAATTTCTGATGCCGAAGTACCCCTAATACCGCTCTCAGATGATCTGCGTGCTCTGCCTCGGACCGAGAATAAACCAGAATATCATCGATAAATACAATTACGAACATATCCAAGAACGGCCTGAATACCCGATTCATTAGATCCATGAATACCGCAGGAGCATTAGTTAACCCAAATGACATAACTTTGGATTCATAATGCCCATATCTGGTCCGGAATGTTGTCTTAGGAATATCCGCCTCTCGTACCCGTACCTGGTGATAGCCTGACCGAAGGTCTATCTTCGAAAAATATTTGGCGCCCTGCAACTGATCAAACAAATCATCAATTCTGGGGAGGGGGTATTTATTCTTTATGGTTACCTTATTCAGCTGACGATAATCAATACACATACGCAGCGACCCGTCTTTCTTACCCACAAATAATACCGGGGCTCCCCAAGGCGAAGTACTGGGTCTGATGAAGCCTTTTTCTAACAAATCCTTTAACTGCTCTTTCAGTTCTTTCAATTCTGCCGGTGCCATTCTGTACGGGGGAATAGATATAGGCTGAGTATCTGGAAGCAAATCAATAGTAAAATCTATCTCCCGCTATGGAGGAAGGCCTGGAAGCTCATCTGGGAACATATCTGGAAATTCATTAACCACGGGAACTGACTGAAGGGTCGGCGTTTATGCTGTCAAGGCTTGTACCCGAACCAGATGTTAAAAATAACCCTTTCCGATCCTTTTCTTCGCCTTAAGGTATGAAATAAACTTACCTTTCAGCGATGCTGTATTACCGGCCCACTCTATAACTGGCTCCCCAGGAAACTGGAAACGAACTACCTTATTTTGGCAGTCAACATTAGCATAACAGGAAGCTAGCCAGTCCATACCCATAATAACATCGAACTCGATCATATCTAACTCCACCAGATCTGCCTTAGTATCTCGGCCGCATATAATTACAGAACAGTCTTTATATACCGGTTTCGCTACAATAAAGTCCCCAATCGGTGTGGCTACCTCAAATGGCTCTATAGGTTTAGACGTTATGCCAATTTTACCAGCAACAAGAGGCGAAATATATGACAGGGTCAAACCTGGATCAATTAATGCATACACAGACCGTGAGAAAACCAATAATGTACCTGTAACGACATTAGGCGATGCCTCATGATCCTGGCGGCTGGCCAAAGCGTAAATGCGGTTCGAAGGACCGCTAGTACCAGAAGCTCCACCGCGACCTCTGCCGCGACCCGCCGGTGTTGATGTACCCGGCCCTGTAGGGCGCATATCCACTGACGAAGATGATGACCCGGCGGCTGATCTGGTAGGCTGCGCTGCACCACCCGAACTACCCTTATACGGGCAATCTCTCACAGAATGGCCCTGACGGCCACAAGAAAAACATGCACCGGTGGCTCTGTAGCACTCCCCAGGATGGTATCTGCCACAATAAGAACATTGAGGCCTAGGTGGCCTCGTCTGACCAGAACCCCTATCCGTCCGCGAACCTGAAGCCCTGGAGCTCTGACCTGCTCCTGAATAACCCGGGCTATCAAATCTGCGACCTGTAGGCTGTGGAGGTGCGCTCTGTGCCGGCTGGGATGGATATCTGCTAGGCTGCTGCGGCTGCTGAGGCTGTCTGCCCCGAAAATCTCCAGAATACCCGGATGATCTGGCCCTCTTGGGCTGTCTCCGATCCTGACTCCTATCGGGCTGATGGCCCCTGTGCTGGTCCTCCATGCCCTGGGCGTGCGCCTGAATCCGGGAAATATCCATATCGGGCTGAGCGGCCAATACCAAGCAACTGTTGACAAAATACCGATCCAGCCCCATAATATACCTGTGCATCGTGTCAGCCATAGTAGCTACCACAGCAGGTGCGTATCGGGCCAATGAGTCGAACTCCATACTGTACTCTCGAACACTGCGACCCCTCTGTCTTAGCAATAAGAATCTGTCAGCCTTGGCCCGCCGTAACTCCGGAGGCAGAAAATGGCTAAGAAAATCCTGAGAAAAATCATCCCAAACTGCTGCGGGAGCACCGTCACCTCTGGATAACTCCCATGACTCATACCAATTAGCCGCTACATCATACAACCGGTACGAAGCCAACGTGACTGACTCTGTCGCGGAAGCATTAATCAACTGTAAGGTGCGCCGCATCTTCCTGATAAACTCCTCAGGATCCTCCTCGGGCTTTGTCCCGAAGAACTCTGGAGGGCCACAAGTCAAGAACTCACGAGCTCTCGAACTGTCACGCCTATATGCTCGGTCACCTCCCAATCCGTGCCCCTGAACCTGTCCCGCCACAAGTCTGGTCAATAGCTGGACTGCCTCTCTCATAGTCTGATCCTCAGTCCCTGGCCGTGGAGCTGGAGGCTCAGGTACTGGAATCTCGGGAGCTGGCGGTGGAGCCGCCCCTCGACCTGCAGCCGCTGCTGCTCCAATCTCCTCTACGTGTGGCGGTGTGGAAGAGCCCTCTGCCGGGGGCAAAATATCAGGAGCAATATGTGCATGGGCCCTGGCAACCCTCTGGGCCCGACTAGTCTCTCCCACAGCTGCTGCCTTGGCCTTTTGGGCCGCTGTCGCTTTTTGTGGAGGAATAACTGCAAATGTAACAATTCGTTAGGGAGGAATCATCCTGATAACACAGCTCTATCGCACGATCTAAGACAGAAAGAAGGGTAGCATCCTAAATGCCTTGTAGCCTCCCGTTTATAGGTGTGGTGCACAACACACCGATAAACAAGACTCTACTAGACACGGTCTGTAGACATTCCGAGGACGAACCGCTCTGATACCACTTTTGTCACGACCCAACCCCGTAGGCCGTGCCTAATGCCCGATCTGGGCACTCAAACGCATTCCAGTATATAGCAGAAGCCGACAAGGCTTTATTTCAAATTTAGCTAATTTCCAGAAAAATTTCGGCAGAGTCTCCTTTGTTTTACGGACTATCCCAAATACCCTGCACGCAGAAAATACCAACAAAGGCCACACAGGGCCAACAGAGCAACATTTAAATATATGCGGACCGGCCGCCGCGGCGAATGGGATCGCCCAAACACAACATATACACACATCTGTACAGAAAGACCCCAACCCACAAATATGTCTCCAGACCTCTAAACAGACCGACAAAATCATATGACCGGACAGGGCCCCGCCGTACCCATGAACGGGAATATACATATATAGAAATGACAGACTGTACCAAAAGATGGCTCTGAATAAAAGAGCGCTCCAAAATAGCAGAATAAGATCCTAAGCGGGCGGATCAGCAAACCTGTCGTCGGTACCTGCGCGGCATGAAAACGCAGCCCCCGAAGAAAGGGGGTCAGTACGAAATATGTACTGAATATGTAAAGCCTGAATTACAGAAACAAAATCATAACTGGTACAGAACGTACAGAAAGCGAGCAGAAAATCCAAAGTATCAAATACATATTTTCAAAACATGCAGAGTGTGTACAGAAACATATGTCATATCAAATCCGGCCCCTGCCAAGGGACTCGGCAGACAGAACGTGGCCACCCTCCCGACGCTGGTGCCACAACACAGAAGAATCAGAATGGGGGCATAACCCCGTCACATAATATATATCATATCAGATGGCCATAGCAAATTATATCAGAACAAGCGTACATGGCACAGCATACTCCACAAACCCATGTACGCGTATACCTGCCCCCTCACATCGAGGCACGGCGAACAATGCAAAGGATCACGCTTGAAAACATATCTTGGCCCGGGCTCGGTGTGGGAAACATTGGGGCATCCACGAGTGGAGTAGTAAGAGACTAAATGCAATTAAAATAGTATAAATATTTTCAGAAACTCGATGAGGCATATTACTGACAAACCAATCCAATGAAGTCGGATGGGATCATAATAAATGAGTTTCAGATATCATAATGAATTACAGAGTACAACCTTTCCGAAGTCGTTTCGAGTGTCAAAACAATTTATCAGACTTAATGGAATATTTAAAACAATATTTGTTAGGTAATTAGAATAGTAGTCAAAACATTTCTTTCAAAAACCGCTCGAAAGCAAGACTTGAATACAATAAGGGCCAAATCGGGACAAGCAAGGCGGTGGGCTCAAATTATATATTTTAAACTTATGGGGTCACCTACAATGGTTCTACGGACGTTCTATAGCTTTCCAAGGAGCTTAGAGAAAGTTTGCATAATTTCCAAGAAAGCATACCAAAAGAGTTCAATCTTACTGGAAGAAAAAGTGATATTTTCACTTGCGGATTTCCGAGGGGCAGAAAGTCTTTCAAGGCCCGAATTCGATTCTAATACACTTAGGCATGCCAAAAGAAGGATCGGGGTAGGTTTACATACCTTTTGAGCTTTTTAAGCCTATCCAAGCTCACTTCCCGTTTCGTCAAAAATCTGCAAATGGTCATATTTACCAATTATGAGTTATGGATGCCATAAATTCAACTTAATGCATACTTGCCTACCGAAATTTCGGCAGCACTTCCCCTATACATATAGCACCCCCGAGAATTCAACTCGCCTCAAAACCATCAACAACAACCCAAACAACAACATCAACATCAACAAGAAACATTAGAGACACAATATCCTTCAACTAGCCATCATTCTAACAAAGTGACATAACCTTCACTCCAACCTAAATCTTTAAACTAATATCAATGATTTCACATTCATTATCAATCAAGATCATCACAATATAGTTTTAGAAACATTTCATATCGTTTCCTCAAGTTATACTCACGATATACATAATATACAACTTTCCGCCAAAGTCATAACTTATTCAAAACATCTAATCTTTGGCACACATATTCACAACATGTTTCCAACTTCCAAATTCATCAATGATCATCACAATTAACAACCAAAAAACTTCATTTTCCTAATGTCGGAAAATCATACTAAAACGACATAAGCTTCTACATTCCATTCCAATACAAACTTATATCATTTTATCTTCATTTACATTGCAAGCATCAAAATAACACAACTAACACATTAACCAAAATTAATTCATTAGCATCCTACCAACACCATACCACACGGCCAAACCCCTATATTTCAACTTCAACCAAATTTATTCAACTCTCATTCTCCATATGAATTCCATCATACACACAACTAGAATACAACATAAATTTCAACTCATTTCACTTACACATTAACACACACACATGGCCACATTCTATATTCCATACCCACTTTGCAAACTTCCATTTTTCCATACAATCAACTC
The DNA here is from genome assembly GCF_019175385.1 of Lycium barbarum. Taxonomy (NCBI): domain Eukaryota; kingdom Viridiplantae; phylum Streptophyta; class Magnoliopsida; order Solanales; family Solanaceae; genus Lycium; species Lycium barbarum. The sequence goes on along the minus strand of NC_083342.1, from coordinate 38,894,856 downwards.
ATTTCTACATACTACAACATAAACAATACTTCATAACACAATAATAAGGGATAAATTCTTACCTTTTTACTCAATCTTCTTCACTTGAATATAGGGTCAACTTGAAGAAACAAGACTTCTTCCTTCCAAACCAACTACACCAAGTTGCAAAGGGACTTTGAATTAGTGAAAATCCAACAAGAGAAAAAATTTTAGAGCAAGATTTTTGGTGGCTAATTTTTGCCCTCAAACCCGAGAGCTCCTCTTTTTTTTTTTTTTTGGCTTGTTGTTCTATGCTTCTTGAATTGTCTTAGTGCCTATCCAAGTATATATTAGTTGATCACATAACTAGCACATGATCAACTAGGTGGACTTGGGCCAAGACCAAGAGCTTGGCCGGCCACCCCTAGTACATTGGGCCTCATTTTTCATTTCAATTTTTTTTTAGCCCAATGACTTATGAATCATATTTTGTAATTCCCGAAACTAATTTCCAAAATTTCAAATTTACCCTTAGGCTTATCCCGCACTTTCACAACAATACTCTTTCATGCACAACTCCTATGTAAAATAAAAATCAACTATGACCTTATTTCTTACAAGTCAAGATTGTTTTCCAAATTTTTCCAACGTGTGAAAACACGGGATATAACATCCTCCCCCCCTTTAGAACATTCTTCCTCGAATGTTAAATTAATCTTATAGGGTCTGAAAATACTTCGGGGGAGTTTCTGTTTATAGACAGCACATTCGTTATTAAAATAGAATTAAACAAAGATTCGAGATTACCTGTGGGCATAGGGAACAAATGAGGATATTTCTTCTTCATCTCCTCTTCGGCCTCCCAGGTCATTTCTTCCCTATTGTTGTTCCGCCACAGCACCTTAACAGAGGCTACATCTTTGTTCCGGAGCTTCCTTACCTGGCGGTCCAAGATAGCTACGGGCTGCTCCTCATAAGATAACTGCTCCGTCACCTGAATATCATCCGCAGGGAATATTCTGGAAGGATCACCAATGCATTTGCGGAGCATAGATACATGGAATACCGGATGTACCGCTTCCAAATCTGATGGCAAATCTAACTCATAGGCGATATTTCCAATTTTTCTAATAATCTGATAAGGCCCAATATAACGCGGACTGAGCTTACCCTTTCTTCCGAACCGCATCACGCCTTTCATAGGCGATACCTTCAGGAATACCCAATCGCCTACCTGGAATTCCAACGGTCGACGCCGTTTATCGGCGTATGACTTCTGTCGACTCTGGGCTGCTAACAGTCGCTCTCGGATAAGTTTCACCTTATCAACGACCTGCTTGATCATATCTGGGACAATTAACTTTGTCTCGCCAATATCAAACCAGCCGATAGGTGACCTGCATTTCCTGCCATACAAGGCCTCGTACGGAGCCATCTGGATGCTCGAATGGTAACTGTTATTATAAGCAAATTCAATCAATGGCAAGTGATCATCCCAGCTACCTCTGAAATCAATAACACAGGCCCGTAACATATCTTCAAGCGTCTGGATGGTGCGCTCGGCCTGTCCGTCACTCTGAGGATGAAAAGCTGTGCTCAGGCTCAGCTGAGTCCCTAATCCTTCCTGAAAAGATCTCCAGAAGTTCGCTGTGAACTGAGCACCTCTGTCAGTGATAATAGATATAGGAACTCCATGAAGTCGCACAATTTCTTTAATATAAAGCCTGGCATAATCCTCAGCGGAATAAGTAGTTCTGACAGAGAGAAAATGGGCTGATTTTATCAGCCTATCAACAATAACCCAGATGGAATCATACTTCCGTGGAGTGCGAGGCAAACCTGTAATGAAGTCCATATTAATGATCTCCCACTTCCACGTCGGAATTTCCATTTCCTGCAATAGTCCACCCGGTTTCTGATGTTCAATTTTGACCTGCTGACAATTTGGACACTGGGCGACGAACTCTACGATATCCCGTTTCATACCATCCCACCAGTATAGGCATCTAAGATCATGGTACATCTTCGTAGACCCAGGATGAATAGAATAGCGAGCATAGTGTGCCTCGCCCATAACCTGCTGTCGTAGCCCCGCAATATCAGGTAAACACAACCTGCCTCTGTATAGTAAGGTTCCGTCTGGTGTAAACTCGAATGGAGTCTTCTCCTTATCATAGGCTGTGTCTCTGTACCGAGCTAAAACAGGATCTTCATATTGATGCTGCCTGATATCTTCCTTAATAGATGATTCAGAAATCCGTGTACCGCCAGAATCGGCCAGACGAACCCCAAGATTAGCCAACTGATGAATGTCACATACTATCTCTCTCCTGTCTGGCTGTAAATCTGCCAAGCTGCCCATAGATTTCCGGCTGAGTGCATCTGCAACAACATTAGCCTTGCCCGGATGATACAAAATATCCACATCATAGTCTTTCAGGAGCTCTAGCCACCTCCGCTGCCGCAAATTAAGCTCCTTCTGCTTAAAAATATACTGGAGACTCTTATGATCTGTATAGATATCAACATGAACGCCATATAAATAATGTCTCCATATCTTCAGGGCATGAATCACCGCTGCAAGCTCCAGATCGTGAGTAGGATAACTCTTTTCATGCTTTTTGAGCTGTCGGGAGGCATAAGCAATAACTCGGCCGTGCTGCATCAATACACAGCCTAACCCCATACCAGAAGCATCACAATAAATAACATACCCGTCTGGTCCCTCGGGAAGAGTCAGAACTGGAGCTGTAGTCAGCTTCTCTTTCAGCAACTGGAAGTTTCGTTCACAAGCATCAGTCCACTGGAACTTGGCTCCCTTCTTAGTTAGCCTAGTCAAAGGCGCTGAAATCGAAGCAAACTTTTCCACAAATCTTCTGTAATAGCCTGCTAACCCCAGAAAACTACGTACCTCTGTGGGCGTCGTGGGTCTGGGACAATTCTTCACGGCCTCAATCTTCTGTGTATCCACCCGGACACCATCAGCTGCAATAATATGCCCCAGGAATGCCACTGAAGCCAGCCAGAATTCACATTTAGAAAATTTTGCATATAATTTCTGATGCCGAAGTACCCCTAATACCGCTCTCAGATGATCTGCATGCTCTGCCTCGGACCGAGAATAAACCAGAATATCATCGATAAATACAATTACGAACATATCCAAGAACGGCCTGAATACCCGATTCATTAGATCCATGAATACCGCAGGAGCATTAGTTAACCCAAATGACATAACTCTGAATTCATAATGCCCATATCTGGTCCGGAATGCTGTCTTAGGAATATCGGCCTCTCGTACCCGTACCTGGTGATAGCCTGACCGAAGGTCTATCTTCGAAAAATATTTGGCGCCCTGCAACTGATCAAACAAATCATCAATTCTGGGAAGGGGGTATTTATTCTTTATGGTTACCTTATTCAGCTGACGATAATCAATACACATACGCAGCGACCCGTCTTTCTTACGCACAAATAATACCGGGGCTCCCCAAGGCGAAGTACTGGGTCTGATGAAGCCTTTTACTAACAAATCCTTCAACTGCTCTTTCAGTTCTTTCAATTCTGCCGGTGCCATTCTGTACGGGGGAATAGATATAGGCTGAGTATCTGGAAGCAAATCAATAGTAAAATCTATCTCCCGCTCTGGAGGAAGGCCTGGAAGCTCATCTGGGAACACATCTGGAAATTCATTAACCACGGGAACTGACTGAAGGGTCGGCGTTTCTGCTGTCAAGTCTTGTACCCGAACCAGATGATAAAAATAACCCTTTCCGATCATTTTCTTCGCCTTAAGGTATGAAATAAACTTACCTTTCGGCGATGCTGTATTACCGGCCCACTCTATAACTGGCTCCCCAGGAAACTGGAAACGAACTACCTTATTTTGGCAGTCAACATTAGCATAACAGGAAGCTAGCCAGTCCATACCCATAATAACATCGAACTCGATCATATCTAACTCCACCAGATTTGCCTTAGTATCTCGGCCGCATATAATTACAGAACAGTCTTTATATACCTGTTTCGCTACAATAAAGTCACCAATCGGTGTGGCTATCTCAAATGGATCTATAGGTTCAGACGTTATGCCAATTTTACCAGCAACAAGAGGCGAAATATATGACAGGGTCGAACCTGGATCAATTAATGCATACACAGACCGTGAGAAAACCAATAATGTACCTGTAACGACATTAGGCGATGCCTCCTGATCCTAGCGGCTGGCCAAAGCGTAAATGCGGTTCGAAGGACCGCTAGTACCAGAAGCTCCACCGCGACCTCTGCCGCGACCCGCCGGTGCTGATGTACCCGGCCCTGTAGGGCCTATAGCCACTGACGAAGATGATGACCCGGCGGCTGATCCGGTTGGCTGCGCTGCACCACCTGAACTACCCTTATACGGGCAATCTCTCACAGAATGGCCCTGACGGCCACAAGAAAAACATGCACCGGTGGCTCTATAGCACTCCCCAGGATGGTATCTGCCACAATAAGAACATTGAGGCCTAGGTGGCCTCGTCTGACCAGAACCCCTATCCGTCCGCGAACCTGAAGCCCTGGAGCTCTGACCTGCTCCTGAATAACCCGGGCTATCAAATCTGTGACCTGTAGGCTGTGGAGGTGCGCTCTGTGCCGGCTGGGATGGATATCTGCTAGACTGATGCGGCTGCTGAGGCTGTCTGCCCCGGAAATCTCCAGAATACCCGGATGATCTGGCCCTCTTGGGCTGTCTCCGATCCTGACTCCTATCGGGCTGATGGCCCCTGTACCGGTCCTCCATGCCCTGGGCGTGCGCCTGAATCCGGGCAATATCCATATCGGGCTGAGCGGCCAATACCAAGCAACTGTCGACAAAATACCGATCCAGCCCCATAATATACTTGTGCATCCTGTCAGCCATAGTAGCTACCACAGCAGGTGCGTATCGGGCCAATGAGTTGAACTCCATACTGTACTCTCGAACACTGCGACCCCTTTGTCTCAGCAATAAGAATCTGTCAGCCTTGGCACGCCGTAACTCCGGAGGCAGAAAATGGCTAAGAAAAGCCTGAGAAAAATCATCCCAAACTGCTGGGGGAGCACTGTCACCACTGGATAACTCCCATGACTCGTACCAATTAGCCACTACATCGTACAACCGGTACGAAGCCAACGTGACTGACTCTGTCGCGGAAGCATTAATCAACTGTAAGGTGCGCCGCATCTTCCTGATAAACTCCTCAGGATCCTCCTCGGACTTTGTCCCGAAGAACTCTGGAGGGCCACAAGTCAAGAACTCACGAGCTCTCGAACTGTCACGCCTATATGCTCGGTCACCTCCCAATTCGTGCCCCTGAACCTGTCCCGCCACAAGTCTGGTCAATAGCTGGACTGCCTCTCTCATAGTCTGATCCTCAGTCCCTGGCCGTGGAGCTGGAGGCTCAGGTACTGGAATCTCGGGAGCTGGCGGTGGAGCCGCCCCTCGACCTGCAGCCGCTGCTGCTCCAATCTCCTCTACGTGTGGCGGTGTGGAAGAGCCCTCTGCCGGGGGCAAAATATCAGGAGCAATATGTGCATGGGCCCTGGTAACCCTCTGTGCCCGACTAGTCTCTCCCACAGCTGCTGCCTTGGCCTTTTGGGCCGCTGTCGCTTTTTTTGGAGGAATAACTGCAAATGTAACAATTCGTTAGCGAGGAATCATCCTGATAACACAGCTCTATCGCACGATCTAAGACAGAAAGAAGGGTAGTATCCTAAATGCCCTGTAGCCTCCCGTTTATAGGTGTGGTGCACAACACACCGATAAACAAGACTCTACTAGACACGGTCTGTAGACATTCCGAGGACGAACCGCTCTGATACCACTTTTGTCATGACCCAACCCCGTAGGCCGTGCCTAATACCCGATCTGGGCACTCAAACGCATTCCAGTATATAGCAGAAGCCGACAAGGCTTTATTTCAAATTTAGCTAATTTCCAGAAAAATTTCGGCAGAGTCTCCTTTCTTTTACGGAGTATCCCAAATACCCTGCACGCAGAAAATACCAACAAAGGCCACACAGGGCCAACAGAGCAACATTTAAATATATGCGGACCGGCCGCGGCGGCGAATGGGATCGCCCAAACACAACATATACACACATCTGTACAGAAAGACCCCAACCCACAAACATGTCTCCAGACCTCTAAACAGACCGACAGAATCATATGACGGGACAGGGCCCCGCCGTACCCATGAACGGGAATATACATAAATAGAAATCACAGACTGTACCAAAAGATGGCTCTGAATAAAAGAGCGCTCCAAAATTGCAGAATAAGATCCTAAGCGGGTGGATCAGCAAACCTGTCGTCGGTACCTGCGCGGCATGAAAACGCAGCCCCTGAAGAAAGGGGGTCAGTACGAAATATGTACTGAATATGTAAAGCCTGAATTACAGAAACAAAATCATAACTGGTACAGAACGTACAGAAAGCGAGCAGAAAATCCAAAGTATCAAATACATATTTTCAAAACATGCAGAGTGTGTACAGAAACATATGTCATATCAAATCCGGCCCCTGCCAAGGGACTCGGCAGACAGAACGTGGCCACCCTCCCGACGTTGGTGCCACAACACAGAAGAATCAGAATGGGGGCATAACCCCGTCACATAATATATATCATATCAGATGGCCATAGCAAATTATATCAGAACAAGCGTACATGGCACAGCATACTCCACAAACCCATGTACGCGTATACCTGCACCCTCACATCGAGGCACGACGAACAATCAAAGGATCACGCTTGACAACATATCCTGGCCCGGGCTCAGTGTGGGAAACATTGGGGCATCCACGAGTGGAGTAGTGAGAGACTAAATTCAATTAAAATAGTATAAATATTTTCAGAAACTCGATGAGGCATATTACTGACAAACCAATCCAATGAAGTCGGATGGGATCATAATAAATGAGTTTCAGATATCATAATGAATTACAGAGTACAACCTTTCCGAAGTCGTTTCGAGTGTCAAAACAATTTATTAGACTTAATGGAATATTTAAAACAATGTTTGTTAGGTAATTAGAATAGTAGTCAAAACATTTCTTTCAAAAACCGCTCGAAAGCAAGACTTGAGTACAATAAGGGCAAAACCGGGAATAGTGGGCCCACCTCGGGACAAGCAAGGCGGTGGGCTCAAATTACATATTTTAAACTTATGGGGTCACCTACAAAGGTTCTACGGACGTTCTATAGCTTTCCAAGGAGCTTAGAGAGAGTTTGCATAATTTCCAAGAAAGCATACCAAAAGAGTTCAATCTTACTGGAAGAAAAAGTGATATTTTCACTTGCGGATTTCCGAGGGGCAGAAAGTCTTTCGAGGCCCGAATTCGATTCTAATACACTTAGGCATGCCAAAAGAAGGATCGGGGTAGCTTTACATACCTTTTGAGCTTTTTAAGCCTATCCAAGCTCACTTCCCGTTTTGTCAAAAATCTGCAAATGGTCACATTTACCAATTATGAGTTATGGATGCCATAAATTCAACTTAATGCATACTTGCCTACCGAAATTTCGGCAACACTTCCCCTATACATATAGCACCCCCGAGAATTCAACTCGCCTCAAAACCATCAACAACAACCCAAACAACAACATCAACATCAACAACAAACATTAGAGACACAATATCCTTCAACTAGCCATCATTCTAACAAAGTGACATAACCTTCACTCCAACCTAAATCTTTAAACTAATATCAATGATTTCACATTCATTATCAATCAAGATCATCACAATATAGTTTTAGAAACATTTCATATCGTTTCCTCAAGTTATACTCACGATATACATAATATACAACTTTCCGCCAAAGTCATAACTTATTCAAAACATCTAATCTTTGGCACACATATTCACAGCATGTTTCCAACTTCCAAATTCATCAATGATCATCACAATTAACAACCAAAAAACTTCATTTTCCTAATGTCGGAAAATCATACTAAAACGACATAAGCTTCTACATTCCATTCCAATACAAACTTATATCATTTTATCTTCATTTACATTGCAAGCATCACAATAACACAACTAACACATTAAACAAAATTAATTCATTAGCATCCTACCAACACCATACCACACGGCCAAACCCCTATATTTCAACTTCAACCAAATTTATTCAACTCTCATTCTCCATATGAATTCCATCATACACACAACTAGAATACAACATAAATTTCAACTCATTTCACTTACACATTAACACACACACACGGCCACATTCTATATTCCATACCCACTTTGCAAACTTCCATTTTTCCATACAATCAACTCATTTCTACATACTACAACATAAACAATACTTCATAACACAATAATAAGGGATAAATTCTTACCTTTTTACTCAATCTTCTTCACTTGAATATAGGGTCAACTTGAAGAAACAAGACTTCTTCCTTCAAAACCAACTACACCAAGTTGCAAAGGGACTTTGAATTAGTGAAAATCCAACAAGAGAAAAACTTTTAGAGTAAGATTTTTGGTGGCTAAGTTTTGCCCTCAAACCCGAGAGCTCCTCTTTTTTTTTTTTTTTTTTGGCTTGTTGTTCTATGCTTCTTGAATTGTCTTAGTGCCTATCCAAGTATATACTAGTTGATCACATGACTAGCACATGATCAACTAGGTGGACTTGGGCCAAGACCAAGAGCTTGGCCGGCCACCCCTAGTACATTGGGCCTCATTTTTCATTTCAATTTTTTTTAGCCCAATGACTTATGAATCATATTTTGTAATTCCCGAAACTAATTTCCAAAATTCCAAATTTACCCTTAGCCTTATCCCGCACTTTCACAACAATACTCTTTCATGCACAACTCCTATGTCAAATAAAAATCAACTATGACCTTATTTCTTACAAGTCAAGATTGTTTTTCAAATTTTTCCAACGTGTGAAATCACGGGATATAACAACGGATACGAATACAAATACGGATACGGATATAGTTGTATGTACACAATCACAGATTAGAAATGGAATGTCCCTATGAAAAGCAATGTTACACCCCGTATCTTCAAAGAGCACTTATCAAATTTGAAAGATAAGTACGTTGAGTTAGGGTTAAGTAAAACCACTTTGGAATATAAGGAGCAAGCATTATTAAGTATATTTAATAAGTGAAGGATGTATATAAGATATACCGGAAGGTTTTATAAGGAAATGATTGGAAGAAATGAAGTAGTACGACTTCGGAGAAAGGATGTGTAATGTTTTGTGTGAAAATTTTGGTCCAACTTAGGGGACACATATCTCTTAGCATATGAAGTGTTTTAAGGTGAAACAAAAGCCTAAAATGAAGTTCGTCGAGTCTAGTTTCCAACGCAACAAACTGCTAGTCGATAGGGCATCAGAGTAGAGAATTATGGACGTTACACGTTCAGCTGACAGAGCAGAAACGCGTGCTACAGTACTGCTACAGTACTGACTTGTCACATTACTGCTACAGTAAAATGCTACAGTGCCCGACCCGAATTTGACCCTTATAAAAAGGGTAAGGACCCCCTTGTTTTCACCAGATTTTCCCAGAAAGTTCCAGAAAATTGAAGAGAGATAGAGAGGGGGGATCACAAAGTGAGCAATTTTCAAGCGAGGAGTATTAATCGAAGCTCGGATAAACGCATGGATGTGATTCTAGTATAGTTTTGCGGTGGATTCAAGGTAGATATTGAAAATATCTCTATTTTAACAAGAATAAGGTATGAATCTCCTATTATTAATGTTAATTTTGGTTTATTTACGGAGATAAAGTCGTTAAATAATTGTTTAGCGAGTTGGTTGGTTGTGGAAATTGGGAAAACATCGTGTGGGATGTTTTATGGTACATACTGGTGTTGGAAATAATGTGATTGTCGTTGTTGTTGTTGTTGTTGTTGGTTGCTGAATTATAATTTCGGACTAGGTATATAAACAAGGGAGATGCTGCCGAAATTTCAGCAGATTCTAGAAAGAGTTAGTTTGAGGGCTTAAGACAGGCCTATGAAGATGAGTCTAACAATAGTATAAAATTGCTTGAATATATATTTACGAGCCTGGGAGGCCAAGCGTTAAATAGTCAGAGTTAAGGCGACCAAAAAGGTATGTTAAGGCTCATCCCTTTCTTTCAAAGGCATGATTCCTATGTTTGATTCTATAAATGTTTCCATAACCTCCTTGTTTCTAAACGTTAGAAGATCATGATTCAAGGCATGACTCCTTTCCTTATAATCCATAAATGTTTTCCAAAATGTCCGTACTTTCCAAACCAGAGATTTATGATTCTAGAAGCTCTTATGACAACAACGATAGACATGTGCTTTTCCAATGATAACGGTGATGTCAAAGATGAGCACATCTCTATGACGATTATGATAATGATGATTTTATGTTTAAAAGTCTCAAGTTATGAGATCAATGATAATGTGAGAATATTGAGCTATTTCTTGATTTTCTTAACTTTATTCATTGATGATGACTCTATTTCTAAAAGCTCCAAAGTGTATGAATTGATGCTTTATGATACATATGATCTTACTCTATGTTTTCCCTTGATGTTATTCTTTATTGATAGTCTCGCCTTATAATACTTGTTATATCCCGTATTTTGCATATTCGGAAAAATTTGAAATAATTGTGACTAGTAGGAGATAAGGCAATATTTTTTATCTTACTTGATGGATAAGTTGTTCATGGGAAAAATATTGATGCGGAAATATTGAGGGAGGCTAAGGGCAAAATTGGAAATTCGAAAAATAGTTTCATGAATTACAAAATATTAACCATAAGTAATTGGGCTTGGAATAAAAAGAATAGAAAAAAAATGTGGGCTTGCAAAGGGGCCAAGGTGTGGCCGGCCATAGGACATGGGCCAAGGTCAAAGTGGAATTTAATCCAAGTATATATAAAAGAGAAGGCCTATTATTTGTATTCATCTAGAACTTTCAAGAGAAAGAAAGAAGTGAGAGCAAGAAAAAGAAAAGGGCCATTTCGGCCAAGAGCAAGAAAGAAAGAAAAAAAAAATTCTTGAGCCATCAATCTTGATCCAAAAAAATTATTCTTCTTGTATTCTTACTAAGTTCAAGACCCTCTTTAACGTGGCATAATCATTGAAGTGAGAAAACTATTTTGTGGCAATCCAAGAATTATAGTCAAGTGGAAAAAGGTAAGGATTTCTATTCTTTTATATATTATAGAAGGTTTATGAATGTTATTGTATGTAGCAATGAATGAAAAGCATGAAAACGGTGTATTGTGGATGTGGCCGTGTGAGTGTGTTGTGTGTGTGTGGCCGTGTGGTTGTGAAATGGTGGAGGAAGATGAACAAATTTTATTTAGCATGTTAGTTGTGTTGTTAGGGCCTTTATGATGTAAATGGAAGTTTAATGATTCAAATCGGCATTGAAATTGGTTGTGGATTGTTGTAGGAAATTATGTGATTTTAATATGGTTTTATGTAATTGTTAGAATGAAGTTGCTAAAGTATGAATTGTTGTTGTAGTTATGAATTTGTAAGAAGAAGATGTGAAGTTGTAATGGTTAGAGACTTGTTTTAAAAATTAATGTGGATTGAAAACAATGTTCTTGTATTTATGGAAGAGAATGTTGTTAGTGTGTAAATTGTTGGAGTAGTTCATGAATTTGAATAAAGGAAATGTGTTGTTATGGTTCTTGTTGCATTGGGAAGGTTTCGGACGAAGTAGAGTGTTGGTTGAATTGTTTGAATATTGTATGGATTATTTGAAGTATTCTTGGATGTTATTGAATGGTGGTGGATTAGTGTTTGAATATGTAAATAATTATGAATTGAACGTAAATGGAAAGTCGTCAAAGTTTGTGGGAAGAAGTGTTAATGTTAGTATGCTTTTTGAACTTATTGTGGATATTATTGGGATACTTGTTGGCATTGTTGTTGCTAAGTTGGCCGAGTTAAATTCTCGGGTTTGTTGTTGTATTTTGGCCGAGTTGAATTCTCGGTGTTGTTGTATTTACAGGGGAAATGCTGCCGAAATTTCTGTAGAAAAGTGTTGGTTTAAAATTAGACTCTTAAGTGTTTATGGCTAATGTTGGTATGTACGAATATTGTTGTAGATCTTGCGAGCCAAAGACTCAAATCCGGATTAGCATAGGAAGCGGGCAAGGCATGTAAGGCTCACCTTTCTTTCTTTTGGCATGATCTTGATTGATTGAATAAATGACGTATACGTACGATTGCAAATAAATTCCTATTCTTAGAGCCGCTAGGGTGGCTAATGTCTTTAATTTCCACAAACTGTTTCGTATGATTTGACGTATATCCATAATGTCCGAAGTTTGTTTGATATGTTCCCGAGTCTGTTTATGATTCTCACGTATTTCTGGGTATGAGTATGCTTAATATGTTCGAGCCTACGATATGATTGAATAATGAGACGTGCATAAGGAGTTTGATTCCTAAAAGAGTTCTAAAAGCCCCAATGAATTTTTGATATGTTTTGATACGTACATAAGATTCTGAAAAAGTTCTATTTGATTTGATCCATAACAATATCCGAAATGTATTTGACATGATTATGGCTTTGTTTTTCCAAAAATGGCTTCTTAAACGCTTATAGAGCGTTCTGTACTTCAAACGCTCATAACTTTCTCAAACTAAGTCGGATCGACCCGAAACTCGTTCCTGAGCCTTCAGGGGTCGGTAAGTATACATATCCATTGAGTTTTGATTTACATATATATGGTCTCTCACTACTCCGCTCGGGCGTACCACTAATATGTCATTTGCCGAGTCCCAGCCGGTTATGTTATTATTCGTACTATGTTAAGTTTGGTACTAATATGTATGTTATGAATATATTATATGTATGGATCGGGCTGCACGTTCCGCAGCAATATATTATATTATAGATCGGGCCGAACGTTCCTCGGCAGTATATATTATATTATGGATCGGGCCGAACGTTCCTCGGCAGTATATATATTATATTATGGATCGGGCCGAACGTTCCTCGGCAGTATATATTATATTATGGATCGGGTCGAACGTTCCTCGGCAGTATATGTTATACGTATATACGGATCGGGCCGTACGTTCCTCGGCACTGCTATGTTATATATGGATCGGGTATATGTAAATGTGTATGGTGACATATGATGTCAGCACGTATGATCTGTGTTCGGAAAGTAAGTATTCTGGCACTCTAGACGATTTACTCATCTTTGGTACTTTATTTGACATATGACATCGGTAAGCATGATTTACGCTTGATAATTAAGCACCTTGGTATCCTGACTAATGTACTTACTTTCTTGTGCCGTTGATCCGGTTGTGTTTCTATTTTCTGTATTCCATGCCTTACATACTCAGTACATATTCCGTACTGACCCTCTTTCTTCGGGGGCTGCGTTTCATGCCCGGAGGTACAGACGCGCACGTGAGTGGTCCGCCAGCTTAGGATATCCATTCTGCTGTGTTGAAGGGCTCCCTTGTTCTAGAGCCTACATTTCGGTACAGAATTTTCCATTGTGTATATGTATGTATATATTCTCGAGTACGGCGGGGCCCTGTCCCGTCATATGACTCTGTTGTCTTTGTTAGAGGCCTGTAGACATATATGTGGGTCGTGGGTCGCTATTGTTCGTTTATGTCTGTGGTTTGCGTCTAAGTGATCCTATTTGCTATGACGGCCTCAACGGCTAGTATGTATATATGCTTATATACTTCGGTATGATATGTACAATATATGCGACCAGTTCAGAGTAATATCCGTATAAATTATTATATGTTGAAAATGAATGAGATATGGCTATGTTGATTTGTCAAACAGGTGTGTACGGGTGTCCAGCTAGGGCACCAGTCATGGCCCACGGGGCTGGGTCGTGATAATACTAGTCCCTTCAAGGTGAGACACGACGATCATGGTTATTCCATAATATAATCGGAGGTTACCGACCTTACGTCACTCCGATGGAGTTATAGCTTTTGATTGGGCTCTTATGCATGCTTATGTTGTGATGATTACACCGCGCCTATACAGCCGGGCAGTACCACTACGCTGGGCGTAGTGGGCGGCTTATGGATGATTACACCGTGCCTACACGGCTATGCTGGGCGTAGTGGGCGGCTTATAGATGATGATAATAACACCGTCTCTATATGGCACGGGCAGCACCACTAGTGGGTGGCGTGAGATGATTACCCCGGACGCGGGCTAATGATGTTATTTGATTCAGACAGTTTACGTATGTATGGGTGATATGTTTTGAAGGTAAAAGTGAGCATGCATGATTCCGCCTTAAGAGGCAAGCAGTTACAGTCATACCTTTTTCTTGTATCTTCCATATTTTCTTATTATGTTGTTGTTCATGTTCTGTACATATTATCATGTTATCATTCATGCCTTACATACTCAGTACATTACTCGTACTGATGTCCCTTCCTGTGGACGCTGTGTTCATGCCCGCAGGGTCAGGTAGCCGGTCTGACGATCCATCGCAGTAGGACCTCCCCTCAGCGGCAGTCGGTACGCTCCATTGATCCGGAGCTTCAGTCCGTTTGGTATGCTATCTTGTTATTTACATATATGGGTACGACAGGGCCTTGTCCTGTCCCTTCCACAGTTTGTACTCCATAGAGGTCTGTAGATAGTGATATGTAGTCGTGATATTATGCAGCCTCGTCAGCGTGTATTTTGTTGTACAGTATATATGTGTGGCGGCCAAATCGGCTCACGCTGTTATTCTCAGTGTTTATGTTTATATGTATGCGTTGGCCGTGAGTTCCCGGTACAGTGTCTTTTATGTTGAATGTTCGGGAGACAGTCCAGCTGAGTTACAGATTGTGTATGGGCCCAGGATAGTTAGTGAGAGGAAAATGCAGGCATAGGAGTGCTTGACCAGAAATGGTCGGGCACTTGTTGCAGCCCATCGATTTGGGTCGTGACAAGCAAGTAAGTGTTTATGACGATGGTTCTTCTACCTCCCATCGTATGCTATTTCATATGTTGTTTGTTATGCTTCTTTAATGATGTTGATCATGCTTTACATACTCAGTACATTCTTCGTATTGATGTCCTTTTGTTTGTGGACGCTGTGTCATGCCCGCAGGTGGCCAGGGAGATAGGCTTGATCCATAGCTTTATTACTCAAGGACTACATAGCAGAGCTCCATTTCATTCGGAGCTACAGTTTTTGGTATCTATTCTTTTGTGTACATACTTATGGGCATGGTGGGGTCCTGTCCCGCCTATATGATATGACATACTCTCCTTAGAGGCTCGTAGACATGTGTATATGGTTAGATGTATTTGGCCTTGTCGGCTTATATTTTGGATATCATTTTGTTAGCCTCGTCGGCTTATGTACATTGTTGTGGGCATAGTTGTTGATTGTGATATAAATGTATTGTTGCCCAATGGAAATAGTATGATTGATGGATAGAAAGCATGATTTAGCTATGTGGCTCATCTAGATGTAAATGTGTATGCACTTTAAAAGGTGCCCGGTTGGGGTAGCACCGGGTACTCGGGCACCCGTCATGGCCATCAAGTTGGGGCGTGACAAAAAGTGGTATTAGAGCAGTTCTATCCTAGGGTGTGTCTACGAGCTGTGTCCAGTAGAGTCTTCGTTATGGGTGTGTTGCGCGCTACACTTATAAACAAAAGGCTGTGGGCATTTTAGGAATGAATGACCTTCTTTCTTCATAAGATCGTGCGATAGAGCTGTGATATAAGAACTTCCCCTTCCTTAACTGTGTATTGTGTATTTCAGAGATGCCTGTGAAGAAAAAGGATACGACAGACCAAAAGGGCAAGACAGTGGCAGGAAAGCGGGCTGAAAGAGCACCACCAACGGTTGTAGAGGAAAGTGAGTCCCAGAATGCGGCTCAATCTCAGTCCTCCCATTCAGCGCCTATTTCTGAGGAGCGTGAAAGAGCCTCAAGCCCAGCTCCAGCACCTCCGACTCCTCCACCGGATGCTTCAGGCCAAGATGTAAAAGAGGCCATTCATTTGCTTACTCAATTGGTTGCTGCCCAGACTCAACGGCAAAGTACAGGGCAAGGTGATAGGGCTGTTAGTGCAAGGGCTAGTGATTTCATTAGCTTGAACCCTCCGGAATTGTTTGGATCAAAGCCGGATGAGGACCCTCAGAATTTCGTTAATGGAATGTTGAGGACACTTCAGTTGATACATGCTTCAGACACCGAATCAGTGGAGTTAGCATCCTATAGATTGAGGGATGTCTCAATCTATTAGTACACGGTTTGGATGGCTTCACGGGAGCCAATGCGCCTCCCCCGGTGTGGCAAGCGTTTGTAGACGCCTTCCTCCGACATTACCTGTCTCTAGAGGTTCGGCGAGCTAGGGCTGATAAGTTCTTGAATTTAAGGTCAGGAAGCATGAGTGCTTTAGAGTATAGTCTTCGCTTCAATTCTTTGGCTAGGTATGCTTCGGCCATGGTAGTGGATATGGGTGACCGAGTGCACCGATTTTTGAAAGGCCTAGGGCCACATTTGATGGATAGGTGCTTGACTGCGTCCCTTCAAGACAATATGGATATTTCACGCATTCAAGCCCATGCCCAGAATTTAGAAGAATGATAACAACAACAAAGAAGCGAGTGTGAGCATGATAGAGGGTATAACAAGACGGCTAGATCTTCGGGTCTGATGAGAGAGTTCAGAGGCGGGCACAGACAACAGTTTTCTAGGCATTCAGGCCATTCTATGACTAGTGCGCCTCCACGGTTTACAGGGCAGAGATTTGATAGATCTACTCATTCCGAGCCGAGTCAGAGTTTTTCGGGATCTCAGTTCAGGGATGATTCGGGTCAGGCGAGGCCACCCGTACCATGATGTTCCCAGTGTGGGAAGCTACATTGGGGCCAGTGCAGATTAGGTTCAAAGGTTTGCTATTCATGTGGTCGGCCAGGCCATATTATGCGTGATTATCGCTCAGTTGGTGGTAGAGGTAGGACCCAGCCTTCAGGGTCAGTAGCTGGATCTTCATCATTTATACGCCCTATGAGGCCAGGTTCACATGCGCCAGTCGGCCATGGTAGAGGTAGAGGGAGATTCCCCAGTTCTAGCGGTCCTCAGCACCGTATTTATGCTTTGGCTGGATGCCAAGATCTTGAGTCTTCTCTTGATGTTTTCACAGGTATATTATCGGTATTTTCTCATGATGTATATGCTTTGATAGATCCGGGCTCCACATTGTCATATGTTACTCCATATATTGCGGGTCAGTTTAGAGTCAAACCGAAGTCGATCAAACCCTTTGAGGTGTCTACACCCGTTGGTGAATCGGTAATAACTAGCCGAGTATATAGAAATTATATAGTTGTGATTTGTGACCATTATACTATGGTTAACTTACATGAGTTAAAAATGGTGGATTTTGATGTTATTATGGGCATGGATTGGTTGGCTTCTTACTATGCCAATGTTGATTGTAGAACGAAAATGGTTTGTTTCCAATTCCCGGGAGAACCAGTTTTAGAGTGTAAAAGGAATACTGCGTCACCAAAAGGTAGGTTTATTTCCTATCTAAAGGCAAGGAAAATGATCGCAACAGGTTGCATCTATCATCTAGTTCGGGTTCAAGATGTAGAAGCTGAACCGCCAACTCTTCAGTCAGTTCCCGTAGCGAATGAGTTTCCGGATGTATTCCTGGAAGAGCTTCCAGGCCATCCTCCAGAAAGAGAGATTGATTTTGCCATTGATGTGTTGTCGGACACCAAGCCTAGATCTGTTCCACCTTATAGAATGGCTCCCGCAGAGTTGAAAGCGTTGAAGGAAAAATTGAAGGACTTGTTTGAGAAAGGATTTATTAGGCTTGGCTCTTCCCCGTGGGGAGCACCCGTGTTGTTTGTCCGAAAGAAAGATGGATCCTTGCGAATGTGCATTGACTATCGACAACTGAATAAGGTGACGATTAAGAATAAATATCTTCTTTCGAGGATTGATGACCTATTTGACAAATTACAAGGCGCCAAATGGTTTTCAAAGATAGATTTGAGATCCGGGTATCATCAAGTGAGAGTTAGGGAGAAAGATATCCCTAAGACAGCCTTTAGAACAAGATATGGACATTTTGAGTTCCGGGTGATGTCATTTGGACTAACTAATGCACCGGCAGTATTTATGGATTTGATGAACGATGTGTTCAGGCCCTTCCTAGATTTATTTGTGATTGTATTCATCGATGATATCTTGGTGTACTCTAGATCCGAGGCAGAGCATGCTGATCATTTGCGTACTGTCCTTAGAGTTCTTCAAACTCAAGAGTTGTTTGCAAAATTTTCTAAGTGTGAGTTTTGGTTGAACTCAGTGACATTTTTGGGGCACATTGTTTCAGCCGATGGTAGTCGGGTAGATAGCCAAAATATTGAGGCCGTGAAGACCTGGCCAAGGCCCACAACTCCTACGGAGGTTCGTAGCTTTCTGGGCTTAGCAGGTTATTACATGAGATTTGTAGAAGGCTTTTCTTCTATTTTGGCGCTACTCACAAAGCTGACCCAGAAATCAACAAAGTTTCAATGGACGGATGCTTGTGAACGTAGTTTCCAAGAGCTAAAGGATAGATTAACTTCTGCCAAGTCCTGACACTCCCAGAGGGATTGGAAGGCTATGTTGTTTATTGTGATGCTTCAGGCATTGGGCTAGGCTGTGTATTGATGCAACATGGTAAGGGGATTGCGTTTGCTTCAAGGAAATTACGAAAACATGAGAGAAATTATCCAACCCATGACCTTGAATTGGCTGCAGTAATTCATGCATTAAAGATGTGGAGACATTATTTGTATGGTGTCCATGTGGATATTTATACAAATCATGAGAGCCTTCAGTATATCTTCAAGCAGAAAGAGTTAAATTTGCGGCAACGACGATGGTTGGAATTGCTAAAGGATTATGATGTTGATATCCTATATCACTCCGGAAAGGCGAAATTTGTGGCTGATGCTCTTAGCCGTAGATCTATGGGAAGTTTGTGTGATGTTCGGCTAGAGAAAAGAGAAATGGCTCGTGAGCTCCAGCAGTTAGCTAGCCTAGGAGTTGGAGTAGTGGACTCAGGTAGCATAGGAGCTACCATTCAGAATTTAGCAGTCTCGTCACTAGTAGTGGAAGTGAAAGAGCGACAATACGAAGATCCCATGCTAGTTCATTACAGAGATACACTCTCTCAGAAAGAGAAGTCATCATTTGAGGTCTCAGGACATAGAGTTCTCTGATGCCGAGGCAGATTATGTGTTCCTGATGCGGCAAGATTATGCCACCAAATATTGAGAGAAGCCCATTGCTCCCGTTATTCTGTTCATCCCGGAGAAACAAAAATGCAACATGATCTAAATCTATTTATTGGCGGAATGGGATAAAGAAGGATATAGCAGAATTTGTAGCTCAATGTCCCAATTGTCAACATGTCACACCCCGACCTTACTAGGGTGTGATGGGAACCCGACCCCATATTCGGAGCCGAGCGAACCCGCTGACTCTTATTACCTACTTAATCTCCTTAGACTCTTACCTCAATAAGAAATGAAAAACATAATAAAGCTTTCAGAATTTTTTTTTCTTTCTTTTCCATCGTACTCAACTCAAATAGAATCTGTAATCTCATCGACTTTGATACATAACACAAAATGACATATCGACTGTGGAGCCGATTACAATACCGACATTCTATACCCACGACTCTGTCTGCAAAGTCTCTAACATCGACTCAGAAATTCTAGCACACAAGCTCTGACTCGGCAGCACTCCCAAGAACAAGTGGGATCTACCAACTTCGCTGGAACCTCTTCTATACTAGATTTTGCTCGTCTGGGTGTACCTGCGAGGCATGAACCGCAGCCCCCGAAGAAGAGGGGTCAGTACGAGCAATGTACTGAGTATGTAAGGCATGTATAGTAACACAGTAAGGAATATAAATATGAATAATAACTGTATGGAAATATAGAACATGTCATAAGATAAAAGAGTAACCTGTACATGTGAGTGCCGTTTAGGCGGATGCCCTGCATGCTTAGTGCTGCGGAACGTGCAGCCCGATCCATATATATACATATATTACTGCGGAACGTGCAGCCCGATCCATTTGAAAACATTTCTTTTTCAAATATATATAGAAAATAGTACATATCATATTGCTGAGGCGTCGGCTCCGATCCATTTAGCCACATATCCCGCGTCCGGGCATCCCGCGTTCGGGATGGTATCATGTCCTGTAACACCAACCGATCAGGTGGCTACGCGTATATAACGCTCTGCCCTTTTCCCATCTTCCCTATATACATATATATATACATATACATATATCATATAGTAGCATGCAGGAGAGCCCAAAGAAAGTCATGTATCTATCGGAGTGACGTAAGGTCGGTAACCTCCGATTTATATTATGGAATAATCAACGTCGATATATCTCACCTCGAAGGGACAATTTATGAGATGAGACCAACAACAATGAGCAACTCAAGGAAATCGTGAAATAAAATCGTTAATCTTATAATAGCATTAAAATCATAAGCTTTGGAACTTCTAGAATCAAACTTATCGTCATCATGCACATCATAGAAAACATCTCATCTTTCTTTTTCTTATAAAGCATACTCATCTTCAACGTCATAAGAAAATCTTTTGAGGATAAAAACATTATGGAAATCATTTACGGGTTACTAGGGAGAGAATCATGTCATAGAATCATAAAAGTCTAATTTTCTGAAAAAAACAAGTAAGATATGGAGTCAATTATGAAATCATAACATCGGGATCATGCCTTTGAAAAAAAAAGGGACGAGCCTTAACATACCTGTTCCACGTCCTATTAGCTACGCTTAATTGTCCAAGCTCGTTATCGCTAGTCTACATTCAAGAAGATTGACACAATCATTAGATTCATTATCATATACTTGTCTTAGTCTTTCAAATGAAGTCGTGCATAATCTGCCGAAATTTCGGCAGCATTTCCCCTGTAAATACACCATCCCCGAGAATCTAACTCGGCCAATTTTATCAACAACAATCCGAGAATTCAACTCGGCCAAATTATCAACAACAATATCAACCATCATACTATCAACTTCAACAATCAATCCAAAACATGTTCTAACATTAACAACCTTCGTCACACAATTCAACGGTATTTCATTTATATTCAATTCAATCGCCAACAACATCAACAACAATACCAATAGTATTAATACCATTTCCAACACCAACGTATGCCATAAAATAGCCCGCACACTGTTTTCTAGATTTCTCAACCCACCAAATTTGCGTTATACTTATATAATAATTTTATTTCCGTAAAGGAGTCAGAATTCATCTGAACAACATCAATAACAACATCCTCCACATTTTACAAGTTAACTACATTTATTTTCATCCAAAATTCTCTTCAAATTTCATTCCATAATTCACAATGCCAACGGACGAATTTATATCGCTATTTTTCCCGTTCTAATCCGTTAAAACTTTAAATAAACTTATTAGCAATGAAAAAGAACCTTATCCATACCTTAATCATTCAGCCACCACGTTATCATCCTCCTCCTTGGTTGATTTTTAGCTCAAATTGAAGACAACGCAGCGTACAACACTTTTCCCTTCATGGGCTTGGGGATTCGAGGCTCAGATTTTGGTCAAAATTGGTTTTTCTTCTCCAAGGCTTTTTCTCTATCTCTCTCCAGAATTTTCTGGTTGTTCCAGATCTTAAAATGAGGAGGGAAGGCCTGAAATATCACTTATATAACATGGGTCATGGGCCTAACCCGGTTGGGCCCGAGTTGGGCCTAGCCCATTGACTTTTTGACCTTAAAACGTACATATCTCCTTGGACCGACGTCACCTGGGAACCCACGACCTATGGTTGGAAAGATAATTCACTTATCTAAAACTTCTATTTCTTGGTATTTTTCCAAATTCCAAACTTATAATACCGTTTTTGCCTCTCGAAGTCAGGTCACCCGAAAACGTTTTCTTAAAAATATTTGTTTGGAGGACTTCCACTTTGATTCGGCTCAAGGGTCCTTCTTGAGTTGTGTTCAACTTCACATGTGTGCTTCATATAACTTGTCACGTGTTCCTAAAAAATCTCGATGTGTGGGCCCCACCTCCGCTTACGACTATACGAAATATAATACCATCAACGTGAGTTTGAATTATGTAGAGACAACATGATTGTCAATTTTGAGGAAGCACGTGTCACGATCATACTCTTAAAACGCGGGGTATAACACAACAAGTGAAAATCGAGCACCAAAAGTCGGGCGGATTGTTGCAAGCTATAGAAATTCCAACTTGGAAGTGGGAAGTAATTAACATGGACTTCATTACAGGCTTACCCCGTTCTCGACGTAAGTATGACTCTATATGGGTGATTGTGGATAGGCTCACGAAGTCAGCTCATTTCTTACCAGTGAGAACTACATATGTGGCAGAAGATTATGCAAAACTTTATGTTACAGAGATAGTGCGACTTCATGGTGATCCAGTATTTATTATCTCTGATAGAGGAACTCAATTTAAAGTTCATTTTTGGAAGTCCTTCCAAGAGGGTTTGGGGACTCATGTGAGCCTTAGCACGACATTTCATCCGCAGACTGACGAACAAGCTAAACGTACCATTCAGACTCTCGAGGATATGCTACGGGCATGTATGATGGATTTTGGAGGTAATTGGGATTATCACTTACCACTTATTGAATTTGCTTATAATAATAGTTATCATTCTAGAATCCAAATGGCACCATATGAGGCTTTATATGGGCGAAAGTGTAAATCCCCAATTGGGTGGTTCGAAGTAGGAGAGACTAAATTGATAGAGCCAGACTTGGTCCAGCAAGCCATAGAGAAAGTTAAGCTCATACAAGATCGGTTATCAGCAGCCCAAAGTCGTCAAAAGTCCTATGCGGATAATCGTCGAAGGGACTTAGAGTTCCAAGTGAAAGATTGTGTATTCTTAGAAGTGTCACCAATGAAGGGTGTAATGAGTTTGGCAAAAAGGGGAAGCTTAGCCCCCAGTACATTAGGCCTTATGAGATTGTGCGCAAGGTAGGCGAAGTGGCTTCCAAGTTAGATCTACCTTCTGATCTAGAGTTAGTTCACCAAGTTTTCCATGTTTCGATGCTTCGTAAATGTGTTGGAGATCCTACTAAGATTGTGCCAGTGAATGATGTTCAAGTGACAGAAAAGTTAACTTATGAAGAGGTACCCATTGCCATATTAGATAGGCAAGTACGGAGGCTTAGAAATAAAGAAGTAGTCTCAGTTAAGGTTTTGTGGAGAAATAATAACTGAGAAGAAATGACATGGGAAGCGGAAGAAAATATGAAATCCAAGTACCTGCACTTACTTCAACCCCCGGGAGAGATCCAAGATGAGACATCAAGATCATGAGGTATGTATGTTTTCCGTTTTATGCATTTGGGTTGTGTGTGGCCAAACTTTATTGCTATTATGTTGTGGCCCTGTGAGGCATTGTTATTATGGGCTGTTGTGACTGGATGGTGGTGCCATATTACAGGGGAAACTCTGGCGAAATTTTTATAGAATCCCCGAGAACCTAACATTCGAGGACGAATGTTCTTAAAGGGGGAAGAATGTTACACCTCAAAAAATTCCCCGTTGATGCACAGTGAATAGACTAACTAAGGGCACGAAGTATATGGTATTTAAATAAGTAAGGAATGACATTTGATGACCCTAATTAAGATTTCAAAGACATTCTAGGTAAGAGAAGAAAGTTTTCCAAGAGAAGGCAAGGCATACGATAGGTATCGAAAAGGATTTACGAGTATCGAATTAATGATGACTTAGTGATGTTTTCTAGAAGGGTTCCATAAGGATTGGAGATCGAACGAAACAACGGAAACCATTTCAGGGAAGTGGAGTTATACGACTACTTATACGGTCCGTATAAGGGGTCCGTATAACTCCCAGCTGGGAGATGATTTTTTGGTTGGTGAACCACGTCAACTTATACGGGTCGTACAATACTATACGAACCATATAAGTGTCCGTATAGTACCCGACGAAGGACACCTCAAAAAAATTTCCGTTGATGCACAGTGAATAGACTAACGAAGGACACGAAGTATTCAATATTTCAATAAGTAAGAAATAGCATTTGATGACCCTAATTTAGATTTCAAAGACATTCGTGGTAAGAGAAGAAAGTTTGCCAAGGAAGGCAAGGTATATGTTAAGTATCGGAAGAGATTTGCGAGTAACAAGTTAATGATGACTTAATGATGTTTTGGAGAAGAGTTATGACGTCCCTTAGATTGTTAATGAGGTGCTAAACAAGCGTTAAGAAGGTTCCATAAGGATTGGAGATCAAACGAGTCGACGAGAACGAGTTCGGAGAAACTGAGCATTATACGGCCCAACATACTGGCCATATAAAATATATTGGCCATATGTTAGGCCGTATATTCATCCCAGATTGCCAACCTCACTGGACCAAATCTACGTCCAGACATACGGTCAGTATAATTTATACGGACTGTATGTTGGTCCGTAGAATCTGGTTGGGACAGATTGAGAATTATTAATAGGGGATCAAGTTCATTTCATTTAATTTCCTTTTCACTCCCCTTCTCTATAGAACATTTCTACACACCTCTCCTACAAGAATTCAAGAGATATTAATGATCAACTTCATCAAACCAAGAGAATCAAGTGTAAGAAACTCATCCAAGACAAGAAATCCAAGTGCAGGTGGAACTAGGGTTTTGCTCAAGTGAAGTGTTTCCACCCAAGGTCCATTCCTACACTATCTAAGGTAATTTTTATGGTCTTTCCATGTTGTTTGAGGTATTGAGAGGTTGAAAGACTTGGATTGTAGAAGGAGATAGAAAATAGGTCATGAATATGAGAATAGTGATATTTGTGAGTAGTAGCTTGGATTTAGTCATGAATCATGATATGTTGTGATTTTGATTATGTTATAAATGACATTTAGAACATGGTATAGATATTGTATATGAGTGAACGTAATAGTGTGCTATGACCATGGATATGGATGATTTGAAGTGAATTGTGAAATATGGATAATGTAGGTGAATAAAGACTATTTTTATGATGTTGTGAATGTTATTATTAATGTTTGGGAGTTGCTATATGATATGAAGGATTTCGTATAAATAAAGGAGATGCTGCCCAATTTTCTCTAGCTTTAGTCAAGTATGCTAAGCTATCGATTTTCTAATGTTGGCCTAACTCTAATGATGGTAGAAACGGGAGTTTTGAAGGAGAACGCTCAAGCGATAGAATAGTTGAACGAAAAGGTATGTAAGGCTAACCCTTTTTTCAATAAGGCATGGTTCTTTGGCCATATGTCTATTCTTTCATGAGCCTATGATGTCCTCCAAATGATTCTATCTCTAAAGCTACTAAAGCTCACGATTCTCGTTGTGTAACGATTCTATGAAATTCCTTATATAATGAGTGGTCCTCTAAGGATAGATGTAATAAAATGATGAGAGTAATGATGTCAAAGATGCTTTTGAGCTCTTATGCATATATGTTTATGTATGACTATTATGTAACCCCGAGCTCATATGGCCGGGTATGATATGTATTGCGCGCGCACCACTGCAGTTGGGTATGGATAACACAGAGCCTTGGTAAGGCCAGCTATGTATAATCACTGAGCCTTGTCATGGCCGGGTATGTGAAACACCGATCCTTCATGGTCGGGTATGCTATGAATATGAATATGTAAATGAATATTAATATGTAAATGAGTACGGATACGAATACGGATACGGATATAGATGTATGTACACAATCACGCATTAGAAAATGAATGTCCCTATGAAAAAAAAGTAAGTGTTTATGACGATGGTTCTTCTACCTCCCGTCTTATGCTATTTCTTATGTTGTTTATTATGCTTCTATAATGATCTTGATCATGCTTTACATACTTAGTACATTCTTTGCACTGACGTCCTTTTGTTTGTGGACGCTGCGTCATGCCCGCAGGTGGCCAAGGAGATAGGCTTGATCTATTGCTTTATTACTCAGGGACTGCATAGCGGAGCTCTATTCCATTTGGAGCTACAGCTTTTGGTATCTATTCTTTTGTGTACATAGTTATGGGCATGGTGGGGTCCTGTCCCGCCTATATGATATGACATACTCTCCTTAGAGGCTCGTAGACATATGTATATGGTTAGATGTATTTGGCCTTGTCGGCTTATATTTTGGATATCATTTTGTTAGCCTCGTCGACTTATGTATATTGTTGTGGTTATAGTTGTTGATGGTGATATAAATGTATTGTTTCCCAATGGAAATATTATGATTGATGGATATAAAGCATGATTTAGCTATGCGGCTCACCTAGATGTAAATGTGTATGCACGTTAAGAGGTGCCCGGGTGGGGTAGCATCGGGTACCCATCATGGCCCTTCGGTTGGGTCGTGACAGTGATATTAACAAGTTCAATGCAAGGTATGAGCACAAATAAGTCTAGAAATGATAAGAGTACGTGTGAAAGGAAAATGAGAAGAGAAGCAATGAAGATATGTCAAGTTAAGGAGAACAATGGTACGATTGGACATAACCTGTTGAGAGGAAGGTATGTGCAGGGCATGAATTCACTAAGAGAACACCTGAGGAATTATTGAGAATGTAAGACTAGTTTAACATTCAAGGACGAATGTTCCTAAGGGGGGAAGGATGTTACATCCCGTACTTTTATACGTAAAGTTTCATTGTGAGTTAGTTGACGAAGACTTAAAAGGCGAGGTTATCGTCAAGGTCATAAGGAATTATACATGCTCATTCTTTATACATGAGAGCTTGGAATCATGCTTAGTAAGTATCGGGAAGGTTGGATGTTAAGCGAATCGAAGAAATCAAGTTTGTTGAAACTTTGGGAAAATTTGGCAGAATTCGGGACAAAAATTTTGGGTCAAATTTATAAAGGCATATCTCCTAGAATATTGTCACGACCCAACCCCGTGCCCCGCGACTGGTACCCTAACTGGGTACCCGTACATACCTACCCGACCGACTTTCGAATCATACGGATTTTTTTTTTTTAAAAACAGCTGTTACAGAAGTAAGCCGATACAGATACGGCACGCGCGCAAACATACATATATATACATACATACCTGAACATACAGACATTTACATATAATCCGATAAGGCTAACATACCGACGAAACCCGTAACCCACACATCTATCTACAGGCCTCTAAAGACATACAGAATCATATGACGGGACAGGGCCCCGCCGTACCCAGAATTTCCATACATACAGAACATACGGAAGAACAGAAGATATATACCAAAAGTATATGCTCCGGATCGAAGGAGCTCTTCAAACAGCAGAGTCAGAAACCTACGCTGGCGGCGTATCACCTGGTGCGTCTGTACCTGCGGGCATGTAGCGCAGTCCCCGAAGAGCGGGGGTCAGTACGAAAAATGTACCGAGTATGTAAAGCAGAAACATAGCAAATATAAACATAGTCCGAACCGGAGTCACAGAAATATAACGGACAGACCCATAAATCAGACGGACGGACAGAGTCATGATCCAGACAGACATACAGAGTCGTGGTTCATACAGATAAACAAAATCATGGTTCGGACAGACAGACGGAATCATAATACGGACAGACGAGCAGAATCAGTATCCATACAGACATACAGAATCGGAGTCCATACGGGCGTACCGAATAAAAACCCATACGGACATACAAAATCAGAATCCATACGGACATACAGACATAGTCGTAATTCAGACGGACAGACAGAAGTATGTCGGACAGAATTATGCATACAGAGTAGTACAAAGTCATACAGAATCATACAGAGGCATGTGCTTAAATAAATACAGATGGCACACGCATACATTCATACAGATCCCGGCCCTGTCTGGGGGCGCGGTAACAGAACCCGGCCCTCTTAGTACGGGACGCGGTGGACAGACAGAATCAGATCAGATCATATGCCATCCTGGCCGCCATCCCCATACACAGATCATAATATCATACAGACATACAGATCCTGGCCCGTACGCCGAGGGACGCGGTGAATAATGCAGAGAAATATGCACGATAACAGAACCTGGCCCGGGACGCAGTGAAGGAATGCATTGAGACAGACACGAACCGATAAATGAGAAACTACTTACATACAGACTCAACATACAGACTCAATCAAACTGAAGGGTGCCAAACTGCGAGTCAAAATCAGAGTATACGGATAGTATGCATAGTACACGCCTATATCCTACTTGGGAAGGCACGACAGATTATTATCAAAATCAGATTCTCAGATGTTCAGAAATCGTTTTGTAAGAATTTCATAAAAATAGTTGTATCATAATCAAAATAATAGTTCAGATGGTTTCTGAGAAAATCGGACAAAACGGAAGTATTTAAAGTATTACAGAAGATATCGGGCCTTGCGGGCCCGCCTCGGACCAACTCGAGGCGACATAGGTAAATTATCGCTAATAGACCTTATGAGGTCATCCATAATCGTTTGGAAGTGTTCCGACTCCGTTTAGGGAAGTTTTGTACAAAAACTCACTTTAAAGGCAATTTGTAAGAAAATAGCTTCAATTGAATTGAAGGAATTGGAGCGGTTTTCCGTCTCGAATTCCGGGGAACGGAGTCGTACTTAAGGCTCGCGGCCGAGCCTATCACATCCAGAACATGCCTAGGAACAAAGGGAAATGCTTCACATACCTCGATAGCGCCTTACGCTCGCTTGGCATCGACTTCAATTTCGTCCAAAATCTAGAAATGGTCAAGTTTACCATTTGTTAGTTTCAAACTTTTCAATAATTCAACTTAACACAGACTTGCCTACCGAAATTTCGGCAGCATTTCCTCTGTTTATAAGACATCCCCGAGACTTAGCTCGGCTCAATTCATCATCACAACAACCCAGAAATAGCATCAATAACAACAATATGCATTAAACATACGATATGGCATCACTAGCCATCCTTTCGACATAACGAAACATTTTGCGTTTCAACCTTACATTTCCAACCCAAACTTATTATTCCTATATTCATCATTCATCAAAATCATTACAACATACGTCGGAGGCATATCATACCATTTCCACACAATATACACAAGATATGCAAAACATACCAACTTTCCATTAAGCCACTACTTGTCCAATTTTTCCTAACTTTCAACATACAAGTTAATTATACATTTCCATCTTCCAAATTCATCAACAATAATCATAATTTACCTCTTGATACTTTCATTTCCATTTTTACATAAACTATAACAAAGTTGCATATTCTCCTACAACAACTTAATAGTCATTTTTCCAAGATAATAGAGATTGTTATCTTCCCATTCACTTCACCATAGCACACTTAGCATGAAAACAAGATCAAATTCATATTCCATACTCAACCTAGCACCACACGGCCACCTCCTATATTTTCCAATTTTCACTAATTCATTCCACTTTCATTTCTAACACAATCTCCATCATACTACAACTAAATTACAACATGAATTCAAGCCATCTTAAACATACAATTCATGCATAAATTCGGCCAACATGCATGATTTTCAACTCACAAAATTTCCATGTTTTTCACTCATTCACACATACTACAACATACATATACCATTTATAACATAGCAAAAGCATGAAATCCTTACCTTTCTTCAAGTTCTTCACTTGGAGGTTAAAATTGCTTTCTTGCCACAATACTTATATCAACTTGTAGAGGGCTTTGCACTTGGTAATAATTTCACAAGAGATGATCTTTTAAACCAAAGAATTGGCTCCTAAATTGTTTTTCTTTCTTTTCTTTCTTTTTCTCTCTCAAACCCGAACCCTCTTGCTTTTTTTTTTCTTGCTTTCTTTTTTTTTCTTGAAGCTTCTTAGAGCTTATCCATGTTATATAATTTCCCATGGAATTTAATTAATCCATGGGCTTGGATTGGCATGTGGCCGGTTGGGCCCCTTAAATTGGGCCTCCCTTCACTTATTTTGTTTTGAGCCCAAAATGGTTGGCTAATTATTGTAACTCATGGGACAAATTTCCCAAAATTCCAATTTTGCCCTTGGCCTCCTTTTGTAATTCCACACCATTGTATTCATAACCTACACATTCATACCAAGAAATGTCCAATTATGGCCTTATTCATCACAAGTCAATTTATCTTGAATTTTTCGAATAAACAAAAATGTCGGATGTAATAAATATGAGGAGTTACGGAACCCATATCTATACATTCATAAGTTCAGCGAGTCTATTTTGCAATGCAATTGGCAGAACTGCATTTGCACATCGACGGTGGGAGTTATGAATCGTCGAAAATCGATGGTCCGTCAATGTACATCGACAGTCCGTCAACAGTGAGGCGATGGAGAATTTTTTGAAATGTTATATATTGATCCATTTTGTTTTATGCTTCATTATTTCACACACCAACAAACCTTAAATGTCCTAATACTCCTCTCAACCCTTTTCCTAATTCCCTCCATCATCCAAGTAAGATTTAAGCCCGTAAAACCCTAGACTAGTTAGAACATCATAGAAACTTATGTTTCTATTGCGTGGTGGTCTTGTGGCCTTAAATAAAAGTATTGTG
The DNA here is from genome assembly GCF_019175385.1 of Lycium barbarum. Lineage (NCBI taxonomy): Eukaryota > Viridiplantae > Streptophyta > Magnoliopsida > Solanales > Solanaceae > Lycium > Lycium barbarum. The sequence goes on along the minus strand of NC_083342.1, from coordinate 38,864,311 downwards.
GTTGTGGTTTTGGACTATATAAGGTATGTTTTCCATCTAAGCTTTCATATTAAATAGTTCATGAAGGATTTTAATAGTTTTAAGTTAAGGAAATTGTGATATAAAGATTACATGTTGGCATGTCGGTGTTGTTGGCTTGGGCTCTGATTTGAAGGAAGTTTTGGGATGGATTTACTTATGCTTTGACTTATAGTTCTTGATTATGTTGTTTTTGATGTTGGTATTGATGTTTGGGCTTGATTTGGAGTTGGCTTGGAATGGAAATTACATGGGAAATGCTGCCCGAATTCCGTTAACTTAAGAACTAGTTTAAACTTGGATTATGAGTTTCCCCTAAACCTAATTATGTGGTAAATGGTCTTGAATGTAGATTTGTGAACTCAGGAAGATAGGCGTTAAGTGATTAAGGAGACGCAAAGGTATGTTAAGGCTATCTTTTCTTTCATTTTGGCATGATCTTATGATATGAACGAACAAGCTAGTAAACGAGCTTTCATATTACTTTATTCTTAGAAGCACTAGGAGTACTTCAGTCTTTCATGTTCCTGTACCCCTCTTATGACAATTCTTTCTGTTCATGGGTCTTGATATTACTTACATTGAGGATGTTAGCCCAAAATATGTCTATCGGAGGTAGTACAACCTTATGTCACTCCGAGAGTTCAATGTTCTCTTTTTATTTATGCATTGCATTCATTTACATATATATGCACATTGTCCCGTGACCATAAGGCGTTATATACGCGTATATTATATGTATATGTGGTATGAGGGAAAGGGATAGGTGTTATATACGCATTACCACCTGATCAGATGGTGCACAGTGATGATGATGATGATGGCCGCAGAGAGGCCGATGGGATATGCGATATGGATCGGGCTGAACGTTTCTCAGCACTACCACCTACATGCATATACATGATTTTCATAGAGAGAATGCATATCATACGCCCTCAGAGGCATTTTCAGTTATACAGAGTTATACAGATAGTTTCAGATATACAGTCATACAGATGCATTCAGATATACAGATTGACTCTCATGTCACAGACTTCTTTCATGATTCTTGTGTATATGCTATTTCATGCCTTACATGCCCGGTACATTATTCGTACTGACTCCCCTATTGCTCGGGGGGAGGGAGGGGGGGGGGGGGAGAGGGGGCTACGCTTCATGCTTGCAGGTCTGCAGATACAGGTTGGTGATCCATCTATTAGGATGTCAGCTCAGCGGATGAAGTTGAGGCACTCTATTTGTTTCGGAGATGCCAGGAGTCAGCATGGTCTTATATATATATATATATATATATATATATATATATATATATGTTTATGGGTATGGCGGGCCCCTGTCCCGACCACAATATGTTATGTTTCTAGTAGAGGCTTGTAGACAGTTATGTATCGTTAGATGGTGTCCATACTTGAAATTTCATTTGTCTTCACAGTTGGTTATAATAGCCTTACTAGCTCATATAGTATGTTCAGTATTTTCATACAGATTCAGAGCAGTTGATATATGCATGTTCCCTATGAGTTATTGTGAGTAACATGATAGCCCTATCGGCCCACCTAGGCTCATATTCATCAAAGATGTATATCAGGTGGTACTTGACTAGTATGGTTAAGTGCCCGTCATGGCTCTCCAGTTTGCGTCATGACACTATCACCTAGCCAAAACAAGTTGATAGCAACCAAAATCACCTCAACTGAGTTCTAGACCTCAAAATATGAAATTATGAAATGTCCCATCGAATTTGAAAATAAATTCTACCTAGATATAGACCCTTCTTCGTGAACACGATATGGTTCTGCGAACCCACTGCATGGATGTTACACCCCGGAAAATTTCGCACTACCTAGACTGAAGACAGCTTAGTGTAAGCCCGAACAAGAGTAAAGCTATACAGGGATTAAGTAGGAAGGTTATATCATAAGAGTGTAGTCATATGTATATATGATGTGTGGAGACCAAATGGGGTGAATCAGTTCATATGTCACTTGACGAAAAGCCCTCGTTGTTGTAAGCCAAGTGGGGCCCACACGCCGGAGTTTCATGGAGGACATGTGAAGAGACATATGAGTAGTATATGGAAAGTTTAGCAATTCCTAAGAAGGACCCATAAGCCAAATATGCGCATAAGCCCTCCAAAAGGACGATTTAAGGAAACATTTTAGGATAATCTGACTTGGAGGGGTCAAAACTATATTATAAATTTGGAATTTGGAAAAACACAAATAATAAAAGTTGTAGCTAATTGGATTATCTTTCCAACCATAGGTCGTGGGTCCTCACACGATATCGGGACCAAGAGTTATGACCTTTTTACTGAACGAAGGTGCAGTCAGAAAAAATAAGCCAGCGCGAACGTGCTGAAGGAAAAATAAGTCGGTCCAGGCAGAACCTGGACCGCTGTTTAAAGGGGGAGAACCCATCATTTTCGTCCCAAACACACCAAGAACCCCTCAAATATTCCAGAAAATTCCCCAACTTTCCACCACCAACTTTTTAGCCCAAAACCAGGTATAATTTCCAAATTCCGGTCCAGACGCCGTATAGTTGCAACTACAAAATTGTGTACTAGTGCGTTGTGGCTTAAGCTCGAGGTGTAGGAGTGAATATATAGCATTCTTATCGAAAGAAATGTATGAATCTCTTGCTATTAACGTTAATCTTAATTAATTTACGGAGAAGGAGTTGCTAAGTTGTTGTAAATTAATTCTGTGGGTGGAAATATGGGACGAACATCATATGGGCTGTTCTATGGAGTAATTTGGTATGGTAAATGATGTTATTGATGTTGGTATTGTTATTGTTGTTATTGGTTGTTGAATTCAGAATTCGGGCTAGGAATATAAACAGGGGAGATGCTGCCCGATTTTCGACAGAATATACAATAGTTTGGTTTGAAACATGGAATAAGTGTTTGACGAAGAGGATAACGTTAGTATAAATCCTCTTAAATGTAGACTTACGAGCTCGGACACATAAGCGTAGCCAATAGGAGGTTGAACAGGTATGTTAAGGCTCGTCCCTTTCTTTCAAAGGCATGATTCCGATGTTATGGTTTCATAAATTTTTCCGTAACCTTCTTGTTTTCAAAAACTAAAAGTCCATGGTTATTAAACCTTCTCATGATGTGGAGGATAGGAATGATTTTATAATGGTGACAACGATAATGAAGATTTTTTGTTCATGATTTCAAAGCGAATATGAGAATGTGGGGTTACTTCTAGATTTTCTCAATTTTACTCATATATGACGACTCTACTTCTAAAATCTCCAAAGTGTATGTAAAGTTACCCCTTCTTTCTTTTTGGCATGGACTACATAAATTGAGAAAACGACGAACATACATGACTCCAATGAACTCTAATTCTCAGTAGTGCTTGACATGATAATTGTCTTTGATTCTCAAGTGTTAGTTTACTCTAATTATTTCATTGAGCCTCAGATGATGATTTAGTTTGCATATGGTTGCTCATGATATTCTACTCGTGCATACCGTTAACATATCATTCACCGAGTCCCGGGCCGGGTACGTAATCGTGCACAGTTTCATTGCATTATTCACCAAGTTCCTCACTAGAGGGCGGGCTATGTATATTATATGTTTCACCGAGTCCCTCACTAGAGGGCTGGGTACGTATTATATTTCACCGAGTCCCTCACTAGAGGGCCGGGTACTATATATATATGATGATTTCACTGCGTCCCTCACTAGAGGGCCGGGTACGGTATGTATATGATGACTTCACCGAGTCCCTCACTAGAGGGCCGGGTACGGTATATATAGATATGTATGACTCTCATCTCATAAGGCACAGATGCATTGGTATCCTTGATTATAATACTTGTCTCCTGTCATCTTCTACTCAGACATGATCTTCATTATTGTACTTCATGCCTTACATACTCAGTACATTTTCCATACTGACCCCCTTTCTTCGGGGGCTGCGTTTCATGCCCGCAGGTACAGACACTCAGTTTGGTGATGCTCCGGCTTAGGACTTCTGCGCAGCTGCTTGGAGAGCTCCATTGTTCCGGAGCTTGAGTTATTTTGGTATAGACCCTTTTGATGTAGACTTTGTTATACTCTTAGAGATCTGTAGACATATGTGGGTTGTGTATCCATATTTTGGCCAGCTATATCGATGTAGTTCGTTTTGGATATTTTCGTGTATAGTGGCAGCCTTGTCGGCCTGCGTATCTCGTTATGTTTGGTTAGCTGTGGCTTCTCAAGAGACAAGTTTTTTTTGGTTTATGACATGATGAGTTTACAGCGTGCTTTTACAGGTTGTCATATTGTTTTCAATTTCAGTCTGATTATGTCTAGTGGGTCGTACATGGGTGCCCAGGTTGGGCACTAGTCATGGCCCATCGGTTTGGGTCGTGACAATGGACCTGCCCCGACTCGTCTCGAACACGATGTCACCATCACGATCACGATCACGATGAACAGGCTGACCTGACCCAATTTGATGGGACATTTCATAATTTCATATCCGAATTCGTTAACCCCAAATGTTGACTTTGGTCAAAACATTTCCTTATTTCCACTCAAGAGCTTCAAATTTTATATTTTATTCTCCGATACTCACCGGATTACTTCGAGAATTGTGCTACCCATCCTGGCAAGTCAAAATACCATTTTAGAACTACGTGAAGCGTCATTTAGGGGGTAGGAGTCCTAATGCTCAAAACAACCTAACGGGTCGTTCAGAATCACTACTAAAAAACTGGCAAAAACGGACGGAAAAAACCGATGGAAAAACTGACAGATTCTGTTGGTGTTTTCAATATTCTTTTTAAGAAAACCGACGGACTGCGTCGGTTATTTTTTGCTCAAAAATGCGTGAAAAAATATAATTATTTTCTATTTTCTAAAATAAACCGACGAAGTCCATCGGTTTTTTATTTTTATTTTATTTTTTATTTTTTTTATAAAAAAAGTATATATTAAATCAATGTAAGTTTATGAACAAAGAATATCAGTGGTCTAGTGGTAGGGCCCTTTAATGCCAAGAAGCATACCCGAATTCGATTCCAAGTTGTTACATTTCCTTCTTTTATTTTCAAACAAAAAAAACCATGGAGTCGGTCGGTTTTTTTTTTTTTTTTTTTACAAAACCGACTGAGTCCGTCGGTTTCGAAAAGCAACGTAACGTAAACCGACGGACCGTGTTGCACCGATTTTCCTTCGGTTTTCAGCAGTCCGTCGGTTTTGGCCGTTGATTTTTGCCTTTTTTTTAGAAGTGAATCAAGCTAAAATTCGCACTTGGAGAATTTGGCATAAAGCTTCCTCTCTTGTAGAATCTGGAGCACAATCCTTAAATATTGCTCATCTCTTCCCTACTACGGGAATATATTAATATGTCATCAATGAAAACAATGACAGTGAAATGTAGGTATTTCTTATCAACCGGTTCATCAAGTTCATAAATGGTGTTGGGGCATTAATCATCCCAAAAGATATGAGTGGAAACTCATAATGCCCATAACACGTCCTAAAAGTTGTCTTAGGGATATCAGTTTCCCTAATCTTCAATGAATGGTATCTGGACCTCAAAGGGATCTTAGATAAGACACTGACACGTTGTAACAGGTCAAATAGATCATCAATCCACAAACATTGGTCCTTGTTCTTTAAAATTACTTTGTTCAAAAGACGATAATCAATGCACATCCACAGTAACTTATCCTTCTTATTCACAAATAGGACAAGAGCACCCCATGAGGAGATACTCAGTCTAATGAACCCTTTTCTCAATAAATCTTGTGATTACTCATTCAATTCCTTTAACTCCACTAGTCCTATCCTGTATGGTATACATATATAAGTTGTGCGCCCGATACCAAATCAATCCCAAAGTCAATGTCATGATCTAGGAGATGCTAGGTAAGTAAATAGAAAGCACCTCTGGAAAATCCCTGACCACTAACACTAAATAAAGAGTAGGAGTCTCCGTGCAAGTGTACTGGTGTTACACCTCGGAAAATTCCCCGTTGATGCACAGTGAATAGACTAACGTAGGGCATGAAGTATACGGTATTTCAATAAGTAAGGAATGAAATTTGATGACCCTAATTAAGATTTCAAAGACATTCGAGGTAAGAGAAGAAAGGTTTCCAAGAGAAGGCAAGGCATACGATAGGTATCGAAAAGGATTTACGAGTATTGAATTAATGATGACTTAGTGATGTTTTATAGAAGGGTTATAACGTCCCTTATATAGTTAATGAGGTGCTAAACAAGTGTAAAGAAGGTTCCATAAGGATTGGAGATCGAACGAAACGACGAAAACCATTTCAGGGAAGTGGAGTTATACGACCACTTATACAGTCTGTATAACTTTATACGGTCCATATAAGGGGTCCGTATAACTCCTAGCAGGGAGATGATTTTCTGGTTGGTGAACCACGACCACTTATACGGGCCGTACAATACTATACGGACCGTATAAGTGTCCGTATAGTACCCGACGGGCTAATTTTTAGTTTTTGTTATAAATAGATGCCTTGGGTTCTTTTACCTCATTTTTTATCTTCCACAAGTATTGAGAGCTCAAAACCCTTCTCTAAGCACATTCCACTCAAGTTCAAGAGAACACAAAGATCAAAAGACTAGAATCAAGTGTTTATGTGTTAAAAAGCTTCCAAGGGTTAGAGGACCACAAAAGATTCCATTGGAGGTGAACTATGGTTTTGGTTCAATTGAAGTATTTCCACTCAAGGTTCACTCCTAATCCATCTAAGGTAAGTTTTATGGTATTTCCATGTTGTTTAAGGTAATGGGAAGTTGAAACACTTGGATTGTAGACGGATATAGAGAATGGGTCATGAATGTGGGAATAGTGTCATTTTTGAGTAATACCTTGGATTGAGTCATGATTCTTAATGTGTTGTGATTATGGTTATGTTATAAATGATGTTAAGCACATGGGATAGACATTGTATATGAATGAATGTAATCGTGTGCTTTGACCATGGATATGGATGATTGGAAGTGAATTGAGAAGTAAGGATAATGTATGTGAATAAATGGTATTGTTATGATATTGTGAATGTTCTTATTAATGTTTGGGAGTTGATATATGATATGGAGGAAGTCGTATAAATAAAAGAGGTGCTGTCCAATTTTCTCTAGCTTTAGTCATGTATGCTAAGCTATCAATTTTCTAATGATAGTATAACTCTAATGAAGGTAGAAACGTGAGCAATGAAGGAGAACGTGCAAGTGATAGAATAGTTGAATGGAAAGTTATGTAAGGCTAACCCTTATTTCATAAGGCATGGTTCTTTTGCCAAATATCTAATCTTCTATGAGCCTATGATGTCCTCCAAATGATTCTATCTTTAAAAGATACTAAAATCATGATTCTCGATATGTTACGATTGTACTAAATCCCTCCTATGATGAGTAATCCTCTAGGGATAGATGTAATGAACGAAGATAATAATGATGCTAAAGACGCTTATGAGCTTTTATGTATATGTGCCTATATATGGCTATTATGAAACCCCGAGCTTATATGGCCGGGTAGAATATATATATATATATATATATATATATATATATATATATATATATATATATATATATAATGCGCGCGCACCACTGCATTTGGGTACGGACAACCCTGAGCCTTGGTAGGGCCAGTTATGTATGACCTTGAGCCTTGGTAAGGCCAGGTATGTATAATCACCGAGCCTAGCCATGGTCGGGTACGCGAAACACCGAACCTTCGTGGTCGGGTATGTTATGTAAATGATAAATATATGAATATGTGTATAAATATGAATATGTATATGAATATGATATGAATATGAAAATGTAAATGAGTACGGATATGAATACGGATACAGATATGGATGTATTTACACAATCACGCATTAGAAATGGAAAGTCCCTATGAAAGGTGAGTAAGTGTTGATGACGATGATTCTACTATCTCTCATCCTATGCTATTTCTTACGTTGTCTATTATGCTTTCATAATGATGTTGATCATGCTTTACATACTCAGTACATTCTTCATACTGACGTCCTTTTGTTTGTGGACGCTGCGTCATGCCCCTAGGTGGCCAGGGAGACAGATTTGATACATAGCCTTATTACTCGGGGAATACATAGCGGAGCTCCATTTCATTCAGAGCAACTGCTTTTAGTATTTTATTCTTTTGTGTACATATTTATGGGCATAGCGGCGTCCTGTCCCGTCTATATGATATGACATACTCTCCTTAGAGGCTTGTAGACATGTGTATATGGTTAGATGTGTTTGGCGTTGTCGGCCTATATTTTGGATATCATTTTGTTAGCCTCGTCGGCTTATGTACATTGATATGGGCATAGTTGCTAATGATGATATAAATGTATTGTTGTCCAATGGGACTAGTATGATTGATGGATATAAAGTATGATTTAGTTATATGGCTCACCTAGATGTAAATATGAATGTATGGTAAGAGGTGCCCGGGTGGGTTAGCACAGGGTGCCCGCCGCGGCCCTCAGGTTAAGTCATGACAAAAGTGGTATCCGAGCAGTTCTGTCCTAGGGTGTGTCTACGAGCTATGTCCAGTAGGGTCTTGATTATTGGTGTGTTGCGTGCCACACTTATAAACAAGAGGTTGCGGGCATTTTAGGAATGAATGACCTTCTTTCTTCATAAGATCGTGCGATAGAGCTATGACATAAGAACTTGTTTTTCCTTAACCATGTATTATGTATTTCAGATATGCCTGTAAATAGAAAGGCTACGACAGCCCAAAAGGTCAAGACAGTGGCAGAAAAGAGGGCTGAAAGAGCACCGCCAACAGTTGTAGAGGAAAGTGAGTCCCAGAATGCGGCTCAATCTCAGTCCTCCCATTCAGTGCCTATTTCTAAGGAGTGTGAAAGAGCCTCAAGCCCAGCTCCAGCACCTCCGGCTCCTCCACCGGATGCTTCAGGCCAAGATGTAAAAGAGGCCATTCATTTGCTTACTCAATTGGTTTCTGCCCAGACTCAAAGGCAAAGTACAGGGCAAGGTGATAGGGATGTTAGTGCAAGGGCTAGTGATTTCATTAGCTTGAACCCTCCGGAATTCTTTGGATCAAAGCCGGATGAGGACCCTCAGAATTTCGTTAATGGAATGTTGAGGACACTTCAGTTGATACATGCTTCAGACACCGAATCGGTGGAGTTAGCATCCTATAGATTGAGGGATGTTGCGGTTCATTTGTACACGATTTGGATGACTTCACGGGGAGCTAATGCGCCTCCCCCGGTATGGCAAGAATTTGTAGATGCTTTCCTCCGACATTATTTGCCTCCAGAGGTCCGGCGAGCTAGAGCCGATAAGTTCTTGAATTTGAGGCAAGGTAGCATGAGTGCTTTAAAGTATAGTCTTCGCTTCAATTCTTTGGCCAGGTATGCTTCAGCCATGGTAGCGAATATGGATGACCGAGTGCACCGATTTGTGGAAGGCCTAGGGCCACATTTGATGGATAGGTTCTTGACTGCGTCCCTTCAGGACAATATGGATATTTCACGCATTTAAGCCCATGCTCAAAATTAGAAGAAATCCTACAACAACAAAGGAGTGAGCGTGAGCATGATAGGGGACATAGCAAGAGGGCTAGATCTTTGGGTCTGATGAGTGAGTTTAGAGGCGGGCACGGATAGCAGTTTTCTAGGCATTCAGGCCATTCTATGATTCGTCCGCCTCCACGGTTTTCAGGCCAGAGATTTTATAGGTCCACTCATTCCAGGCTGAATCAGAGTTTTTCCGATTCGCAGTTTAGAGGCGATTCGGGTCAGGCGAGGCCACCCATGCCACGATGTTCCCAGTGTGGGAAGTTACATTGGGGTCAGTGCCGATTGGGTTCAGAGGCTTTCTATTCATGTGGTCGACCAGGCCATATTATGCGTGATTGCCCCTCGATTGGTGGTAGAGGTAGGACCCAGCCTTCAGGGTCGGTAGCCGGATCTTCATCATCCATACGGCCTATGGGGCCAGGTTCACATGCGCCAGTCGGCCATGGTAGAGACAGAGGGAGAGTCCTCAGTTCTAGAGGTCCTCAGCACTGTATTTATGCTTTGGTGGGATGCCAAGATATTGAGTCTTCTCCTAATGTTGTCACAGGTATATTATCGGTATTTTCTCATATTGCATATGCTTTGAATACTGCGTCACCTAAAGGTAGGTTTATTTCCTATCAAAAGGCAAGGAAAATGTTAAACCCCGCATTTTCAGAGCATGAGCATGACACGTGCTTCCTAAAAAAAAATTGATTATGTTGTTGCTACGTAATTTAATCTCACGTTGATAGTGTTGTATCCCGTATTTTAGTACGTCGGATTATTTGTAAGCTGAGGTGGGGCCCACACTTCGAGATTTTTTTTGGACATGTGAAAAATTATATGAAGCACATATGTGAAGTTAGACACAACTCAAGAAGGACCCTTGAGCCAAATCGAAGTGGAAGTCCTCCAAACAAATATTTTTAAGTAACGTTTTCAGGTGATCTGACTTCGAGGGGCAAAAACGGTATTATAAGTTTGGAATTTGGAAAACTACCAAGCAATAAAAGTTTTAGATAATGGAATTAGCTTTCCAACCATAGGTCTTGGGTCCACAGGTGACGTCGGGACAAGGAGATATGGACGTTTTAAGGAAGAAAGGTCCGTGGGTTAGGCCCAATCCGAGCCCAACCGGGTTGGGCCCATGACCCATGTTTATTTAAGTGCAACTTCGGCCCTTTTCTCCTCAATTTTCATACCAAAACACCAGAAAATTCTGGAAAAAGAGAAAGAGGAGCCTTGGAGAGGAGAAAAACCAATTTTGACCAAACTCTGAGCCCCGAATACCAAAGCCCATGAAGGGAAAACTGTTGTACGCTGCGTTGTCTTCAATATGAGCTAAAAATCAATCAAGAAAAATAGGATGGACGTGATGGCTGCACACTTGGGGTAAGATTACGATCCCTTTTCATTGTTAACAAGTTTATTTAAAGTTTTAACGGATTAGAACGGAGAAAATAGAGATATAAATTCGTTTCTTGATGTTGTTGAATTATGGTTTGAGTTTGAGGAGAACTTTGGATAATATATATATATATATATATATATATATATATATATATATATATATATAAATTTCTTGTAGGATGTTGTTATTAATGTTATTGGTATTGATTTCAGCTTCTCTACGGAAATAAAATTACTAAATAGTTATACCGCAAATTGGTTGGTTGAGAAATTTAGAAAACAGTGTGTGGGCTGTTCTATGGCATACGTTGGTATTGGAAATGATGTTAATACTATTGGTATTGTTGTTGATGTTGTTGGTTGTTGAATTGGAATTCGGGCTAGGCATATAAACAGGGGAGATGCTGCCCGATTTTCGGCAGGATATAAAATAGTATGATTTGAAATATGGTACAAATGTGCAATGAAAAGGGTAACGTTAGCATAAATCCCTTCAAATGTAGATTTATGAGCTCGGACAAATAAGCGTAGCTAATAGGAGGTTGAACAGGTATGTAAGGCTTACCCTTTCTTTCTTTTGGTATGATCTTTGTGAAACCAACATGACAAAGTATATGTATATGATTCCAAAGAAACTCCCATTCTTAGAGCCACTAGGATGGCTAACGTTCTTGATTTCCATAAGCTGTTTCATATGGTTTTGATGCGTATCTATGATGTCCGAAGTTCTGTTTGATATGTTTCCAAATTCGAAAAATAATTGATATGACTAAAGTTTTGATTTTCAAATGATAGCACGTTTGATTATTCCATTGAGTCTTTGATATACTTTGATACGTACATATGGTTCCAAGAGTTCTATCTAATTTGATCCATAACGATATTCGAAAAGTACCTAACATGATTGTTGTTCTGATTTTCCAAAAATGGCTTCTAAAACGTTCGTAGAAGGTTCTGTACTTAAAACACCCATAACTTTCTTATACAATGTCGGATTGACCCGAAACATGTTTCTGAGCCTTCAGGTGTCGGTAAGTATACTTGTCTATCGAGTCTTGATTTATGTGCATATAGTTTCTCACGACTCTGCTCGTGCATGCCTTAATGTATCCACCACTGAGTCCCGGGCCAGGATATGTTCTCGTGCGTACTCCACTGCATTGTTCACCGAGTCCCTCTCACTTGCGGGCCGGGACACGTTATATGTATATGATGATATGATGATACGGGGATGGCGGCCAGGATGGCATATGATGACTTTATTCACCGAGACCCGCAATAGAGGGCCGGGACACGTTATGTATATATGGTATAGGATGCTGGTATGCATGATTCTATCCACCGAGTCCCTCAATAGAGGGTCGGGACACGTTATATGTATACATGATATATGATGTTGACAGGCATAATTCTATCCACCGAGTCCCTCACTAGAGGGCCGGGACACGTTATATGCATACAAGATATATGATGTGGATATGTATGATGTTATCCACCGAGTCCCTCACTGGAGAGCCGGGACACGTTATCTGTATATATGACATGATGTGGATATGCATTATTTTCATTTAAAAAGGCAAGTGCTTTGATGTTTTAAAAGGTCATACTTGATTCTTGTAAATCTCTGTTTCAGTTATGATCCTTTTTTCAGTATTCCATGCCTTACATGCTCAGTACATATTCCGTACTGACCCCCTTTCTTCGGGGGCTGCTTTTCATGCCACGCAGGTACACCCAGATGAGTGGAAGGTATTATTAGAAGACTTGCTAGAAGGTGTTCCAGCAGAAATGGCTAGCTCCATTTGCTCCTGGAGTGTTGCCGAGTCAGAGTATATGTGCTATGATTTCTGATTGATGTTAGAGACTTTGCAGACAGAGTCGTGGGTATAGAATGTCAGTTTTGTAAGCGGCTTCATCAGCCGATGTATCATTTTATGTTATGTTACAAATTCCGTATGATTACAGATTTGACTTGTTTCTGAAAGTTTCAAAAAGCATTTTTTATGTTTGTCATTTTTATTGATTAAGAGTTCAAAGGATTATGTATGTAATAAGAGTCAGAGGGTTCGCTCGGCCCTAAGGAATGGTCGGGTGCCCATCACACCCTAGCGAGATTAGGGTGTGACAAATTGGTATCAGAGCAGTTCGTCCTAGGGGTTGTCTGCAAAGTCGTGTCCTGTAGAGTCCTGTTTATGGTGTGAAGCGCTCCACATTTATAAACAGGAGGCTACGGGGCATCTAGGGTGGTTACTCTTCTTTGACCTCTAAGATCGTGCGATAGAGCCAAGTCATTGGAAGTGAGTTTCCTTATACTAACCTTTGGTTTCAGCAGAAGCACAGTATCGACGGGAGAAAGTGAGTGGTGATATGGGAAGTCACAGAGGTAAGTCACTTCGTTGAGGTCACGTTATCAGAATGTATATTTATGATAATGGATCGGTCGACATAGAGGTAAACCTGTGTAAGTACAAGTAGAGGAATTGATTAAAGGTATCTCTTGATGATGAGTTCAGTCATAAGGTTGTGAATTGGACAATTGAATGAATCAGTACAAAGGTAAGCAATGGCACAAAGACTGTATGTCGGGTAAGGTAGGAATATTGCATGTATGATTGAGGTGTAAAGCCGAAGAATGAAAAGGAAAGGTAAACAAAAAGATATAACAAGGCATATCGTTAAAGGATCAGGTACACCTAGAGGTATGATATATAAACCCTTATTGGGATTTTCTATGTATATGCATTTGCTATAGATTATTATTAATAAGGTCGAGCGGAAACTCAAAGGGGCCGAGTATTTATAAGTAAAGGAGACCAAGGTGTGTTCGCTATCATTAGGAATCTAGAAGTCTAGGACAGAAAATAGTCATATATACAGATGAAAGATGGGTATTGAGAATTAAAAAGACCAAAATAGTAATTGTGTAATCGGAAGAGTAAGAGACCCCTTCTAATTCGGAGGGAGATACGTTACGAGAGTGTCTTGGAATCCATTAAGGCTTCAACCTGCTCCAGATTATGTTATGAAGATCATGCAGTGAGGTGGATGCGATTATACCAGTATTAATGCAGCGGATTTCATCACAGTTTCAAGGTTAAGCGTGCTGGGGCGAGAGAAATCTTAGGATGGGTGACCCCCCTGGGAAGTGTATTAAAAGTTCTGTAAATTTCAGACGTAAGAGAAAAGTGAGAAGCTAAAGTAGTCTAAGGGGAATTAGAGTGTGCGGAGTGATTGGAAACCTAAAGCGATCGCGTACGACAAGGCGGACTAGACCGGTGAAGAAAAAGAAGGTGCACCACAGTCCTAGAGTTAGGTTTGTTTGAGTACGTTTGGAAATACCTTGTAAGCGGGGCGTTAGAAAATGTGTATATATATATATATATATATATATATGAATGCATATGATATCCAATACATGGCTATATCAGCGGGTATATGTATCCCGGCCACCGGCGTTGCGGTATATTGAAGGCATTGGTCGAACCGGGTGATAAAGTTCAAGCGACAAAAGAACGTTAACAGGTAGGCTGATGTTATCGTCGTCACAAGCTAGAACTGCAAAGTCCTAAGGTAAAGAAAATTGGAAAAGAAAGAAAGCGAATAAATGGAAGGTAAGGAGATCAAAATGTCAGAAAAAGTGAAAAGGGTAAGAAACATGAGTGAGTAGGGCCTCCAAGAGAGGCGACAGGCAAAGCACGAGACACAAGGCCATTCTGGTAAAAATTCGAAGGTAGGCGTGTAAAAAGGATTAAAGTGTGGTGGTATGGAACACAAAGTGGAATGTGTGGGGTCAGGAAACGAATTGCAATAAGTGGGATTAAGAGGATAGTGACCATGACGAGGAATGAGAAGTAAGAGAAGGAATGGTTAGACCGTGCGACGATGTCAAGAGATTCCCAACCCTTGAAAGGTATATGAAGGGATAAGTGGGTAGTCAAATTAACACGGTCGCCTCGGACATAGAGAAGTTCTCCATAAGAATGACTTAAGAATATAATAGATTTGCACGTTTAAAAGGACATTTCACGAACTTCAGAGCCAATACTACAAATAACAAGAGAAGAAAGGTACTCGAGGAGGAATAGACCCAAGGAAGGTTAAAGATGAAAGTAAGAAAGGTATACTAATGGGTTGGTCGAAGGAAGAGGAGAGCATTTAGGAGTGGAGTAACTGGAAATCTCTAACCATGGGAGTGAGAAGGATACTTTAACTAAATGACGGTAGGAAACCGATTACTCATCGAGGAAAGAACGAGGATGGTGAGTTGACACAATTGATTAGGAAATTAGTGATATGAGGCAAGAACTTCCGTAAAGACCGAGAGGTTTGATTATAAAGGAAATAGAATGAAATGTAAGAAACGTGCATGGAGGAGAAGACAAACTTGGCCGTGGCATCAAAAAGATAAATAAAGGATTGATTGGGATGGATAACTATAAGGGAAATGCGACGGGTCTATTAGTAAAACGAAGTAACAGCGTGACGGGGACAGGGGCATAGAATACTAAGGTTTGTAATGAATGTGAATAACTTGGTAAAACAACTTATGTGGTAAGTGTAATAGGGTCAATTAGAAAGAGTTACCGGTTAAGTAAGCTTACTCCACGAGCCTTATTCTGTTTTATAAGCAGTGTTACGAATGAGATCAAGAAATGGTACTCTATAGAGTTGATTATGATTGGGATATAATGAGAACGTAGCAAGAACTACAATACAAAGTAAGGTATAGCGAGGACACGACTAAGAGAGGTGACATGCTTTATGTGAATAGAGAGTGAATGCAAGTGTGAAACCAATAAGCGAGCCACGAAGCAGTGAATAAGAAAGCTTATAAGACCTTGTTAAGGAAAGTTCGGCATAGAGGTTTTTGCAATAACAGGACTAATAAAGCAAGGAGGTGCTAAAGGAAAAGTGGACTTGAATTAAATTCATGTATATCATGAAACCGACATGGGAAGGAGGCATGACAAGATAATAGAGGTTTATAAAATCAAGGAAATAAATTTTTTCAATACAATATGTCATGTTTCGGGCTATAGTTCGAATCCCTCACACCAGAGAAAATTATTGTGTTACCAGTAAATATGCAGCAGATGTACCGCAAAAGGCAACGAAGGAAGTGAGAAGGCCTACGAGCGATCAAGGATAAGTATTAAGGACAGACGGGACTACTAAGGAAAAATCGCAGCTCTGGAAGAGATGAGATTTGAAAATATCTTCTACGTCGGGAAATTATAAGTCACTGCTTGTATTAAATCACGAGAGTATGTGTCACAGGACCATATGAATAGTTGTCCTTATGAAGTGGCTAGTAAAATGGTGTAGGACGACAACAAATATTTGAAAAGAATGAGAGTTAGTTAAGTTGCAATTAACCACTAGTATAGGAGAGCCAAGGACTTGAAGAGAGAAGTACACTCGTATTAAAAGGAAGATATGATTAAGTAAGATTTTATTGGAGTCCCCGGCTTATGAGTTATCTTGTAATGATGTCCAAATCGGACGAAAAAAAAAAGCAAGAAGGATTCAAATAAGGATTTGAAAATATTTTGAATGGTGGATTAGTATGTTGTAAATATACTCTTGTGATAGGGGATAACAACGGTGATAAGAAAATGTTATACACAAAAATATAAGGAATGGCGCTGAGGATTGTTGTATGAGTCGAATGGAGTCCCATATGAATATAGATCTGTTTGCTATGGTATTTTTGGTGCCTTGGATGAATAATCCGAGGTAAAGTAATTAAAGAGAATAATAAAACATTGACAAGAATTGTTGTTAGATAGCCAAGGCCCAGAAATCCAATTGGAGGAAAGAGAAATCAAACGAGATATTTCGGTGTTAAACTAGTCGAAAGACAAAGTACCGCAAAGATTGATTCGACTGCTACAAAAAGCAAATGATGCTAAATGTGATTAGCCTTGAGGTTATCCTTAAGGAAGTAAGAATAAGAATAATTCAACTTTAAGAAGATAAAGGCTTGGGTCATCTAGGAAACGTAAGGAAGACACGTGGAGATTGAAGGGAACAAAAAGAAGATGAAACAAAAGGATTGGATAAAAGTATGTGGTAAATACAGCATGAAAGGGCATGCAAGAATGTAAACAACGAAAGTTGAAGAGGCAATGAGAACGATAAAGTATAAAAAGTTAGTAGACAGACATATAATGTAAAAAGGGACGATTTTGAGTATAGGCATAAATTTTGGCCACAAAAGAAGAAAAATAGGCTGCATAATTTGGATAAATTCGGTTTCAAATGAGAGTAAGTAACGTAATTACTAACAAGTATAAGTAAGAACATAGACATCTACCTCAACATTCGAGGACGAATGTTTTTAAAGGGGGGGAGCATGTTATACCCCGCATTTTCAGAGCATGAGCATGACACGTGCTTCTAAAAAAAAATTGATTATGTTGTTGCTACGTAATTTAAACTCACGTTAATAGTGTTGTATCTTGTATTTTAGTACGTCGGATTATTTGTAAGCTGAGGTGGGTCCTACACGTCGAGATTTTTTTTGGACATGTGACAAATTATATGAAGCACATATGTGAAGTTAAACACAACTTAAGAAGGACCCTTGAGCCAAATCGAAGTGGAAGTCCTCCAAACATATATTTTTAAGTAACGTTTTCGGGTGATCTGACTTCGAAGGGAAACAACGGTATTATAAGTTTGGAATTTGGAAAAATACCAAGAAATAAAGGTTGTAGATAATGGAATTATCTTTCCAACCATAGGTCGTGGGTCCACAGGTGACATCGGGACAAGGAGATATGGACGTTTTAAGCCAGAAAGGTCCATTGGCTAGGCCCAATCCGAGCCCAACTGGGTTGGGCCCATGACCCATGTTTATTTAAGTGCAACGTCGGCCCTTTTCTCCTCAATTTTCATACCAAAACACCAGAAAATTCTGGAAAAAGAGAAAGAAGAGCCTTGGAGAGGAGAAAAACCAATTTTGACCAAAATCTGAGCCCCGAATCCCGAAGCCCATGAAGGAAAAACTGTTGTACGCTGCGTTGTCTTCAATATGAACTAAAAATCAATCAAGAAAAAGAGGATGGACGTGATGGCTACACACTTGGGGTATGATTACGATCCCTTTTCATTGTTAACAAGTTTATTTAAAGTTTTAATGGATTAGAACGGAGAAAATAACGATATAAATTCATTTGTTGATGTTGTTGAATTATGGTTTGAGTTTAAGGAGAACTTTGGATAATATATATATATATATATATATATATATATATTTCTTGTAGGATGTTGTTATTAATGTTATTGGTATTGATTTCAGCTTCTCTACGGAAATAAAATTACTAAATAGTTATACCGCAAATTGGTTGGTTGAGAAATTTAGAAAACAGTGTGTGGGCTGTTCTATGGCATACGTTGGTATTGGAAATGATGTTAATACTATTGGTATTGTTATTGATGTTGTTGGTTGCTGAATTGGAATTCGGGCTAGGCATATAAACAGGGGAGATGCTACCCGATTTTCGGCAGCATATAAAATAGTATGATTTGAAATATGGTACAAATGTGCGATGAAAAGGCTAACGTTAGCATAAATCCCTTCAAATGTAGATTTATGAGCTCGTACAAATAAGCGTAGCTAATAGGAGGTTGAACAGGTATGTAAGGCTTACCCTTTCTTTCTTTTGGCGTGATCTTTGTGAAACCAACATGACAAAGTATATGTATATGATTCCAAAGAATCTCCCATTCTTAGAGCCACTAGGATGGCTAACGTTCTTGATTTCCATAAGCTGTTTCATATGATTTTGATGCGTATCTATGATGTCCGAAGTTCTGTTTGATATGTTTCCAAATGGCATTCGAAAAATAATTGATATGACTAAAGTTTTGATTTTCAAATGATAGCACGTTTGATTATTCCATTGAGTCTTTGATATATTTTGATACGTACATATGGTTCCAACAGCTCTATCTGATTTGATCCATAACGATATTCGAAAAGTACCTAACATGATTGTTGTTCTGATTTTCCAAAAATGGCTTCTAAAACGTTCGTAGAAGGTTTTGTACTTAAAAATCCCATAACTTTCCTATAAAAAGTCGGATTGACCCGAAACTTGTTTCTGAGCCTTCAGGTGTCAGTAAGTATACTTGTCTATCGAGTCTTGATTTATGTGCATATAGTTTCTCACGACTCTGCTCGTGTATGCCTTAATGTATCCTCCACTGAGTCCCGGGCCAGGATATGTTCTCGTGCGTACTCCACTGCATTGTTCACCGAGTCCCTCTCACTTGCGGGTCGGGACACGTTATATGTATATGTATATGATGATATGATGTTACGGGGATGGCGGCCAGGATGGCATATGATGACTTTATTCACCGAGACCCGCAATAGAGGGCCGGGACACGTTATGTATATATGGTATATGATGCTGGTATGCATGATTCTATCCACCGAGTCCCTCAATAGAGGGTCGGGACACGTTATATGTATACATGATATATGATGTTGACAGGCATGATTCTGTCCACCGAATCCCTCACTAGAGGGCCGGGACACGTTATATGCATACAAGATATATGATGTGGATATGTATGACGTTATCCACCGAGTCCCTCACTGGAGGGCCGGGACACGTTATCTGTATATATGATATGATGTGGATATGCATGATTTTCATTTAAAAAGGCAAGTGCTTTGATGTTTTAAAAGGTCATACTTGATTCTGGTAAATCTCTGTTTCAGTTATGATCCTTTTTTCAGTATTCCATGCCTTACATGCTCAGTACATATTCCGTACTGACCCTCTTTCTTCGGGGGCTGCGTTTCATGCCACGCAGGTACACCCAGATGAGTGGAAGGTATTATTAGAAGACTTGCTAGAAGGTGTTCCAGCGGAAATGACTAGCTCCATTTGCTCCTGGAGTGTTGCCGAGTCAGAGTATATGTGCTATGATTTCTTATTGATGTTAGAAACTTTGCAGACAGAATCGTGGGTATAGAATGTCAGTTTTGTAAGCGGCTTCATCAGCCGATGTGTCATTTTATGTTATGTTACAAATTCCGTATGATTACAGATTTGACTTGTTTCTGAAAGTTTCCAAAAGCATTTATTATGTTTGTCATTTTTATTGATTAAGAGTTCAAAGGATTGTGTACGTAATAAGAGTCAGAGGGTTCGCTCGGCCCTAAGGAAGGGTCGGGTGCCCATCACACCATAGCGAGATTAGGGTGTGACAGAATATGATCACAAAAGTTTGCATTTATCATCTAGTTCGGGTTCAAGATGTAGAAGCTGAACCGCCAACTCTTCAGTCAATTCCCGTAGTGAATGAGTTTCCGGATGTATTCCTGGAAGAGCTTCCAGACCTCCCTCCCGAGTGGGAGATTAATTTTGCTATTGATGTGTTGCCAGACAGCAAGCCTATATCTATTCCTCCTTATAGAATGGCTCTTGTAGAATTGAAAGAGTTGAAGGAGCAATTGAAAGACTTGCTTGAGAAAGGTTTTATTAGGCCTAGTTCATCCCCGTGGGGAGCACCTGTATTGTTTGTCCGAAAGAAAGATGGCTCCTTGCGAATGTGCATTGACTATCGGCAATTGAATAAGGTGACGATTAAGAATAAATATCCTCTTCCGAGGATAGATGACTTATTTGATCAATTACAAGGTGCCAAATGGTTTTCAAAGATAGATTTGAGGTCCGAGTATCATCAAGTGAGAGTTCGGGAGGAAGATATCCCTAAGACAGCCTTCAGAACAAGATATGACCATTTTGAGTTCCGGGTAATGTCATTTGGGCTAACTAATGCACCGGCAATATTTATGGATTTGATGAACAATGTGTTCAGGCCCTTCCTAGATCTATTTGTGATTGTATTCATCGATGACATCTTGGTGTATTCTAGATCCGAGGCAGAATATACGGATCATGTGCATACTGTCCTTATATTTCTTCAAACTCGAGAGTTGTTTGCAAAATTTTCTAAGTGTGAGTTTTGGTTGAACTCAGTGACATATCTGGGGCACATTGTTGCAGCCGATGGTATTCGGATAGATAGCCAAAAGATTGAGGCCGTGAAGACTTGGCAAAGGCCCACAACTCCTACGGAGGTTCATAGCTTCCTGGGCTTAGCAGGTTATTACACGAGATTTGTAGAAGGCTTTTCTTCCATTTCTGCACCACTAACAAAGCTGACCCAAAAATCAGCTAATTTTCAATGGACAGATGCTTGTGAACGTAGTTTCCAAGAGCTGAAAGATAGATTGACTTCTGCCCGAGTCCTAACACTTCCAGGGGGATTGGAAGGTTATGTTGTTTATCGCGATGCTTCAGGTGTTGGGCTAGGCTGTGTGTTGATGCAACATGGTAAGGTGATTGCGTATGCTTCAAGGCAATTACGAAAACATGAGAAAAATTATCTGTCACACCCCGACTTTACTAGGGTGTGATGGGCACCCAACCCCATATCTGGAGCCGAGCGAACCCGCTGACTCTTGTTACATACTTAACTTCCTTAGACTCTTATATCAATAAAAATGGAAAACATAGTAAAACTTTCAAAAGATTTTTTTTTCCATCGTACTCAAGTCAAACTGAATCTGCAATCACATGGACTTTATGATACAACATATTATCGACACTCTATACCCACGACTCTGTCTGCAAAGTCTCTAACATCAAACAAACATCATGGCTCAGATACTCTGACTCGGCAGCACTCCAGAACAAGTGGAGCCTGCCAACTCCGCTGGAACACCTTCTATGATAGCTGTGGCTCATCTGGTGTACCTGCGCGGCATGAACGCAGCCCCCGAAGAAGAGGGGTCAGTACGAGTAATGTACTGAGTATGTAAGGCATGAATAGTGACATAATAAAGGAATATACAGTATGATTAATAACGGAATAGACATATGGAGATTATCTTGGACAGAAGTAACCTGTACATATGAATGCCTTTCAGGCAGATGCCATGCATGCTTAGTCCCTTTTTCAAAAAAACAGTACTTCTTATTTACATGTACATAAAACAGAACATTTCAGAAAACGGTATCCTTTATTCACATTTACAGACGCCGAGTACATCGGCTCTCCCACCCCCCTCCCCAACAGTGTCCCAACATATTATATATATATATCACATATACAGACGCCGTATCCAGCTCTCCCATATCCCGCGTCCGGGACAAAATCCAGCTGAATCAGGTGGTGATATAACAGTGGCCCTTCCCCTTTTTCCCCATATGCATATACATATACATATTCACATTCATATACATATGTCATACCATTGGCATGCATGAGAGCTCAAAGAAAGTCATGTGTCCATCGGAGTGACGGAAGGTCGGTAGCCTCCGATTACATTATGGAACAACCATAGTCGCTTTGTCTCACCTTGAAGGAACGAGTATTATGAGGCGATACTACCAATGAAAAGTGTCATTATGAGGAAAACATCAAATAGGGTCATAGGGTACAGTTTCATATACCTAAGACCTTTAGAGTAGTCATTACCTGTAATAGAGTTGAGATATCAAGAATTAGTTTAACGTTTCCATATTTTCCTTTTCATAGCAGAACATTTTGCCAACACCTCTACCGTAGGCATTTTCTCATCTTGGACTACATCGTTATCATTATAAGATCATATTCATCATCGTAGTCATGGAATCATCTTTGTCATACTTATCATAGGCATATTCCCTTTCTTAACATCATCATTATCATTGTCATCATAGAAGTATCCTCGTTAGCATAGTTACAGTACTTGTCACTCGGTGAACGGGATAAGGATCAAAAGTTTTCTTTGGATTCTGCTTCAAAATAGATCAAACGGAACAACAAGGAAAATCCGGGGACCATGGGCCCACCTCGGGTCAAATGAGGCGGCGTACCAAATTTACATATGTTACATGTCATGGCGTTACTTGTGAGGGTTTTAGGGTAGTCGGGTCCTATTTATGCGAGTTCTAGAGGTTTAGGAAATTCTTCCAACATTTTGCACACTTTTTCGTGCAATTCTACTGATTGAAAAAGAGAAAACTTTAGGCGCGGATTCCGGAGGGTAGAGTTGTTCTCGAAGCTCATATCCAACATATTCCGTCTAAGACATGCCATAGAAAGAAAGGTGAAGCCTTACATACCTTTTCTGCTTCTTATGCGACTCCAAATTCACGTTCCAAATCCGCCAAAATCTACAAATTGGTCACGTTTACCAAAACTTGATTAGAGCCTTTAGAAGTTGATTCTTTAAAGTAACACTTTGTCTGCCGAAATTTCGGCAGCATTTCCCCTATAAATATGCCACCCCCGAGAATATGGCTCGGCCCAATTCAACAGCAACCCAACCAACAACCAAGCTATAATGTCAATAATCAATTCAAGAATACATTCTAACGTTAAGCGCTCTTCCTACATAGTCCGACAACATTCACAATATTCACAATGATTTAATGCTACCCGAAAACTTCAACAAAAGTGTAACCACACATTTTTATTCTACATTCATAACCCACATTAAAACCATGCATTGCTAACATCATATTCATACAAGCATAAAGAAGCATACTAATATTACATTAACTTCTCCACCAATCTACAACCAATTTCCATTTCGTTCCAACCCTTTAAACCTTCATATAATATCATAGAATCCGCAACGACATCGACTAGAATATTACATGAAATCAATTCATCATAGCTTACCACACCATAACATTCTCGGCCACAACAACTACACCCCTATTTTCATGAATTTCCATCCTTTTCCATACATTGCAACAACAACTAACATACTACATAGAATTAATCCATCCTCTTCCAAATCACACTATGACCACACGGCCACAACTACATATACACAGACAACTATTCAACATCCATATTTTCATAATCTTCGTGAGTTTCATTCACTCCCACACACCACAACATACACAACCATACATAAAATATAAAAGAAGATTAAGTTCTTACCCTTTTTCTTCAATTTCCCACTTGGCTAGAATGTTGATCTTGCAACAATAAATGTTCTACTTGTTCCAATGACCTCTTCTCCTTGCTAGGGACCTTCCAATTAGTAGAGAGTAATTTTTGAGAAATTTTTCCAAGGTTCTTGTTTCCTCCAAGCTTGGCCGAAATTGGCCCTTTGTTTTTCTTCCAAAGTGTCTTCTTTTTTTCTTTGTTTCTTCAACTCTCCAAATTGATGAATTAGTCCTCTCCCTTTTATATATATATATATAGTCTCCTCCAATCTTATGTGGCCACCTATCCATCTCTAGATTCTTCTTAATTTGGTGGCAAAGATGACTTATTTGTCATCTTTTTTTTTTCTTCTAGAGTTTTCTTGAAATTTTAACAAAGAAGACTAATGTCTTCTTTGGCAAGCTTTGCCCCTTATGTTGTTATAATTTTCCATTAGCCCTTATTAATTAATAAAAATGTGGACATATAGGGGCATGCCACATGGCCAAGGGCCCTTCAAGAACATTCTTGATATTTTTTGTGAAATTCCCATTTTGCCTTTAGTCCTTCGCAATATTTTCCATGAACCCTTTTCGCGAATTTTCTTTTTTACCCTTAGTCTTCCTCACTATTTCCATACTACCAATGTTCGTAAATAATATTCACAACAACTTATACATTATAATAAATTTTTGAAAATGGTCATTCCCTTTACTTCGTCACGACTACTTTGGGATATCCGAACGTACGAAATGCGGGATATAACATCCTCCCCCCCTTTAGAACATTCGTCCTCGAATGTTCAACTGGTCTTATAGAGTGTCATAATATTTCGGGAGGGTCCCTTTGTAGTCGTCCTTTCCTTCATGCTCACTCCTTATCCTTTACCTCATTCCTTTTATAATCGAACTTCTCGGTTTTTACATGAATCTTCTTCCCGTGTCGTGGATTTTCTACTTTGTTGGGCCAACGTATTATCCTTGTCTTTCTCAAATCATCTCTTTTCTGTTACTATTTCGTGACCATATCTTAACAAAAGCCACACCTTTTGATTCTTACTACCACTCTTCTTTAGTCTCTTTTTGTATCTCTTGATACATGTATACTTGTCCTTGGCTTCATGTGCTGGTGCTCATTTCGTTCATCGTTATTCCTCATAAGCCTAATATGGCCTCCCCCCCTTTAAGGGGTTCCTTATATGCCAATATTCCTTTATGAAGTCTGCATTTATACCTTTATCCCTTATTCGTCCTTTCACTTGCTTAGCTCACTTGCCCGTAATTCTTTCTTAACTACATGTTCGTATTGTAGCTGTGTGCCCATATTTCTTAAACGTTCCGTTACTCTCTTAAACCTCTAAGCATAGTACTATGGCTACATACTTATCCTTTTACAGATCTTTTACCTTAACACCATCACCATCCTGAGCATTCCTTCTCTTACGTCACATTCCTCTACCCTGGTCACCATTCTCTTAGACCTACTTGTTGAAATCAACTCTCAACCTCTCCACATTTCTCCTTGTTTCCTTTTACCTCACTCTACCTCGTCTCACATGCCTTCTTGAATCTTCATCCTAGTGGTCTCGTACTTTTACCATTAATTTCTCGCGGGGGTTTCACTTACTAAGGTTTTCTTAACTTTCCCCTTTTCCGACATTTAAGCTTCGTATCTTCCATTTACTCACACTCTCTTTCTTTTCCGAGTATCGTTATACTGGAATTTCAGACCTCAACCTATAGTAAAATAATAAAAGTTCACTCGCCGCACTTGAACCATTTATTCTTGTTGTCACTCGTACTTCGGCACCTTTGCGTGATCAATACCTTTCCTCCCGTAGTCTCGGTTGTTGGGGCTCGCACGCCACCGATACAGTCATATGCGGGATATCTTATACATTCATATATACATACATATTCACTATCAACTAGTTCACCAAATACTTCCAAGCGCTGTTCAAGCCTATCCTAATCCCGGGACTGTGGTGCACTTTCTGTCCTTTACCGAGCTAGTCTGCCTTGTTTCACGCGTCTTCTTATGGTCTCCCGTCATCTCATATACCGTAGTTTCACTTAGGCTATTCTAGTTTTCCATTTGTCTTTTATGTCAGAATATGTAAAATTCCTTATAAACTTCCCAGGGGGTCACCCATCATGGAATTGCTCCCACCTGAGCACGCTTAACCCAAAAGCTTCACTGAAATTCGGTGCCTTAATGCCGATATGTTCGCGTCAGCTTCCTCACATGACCTTTATTGTATGCTCTGGAGCAAGTCAAAGTCTTACAGTTCCCAAAACATTTTCGTAACACGTCCCTTCCTTTGTAATTACTGTTTTACCCTTTTGGTTCCCGATGTTCACCTTCCGCCTGTGTGTATGACTACCTCCTGTCTTGAGCTTCCAGGTTCCCGATGGTAGCGACCTTACCTTTGTTGCCACGCCCAAATCCATAACCTTTTTGAACCAACGCATTTCACTTACTACCTATTCACAATATTTCCTTCCCATACTTCTTCCTGTGGGGCGTACCTGTTCTGGCAGGACCTCCTTTACCGTTCCTACTATTCAAAATCTGTATGTGGCCAATGTCATCAATGCCTTACAGAACGTACAACTCTATGGTACATCCCCGCCATCCAGTACTTCCAGTTCAGGTAACAGAACAATCATCCAGGCTTACCTTTGTAACTTGCTATCTCGGCACTTGTCTTCTTTCGTCATCACTAAGCGTCTGCGAAAATTGACGGTTAGTATAAGGAATCTTATTTCCTATGACTTGGCTCTATCGCACGATCTGAGACAGAAAGAAGGTCAACATTTCCTAGATGCCCCGCAGCCTCCTGTTTATAAATGTGGCCGGCTTCACACCCATAAACAGGACTTTACTGGACACGACTTTGCAGACAACCCTTGGACCGACCTGCTCTGATACCACTTTGTCACACCCCGACTTTACTAGGGTGTGATGGGCACCCGACCCCATATCTGGAGCCGAGTGAACCCGCTGACTCTTGTTACATACTTAACTTCCTTAGACTCTTATATCAATAAAAATGGAAAACATAGTAAAACTTTCAAGAGATTTTTTTTTTCCATCGTACTCAAATCAAACAGAATCTGCAATCACATGGACTTTATGATACAACATATTATCGACACTCTATACCCACGACTCTGTCTGCAAAGTCTCTAACATCAAACAAACATCATAGCTCAGATACTCTGACTCGGCAGCACTCCAGAACAAGTGGAGCCTGCCAACTCCGCTGGAACACCTTCTATGATAGTTGTGGCTCATCTGGTGTACCTGCGTGGCATGAACGCAGCCCCCGAAGAAGAGGGGTCAGTACGAGTAATGTACTGAGTATGTAAGGCATGAATAGTGACATAATAAAGGAATATACAGTATGATTAATAACGGAATAGACATATGAAGATTATCTTGGACAGAAGTAACCTGTACATATGAATGCCTTTCAGGCATATGCCATGCATGCTTAGTCCCTTTTTCAGAAAAACAGTACTTCTTATTTACATGTACATAAAACAGAACATTTCAGAAAACAGTATCCTTTATTCACATTTACAGACGCCGAGTACATCGGCTCTCCCACCCCCCTCCCAAACAGTGTCCCAACATATTATATATATATATATGTATCACTTATACAGACGCCGTATCCGGCTCTCCCATATCCCGCGTCCGGGACGAAATCCAGCTGAATCAGGTGGTGATATAACAGTGGCCCTTCCCCTTTTCCCCATATGCATATACATATACATATTCACATTCACATACATAAGTCATACCATTGGAATGCATGAGAGCTCAAAGAAAGTCATGTGGCCATCGGAATGACGGATGGTCGGTAGCCTCCGATTACATTATGGAACAACCATAGTCGCTTTGTCTCACCTTGAAGGAACGAGTATTATGAGGCGATACTACCAATGAAAAGTGTCATTATGAGGAAAACATCAAATAGGGTCATAGGGTATAGTTTCATATACCTAGGACCTTTAGAGTAGTCATTACCTGTAATAGAGTTGAGATATCAAGAATTAGTTTAACGTTTCCATATTTTCCTTTTCATAGTAGAACATTTTGCCAACACCTCTACCATAGGCATTTTCTCATCTTGGACTACATCGTTATCATTATAAGATCATATTCATCATCTTAGTCATGGAATCATCTTTGTCATACTTATCATAGGCATATTCCCTTTCTTAATATCATAATTATCATTGTCGTCATAGAAGTGCCCTCGTTAGCATAGTTACAGTACTTGTCACTCGGTGAACGGGATAAGGATCAAAAGTTTTCTTTGGATTCTGCTTCAAAATAGATCAAACGGAACAACAAGGAAAATCCGGGGACCATGGGCCCACCTCGGGTCAAATGAGGCGGCGTACCAAATTTACATATGTTACATGTCATGGCATTACTTGTGAGGGTTTTAGGGTAGTCGGGTCCTATTTATGCGAGTTCTAGAGGTTTAGGAAATTCTTCCAACATTTTGCACACTTTTTGGTTCAATTCTACTGATTGAAAAAGAGAAAACTTTAGGCGCGGATTCCGGAGGGTAGAGTTATTCTCGAGGCTCATATCCAACATATTCCGTCTAAGAAATGCCATAGAAAGAAGGGTGAAGCCTTACATACCTTTTCTGCTTCTTATGCGACTCCAAATTCACGTTCCAAATCCGCCAAAATCTACAAATTGGTCACGTTTACCAAAACTTGATTAGAGCCTTTAGAAGTTGATTCTTTAAAGTAACACTTTGTCTGCCGAAATTTCGGCAGCATTTCCCCTGTCAATATGCCACCCCCGAGAATATGGCTCGGCCCAATTCAACAGCAACCCAACCAACAACCAAGCTATAACATCAATAATCAATTCAATAATACATTCTAACGTTAAGCGCTCTTCCTACATAGTCCGACAACATTCACAATATTCACAATGATTTAATGCTACCCGAAAACTTCAACAAAAGTGTAACCACACATTTTTATTCTAGATTCATAACCCACATTAAAACCATGCATTGCTAACATCATATTTATACAAACATAAAGAAGCATACTAATAATACATTAACTTCTCCACCAATCTACAGCCAATTTCCATTTCGTTCCAACCCTTTAAACCTTCATATAATATCATAGAATCCGCAACGACATCGACTAGAATATTACATGAAATCAATTCATCATAGCTTACCACACAATAACATTCTCGGCCACAACAACTACACCCCTATTTTCATGAATTTCCATCCTTTTCCATACATTGCAACAACAACTAACATACTACATAGAATTAATCCATCCTCTTCCAAATCACACTTTGACCACACGGCCACAACTACATATACACGGACAACTATTCAACATCCATATTTTCATAATCTTCGTGAGTTCCATTCACTCCCACACACCACAACATACACAACCATACATAAAATATAAAAGAAGATTAAGTTCTTACCCTTTTTCTTCAATTTCCCACTTTGCTAGAATGTTGATCTTGCAACAATAAATGTTCTACTTGTTCCAATGACCTCTTCTCCTTGCTAGGGACCTTCCAATTAGTAGAGAGTAATTTTTGAGAAATTTTTCCAAGGTTCTTGTTTCCTCCAAGCTTGGCCGAAATTGGCCCTTTGTTTTTCTTCCAAAGTGTATTCTTTTTTTCTTTGTTTCTTCAACTCTCCAAATTGATGAATTAGTCCTCTCCCTTTTATATATATATATAGTCTCCTCCAATCTTATGTGGCCACCTATCCATCTCTAGATTCTTCTTAATTTGGTGGCAAAGATGACTTATTTGTCATCTTTTTTTTTTCTTCTAGAGTTTTCTTGAAATTTTAACAAAGAAGACTAATGTCTTCTTTGGCAAGCTTTGCCCCTTATGTTGTTATAATTTACCATTAGCCCTTATTAATTAATAAAAATGTGGACATATAGGGGCATGCCACACGGCCAAGGGCCCTTCAAGAACATTCTTGATATTTTTTGTGAAATTCCCATTTTGCCCTTAGTCCTTCGCAATATTTTCCATGAACCCTTTTCGCGAATTTTCTTTTTTACCCTTAGTCTTCCTCACTATTTCCATACTACCAATGTTCGTAAATAATATTCACAACAACTTATACATTATAATAAATTTTTGAAAATGGTCATTCCCTTTACTTCGTCACGACTACTTTGGGATATCCGAACGTACGAAATACGGGATATAACATTATCCAACCCATGACCCTGAATTGGCTGCAGTGATTCATGCATTAAAGATGTGGAGACATTATTTTTATGGAGTCCATGTGGATATTTACACAGATCATAAGAGCCTTCAGCATATCTTCAAGAAAAAAGAGTTGAATTTGCGGCAACGACGATAGTTGGAACTGCTAAAAGATTATGCTGTTGATATCCTATATCACCTCGGAAAGGAAAATGTTGTGGCTGATGCTCTTAGCCGTAGATCCATGGGAAGTTTGTGTGATGTACGACCAGAGAAAAGAGAAATGGCTCGTGAGCTCCAGCAGTTAGCTAGCCTAGGAGTTCGAGTAGTGGACTCAGGTAGCAGGGGAACTACCATTCAGAATTCAGCAGTCTCGTCGCTAGTAGTGGAAGTGAAAGAGCGACAAGACTAAGATCCCATGCTAATGCATTACAGAGATACACTCCCTCAGAAGCAGAAGTCATCATTTGAGATCTCAGGAAATGGTATTCTTCGATGCCAAGGCAGATTATGTGTTCCTGATATGGTAGGTTTACGCCACCAAATATTGAGAGAAGCTCATTGTTCCCATTATTCTGTCCACCCCGGAGCAACGAAAATGTACCATATCTTAAATCTATATATTGGTGGAGTGGAATGAAGAAAGATATAGCGGAATTCGTAGCTCAATGTCCTAACTGTCAACAAGTGAAAATCGAGCACCAAAAGTCGGGCGGATTGTTGCAAGCTATAGAAATTCCAACTTGGAAGTGGGAAGTAATTAACATGGACTTCATTACAGGCTTACCCCGTTCTTGACGTAAGTATGATTCTATATGGGTGATTGTGGATACATTCACGAAGTCAGCTCATTTCTTACCAGTCAGAACGACATATGTGGTAGAAGATTATGCAAAGCTTTATGTTAAAGAGATAGTGCGACACCATGGTGCCCCAACATCTATTATCTCAGATAGAGGAACTCAGTTTATAGCAAATTTTTGGAAGTCCTTCCAAGAGAGTTTGGGGACTCAAGTGAGCCTTAGCATGGCATTTCACCCGCAGACTGATGGACAAGCTGAACGTACCATTCAGACTCTTGAGGATATGTTACAGGCATGTATCATAGATTTTGGAGGTAATTGGGATGATCACTTACCGCTTATTGAATTTTCTTATAATAATAGTTATCATTCTAGCATGCAAATGGCACCGTATAAAGCTTTATATGGACGAAAGTGTGGATCCCCAAATGGGTGGTTCGAGGTAGGAGAGACTAAATTGATAGGGCCAGACTTGGTCCAGCAAGCCATAGAGAAAGTTAAACTCATACAAGATCGGCTATTAGCAGCCCAAAGTCGTCAAAAGTCCTATGCGGATAATCGTCGAAGGGACTTAGAGTTCCAAGTGAAAGATTGAGTATTCTTAAAAGTGTCACCGATGAAGGGTGTAATGAGATTTGGCAAAAAATGGAAGCTTAGTCCTCAATACATTGGGCCTTATGAGATTGTGCGCAAAGTAGGCAAAGTGGCTTATGAATTAGATCTACCTCCTAATTTGGAGTCAGTTCACTCAGTTTTCCATGTCTCGGTGCTTCGTAAATGTGTCAGAGATCCTAGTAGGATCGTGCCAGTAAATGATGTTCAAGTGATAGAAAAGTTGACTTATGAAGAGGTACCCATTGCCATATTAGATAGGCAAATACAGAGGCTTAGAAACAAAGAAGTGGCCTCAGTTAAAGTTTTGTGGAGAAACAGTAACCGAGAAGAAATGACATGGGAAGCAGAAGAAAATATGAAATCCAAGTACCCACATTTATTTCAGCCCCTAGAAGAAATCCAAGATGAGACATCAAGATCATAAGGTATGTATGTTTTCTTTTTATGCATTTGGGTCGTGTGTGGCCAAACTTTATTACTATTATGTTGTGGCCCTGTGAGGCATTGTTATTATGGGCAGTTGTGACTGGATGGTGGTGCCATATTACAGGGGAAACTCTGGCGAAATTTTTATAGAATCCCCGAGAACCTAACATTCGAGGACGAATGTTCTTAAAGGGGGAAGAATGTTACACCTCGAAAAATTCCCCGTTGATGCACAGTGAATAGACTAACTAAGGGCATGAAGTATACGGTATTTAAATAAGTAAGGAATGACATTTGATGACCCTAATTAAGATTTCAAAGACATTCGAGGTAAGAGAAGAAAGTTTGCCAAGAGAAGGCAAGGCATACGATAGGTATCGAAAAGGATTTACGAGTACCGAATTAATGATGACTTAGTGATGTTTACTAGAAGGGTTCCATAAGTATTGGAGATCAAACGAAACGACGGAAACCATTTTAGGGAAGTGGAGTTATACGACTACTTACACGGTCCGTATAATTTTATACGGTCCGTATAAGGGGTCCGTATAACTCCCAGCTAGGAGATGATTTTCTGGTTGGTGAACCACGTCCACTTATACGGGCCGTACAATACTATACGGACCGTATAAGTGTCCGTATAGTACCCGACGGGCTGATTTTTAGTTTTTGTATAAATAGATGCCTTGGGTTCTTTTACTTCATTTTTCATCTTCCACAAGTATTGAGAGCTCAAAACCCTTCTCTAAGCACATTCCACTCAAGTTCAAGAGAACACAAAGATCAAAAGACTAGAATCAAGTGTTTAATTGTTAAAAAGCTTCCAAGGTTTAGAGGGCCACAAAAGATTCCATTGGAGGTGAACTAGGGGTTTGGTTCAAGTGAGGTATTTACACTCAAGGTTCACTCCTACACCATCTAAGGTAAGTTTTATGGTATTTCCATGTCGTTTAAGGTATTGAGAAGTTGAAAAACTTGGATTGTAGAAGGATATAGAAAATGGGTCATGAATGTGGGAAGTGTCATTTTTGAGTAATAGCTTGGATTGAGTCATGATTCTTAATGTGTTGTTATTATGGATATGTTGTAAATGATGTTAAGAAGATGGGATAGACATTGTATATGAATGAATGTAATCGTGTGCTATGACCATGGATATGGACGATTGGAAGTGAATTGAGAAGTAAGGATAATGTATGTGAATAAAGGGTATTGTTATGATATTGTGAATGTTATTATTGATGTTTGGGAGTTGATATATGATATGGACGAAGTTGTATAAATAAAAGAGGTGTTGTCCAATTTTCTCTAGCTTTAGTCATGTATGCTAAGCTATCAATTTTCTAATGATAGTGTAACTCTAATGAAGGTAGAAACGTAAGCATTGCAGGAGAACATGTAAGTGATAGAATAGTTGAACGGAAAGGTATGTAAGGCTAACCCTTATTTCATAAGGCATGGTTATTTGGCCAAACATCTAATCTTCTATGAGCCTATGATGTCCTCCAAATGATTCTATCTTTAAAAGCTACTAAGCTCATGATTCTCGATATTTTACGATTATACTAAATCCCTCCTGTGATGAGTAATCCAAATGAACGACGATAATAATGATGCTAAAGACGCTTATGAGCTTTTATGTATATGTGCCTATGTATGGCTATTATGGAACCCCGATCTTATATGGCCGGGTAGAATATATATATATAATGTGCGTGCACCACTGCAGTTGGGTACGGACAACCTTGAGCCTTGGTAGGGCCAGGTATGTATGACCCTGAGCCTTGGTAGGGCCAGGTATGTATAATCACCGAGACTAGCCATGGTCGGGTACGCACAACACCGAACCTTCGTTGTCGGGTATGCTATGTAAATGATATGTATATGAATATGTGTATGAATATGATATGAATATGAAAATGTAAATGAGTACGGATATGAATACGGATATGGATGTATGTACACAATCACGCATTAGAAATAGAAAGTCCCTATGAAAGGTGAGTAAGTGTTGATGACGATGAGTCTACTATCTCCCATCCTATGCTATTTCTAACGTTGTCTAATATGCTTTCATAATGATGTTGATCATGTTTTACATACTCATTACATTCTTCGTACTGACTTCCTTTTGTTTATGGACGCTGCGTCATGCCCGCAGGTGGCCAGGGAGACAGATTTGATCCATGGCCTTATTACTGAGGGACTACAGAGCGGAGCTCTATTTCATTCAGGGCTACCGCTTTTCGTATTTTATTCTTTTGTGTACATATTTATGGGCATAGCGGGGTCCTGTCCCATCTATATGATATGACATACTCTCCTTAGAGGCTCGTAGACATGTGTATATGGTTAGATGTGTTTGGCCTTGTCGGCCTATATTTTGGATATCATTTTATTAGCCTCGTCGGCTTATGTACATTGATATGGGCATGTGCTAATAATGATATAAATGTTTTATTGTCCAATGGGACTAGTATGATTGATGGATAGAAAGTAGGATTTAGCTATATGGCTCACCTAGTTGTAAATGTGAAAGTATGATAAGAGGTGCCCGGGTGGGTTAGCACCGGGTGCCCGTCGCGGCCCTCCAGTTGGGTCGTGACACTTGGATATAGGCTAGATAAGTGAAGTACCCTTTTAGTACCATTCATTGGGCATTCATAAAAGATATCACTTTCCTCATAGTGCGGCTAAGCATACCCCTCCGCTCAACTCTGGGAACTCTTGGCATGACAAAGGTAACCGGTTATCTTGATGTGATAATTCAATGTCACATGATATAAGATAACCCATCCATGCCCAAGATAACCTCGCTATCCACCATGTCGAATAATAATAAATTAACTAATGTATCACACCCTAGAATAGAAACCACACAATATTGATAGACTTGATCAACTACAATAGGATCCCTACAAGTGTAGACACATTAACATGAACATCAAGCGATCCACAAGACATATCCATGTTTGATGAAAAATTAGAGGACACATAATAATAAGTGGCACCTGGGTCAATTGTAGTGAAGCGTCCAAAAGACAGATTAATAAAACATATAATAACCATATCTGATGCTTCTGCCTCTAGTCTACCTAGAAAAACATAACAACGGTCCTAAGCACCACCTCATCCATCACCTCTACCATCTTGAGAACCACCCTTAGATGACGATGCAATTGCTCTAGCAACAAGAGTTTGAGCAATGGTCCGAATACCCATCTATGGTGTACCACTCTGTAATTTGGGAAAGTTTTTCCTGATGTGGCCCGTCTTCCCACACTCAAAGCAACCCTTGAAGCTGACTCTATATGGATGAGACTACTAGAATATCCCTACAAAATGATAGTTGTCACCATAGGTCCTCGGCCCTGAAGATGCATTGTAAGATGCCTAGCCTAAAATAGCACTATAGGTACTACACCTTGAATGAGCATCGTGTGAAGTATGGTAGGCAGAAAATACTGGTCTATTCGAAAACCCTTGCCTCTGAATAAGGCACCACTGAAACCACCTGAGTGACAAGGCTTATTAGCCTCACGCTCTTATTTGTCCTAATGCTTGATACGCTCAATCCTCCTCGCTGTGTAAACAACATAAATGAAAGAAACCCCAAAGTTGACCTCATATGACATACTAAGCATGATAACATAAGTCAATCCATCGATGGACCTCTTCTATCTCAGTTGATATCAAACATAAAGACGGGACAGGACCCCGTCGTGCCCAAATATGTACACAAAATAATGTATCAAAATAGCACCTCCGGGATAATGGAGTGCTCCTGAAAACCTGTTGATCAGCTCCTATGAATCCGGGCCACCTCCCTGTCTACCTGTGGGCATGAACACAACGTCCAAAAGAAAGGACGTCAGTACAAACATTGTACTGAGTATGTAAGGCATAAACAACAATAATACATCGATGAAATAAGGAGACATCAAGTAAGGAACAACCGGTAACTGATTGTCACTTAAGACTGAATAATGCATGCTAAAGTACTTCATAAACATCATCATATCATGTATGCATATATAAGCTGCCCGACCATATAGGTGCGGTGTGATCATCATTAGCCCGCGTCCAGGCCTCCCGCGTCCGGGGTAAACATCTCATGCCTCCCACTAGTGGTGTCTGCCCATGCTCTCTAGACATAGTGTATATGCCACCCGCCTTAGCGGTGTCTGCCCGACCATATAGGCACGGTGTAATCTCATGAAGCATGCATAAGGCTCAAAGACAAACTATAACTCTATCAGGGTGACGTAAGGTCATGAACCCCCGATTTACATTATGGCATAATCATGAACACCCTGCCTCACCTTGAAGGAACTAACATTATATGGTGAGTGTAACAACAATGAGCAACATCAAAGAATCATATAAGGATCATTAACTTCATAGAAGTAGCATATCATGAGCTTTAGGATCTATAGACTTGGACTCATCATCATCGTCATTATATTCATAATACATTTCTTATCTTAATCTCACTTGAAGCTCCTTGCAACATAGACTCATAGTTCCGGATTGTAGGAAGGTCATGGAAAATAAAGAGAGTTATATCATGAGAATCATGCCTTGGAAAAAGAAGGGACTAGCCTTACATACCTTTTCATCTTTCTAACTTGTCAACTATACGCTTCCTTCCCCGTGCGTCAATAATAATATTCATAATATCATAATCAACAATCTTCATCAACCATATATTATTCAATTCTCCTACTTCCATTTCAAGGGCACCCATAACCATGGTTATAATACAACATTACATTCATCCTCATATAATGTTTCTCTCATATTCGTAATATCATTTATAACATAATTATAATTGTAACATGTCAAGAATCATGATTCATATGAAGCTACTACTAAAAAATGTCACTATTCTCCTATTTGTAACCCACTTTCTACCTCTTTCCATAATCCAAGTCTTTCAACCCCTCAATAGTCTAAATAACATGAATTGATCATGAAACTTACCTTGGAGTGTGTAGGAGTAAGTTTTGGATGAAAACGCTTCACTTGAAGGAAAACCCTAGCTTCAATCCAAAGAGTTTTCTTGACTCCAAGCAACCCTAGAGAGCTTCTTGCACTTGATTCCCTTGGTTTGATGATGTTGATCCTTGATTTCCCTTGGATATGTGTTGGTATGATGTGGGGAGAGTTCTAGAGGTTTCTTGAGGTGTGGAGAGAAAATGGGGAATGAAATAATGAACTTGGGGTCCCTTATATAAAACTTAAAAATCTGTCCCGACCATGTTATACGGACACATATACGGTCCGTACAATTTATACGGTCCGTAATGTGACCGTATAATTCTTCTAGTAGAGACTCTTCTCTTGACAGGTTATACGGTCCCTTATACGGACTGTATAAATTATACGGGCCGTATAAGTTGGCCGTATAACTCCCAGTTTTTCCGAAGTTGTTCTCGTCGTTTCGTTTGATCTCCAATACTTATGGAACCTTCTTAACACTTGTTTAACACTTCATTAACAATCTAAGGGGCATTATGACTCTTCTCTTTAAGACATCATTAAGTCAACATTAACTCGGTACTTTGTAAATCCTCTCCGAAACACAACGTATACTTCGCCTTTCCTAACGAACTTTCTTCTCTTGCCTCAAATGTCTTTGGAATCTTAATGGGAACCGTTAAGTACTGCTTCTTACTTGTAGAAACATCATATACTTCTTTCCCTGCGTTAATCTATTCACTGTGCAATGACATGAAATTTTTCGAGGTGTAACATTCTTCCCCCCTTTAAAAACATTCGTCCTCAAATGTTAAGTTCTCGGGAATTGTACAAAATTTTCACCAGAGTTTCCCCTGTAATATGGCGCTACCATCCTATCACAACAGCCCATAATAACAGTGCCTCACAGGGGTATAACACAATAGCAATAATTTATGGCCACACACGACAAAAAAAAAACATAAAAAGAAAGCATACATACCTCATAATATCGATGTTTCATCTTGAATCTCTTCCGGGGGTTGAAACAAGTGTGGGTACTTGGACTTTATATTTTCTTCCGCTTCCCAAGTCATTTCTTCTCAGTTATTGTTTCTCCATAAGACCTTGACTAAAGCTACTTCTTTGTTTCAGAGTCTCCGTATTTGCCTATCTAGTATAGCAATGGGTACCTCTTCATAAGCCAACTTTCCTGTAACTTGAACATCATCCACCGACACGATCCTAATAGGATCCCCGACACACTTACGGAGCATTGATACGTGAAAAACTGGATGGACTGATTCAAGTTCTGAGGGTAAATCCAGTTCATATGCTACTTGGCCTATCCCGCAGACAATATTATAAGGTCAAATGTATCGAGGACTCAATTTTCCCTTCTTGCCAAATG
Source organism: Lycium barbarum (assembly GCF_019175385.1). Taxonomy (NCBI): domain Eukaryota; kingdom Viridiplantae; phylum Streptophyta; class Magnoliopsida; order Solanales; family Solanaceae; genus Lycium; species Lycium barbarum. Next base: position 38,825,932 of record NC_083342.1, on the reverse strand, counting down.
TCATCACGCCTTTTATCGGTGATACCTTTAGGAATACCGAATCATCAACTTGAAATTCTAAGTCTCACCGACGGTTGTCCGCATAAGATTTCTGACGACTTTGGGCAGTCATTAATTGATCTCGGATAACCTTGACCTTTTCCACCGCTTGTTGAATCAACTTGGGGCCTATTAGCTGTATCTCTCTTACTTTGAACCACCAATTGGGGATCTACACTTTCTTCCATATAGAGCTTCATACGGGGCCATCTGAATACTGGAATGATAGCTGTTGTTGTATGCGAACTCAATGAGAGGTAAGTGGTCATCCCAACTACCACAAAAATCTTGCACACATGCCTGTAACATATCCTCCAAAGTCTGAATAGTGCGTTTGGCTTGCCCATCAGTTTGTGGATGGAATGCTGTGCTAAGCTTTAACTGAGTACCCAAACCTTCTTGGAAAGACTTCCAAAATTTTGCTATAAATTGGGCTCCTCGATCTGTGACAATAGATATGGGGACACCAAGAAGTCGCACAATTTCTTTGAGATACAATCTTGCATAATCTTCTGTCGAACATGTGGTTCTGACTGGAAGAAAATGAGCTAATTTCGTGAGTCTGTCCATGATCACCCATATGGAGTCATACTTGCTTCGGGAACAAGGTAACCCTACAATAAAATCCATATTGATCACCTCCCATTTCTAGGCTAGAATCTCCATTGCTTGCAATAATCCTCCTGGCTTTTGATGCTCAATTTTCACTTGTTGGCAATTTGGACATTGAGCTAAAAATTCTGCTATGTCCTTCTTCATTCCATCCCACCAGTACATTAGCTTAAGATCATGATGCATCTTTATCACTCCTGGTTGAATAGAATACCGAGAGTAATGAGCTTCTTCTGGAAACCGACGACGTAGTCCCGCCACATTCAGAACGCATAGCCTGTCTCGGTACCTAAGAACTCCATCTGTAGAAACTTCAAATGGTGACTTCCATCTCTCATGAAGTTTATCTCTAGAGTGACTCAACTGAGGATCTTCATATTGATATTCCTTCACTTCCATATCTAAGGAGGAAATAGCTGGGTTGTGAATACCAATTCTTGCATTGCCTGAATCAATTAGACGAACTCCAAGGCTGGCTAGCTGGTGGAGCTCACGGATTAATTCTTTCTTCTCCAGAGGAACCACACATAGGCTACCCATTGATTTGCGGCTAAGTGCATCAGCCACTACATTCGCCTTCCCAGGATGGTATAAAATACTCACATCGTAATCTTTCAATAATTCCAACCACCGTCTCTGTCGAAGATTTAACTCCTTTTGTTTGAAAATATACAGGAGACTCTTGTGATCTGTATAAATATTAACATGTACACCATAAAAGTAGTGTCTCCACATCTTTAGTGCATGGATAACCACAGCCAACTCAAGGTCATGGGTCAGATAATTTTTCTCACGTTTCCGCAGCTGCCTTGAAGCATAGGCCAACTTTACCGTGCTGCATCAACACACATCCTAACCCAACACCAGAGGCATCACAATATACAACATAACCATCTGGCCCTTCTGGGAGTGTTAGGACTAGGGTTGAAGTTAATCTATCCTTCAATTCTTGAAAACTGCGTTCACAAGCATCAGTCCATTGGAATCTTGCTGACTTGTGAGTTAGCTTTGTCAATGGTGCTGAAATAGAGGAAAACCCTTCCACAAATCTTCTATAGTAGCCTGCCAATCCCAAAAAGCTATAGACTTCTGTGGGTGTTGTAGGCCTTGGCCAAGTCTTCAGCCTCAATCTTTTGTACATCAACTCGAATGTCATCAGCTGAAATAATATGGCCCAGAAAAGTCACAGAATTTAACCAAATTCACATTTCGAAAATTTGGCATACAACTCACGAGTCCCAAGAATCCCAAGGACAATCGCAAATGGTCTACATACTCTGCTTCTATCCGAGAATATACTAGAATATCGTCAATGAACACGATCACGAACAGATCTAAGAGAGGTCTAAATACATTATTCATCAAGTTCATAAATACCGCTGGAGCGTTAATCAACCCAAATGACATCACTTGAAATTCATAGTGACCATATCTCGTTTTGAAAGCCATTTTGGGAATATCTTCTTCTCTAACTCTCACTTGATGATACTTGATCTCAGATCAATTTTGGAAAACCATTTGTCACCCTGTAACTGGTAAAACAAATCATCAACTCTTGGTAGCAGATATTTATTCTTTATCGACACCTTATTTAGCTGCCTATAATCAATACACATTCATAAAGAACTATCTTTCTTTCGCAGAAATAGGACAGGTGCTCCCCACAGTGACGAACTAGGCCTAATGAACCCCTTCTCAAGCAAAACTTTCAGTTGTGCCTTTAGCTCTTTCAATTCTGTAGGAGCCATTCGGTAAGGAGGAATAGAGATTGGGTTAGTATCCTGTGACACATCAATCGCAAAATCAATCTCTATTTTCGGAGGAAGACCTGGAAGTTCATCTGGAAATACATCCGGAAATTCATTCACTACCGGAACAGATTAAAAAGTCGGTGGCTTTGCCTCGGTGTCATGAACTCGGACTGGGTGATAAATATAGCCTTTTGCTATCATCTTCCTTGCCTTAAGGTAGGAAATAAACCTACCTCGGGGAGATGCTGTATTACCTTTTCATTCTAGTACGGATTCTCCCGGAAATTGAAATCGGACTATTTTCGTTCTGCAATCCACATTACCATAACAAGAAGCCAGCTAATCCATACCCATAATCACATCAAAATCTAACATTTCTAGCTAAACTAAACCAACTTTAGTCTGACGATCACCTACCACAATTACACAATACTTGTATACTTGTCTAGCTATTACGGGATCACCAATTGGAGTGGATACCTCAAAAGGTTTAATTAGCTCGGGTTTCACCCCAATGCGGCCAGCAATATAAGGAGTAATATAAGACAATGTAGAACCCGGATCTATCAATGCATAGACGTCATGAGAGAATATGGATAATATACCTGTAACCACATCCGGGGAGGACTCAAGATCCTGACGTCCGGCTAGAGCATAAATACGGGGCTGGGTGCCACCTGAACTGGACGCTCCCTCTCTGCCCCTACCACGACCTGCTGGAATTTGGGGAGTCTACCCCATCAAGCGCACAGACGAAGAAGAACCAGTGGCTGATCCTGTGAGCTGAACCCCAACTTTACCACTCATCGACGGGCAATCTAGCATCATATGCCCAACCTGACCACTGGCATAGCAAACATTTGAATCTCGGCTACACTGAACAAAAGTTAATCTACTGCACTGGCTATATCGTGGCACTGGTGGTCTCCGCTGGCTAAGATCACCCCCAAACTGAGAACCTGAAACTCTTGAACTCTGACCTAGACCAGAATGAATAAGGCGATCAAATCTCCTACCCGCAAATCGAGGAGGTGCATTAGTTGCCGACTGGCCTGAATATCTGGAATATGACTGCCTCGATCCCCCTCTATAGCCGCTTTCAGCACCAACAGATTTGGCCCTTTTAGTCTGCCCTCTATCAATATCGCGCTCACCCCTTTGCGGATGTTGCTGCTCTTCTAAGTTCTGGGCATGGGCCAGAATACGGGAAATATCCATCCCCTCTTGCAATGAAGCTGTCAAACATTCTTTGAACAAATGTGGCCCTAAGCTACTCACAAATCTGTGCACTCTATCTCCCATGTCGGCCACCATAGTGGAAGCATACCGGGCCAACGAATTAAAATAAAGGCTATACTCCCGGGCACTCATATTTCCTTGCTTATGATTCAGAAATCTATCAGCCTTAGCCCGACGAACCTCGGGTGGCAAATAGTGACGGATGAAGGCATCCACAAATTCTTTCCAAATTGGGGGAGGAGTATTTTCTTTTCTTGAAGATATCCAATTATTATACCAAAGAACCGCCACATCCCGGATTCTATAAGATGCTAACTCCACAGATTCAGTATCAGAGACATGAATAATTTTCAATGTTCGCAATATCTTATCAATAAAATCCTGCGAGTCTTCATCCGGCTTTGACTCGATGAATTCTAGAGGATTTATACTCATGAAATTATGGGCTCTAGCACTAGTCGCCCTGTCACTTGGACCCGTACTCTGCCGCTGTGCCTGAGCGGCCACTAACTGTGTTAATAACTGAATAGATTCGGTCATTTGTTGATCCGAAGCAGCTGGTGGAGGAACTGGAGGCATAGGAGCCGGAGCTGAAGCCCCCTCTTGCTCTTCCAGATTAGGCGGAGTGTGAGAGGTATTTGATAGAGCCTCATTATGAGATCCACCTTCTTCTATATTTGTTGGCGGCTCCTTTTCTATCCTCCTTTCTATTGTAGCCCTGCCCTTCGAGGCGGTTGTAGCTTTCCTCTTTGGCGGCATCATTGAAATCATAACTCACAATTAGGGGGGAGAAAATCTTATAACATGGCTCTATGGCACGATATAATAAGAAGAAGAATGGTCATTTTTCCTAAATGCCCCGTAGCCTCTTGTTTATAAGTGTGGCACGCTTCACATCCATAAATGAGACTCTGCTAGACACGGCTCGTAGACACACCCTAGGACGAAACTACTCTGATACCACCTTTGTCGCGACCCGACTAGGGGGCCATGACGGGTACCCGGAGATGACTACCGAGCACCTCACACTAGGCTAATCATCATACTTAACCTGAACATATACAATTTCCAAAGAAACACATGTCTATATATATATAAGCCCTCATGGCTGCAAAAATGATATACAAAAGTACCATGTAGTCATTATGGGACATCTACTACCCACACGTACATATCTACGAGCCTCTACTAGAGTACTAGTCATATAAGAAATTTAGTACAATCGTAACATATCAATAATCATGAGCTTATTAGCTTTTTGAAGATAGCATCATTTGGAGGACATCACAGGCTCATAGAAGATTAGATATTTGGCGAAAAAACCATGCCTTATGAAAGAAGGGTTAGCCTTACATACCTTTCCATTCAACTATTCTATCACTTGCACGTTCTCCTTCAATGCTCACGTTTCTACCTTCATTAGAGTTATACTATCATTAGAAAATCGATAGCTTAGCATACATGACTAATGTTACACCCCGGAAATTTCCTGTTAACGTACAGTGAATAGACTAACGAAGGGCATGACGTATACGATGTTTTAATAAGTAAGAAATAACATTTGATGACCCTAATTAATATTTCAAAGACATTTTAGGTAGGAGACGGAAGTTGTTAAGGAAAGCAAGGTATATGTTGTGTGTCGGGAAGAATTTACGAGTAACAAGTTAATGATGTTTTGGATAAGAGTTATAACGTCCCTTAGATTGTTAATGAGGTGATAAACAAGTGTTAAAAAGGTTTCATAAGGATTGGAGATCAAACGAAGTGACGAGAACAAAATCGGAGAAGAGAGAGATTATATGACCAATTATACAGTCCGTATAATGGTCCGCAGAATCGTCACAGTGAAGGTCTCTCACTGATGGGAATATACGATCACTTATACGGACCGTATAAAATTATACGGACCGTGTAATGTGCCGTATAATGTTAACAAAAAGGAATGGTTGCTGAAGCAATTTCACGGTCACTTATACGTCACTTATACTGACCGTATAAGTGTCCATATAATTATGTCGGGACAGATTTTAAAGTTTTAAATAAGGGACCCAAGTTCATTATTTTCATTTCATTCTTTCACCCAACACTTCAAGAACATTCTAGAGAACTCTCCACTCTTCATATACAATAGCTCAAGAGAGATTTGTGATTAACTTCACCAAACCAACAAAATTAAGTGTATGAAACACATTAAAGTTCATCCAAGCCAAGGAATTCCAATGGAAGTGAACTAGGGTTTTGGTGCAAAAGAAATATTTCCACTCAAGGCTTGTTCCTACACTATCTAAGGTAAGTTTTATGATCTTTTCATGTTGTTTAAGGTGTTGAAAAGTTGAAACACTTGGATCGTAGAAGGGTATAGGAAATGGGTCATGAATGTGGGAATAGTGTCTTTTTTGAGTAGTAGTTTGGAGTGAATCATGAATACTGATATGTTGTGAATATGAGTATGCTATAAGTGACATTTAGAACATGGGGTAAGTATTATATGTGAGAAAACGCAATAGTGAACTATGACCACAATTATGGAGGAATTGAAGTGAAATTGTGAAATGTGGATAATATAGATGAATGATGATTGTTGTTTATAATATTGTGAATGTGGTTATGGATGTTTGGGAGTTGATATGAAAAATGAGGAAAGTTGTATAAACAAAGGAAATGTTGCCCAATTTTCTCTAGCATTAGTAAGCACGTTCGTATAATCGATTAGCTAATGTTGATGCGAATTCTCTTGAAGGTAGAAACGTGAGCGTTGAAGAAGAACAATCAAGCGATAGAATTGTTAAACGAAAGAGGTATTTAAGGCTAATCCCTTCCTTCTATGGCCTGACTCCTATGGCATAAATCTTCCTATTTTTCCATGATCTTACAAAATGACGGACATTATGAGTCCAAGACTATAAAGAGCTACATACGCATATGATAAAGAAAGGAGATACGACGACGAGCAAGATAATGACGATGATAAGTTTAAATATAAGGAATCCTAGAGTAGTATACGGTTCCATTGATGCTTTTCCTTGTGTACACTCACCTTAAAATATTAGTCCCTTCAAGGTGAGATATGATAATTATGATCACTCAATAATGTAATCGGGGGTTCATGACCTTGTGTCACCCCAACATAGCCATAGATGCCTTCAAGTTCTAATGTATGTTTTGATGATAAATGTATAATGATGCTAAGTTATGATAAGGTCATGATATGCCCATGAGATGAATAATAATGATAATTTTATGTTGACTATATGTGTCACGACCCAGCTAGGGGCCGCGACGGGTACCTGGGGCTAACCGCCGAGCACCGCTCGCTCTATTACCCTCCTTACCCGATTAATGCCTTATCATCACATTTATGCTTAAAACATGGAAAAAGATCATAACTTATATGGAAACATAAACACTTGTGTATATAGAAAGGTTTGGTACACCAAAATAATGAGTGCACGTATACATGAAAGATGTGAGACCATGATACCCACACTACGCATCTACGAGCCTCTACTGACATACTATACAATGGACGGAACAAGACTCTGTCATGCCCAAAATATATATATACATATGTACCAAAAGAGAAATCACAAGCACCTCCGAACAATGGAGTGCTCTCAACAGCTGACAGCTCCTAAGTATCTAGATCAAGCTCGCCTCCCTGTCTACCTGTGGGCATGAACGCAGCGTCCAAAGAAGGGACGTTAGTACGAATATTGTACTGAGTATGAGAGGCATGAACAATGAAAAAAGGCATCAATAATATAATGAGAGCATCAATACAAAGCATATGGATCTGACCGATAATCATAAATGGAATAATGCATGTTGTCTTACTCATACTTATCATCGTAACATGTATGCATCATATGCAAGCTGCCTGCCTATGTCGGAACGGTGTGATAATCAATAATATAAGCCCGCGTCCAGGCCTCCCGCGTCCGGGGTACCATCTCATGCCGCCCACTAGTGGTGTCTGCCCACGCTCGAAGGTCGTGGTGTATCCGTATCGCCGCCTGCCAAAGCGGTGTTTGCCCGGCCAACTAGGCCCAGTATACAATGCTCATGCCATGCTTATTATAAAATAATCATAATAATGTACTTGTTGTAAAATACTTATCTTATCATAACACATGCGTAAGGTTTGAGAACAACTTTACTCTATCGGGGTGACGTAAGGTCGTGACCCCCCCCCCCCCCCGCCCGATGACTTTATGGAGCAATTACGGACATTCTGCCTCACCTTGAAAGGACTAGTACATAAGATGAGTGTAGGCAAGGACTAACATCATCATATCGTATAACTTATCTCATATAGACATTTAACTTTTTGGAATGTAGAAGCTCATGGAAATATGGTAATTCGGACTATAAGATTCATGCCATTGGAAAGAAAGGACTAGCCTCACATACCTTGTCATTTAGCTAAGTTGTTGTCCACTTATTCTCCTTCGATACCACGTCGTCACCTTCATGAGAGAATTCGTATTACATTAGTTAATCGACTATGAGAACGCATCGTTATCCCTAGAGAAAATTAGGCGGCATTTCCTTTGAGTTTAACACTTATATCATGACCTATACACCATTTGTAACGTATTCATAATTATAACACATCAACTTCAATGATTCCATCCAACTACCATTCCATAGTGACACCATTTACTCAATCATGACCCATTCCTATGTTCTTCTACATTTTAAGTATCTAAGCCTTCCAATACCTTGAATCACGTGGTATAGTCATGAAACATACCTTAAATGATGATTGAACAGGCCTTGAGTTGAAATACTTCACTTAGCCAAAACCCTAGTTCCACCCTTTTAAGGATTTCTTGACTTAGATGATCCTTTGATGCGTTCTTACACTTGTTTTCATGAACTTAGTGGTGTTGATCTTGATGTTCCCTTTGATTCTCTTGAATTCTTGTGGAGGAAATATTTGGAGAGTTCTAGAGCATTCTTGAGTTGTATGGATGAATAATGAAATGTAATGAAGCCTAAGTCCCTTTTAATAATAAAAAATTGATCTTTAATGAAAAATTGTCGGGATGAACAGTGGTCGTAAACCACAGTTTACGGACCGTATTGTGGTTTACGGTCCGTCCTCTGCGATCGTCTTTAAGCATTTCAAAAACAGAAAGTTTGGCTGAGGGACATGGCAGTTTACGACCGAGGTTTACGGTCCGTAAACCAATTTACGGTCCGTAAACCAGTTTACGGGCCGTCCTCCAAGTCGTTTTTAGCCATTTCAACACTTTGATAGAACTTGAAATTTTTGGACAGCTGGAGGATGATTGCACTATACGGTCCGTAAATCACTTTACGGGTCGTATAGTGCCCTTTACGACCACTGTGCTGAAAATTTTCCGCCACCTTCTTATTTCCAAAAATTCACAATTAGCCATTCCCGACTTAATAAAACATCATCCACTCAAGCCCATCATTGTTCTACTCATCACACAAGTACGGAAAAATTTCCGAGGTGTAACATTCTTCCCCCCTTTTGGAACATTCGTCCTCGAATGTTCGACAGTCGGGAATTTTAGAAAATATTTTGCCAGAGTTTCCTTTGTAATTTGACTCTACCAACCTATCACAGCAACCCACAATATCATGGCCTTACAAGGCTATATCACACTATCAACACATCCATGGCCACACACGACTAAAAGCATAATACTAAGGTGTACATACCTTACATCGTCGACGCTTCACCTTGAATCACCTCAGGGGACTGGGAAAAATGCGGGTACATGGATTTCATCTTCTCCTCCGCTTCCCAAGTCATTTCTTCTGGATTGCTGTTTCGCCATAAGATTTTCACTGAAGCTACTTCTTTGTTCCGGAGCCTTCGCATTTGTCTATCCAAAATGGCAATAGGTACTTCTTCATATGTCAGCTTCTCTGTCACCCGCACATCGTCAACCGGGACTATTGTTGTAGGATCCCCGATACACTTGCGGAGCATCGAAACATGGAACACCGGATGGACTGATTCAAGCTCCGAAGGTCGGTCCAATTCATATGCTACATGTCCCACCTTACGGACAATTTTATAAGGTCCGATGTATCTTGGGCTCAACTTCCCCTTTTTGCCAAATCTCATCACCCCTTTCATTGGCGATACCTTCAGAAATACCCAGTCATTTTCCTGAAATTCTAAATCCCGTCAGCGATTGTCTGCATAGGACTTTTGGCGACTTTGAGCCGTTAACAGTCGGTCTCGAATCACTTTAACCTTTTCAACTGCTTGTTGGATCGAGTCGGGGCCTATCAATTGTACTTCTCCGGTTTCAAACCATCCAATTGGAGATCTGTATTTCCTTCCATATAAGGCTTCATACAGGGCCATTTGAATACCGGAATGGTAGCTATTGTTTAAAGAAAATTCGATAAGGGGTAAATGCTCATCCCAACTACCCCCCAAAATCTAACACACACGCTCGGAGGATATCCTCCAAGGTCTGAATGGTGCGCTCAGCTTGTCCGTCCGTTTGTGGATGAAATGTTGTGCTGAATTTGACCTGAGTACCTAACCCTTCTTGAAAAGATTTCCAAAACTTAGCTTTAAACTGTGCCCCTCTGTCTGTAATAATGGCCAAAGGGATCCCATGAAGGCGCACGATTTCCTTTAAATATAACCTGGCATAGTCTTCTGCTGAATACGTGGTTCTAATTGGGAGGAAATGAGCTGCTTTCGTGAGTCTGTCCACGATCACCCATATAGAGTCATATTTTCCTTGGGAGCGGGGTGACTCCACAATAAAATCTATATTAATCTCCTCCCATTTCCAGGTAGGAATTTCCATCGCCTGCAATAAGCCCCCTGGCTTCTGATGTTCTGCTTTCACCTGTTGGCAGTTCCGACACTGCGCCACAAATGCTGCTATGTCTCGTTTCATGCCATCCCACCAATATAGCAATTTAAGATCGTGATACATTTTGGTCGTACCTTGATGAATGGAATACCGAGAATGATGCGCTTCTTCTAAAATTTGCTGGCGTAATTTTGCCACATCCGGGACACACAGTCTGTCTCGGTATCTAAGAACCCCATCTATGGAAACTGCAAATGGAGACTTCTCTTTCCCACGGGATACATCCCTGTGATGACACATCTGTGGATCTTCGTACTGGCATTCTTTTATCTCCGCATTCAGGGGCGAGACCGCAGGATCATTAACACTAATTCCTACCTTACCCGAATCAATTACACGTACCCCAAGATTTTCTAGTTGATAGAGCTCACGAACCATTTCTTTTTTTTTCTGAAGGGACTTCACTTAAACTGCCCATTGATCGACGGCTAAGCGCGTCTGCTACAACATCCGCTTTCCCGGGGTGGTATAAAATATTCACGTCATAATCCTTCAACAATTCCAACCACCGCCTCTACCGTAGGTTCAACTCCTTCTGCTTAAAAATATGTTGAAGACTCTTGTGATCTGTATAGATATCGATGTGCACACCGTACAGATAATGCCTCCATATCCTTAAGGCATGAATAACTGCAGCCAATTCGAGATCATGAGTCGGATAATTCTGTTCATGTTTCCGCAACTGTCTCGAAGCATATGCAATAACCTTGCCATGCTGCATCAGCACACATCCTAGTCCCACACCGGAAGCGTCACAATACACGACATAACCATCCGGCCCTTCTGGAAGTGTTAACACTGGAGCCGAGGTCAATCTATCTTTTAGCTCTCAGAAACTATGCTCACAAGCATCATTCCACTGAAATTTTGCTGACTTCTGGGTTTGCTTCATTAATGGGGCTGAAATAGATGAAAAGCCCTCTACGAATCTTCGATAATAACCTGCCAAACGCAGAAAACTACGAACTTCTGTAGGCGTCGTAGGCCTTGGCCAAGTCTTCACAACTTCTATTTTCTGAGTGTCGACTCGGATGCCATCATCTGAAATAACATGGCCTAGAAACGCCACAGAATTTAGCCAAAAACTCGCACTTTGAGAACTTCGCATATAATTCTAGGGCTCGGAGAACGCCAAGAACAATTCTTAGGTGGTCTGCATGTTCTGACTCTGTGCGAGAATATACCAGAATATCGTCGATAAATACTATCACGAAGAGATCCAAAAATGGCCTGAACACATTATTCATTAAATTCATGAACACCGCCGGGGCATTTGTCAATCCAAACGACATCACTCGGAACTCGTAGTGACCATATCTTGTCCTGAAGGCAGTCTTAGGAATATCTGCTTCTCTAATTCTCACCTGATGATAACCCGATCTCAGATCTATCTTGGAAAACCACTTAGCGCCCTGTAACTGATCAAACAAATCATCGATTCTGGGAAGAGGATATTTATTCTTTATTGTTACCTTTTTCAACTGTCTGTAGTCGATACACATTCGTAGAGATCCGTCCTTCTTCTTTACGAACAGGACTGGTGCTCCCCACGGCGAAGAACTGGGTCTTATAAACCCCTTCTCAAGTAAATCTTTTAGCTTTGCTTTTAGCTCTTTCAGTTCTGCCGGAGCCATTCGATAAGGGAGAATGGAAATAGGCTCGGCGTCTGGTAATACATCGATAGCAAAGTCGATTTCCCTTTCTGGAGAAAGACCTGGAAGTTCATCCGGGAATACATCTGGAAACTCATTTACTACCGGGACAGATTGGAAAACTGGTGGCCTTGCCTCCGTATCATGAACCCGAACTAGATGATAAATATAGCCCTTGGCTATCATCTTTCTCGCCTTGAGGTAGGAAATAAACCTACCCCTAGGGGATGCTGTGTTACCTTTCCATTCAAGTACGGGCACTCCCGGAAACTGGAATCGAACCATTTTCGTCCGACAATCAACATTAGCATAGCACGAGGCCAACCAATCCAATCCCATAATCGCGTCGAAGTCTATCATTTCCATCTCGATCAAATCGGCTCGAGTCTGGCGGTCACATATCACAACGACACAATTTGTATGTACCTTCCTCGCTATTACGGGATCACCAACCGGAGTGAACACCTCGAAAGGTTTAATTGGCTCAGGATTCACCCCAATACAATCAGCAACATATGGGGTAACATAGGAGAAAGTAGAACCCGGATCAATCAAAGCATATACCTCACGGGAAAATATAGTCAAGGTACCAGTGACAACATCGGGGGACGATTCAAGATCCTGTCGCCCTGATAAATCATATACGCGGGGCTGAACAGCGCCGGAAGTAGATGCTCCCCCGATGCCTCTGCCTCTACCTACTGTAGTCTGGGAAGTCTGTGCTGTCGGACGCACCGAAGAAGAAACCGATGCTGAACCTGTGGGCTGAGTCCCTGCTCTATCTCTTACCGAAGGGCAATCCCTCTTTATGTGACCAACTTGCCCGCATGCATAACAAGCATCGGTACCCTGAGGACACTGTCCGGAATGTAATTTACCGCACTAGCTACACCACGGTACTGGGGGTCTCCTCTGGCTAAAATCTCCCTTGAACTGGAAATCTGAGGCCCTCGAGCTCTGGCCCTGCCCTGATTGAAAAGAAAGGTCAAACCTCCTATCTAAGAACCGGGGAGGCGCACTGGTCACTGACTGACCTGAGTGCCTATAATGCATCTGTCTCGATCCCCCTCTATACTCACTGCTTGCCCCCGTAGATCTAGCTCTCTTACCTTGCCTTCGGTCATTATCCCGATCACTTCTTTGCTGCTGTTGTCGTTCCTCCAGGTTCTGAGCATGTGCCTGTATTCGGGAAATATCCATCCCGTCTTGCAAGGAGGATGTCAAGCAATCTCTAAATAGGTGTGGCCCCAAACCACTCACAAATCTATGAGCCCGATCGCCCATATCAGCGACCATAGTCGGGGCTTACCAGGCCAGGGAATTAAACTGCATACTATACTCTCGAGCACTCATACTTCCTTGCTTTAAATTCAAGAACCTGTCCGGTCTAGCTCGGCGGACCCCAGGCGGCAAGTAATGACGAATAAAGGCATCCACAAATTCTTGCCAAACGGGAGGTGGTGCATTCTCTCCTCTTGATATTATCCAATTTTTGTACCATAGCACCACCACATCGCGGAGTCTATAAGAGGCCAACTCTACCGATTAGGTCTCAGAAGCATGCATAAGTTTCAGCGTCCTCGACATCTCATCAACAAATCCTTGGGGGTCCTCATCCGGCTTCGACCCGAAAAATTCCGGAGGATTTAAAATCACTTGGGCCCACATTTTGTCACTGTGCCTGAGCGGCGACCAACTGCGTCAATAAATGTATGGCCTCGGATACCTGTTGACCCGAAGTAACTGGCGGAGGAATTGGGACTGAGGCCCCTCCCTGCTCTCCTACATTAGGCGAAGCCTCATTCTGTGATTCACTTTCCCCTACATTCGCCGCAGGCTTCCTTTCTGCCCGCTTCTTCGTCGTAGCTTTGCCTTTCTGGGCAGCTGTAGCTTTTCCTTTCGGCGGCATTCTGAAATCACAACGCACTTTTAGGGGAGGATAAAATCCTATGCATAGCTCTATCGCATGATATAGTAAAAACGAAGACGGTCATTTTCCTAAATGCCCCGTAGCCTCTTGTTTATTGATGTGGCGCGTTACACACCATAAACAAGACTCTACTAGACACGGCTCGTAGACACTTCGTAGGACGAACTGCTCTGATACCACTTCTGTCACGACCCAGCTAGGGGCCGCGACGGGTACCCGGGGCTAACAGCCGAGCACCGCTCGCTCTATTACCCTTCTTACCCGATTAATGCCTTATCATCACATTTATGCTTAAAACATGGAAAAAGATCATAACTTATATGGAAACATAAACACTTGTGCATATAGAAAGGTTTGGTACACCAAAATAATGAGTGCACGTATACATGAAAGATGTGAGACCATGATACCCACACTACGCATCTACGAGCCTCTACTGACATACTATACAATGGACAGAACAAGACTCCGTCATGCCCAAAATATATATATACATATGTACCAAAAGAGTAATCACAAGCACCTCCGAACAATGGAGTGCTCTCAACAGCTGACAGCTCCTAAGTATCTAGATCAAGCTCACCTCCCTGTCTACCTGTGGGCATGAACGCAGCGTCCAAAGAAGGGATGTCAGTACGAATATTGTACTGAGTATGAGAGGCATGAACAATGAAAAAAGGAATCAATAATATAATGAGAGCATCAATACAAAGAATATGGATCTGACCGATAATCATAAATGGAATAATGCGTGCTGTCTTTCTTACTCATACTTATCATCGTAACATGTATGCATCATATGCAAGTTGCCCGCCCATGTCAGAACGGTGTGATAATCAATAATATAAGCCCGCGTCCAGGCCTCCCGCGTCCGGGGTACCATCTCATGCCGCCCACTAGTGGTGTCTGCCCACGCTCGAAGGTCGTGGTGTATCCGTATTGCCGCCCGCCGAAGCGGTTTCTGCCCGGCCAACTAGGCCTGGTATGCAATGCTCATGCCATGCTTATCATAAAATAATCATAATAATGTACTTATTGTAAAATACTTATCTTATCATAACACATGCGTAAGGTTTGAGAACAACTTCACTCTATCGGGGTGACGTAAGGTCGTGACCCCCCCGATGACTTTATGGAGAAATTACGGACATTCTGCCTCACCTTGAAAGGACTAGTACATAAGGTGAGTGTAGGAAAGAACTAACATCATCATATCGTATAACTTATCTCATATAGACATTTAACTTTTTGGAATGTAGAAGCTCATGGAAAGATGGTAATTCGGACTATAAGTTTCATGCCATTGGAAAGAAAGGACTAGCCTCACATACCTTGTCGTTTAGCTAAGTTGTTGTCCACTTATTCTCCTTCGATACCACGTCGTCACCTTCATGAGCGAATTCGTATTACATTAGTTAATCGACTATGAGAACGCATCGTTATCCCTAGAGAAAATTAGGCGGCATTTCCTTTGGGTTTAACACTTATATCATGACCTATACACCATTTGTAACATATTCATAATTATAACACGTCAACTTCTATGATTCCATCCAACTACCATTCCATAGTGACACCATTTACTTAATCATGACCCATTCATATGTTCTTCTACATTTTAGGTATCTAAGCCTTCCAATACCTTGAATCACGTGGTATAGTCATGCAACATACCTTAAATGATGATTGAACAGGCCTGGAGTTGAAATAATTCACTTAGCCAAAACCCTAGTTCCACCCTTTTAAGGATTTCTTGACTTAGATGATCCTTTGATGCGTTCTTACACTTGTTTTCATGAACTTAGTGGTGTTGATCTTGATGTTCCCTTTGATTCTCTTGAATTCTTATGGAGGAAATATTTGGAGAGTTCTAGAGCATTCTTGAGATGTATGGATGAATAATGAAATATAATGAAGCCTAAGTCCCTTTTAATAATCACAAAACTGATGTTTAACGAAAAATTGTCTGGATGAACAGTGGTCGTAAACCACAGTTTACGGACCGTATTGTCGTTTACGGTCCGTCCTCCGCGATCGTCTTTAAGCATTTCAAAAACAGAAAGTTTGGCTGAGGGACATGGCAGTTTACGACCGAGGTTTACGGTCCGTAAACCAGTTTACGGGCCGTCCTCCAAGTCGTTTTTAGCTATTTCAACACTTTGACAGAACTTGAAATTTTTGGACAGCTGGAGGACGATTGCACTATACGGTCTGTAAATCACTTTACGGGCCGTATAATGCCCTTTACGACCACTGTGCTGAAAGTTTTCCGCCAACTTCTTATTTCCAAAATTCACAATTAGCCATTCCCGACTTAATAAAACATAATCCACTCAAGCCCTTCATTGTTCTACTCATCACACAAGTACAGAAAATTTTCTGAGGTGTAACAATATGACGATACGATTCCACTGTGCCTAGTTGGCCGGGCATGTCACTGCGAAGGCGGGCTGCATATGATTCCACCGTGCCTAAATGGCCAGGTATGTCACCGCTAAGGCGGGCTGCTATGTTTACACCGAACCTAGAGGGCCGGGCATGACACCACTGGTGGGCGGCATATGATGGTTACCCGGACGCGGGTTAACGATAATGATTTATATGATACAATGATTTATGCGCTATGATTATGCATGTACTATAATTATATATGATATATGTATGAAATGTATCCATCCTTAAAAGTTACGCAGGTTATATCATCATCTTATGTCTTATGATTTCTCTATTATGTTCATTTCATTCATGCCTTACATACCCAGTACAATGTTCATACTGACGTCCGTTTTCTTTGGATGTTGTATTCATGCCCACAGGTAGACAGGGAGGTGATCCAGAATCGTAGGAGCTATTAGCAGACTTGAGAGCACTGCATTGTTCTGGAGGTGCCATTGACTTATTCTTTTGTGTATATATATATGTATTTTGGGCACGACGGGGTCCTGTCCCGTCCCTATGTCTAGCACTCTAGTAGAGGCTCGTAGATACGTATGTGTGGGTAGTATGGTCTCACAATGTACCCAGGGGCCGTGACGGGTACCTAGGGCTAACCAACGAGCACCCCTCATTCCCTTGCTTATCACATTCATATCTTAAGAAATTCATTTTCTCATTCGGAAACATAATAACTTTACACGCACACACACACACACATATATAGATATATGTACATAAGCCCTTCGGCTATCAAAATAATATAAACATATACGTTAGAAATATTGTGAGACCATACTACCCACACCTGCGTATCTACGAGCCTATACTAGAGTACTAGACATATAGACGGGTAAAGACCCCGTCGTGCCCAAAATATACATATGTACACAAAAGAATAATCAAAGGAACCTCTGGAACAATGGAGTGCTCTCAAGTCGGCTAACAGCTCCCACGAGTCTGGATCAAGCTCACCTCCCTGTCTACCTATGGGCATGAACACAACGTCCAAAGAAAACGGACGTCAGTACGAACATTGTACTGAGTATGTAAGACAAAAACGAAATAAACATAACAGAAGAATCATGAGCCATAAGAGGAAGGTATAACCTGCATGAGTTTCATAGGTGAATACATTTCATACATATATCGTATATTTACATAATCATAGTACATATGTCATCACAGCGCATATATCATCACATCATAATCCTCATCGTTAACCCGCGTCTGGGTAACCATCATATGCTGCCCACTAGTGGTGATCATGTCCGGCCTTCTGGGCGCAGTGGAATCATAAGCAGCCCACCTTAGCGGTGATATGTCTGGCCTCCTAGGCGCTGTGGAATCATAAGAAGCCCGCCTTAGCGGTGACATGTCCGGCCTCTTGGGCGCGGTGGAATCATATTGTCATATAGCCTTCGTAACTCAACATTTTCATACATAGCATAGGTATGTTATAAACTTACATTATTGATCATCCCCTAGACATATCATGAATTAGCATCATTATACATTTATCATTAAGAACGCACACTAGAATTTGAAGGAAACTATGGCTATGTTGGGGTGACATAAGGTCGTGAACCCCCGATTATATTATGGAGTAATCATCAACATCATATCTCACCTTGAAGGAACTAACAACTTAAGGTGAGCGTACGCAATGAGAAGCATCGATGAAACCATACTTAGAATTATTAGCTTCATGGACATCTTATATTACACTAGGATTCCTCATACTTATATTCATCATCATCATTATCATGCTCGTATCGTGTTTCCTTTCTTAATCAGGTGTGTATGTAGCTTTGTATATTCGTGGACTCATAGTCTCCATCGTATAGGATGATCATAGAGAATTAGGAAGATTCATGCCTTAGAAGGAAAGGACTAGCCTTACATACCTTTTTCGTTTAACAAATCTATTGCTTGCTTGTTCTCCTACGATGCCCACGTTTCTACCTTCAAGAGAAGTCGCATGAACATTAGCTAATCGATTACTTAAACGTGCTTACTAAAGCTAAAGAAAATTGGGCAGAATTTCCTTTGTTTATACAACTTTTCCCATATTCTATATCAACTCCCAAACATTCATAACAACATTCACAATATAATAGACAACAATCATCATTCATCTACATTATCCGCATTTCACAATTCCTCTTTAATTTCTCCATAATTGTGGTGATAATTCACTATCGCGTTTTCTCATATATAATACTTATTCCATGTTCTAAATGTCATTCACAACATACTTACAACCGCAACATACCAATATTCATAATTCAATCCAAACCTTCACCCAACAATGTCCCTATTCCCACATTTATGACCCACTTTCTATATCTTTCTACAATCCATGTGTTTTTAACTTTCAACACCTTAAACAACCAAGAATGATCATAAAACGCACCTTAGATAATGGATGAATAAGCCTTGATTTGGAATCCTCTTCTTGCACAAAAACCCTAACTCACTTCCTTTGGGATTTCTTGACTTAGATGAACATTGATATGTTTTCTACACTTGATTTTGTGGGTTTGATGTATTTGATCATAGATTTCTCTTGGTTTCTTGTGGATGAATAATGGAGAGAGTTCTAGAGGTTTCTTGAGGTGTGGTGAGTGGAAAATGAAATGAAATAATGAGAGAGAGTCCTTATTTTTAACACATAAAATCTGTCCCGACCGAGATATACGGACCAACATACGGTTCGTACATTTTATACGGGCCGTATGTTTGGCCGTATGTTTGGTCCAGTGTGGTACGATATTCTGGGATAATTATACGGCCAAACATACGGCCAGTATAATTTATACGCCAGTATGTTGGGCCGTATAATGGCCAGTTCATCCGAACTCTTTCTCGTTGACTCGTTTGATCTCCAATCCTTATGGAACCTTCTTGAAACTTGTGTAACACCTCAATACCAATCTAAGGGACATTATCACTATTCTCTAAGACATCATTACTCCATCATTAACTCGTCGCCCATAATTCTTACCCGACACGCAACATATCCCTTACTTTCCTTGACAACCTTCTTCCTTTACGTCAAATGTCTTTAAATCTCGATTAGGATCATCAAATGATATTTCTTTCTTATCACAACATCATATACGTCATTCCCTTCTCTATCCTATTCACCATATGTTAATGAGAAATTTTCCAGGGTGTAACATTCTTCCCCCCCCCCCCCCCTTTTGGAACATTCGTCCTCGAATGTTAAACACTCAGGAATTCTATGAAAATTTTGCCAGAGTTTCCCCTATAATGTGGCACTACCATCCTGTCATAACAACCCATTATAATATTGCCTCATAGGTCCACAACACAATAGAACTATAAATCGGCCACACACGACTAAAAGCATGAAAATAGAGCATACATACCTCATATTGTTAGTGTTTCATCTTGAATCTCTCCTGGGGGTTGGAATAAGTGCGGATATCTGGATTTCATTTTCTCTTCCGCTTCCCACGTCATTTCTTCTCGGTTGTTGTTTCACCATAAAACTTTGACTGAAGCTACTTCCTTATTTCGAAGTCTTCGTACTTGCCTGTCTAAGATGGCAATGGGCACTTCTTCATATGCTAGCTTTTCTGTCACTTGAACTTCATCTATTGGAACAATCCTCGTGGGATCTCCAACACACGAGCGGAGCATTGAGACATGGAAGAATGGATGGACTGATTCAAGCTCTGAAGGTAAGTCCAATTCATAGGCTACATGACCCACCTTACGGATAATTTTATAGGGGCTAATGTATCGAGGACTTAACTTTCCTTTCTTGGCAAATCTCATCACCCCTTTCATTGGCGACACCTTCAAAAATACCCAATCATCAACCTGAAATTCTAAGTCTCGTCGGCGGTTGTCCGCATAAGATTTTTGGCGGCTTTGGGCTGTCAACAATCAATCTCGGATCACCTTGAATTTTTCTACCGCTTGCTGAATCAATTCAGGACCTATTAGATGTACTTCTCCTATTTCCAACCATCCAATTGGAGACCTACACTTCCTTCCATATAACGCTTCATACGGAGCCATTTGGATACTGGAATGGTAGCTATCGTTCTATGCGAACTCAATCAGAGGTAAGTGATCATCCCAACTACCACCGAAATCTAGTATACATGCCAGTAGCATATCTTCCAAAGTCTGAATAGTACGTTCGGCCTGTCCATCGGTCTGCGGATGAAATTTCGTGCTAAGCTTCACTTGGGTACCTAGACTTTCTTGGAAGGACTTCCAGAACTTGGTTGTAAACTGTGCTCCTCTATCTGTGATAATGGATATCAGTATACCATGGAGTCACACAATTTCTTTGAGATACAACCTTGCATAGTCTTCCGCTGAGTATGTGGTTCTGACTGGAAGAAAATGAGCTGCTTTCGTGAGTCTGTCCACGATCACCCATATGGAATCATACTTGCCTCGGGAATGAGGTAACCCCACCATAAAATCCATGTTGATCACTTCCCATTTCCAAGTAGGGATTTCCATTGCTTGCAATAATCCTCCTGGCTTTTGATGTTCGATTTTTACTTGCTGGCAATTTGGACACTGTGCTACAAATTCTGCTATGTCTCTCTTCATGCCATCCCACCAATATATCAACTTGAGATCATGATACATCTTGGTTGCACCTTGGTGAATGGAATATCGAGTGTAATGGGCTTCTTCTAGAATTCTACGACATAGTTCTGCAACATTCGGAACACATAGCCTGCCTCGGTATCTAAGAATTCCATCCATGGAAACATCAAATGGGGACTTCTCTTTTCCATGAGATGTGTCTCTGTAATGGCACAAGTGAGGATCTTCATACTGACGCTCTTTCACTTCTACATTCAGGGATGAAACTGTGGGATCATTAATACCAATCCCTGCACTACCCGAATCAATTACATGCACTCCAAGATTAGCTAATTGGTGGAGCTCATGAACCATCTCTTTATTTTCCGGAGGAACTTCACATAGGCTGCCCATTGATCGGAGGCTAAGCGCATCAGCCACTACATTTGCTTTTCCGGGGTGGCATAAAATATTCACATCGTAATCTTTCAATAACTCTAACCACCGCCTCTGCCGCAGATTTAACTCCTTTTGTTTGAAAATGTACTGAAGACTTGTGATTTGTATAAATATCAACATGCACACCATACAAGTAATGTCTCCACATCTTTAATGCATGAATAACTGCAGCTAATTCGAGGTCATGAGTTGGATAGTTCCTTTCATGTTTCCGCAGCTGTCTCGAAGCATAAGCAATGACTCTACCGTGCTGCATTAACACGCATCCTAACCCAACGCTGGAAGCATCAAAGTACATCACATACCCATCTGACCCTTCTGGAAGTGTTATGACTGAGCTGAGGTTAATCTGTCCTTCAACTCTTGGAAGCTGCGTTCACAAGCATCATTCCATTGAAATTTAGTTGACTTCTGGGTTAGCTTCGTCAATAGGGATGACATAGAGGAAAATCCCTCTACGAACCTTTTATAGTAGCCTGCCAATCTGTCACGACCCGACTAGGGGCTGTGACGGGTACCTGGGACAGACCACCGAGCACCACTAGTACTACTGCTCATCATACCCATTAAGCGTTCTTTTATCAAACTTACACTCAAGTCATAAGAAAATCATTTTTCATTTGGAAACATAAATACTTATATATACAAAAGCCTTTCGGCCATCAAAATGGTAATATAACCCACAACTACGTATCTGCGAGCCTCTACTGGAGTGCTAAACATAAGGACGGGACAAGACCCCGTCGTGCCCGAAATATACACATATACACAAAAGAATAGTGAAAGGCACCTCCGGAACAGTGGAGTGCTCTCCAGTCATGTCACGACCCGTCCAGAGGGCCGCGACGAGCGCCCGGTGCTAGCTCACCCGGGCACCCCTTGGCTTACCCTTATACTTACAACTAGGTGAGCTGCATAATTAAACATACATTTTTATTCATCATTCATGCTAGTCCCATTGGACGACAATGCTTTCATATCATCATTGGCATTTATGCCACATCAATGTACATGAGCCGACAAGGCTATCAAAATGATATACAAAATATATGGCGGCAAGGCCAGACATATCTAACCATATACACATGTCTACGAGCCTCTAAGGAGAGTATAACATGTCACATAAGCGGGACAGGACTCCGCTATGCCCATAATTATATACACTAAAGAATAAGTACCCAAAAACTATGGCTCTGAATGAGGTGGAGCTCTGCTATGTAGTCTCTGAGAATGTAGCTATGGATCGATCCTGTCTCCCTGTGCACCTGCGGGCATGACGCAGCGTCCACAAACAAAAGGACGTCAGTACGAAGAATGTACTGAGTATGTAGAGCAGGATCAATATCAAGATAGAAGCATAATGAACAACATGAGAAACAACATAAGATGGGAGGTGGTAATATCATCATCATAGGCACTTACTTGCCTTATATAGGATCTTTCCATTTCTAATGCGTATTTATGTACTTACCACCAAATCATATTCGTTCCCTATTTGTACTTGTATTCCTATACATGCCCTTATTCACATTCATATCGCATCATATTCGTACTCATACTCGTATCCATATCATATACATAATCATATCATACGCATAATCATATCATATACATAGCATTTACTCAGCATACCCGATCATGCAGGATCGGTGTTTCATACATACTTGGCCAACCAAGGCTCAAGATTGCACATACCTGGCCTTACCAAGGCTTCAGGGTTACATCTACCTGGCCCTACCAAGGCTTCAAGGTTACATCTACCTGGCCCTACCAAGGCATCAGGGTTATCCGTACCATCTGCAGAGGTGTGCGCGCGTTACGTAATCATATACATACTTATTTACATATCTTACCCGGCCTCATAAGCTCAGGGTTCCATAATAGTCATACATAGACACATATACATAATAGCTCATAGGCATCTTTACTATTTATATCATTATCATAATCGTCATCAACATCATTATTACTATTATCGTCATTCATCACATTTATCTTTATAGGCTTACTCGTCATACGAGAGATTTAGTACAATCGTGGCGTATCAAGAATCATGATCTTACTAGCTCGGAAGGTCAAATCATTTGAAGGATATCATAGTCTCATAGAAGATTTAGATATTAGGCCAAAGAACCATGCCTTATGAAAGAAGGGTTAGCCTTACATACCTTTTCCATTCAACTATTCTACACTTGCGCTTTCTCCTCCAATGCTAGCGTTTCTACCTTCATTAAAGTCATGCTATCATTAGAATCGATAGCTAGCATATATGACTAAAGCTAGAGAAAGTCGGACAGCATCTCCTTTATTTATACGACATTCCTCCATAACGTATATCAACTCCCAAACGTCAATAATACATTCACAATACCATAACAATAATCATTATTCATCCGCATTATCCACATTTCTTAATTTGCTTTCAATTACTCATATCCATGGCTATAACACACGACTATGTCCATTCATGTACATTGCTCATCTCATGTTCTCAACATCATTTATAACATATTTACATCACAATACATCAAGACTCGTAACTCAATTCAAACTATTTCTCAAAATGGCACCATTCCACAATCATGACCGATTTTGCCATACCTTTCTACAATCCAAGTATTTCAACTCTTAAATACCTTAAACATATAGAAATATCATAAATCTTACCTTAGATGTTGTAGGAACAAGCCTTGGTTGATAATACTCCACTTGAGCAAAACCCTAATTTATCTTCATTGGGATTTCTTGACTTGAATGACCATTAATGGGTTTTCTTATACTTTTTTCACTTAGTTTATGTTGTTGATCACCAAATATCCTTGAATTCTTGTGGAATATATGTAGAGAGATGTTTTAGAGAGAAGGGGTGTCATGTAGAAGTGAAATGAAATAATAAATTGGTCCCCTTTTTAATAACCCAAAATCTGATCTGAAATGAACGGTCGTCAAAAGTGCACAGTGGTCGTAAACCCAGTTTACGGGCTGTATTCCAGTTTACGGTCCGTATTCTATTTTAAGCATAACAGAACCAGAAAGTATGCTGGGGATCATGGTGATTTACGATCGCAGTTTACGGGCCGTATTCCAATTTACGGTTCGTAATCCAAGTCGTATTTAACCATTTGGACATTTGACAGAAAGTTGAAGTTTTGGAAGTTGAAATACGACATGGCAGTTTACGGGCCGTATACCACTTTATGGTTCGTATTCCATTTTACGTTCAACTGGCCAAAATGCAAATCTGCAACTTTCCACATTTTCAGAACCTATAATTAGTCATTATAGAGCATAACCTTTCTCTTATTGCAATCGCCTTTGGAATCTTACTTAGGGTCGTCAAACGTCGTTTCTTACTCATGGAAATATTTTATACTCGTACTCCTCACTAGTTCATTCACTTGCGTACCAACGGAAAATTTTCCAAGGTGTAACATTCTTCCCCCCTTAAGAACATTCGTCCTCGAATGTTAAAGTCTTTGGGGATTCTATAGAAATTTCGCCAGAGTCTCCCCTATAATGTGGCTGTTACATCCGGCATTTTTGCATATTCGGAAAATTCGAGATAACTTGACTTGTAATGAATGAGGCCATATTTGGACCTTACTTGGTATGAATGTGTCGGCTAAGAATACATTGGTGTGGAATTACGAAAGGAGGCCAAGGGAAAAATGGGGAATTTTGGAAATTTGTTTCGGGAATTTTAAAATAAGAATTTTTGATGAATTGGGCTCACAAAATAATAAGAGCAATGAGGCCCAACAAGGGGAAGCCCAACTGGCCAAACAAGGGCCCAAGACCATGGAATTAATTAAATTTCCATGTGATAATTACAAATAAAGGAGCATATTATATTATGAGCCTTATCCTTTAGAGCTTTCAAGAAACTAGAAGAAAGAACAAACCAAAAAGAAGAGCACAAACAAGGGACCATTCGACCCTCTCTTGGAAATTCAAGACCAAGTTTTAGCCATCAAGAAATTTGATTCTTCAAGTAAATTTACTAATTCAAGGGTGCTAAGTAACGTGGAGTCGTTTCGGACAATCGGTTGTTTGTTTTCTCTATCCACCAATTTTGGTCAAGTTGAGAAGTGAAGAAGAAAAGTGAGTTTGAGTCTTGTTTTATGTGTTATACATGGTTTGGAGATGTTGTAGTAAGCTAAAGATGAAGAAATTCATGATAAAACTAATGTTGAAGTTGGGCCGTGTGTATGAGGTTTTGGCCGTGTGTGTAGGTATATGTTACATGCTTATGACGACTTGAATTTATGTTGTGTTCTAGTTATGGTTATGGTATAAGTTGTATTGGGAGTGAAAGTTGAATAAATTAGTGAAGGTTGGAAAATATGAGGCATGGCCGTGTGGCATCATGTTGATGAAGGAATATGAATTAAATCTTATTAGTATGTTAATTGTGTTATTGTGAAATGAACAGAAGAATAATGGTTCTTGTTGTTATGCAAGGATGGTTGTTAAGTTGTTGTAGGAAAACATGCAAGTTATTGTAACCTATGTAAATACGGAAAATAAAGTAGTAAGAGGTAAATTATGATTGTCATTGATGAGGTTGGAAGATAGAAATAAGTCATGAACATGTTTGCTAAAAGATTGGAAGTTGTGGGTGAATTATGCCTTTGGTAGGAAACTTGTATATTGTGTATACCTTATGTATATTTGGTGAAAACGATATGATATGCCTCCGAATTATGTTGTAGTGATCTTGATAAGTGATGAATATGAAAATGGTAAGATTGGTTTGGAAGTGTAAGGTCGGAATGAAAGATGTTATGTTATGCCGGAAAGATGGCTAGTTATGCCATATTGTGTATTTTATAATACTTGTTATTGTTATTGATGTTGTTGTTGGGTGCTGTGTTGATATATTAAGCCGAGCTAAGTCTCGGGGATGTTATATATATAGGGAAAATGCTGCCGAAATTTCGGTAGGCAAGTATGTAATAAAATTTGGATTCTTAAAGGCTTGAATTTGACAATTGGTAAACATGACCATGTGTAGATTCTGGACGAAATTGGAAGTGAAGCTAAGCAAGCATAAGGCGCAATTGAGGTATGTAAAGCCTACCCCTTCATTCTTAGGCATGTTCTGAACATAGTAGGCTCGGGCGCGAGCCTTAAACACGACTCCGTTCCTCGGAATCCGAGGTGGAAATCCGC
Organism: Lycium barbarum; assembly: GCF_019175385.1. Classification (NCBI taxonomy): domain Eukaryota; kingdom Viridiplantae; phylum Streptophyta; class Magnoliopsida; order Solanales; family Solanaceae; genus Lycium; species Lycium barbarum. Next base: position 38,799,183 of record NC_083342.1, on the reverse strand, counting down.
TCCAATTCCTTCAGTAAGATTGAATCACTTTTCTTATAACTCGTCTCTAAAGTGAACTTTTGTATGCAATTGTCCCAAACGGAGTCGGAATGCTTCCAAATGACTATGGATGACCTCATAAGGTCTATTATCAGTAATTTACGTATGTCGCCTCAAGTTGGTCCGAGGTGGGCCCACAAGGCCCCGACACTTTTTGTATAACCTAAATTGCCCTATTTCTGTCCGTTTCTCACAGGCAACATCTGGACTATTATTCTGATCATGATATGACTACTTTTTATATAAATCTTACAAAATGGTTTGACATCTAGAAATCTGATTCCGGTAATAATCTGTCGTGCCTTCCCAAGTAGGATATAGGCGCGTATTATGAATACTATCCGAATACTCTGATTTGACTCGCCGTTTGGCATACTTCAGTTTGATTGAGTCTGTATAATGATTTGTATGTATGTGGTTTCTCATTAATCTGTTCGTGGATGTCTCAATGCTTCCTTCACTGCGTCCCGGGCCGGGTTCTGTTATCGTGCATATTCCTCTGCATTGTTCACCGCGTCCCTCGGTGTGCGGGCCGGGATCTGTTTATATCTGTATGATATTATGATTTGTGTATGGGGATGGCGGCCAGGATGGCATATGATCTGATTCTGTCTGTCCACCGCGTCCCGTACTAAGAGGGTCGGGTTCTGTTACCGCGCCCCTCATGAGAGGGCCGGGATCTGTATGTATGTATGTATGTGCTATCATCATTTATATAAGCACATGACTCTGTATGACTCTGCATGCATGATTCTGTCCGTTCGTTTGGATCATACTTCTGTCTGTTCGTCTGGACTATGACTCTGTCCGTCCGTCTGGACTATGATTCTGTCTGTCCGTCTGGGTTATGATTATGTCCGGTACATTTCTGTCTGACCGTTCGGATTATGATTCTATCCGGTATACTTCCGTCTGTCTGTCTGAATTATGACTCTGTCCGGTACACCTCTGTCTGTTCGGTTGGTTATGATTCCGTTCGCTATATTTTTGTGCTTCTGATTCAGACTATGATTATGTTGTTATATTTTCGCTTTACATACTCGGTACATTTTTCGTACTGACCCCCGGTTCTTCGGGGGCTGCGTTACATGCCCGCAGGTACAGACGCACCCGGTGATACGCCGCCAGTCTAGGGCGCATATTCTGCTATTTTGGAGAGCTCCTTTGATCCGGAGCGTGTACTTTTGGTATATATATCTTCTGACATCTGTATATTCTGTACGTATGGTAATTTTGGGTACGGCGGGGCCCTGTCCCGTCATATGATTTTGTATGTCTGTTAGAGGCCTGTAGATATGTATGTGGGTTACGGGTTGCTACGATTTAGGTAGGTACGTATGATTTTGTGACTCTGTCCGTCATGTTGGCCTCATCGGCTTATATGTAATTTCGGTATGTTCGGGTATGTGTATGTTATAGCGCGCTGCATTTGTATTGGCTTAAGTCTGTATCCAGTTAGTGTGAATTATCTGTCTGGTATGCCGATTCTGTCAGGTAGGTACGTTTGGGTATCCAGTTAGGATACCAGTCGCGGCCCACGGGGTTGGGTCGTGACAAAAGTGGTATCAGAGCGGTTAGTCCTCGGAATGTCTACAGGCCGTGTCTAGTAGAGTCTTGTTTATCGGTGTGTTGTGCACCACATCTATAAACAGGAAGCTGCAGGACATCTAGGATATTACCCTTCTTTGGATCTTAGATCGTGCGATAGAACTGTATTAGTAGGGTGATCCCCTCCTAACGATTTGATATGTTTTCAGCAATGCCTCCGAAGAAGGCAATAGCTGCCCAGAAGGGCAAAGCGGGGGTTGAGGTAGGAGAAACCAGCCGGGCCCAGAGAGTTACCAGGGCCAGTGCGCAGCTAGCGCTTGAGGATGAACCCCCGTCAGCCGGATCTGTTACACCCCCCTTACCGGAGGAGATCGGAGCAGCAGAAGCTGCTGATCAGGGGACAGCTCCACCGCGAGCTCCCGGGGTTTCCGAGCCCGAGCCTCCAGCTCCACAGCCAGGGGTGGAGGATAGGGCCAGGCGAGATGCGGTTCAGTTATTGACCACACTGATGACAGAGCAGGTTCGCAGGCATGGATTTGGGGGTGGTCGTGCAGACAGTTTTGAAAGTTCCAGGGCTCGTGAGTTCTTGACATGTAATCCTCCAGAGTTCTCCGGGACAAAACCCGAAGAGGACCCCCAAGAGTTCATCAGAAAGATGGAGATCACGATACGGTTGATTAAGGCTTCGCCGACTGAGTCCGTCGAGTTGGCTTCGTATCGGTTATATGAGGTAACGGCGAACTGGTATGAGTCTTGGCAGCTATCTAGGGGTGACAATGCTTCCCCAGCAGTATGAGCCGTGTTTACTAAGGCCTTTCTTGATTATTTTCTACCTCTAGAGCTGCGGAGAGCTAGGGTTGATCGATTCTTGCACCTGAGACAGAACGGCAGAAGTGTTCGAGAGTATAGCCTAGAGTTTGACTCACTGGCCAGGTATGCACCCGCTATAGTAGCTGAGATGGCCGACAGGGTGCACCGGTACGTGATGGGGTTGGATCCTTATTTGATTGATAGTTGCCTGGCGGTGGCTTCTCAGCCAGGGATGCATGTTGCCCGGGTACAGGCACACGCCCAGGGCATAGAGGACCGACGTAGGGAACGTCGGCCAGATAGGGGTCACGACGGGAGCCGGCCTAAGAGAGCCAGATCGGCCGGGTATTCAGGGGGATTTCAGAGTGAGTTTTCTCAGCGGCAGGGTAACAGATATTCGTCCCAGCCAGCACACAGTACGCCCCCACAGTTCTCGAGCCAGAGCTCCAGAATTCCAGGCGAGCAGAGGTCCCGGTCAGTCGAGGCCACCCATGCCCCCATGTTCCTACTGTGGGAGGCCCCCCCCGGGGGAGTGTTATCGTGCTACAGGCGCTTCTTATTTTTGTGGCAGCCCAGATCATCGTGTGAGAGAGTGCCCGCATAAGGGTGGTTCAGGCTCAGTCCAGCCTACTAGGTCCGTTGCTGGCTCATTTTCTCCTTCGGCAGCCATACGCCCCACAGGGCGAGGAGCACCAGCACCAGCGCCAGCGAGTCGTGGCAGAGGTCGAGGCGCAGCTTCTGGTCACAGCGGTCCTACGAACCGCGTATTTGCTTTGACCGGCCGGCAGGACCCAGAAGCGTCTTCAAGTGCACACCCAGGTATGTTAGTGATCTTTTCTTGAGGGATATGTATATGAATGGGCCTATACTTTATCATATTATGTGACTTTCTTCTTCTGGGTATTAGTAACAATAAGGTAGTTGTCAACTTGATAGACACTGAGAATTCGGAAGGGCGATATGATAATTGTATGGTTTAGCCCGGGGTGGGACCCACTACGAGAATTTTCCGAAAAATTTACTAAGATCCCGATCTGCCCTAAATTATGTGACAAAGGTCGTGCGGGGCAGTCGACGAAATTATACTAGCCTTAACGCGTCAAAACGGGTGAAAGTTTCGAGGTTAAGCGTGCTAAGGCTAGAGCAATTCTGGGATGGGTGACCCCCTGGGAAGGATACAAAAAAAAATTCACAAGTATAAGTATGATATATAAATGGAAATTTGGGGTAACCTAAAGGAAAAGAGAATGTGTGGAATAGCTAGTGCCCTTACAGGAGTCCCGCGGACCTAGGCGGACTAAATGGGCGAAAAGAAGAAGCGCAATACCGCTCGGGAAATTGAGCGAATTTGAATAACGGTCGAAGACGTTCGCAAATAAGATATTAGTAAATGTATGTGTATGCGTATGATTTTCGTCTGGTGATCATATGGATCAAGAGCCGAGCCCCGGCGACTAATGTTGTGATAGACGAAAGGTTTACTAAACGAAATACATGAAACGAAGCGGAGATTAGAATACGAATGTTATCAAAGAATAGACAAACCCTGATTACATTATAAGTTAGTCTAGTGCGACGATATCCGTCATTTTTGCATATTCGGAAAATTCGAGATAACTTGACTTGTAATGAATGAGGCCATATTTGGACCTTACTTGGTATGAATGTGTCGGCTAAGAATACATTGGTGTGGAATTACGAAAGGAGGCCAAGGGCAAAATGGGGAATTTTGGAAATTTGTTTCGGGAATTTTAAAATAAGAATTTTTGATGAATTGGGCTCACAAAATAATAAGAGCAATGAGGCCCAACAAGGGGAAGCCCAACCGGCTAAACAAGGGCCCTAGACCATGGAATTAATTAAATTTCCATGTGATAATTACAAATAAAGGAGCATATTATATTATGAGCCTTATCCTTTAGAGCTTTCAAGAAACTAGAAGAAAGAACAAACCAAAAAGAAGAGCACAAACAAGGGACCATTCGGCCCTCTCTTGGAAATTCAAGACCAAGATTTAGCCATCAAGAAATTTGATTCATCAAGTAAATTTACTAATTCAAGGGTGCTAAGTAACGTGGAGTCGTTGTTTCGGACAATCGGTTGTTTGTTTTCTCTATCCACCAATTTTGGTCAAGTTGAGAAGTGAAGAAGAAAGGTGAGTTTGAGTCTTGTTTTATGTGTTATACATGGTTTGGAGATGTTGTAGTAAGCTAAAGATGAAGAAATTCATGATAAAACTAATGTTGAAGTTGGGCCGTGTGTATGAGGTTTTGGCCGTGTGTGTATGTATATGTTACATGCTTATGACGACTTGAATTTATGTTGTGTTCTAGTTATGGTTATGGTATAAGTTGTATTGGGACTGAAAGTTGAATAAATTAGTGAAGGTTGGAAAATATGAGGCATGGCCGTGTGGCATCATGTTGATGATGGAATGTGAATTAAATCTTATTAGTATGTTAATTGTGTTATTGTGAAATGAACGGAAGAATAATGGTTCTTGTTGTTATGCAAGGATGGTTGTTAAGTTGTTGTAGGAAAACATGCAAGTTATTGTAACCTATGTAAATACGGAAAATAAAGTAGTAAGAGGTAAATTATGATTGTCATTGATGAGGTTGGAAGATAGAAATAAGTCATGAACATGTTTGCTAAAAGATTAGAAGTTGTGGGTGAATTATGCCTTTGGTAGGAAACTTGTATATTGTGTATACCTTATGTATATTTGGTGAACACGATATGATATGCCTCCGAATTATGTTGTAGTGATCTTGATAAGTGATGAATATGAAAATGGTAAGATTGGTTTGGAAGTGTAAGGTCGGAATGAAAGATGTTATGTTATGCCAGAAAGATGGCTAGTTATGCCATATTGTGTATTTTATAATACTTGTTGTTGTTATTGATGTTGTTTTTGGGTGCTGTGTTGATATATTAAGCCGAGTTAAGTCTCGGGGATGTTATATATATAGGGGAAATGCTGCCGAAATTTCGGTAGGCAAGTATGTAATCAAAATTTGGATTCTTAAAGGCTTGAATTTGACAATTGGTAAACATGACCATGTGTAGATTCTGGACGAAATTGGAAGTGAAGCTAAGCGAGCATAAGGCGCAATTGAGGTATGTAAAGCCTACCCCTTCATTCTTAGGCATGTTCTGAACATAGTAGGCTCGGCCGCGAGCCTTAAACACGACTCCGTTCCTCGAAATCCGAGGTGGAAATCCGCTTCAATTCCTTCAGTAAGATTGAATCACTTTTCTTATAACTCGTCTCTAAAGTGAACTTTTGTGTGCAATTGTTCCAAACGGAGTCGGAATGCTTCCAAATGACTATGGATGACCTCATAAGGTCTATTATCAGTAATTTACGTATGTCGCCTCAAGGTGGTCCGAGGTGGGCCCACAAGGCCCCGACACTTTTTGTATAACCTAAATTGCCCTATTTCTGTCCGTTTCTCACAGGCAACATCTGGACTATTATTCTGATCATGATATGACTACTTTTTATATAAATCTTACAAAATGGTTTGACATCTAGAAATCGGATTCCGGTAATAATCTGTCGTGCCTTCCCAAGTAGGATATAGGCGCGTATTATGAATACTATCCGAATACTCTGATTTGACTCGCCGTTTGGCATACTTCAGTTTGATTGAGTCTGTATAATGATCTGTATGTATGTGGTTTCTCATTAATCTGTTCGTGGATGTCTCAATGCTTCCTTCACTGCGTCCCGGGCCAGGTTCTGTTATCGTGCATATTCCTCTGCATTGTTCACCGCGTCCCTCGGTGTGCGGGCCGGGATATGTTTATATATGTATGATATTATGATTTGTGTATGGGGATGGCGGCCAGGATGGCATATGATCTGATTCTGTCTGTCCACCGCGTCCCGTACTAAGAGGGCCGGGTTCTGTTACCGCACCCCTCATGAGAGGGCCGGGATCTGTATGTATGTATGTATGTGCTATCATCATTTATATAAGCACATGACTCTGTATGACTCTGCATGCATGATTCTGTCCGTTCGTTTGGATCATACTTCTGTCTGTTCGTCTGGACTATGACTCTGTCCGTCCGTCTGGACTTTGGTTCTGTCTGTCCGTCTGGGTTATGATTATGTCCGGTACATTTCTGTCTGACCGTTGGGATTATGATTCTGTCCGGTATACTTCCGTTTGTCTGTCTGAATTATGACTCTGTCCGGTACACCTCTGTCTGTTCGTTGGATTATGATTCCGTTCGCTATATTTCTGTGCTTCTGATTCAGACTATGATTATGTTGTTATATTTTCTCTTTACATACTCGGTACATTTTTCGTACTGTCCCCCGGTTCTTCGGGGGATGCGTTACATGCCCGCAGGTACAGTCGCACCCGGTGATACGCCGCCAGTCTAGGGCGCAGATTCTGCTATTTTGGAGAGGTCCTTTGATCCGGAGCGTGTACTTTTGGTATATATATCTTCTGACATCTGTATATTCTGTACGTATGGTAATTCTGGGTACGGCGGGGCCCTGTCCCGTCATATGATTCTGTATGTCTGTTAGTGGCCTGTAGATATGTATGTGGGTTATGGGTTGCTACGATTCAGGTAGGTACGTACGATTTTGTGACTCTGTCCGTCATGTTGGCCTCATCGGCTTATTTGTAATTTCGGTATGTTCGGGTATGTGTATGTTATAGCGCGCTGCATTTGTATTGGCTTAAGTCTGTATCCAGTTAGTGTGAATTATCTATCTGGTATGCCGATTCTGTCAGGTAGGTACGTTTGGGTATCCAGTTAGGATACCAGTCACGGCCCACGGGGTTGGGTCGTGACAGTGGCGCTACCATCCTGTCACAACAACCCATAATAACCATGCCTCGCAGGGCCATGACATAATAACAATAGAATTTGGCCACACACGACCCAAAAGCATAAAAGGAAAACATGCATACCTTATAATCTTGACGTCTCATCTTGGATCTCTTCCAAGGGATGAAATAAATGCGGGTATCTGGATCGCATACTTTCTTCCGCTTCCTATGTCATTTCCTCTCATTTACTGCTTCTTCATAGAACCTTAACTGAGGCTAACTCTTTGTTTCTAAGCCTCCGTACTTGCCTATCTAGTATGGCAATGGGCACTTCTTCATAAGTCAATTTTTCTGTCACTTGCACATCACTTATTGGTACGATCGTAGTAGGATCTCCAACACATTTTCAAAGCATTGAGACATGGAAAACTGGATGGACTGACTCCAAATCCGGAGGTAGATCTAACTCATAGGCCACTTTGCCTACCTTTCGCACAATCTCATAAGGTCCAATGTATCGGGGACTAAGTTTCCCCTTTTTTGCCAAATCTCATTACACCCTTCATTGGTGACACTTTCAAGAATACCCAATCTTTCACTTGGAACTCTAAGTCTCTTCGATGATTATCCGCATAGGACTTTGGGTTGCTAACAACCGATCTTGTATGAACTTGACTTTCTCTACGGCATGCTGGACCAAGTCTGGCCCTATCAAATTAGTCTCTCCTGTTTCAAACCACTCAATCGGGGATCTACACTTTCGCCCATATAAAGCTTCATACGGTGCAATTTGAATGATAACTGTTATTGTAAACAAATTCAATGAGTAGCAAATGATCATCCCAATTTCCTCCAAAATCTATCATACGTACCCGTAACATATCCTCAAGAGTCTGAATGGTACGCTCAGCTTGCCCGTCATTCTGCGGGTGAAATGCCATACTAAGGCTCACTTGGGTCCCTAGACCCTCTTGGAAAGACTTCCAAAAATTGGCTGTAAAATGAGTCCCTCTATCGGAGATAATGGATACCGGAACACCATGGAGTCTTACTATCTCCTTAAGATAAAGCTTTGCATAATCTTCTGCCACATACGATGTTCTGACTGGCAAGAAATGAGCTGACTTGGTGAGTCTATCCACGATCACCCGTATGGAATCATACTTACGTCGAGAACGGGGTAAGCCTGTAATGAAGTCCATGTTAATCACTTCCCACTTCCAAGTTGGGATTTCTATAGCTTGCAACAAACCACCCGGCTTTTGGTGCTCGATTTTCACCTGTTGACAGTTGGGACATTGAGTTACAATTTTCCCTATATCTTTCTTCATCCCATTCCACCAATATACAGACCTAAGATCATGATACATCTTCGTCGCACCGGGGTGAACAGAGTAACGGGAACAATGAGCTTCTCTCAATATCTGGTGGTGTAGACCTGCCACATTAGGAACATATATTATGCCTTGACATCAGAGAACTCCGTCTCCTGAAATATCAAATGATGACTCCTATTTCTAAGGGAGCGTATCTCTGTACTGCATTAGCATGGAATCTTCATATTGTCCCTCTTTCACTTCTGCTACTAGCGATGAGACGACTGAATTCTGGATAGTAGTTCCCTTGCTACCTGAGTCCGCTACTCGAACTCCTAGGCTAGCTAACTGCTGGAGCTCACGAGTCATCTCTCTCTTCTCGGGTCGTACATCACACAAACTTCCCATAGATCTGTGGCTAAGAGCATCAGCTACAACATTTGCCCTTCCGGGGTGATATAAGATATCAACATCATAATCTTTTAGCAATTCCAACCATCGTCGTTGCCGTAGATTCTGCTCTTTCTGCTTGAAGATATACTGTAGACTCTTATGATCTGTATAAATATCCACATGGACACCATATAAATAATGTCTCCATATCTTTAACGCATTAACCACTGCGGCCAATTCTAAATCATAGCTTGGATAATTCCGCTCATGTTTCCGTAATTGCCTTGAAGCATACGCGATCACTTTGACATGTTGCATCAATACACAGCCTAGCCCAATGCCTGAAGCATCGCAATAAACAACATATCCTTCCAATCCCTCTGGAAGTGTCAAGACTGGGGCGAAAGTCAATCTGCCTTTCAAATCATGGAAGCTATGTTCACAAGCATCTGTCCATTGAAACTTTGCTGATTTCTGGGTCAACTTTGTGAGTGGTGCAGAAATAGAAGAAAAGTTCTCAACGAATCTCCTGTAATAACTTGCTAAGCCCAGAAAGCTACGAACCTCCGTAAGAGTTGTGGGCCTTGGCCAAGTCTTCACGGCCTCAATCTTTTGACCATCTACCCGAATACCATCGGCTGCAACAATATGCCCCAGAAATGCCACTGAGTTCAACCAAAACTCACATTTGGAAAACTTTGCAAACAACTCTCGAGTTCGAAGAACTCCAAGGATAGTACGCAAATGATCCGCATGTTCTGCATCGGATCTAGAATACACCAAGATATCGTCGATAAATATGATCACAAATAAATCCAGAAAGGGCCTGAACACATTATTCATCAAATCCATAAATACCGCCGGCGCATTAGTTAGCCTAAATGACATTACCCGGAACTCAAAATGACCATATCTTGTTCTAAAGGCTGTCTTAGGGATATCTTTCTCCCTAATCTCACTTGGTGATATTCGGATCTCAAATCTATCTTTGAAACCCATTTGGCGCCTTACAATTGATCAAATAAGTCATCAATCCTCGGGAGAGGATATTTATTTTTAATCATCACCTTATTCAACTGCCGATAATCAATGCACATTCTCAAGGAGCCATCTTTCTTTCGGACAAACAATACGGGTGCTCCCCACGGGGATGAACTAGGCTTAATAAAGCCTTTTTCAAGCAAGTCTTTCAATTGCTCCTTCAACTCTTTCAATTCTACGGGTGCCATTCTATAAGGAGGAATAGATATTGGCTTAGTGCCTGGCAACACATCAATGGCAAAATCAATCTCCCGCTCGGGAGGGAGGCTTGGAAGATCTTCCGGGAAAACATCCAAAAGTTCATTTACTACAGGAACTGACTGAAGAGTCAGCGACTCAACTTCTACATCTTGAACCGAACTAGATGATAGATACACCCTTTTGTGATCATTTTCCTTGCCTTTAGATAGGAAATAAACCTACCCTTTGGTGACGCCGTGTTCCCTTTCCATTCTAAAACTGGTTCTCCCGGGAATTAGAAACGAACCATTTTCATTCTACAATCAACATTGGCATAACAAGAAGCCAACCAATCCATGCCCATAATAACATCAAAATCCACCATTTCTAACTCATGCAAGTCAATCATAGTACGACGATCACAAATCACAATCACACAATTCCTATATACTCGGCTAGCTATTACCGATTCACCCACGGGTGTAGACACCTCAAAAGGTTTAATCGATTCCGGCTCGACCCTAAATTGACCCGTAACATATGGAGTAACATATGACAATGTGGAGCCCGGATCAATCAAAGCATATACATCATGAGAAAATACCGATAATATACCTTTAACCATGTTAGGAGAAGACTCGAGATCTTGCCGTCTAGCCAAAGAATAAACACGGTGTTGAGGACCGCTAGAACTGGGAACTCTCCCTCTGCCTCTACCATGGCCGACTAGCGCATGTGAACCTGGCCCCATAGGGCATACAGATACTGAAGATCCGGCTACCGACCCTGAAGGCTGGGTCCTACCTGTACCATGAACTGAGGGGCAATCGCGCATAATATGGCCTGCTCGACCACAAGAATAGCAAACATCTGAACCCATTCGACATCGACCCTAATGCAACTTCCCACACAAGGAACATCGTGGTACATGTGGCCTTTCCTGACCTGAATCATCTCTAAACTGAGACCCCGAATAGCTTTTACTCGGCCCGGAACGAGGAGGTCTATCGAATCTCTAGCCTGAAAACCGTGGAAGTGCACTAGTCATAGAATAGCCTGAGTGCCTAGAAATCTGCGATCTGTGCCCACCTCTGAAATCACTCATCGGGCCTGAAGATCTGGACCTCTTGCTATGACCCCTATCTTGCTCGCGTTCACTCCTCTGCTGTTGTAAACTTTCTTCTAAGTTCTGAGCATGACCCTGAATGCGTGCAATGTCCATATTGTCCTGAAGAGACCAAGTCAAACACCTATCCATCAAATGCGGCCCTAGGCCTTTAACAAATCGGTGCACTCGGTCACCCATATCCGCTACCATGGCTGAAGCATACCTAGCCAAAGAATTAAAGCGGAGACTATACTCTAGAGCACTCATGCTACCTTGCCTCAAATTTAAGAACTTATCGGCTCTAGCTCACTGAACTTCTCGAGGCATATAATGTCAGAGGAAAGCATCAACAAAATCTTGCCATACCGGGGGAGGTGCATTGGCTCCCCATGAAGCCATCCAAACTGTATACCATTGGATCGAGACATCTCTCAATCTATACGACGCTAACTCCACCGATTCGGTGTCTGAAGCATGTATCAGTCGAAGCGTCCTCAACATACCATTGATGAAATCATGAGGGTCCTCCTCTGGCTTTGACCCAAAGAATTCCGGAGGGTTAAAAGTAATGAAGTCACGGGCCCTTGCACTAACAACCCTATCACCTTGCCCTGTACTTTGGCGCTGAGTCTCAGCAGCAACCAACTAAGTAAACAAATGTATGGCTTCCTTCACATCTTGGCCTGAAGCATCCGGTGGAGGAGCTGGAGGTGCTGGAGCTGGGGCTGAGGCTCTCTCACGCTCCTCTAATATAGGTACTGAACGGGAGGACTAAGATTGAGCCGCACTCTGGGACTCACTTTCCTCTACTACCGGTGGCGGTGCTCTTTCAGCCCGTTTTTCTGCCACCGTCTTGCTCTTTTGGGCTGCTGTAGCCTTTCTCTTTATAGGCATTTCTAAAATACACAACACACGATAAAGGAACGCGAATTTCTTATATCATAGCTCTATCGCACGATTCTTATGAAGAAAGAAGGTCATTCATTCCTAAAATGTCTGCAGCTTCTTATTTATAAGTGTGGCACGCAACACACCCATAAGCAAGACTCTACTAGACACGGCTCATAGACAACACCTTAGGACTGAATTGCTCTGATACCACTTTTGTCACGACCCGTCTAGATGGTCGCGACGAGCGCCCGGTGCTAGCCCACCCGGGCACCCCTTGGGTTACCCTTATACTTACATCTAGGTTAGCCGCATAATTAAACATACATTTCTATTCGTCATTCATGCTAGTCCTATTGGACGATAATGCTTTCATATCATCATTGGCATTTATGCCACATCAATGTACATGAGCCGACAAGGCTATCAAAATGATATAAAAAATATAGGCTGGCAAGGCCAGACATATCTAACCATATACACATGTCTACGAGCCTCTAAGGAGAGTATAACATGTCATATAAGCGGGACAGGACCCCGCTATGCCTATAATTATATACCCAAAAGAATAAGTACCCAAAAACTATGGCTCCGAATGAGGTGGAGCTCTGCTATGTAGTCTCTGAGAATGTAGCTATGGATCGATCCTGTCTCCCTGTGCACCTGCGGGCATGACGCAGCGTCCACAAACAAAAGGACATCAGTACGAAGAATGTACTGAGTATGTAGAGCAGGATCAATATCAAGATAGAAGCATAATGAACAACATGAGAAACAACATAAGATGGGAGGTGGTAATATCATCATCATAGGCACTTACTTGCCTTATATAGGATCTTTCCATTTCTAATGCGTATTTATGTACTTACCACCAAATCATATCCGTTCCCTATTTGTACTCATATTCCTATACATGCCCTTATTCACATTCATATCGCATCATATTCGTACTCATACTCGTATCCATATCATATACATAATCATATCATACGCATAATCATATCATATACATAGCATTTACTCAGCATACCCGACCATGCAGGATCGGTGTTTCATACATACTTGGCCAACCAAGGCTCAAGATTGCACATACCTGGCCTTACCAAGGCTTCAGGGTTACATCTACCTGGCCCTACCAAGGCTTCAAGGTTACATCTACCTGGCCCTACCAAGGCATCAGGGTTACATCTACATAGCCCTACCAAGGCATCAGGGTTATCCGTACCATCTGCAGAGGTGTGCGCGCATTACGTAATCATATACATACTTATTTACATATCTTACCAGGCCTCATAAGCTCGAGGTTCCATAATAGTCATACATAGACACATATACATAATAGCTCATAGGAATCTTTACTATTTATATCATTATCATAATCGTCATCAACATCATTATTACTATTATCGTCATTCATCACATTTATCTTTATAGGCTTACTGGTCATACGAGGGATTTAGAACAATCGTGGCTTATCAAGAATCATGAGCTTACTAGCTCGGAAGGTCAAATCATTTAAAGGATATCATAGTCTCATAGAAGATTTAGATATTTGGCCAAAGAACCATGCCATATGAAAGAAGGGTTAGCCTTACATACCTTTTCCGTTCAACTATTCTACACTTGTGCTTTCTCCTCCAATGCTAGCGTTTCAACCTTCATTAAAGTTATACTATCATTAGAATCGATAGCTAGCATATATGACTAAAGCTAGAGAAAGTCGGACAACATCTCCTTTATTTATACGACATTCCTCCATAACGTATATCAACTCCCAAACATCAATAATACATTCACAATACCATAACAATAATCATTATTCATCCGCATTATCCACATTTCTTAATTTGCTTTCAATTACTCATATCCATGGCTATAACACACGACTATGTCCATTCACGTACATTGCTCATCTCATGTTCTCAACATCATTTATAACATATTTACATTACAATACATCAAGACTCGTAACTCAATTCAAACTATTTCTCAAAATGGCACTATTCCACATTCTTGACCCATTTTGCCATACCTTTCTACAATCCAAGTATTTCAACTCTTAAATACCCTAGGCACATAGAAATATCATAAATCTTACCTTAGATGTTGTAGGAACAAGCCTTGGTTGATAATACTCAACTTGAGTAAAACCCTAGTTTTTCTCCATTGGAATTTCTTGACTTGAATTACCTTTAATGGGTTTTCTTATAGTTGATTCACTTAGTTTATGTTGTTGATCACCAAATATCCTTGAATTCTTGTGGAATATATGTAGAGAGATGTCTTAGAGAGAAGGGGTGTCATGTAGAAGTGAAATGAAATGAAATAATAAACTTCGCCGCCTTTTTAATAACCCAAAATCTGATCTGAAATGAACAGTCGTCGAAACTGTACAGTGGTCGTAAACCCAGTTTACGGGCCGTATTCCAGTTTACGGTCCGTATTCTGTGGGCGTATTTAAGCATAACAGAACCAAAAAGTATGTAGGGGATCATGGTGATTTACGATCGCAGTTTACAGGCCGTATTCTAATTTACGGTCCGTATTCTAAGTCGTATTTAACCATTTGGACATTTGACAGAAAGTTGAAGTTTTGGAAGTTGAAATTCGACATGGCAGTTTACGCGCCGTATACCACTTTACGGTCCGTATTCCATTTTACGTTCAACTGGCCAAAATGCAAACCTGCAACTTTCCATATTTTCAGAATCTATAATTAGTCATTATGGAGCATAACCTATCTCTTATTGCAATCGCCTTTGGAATCTTACTTAGGGTCGTCAAACGTCATTTCTTACTCATGGAAATATCGTATACTCGTACTCCTCACTAGTTCATTCACTTGCGTACCAACGGAAATTTTTTGGAGGTGTAACAAGTCAGCTACTAGCTCTTACGAGTCTGGATCAAGCTCACCTCCCTGTCTACATGTGGGCATGAACAAAGCGTCCAAAGAAAACGGACGTCAGTACGAACATTATACTGAGTATGAGAGGCATAAGCAATGATAATACGTCAATGAGATAAAGGAAACATCAAATAGGGAGCAACTGTAACTGACTGTCAAATATAAAAGAAATAATGCATGCTGGCTTACTTCATAATCATCATCATATCATGTATGCATAAGTGTATAAGATGCCCGTCCATATAGGTACGGTGTGATAAGCATTAGCCTGCATCCAGGCCTCCCGCGTCCGGGGTACCATCTCATGCCGCCCACTAGTGGTGTCTGCCCATGCCATCTAGACATGGTGTATACGCTGCCCGCCTTAGCGGTGTCTGCCCGGCCATATAGGCGCGGTGTGATAGCATCATGTACATATCATAGACTTATCATATTCTCATCATACTACTACCATAATGCATGACTGGAAACTTAAGACAATTATATTGTATCGGGGTGACATAAGGTCGTGAACCCCCAATTCCATTATGGAGCACTTATAAGCATTCTGACTCACCTTGAAGGAATTAGTATATAAGGTGAGTGTATACAACAAATAATATCATTAACTTTATAGTAACATCACATCATAAACTCTAGAATCTTTATACTTAACTCATCATCATCATTATTGGACTCATAATATATATCTCTTATCTCATATGTCTATTCCTGAACATAGACTCGTAGCTTTCCGGGATATAGAGGATTCATGAAGAGGAAGAAAATAATACCATAGGATTCATGCCATAGAAAGAAATGGCTAGCCTCACATACCTTTTCCGTTTAACTAGTCTATCACTTGCTTATTCTCCTTCAATGCCCACGTTTCTACCTTCAAGAGAAGTCGCATGAATATTAGCTAATCGATTACTTAAGCGTGCTTACTAAAGCTAAAGAAAATTCGGCAGCATTTCCTTTGTTTATACAACTTTTCCCATATTCTATATCAACTCCCAACATTCATAACAACATTCACAATTGTATGCGGTAAAAACCGGATCCAAGGCAAACCGGTGGAACGAGGAACCGGTGGAAGGAATGAGGATGTGTTGGATACTATTCGTCCTTGACCGGGGTAACGCTTGGGCAGGAGCCGAGCGGGGTCACCGATTGATCTGCCTTTTGTGTCATTGGAGCGGCCAAGCCGGGTGACCCGAGCATTCGTGGCCGTTAGTCCGTATAGTTATTGGTCCGAGTAGTCGTGGGTCCGTGTGGCCGTTACACGCGAGCCACGCGCCAGTAGCGTCCTGTCATGGTCAACTACCCACCATGCGTGTGGCAGACGGCGCCATCAGTCTAATCTGGTCACGACAACGACACCGAGATCGTGGAAGAAAATAAAGGCAACGGATCCCGGGGATTGCCAAACCCCACTGACCCGAACCCCATTAATTTGAGGGAGGGTCTCAATCAGCAGAACACCGCCGTGCCAACCACCGATCCTCTAAATACCCACAATTCGGTTACCCTGTCCCGGACACAAGACCAAAGAGAACCGGGTGAACCGAACGACAATGTTAACTTACGTTTGATTTTAGAAATGTTGCAGGAACAGAGATCGGCTATCGCCGAGCAAGGAATCGCTATAGCCCGGCTGCAAAACGGAAGAAGTGAAACGGAGCCGGTGAGGGCAAAGGACGTAGCCAAAATCAGAAGGAATGAGCCACGGATGGTCGAGAGTAACGGTTCCGGAGCTAGCTCCTCCACCGAGGTTCTGAAGATGCTCGAAACTCTAGCAAAGCGGGTGGACTCGATCGAGAAGAGGGTCGAAACGTATAATTCCCGGGTGGATCAGATCCCGGGTGCTCCGCCTTTACTAAAAGGGCCAAACACAAAAAGGTACATCCAAAGGCCTTTCCCTCCGAGTGCAGCCCCGAAACTGATCCCAAAGAGGTTCAAAATGCCCGATATACAGAAATATGACGGCACAACGGACCCGCACGAGCACGTAACCTCATACACCTGTGCCATAAAGGGCAATGATATGGAGGAAGATGAGATTGAGTCAGTGCTGTTGAAAAACTTTGGGGAGACTCTATCAAAGGGAGCACTGACGTGGTACGACCACCTACCCGAGCATTCGATCACTTCTTTCGAAATGCTCGCTGATGCATTCGTAAAGGCTCACACCGGTGCCAAGAAGGTGCAGGCCCGCAAGGCCGATATCTTCCGGATAACCCAAAGGGACGACGACTTATTGCGTGAGTTCGTCAAACGGTTCCAGAGGGAACGGATGGAACTCCCCCCGGTTCCGGAAGAATGGGTCGCATAAGCTATCACAAAGGGGCTCAACATGCTAAGTTCCGCTGCTTCGTCCAAATTGAAAGAAAATTTGCTGGAATACGAGGCTGTGACATGGGCCGATGTAAATAATAGATATGAATCGAAGATTCGGGTGCAGGATGACTAGTTCGAGCTCCCCCTGGTCCTGTCAAAAAGGGATAGAAGTTTTGAAAAACCAAGAAAGGGGTACGAAACAAAGGCCGAATCATCGAAGGAAAGGTTTCGGCCATACTCCCATTCGGAGAGGCAACATTTCAGGTCGGAAAAACCGAGGGAGAGCCCGAGCCGCTTCACAGGTCGGGGTAGCAAGCGGGTCGAGCGCTCGTCAAACAGCCAAGGGCTCTCATTCAGGAGCGCCGCCGGGAGCTCTGCTAGTAATTGTCACGACCCAACCCCGTGGGCCGCGACTGGCACCCTACTTAGGCACCCCAAACAGACTCACAAACCAGATCATCATATTCAGACTCATTTAGACTTAACATACGGTATTCGAACTGAAAGCTAATAGCAGACGTCACACAAGCATTGAACAAACACTTATCTTAAGCGGTCGCCCGTGCAGGACAGTCATATCAAAATCAGAAAGGTGGCGGAATATACATCGCCCAAATGCACACACACACACGTACAAACTTATGGGCCGTCTCGGCCATAATAGCATACGGGCCGCTTAAGAACGTAAAACAGAACCACATACGAACACACCGGACCCACGACCCACAAATATGACTACAGGCCTCTAAAACAAAACAGAACATACGAACATATGACGGGACAGGGCCCCGCCATACCCACACATCCACAAATGTACAGAAACACACACAGGAAAAGGTATGTACCAAAAGTTAAGCTCCGGATCAAGGGGAGCTCTCCAAAATAGCAGAATAGGTAGCCTAAACCGGAGGATCACCCAAACGAGCTTCTGTACCTGCGGGCATGAAACGCAGCCCCCCGAAGAACAGGGGGTCAGTACGGGAGAAGTACTGAGTATGTAAAGCAGAAGGTACAGAAATCACAATCATAACTGGAGTCAAAAGGAACAAACACAAACGTCAAAGTAGCAAAACAAACCTGTACGGAAGATAAATGTACAAATGCAAATAAAAATCATGTATAGGGCTTAGGAACGCGGTCACCCCCCGACGCTGGTGCCACAACACATCATACTCCAGAAGTTTTTCAAATCTCCGTACAGTCTCCAGACAAATCGTATCACACACATATCACATCATCAGAACATATCAAATGCCATATCACATCATAACTCCATAGACGGTAACCGGCCCTATGGCGAGGCCTCAGAAACCGTAACACATTATACTTCCGAATATGGTATAGCGCGCACGATCACAAAGCCGGTCCGGGTACCGACGAACGAAATCATAGCGAATGGCACGAACGGAGTAGTGCAGAAACCATATGCATATCAAAAGTAAATTACAGGACTCGACATATAATTACATATAGGCATATACCGACGCCAGAAGGCTCGGAGTAGGAGTCAGTTCGATCAGAGTTAATATATGGAAGTTGCGAAGTTCCAAACTGCAAAACCTTTGAAAAACAATTCACAGGTCATTTTCCGAAAATCTAACATCATTCATAGTGCAAACGTTCAATAACGATATAGGAAATTTCAAACGGACCTTTGAGTCATAGGCAAATGATTACTTTTCATATCGAACGAAAATGAGCCAAGCAAACCAAATAAGGGAAGCCTCGGGGCTTGTGGGCCCACCTTGAGTCAAATCGAGGCGGCGGACACAAATCACAGACTTTAGGCTCCATAAAGCCATCTGCGAAAGTTTCGGAGAGATTCGGACACAATATCAAAAGTTATGAAGGTTTAAACATTCTTGCAACCAATTATAAGGAATATGTTTCAATTGCGCTGAATGAATGGTGGCCAAAACTAAACTCGGATTTCCAAGAGCAGAATTATCCCCGAGGGTCCGATCTTAACCTAGTATAACTAGGACATGCCAAAAGAAGGAAAGGTAGGCTTTACATACCTGGATTGCGCCTTACGCTCGTCAAATCTCAATTCCCGTTTCGTCCAAAAACTGCAAATGGTCACTTTTACCAGTTACTATTCATGAAAGTTAACATCTTAATCTTTGGGTTATACTTGGCTACCGAAATTTCGGCAGCATTTCCCCTATAAATCTAACACCCCCGAGACTTAGCTCGGCTCAAAATACATCAACAACAACAACCCAAACATCACAAGCAACATAAATCACAATCAAATCATTCTAACTTCAAAGTTCTACCTTACTACACAAGTTGACAACTTTCATTCAAACTTCACAATTCCAAACTTACGCCCACATTATTGTATTCATTCTCCCATTCAAGATTATTCAAACCCATCCCAATTACACTCCAACAATATACAAAATTTCCCGAAGTTCATTACTTTCCATATTTCATCCAAAACATCAAAAACTTACGGCGAACATTCTAACTCGCATTGTTTCATTCCAAATTCATTAACATCAACCATAAGTCACATTTAACGTCTTTAGCATCATAAATATACAATGATATACACAAATACACCAAAGGTATATACTTTCCCATAATGTTCCGAAATCATTTTCCAACGCCAATTCAATTCTTTAAACGATCATTTACGTCATAAATGTCACAACGACGCAACAACCAACTAAACAAGATCAAATTCACATGGCCTTCTATTTCCTATAACTCACGGCCCCAACACTAACCACACACACACATACGGTCCCATCTACATATCAAAGTTACGGAATTCTCGTCTATTCTCAATCCTTAACACATTCATATCAATTCCATAACATTAGAGGGGCAAAATTCTTACCTTTTCTTAAGTTTCCGACTTGTCGCAAACGCGCACCTTCCGCCAAACTAATTGTACCCCGTCGGAGAGCGTCTTGAGTACTTTACAATATGTGAAGAACAAGGATTTTTGGATCAAACACAAGGCTTGGGAATTTTTTTTTTCTTATAGGGGTTCTCGGCCGAGAGCCTTTCTTTGGTGTTGCTCAATTTTTTTTTGTGTTTTGTTTTAGTTCTTGATAACTCCAAAGGGAATATGGATATATATCCAATTATAGGTCATGTGTATATCACATGACCTTTAAAAAAATGTGGGCTTGGACCTTGTCTTGGCCGGCCACTTCAAGGCTTTGGGCCTCAATTTTTTTTGTTGTCCAATTCTTGGCCCAATTCATTAAAAGTCCCGTTTTGTAATTCCCGAAACTAATTTCCGAAATTCCAAATTTACCCTCGGCCTTCCCCAATGTCTTGACATTAATGATTTCATAACCAACATAGTCACATCAACTAGAATCAAAATATTTCCTCATAACACACAAGTCTTAATTATTTCTCGATTTCCAATTATCCGAAAACACGGGACATAACATTCTCCCCCCCTTAAGAACATTCGTCCTCGAATGTTAAGTTGACCTCATGGGGCGTTATACTACTTCGGAAGGGTTCTCTTTATAGTTGTCCTTTGTTGCTTTTCCGACATGGCTTCTTTATCAACATTAGGGGGGGTAAATAAAAATTTTCACGTCACTGATTCAAATGCCTTCATATTACATTTTCTCATACCCCACGTAATCACCGAACCATACGCTATATTCTTGTAATGGACAAACGCTTCCCAGACATTATAATCAATATCATTTCTCGTTATACTTCTGAGTTTCTTACCACATCGTCATAATCCCACTTCACTTCATACCAGACACTTTATGCCAAACAGATTCAGAGCTAGGGTCGGACGCGTATAAGCATATCGGACGGATTCATAGTCAACGTCAGAGGTACGGAAGTATGTCAGACAAATCTGAGATCGTAGTCAGACGTACAAAAAGGTATCAGACAGATTCGAAATCAGAATCAGACGTACAGAATTGTATCATATAGAGTTGTGATCGAAGTCAGACAGACCGAAATGTATCAGACATACGAAGATGTATCAGACAGACGCGTGATAAAAATCAGACGTACAAAGGCATATCAGGCGGATTTATATCCAGAGTCAGACATGCAGGGGTGTGCCAGACAGAAACGTATTCAGAATCAGACGTACAAAGATTTATCAGACGGAAACATAATCAAGCTCAGAAATACAGAGGCGTAATAGGCAGAGCCTTATCGGAATCGGGAGTGCAGAAGTACAACAGATAGAATCCGAATTAGAATCAAATCGCTCTTATTAAGGCTCCAATGATTCATGAAAATTTTCCCTTTATTTGAAAACTAGTTTGCCAAGTGATCATACAAATCGTCATGCGTGTCGCTCATCGACTCCTTCAGAAATTCCGCTTATTCACACTTCTTATCTTTCATCATTGACAACATTAGTCGCCTGGACTCGGCTCTTGACCCATATGGGCACCAAACGAAAATCGTACACACACACATACACACATTTACTAATACCTTACTGGCAAACGTCTCTAACTGTTATTCAAATTCGTTCAATTTCCCGAGCGGTGTTGCACCCTTTTCTTTTTGCCCACTTGGTCCGCCTCATTCTGCGCGACTCCTGTAAGGGCATTAATTACCCCACACATTCTATTTTCCTTTTGGTTACCCCAAATTTCCATTTATATTTATCATACTTTTACTTGTGAGAAACTTTGCATTACTTCCCAGGGGGTCACCCATCCCAGAATTGCTCTGGCTTGAGCACGCTTAACCCCGAAACTTTCATGCATTTTGACGCGTTAGGGCTGATATAAGTTCGTCAACTGCCCCGCACGACCTTTGTCACGTAATTTTGGGGCCAATCGGGGTCTTAGCAAATTTTTCGGGAAGTTTTCGTAGCGGGTCCCACTCCGACCCAAAGAGATCGTTTGCTCTTCTGGCTATAAGGTTTATCGCTTTGGCCTGTCAAATTCCCTATATTCGCCTCCCACATGAATAGATGGCTGCCTCAAATATTTTTATTGATTCGGATTCTTACCCTACTTTTACTGACACGCAGAAAGAGAATATCGCGTAACATACTGGAATACAGACCTATCATTCCATATATTCATTCAGGAAAAGGTTAGTAATATACCTGGGTCTGCGTCTGGTGATGCCTCTGGGTCCCGCCGACCAGTCAAAGCGTATATGCGGTTCGAGGGACCGCTAGAATCTGAACCCCCACCACGGCCTCTACCGCGGCCTGCTGGTGCTGGCATACCTCGCCCCGTGGAGCGCGTGGCCGAAGGGGTAGATGGCGAACCAGCAACAGATCTCGTTGGCTGTGCTGCGCTACCAGAACCGCCTGCCCACGGACAATCTCGCATGATATGGCCCTGGCGGCCGCAAGCAAAACAGGCCCCTGTGGCCCTGAAGCACTCACCGGGGTGCGATCTTCCACAATACGAACACGGGGGCATAGGTGGCCTAGTCTGACCGGGACCCCTGCTCGCCTGAGGACCTGGGGCTCTGGAACTCTGGTCTGCTATGGACGGTCCTGCGCCATCAAATCGCTTACTAGCAGACTGTGTGTCCCGGCCTAACGGAGGGAAGTATCCACTGGACTGATACTGAGGCTGCCCGCCCCGAGAATCTCCAGAATACCCCGCTGGTCTGGCCCTCTTGGGCCGTCTCCCATCATACTCTCTGCTGGGCCGATCTGCTCAGTGCCGGTTCTCCATCCTGTGGGCGTAGGCCTGTAGACGGGCAATGTCCATATCTGTCTGCAATGACACCGCCATACAGCCGTCGATCAAGTAACGATCCAACCCCATAACATATCTGTGCATCCGATCAAACATATCTGCTACCACGGCAGGTGCATACCGGGCCAGGGAATCAAACTCCAGATTATATTCACGAACGCTTCGACCCCTCTGCTGCAGATGTAAAAACCGATCAGCTCGCTCCCGTCGTAACTCTGGGGGCAGAAAATGGCGGGTGAAAGCAGTCACAAACTGATCCCACGTAGCTGGAGGAGCACCCTCACCCCTGGATAACTCCCAAGTCTCATACCAGTGAGCGGCAACATCCCGAAGTCTATGCGAGGCCAGCTCAACCGACTCGGTCTCTGAAGCCTTGACCAAGTCTAATGCACGCCGCATCCCCCGAATAAAGTCATGGGGGTCCTCGTCGGGCTTAGACCCGAAAAACTATGGAGGGCCACATAATAAGAACTCCCGAAATCTCAGGCTGTCCCGCCTGTCATCATCATCATCGTCCCTCCGCCCGCGTCTGCGAGCCTGTCCCGCTACTATTGTGGTCAACAACTGTACAACCTCCCTCAGGGTCCTGTCCTCCGCCCCTGGTAGAGAAGCTGGAGTCTCAAGAGCGGGTACACGGACCTCTGGAGCTGCTGAAGGTCCTGCTCCAGGCTGTACTAATGGGGGTGTAGTAGACCCCTCAGAATGAGGCACAACCTCATGCAAATCATAAACACGAGCCCGGGTAGCTCGCTGTGCCTGACTAGTCTCTCCCATCCTCGCCTTGCCCTTCTGGGCCGCCGTTGCCTTCTTCGGAGGCATCACTGCAAACACAATAACGGCTCACATCAGAATCACCCTAATAGCACAACTCTATCGCACGATCTAAGATTCCAAGGAAGAGTAACACCCTAAATGCCCTGTAGCCTCCTGTTTATAGATGTGGTGCACAACACATCGATAAACAAGACTCTACGAGACACGGCCTGTAGACATTCCGAGGACAAACCGCTCTGATACCACTTCTGTCACGACCCAACCCCGTGGGCCGCGACTGGCACCCTACTTAGGCACCCCAAACAGACTCACAAACCAGATCATCATATTCAGACTCATTCAGACTTAACATACGTTATTCGAACTGAAAGCTAATAGCAGACGTCACACAAGCATTGAACAAACACTTATCTTAAGCGGTCGCCCGTGCAGGACAGTCATATCAAAATCAGAAAGGTGGCGGAATATACATCGCCCAAATGCACACACACACACGTACAAACTTATGGGCCGTCTCGGCCATAATAGCATACGGGCCGCTTAAGAACGTAAAACAGAACCACATATGAACACACCAGACCCACGACCCACAAATATGACTACAGGCCTCCAAAACAAAACAGAACATACGAACATATGACGGGACAGGGCCCCACCGTACCCACACAGCCACAAATGTACAAAAACACACACAGCAAAAGGTATGTACCAAAAGTTAAGCTCCGGATCAAGGGGAGCTCTCCAAAATAGCAGAATAGGTAGCCTAAACCGGAGGATCACCCAAACGAGCTTCTGTACCTGCGGGCATGAAACGCAGCCCCCCGAAGAACAGGGGGTCAGTACGGGAGAAGTACTGAGTATGTAAAGCAGAAGGTACAGAAATCACAATCATAACTGGAGTCAGAAGGAACAAAAACAAACGTCAAAGTATCAAATCAAACCTGTACGGAAGATAAATGTACAAATGCAAATAAAAATCATGTATAGGGCTTAGGAACGTGGTCACCCCCCGACGCTGGTGCCACAACACATCATACTCCAGAAGTTTTTCAAATCTCCGTACATTCTCCAAACAAATCGTATCACACACATATCACATCATCAGAACATATCAAATGCCATATCACATCATAACTCCATAGACGGTAATCGGCCCTATGGCGAGGCCTCAGAAACCGTAACACATCATACTTCCGAATATGGTATAGCGCGCACGATCACAAAGCCGGCCCGGGTACCGACGAACGAAATCATAGCGAATGGCACGAACGGAGTAGTGCAGAAACCATATGCATATCAAAAGTAAATTACAGGACTCGACATATAATTACATATAGGCATATACCGACGCCAGAAGGCTCGGAGTAGGAATCAGTTTGATCAGAGTTAATATATGGAAGTTGCGAAGTTCCAAACTGCAAAACCGTTGAAAAACAATTCACAGGTCATTTTCCGAAAATCTAACATCATTCATAGTGCAAACGTTCAATAACGATATAGGAAATTTCAAACGGACCTTTGAGTCATAGGCAAATGATTACTTTTCATATCGAACGAAAATGAGCCAAACATACCAAATAAGGGAAGCCTCGGGGCTTGTGGGCCCACCTTGAGTCAAATCGAGGCGGCAAACACAAATCACAGACTTTAGGCTCCATAAAGCAATCTACGAAAGTTTCGGAGAGATTCGGACACAATAGCAAAAGTTATGAAGGTTTTAACATTCTTGCAACCAATTATGAGGAATATGTTTCAATTGCGCTGAATGAATGGTGGCCAAAACTAAACTCCGATTTCCAAGAGCAGAATTATCCCCGAGGGTCCGATCTTAACCTAGTATAACTAGGACATGCCAAAAGAAGGAAAGGTAGGCTTTACATACCTGGATTGCGCCTTACGCTCGTCAAATCTCAATTCCCCGTTTCGTCCAAAAACTGCAAATGGTCACTTTTACCAGTTACTATTCATGAATGTTAACATCTTAATCTTTGGGTTATACTTGGCTACCGAAATTTCGGCAGCATTTCCCCTATAAATCTAACACCCCCGAGACTTAGCTCGGCTCAAAATACATCAACAACAACAACCCAAACATCACAAGCAACATAAATCACAATCAAATCATTCTAACTTCAAAGTTCTACCTTACTACACAAGTTGACAACTTTCATTCAAACTTCACAATTCCAAACTTACGCCCACATTATTGTATTCATTCACCCATTCAAGATTATTCAAACCCATCCCAATTACACTCCAACAATATACAAAATTTCCCGAAGTTCATTACTTTCCATATTTCATCCAAAACATCAAAAACTTACGGCGAACATTCTAACTCGCATTGTTTCATTCCAAATTCATTAACATCAACCATAAGTCACATTTAACGTCTTTAGCATCATAAATATACAATGATATACACAAATACACCAAAGGTATATACTTTCCCATAATGTTCCGAAATCATTTTCCAACGCCAATTCAATTCTTTAAATGATCATTTACGTCATAAATGTCACAACGACGCAACAACCAACTAAACAAGATCAAATTCACATGGCCTTCTATTTCTTATAACTCACGGCCCCAACACTAACCACACACACACATACGGTCCCATCTACATATCAAAGTTACGGAATTCTCGTCTATTCTCAATCCTTAACACATTCATATCAATTCCATAACATTAGAGGGGCAAAATGCTTACCTTTTCTTAAGTTTCCGACTTGTCGCAAACGCGCACCTTCCGCCAAACTAATTGTACCCCGTCGGAGAGCGTCTTGAGTACTTTACAATATGTGAAGAACAAGGATTTTTGGATCAAACACAAGGCTTGGGAATTTTTTTTTCTTATAGTGGTTCTCGGCCGAGAGCCTTTCTTTGGTGTTGCTCAATTTTTTTTTTGTGTTTTGTTTTAGTTCTTGATAACTCCAAAGGGAATATGGATATATATCCAATTATAGGTCATGTGTATATCACATGACCTTTAAAAAAATGTGGGCTTGGACCTTGTCTTGGCCGGCCACTTCAAGGCTTTGTTCCTCAATTTTTTTTGTTGTCCAATTCTTGGCCCAATTCATTAAAAGTCCCGTTTTGTAATTCCCGAAACTAATTTCCGAAATTTCAAATTTACCCTCGGCCTTCCCCAATGTCTTGACATTAATGATTTCATAACCAACATAGTCACATCAACTAGAATCAAAATAGTTCCTCATAACACACAAGTCTTAATTATTTCTCGATTTCCAATTATCCGAAAACACGGGACATAACAGTAATAGGGGTCCACCAAAGATTTCAGAATACACCTTCAACGTTAGTACTTCCGGTCTCGTCTCGGCCATCGGTCGCGTCCCGGATGTAAGATGGCCGAAACTACTAAGGACGGATCCGGGTCAACGTGATCCGAGCATGGTATGTGAATATCACGGAACCCATGGTCATAGAACCGAGGATTGTCGCCAGTTGAGGGAAGAGGTATCCCGGTTATTGAAAAACGGTCGTCTCCGAGATCTGCTGAGCGAGCGAGCCAAAAACCATTACAAGGAAAGAGAAGCTCATCGAAGGGCCGAGCCGGTAGAGCCCCAGCATACAATCAACATGATAATTGGGGGCGTCGATGCCCCTCGGGGGCCGGTAATGAAGAGAACCAAGATTTCTATTGTTCGAGAAAAGCGCACTCGAGATCACTTATCCGGGGGCTCTATCTCCTTCAATGACGAGGACGCAGAGGGCATCATTCAACCGCACAATGATGCGTTGGTAATCTCTATACTTGTCTTTAAAACTAAGGTTAAACGTATTTTGATTGACCCAGGTAGCTCGGCCAACATCATCCGGTGGAGGGTGGTCAAACAGCTAGGGTTGCTTGATCAGATTGTACTAGCAACCCGGGTACTCAGCGGGTTCAGTATGGCAAGCGAAACCACAAAAGGGGAAATCTCGCTGCCCGTAAACGTTGGTGGCACCATTCAACAAACAATGTTCTACGTGATCGAAGGGGACATGAAGTATAATGCATTGATGGTAGACCCTGGATACATAGCATGAGGGCAGTACCCTCAACACTGCATCAGTTGCTGAAATTCCCCACCCTAGAGGGGGTTAAAACCATCCGAGGTGAGCAGCCCGCAGCAAAGGAAATGTTCGCAGTAGAGGAGGCGGCACCCCGGCCCAAGGAGCCGGCTCAGGAAGATAGGGGTGTTACCGGAGGGGAGGTCCCCCAATAGCAATCAAAGCACTCCGGGCCAGATCCGGTTCATGAAGAGGATGATTTCGGGATACCCATATCTTTTGTCATGTCAAATGACTCGGACGCAACCAAGTCAACCATAGAGGAGCTAGAGCAGATCATCCTATTCGAGTTCTTGCCGGATAGAAAGGTATACCTGGGTACGGGCTTACCCCGGAGCTCAGGCGCAAATTAATTGAGTTTCTTCAAGCTAACGCCGATTGCTTTGCATGGTCGCATATAGATATGACAGTTATATCACCGGAAATAGCATCTCACAAGCTCAGCTTGGACGGGAAGTTTCTCCCGATGAAGCAAAAAAGAAGGCCCATGGCGGAGCCAAAACACACCTTCGTGAAAGACGAGGTAACAAAACTTTTAAAAATAGGTTCCATCTGAGAGGTGAAATACCCGGATTGGCTTGCTAACGTGGTGGTGGTGCCCAAAAAAGGTAATAAATTTCGAATGTGTGTCGATTATAAGGATTTAAACAAAGCATGCCCGAAGGATTCATTTCCATTGCCTCACATCGATAGGATGATCGATGCGACGGCCGGGCATGAAATGTTAAGTTTTCTCGATGCTTACTCCGAGTATAACCAAATCCGGATGCACCCGGAGGATCAAGAGAAAACATCCTTCATCACCCGTTATGGGACTTACTGTTATAATGTCATACCTTTCGGATTAAAAAATACCGGTGCAACTTACGAACGCCTAGTTAATGGAATGTTCGAAGAACAAATAGGGAAAACGATGAAAGTTTATGTTGACGATATGGTTGTTAAGTCCCTAGAGACAGAGGACCATTTAAAGCTTTTGCAGGAAACCTTTGATGTGCTCCGCAGATACAACATGAAGCTCAACCCGGAGAAATGTGCCTTCGGGGTAAGGTCCGGTAAATTTTTGGGTTTCATGGTGTCAAGCCGGGGAATTGAAATCAATCCGGACAAGATCAAGGACATCGAGGTTGTGAACAACATAAAAGGGGTGCAAAAGCTCACCGGGAGAATAGCGGCGCTGAGTCGCTTCATATCGAGGTCCTCGGACAAGAGTCACCGTTTCTTCTCTTTACTCAGGAAGAAGAGCGACTTCGTGTGGACACCGGAGTGCCAAGAAGCTCTATGGGAATTGAAGCAGAACTTGTCTAGCCCCCCGTTGCTCCACACACCGAAGGCCGACGAGCCGCTTTTCCTTTACCTAGCTGTCTCCAAAGTGCCGGTAAGTGGCGTTTTGGTCCGAGAAGAATCAGGTACGCAATTCCCTATCTATTACGTGAGTAGAACTTTGGGGGACGCGGAAACCCGTTACCCCCATTTGGAAAAGTTGGCATTAGCACTGGTAAGCGCTTCCAGAAAGCTCAAACCTTATTTTCAATGCCACCCCATATGCGTAGTAACCACTTACCCTTTGAAAAACATCATGCATAAACCGGAGTTGTCAAGTAGGTTAACAAAATGGGCTATAGAAATTAGCTGTTACGATATCGAGTATAAACCTCGAACGACCATCAAATCCCAAATCTTGACCGATTTTGTGGCAGACTTTGCCCCGGCTATGGTCCCCGAGGTCGAAAAGGAACTTTTGCTGACCTCGGGAACGACCACAGGCATTTGGTCTCTACACAAGGACGGGGCCTCGAACCTTAGAGGTTCCGGACTAGGGATTATCCTTAGGACCCCGGCCGGGGATGTCATTCGACAATCCGTTAGAACTGTTAAATTGACTAACAATGAAGCCGAGTATGAAGCTATGATTGCAGGTCTGGAACTGGCCCGAAGCATAGGAGCCGAAGTAATCGAGGCAAAGTGCGACTCGCTTTTGGTCGCAAACCAAGTGAACGGCGTGTTCGAGGTCAAAGATGAGCGGATGCAGAGGTACCTCGAAAAAACCCAAGTGGTGCTTCATCAATTCAAATAATGGACCATACAGCACATACCAAGGGAGCAGAACAGCGAAGCCGATGCATTAGCAAATTTGGGATCCTCGGTCGAGGGGGAGGAAATTGACCCTGGGGCGACGGTGCACTTATCAAACACGGCCATAGAAAGCTGGCACGCAGAAATATACACAATGGGCTTAACCTAGGATTGGCGCAATAAGTACATCGACTACTTACGTGATGGTAAGCTCCCAAACGACCCAAAGGAGTCACGGTCACTACTGACCAAGGCTGCCCGATTTTGCTTAGTGGACGGCCAGCTGTATCGACGCTCTTTCCTCAGTCCCCTGACTAAGTGTTTGGGCCCCGGGGAAACGGAATACGTGTTGAGAGAGGTACACGAGGGAACCTGTGGCAACCACTTCGGTGCGGAAGCTCTGGTTCAAAAGTTTATCAGGGCCGGTTATTACTGGAACCGGATGGACGAAGACGCGAGAAGTTTTGTCCGAAAATGTGACTGGTGTCAGAAGCATGCTCCGCTGATTCACCAGCCCGGGGAGTTGCTGCATTCGGTGATCTCACCTTGGCCTTTCATGAAGTGGGGTATGGACATTGTGGGTCCGTTGCCTTGGGCACCAGGTAAGGCCCGTTTCATTTTGTTTATGACTGACTAGTTTTCTAAGTGGGTTGAAGCGCAGTCCTTCGAAAAGATAAGAGAGAAGGAAGTCATCGACTTCATATAGGATCACATCATCTGCCGTTTCGACATCCCTGCCGAGATAACATGTGATAATGGTCCTCAGTTCGTGGGCGGCAAGGTCAACAATTTTCTCGAGGGGTTGAAGATCAAAAAAATCGTGTCAACCCCGTATCACCCATGTGCAAATGGACAGGCAGAATCCACGAACAAAACGATAGTCCAAAATCTGAGGAAAAGACTTGAAGCATCAAAGCACCATTGGAGGGAAATATTGCCGGAGGTGCTGTTGGCTTACAGAACCACATCCGAATCAAGCACGGGGGAAACCCCCTGTTCGTTGGTTTACGGGGCCGAAGCCCTTATTCCCGTCGAGGTCGGTGAACCGACCCTCCGTTTCAGGTACACCACCAACAAGTCAAACAAGAAGGCCATGGCCATGATGCTCGACCTCGCAGATGAACTATGCGAAAGCGCGTCGGTCCGCATAAAGCCCAAAAGCAGAGGATAGAAAGATACTACAATCGAAGAGCAAACTTTCGATATTTCCATGTCGGGGACTTAGTGCTTCGAAAATTACCTTGCACACCAAGAACCCCAACGAAGGAAAGCTGGGTCCAAACTGGGAGGGCCCGTACAAGGTAACCGGTATAACGGGAAAAGTATCGTACCAATTGGAGTCCATTGACGGGCAGCGTCTGCGTAATAACTGGAACGTGGCCCATCTGAAGAGATACTACTGCTAAGGTATGGTCTCCCCGTATTTTCTCATTAACCTTTCTCTTTTGCAGGGAGTCGAGAACGGGATAAAGCTAGAATTTAGGCATGAAAACACGTGTTGCACTCTTTTCCTTAGTACGGTTTTGTCCCAAAAAGGGTTTTCCGGCAAGGTTTTTAACGAGGCAACAAGTACAACGTGTTACTCGACAAAGATAAGGGACCAACGCCAGGAAATTCGAGGCCACACTCTCCGATTGGGGAGTTAATAGCACTCACCCGACCTTGGAGCTCCGATAAGTGCTAGGGGAGTACTACGCCAGCATCGGAGATTACTCCGGTCAAAAGAAAACGGAGAAACTCAAAACTCGCTACGGCATTACAAAGGCCCGGCCACTGGCCATAGTCTTCAATGTAAGGTCCAAACAATCATAATGAATCGTGCCCCATTTAGCATTTGCTACGGCAAAACTAAGGCCCGGCCATCGGCCATAGCCTTCAATGTAGGGACCAAACGATCATAGTGAATCATGCCCCATTTTCTTTATTGTTTTGCTACGGCAAAGGAAGAAAGAGTTAAAACTCTCATATGTACAAACATTTTGCAAAAACAAAGTTATCAAAAGCAGCGATAGCAACTGTCTGTTAAATGTACTCTGCCCCGGTGATAACCACCATATTTCGACGCTGCCTCATTCACATACCCCATACCGGGTACCAAGGTCGAAACTCGGCAAAGGAAACTAGGTCACAATGATCCAAGCAAAATATTTGATAAACCCCCCGAACGGGGACTGCTACGTCAAAAAGTTTTCTAGCGAAGGCCGAAAAGATACCGGCCCTAAAATATAGCCGAAGAAAAATACCGGCCCTAATTAAATGCTCTTCGTAATTCGGGAATGTCCGAATTACGAAACATCGGATAAAGTCCTACAGGCACGATGAATCAACGACTACGTGTCGCCTTGTCCAAAAACGGACCAACGATTGTAGCAAAAATAATAACAAACATTCAAACAAAGAAGCAAGAAAGATGCACTTTTTATACAACGGATGTTCTTTACATCAAAAGAAAAACAAAGTCCTACGAAGACAAAAAAATAATAATAATAATAATAAAGAGATAAAAGCCAAGCACAGGCCCTATGCTATTCGGCATGACTAGATGAGGATGAATGATCGGACTCGGTCCGCTCGGAGTCGTCTGATTCGGACCTGACAGCGCGGTTAGCCTGCTCCTCCATCCCTTTGGCTTCGAGTATCAGGGCCGGAAGATCCGTAAGGCCGTGCTCAGCTTGCTCGAGGGTGAGACGCCGAGACTTCCACTTCTCATACTCGGCGACAATAGCAGTGTGAGCCTCGGCCGCCTCCACACTCTTCCAGGTTTCTTCCAAATCGGCCTCAGCCTTGGCCAGTTTGGCTTCCAGATCAACCTGGTTCTTCTCAAGGTCATCTCTCATACGGGTGGCCGCACCCAGCTCGGCCTTAAGGCCGTCATTGGCAATAATCACCTCCTCGAGCTCAACTCTTAGGCCTTCACATATCCGAGAACGCTCCTCGGCTTTCTCCTCGAATACCCTGCTACGCTCGTTGAACAAAGCAGCCTCGGACTCGAGCCGCTGGTTCCTCTCGGCCAAGCCCGTAGCATCAGCCTTCACCGAGTCCAGTTCTCCCCGAAGTTGGGAAACCGTGGCCTCGAGCTCATCTAGCCTCAAGGAAAATTGGATTTTGTCCCGGCTGAGGCCGATCTTGTCAGCCTCAAGGCTCCGGTTATAATCGGTCATAGCGGCTAGTTCTCTCTTCAAACGAAGGTTTTCGTCCTTAGCCGCATCAAGCCCAGGGCGAATGTTGGCCAGCACGGCCGCCCGATTCAATTCTTCCTCTTTCTCCCGAAGAAGATGCCGGTATTTCCCTATTTCTCAGCCCTGGGCATCCAGTTGACCCCGAAGATCGTCTATCTCGTGTTGGGCACGGATGAAGGGCTCATTGACCAGCACCACACTCTGCAGATAAAACAAGTTAAAAGACTTAGGCGAAGTAAGGGTAAAATCCTCAGATAAATTATACAGGGATGGCCAAGAATCTTACCCGGTTGCCCGCGTGCATGCCCTCATTAATGAGCACTGCCAAGTGACCCCAGTCATTTTGCGCCTGTCCAAATCAGAGACGAGGAGTCGCAAATAACTCGCTACACCCACCGGACGCGATAGGAAGCTGCAGTCCTCGGGGACGGTGATTACTGCCGATCGGGTTCTCCTTGGCTCCACGCTCGGGGCCGGGAAGATATTCACCAAACTATCTCTGGCGCCGGATTCGGAGGTCTGGTTAACTGGCCTCGTGGCCCGAGGAATAGGAAGATGACCAAAGCCCACAGCTTCACCAGTGGCGGGGGGAGTCCTCGAGAACATATCATCAAAATCATCCACCCGCAGAGCCGGGGTAGACGAACTCGGAGCTGCTTCAATATTTTCGGCAAAGGCCGAGGGCTCCGCAGAGGTAGAAGGCCCACGCTCAGGAGATGGACTAATGTCTATGGGGGCTTCGGTCTCCGGTGCTGGAAAGGTTTTTTGATCGACTTCAGTAGAAGCCGCTTCCTCGGACCTCCTTTTCCTTTGCAGAGGAGTGTCTTCTGATGAAGTTTCACCTGAAATGCCGACAAAGTCAATCGACCGAAGAGGAGCCGGGGAAAGTATTTCTTCCGCACCTGAACGTGGAGAGGGAACCAAAAGACCTTCGCCGATAGAAGGAAGGGGCGGAACGGAGACCGTCTCCTCCGGTATTGGAGACATGGAGGGAAGCGAGCCGACTCTCCGAACAATGATGTCGGGCTCCGTCTCTTCCTTTGAAGACCGAGCTACGCTTTTTGCCTTCTTCATTTTTGGCGTCTGGCCCCTTTCGGAGGGCCATTTTCTTTTTGCAGCATCGGCAAGAACACGGGAAGAACCCGCCGTGTCAAAATCGGACGCCGGTGCAGGGGGCACGGTTCCCGATTCCAGTCTAGAGGCCACCGAGCCCTTGGGCAGACCTGGAAAGCAAAGACAGCAACAAAGGTTGAGAGGGCAAAAGGCCACGGGCAGTGGAAAGCACAGCAAGCATGAGGAAAAATGAAATATTACCATGGTTTTGTGCGATCCACCGGCCACGAGACAGGTAAGCCCATGTGTGGTCGTCATAGGGATACTGGCAGAGTAGCGCAGTAACCCATTTGCTCAGATTG
The DNA here is from genome assembly GCF_019175385.1 of Lycium barbarum. Lineage (NCBI taxonomy): Eukaryota > Viridiplantae > Streptophyta > Magnoliopsida > Solanales > Solanaceae > Lycium > Lycium barbarum. The sequence goes on along the minus strand of NC_083342.1, from coordinate 38,764,629 downwards.
CGAATAATGGGAGGAACGTACCCATTGGCTAAATAAAAGCAAGGAAAAGGCAATGATAAAACGAGACCGAAGAATGGTTAAACACGTAAAAACAATTGCTCAAGAATTCGAACTTACACTTATTGTTCCAGTTCTCCGGGAAGGGCATATAGTCGGCCGGAATGATATCCTCGGTTTTCACCCGGACATATCGCTCTAACCAGCCCCTGTCCCGGTCTTCATCCATCTTCGAGAAGAGCGGATTTCGGCTGCGCTTGGCAAGTTTTATTACGCCGCCCCGGAATATCCTCGGTGAGTACAGGCGTATCAGGTGACCCAGTGAGAATTCCTTCTTGGCATTATTGGCCAGTAACCGGAGACACGCAACGACTCTCCAAACGATCGGGCCGATCTGTGCTAGAGTCACGCCATAGGTCCGGCAGATATCAAGAATGACCGGATCAATCGGAGGATCGAGCTTGAGGGTGAAGGGATAAGTGTATACGTACAAAAAGCCTTCTAGGTAGTCGGTGACGGATTCATCCGGACCGGGTGCGAAGACCCTTACCGGACGGGTGTCCCTCCCGCAGTCAGCCCGGACTATATCGAGCTTCTCCTCGGTAATAGATGAGGGGTATCGCCTCACATCGTATCCCCTGTCCGAAACGGAGGAAGTCTTTTCGACCTCAAGGTTCGAATTTAGCCAGGGATGCGGGCTCGGTCGCCGAGGGAGACACTGGTGGAGCATCATGGGAAGTGGTTTCAGACATCCTAGAAATATGAAAGAAAGAGGATTCGAGAGGGGAATTTAGGACAAACGAAGGAGCTGGCGGTTTGAGAAGTGGCAAAGTATGAAACAGCAACACTCGAGCAAAAATATTCGACAGAAATGGCGACAAAGTTGGTTCTTTTGCACGTAGTATGAAGCAGTGAATCAACAAGCAGATCAAATGTGGAGTTAATTGTGTGTGATGCTAGTGGGAAAAACGCAGAAATGGAGTAGAGTTGAAGAACAGCAAAGCGTGAAATGATAAAATGAATGGGTAAAAGGCCTTATATAGGTGTGAAAGAGGAGCGGTTACCGAGGATGACCAATTAGACGACGCCACGTGCCCCTATCATTAATGCGAAGCGACTTGAAACGACGTGAAAAGAACGGTTGGCAGAAGCAGACCACCCCGGGAGAGACACGTGGCTGATAGAAGGGGAGGCGTTATGCATCCGTTCCCGCCAAAATGAGAAGATAACGACGAGCTGAATGAGCCATCGGTTTTAGAAGTTATCCACTCCCCGTTACTTCGATAGATCGGATATCCGGGATGTGTGGGTCTATCTGTATGCTGTAAACACCGGATACAAGGCAAACCGGTGGAACGAGGAACTGGTGGAATGAATGAGGATGTGCCGGATACTATTCGTCCTTGACCGGGGTAACGCGTGGGCCGGAGCTGAGCGGGGGCACCGATTGATCTGCCTTTTGCGTCATTGGAGCGGCCAAGTCGGGTGACCCGAGCATTCGTGGCCGTTGGTCTGTATAGCTATTGATCCGAGTAGTCGTGGGTCCGTGTGGCCGTTACACGCGAGCCACGCGCCAGTAGCGTCCTGTCATGGTCACCTAACCACCATGCGTGTGTCAGAAGGCGCCGTTAGTCTAATCCCACCAAATCCGTGCAGGGACGTTCTTATTACTACTATTTTATTAGTTCATATTGTACGAAACCCATGGAGGTCACACTATAAATAGAGCACATCCCCCTCCTTTGTAGGGGTTGGCTCCTTTACTTTCCAAGAACCTTTGTAATAAGAAAAATTCATAAATACAATCTCTCTCTCTCAATATCTAACACGTCCAAGGCTATTTGTTTCCATTCATGTCGTGTTCCTTCCATCAAGTGTTGACGATAGCCTCCGAACGTCCATGGTCATAATAACTCAATCAAGTTATCATTATTAGCCGTCATATTATTAAATACTCATATATTTACTTTCCATTACCAAACGTATACCAAGATCCAAGCGCATATCCTATACCCGCGTACAAATTCAATTGGTTTCCCAAATTCGGGGTAAACAACAATATCGCAAACAACAATCATCATTCATATACATTACCCATATTTCACCATTTCACTCCAATTTCTCCATAATCATGGTCATAGTTCATTATTGCATTTTCTCACATATAATACTCATTCCATGTCCTAAATGTCATTCATAACATATTTACCATCACAACATATCGATAATTATGACTCAATCCAAACCTTTACCCAACAATGTCACTATTCACACATTCATGACCTATTTCCTATATCTTTCTACAATCCATGTGTTTTTAAATTTCAAGACCTTAAACAATAAGGAATGATCATAAAACTCACCTTAGATAATGGATGAACAACCCTTGAGTGGGAATTCTCGTCTTGCACAAAAACCCTAGTCCACTTCCTTTGGGATTTCTTGGCTTAGATGAACTATGATAGGTTTTCTACACTTGATTTTGTGGACTTGATGAAGTTGATCATGGATTTCTCTTAGTTTCTTGTGGATTAATAATGGAGAGAGTTCTAGAGGTTTCTTGAAGAGTGGAGAGTGGAAATGAAATGAAATAAAATGAGAGAGGGTCCTTATATTTTAACACTTAAAATCTATCCCAACCGAGATATAAGGACCAACATACGGTCCGTACGGGCCGTATGTCTGGCCATATGTTTGGTCTAGTGAGGTGTGACATTCTGGGCTAATTATACGGCTAGTATAATTTATACGGCCAGTATGTTGGGCCGTATAATGCCAGTTCATCCGAAATCTGACTTGTTGACTCGTTTGATCTCCAATCCTTATGGAACCTTCTTGACACTTGTTTAACACATTAATACCAATCTAAGGGACATTATCACTCGTCTGTGAAACATCTTTAAGCCATCGTTAACTTATCGCTCATAATTCTTGTTACACCCCGTAGTTTCGTATGTTCAGATTCGAGCTACCTTTCAGGAGGTGTGTGAGCTTATATGTGTTTAACTTATGTTTATAAGGATTTAAGTTCATATAGCAAGCTATGAAAGGATCGGCGGGCAAGTGAATCAAGGAAATTAAGTTTGTCGGACTTTGGAGAAAAAATGAGGAGCAATTTTGGTCCAACTTTGGGGACGAATATCTCTTATCATATGAAGTGTTTTAAGGTCAAAAAACAGCCCAAAATGAAGTTCGTCGAGTCTAGTTTCCATCGCAATAAACCGTTCGCCGATACGACATCGGAGTAGAGAATTATGGACGTTATAAGTTCAGCAGACAGAGCAGAAACGTGTGCTACAGTACTGCTACAGTACCATCTTGCTACAGTAGAATGCTACAGTACTCGACCCGAATTTGACCCTTGTAAAAAGGGTAAGTACCCCCTTTTTTTCACCAGATTTAGCCCAGAAATTTCCAGATTTTTGAAGAGAGAGAGAGAGAGAGGGAAACAAAAAGTAAGCAATTTTCAAATGACGGAGTATTAATCGAAGCTCGGATAAACGCATAGATGTGATTCTAGTATGGTTTTGCGGTGGATTCAAGGTGGATATTAAAGATATTGCTGTTTTAACAAAAATAAGGTATGAATCTCTCCTTATTAATATTACTTTTGGTTTATTTACGAAGATAGAGTGATGAAATGGTTGTATAATAAAGTTGGTTGAGAAATTGGACAAACATCGCGTGGGATGTTTTATGGAATATTTTGATGTTGATAATATTGTTGTTGATGTTGGTATTGTTGCTGTTGTTGTTGGTTGCTGAATTGAGATTTTGGGTTAGGCATATAAACAGGGGAGATGCTGCCCGAATTTCGGCAGATTCTAAAGGGATTTTAATTGAAGGCTTAATACAAGTGTATGATGGTGAGCCTAATAATAGTATGAACGATTTATATGTAGATTACAAGTCAGGAGATAAGTGGGAAGGTCAACGAGCAATATTTCAGGTATGTTAAGGCTAAACCCTTTCTTTCTAAAGGCATAATTCCTTATTATAAACCTTTGTACTATATCCATAATATCGTTGTTTCCACAAATGCTAGACGCCTATGAATCTCATGATATTATTGAGCTCATTCATGACCTTTGAAATTATTCATTGTGATTGATCTCACCTTATGATATTTGTTCCTTCAAGGTGAGATATAGCGATGACGATAGTTCCATAGTAATAACAATCCAATGAGTTTAGGAATGTGTCTTAAGGAATGTTTTGTGGGACATGAATAGAGTCCTAGCGAAGGATCCCTAATGAGGTATTTGATACTAGAAAAGAGACTTATGATGTATCTCAGGATTTGGCTAATGTTTAGTTAAGCGGGAAAAAGTCTTAAGGGCCTAGAAAAATGCTTATGATTTTTATATGACAATATAAGCGCTGACGGATAATTGATGTTCACGAGAAGAGCTTAGAAGTGAATAGATAAGGAACGAGTACTAAAATTATATAAAGGGATTCTATATGAGAGGCTGGATCGGGCTGCACGTTCTGCAGCACATATATCTATATGTCATGGCGAGAGATGTGTTATAAGTCTTATGTGATAACGTGGACATTAGCGAATAAATGGCGGCTATGAGAAGTGCATAGAGGCTACTCGTAGAGGTTTGATCATGATATTGATTATAATTACCACTGGTCTACGACCAGTCGGGTAGATGATACCACCAGGCTATGTCCGGTTGGGCAAGTATGTATTTACCACTGGTCTACGACCAGTTGGGCAGTCATGTATTTACCACCATGCTATGGCTGGTTGGGCAGTTATTACCACCGTGCTACGACCGGTTGGGCAGATATGTATGTATATATTTACCACTGGGCTGCAGCTAGTTGGGCAGTTACCACCGTTCTACGGCCAGTCGGGCAGTTGCGCTCTACCGTCGAGCGATAGCCGGTCGGGCAGTTACCACTGATCAGTTGGGTAGTTAGTATAGGACGATTAGTAAGATAAAGGCACAGTACTATACATAGATATAGTTAAGCATGCAAGAGTATAGAGAGACATGTATCATATATGGATCGGGTTGCACGCCGCAACATATGTTCAGATAACGTTTGATAATAAGGTAACCAGGACTATGGTAGGGTATACGGACCTAGTAAAGATCGCAAGAAGATAAAGAGGTATGTATACATATGCTAGATTCCCATCGGTAGTTCAGAAATGTCAGGTTGATTCTTATTCTTCTCATCTTTAGTATATGGCTATTTTGTTGCACTTTCCGCCTTGCATACTCAGTACATTGCTCGTACTGATGTCCCTTTGCTGGGGGCACTGCATTTCATGCCCGCAGGTCTTGAAATACAGCTTGACGGATCTTTCAGTAAGGATACCAACTCAGCAGGCAGAGTTGTGGCACTCCACTTGCTCCGGAGTTGCCCTATGAGTCAGCATGGATTCATATGTATTTGCATGGGTATGACGGGGCCCTGTTTCGGCCACTTTATGTCATGTATTCCTGTAGAGGCTCGTAGACAGATATGCACAGTTAGATATCTTATAATTATCTTGACTTATACTATGTTGTATCATTATTAAGGATAGCCTTACCGGCACATGCACTCGAGATTAGCTTGAAGACGTAAGTATGTTATCTTTTGGGCTTTTGCCCCTATGGCTTATAGTACCTTAGTCTTATGATGCCTTTTGAGATACAAAAAACGTAAGTTACAGATTGGTTCGCTCGGTTCCCGTAGGGTGCCGAGTGCCAGTCACGCCTTACCAAGGTTGGGGTGTGACGAATTGGTATCAGAGCAGTTCATACTAGGGTTGGTCTACGAGCCGTGTCTAGTAGAGTCTTGTTTATTGGTGTGAAGCGCGCCACACTTATAAACAGGAGGCCGCAGGGCATTCAGGATGGTTACCCTTCTTGGTATCTCAAATCGTGCTATAGAGCTGAGTCATAGGGTGTAAATCCTCAATCCCGACTCCTGTTTTTGACAATGACTCCTTTAGAAGGGATATGATTGGTTAGAAAAGGTAAAAGAGCGATGCACGTCACTCAATGAGCAAGATATTGATGAGGGCTTCCTTATTATATAGAGTATATTGGCAAGGATAATATGCAGAGATATGAGGTTCATATAGCCGCATTTGTTTCTATTACCAAATGAGGTTCAGATAGAGACGCCATGGCCTTCAGGTATGCATATATATTGCCAGTTACTATTATTGGGGCCGTTGTTATTACTGATTGTTTGTTACACCTTGGAGAATTTCACGTTACCAAGGTCGTAGCCAGCTTAGTATGGGCCTGAGGAAGAGCAAAGTTATGGGAGGATTAAGGAGAAAGGTTATAGTATAAGAGTGTAATAATGGTATACATATGACATTTGGAGACCATATGGGTTGAATTGGTTCATATGTCACTTGCCGAAAAGACCTTGTTGCTGTAAGCTAAGTGGGGCCCACACGCCGGAGTTTTATAAAAGACATATGAAGAGATATATGATAATTACATAGAAAGTTGAGCAAGTCCTAATAAGGACCCATAAGCCAAATATGGGCATAAGCCAGCCAAAAGGACGATTTAAGGAAACATTTTCGGATGATCTGACTTGGAATGGCCAAAACGCCATTATATGTTTGGAATTTGGAACAACACTAAGAATGAAATTGTAGATAATTGAAAGAGATTTCTAACCATAGGTCGTGGGCCCTCACACGATATTGGGATCAAGAGTTTTGACCTTTTTACTGAACGAAACGAAGCGGACAACTTCGGAGAAAGCTGTGAGTTCCACGACCCCTTTCACGGACGGTGAAACTTTCCACGGACCGTATATCGGTCCGTGGAATATCCAGCAGAGATGATGACTGGCCAGTGGTGAACCACGACCAGTTCCACGAACTGTGAAGTGTTCCACAGACCGTGAAAGTGTCCGTGGAAGTCCCGACGAGCTGAATAAGTTCTGATTATATATGTGTGATCCCACTTCATTTATTTCATTCCACACACACTTCTTAATCTCTCAAGACCTCTATAAGGTTCCACAAAAATCATATTCAATAAATCAAAGGAACCCATGATCAATTACATCAAACCAAGTGAATCAAATGTAAGAAACTCATTAAAGTTCATCCAAGACAAGGAATCCAAGTGAAGGTGAAACTAGGGTTTTGCTCAAGTGAAGTGTTTGCACTCAAGGTTCATTCCTACACCATATAAGGTAAGTTTTATGGTATCTACATGTATTTTAAGGTATTTGAAAGTTGAAACACTTGGATTGTAAAAAGATATAGAAAATGGGTCATAAATGTGGGAATAGTAGTATTGTTGAGTAGTAGTTTGGAATGAATCATGAATATGGATATGTTGTGATTGTAAGTAGATTATGAATGAAATTTATAACATGGAATAGGTATTATATGTTAGGAAATGCAATAATGAGCTATGACCATGATTATGGAGAAAATGAAGAGAGATTGTGAAATGTGGATAGTGTAGACGAATGATGATTTTTGTCTATTATTTTGTGAGATTTATTGTAAATGTTTGGGAGTTGATATACAATATGGGAAAAGTTGTATAAACAAAGGAAATGCTGCCCAATTTTCTCTAGCTTTAGTAAGCATGTTCATGTAATCGATTAGCTAATGTGAATGCGAATTCTATTGAAGGTAGAAACATGAACATTGAAGGAGGACAACCAAGCGATGGAAATTGTTAAACGAAAGAGGTATGTAAGGCTAGTCCTTTCTTTCCAAGGCATGAATCTTATGGTACGAATCCTCCTATCTCTCCATGAGTTTCCCACGTATTGGGAACTATGAATCTACGAGTATAAAAAACTTCATATGGGATAAGATAAGAGGTACGCTACGAATGTGATAATGATGATGATGAGTCTAAGTCGAAGATTATAAGGCCTATAGTATTATGATTCTAGAAGGCTAATGATCCATATTACGATCCATTGATGTTGTTCATTGACTACACTCACCTTATATGCTAATTCCTTCAAGGTAAGGCATAATGCTTATGAATGCTCCATAATGTAATCGGGGGATCTCGACCTTATGTCACCCCGACATTGTTATAAGTTGTCTATAGGCTCTAATACATGTCCTATGACCAATATTCCGAAACGTTACGAGTCCATGTTCATAGAGGATTTCACTTGAGATAAAGGTAAGAGATATGATATAGATGCGACGATGGTAACGATGAGCCTAAGTTAGAGATTATAAAGGCTATTATGCGATATTATTACGAAGTTCGTGCTACGAATACGATGCGATTCTCATAGATTGTCCTTAAATCCAAATGTATGCTCCATGAAAGGTTATGATAAGTTTATGAGACATATGTGATGATAATGATGACGATGTTGATATTGATGATGATAATGTTGACGATGATAATAGTGATGACGCTAAAGATATTTATGGGCTTTTATATATATATATATATATATATATATATATATATGTGTGTGTGTGTGTGCTTATGTATGACTATTATGAAACCCCGAGCTTATAAGGCCAGGTGGAATATGTATATATAGACATAACCTTGAAGCCTTGGTAGGGCCAGGTAGATCTAACCCTGAAGCCATGGTAGGGCCAGGTAGACATAACCCTGAAGCCTTGGTAGGGCCAGGTAGACATAACCCTGAAGCCTTAGTAGGGCCAGGTAGATATAACCCTGAAGCCTTGGTAGGGCCAGGTAGATATAACCCTGAAGCCTTGGTTGGCCAGGTATGTATATGATATAAATATGTATATGCTATGATTATATATATAATATATGTATGAAAAGCCCAGAAAATATGTAGGTGATATTGTCGAGCCACTACGTGGCCGAATGCGGATAACATTATTGTGTATGAGCAGATACGGTATTATGATACATGTATGATACGATGATGTATGTGCTACGATGATACATGTACCGTGATAATATATGATATAGGAATGAAAAGTATTCTCCTTTAAAAGTTATGCAGGTTATGTCTTCATCTCATATCTTATGATTCTTTATTATGTTCATCTCATTCATGCCTTACATACTCAGTACAATATTTTTATTGGCGTCCGTTTTCTTTGGACATTGTGTTCATGCCCACAGGAAAGCAGGGAGGAGACCCAGATTTGTAGAAGTCGATAAATAGAGCGTTGAAAGCACTCCATTATTCCGGAGGTGCCATTGAGTTACTATTTTATGTACATGTATGTTTTGGGCACGACGGGGTTCTGTCCCGTCAATATGTCTAGTACTCTAGTAGAGGCTCGTAGATATGTATGTGTGGGTAGTATTGTCTCACGATTTGATAAGCGTATATATATGTATATGTGTATGTGTGTATTATTTTGATAGCCGAAGGGCTTATGTATATAAAGGTAATTATGTTTCCAAATGAAAAATGATTTTTCTACGATTTGAGTATGAATTTAATGAATGAATGCTTAACGAGTATGATATGTAGCAGAATGAGCGGTGCTCGGTGGTTAGCCCCCGGTACCCGTCACGGCCCCTAGTCGGGTCGTGACAGAAGTGGTATCAGACCAGTTCAGTCCTAGGAAGTGTCTATGAGCCGTGTCTAGTAGGGTCTTGTTTATGGTGTGTTGCGCGCCACATTAATAAACATGAGGCTACAGGGCATTTAGGATGGTTACTCTTCTTTCATCTCTAAGATCGTGCGATAGAGCTAAGCCATAGGAAATGAGATTCCTTATACTAACCCTTGATTGCAGCAGAAGAACGGTATTGACCGAAGAAAGTGATTGATGATGTTGAAGTTGTAACGACCCAACTCCGTAGGCCGCGACTAGTGTCCGTGATGGACACCCAAACGTACCCAATAACCCAGACTAGCATATCAGCAGAATATTTTTAAATGTAAAAGTCAATTGGCGTTAGTAATGATCATAAATGAACCGACATAGTACATGGGAGCCGATAAGGCTGTCACAGATCATATCATCCCAAAACATATACAAAACCCACACAAGTATGTCTACAGACCTCTACAGATTATAACAGAATCATAAGACGGGACAGGGCCCCGTCATACCCCTGAATAGCATACATATATACAATAGCAGCAGACTGTACCAACATATAGGCTCTGGACAAAAGAGCACTCCCAAAATAGCAGAATAGATGTCCTAGGCAGGCGGGTCAGCAAATCTGTCGTCTGTACCTGCGCGGCATGAAAACGCAGCCCCCGAAGGAAGGGGGTCAGTACGAAATATGTACTGAGTATGTAAAGCACGGAACGTAGTAAACAAAGTCATAATCGAAGCAGAAGATACGGAAAATGAACTGAATATCCAGATTAGCAAAATGCTGATCATATAGCATAAATAGTATTCGCTGAAAACATATGTCGTACCTGGTCCCATTACGGAACAAGATCATAACCGAAACAAAACTTACAGAGAAGTGAGTGTAACATCCGAAGTATCAAATGCATATTTTCAAAACATGAGGAGTGTGTACAGAAACATATACCATATCATATCCGACCCCTGCCAAGGGACTCGGCAAACAGAACGTGGCCACCCCCCGACGCTGGTGCCACCACACATAAGGAGCAGAATAGGGGATAACCCCGTAACATAGCATATCATGTCAGATGGCCATATCAGATCATATCATATCAGAATGTGTGTACATGGCACAGCATACTCCACAACCCATGTACATATATACCTGCCCCCTCACATCGAGGCACGGCGAACAATGCAGTGGAATACGCTTGACAACATATCCTTGCCCGGGCTCAGTGGGGGAAACATTGAGGCATCCACGAATGGAGTAGTGAGAAACTAAATGCAATAAAAATACCATATATTTCCAGAGACTCAATGAGGCATATCGGATGACAAATCAAACCAATGAAATCGGACAGAATCATAGTAAGTGTATGTCGTATGTCATAATGAGTTACGGAAGAATAATCTTTCTGAGATCATTTTCATATTCCAAAATAGTTTACCAGACTTGAGGGAATCATTAAAACAATTTTCCTTAGTAGTTAAAAGGATAGTTAAAACGTTTCATTTTATATTGTTCGAAAATAAGACAATAGTACACTAAAAGACAAAGCGGGAATAGTGGGAGACTAAATGAGACACAAAATATCATACCTTTACAGAGATTCAATAAAGTATTTAGAATAAATATCATTGGTAGTTAGAAGAGTAGTTAAGGTGTTTCCTTTAGAACTGCTTGAAATTAAGTTATAAACATAAAAAGGGTAAAGTCGGAAATAGTGGGCCCACCTCGGGACAACCGAAGCGGTGGGCTCAAATTACGTATATTAAGCTTATGGAGTCACCTACGGAGGTCCTAGGGACATTTCATAACTTTCTAGACAATTTGCGGAAGTTTACATAATTCTTTAACAAAACATACTTATAGGGTTCAATTCCAGTGAATGAAGAAGGGACAATTTGAAACGCGGATTCCGAAAGACAGAATATTTCCCGAGGCTCGAATCCGATCCTAGTACATCTAGGACATGCCAAAAGAAGAATTGGGATAGCTTTACATACCTTTTATGCTTTTTACGCCTTTCCAAGTTCACTTCCCGTTTCGTCCAAAATCTACAAATGGTCACATTTACCAAATGTTAACCCTAAGACTTTAGGACTTAAATATCAAATCAACACTTTTCTACAGAAATTTGGGCAGCATTTCCCCTATACATATAGCATCCCCGAGAATTCAACTCGGCCAAAACAATCAACAACAACCCCATAACAACACTAACAACAACAACAATAACTACAAGACACAATATGGCACAACTAGTTCCCTTTCTAACATAGTGCGATACTTCCATTTCAACTTCAAATTTCCAAACAAATCTCAAGGGTTTCACATTCATCATTAATCAAGATCATCACAATATAATTTGGAAGCATTTCATATCAATTCCACAAAATATTCACAAGATATACACAATATACAAGCTTTCCACCAAAGTCATAATTCCACCAAAACTTCTAATCTTTAACAAACATTTTCATAACATGTTTCTATTTTCCAACTTCATCAACAATCATCATAATTTACACCTTACGACTTCATTTCCACAATATCATAAAATCATATTAGAATGACATAACCTTTTACATTCCATTTCAATGCCAACTTAAATCATATTACCTTCCTTTACATTATAAGGATCACAACAACACAACCAACATATTAAACAAAATTAATTCATTCCCATTCTAATCTCCATATACCACACGGCCAATACCTATATTTCCAACTTCAACCAAATTCATTCAACTTTATTTCTCAATATGAATTCCATCATACTCACAACTAGAATACAACATAAATTTAACTCACCATACGTATATAACATACATACACACACGGCTACATGCCAACTTACATACCCACTTTGCAAACTTCCATATTTCCATACTTTCTACTCATTTCTACATACTACAACACAAACAAACCTTCATAACATAATAACATGGAATGAATTCTTACCTTTTTCTCCAATCTTCTTCACTTAACCAAAGTGCGGGAACGATGAAACGGATGAACCATCTTCCGAAATAATCATACCACGTTGTAGAGGGTACTTGAATTGGTAGGAATACTACAAGAAAACAATTTTTGGAACAAGATTTAAGGTACTCAATTTCCATGGGTCTTGGCCGAAATGGCCCTTTGTTTTTGTTCTTCATCTTTTGTGTTTCTTGAAGATTCTAATGGATAAAGTGATAATATATGGTCCCTTTCGTCTATTTTAACACATGGAAAATTCATTAATTTTTTTGTGGGTTTGGGCCATGGATTTGGCCGGCCACCCTCTTAAACTTGGGCCTCATTTTTTTTTTCATTTTTCTTGGGCCAAACCGGTTGGTCCCGAGTTGGGCATAGCCCACTGACCTTCCGACCTTAAAACGTCCATATCCCCTTGTACCGACTTCACCTAGGAACCCACGACCTATGGTTGGAAAGCTAATTCAATTATCTATAACTTCTATCTCTTGGTATTTTTCCAAATTCCAAACTTATAATACTGTTTTTGCCCCTCCAAGTCAGGTCACCCGGAAACGTTTTCTTAAAAATATTCGTTTGGAGGGCTTCCACTTTGATTTGGCCCAAGGGTCCTTCATGAGTTGTGTTTAACTTTACATATGTGATTCATATAGCTTTTCACATGTTCCAAAAAAAATCTTGACGTGTGGGCCCCACCTCAGCTTGCAAATAATCCGACGTTCAAAAATATGGGATATAACAGAAGTTATAGACCTAAGTCACTTCATTGAGACCACGTTATCAGGGTACGTATTCATATGTTAATGAATTGGTTGTCATAGAGGTAAATCGACGTAAGTATAATTGAGAAATTGATTAAATGTATCTCTTGATGATGAGTTCAGTTATAAGTTGAGAACTAAGCAAATTGAATGAATCAGAACAAGGGTAAGCGACGGTACGAAAGATGTGTGTCGAATAAAGTAAGAATAGTGAGATATGATTGAAATGTAAAGCAGAGGGATGAAAGAGAGAGTAAATAGGAAGAGGTAACATGGCAGATCGCTATAGGATCAGGTACATCTTGAAGTGCGATATATGAGGTAAGTTTCGAAATCTTTGTGCTTTTACTTGAAAGCGGGAGCCCTGTGTGGCTGAGATATGTCGTATATATATATATTGTCCCTGTGAGGCATTGTTGGTATTTATTGCGTGCAGGTTTTGGGATAGTAAGAAATATAGAGGAAACTCTGCCGAAATTTTCCTACAATCCAAAGGAGATAAGATATAAGCTTGTAATATGTCCTAACATGAAAAGATGATGTACAAAAGAGTAATGGAAGTTATAAGAGCAACATTGATATGGTAAAGAGACATGCTAGAGTAAATTAAGGAGATTGGTAGCACTAAAACATGACATGGAGGAGAAAGTGTAACTCTAATAGAGTGCGATACTGGAGTAGCGATTGGATGTATAAGCACGAGCAAGAGATGATAAGGAGCTAAGTAAAATACATTCTTGTTCGGATTGCTATGCCAGTTGTATCACTCGATTACAAAACTGCAAGATGAGTATGTTAAGACCTCCCACATGAATTATCATAGTTATAAATTATGGGAAACAACATAAATGAGATATAGTATAGTAAGGGATATATGAATTAAAGATTTGAAGGTGAGGCAACGGATTTGAGAATGGTACAAGTAAAACCCTTAAAGGGGGAAGCGAGTAAAGAGAATATAAGTGTAGAGATTGGAATGATGGACCCTAAGATGTTACAGATATAGACTCTAAAACAAAGAGTGAGAGTTATGCAGAAATGAGTCTACTGACTAGTAAATAAACGAACATAAATTGAACAGGCATCTGAGGCGGTACAGGAACCCGTTCGCGAAGACCTTGAACCACGTGACATTGAGAGCAAATAACTCAAGGGGTATTGTAAAGGATGGAAATGTTATACTAGAATAGAGGCAAAGGCTCTAATGGTAAAGTCGTAGTTAATGATATTGCGATTTATAAGCGACAATTAATTAAGGAACCTAAGGTTTTCTATAGTAGAACATAAGATATGATAATCAAGGGAAAAAATAAAAGAAGGAAGAGAGCATGATGAGATAAGTTACTACAAATAGACGAAAGATTTTAGGTGCATGTAATCACCGAGCCTAGCCATGGCGGGGCACGCGAAACACCGAACCTTCGTGGTCGGGCATGCTATGTGAATCATATGCATATGAATATGACTATTGATACGACGGGTAAATGAGTACGATTACGAATACGAATACGGATGTGGATACTTGTATATTTATAGAAATGTATGTACACAAATCACACAAGTACGATTATGCGACTTGCAAGTGTTTATGCGTCGCCAATGAAACCAAGTGGGTACTCAAAAAGAGGAGTAATAGGTAAGTAATAATAGCGTGGTCATGGTATTCCGAGTAAGTTGAAGAAAACATATGGCGAAACTTTTGTAGAATCCCGGATAGTTTAACAATCGAGGACGAATGTTCCAAAAGGGGGGAAGAGTGTTACACCTTGGAAAATTTCGCGCTACCAAGGTCATAGCCAACTTAGTATGGGCCTGAGGAAGAGCAAAGTTATGCGAGGATTAAGGAGAAAGGTTATATTATAAGAGTGTAATAATGGTATACATATGACATTTGGAGACCATATGGGTTGAATTGGTTCATATGTCACTTACCGAAAAGCCCTCGTTGCTGTTGTTATATCCCGTATTTTTATACATTGGATTATTCGTAAGCTAATCGAAATAAGTTTAAGAACAAGATTAATTTTGAGATATGAGACAAGGACTTTTAATCCCGATTTTATTATTGCTCGGTTTACTAATTAATTACAATTGGTGTGGAAATATTGGTGGAGATTAGGGATTAATTAACCATGATTTGATTGTTAAGTGGGGGTTAGGGATTAATTAGGATTAATTAAGTGTATTAAATGGACCCCACTGACATGTGTCAACATGGTGGGACACATGTCATGGTAATGGACACGTGTAACAATAATGGGCAGCCTATATATCTATAGTTGGTGACTAAACAAATTGCCATATACTTCATTTACATTTCTAGCTAATCAAGAGAAAGAAGCATAGCCATGGCAACATCTTGGCTCTCACGGCCAAGCTCCTAATGTTGAATTTTTTTTTATTATGATTCCATAGGTGCTCTACACGTCCCAAGGGAGAAGCTCACGGATGAGCTCAAATATTGGAAGGAAGAGGAATTTAATTCTAAAAGTGTTCTACATGCTCAAGGAGGCGGCAACCTTGGTATTTAAATTAAGAAAGAAGAAGCGGTGCAATTGGTGCAAGTGATTATTGTTGATCTGTCCCAATTAAATTTGAGGTAAGATTTCTTCTCTTGTCATGAAATTGGAGTTAATAATGTGGTAATGGAGAGATTAAATTGTATTAGACGAAATTGGAAGGGAGAGAATTGTATGGTTTCGTTGGTATTGTATATTGGGCTGAATTAGATTTGTCTCAATTTAATTGAGTTTGACTGTTGTTGTTGTCATTAATTATGTGTTAAAAGTGAAGGAATCATGATAATTAAAGTTGTAATTGATGGGCTGCCTTAGAGTGTGATATTGTGGTGCTATGTTTCATGAGTCTGGATGAAGAAAGTGTGTAAAGATATTGTATGCGAGTGTATATTGGATTTTTCTGGTATATACTCTTATGTGATGATGATTTAAGTTCAAAAAGGATTAATGAAGATTGTAGTTGTCGTTGATGGTTTTGTTGGTTGGGATATTGTAAATGTGTTGTCGTTATTGCTGTATTGTATTTGAGGGTAATTTGTTTGTGTTGAAGGGGCTGGAAATATAGTTATATATATGTATGGGTGTTGTTGTTCATGGTAATGCTATACTCTTTTTCGTGTGTTAGTAATTTTGCGAAGTAAAGATCGAAAATCGTATTTTGATGTCGTAGTTTTGACGGGCTGTTTCGAGCTTGTATTAAAATGATATCGAAGTAGTTTTATTGTACATGGATGGTGGTCGATGTTGTTGTCGTTTTTTTATTAATATGGTTCATAAATTTGGAAGGAAACAAGAGTATAACGTATCGTATACGAAGTGTATATTGGGCTGTTTGATGTATACCCTTGTATATGGATGATTTTAGTTCAAAGGAACCTAAATGAGGTTGTCGTTGTTGTTGCGGGCTGCTGGTTACATTATAGTGATTAAAGAATAGGGGAAACGCTGCCCGTTTCATTTTAGAATTGAATTATCATTTGATATACATCATATACTAGCGTTATCTAAGTCCATATACGCATTCCCTTGTTATAGGATTGGCGTAAGCATTAACGAGTTCATTGTTGGTTCATTTTGGCGACCAAAGGTATGTAAAGCTAACCCTTCTTTCTTTTTGGCATGATCTTTATACAACAAACAGACGACGTGTATATGACTCCAAAGAAGCTCCTATTCTTAGAGCCACTAGGATGGCTAATGTCCTTGATTCTCAGAACTTACTTTATTATGTCTTGATACCTATGATTTCTGAAGTTCTATTTGATATGTTCCATAGTGACATTCGAAGGATACTTGATATGACTATTGTCTTGATTTCCAAATGATAGTTCGTTTGAATATTCTATTGAGTCTCAAATATAATTTAGTTTGCATATGGTTACTCACTACTCTGCTCGTGCATGCCTCAATACATCTTTCACCGAGTCCCGGGCCGAGTATGTTTTCGTGCACAGTTTCACTGCATTGTTCACCGAGTCCCTCACTAGAGGGCCGGGTACGGTATATAAATATATGATGATATGATGATGTGATTATGGCGCCAAGGATGGCATGTGATGACTTTATTCACCGAGTCCCATAATGGGCCGGGTATGATATATGATATTGATATGCATGATCTACATTTCATAAGGCAAGTGTATTGGTATTTTGAATGTCATACTTGTCTCCTGTGATCTCTATTTCAGTCATGATCCTCTTTATTGTATTTCAACTCAGTACATATCTCGTACTGACCCCCTTTCTCCGGGGGGCTGCGTTTCGTGCCCGCAGGTACAGATACTCGATTTGGTGATCTTCTAGCTTAGGATTTCTACTCAGTTGTCTTGGAGAGCTCCATTGTCCCGGAGCCTAGACTTTTGGTACAAATCTTTTGATGTATATATGTTTATCCAAGGGTACGGCGGGGCCCTGTCCCATCATATTTTACTATCGATACTCTTAGAGGTCTGTAGACATATGTGTGGG
Source organism: Lycium barbarum (assembly GCF_019175385.1). Taxonomy (NCBI): domain Eukaryota; kingdom Viridiplantae; phylum Streptophyta; class Magnoliopsida; order Solanales; family Solanaceae; genus Lycium; species Lycium barbarum. The sequence goes on along the minus strand of NC_083342.1, from coordinate 38,746,899 downwards.
TTGTGTATAAGTTTTGTTCAGCTGTGTCTATATGGTTTGCGTATGGTATTGATATTTTGTGGTAGCCTTGTCGGCTTGCGTATGGTATTGACATGTAGTGGCGGCCTTGTCGGCATGCATATGGTGCCATGTATTGGTTAGCTGTGACTCTTCAGGGGACAGGTTTATTATGATATACGGCATTTTGAGTCTATAGCTTGCTCTTGCAAATTCCCATATTGTCGTAGTTTCAATGTGATTATATTTAACAGGTACGTATACGAGTGTCCAGTTCGGCACTAGTCATGGCCTATGGGGTTGGGTCGTGAAAGCTGTAAGCTAAGTAGGGCCCACACGCCGGAGTTTTCTAAAGGACATATGAAGAGATATAAGAGAAGTACATAGAAAGTTGAGCAAGTCCTAAGAAGGACCCATAAGCCAAATATGGGCATAAGCCATCCAAAAGGACGATTTAAGGAAACATTTTCGGATGATCTTACTTGGAGGGGCCAAAACGCAATTATAAGTTTGGAATTTGGAAAAACACTAAGAATGAAAGTTGTAGATAATTGAATAGGATTTCCAACCATGGGTCGTGGGCCCTCAGACGATATCGGGATCAGGAGTTATGACCTTTTTACTGAACGAAATGAAGCGGACAACTTCGGAGATAGCTGTGAGTTCCACGACCCCTTTCACGGACCGTGAAACTTTCCACGGACCGTATATTGGTCCGTGGAATACCCAGCAGAGATGATGACTGGCCAGTGGTGAACCACGACCAGTTCCACGAACCGTGAAGTGTTCCACGGACCGTGAAAGTGTCCGTGGAAGTCCCGACGAGCAGAATAAGTTCTTATTATATATGTGTGATCCCACTTTATTTATTTCATTCCACACACACTTCTTCATCTCTCAAAACCTCTAGAAGGTTCCACAAACATCATATACAAGAAATCAAAGGAACCCATGATCAATTACATCAAACCAAGTGAATTAAATGTAAGAAACTCATTAAAGTTCATCCAAGACAGGGAATCCAAGTGAAGGTGAAACTATAGTTTTGCTCAAGTGAAGTATTTTCACTCAACGCTCATTCCTACACAATCTAAGGTATGTTTTGAGGTATCTACCTGTTGTTCAAGGTATTTGGAGGTTGAAACACTTGGATCGTTAAAGGATATAGAAAATGGGTCATAAATGTGGGAATAGTACTATTGTTGAGTAGTAGTTTGGAATGAATCATGAATATGAATATGTTGTGATTGTAAGTAGATTATGAATGAAATTTAGAACATGGAATAAGTATTATATGTGAGGAAATGCAATAATAATCTATGACCATGATTCTGGAGAAAATGAAGAGAGATTGTGAAATGCGGATAGTGTAGACGAATGATGATTGTTGTCTATTATTTTGTGAGCGTTATTGTAAATGTTTGTGTTACACCTCGGAAATTTCTCCGTACTTGTATGATGAGTGGAATGATGAAATGTTAAGTGAATGATGTTTTATTAAGTCGGGAATGGCTAATTAAGAATTTTTGGAAATAAGAAAGTCGTGGAAAAAATTTCAGCCCAGTGGTCGTATATGGCACTATACGGACCGTAAAGTAGTTTACGGACCGTATAGTGCAATCGTCCTCCAGCTTGTCAAAAATCCCAACTTTCTGTAAATGTTGAATATGGTTAAATACGACCCAGTTTACGGCCCGTAAACTGGTTTACGCATAAACCAGGTCGTAAACTACGATGTCCATCAGCCAAAACTTTCTACCTTTGAAATGGTTAAATACGACCACAGTGGACGGACCGTAAATCAAAATACGGTCCGTATATGGTGGTTTACGACCACTGTTCACCCGAACAAGAATTCATTAAAGATCATATTTTGTGATTTTAAAAAAGGACTTAGGCTTCATATTATTTCATTATTCATCCAACAACTCAAGAGACCTCTAGAACATTCCAAATAATTCTTCCACAAGAATTTAAGAGAATTAAAGGGAATATCAAGACCAACAACACTAATTTCATTGAATCAAGTGTAAGAACACATCAAAGGATCTTCTAAGTCAAGAAATTCCCAAGAAGGTGGAACTAGGGTTTTGGCTAATTGAAGTTTTTCCACTTAAGGATTTTTCAACCATCATCCAAGGTAAGTTTCATGATTATTCCATGTTGTTTGAAGTGTTGGAAAGCTTAGACACTTGAAATGTAGAAGAACATAGAGAGTGGGTCATTATTGAGTGGATAGTGACATAAATGAATGATAGTGGAATTGAATTACGAATGTTGAAGTGTGGAGAGTACAATTACATTATAAACGATGTTTATATCATGAATCAAGCATTAAATGCATGAAAACGCAAAGACGAGTCATAAGGCTAAATATGGGGGAAATTGGAGGAAAATGGTGGATTTTGCTAAACGTACGTAAATGACAATTGTCGATTGTGATATTATGAGTAATGTTATGAATGTTGGGAGTTGAGATAAAACATGAGAAAAGTGGTATGAACGAAGGAAGCGTTGTCCGACTTTTCCTAGAATTAGCGACGCGTTCTTATAGTCAGTTACTAATGTTGATACGAATTCTCTCATGAAGGTAACGACGTGATATCGACGGAGAACAAGTGAGCAATATCTTAGCTAAACGACCAAGGTATGTGAGGATAGTCCTTCTTTCTAATGGCATGAATCTTTTAACTTGCATCCCTATTCCTTTCATGAGTTCTTACATTCTAAGAAGTTAAAAGCTTATACCTATGAATGTCTATATGAGATAAGTTATACGATATGATGACACTAGAATGATGATGATGTTATTCCTTGCCTACACTCACCTTATGTACTAGTCCTTTCAAGGTGAGGCAGAATGTCTATGATGGTTCCATAATGTAATCGGGGGATCACGACCTTACGTCACCCCGATAGAGTAAAGTTGATCATGAGTCATATATACGCATTACGATAAGATAAGTATTTTATGATAAGCATATTACTATGAGTATTTACATTAAGCATGTCATGATTGCATTCACACCGGGCCTAGTTGGCCGGGCAGACACCGCTTCGGCGGGCGGCGATACGGATACACCACGACCTACGGGCGTGGGAAGACACCACTAGTGGGCGGCATGAGATGGTACCCCGGACGCGGGAGGCCTGGACGCGGGCTAATATTATTGATTATCACACCATTCCGGCATGGACGGGCAGCTTGCATATGATGCATACATGTCATGATGATGAGTATGAGGAAGATAGCATGCATTACTTCATTTATGATTATCAGTCAGATCCAGATGTCTCATGTTGATGTTATCCTCATATTATTGATGTTTCCTTTCATTATGTATGCCTCTCATACTCGGTACAATATTCGTACTGACGTCCTTTCTTCGGACGCTGTGTTCATGCCCACAGGTAGACAGGGAGGGGAGCTTGGCCCAGGTCCTCAGTAGCTGTCAGCTGATAGATAGCACTCCATTGTTCGGAGGTACTTATGGCGATCCTTTTGATGTACATTCATACATGCATATTTTTGGGCATGACGGAGTCTTGTTCCGTCTATGTATTCACTATGTCAGTAGAGGCTCGTAGATACGCAGTGTGGGCTAGATGGTCTCACAAGATGTTTTCATATGTATGTATGTTAGTTTGATGGCCAAGGGGCAAATGTATATAAAGTATTTATATTTGATTAAATATGATCTTCCTACAATTGGTATGTAAAATTGATAAAAGAGTATTAAATGAGCGAGACAAGCAGTAGAGTGAGCGGTGCTCAGTAATTGCTCCGGGTACCCGTCGCGGCCCCTAGCTGGGTCGTGACAGAAGTGGTATCAGAGCAGTTCGCCCTAGGAAGTGTCTACGAGCCGTGTCTAGTAGAGTCTTGTTTATGGTGTGTTGCACGCCACGCTAATAAACAAGAGGCTACAGGGCATTTAGGAAAATGACCATCTTTTTTCTCATGAGATCGTGCGATAGAGCCATGTCTAGGATTATATCATTCCTAAAAGTGTGTTATGGTTTCAGAAAATGCCGCCGAAAGAAAAAGCTACAGCTGCCCAGAAAGGCGAAGCTACGAAAAAGAGGCAGGCGGAAAGAGAGCCTCCGGCAAATGTAGAGGAAAGTGAATCGCAAAGTGAGGCCGCGCCCAATGTAGAAGAGCAGGGAGGAGCCTCAGCTCCAATTCCTCCACCAGGTGCTTTGGGTCAACAAGTGTCCGAGGCCATACATTTATTGACGCAGTTGGTTACCGCTCAGGCACAACGACAGAATGCGGGCCCAACTGATCTTTCAGCTAGTACAAGAGCCCGTGATTTCCTTACTCTAAATCCACCAAAATATTTCGGGTCGAAGCCGGGTGAGGACCCACAAGGGTTTATCGCTGAGATGTTGCGGACGCTGAAACTTATGCGTGCTTCTGAGACCGAATCCGTGGAATTGGCCTCATATAGACTTCGCGACGTGGCGGTACTGTGGTATAAGAATTGGGTGATAACAAGAGGGGAGAATGCACCACCTCCCGTGTGGAAAGAGTTTGTAGATGCCTTTATTCGTCACTACTTGCCACCTGATGTCCGCCGAGCTCGAGCGGACAGGTTCTTGAATTTGAAACAGGGAAGCATGAGTGCCCGAGAGTATAGTATGCAATTCAACTCATTGGCCCAGTATGCTCTGAATATGGTGGCTGACATGGGAGACCGAGTCAATACATTTGTGAGTGGTTTAGGACCACACTTATTCAGAGATTGCCTGATAGCCTCTTTGCAAGACGGGATGGATATTTCCCGGATACAGGCCCATGCTCAGAACCTCGAGGAACGACAACGACAGTAGAGAAGTGATCGTGATGGTGACAGAAGACAAGGTAAGAGGGCTAGATCTATGGGGGAGAACAGTGAGTACTGAGGGGGACCGAGACAGACATATTCTAGGCACTCAGGTCAGTCAGTGACTAGTGCACCTCCTAGATTCTCAGATAGGAGGGTTGATCGTTCTACTCAGTCAGGCCAGGGGCAGAGTTCGAGGGCCTCAGATTCGCAGTCTAGGGGAGACTTTAGCCAGAGGAGACCTCCAATACCGTGGTGTAGCCAGTGTGGAAAATTACATTCCGGACAGTGTCGTCAGGGTTCGGATGTTTGTTATGCTTGTGGGCAGGTTGGTCATATGATGAGAGATTTCCCTTCAGCGAGAGATAGAGCGGGGACTCAGCCTACAGGTTCAGCAGCGGGGTCTTCTTCAGCGCACTCGACAGCACAGACTCCTCAGACTATAGCAGGCAGAGGCAGAGGTAGAGGGGGAGCATCTACTTCAGGTGCTGTTCAGCCCCGTGTATATGCCTTAGCTGGGAGACAGGATCTTGAGTCTTCCCCAGATGTTGTCACAGGTACCTTGACTATATTTTCCCGTGACGTATATGCTCTGATTGATCCAGGTTCTACCTTCTCATATATTACTCCGTATATCGCTGATTGTGTTGGGGTAAGACCTAAGCCAATTAAACCCTTTGAGGTATTCACTCCGGTTGGTGATCCTGTAATAGCGAGGCAAGTATATCAGAACTGTGTAGTCATTATATGTGATCGTTAGACAAGGGCTGATTTGATTGAACTTGAGATGATATATTTTGACGTAATTATGGGTATAGACTGGTTGGCATCATGCTATGCTAATGTTTGTTGCCAGACAAAGGTAGTTCGATTCCAATTTCCGGGAGAGCCCATACTCGAGTGGAAGGGTAATACAACTTCCCCAAAGGGTAGGTTTATTTCCTACCTTAAGGCGAGAAAGATGATAGCCAAAGTTTATATTTGTCATCTAGTTCGGGTTCATGACACGGAAGCGGAAGTGCCAACTTTCCAGTCTGTCCCGGTAGTGAATGAATTCCCAGATGTGTTTCCCGACGAGTTACCAGGCCTTCCTCCAGAAAGGGAGATCGACTTTGCTATTGATGTACTACCAAACACCGAGCCTATTTCTATTCCTCCATATCGAATGGCTCCAGCAGAACTGAAAGAGCTAAAAGCACAGCTAAAAGATTTACTTGAGAAGGGGTTGATAAGGCCTAGTCCCTCGCCATGGGGAGCACTAGTCCTGTTCGTAAGGAAGAAAGACGGATCTCTTCGAATGTGCATCGACTACAGGCAGTTGAACAAGGTGACAATAAATAATAAATACCCTCTTCCTAGAATCGACGACTTGTTCGATCAATTGCAAGGTGATAAATGGTTCTCCAAGATAGATCTGAGATCGGGTTATCATCAGGTGAGAATTAGGGAAGCAGATATTCCCAAGACTGCCTTCAGGACAAGATATGGTCACTACGAGTTTCGAGTAATGTCGTTTGGGTTGACAAATGCCCCGGCAGTGTTCATGAATTTAATGAATAATGTGTTTAGGCCATTTTTGGACCTTTTTGTGATAGTGTTCATCGACGATATTTTGGTATATTCTCACACAGAGTCAGAACATGCAGATCATCTAAGAATTGTTCTTGGCGTTCTTCGAGATTGGGAATTGTATGCAAAGTTTTCGAAGTGCGAGTTTTGGCTAAGATCCGTGGCATTTCTAGGTCATGTTATTTTAGATGATGGTATCCGAGTCGACACTCAGAAAATAGAAGTTGTGAAGACTTGGCCAAGACCTACGACGCCTACAGAAGTTCGTAGTTTTCTGGGTTTAGCAGGTTATTATCGAAGATTCGTAGAGGGTTTCTCATCTATTTCAGTCCCATTGACAAAGTTAACCTACAAGTCGGCTAAATTCCAGTGGAGTGATGTCTGTGAGCGTAGCTTCCAAGAGTTGAAAAACAGGTTGACCTCAGCGCCAGTGCTAACACTTCCAGAAGGATCAGATGGCTATGTAGTATATTGTGATGCCTCCGGTGTGGGATTAGGATGTGTATTGATGCAGAATGGGAAAGTTATTGCATATGCTTCGAGACAGTTGCGAAAACATGAACAGAATTATCCCACTCATGATCTTGAGCTAGCTGCGGTCATTCATGCATTGAAAATGTGGAGACACTATTTATATGGTGTACACGTAGACATCTATACGGATCACAAAAGCCTTCAATATATTTTCAAACAGAAGGAGTTGAACCTGCGGCAAAAGCGATGGTTAGAATTATTGAAGGATTATGATGTGAACATTTTATATCATCCAGGAAAGGCGAATGTAGTAGCGGATGCACTTAGCCGCCGGTCGATGGGTAGTTTATGTGGAGTTCCTTCGGAGAAGCGAGAAATGGTTCGAGAAGTCCATCGGTTAGCAAGTCTTGACGTACGGCCTATTGATTCAGGAGATGCAAGTATTAGCATCCATGACCCCACAGTTTCATCATTGAATCTAGAAGTGAAGGAACGGCAATATGAAGATCCTCAGTTAAGCCACTATCGAGATCTATCTCAGGAAAAGGAAAAGTCTCCATTCGATGTTTCCATAGAAGGGGTTCTTAGATATCGAATCCGGCTATGTGTACCGAATGTGGAAAACTTGCACCAACGGGTTTTAGAGGAAGCACATTATTCCCGGTATTCTATTCATCCAGGTGTAACCAAGATGTACCACGATCTCAAATTGATGTATTGGTGGGATGGCATAAAGCGAGACATAGCAGAATTTGTAGCACAGTGCCCAAATTGCCAGCAAGTGAAGGTCGAGCATCAAAAGCCAGTAGGCTTATTGCAAGAAATTGAAATTCCTACGTGGAAATGGGAAGAAATTAACATGGATTTTGTGGTAGGACTACCCCGTACGCGGGGGAAATATGATTCTATATGGGTGATCGTGGATAGACTCACGAAAGCAGCTCATTTTCTCCCCGTTAGAACCACATATTCAGCGGAAGATTATGCTAAATTGTATCTCTAGGAGATTGTACGACATCACGGTATTCCTTTGGCCATTATCGACAGAGGGGCACAGTTCACAGCCAAGTTCTAGAAGTCCTTTCAAGAAGGTCTAGGTACCCAAGTTAAGCTCAGCACGGCATTCCATCCGCAGACTGACGGACAAGCCGAGCGCACTATTTAGACCTTAGAGGATATGCTACGGGCATGTGTATTGGACTTTGGCGGTAGTTGGGATGAGCATTTGCCTCTTATTGAATTTGCCTATCATAACAGCTATCATTCCAGCGTTCAAATGGCCCCGTATGAAGCCTTATATGGAAGAAAATGCAGATCTCCAATTGGATGGTTTGAAACCGGAGAAGTACAATTGATAGGCCCCGACTTGATCCAACAAGCAGTTGAAAAGGTTAAAGTGATTCGAGACCGATTGTTAACAACTCAAAGTCGCCAAAAGTCTTATGCAGATAATCGCCGACGTGATTTGGAATTTCAGGTGGGCGATTGGAACATTGGCTTTTTCTTTTAGGAAGAAATTGGGTATTCTTGAAGGTATCGCCGATGAAGGGAGTGATGAGATTTGGCAAGAATGGAAAGCTAAGTCCCAGATATATCGGACCCTACCAAATCATTCGCAAGGTGGGTCGAGTAGCCTACGAATTGGACTTGCCTTCAGAGCTCGAATCTGTGCATCCAGTATTCCATGTTTCGATGCTCCGCAAGTGTATTGGAGACCCAACAAGAATAGTTCCGATTGATGATGTACAAGTAACAGAGGAGCTAACATACGACGAAATGCCCATTGCCATTTTGGATAGACAAGTACGAAGGCTTTGGAATAAAGAGGTTGCTTCAGTCAAAGTTCTTTGGCGGAACAATAATCGGGAAGAAATGACTTGGGAAGCAGAGGAGAAGATGAAATCTATGTACCCCTATTTGTTCCAATCCCCAGAAGAGATTGAAGATAAGACATCGATGGTGTAAGGTATGTATGTTTTAGTTTTATGTTTTTGGTCGTGTGTGGCCATAAATGTGTTGATATTGTGATATAGCCCTGTGAGGCGAAGATATTGTGGGTTATTGTAATGGAAAGGTAGTATCCAAATTACAAAGGAAACTCTGGCAAAAAATTTCCAGAATCCCCGAGTGTCGAACATTCGAGGACGAATGTTCCAAAAGGGGGGAAGAATGTTACACCTCGGAAATTTCTCCATACTTGTATAATGAGTGGAATGATGAAAAGTTGAGTGAATGATGTTTTATTAAGTCGGGAATGGCTAATTAAGAATTTTTGGAAATAAGAAAATCGTGGAAAAATTTTCAGCCCAGTGGTCGTATATGGCACTATACGACCCGTAAAGTGGTTTACGGACCGTATAGTGCAATCGTCCTCCAATTTGTCAAAAATCCAAACTTTCTGTAAATGTTGAATATGGTTAAATACGACCCAGTTTACGGCCCGTAAACTGGTTTACGGACCGTAAACCAGGTCGTAAACTACCATGTCCATCAGCCAAAACTTTCTGCCTTTGAAATGGTTAAATACGACCACAGTGGACAGACCATAAATCAAAATACGGTCCGTATATGGTGGTTTACGACCACTGTTCACCCGGACAAGAATTCATTAAAGATCAGATTTTGTGATTTTAAAAAGGGCCTTAGGCTTCATATTATTTCATTATTCATCCAACAACTCAAGAGACCTCTAGAACATTCCAAATAATTCTTCCACAAGAATTCAAGAGAATTAAAGGGAATATCAACACCAACAACACTAATTTCATGGAATCAAGTGTAAGAACACATCAAAGGATCTTCTAAGTTAAGAAATTCCCAAGAAGGTAGAACTAGGGTTTTGGCTAATTGAAGTATTTCCACTTAAGGATTGTTCAACCATCATCCAAGGTAAGATTCATGATTATTCCATGTTTTTTAAAGTGTTGGAAAGCTTAGACACTTGAAATGTAGAAGAACATAGAGAGTGGGTCATTATTGAGTGAATAGTGACATAAATGAATGATAGTGGAATTGAATTACGAATGTTGAAGTGTGGAGAGTACAATTACATTATAAACGATGTTTATATCATGAATCAAGCATTAAATGCATGAAAACGCAAAGACGAGTCATAAGGCTAAATATGGGGGAAATTGGAGGAAAATGGTGGATTTTGCTAAACGTACGTAAATGACGACTGTCGATTATGATATTATGAGTAATGTTATGAATGTTGGGAGTTGAGATAAAACATGAGAAAAGTGGTATGAACGAAGGAAGCGTTGTCCAACTTTTCCTAGAATTAGCGACGCGTTCTTATAGTAAGTTACTAATGTTGATACGAATTCTCTCATGAAGGTAACGACGTGATATTGACGGAGAACAAGTGAGCGATATCTTAGCTAAATGACCAAGGTATGTGAGGCTAGTCCTTCTTTCTAATGGCATGAATCTTTTAACTTGCATCCCTATTCTTTTCATGAGTTCTTACATTCTAAGAAGTTAAAAGCTTATACCTATGAATGTCTATATGAGATAAGTTATACGATATGATGACACTAGAATGATGATGATGTTATTCCTTGCCTACACTCACCTTATGTACTAGTCCTTTCAAGGTGAGGCAGAATGTCCATGATGGTTCCATAATGTAATCGGGGGATCACGACCTTACGTCACCCCGATAGAGTAAAGTTGATCATGAGTCATATATACGCATTACGATAAGATAAGTATTTTATGATAAGCATATTACTATGAGTATTTACATTAAGCATGTCATGATTGCATTCACACCGGGCCTAGTTGGCCGGGCAGACACCGCTTCGGCGGGCGGCGATACGGATATGCCACGACCTACGGGCGTGGGCAGACACCACTAGTGGGCGGCATGAGATGGTACCCCGGACGCGGGCTAATATTATTGATTATCACACCGTTCCAGCATGGAGGGGCAGCTTGCATATGATGCATACATGTCATGATGATGAGTATGAGTAAGATAGAATGCATTACTTCATTTATGATTATCAGTCAGATCCAGATGTCTCATGTCGATGTTATGCTCATATTATTTATGTTTCCTTTCATTATGTATGCCTCTCATACTCGGTACAATATTCGTACTGACGTCCTTTCTTCGGACGCTGTGTTCATGCCCACAGGTAGACAGGGAGGGAAGCTTGGCCCAGGTCCTCAGTAGCTGTCAGCTGATAGATAGCACTCCATTGTTCGGAGGTGTTTATGGCGATCCTTTTGATGTACATTCATATATGCATATTTTTGGACATGACGGAGTCTTGTTCCGTATATGTATTCACTATGTCAGTAGAGGCTCGTAGATACGCAGTGTCGGTTAGATGGTCTCACAAGATGTTTTCATATGTATGTATGTTATTTTGATGGCCAAGGGGAAAATGTATATAAAGTATTTATATTTGATTAAATATGATCTTCCTACAATTGGTATGTAAAATTGATAAAAGAGTATTAAATGAGCGAGACAAGTAGTAGAGTGAGCGGTGCTCGGTAATTGCTCCGGGTACTCGTCGCGGCCCCTAGCTGGGTCGTGACAGTTTGGGAGTTGATATACAATATGGCAATTTTCTCTAGCTTTAGTAAGCACGTTCATGTAATCGATTAGCTAATGTGAAAGCGAATTCTCTTGAAAGTAGAAAAGTGAGCATTGAAGGAGGACAACCAAGCGATGGAAATTGCTAAACGAAAGAGGTATATAAGGATAGTCCTTTCTTTCCAAGGCATGAATCTTATGGTACGAATCCTCCTATCTCTCCATGATTTTCCTACATATTGGGAACTATGAATCTACGTGTATAAATAACTTCATATGGGATAAGATAAGAGGTATGATACGAATGCGATGATGATGATGATGAGTCTAAGTCTAAAGATTCTAAGGCCTATAGTGTTATATCCCGTATTTTTGAACCTCGGAGCATCTGCTGGGGTGGGGCCCACATACCGAGATTTTTTTTGAAACATCTGAAAAGTCATATGAATCACATATGTAAAGTTAAACACAACTCATGAAGTACCTTTGGACCAAATCAAAGTGGAAACCCTCCAAACGAATATTTTTAAGAAAACGTTTTCGGGTGACCTGACTTTGGGGGGCAAAAACTGTATTGTAAGTTTGGAATTTCGAAAATACCTTGAAATAGAAGTTGTAGATAATTGAATTAGCTTTCCATCCATAGGTCGTGGGTTCCCAGGTGACGTCGGTACAAGGAGATATGAACGTTTTAAGGTCGAAAGGTCAGTGGGCTAGGCCCAACTCGGGACCAACCGAGTTGGCCCAAAAAAATGAAAACAAATTCAGGCCCAAGTGAGGAGCCATTCGGCCATGGTCCATAAAAAGGATCCAAGCCCATGGAATTAAGTCATGTGGTCAATGAATAAAAGACCACTTAATCATCCAAATTCCATAGAACTTTCAAGAGAAAGAATAGGAGGAAAAACAAGAGAAAAACAAGAACAAAAAGAGGGCATTTCGGGTTTGGCCATAGAAAAATCACCCCTCAAAATCTTGCCTCTAAAATTATTTTCTTGTTGAATTCCTACTAAATTAAGTGTCCTCTACAACTTGGTGTAATTGTTTTGGAAGAAGGAGCACTTATTTCTTCAAGTTGACAACTTGTTCAAGTGAAGAAGTTTGTAGAAAAAGGTAAGAATCAATTCCTTTTTCTTATGTTATGAAGGTTTGTTTATGTTGTGGTATGTGGAAATGAGTAGAAATTATGGAAATAAGGAAGTTTGCAAAGTGGGTATGTATATATATATGTAGCCATGGGTGTATATATGTTGTATACATATATGAGTTGAATTTTATGTTGCATTCTAGTTGTGGTTATGATGGAAATTATATTGGGAATGAAAGTTGAATGAATTTTGGTTGAAGTTGGAATGTAGGAGATTATGTCACTTTAGAATAATTTTGTGATATTATGGAAATGAAGTTGTTAAGATGTGAATTATGATTATGGTTGATGAATTTGGAAGTTGGAAACTTGTTATGAAGTTGTATGCCAAAGATTTGATGTTTTGCATAAGTTATGATTTTGGCGGAAGATTGTATATCATGTATATCGAGTGTATATCTTAAGGAAAACGATATGAAATGTTTCTAGAACTATATGGTGATGATCATGATGGTTGTTGAATATGAAATTATTGATCTTAGTTGAAAGTTGGGTTGAATTGAAGATTATGTCAACTTGTGAGAAAAATGACTAGTTGAAGGATATTTGTGTTTTTAATGTTCATTGTTGATATTGTTGTTGTCGTTTGGGTTGTTGTTGATGATTTATAGCCGAGTTGAATTCTCGGGGTGTCATATGTATAGGGGAAGTGCTGCCGAAATTTCGGTAGCCAAATATGCTTAAAGTTGAAATAATGGCATTAATAATTCACAATTGGTAAACTTGACCAATTGCAGTTTTTCGACGAAACGGGAAGTGAGTTTGGAAAGGCTTAAGGAGCGCGAAAGGTATGTAAAGCAACCCCAATTCTTCCCTTGGCATGCCCCTAGTGTGTTAGGGTCGGATCCGGGCCTCGAAGGACCTCTTGGCCCTCGGAATCCGCAAGACAAAATTTCAGTTTTTCCTTCAGTAGAATTGAACCATTTTGATACGCTTTCTCTGAAATTATGCAATTTTGCTCCAAATTATTCAGAAAGTCATAGAATGTTTGTATAACCTTTTTAGGTGATACTATATTCTTAGAGGGCACAATTTGAGCCCGCCGCCTTGTTTGTCCCAAGGCGGGCCCGCTATTTACGGTTTTGCCCCTAATGTGTTAAAGCTTCCTTTTTAAGCGATTTTTGAAAGAAATGTTTTAATTACCCTACTAATCGCTTAACGAATATTATTTTAAATATTCTGTTAAATATTATAAATTATTTTGACACTCGGAATGACTTCGGGAAAGTTATACTTCTGTAATTTATTATGATATCCGAAATACATTTATTATGATTCCGTCCGACCCCATTGGATTTGTTTGTCTTTGATACGCTTCATCGAGTCTTTGAAAACATTTATTACATTTTTAAATTGCATTAGTCTCTCACTACTCCATTCGTGGATGTCCCAATGTTTCCCACACTGAGCCTGGGCCAGGATATGTTGTCAAGCGTAATTCTCTGCATTGTTCGCCGCGTCCCGATTTGAGGGGGCAGGTATACGCGTACATGGGTCTGTGGAGTATGATGTGCCATGTCCGCCTATTCTGATCTGATCTGTTATGGCCATTTTGATATGATATTATATGATACGGGGCCACGCCCCTTTTCTGATTCCTCTGTATTGTGGCACCAGTGTCGGGAGGGTGACCACGTTCTGTCTGCCGAGTCCCGTGGCAGGGATCGGATATGATATGACATATGTTTCTGTACACATTCTGTCTGATTTGGAAATATGCTTTTGACACTCTGGATTTTGTACCCATTTTCTGTAATCATTATGATTTGACTTCTGTGATTCCGCTTTACATATTCAGTACATATTTCGTACTGACCCCCTTTCTTCGGGGGCTGCGTTTTCATGCCGCGCAGGTACGGACGACAGGTTTGCTGATCCGCACGTTTAGGATCCCATTTCTGCTATTTTGGGGCGCTCTCTTCTACAGAGCCCATCTTTTGGTACAGTCTGTCACTGCTATCCGGATATGTACTTTGTTCAGGGTATGACGGGGCCCTGTCCCGTCTTATGATTATGATATGTTCTGTAGAGGTCTGTGGATACATCTGTGTGGGTTCTGTACATATGTTTGGGATGTTTTGTTTTATGATAGCCTTATCGGCTTCTGTGTGCCAAGTCTGCTCTTCGGCTAAATTCTTTAGCATCCACTAATGTTATTATTATATTATTATTCTGATAATATGCTAATTTGGGTATCGGGTACGTATAGGTGCCCAGCTAGGGCACTGGTCGCGGCCCACGGGGTTGGGTCGTGACAAAAGTGGTATCAGAGCAGTTCGTCCTCGGAATGTCCACAGACCGTGTCTAGTAGAGTCTTGTTTATCGGTGTGTTGTGCACCACGCCTATAAACAGGAGGCTACAGGGCATTTAGGATACTACCCTTCTTTCTGTCTTAGATCGTGCGATAGAGCTGTGTTATCAGGATGACCCCTCCCTAACGAGTGGCTATGTTTGCAGATATGCCTCCAAAAAAGGCAACAGCGGCCCAAAAGGCCAAGTCAGCAGCCTTGGGAGAGACTAGCCGGGTCCAGAGGATTACCAGGGCCCAGGCACATATTGCTCCGGGGACTTTGCCCCAGACAGAGGGTTCGTCTACACTGCCACTCGTGGAGGAGATTGGGGAGGCCGTAGCTGCAGATCGGGGGGCGGCTCCACCGCCAGCTCCCGCAGTTCCAGTACCTGAGCCTCCAGCTCCACGGCCAGGCACTGAGGATCAGTCTATGAGGGAGGCAGTCCAGTTGCTGACTAGACTTGTGGCAGGGCAGGTTCAGGGGCATGGACTGGGAGGTGACCGGGCAGTCAGGCGTGATAGTTCGAGAGCCCGTGATTTTTTGACTTGTAACCCTCCAGAGTTCTTCGGGACAAAGCCCGAGGAGGATCCTGAGGAGTTTATTAGGAAGATGCGACGCACTCTAGATTTGATTAATGCTTCCGAGACAGAGTCAGTCGCGTTAGCTTCGTACCGGTTATATGATGTGGCGGCAAACTGGTACGAGTCATGGGGGCTATCCAGGGGGGACGGCGCTCCTCCAGCAGTTTGGGGCGATTTTTCTCAGGCATTTCTTGGACACTTTCTGCCCCCAGAGTTGCGACGAGCCAGATCTGATAGGTTCTTATTATTGAGGCAGAAGGGCCGCAGTATCCGGGACTACAGTTTGGAGTTTGATTCCTTGGCCCGATATGCACCTACTGTGGTGGCTACTATGGCGGACCGGATGCACAGATATATTATGGGGCTGGATCGGTATTTTGTTGATAGCTGCTTAGTATTGGTTGCTCAGCCCGATATGGACATTGCCCGTATCCAGGCCCATGCCCAGGGCATGGAGGATCGGGAAAGAGGAGGACGCCAGCCTGACAGGGGCTAGGATCGGAGACAGCCCAAGAGGGCCAGGTCATCTGGAGACTTTCGGGGTAGACAGCCCCAACAGCCGCAGCAGCCTAGCAGATTTTCATCTCAGCCGGCGCAGAGCGCGCCTCCCCAGCCTGCAGGTCGCAGATTCGATAGCCTAGGGTATTCAGGAGCAGGCCAGAGCTCCAGGGCTTCAGGTTCGCGGACAGATAGGGGTTCTGGTCAGATGAGGCCACCCAGGGTTCAGTGTTCTTTTTGCGGCAGATACCATACGGGAGAGTGCTACAGAGCCACCGGTGCGTGCTTTTCTTGTGGCCGTCAGGGCCATTCTGTGAGAGATTGCCCGTATAAGGGTAGTTCGGGTGGTGCAGCGCAGCCTACCGGATCAGCCGCTGGGTCTTCATCTTCGTCAGTGGCTATGCGCCCTACGGGGCAGGGTATTTTGGCACCAGCGGGTCGCGGCAGAGGCCGTGGTGGAGCTTCTGGTATTAGCGGTCCTTCGAACCGCATTTATGCTTTGGCCAGCCGCCAGGATCAGGAGGCATCTCCTAATGTCGTCACAGGTACTTTATTGGTCTTCTCTCGATCTGTGTATGCACTAATTGATCCAGGTTCGACTTTATCATATATTTCACCTCCTGTTGCCGGTAAAATTGGTATTATGTCTGAACCTATAGAGCCATTTGAGGTAGCCACACCGATAGGGGATTTTGTTGTAGCGAAACAGGTTTATAAAGACTGTTCTGTGATCGTTTGTGACCGTGACACTAAGGCAGATCTGGTAGAGTTAGATATGACTGAATTTGATGTTATTATGGGTATGGATTGGATAGCTTCCTGTTACGCTAATGTTGACTGCCAGAATAAGGTAGTTCGCTTCCAGTTTCCCGGGGAGCCAGTTATAAATTGGGCTGGTAATACAGCATCGCCGAAAGGTAAGTTTATTTCATACCTTAAGGCAAAGAAAATGATCAGAAATGGTTATATCTATCATCTGGTTCGGGTGCAAGACTTAGACGCCGAGACGCCGACACTTCAGTCAGTCCCCGTGATTAATGAGTTTCCAGATGTTTTTCCCGACGAGCTTCCAGGTCTTCCTCCAGAGCGGGAGATAGACTTCTCTATTGACTTACTCCCAGACACTCAGCCTATCTCTATTCCTCCGTATAGAATGGCGCCTACAGAGTTAAAGGAGTTGAAGGAGCAGCTGAAAGATTTGTTGGATAAGGGCTTCATCAGACCCAGTACTTCGCCTTGGGGAGCCCCGGTATTATTTGTGCGTAAGAAAGACGGGTCGCTGCGTATGTGTATTGATTATCGGCAGCTGAATAAGGTAACTATAAAGAATAAATACCCCCTCCCCAGGATTGATGATTTGTTTGATCAGCTGCAGGGCGCTAAGTGTTTTTCGAAGATAGATCTTCGATCCGGTTACCACCAGGTGCGAGTACGAGAGGCCGATATCCCTAAGACAGCTTTCCGGACCCGATATGGGCATTACGAGTTCAGGGTTATGTCTTTTGGGCTGACAAATGCTCCCGCAGTATTCATGGATTTGATGAACCGGGTATTCAGGCCATTCTTGGATATGTTTGTAATTGTATTCATTGATGATATCCTGGTTTATTCTCGGTCTGAGGCGGAGCACGCAGATCATCTGGGATCGGTATTAGGGGTACTCCGGCATCAGAAGTTATATGCGAAATTTTCTAAGTGCGAATTCTGGCTGTCTTCAGTGGCCTTCTTGGGGCATGTTATTGCAGCTGATGGTGTCCGGGTGGACACATAGAAGATTGAGGCCGTGAAGAATTGGCCCAGACCTACGACGCCCACAGAGGTACGCAATTTCCTGGGGTTAGCAGGCTATTACAGGAGATTTGTGGAGAAGTTTGCTTCGATTTCAGCGCCTTTGACAAGGCTGACTCAGAAGGGAGCTAAGTTCCCATGGTCTGACGCTTGTGAACGGAGCTTCCAGTTGCTGAAGGAGAAGCTAACTGCAGCCCCAGTTCTGACTCTTCCAGAGGGACCGGACGGGTATGTTATTTATTGTGACGCTTCTGGCATGGGGTTGGGCTGTGTATTGATGCAGCATGGCAGAGTTATAGCGTATGCTTCCCGGCAGCTCAAGAAGCATGAGAAGAATTATCCTACCCACGATCTGGAGCTCGCAGTGGTAATTCATGCTCTGAAGATATGGAGACACTATTTATATGGCGTTCATGTGGATATCTATACTGATCATAAGAGTCTCCAGTATATTTTCAGGCAGAGAGAGCTTAATTTGCGACAACGGAGGTGGCTGGAGCTTCTGAAAGATTATGACGTGGATATTCTGTATCATCCGGGTAAGGCTAATGTTGTTGCCGATGCGCTCAGTCGGAAGTCTATGGGCAGTTTGGCCGATTTACAGCCAGACAGGAGAGAGATAGCCCGTGATATTCAGCAGTTGGCTAGTCTCGGGGTTCGTCTGGCCGATTCTGGAGATACACGGATTTCTGTTCGAGGGGTTTCTGAGTCATCCCTCATGGACGATATTAAGCGGCGTCAATACGAAGATCCTGTCTTAGCTCAGTACAGGGACACAACCTATGATAAGGAGAGGACTTCGTTCGAGTTTTCACCGGACGGTACTTTGTTATACAGAGGCAGGTTGTGTGTACCTGATATTGCAGGCCTTCGGCAGCAGGTTATGAGCGAGGCACATTATGCTCGCTACTCGGTCCATCCTGGGTCTACGAAGATGTACTATGATCTCCGATGCTTATACTGGTGGGACGGCATGAAGCGGGATATTGCAGAGTTCGTCGCCCAGTGCCCTAATTGTCAGCAGGTCAAGATTGAGCATCAGAAGCCGGGTGGAATGTTGCAGGAGATGGAAATCCCGACTTGGAAGTGGGAGGTTATTAATATGGACTTCATTACAGGTTTGCCTCGCACTCCACGGAAGTATGATTCCATCTGGGTCGTCGTTGATAGGCTGACGAAATCAGCCCATTTTCTTCCCGTCAGGACTACCTATTCCGCCGAGGATTATGCCAGGCTCTATATTAAGGAGATTGTGAAGCTCCACGGGGTTCCTATATCTATTATTTCTGACAGAAGCGCCCAGTTTACGGCGCATTTCTGCAGTTCTTTTCAGGAGGGACTAGGGACTCAGGTGAGTCTGAGCACCGCATTTCATCCTCAGAGCGACGGGCAGGCCGAGCGCACTATACAGACGCTGGGGGATATGTTGCGGGCCTGCGTTATTGATTTCAGAAGCAGCTGGGATGATCACTTGCCGTTGATTGAGTTCGCATATAATAACAGTTACCATTCCAGCATCCAGATGGCTCCGTACGAGGCTCTATATGGCAGGAAATGCAGATCGCCGATTGGCTGGTTTGATATTGGCGAGTCAGAGTTGATTGGCCCAGATATGGTCCAGCAGGCCGTGGACAAGGTAAAACTTATTCGGGAGCGACTGTTGGCAGCCCAGAGTCGACAGAAGTCATACGCGGATAAACGGCGTCGACCGTTGGAGTTTCAGGTAGGCGATTGGGTATTTCTGAAGGTATCGCCTATGAAAGGCGTGATGCGGTTCGGCAGAAAGGGTAAGCTCAGTCCGCGTTATATTGGGCCTTATCAGATTGTTCGGAAGGTTGGAAATGTCGCCTATGAGTTAGATTTGCCATCTGATTTGGAAGCGGTACATCCGGTATTCCATGTCTCTATGCTTCGCAGATGCATTGGTGACCCTTCCAGAATTTTCCCTGCGGATGATATTCAGGTGTCGGAGCAACTATCGTACGAGGAGCAGCCCGTATCTATTTTGGATCGTCAGGTAAGGAGGCTTCGGAATAAAGATGTAGCCTCTGTTAAGGTACTGTGGCGGAACGATAATAGGGAGGAAATGACATGGGAGGCCGAAGAGGAAATGAAGAAGAAATATCCTCATTTGTTCTCTATACCCACAGGTAACCTTAAATCCCTGCTTTAATTTATTCCAATATCAATCGTGTGTCATATGTGATGTCTGTAAACATGAACTCCCCCAAAGTATTTTCAAACCCTATGAGATTAATTTAACATTCGAGGACGAATGTTCTAAAGGGGGGGAGGATGTTATATCCCGTATTTTTGAACCTCGGAGCATCTGCTGGGGTGGGGCCCACATACCGAGATTTTTTTTGAAACATCTGAAAAGTCATATGAATCACATATGTAAAGTTAAACACAACTCATGAAGTACCTTTGGACCAAATCAAAGTGGAAACCCTCCAAACGAATATTTTTAAGAAAACGTTTTCGGGTGACCTGACTTTGGGGGGCAAAAACTGTATTGTAAGTTTGGAATTTCGAAAATACCTTGAAATAGAAGTTGTAGATAATTGAATTAGCTTTCCATCCATAGGTCGTGGGTTCCCAGGTGACGTCGGTACAAGGAGATATGAACGTTTTAAGGTCGAAAGGTCAGTGGGCTAGGCCCAACTCGGGACCAACCGAGTTGGCCCAAAAAAATGAAAACAAATTCAGGCCCAAGTGAGGAGCCATTCGGCCATGGTCCATAAAAAGGATCCAAGCCCATGGAATTAAGTCATGTGGTCAATGAATAAAAGACCACTTAATCATCCAAATTCCATAGAACTTTCAAGAGAAAGAATAGGAGGAAAAACAAGAGAAAAACAAGAACAAAAAGAGGGCATTTCGGGTTTGGCCATAGAAAAATCACCCCTCAAAATCTTGCCTCTAAAATTATTTTCTTGTTGAATTCCTACTAAATTAAGTGTCCTCTACAACTTGGTGTAATTGTTTTGGAAGAAGGAGCACTTATTTCTTCAAGTTGACAACTTGTTCAAGTGAAGAAGTTTGTAGAAAAAGGTAAGAATCAATTCCTTTTTCTTATGTTATGAAGGTTTGTTTATGTTGTGGTATGTGGAAATGAGTAGAAATTATGGAAATAAGGAAGTTTGCAAAGTGGGTATGTATATATATATGTAGCCATGGGTGTATATATGTTGTATACATATATGAGTTGAATTTTATGTTGCATTCTAGTTGTGGTTATGATGGAAATTATATTGGGAATGAAAGTTGAATGAATTTTGGTTGAAGTTGGAATGTAGGAGATTATGTCACTTTAGAATAATTTTGTGATATTATGGAAATGAAGTTGTTAAGATGTGAATTATGATTATGGTTGATGAATTTGGAAGTTGGAAACTTGTTATGAAGTTGTATGCCAAAGATTTGATGTTTTGCATAAGTTATGATTTTGGCGGAAGATTGTATATCATGTATATCGAGTGTATATCTTAAGGAAAACGATATGAAATGTTTCTAGAACTATATGGTGATGATCATGATGGTTGTTGAATATGAAATTATTGATCTTAGTTGAAAGTTGGGTTGAATTGAAGATTATGTCAACTTGTGAGAAAAATGACTAGTTGAAGGATATTTGTGTTTTTAATGTTCATTGTTGATATTGTTGTTGTCGTTTGGGTTGTTGTTGATGATTTATAGCCGAGTTGAATTCTCGGGGTGTCATATGTATAGGGGAAGTGCTGCCGAAATTTCGGTAGCCAAATATGCTTAAAGTTGAAATAATGGCATTAATAATTCACAATTGGTAAACTTGACCAATTGCAGTTTTTCGACGAAACGGGAAGTGAGTTTGGAAAGGCTTAAGGAGCGCGAAAGGTATGTAAAGCAACCCCAATTCTTCCCTTGGCATGCCCCTAGTGTGTTAGGGTCGGATCCGGGCCTCGAAGGACCTCTTGGCCCTCGGAATCCGCAAGACAAAATTTCAGTTTTTCCTTCAGTAGAATTGAACCATTTTGATACGCTTTCTCTGAAATTATGCAATTTTGCTCCAAATTATTCAGAAAGTCATAGAATGTTTGTATAACCTTTTTAGGTGATACTATATTCTTAGAGGGCACAATTTGAGCCCGCCGCCTTGTTTGTCCCAAGGCGGGCCCGCTATTTACGGTTTTGCCCCTAATGTGTTAAAGCTTCCTTTTTAAGCGATTTTTGAAAGAAATGTTTTAATTACCCTACTAATCGCTTAACGAATATTATTTTAAATATTCTGTTAAATATTATAAATTATTTTGACACTCGGAATGACTTCGGGAAAGTTATACTTCTGTAATTTATTATGATATCCGAAATACATTTATTATGATTCCGTCCGACCCCATTGGATTTGTTTGTCTTTGATACCCTTCATCGAGTCTTTGAAAACATTTATTACATTTTTAAATTGCATTAGTCTCTCACTACTCCATTCGTGGATGTCCCAATGTTTCCCACACTGAGCCCGGGCCAGGATATGTTGTCAAGCGTAATTCTCTGCATTGTTCGCCGCGTCCCGATGTGAGGGGGCAGGTATACGCGTACATGGGTCTGTGGAGTATGATATGCCATGTCCGCCTATTCTGATCTAATCTGTTATGGCCATTTTGATATGATATTATATGATACGGGGCCACGCCCCTTTTCTGATTCCTCTGTATTGTGGCACCAGTGTCGGGAGGGTGACCACGTTCTGTCTGCCGAGTCCCGTGGCAGGGATCGGATATGATATGACATATGTTTCTGTACGCATTCTGTCTGATTTGGAAATATGCATTTGACACTCTGGATTTTGTACCCATTTTCTGTAATCATTATGATTTGACTTCTGTGATTCCGCTTTACATATTCAGTACATATTTCGTACTGACCCCCTTTCTTCGGGGGCTGCGTTTTCATGTCGCGCAGGTACGGACGACAGGTTTGCTGATCCGCACGTTTAGGATCCCATTTCTGCTATTTTGGGGCGCTCTCTTCTACAGAGCCCATCTTTTGGTACAGTCTGTCACTGCTATCTGGATATGTACTTTGTTCAGGGTATGACGGGGCCCTGTCCCGTCTTATGATTATGATATGTTCTGTAGAGGTCTGTGGATACATCTGTGTGGGTTCTGTACATATGTTTGGGATGTTTTGTTTTATGATAGCCTTATCGGCTTCTGTGTGCCAAGTCTGCTCTTCGGCTAAATTCTGTAGCATCCACTAATGTTATTATTATATTATTATTCTGATAATATGCTAATTTGGGTATCGGGTACGTATAGGTGCCCAGCTAGGGCACTGGTCGCGGCCCACGGGGTTGGGTCGTGACATATAGTATTATGATTCTACAAGGCTAATGATCCATATTATGATCCATTGATGTTGTTCATTGACTACACTCACCTTATATGTTAATTCCTTCAAGGTGAGGCATAATGCTTATGAATGCTCCATAATGTAATCGGGGCCTCTCGACCTTATGTCACCCCGACATTGTTATAAATTATCTATAGGCTCTAATACATGTCCTATGACCAATATTCCAAAACGTTACGAGTCCATGTTCATAGAGGATTTCACATGAGATAAAGGTAAGAGATATGCTATAGATGCGACGATGGTAACGATGAGCCTAAGTTAGAGATTATAAAGGCTATTATGCGATATTATTACGAAGTTCGTGCTACGAATACGATGCGATTCTCAAAGATTGTCCTTAAATCCAAATGTATGCTCCATGAAAGGTTATGATAAGTTTATGAGACATATGTGATGATAATGATGACGATGTTGATAGTGATGATGATAATAGTGATGACGCTAAAGATATTTATGGGATTTTATGTATATATATATATATATATATATATATATATATATATATATATATATATACATATATATATATATATGTATATGTGTGTGTGTGTGTGTGTGTGTGTGCGCGCTTATGTATGACTATTATGAAACCCCGAGCTTATAAGGCCAGGTAGAATATGTATATATAGACATAACCCTGAAGCCTTGGTAGGGTCAAATAGATAAAACCCTGAAGCCCTGGTAGGGCTAGGTAGACATAACCCTGAAGCCTTGGTAGGGCCAGGTAGATATAACCCTGAAGCCCTGGTAGGGCCAGGTAAACGTAACCCTGAAGCCTTGGTAGGGCCAGGTAGATATAACCTTGAAGCCTTGGTAGTGCCAGGTAGATATAACCCTGAAGCCTTAGTAGGGCCAGGTAGATATAACCCTGAAGCCTTGGTAGGGCCAGGTAGATATAACCCTGAAGCCTTGGTTGGCCAGGTATGTATATGATATAAATATGTATATGCTATGATTATATATATAATATATGTATGAAAATCCCGGAAAATATGTAGGTGATATTGTCGAGCCGCTACGTGGCCGAATGCAGATAACATTATTGTGTATGAGAAGATACGGTATTATGATACATGTATGATACGATGATGTATGCGCTACAATGATACATGTACCGTGATAATATATGATATAGGCATGAAAGGTATCCTCCTTTAAAAGTTACGCAGGTTATGTCTTCATCTCATATCTTATGATTCTCTATTATGTTCATCTCATTCATGCCTTACATACTCAGTACAATATTCGTACTGACGTCCGTTTTCTTTTGACGCTGTGTTCATGCCCACTGGAAAGCAGGAAGGAGACCCAGATTTGTAGAAGTCGATAAGCAGAGTGTTGAAAGCACTCCATTATTTCGGAGGTGCCATTGAGTTACTATTTTTTGTACATGTACGTTTTGGGCACGACGGAGTCCTGTCCCGTCCATATGTCTAGTACTCTAGTAGATGCTCGTATATACGTATGTGTGGGTAGTATGGTCTCACGATTTGATAAGTGTATATATGTGTTTATGTGTATGTGTGTATTATTTTGATAGCCGAAGGGCTTATGTATATAAAGGTAATTATGTTTCCAAATGAAAAATGATTTTTTTACGATTTGAGTATGGATTTGATGAATGAATGCTTAAAGATTTCAGGTATGTTAAGGCTAAACCCTTTCTTTCTAAAGGCATAATTCCTTATTATAAACCTTTGTACTATATCCATAATATCGTTGTTTCCACAAATGCTAGACGCCTATGAATCTCATGATATTATTGAGCTCATTCATGACCTTTGAAATTATTCATTGTGATTAATATCACCTTATGATATTTGTTCCTTCTAGGTGAGATATAGTGATGACGATAGTTCCATAGTAATAACAATACAATGAGTTTAGGAATGTGTCTTAAGGAATGTTTTGTGGGACATGAATAGGGTGCTAGCGAAGGATCCCTAATGAGGTATTTGATACTAGAAGAGAGACTTATGATGTATCTCAGGATTTGGCTAATGTTTAGTTAAGCGGGAAGAAGTCTTAAGGGCCTAGAAAAATGCTTATGAGTTTTATATGACAATATAAGCGCTGACGGATAATTGTTGTTCACGAGAAGAGCTTAGAAGTGAATAGATAGTGAATGAGTACTATAATTATATACAGGGATTCTATATGAGAGACTGGATCAGGCTGCATGTTCTGCAGCACCTATATCTATATGTCATGGCCAGAGATGTGTGATAAGTCTTATGTGATTACGTGGACATTAGCGAATAAATGGCGGCTATGAGAAGTGCATAGAGGTTACTCGTAGAGGTTTGATCATGATGTTGATTATAATTACCACTGGTCCACAACCAGTTGGGCAGATGATACCACCGGGCTAAGTCCGGTTGGGCAGGTATGTATTTACCACTGGTCTACGACCAGTTGGGCAGTTATGTATTTAACACCATGCTACGGCTGGTTGGCCAGTTATTACCACCGTGCTACGGCCGGTTGGGCAGATACGTATGTATATATTTACTACTGGGCTGCAGCCAGTCGGGCAGTTACCACCGTGCTATGGCCGGTCGGGCAGTTACCGCTGATCAGTCGGGCAGTTGCGCTCTACCGTAGGGCGATAATCGGATAGGCTATTACCACCGGACTACAGCCGGTCGGGCAGTTACCACTGATTAGTTGGGCAGTTAGTATAGGACGATTAGTAAGATAAAGGCACAGTATTGTACATAGATATGGTTAAGCATGCGAGAGTATAGAGAGACATGTATCATATATGGATCGGGTTGCACGCCGCAAAATATGTTCAGATAACTTTTGATGATAAGGTAATCAGGACTATAGTAGGGTATACGGACCTAGTAAAGATCACAAGAAGATTAGGAGGTATGTATACATATGCTATATTCCCATCGGTAGTTTAGAAATGCCAGGTTGATTCTTATTCTTCTCATCTTTAGTATATGGCTATTTTGTTGAACTTTCCGCCTTGCATACTCAGTACATTGCTCGTACTGACGTCCCTTTGCTGGGGGGCTCTGCGTTTCATGCCCGCAGGTCTTGAAATACAGCTTGATGGATCTTTCAGTAAGGATACCAGCTCAGCAGGCAGAGTCGTGGCACTCCACTTGCTCCGGAGTTGCCCTGTGAGTCAGCATGGCTGCATATGCATTTGTATGGGTATGACAGGGCCCTGTTTTTGGCCACTTTATGTCATGTATTCCTGTAGAGGATCGTAGACAGATATGCACAGTTAGATATCTTATAATTATCTTGACTTATACTATGTTGTATCATTATTAAGGATAGCCTTACCGGCACATGCACTCGAGATTAGCTTGAAGACGTAAGTATGTTATCTTTTGTGCTTTTGCCCCTATGGATTATAGTAACCTTAGTTTTATGATGCCTTTTGAGATACAGAAAACGTAAGTTACAGTTTGGTTCGCTCGGTTCCCGTAGGGTGCCGAGTGCCAGTCACGCCTTACTAAGGTTAGGGTGTGACAATTCTTACCCGACACGTAACATATCCTTTGCTTTCCTTGATAAACTTATTCCTTTCCGTTAAATGTCTTGAATCTTAATTAGGATCATCGAATATTATTCCTCACTTATCAAAACATCGTATTCGTCATGCCCTTCGCTAACCTATTCACTGTACGTTAACGGGAAATTTTCCCAAGGTGTAAACAATCCCAGAAAACTACGGGCCTCTGTAGGCGTCGTAGGCCTTGGCCAAGTCTTCACAGCTTCAATTTTCTGATTGTCGACTCGAATGCCATCATCTGAAATAACATGGCCCATAAATGTTACAGAATTCAGCCAAAACTCGCACTTTGAAAATTTTGTATACAATTCTCGGGTTCGAAGAATCCCAAGAACAATACGTAAATGATCTGCATGCTCTGATTCTGTGCGAGAGTATACCAGAATATCATCAATGAATACTATCACGAATAAATCCAAGAGTGGCCTGAATACATTATTCATCAAATTCATGAACACTGCCACAACATTAGTCGACCCAAACGACATCACGCGGAACTCATAGTGGCCATATCTCGTTCTGAAAGCTGTTTTGGGAATATCGTCTTCTCTAACCCTCACTTGATGATAACCCGACCTCAAGTCTATTTTAGAAAACCACTTGGCACCCTGCAGTTGATCAAATAAATCATCAATCCTTGGGAGAGGATATTTGTTCTTTATTGTCACCTTGTTCAACTACCTATAATCGATCCACATTCGTAGGGAACCAACTTTCTTTCTCACGAACAAGACTGGTGCTCCCCACGGTGATGAACTGGGTCTAATAAACCCATTTTCAAGCAAATCCTTGAATTGTGCCTTTAGTTCTTTCAATTCTGCCGAAGTCATTCGGTAAGGAGGAATAGAAATAGGCTTGGTGTCCGGCAACACATCAATGGCGAACTCAATCTCTCTTTCTGGAGGAAGGCCTGGAATTTCATCTGGAAATACATTCGGAAATTCATTCACTACTGGAACAGATTGAAAAGTTGGCGACTTTGCTTCGGTGCCATGTACTCGGACTAAGTGATAAATATAGCCCTTAGCTATCATCTTTCTTGCCTTAAGGTAGGAAATAAACCTACCTTTTGGAGATGCTGTATTACCCTTACATTCAAGCACGGGCTCTCCCGAAAATTGGAATCGAACCACTTTCATTCGGCAATCAACATTAGCATAGCATGAGGCTAACCAATCCATACCCATAATCACATCAAAATCTAACATTTCCAGCTCGATCAAATCAGCTTTAGTCTGACGATCGCATATCACAATTACATAATTTTTATACACTCGTCTAGCTATCACGGGATCACCAACCGGAGTAGATACCTCAAAATGTTTTATTGGCTCAGGTTTCACCCTAATACGACCAGCAACATACGGAGTAATATAAGATAGAGTAGAACCCGGATCTATCAATGCATATACATCCTTGGAAAATATGGATAACGTACCTGTAACCACATCCGGGGAGGACTCAAGATCCTGTCGTCCAGCTAAAGCGTATACACGGGGATGAGTGGCACCTGAAGTAGATGCCCCTCCTCTGC
This sequence comes from Lycium barbarum, assembly GCF_019175385.1. NCBI lineage: Eukaryota > Viridiplantae > Streptophyta > Magnoliopsida > Solanales > Solanaceae > Lycium > Lycium barbarum. The sequence goes on along the minus strand of NC_083342.1, from coordinate 38,718,715 downwards.
CTCTACCTTGACCTGCTGACATCTGGGGAGTCTGTCCCGTCAGGCGCACTGAAGAGGAACCAGCTGCTGATCCTGTGGGTTGAACTCCACCTCTACAATACCTCGAGGGACAATCTCGCATCAAATGCCCAGTCTGTCCACAAACATAGCAAGCATCTGTGCCCTGGCGACATGGCCCCGAGTGTAATTTTCTGCACTGGCTACATCATGGAACTAGTGGTCTCCTCTTACTATAATCACCCCCAAACTGGGAACCCGAAGCTCTCGAACTCTGACCCTGTCCTGAAGGAAAGGAGCGATCAAATCTCCTATCTGCAAATCGTGGAGGCGCACTAGTCACCGACTGGCCTGAATGTCTGGAATAAGTCTACCTTGATCCCCCTCTATAATCGCTACTTGCCCCCATAGATCTGGCCCTCTTGCTTTGCCTTTTATCAATGTGATGATCACCCCTTTGCGGATGTCATTGTCCATCTAAATTCTGGGCATAGGCTTGTATTCGGGAAATATCCATCCCATCTTGCAACGAAGTCGTCAAACAATCCTTAAATAAATGTGGCCCTAAGCCACTCACAAACCTGTGCACTCTATCTCCCATATCGGCCACCATAGTCGGGGCATATCTAGCCAATGAATTGGATTGAAGGCTATACTCCCGAGCACTCATATTCCTTTATTTCAAATTTAAAAATCTATCTGCTCTGGCTCGGTGGACCTCGGGTGGAAAATAATAGCGGATGAAGGCATCCACAAATTCTTGCCAAACGGGAGGAGGTGCATTTTCTTTTTTTGATGCTAGCCAATTATTGTACCACAATACCGCCACATCTCGGAGTCTATAAGATGCCAACTCCACAGATTCAGTTTCAGAGGCATGAATGATCCTCAATGTTCTCAGTATCTCATCAATGAAACCTTACGGGTCTTCATCCGGCTTTGACCCGAAAAACTCCAGAGGATTCAAACTCATAAAACCACGGGCTCTGGTACTAGCTGCCCGATCACTTGAACTCACATTCTGCCGCCGTGCCTGGGCGGCAACTAACAGTGTCAATAAATGAATGGCCTCGGTCACTTGTTGACCCGAAGCAACCGGTGGAGGAACTGGAGCTGAAGCTCCTCCTTGTTCTTCTACATTGGGCGGGGTGGAGGAAGTATTAGATGGGGCCTCATTATGTGATTCGCCCTCTTCTACATTCATCGGCGGCTCTCTTTCTATCCGTCTTTTCATCGTAGTCTTGCCCTTCTGGGCGGCTGTAGCTTTTCCCTTTGGCGGCATTTCTGAAATCATAACACACTATTAAGAGAGGAAAATCTTATAACACAGCTCTATCACACGATCTCTTAAGATGAAAGATGGTCATTTTTCCTAAATGCCCTGTAGCCTCCCGTTTATTGGTGTGGCGCGCAACACACCATAAACAAGACTCTACTAGACACGGCTCGTAGGCACTTCCTATGACTGAACTGCTCTGATACCACTTTTGTCACGACCCGACTAGAGGCCGTGACGGGTACCCATGGCTAACCACCGAGTACCCCTCATTCCCTTACTTATCATATTCATATCATAAGAAAGTCATTATCTCATTCGGAAACATAATCACTTTACATATATATATATATATATATATATATATATATATATATCACGACCCAGCCCCGTAGGCCGTGACTGGTGCCCGAACTGGGCACCCGTATACCAACCTGTTACGTATAACATCAAACTGAAACTACGACAATACGGAAACTTATAAAGGAACTCCAAAGTTCGTAACATCAACATATATATATATTTCTAGATCAACGGTCTCCTGAGGAGTCACAACTAATCATATCATGAAATAATACGCAAGCCGACAAGGCTGCCATCACATATCAATATCGTATGCAAGCCGACAAGGCTGCCACTAGAGACGAATATCATACCACAGCACATCGTATAGACACAGCTGAATAGAACCCATACACAACCCACACATATGTCTACAGACCTCTAAGAGTACGAATAGGGAAATATGACGGGACAGGGCCCCATCGTACCCCTGGATAACATATACATATATATATCATAAGATTCAAGCTAAAGGTCTAGACTCCAGAATAACGGAGCTCTCCAAGATAGCAGAAAGGGAATCCTAAGCTAGCGGATCACCAAAGCGAGTATCTGCACCTGCGGGCATGAAACGCAGCCCCCCGAAGAAAGGGGGTCAGTACAGAATATGTACTGAGCATGTAAAGCATGAAATACAGTAAACAGGATCATAACTGAAATAAAAAGTACAGAAAACGAGTACAATAATCAGAATACCAGAATACTTGCTTTTGAAACATAAATCATGCATGTCAAAATCATATATCATATCCGGCCCCATTATGGAACTCGGTGAACATGGTCGCCACCCCTTCTTTGGCTCCATAACACAGCATACTCCATAATATAGTATAACTCCGTAACACAGCATAACTCCGTAACACAGCATAACTTCGTAACACAGCATAACACCATAACACAGCATAACACCATAATATATATATACCGTACCCGGCCCTCTAGTGAGGGACTTGGTGAACAATGCAGTGGAAGTCTGCACGATAATAGATTCTAGCCCGGGACTCAGTGAAAGGCATATTGAGGCAGGCACGAGCAGAGTAGTGAGAAACTATATGCAATTTCAAAACATTTTCAAAGACTCAATAGAACAATCAACACGAATTACCATTTGAAAATCAAGACAATAGGCATATCAAATACCTTTCGAATGTCACTCGGAAACGTATCGAACATCCCTTGAATGTCATCATAAGAATATTATAAAGCCTTAAGGCTCATAGTCATATGTCACTATAGTATGAAACACCTTATAGGAATCCAGTCACAAGTTATCATAAAGTTCCTTAGGAACGGATATATATCGACTATTATCCAACGTACAGAAAACTGAAGAGGGAGGCTCAATCACTTGAGAGTTGTAATATCAAGAAGTGAATAAGAATCATAAATATCACTCAAAGCTTGTGAGTGGAATTACCCCAAGGTTCATATCAGTCATCACTTAAGTCTAAGACATGCCAAAAGAAAGAAAGGACAGCTTTACATACCTGTTAGCGACTATTCGTAAACCCGTTCGCCTCGTCACCCTTTTAGCCTATTTAATATAAGAGTAACGTTATCGTTAGTGACTATATTTTCTAGTCCACAAATCTATAGCCCATTTCTTATAGAACCTATATTTTAGCTTATATATTCTCATTTAGGGTTTTCCATTAATTAAGGGCTTAACGAAAATCGGGCAGCATTTCCCCTATATATTCGCCTAACCCGAATTTCTAATTGTCCTCCTGTCAACACAGAAATACCAACAACAAAGATATACATATAAAATTCTCCCAATTCAGCCCATAACAATTCCAACAACCCAAAAACTTCTCTAAATTCATTTCAGCCCACAATTTCCTATAACATCAATTTCATGCATTTTCTTAATTCCAATTTCGTCCAATCCAATTCTAATAATTCCATTACAATACTATTAACACAATTACATCATAAAACAATAAAATCTTACCTTAATTTTCTCGGAGGAATTTCTACTCTTAATTGCTCCAATTTCGCAATTTCTTCTTCTCCAACTTAAAATCCAATGTTGCCATCACCTCCTTGAATTTGTACTACACTTGAAAATTAATCCAAACAAGGAACAAAATATTTTCTCCAACAGCCATGGCTGGCCGAACCATGGCTGCCATGGTTAAGTTTTTTTTTCTCCTTTCTTAAGTTTCTACTTTTGGAAAATGAAATGAATTCTTTTTAATTAGTCATCAACTTAACTACTTATATGAATCTCTCTTTTCCTACACGTGGCCTCCATGGTGACTAACCCAAATTATTTTCTTTCTCTTTCTTTTTTTTTTAAACAAATTCGGTAGGGCCCACTTTAAAAAAAATAATTAATTTAATTAATCACTAATTCTTGCTTAATAATCCAATCATAATTAATTTATCCCTACTCTCCAATAATATTTTTACACTAAATAAAATTTATAAACAATTTATGTTTTAATTAAAATTGAAAATTAAAGGTTTCTACTTCGTGTCCGAAAATAATTCCGCCTTTAACTTGATTCGATTTTTCTTGCGGATAATTCGACGTATAAATATACGGGGTGTAACAATATATATATATATATATATATAGATATAGATATGTGTGTGTGTGTGTACATAAGCCTTTCGGCTATCAAAATAATATAAACATATACATTAGAAATATTGTGAGACCATACTACCCACACCTGCGTATCTACGAGCCTCTACTAGAATACTAGGCATATAGACGGGACAAGACCCCGTCGTGCCCAAAATATACATATGTACACAAAAGAATAATCAAAGGCACCTACGGAACAATGGAGTGCTCTCAAGTCGGCTAACAACTCCTACGAGTCTGGATCAAGCTCACCTCCCTGTCTACCTGTGGGCATGAACGCCAGCGTCCAAAGAAAATAGACGTCAGTACGAACATTGTACTGAGTATGTAAGACAAGAACGAAATAAACATAACAGAAGAATCATGAGCCATAAGAGGAAGGTATAACCTGCATGAGTTTCATAGGTGAATACATTTCATACAGATATTGTATATTTACATAATCATAGTACATATGTAATCACAGCGCAAATATCATCACATTATAATCCTCATCGTTAACCCGCGTCCGGGTAACCATCATATGCCGCCCACTAGTGGTGATCATGTCCGGCCTTCTGGGCGCGATGGAATCATAAGCAGCCCGCCTTAGCGTGACATGTCCGGCCTCCTAGGTGCAGTGGAATCATAAGCAGCCCGCCTTAGCGGTGACATGTACGGCCTCTTGGGCGCGGTGGAATCATATTGTCATATACCCATCGTAACTCAACATTTTCATACATAGCATAGGTATATTATAAACTTACATTATTGATCATCCCCTAGACATATCATGACTTAGCATCATTATACATTTATCAGTAAGAACGTACACTAGAATTTGAAGGCAACTATGGCTATGTCGGGGTGACATAAGGTCGTGAACCCCCGATTATATTATGGAGTAATCATCAACATGGTATCTCACCTTGAAGGAACTAATAACTTAAGGTGAGTGTACGCAAAGAGAAGCATCGATGAAACCTTACTTAGAATTATTAGCTTCATGGACATGTTATATTACACTAGGATTCCTCATACTTATATTCATCATCATCATTATCATGCTCGTATCGTGTTTCCTTTCTTAATCAGGTGTGTATGTAGCTTTGTATATTCATGGACTCATAGTCTCCATCGTATAGGATGATCATGGAGAATTAGGAAGATTCATGCCTTAGAAGGAAAGGATTAACCTTACATACCTTTTTCGTTTAACTAATCTATCGCTTTCTTGTTCTCCTTCGATGCCCACGTTTCTACCTTCAAGAGAAGTCGCATGAACATTAGCTAATCGATTACTTAAATGTGCTTACTAAAGCTAAAGAAAATTGGGCAGTATTTCCTTTTTTTATACAACTTTTCCCATATTATATATCAACTCCCAAACATTCATAACAACATTCACAATATAATAGACAACAATCATCAGTCATCTACATTATCCGCATTTCACAATTCCTCTTCAATTTCTCCATAATTGTGGTGATAATTCACTATCGCGTTGTTACACCTTGGAAAATTCCCCGTTATTGTATAGTGACTAGGCTAGCGAGGAACAAGATTTAACGGTGATTTGGATAAGTAGGAAGTAGCATTTGATGATATTAATCGAGATTCAAAGACATTTGACCAAAAGGAAAAAGTTTGGTAAAGAAAGTAAAGGATATGTTATGTGTCGGGAAAGCATTATGCACGACGAGTTAATGATGGCATAATGATGTCTTAGAGAAGGGTGATGACGTCCGTTAGATTGGTATTGAGGTGGTAAACAAGTGTCAAGAAGGTTCCATAAGGATCGGAGATCAAAGGAGTCGACGAGAACAAGTCCTGGATAGCTGGACATTATACGGGCAGACATACTGGCCGTATAAAAGCCACGGACCGTATGTCCAACCGTAGATTCAGCCCAGAATGGCATACTCCACTGGACCAAACATACGGTCCAACATACGGTCAGTGAAAAATATACGGACCGTATGTTGGTCAGTATAAGTTGGTCGGGACATCTTTCGATTTAATATAAGGGACCTCTCTCATTTCATTTTCATTTCATTTTTCACTCCACAAGTTAAGAAAACTCTAGAACACTCTCTAAACTTCATCCAAAAGAAAATCAAAAGAAAACCAAGATCAACTACTTCAATCCAAGAAAACAAGTGTATGAAACCTAGTGAAAGTCATCCAAGCCAAGAAATCCCAAGAGAAGTGAAATAGGGTTTTGGTGCTAGAAGAGTATTTCCATTCAAGGCTTGTTCATCCATCATCTAAGGTAAGTTTCATGTCCAAACCATGTTGTTTAAGGTATTGGAAGGCTAAGACACTTGAATTGTAGAAAGACATAGAAAATGGGTCATAAATGAGTGAATACTGTCATGGTTGAATAGTGGTTGGGATGAATCATGAATGTGGGTATGTTGTGATTGTGAATATGTTATAAATGAAATTTAGACCATGGAATAAGTATTATATATGAGAAAACGCGATAACGAGCTATAACCTTAATTGTGGAGAAATTGAAGGGAAATCGTGAATTGTGGTAAATATAGATAAATAATGGTTGTTGTCTGCAATATTGTGAATGTTGATATGAACGTTTGGGAGTTGATATAGAATATGGGAAAAGTAGTATAAACAAAGGAAATGCTGCCCAATGTTCCCTAGAAATAGAAACACGTTCTTATAGTCGATTAACTAACGTTAATGCGAATTCTTTTGAAGGTAGAAGCGTACATATTGGGGAGGAACGTTCAACCGATAGAGTAGCTAGATGAAAAGGTATGTGAGGCTAGTCCTTTCTTTCTATGGCATGAATCCGATGGTATGATTCTCTTTTCTCTCCACGAATCCTCTATATAGATATTCCAGAAGGTCAAGAGTCTATGATTATGAATAGCTATATGAGATAAGGGATATGTTATGAGTCCAATGGTGATGAAGATAAGCTTGAGTCTAAAGACTCTAGGGTTCATGTTAAGATATTCCTATAACGCTAATGATGTCGTATGTTGTATACACTCACCTCATACATTATTCCCTTCGTGGTGAGGCAGAATACCATTAAGCTAAGTATGTCATGTATTGTACACACTCACCTTATGTATTGTCCCTTCAAGGTAAGGCAGAGTACCATAAAGTCGATGATTTTATGCATTTTACATACTCACCTTATATACTCCTTCCTTCAAGGAGAGGCAGAATGCTTGTGAATGCTCCATAACGAAATCGGGGGATCACGACCTTACGTCACCCCGATAGAGTATAGTGTTCCTTGAGTCTTCATGCATGTATTATGATGAGCATACTATGATGAGCACATTATGATGAGCATATGGTGATGATGTTACACCGTACCTAAATGGTCGGGCAGTTATACACACCATTATAGTGGGCAGCTTATACCCCGGACGCGGGAGGCCTGGACGCAGGTTACTTATTATTACACCGTACCTACATGGACGGGCAGCTTATACTTATACATTTATGCATATATGATATGATGACAAGTATGAGTAAGATAGTATGATTTATTCTTTTATGATTCATAGTCAGTTACAGATTGCTTCTCATTTGATGCCTCCTCATTTCAGTGATGTTTCACTATTGTTTATGCCTCTCATACTCAGTACAATGTTCGTACTGACGTCCGTTTTCTTTTGACGCTGTGTTCATGCCTACAGGTAGACAGGAAGGTGAGCTTGATCCGGACTCGTAGGAGCCAGTAGAGAGCACTCCATTGTTCCGGAGGTGCTTATGATTATTCTTTTGTGTATATTCATGTATATGTATTTTTGGGCATGACGGGGTCTTATCCCGTCCTTATGTCTAGCACTCTAGTAGAGGCTCGTAGATACGCAGTGTGGGTCATATGGTCTCACGAAATTGTTATTACTTATATATATTATTTTGATGGCCGAGAGGCTTATGTATATAAAAGTAAGTATGTTCTAAAATGAAAGATGATTTTCTAATGAATCGGGTATAAATTTGATAAAAGGGTATATAATGAGTATGATGAGTAACAAAACGAGTGGTGCTCGGTGAGTAGCCCTGGGTACCCGTTGCGGCCCCTAGTCGGGTCATGACAAAAGTGGTATCAGAGCAGTTCAGTCCTAGGAAGTGTCTACGAGCCGTGTCTAGTAGAGTCTTATTTATGGTGTGTTGCACACCACGCTAATAAACAAGAGGCTACAAGGCATTTAGGATAAATGACCGTCTTTCTTCTTATGAGATCGTGCGATAGAGCCGTGTATAAGATTTTATCCTTCCTAATAGTGTGTTGTGATTTCAGAATGCCGCCAAAGGGAAAAGCTACCGCCGCCCAGAAGGGCAAGACTACGACAAAAAGGCGGGTAAAAAGAGAGCCGCCCATGAATGTAGAAGAGGGCGAGTCATATAATGAGGCACTAACTAATACTTCTTCCACCCCGCCTAATGTGGAAGAACAAGGAAGAGCTTCAGCTCCAATTCCTCTACCGGTTGCTTCGGGTCAACAAGTGACTGAGGCCATTCATTTATTGACACAGTTGGTTGCCACACAGGCACATCAGCAAAATAAGGGTTCAAGTGACGGGCAGCTAGTACCAGAGCCCGTGATTTTATGAGTCTAAACCCTCCGGAGTTTTTTGGGTCAAAGCCGGATGAAGACCCGCAAGGTTTTATTGATGAGATGCTAAGAACATTGAGGATTGTCCATGCCTCCGAAACTGAATCCGTGGAGTTGGCATCTTATAGACTCCGAGATGTGGCAGTATTGTGGTATAATAATTGGATAGCGTCGAGAAAAAAAATGCACCTCCTCCCATGTGGCAAGAATTCGTAGACGCTTTTATCCATCACTATTTGCCACGCGAGGTCCGCCGCGCTAGAACGGATAGGTTCTTGAATCTTAAGGAAGGAAGCATGAGCGCTAAGGAATATAGTCTTCAATTTAATTCTTTGGCTAGATATGCCCCGACTATGGTGGCCGACATGGGAGATCGGGTACATATATTTGTGAGTGGCTTGGGGCCACATTTGTTTAAAGATTGCTTGACGGCTTCTTTGCAAGACGGGATGGATATTTCCCGAATACAAGCCCATGCCCAGAATTTAGAGGGGCGACAACAACCACAAAGAAGTGATCGCGATGTTGATAGAAGGCAAAGCAAGAAGACCTGATCTATGGGGGCAGGTAGTGAGTATAGAGGGTGATCGAGGCAGACTTATTCTAGACACTCCGGCCAGTCAGTGACCAGTGCACCTCCTCGATTTACGGGTAGGAGATTTGATCGCTCATTTCGTTCAGGGCAGGGTCAGAGTTCGAGGGCCCCAGATTCTCAGTTTGGGGGAGATTATAGCCAGAGGAGACCCCCAGTACCGTAGTGCAGCTAGTGCGGTAGATTACACTCCGGACGATGTCGCCAGGGTTAGGATTCTTGTTATGCCTGTGGCCGGGTTGGGCACATGATGAGAGATTGTCCATCGATGAGTGGTAGAGTTGGGACATAGCCCACAGGATCAGCGACCGGTTCTTCTTCAGTGCGGCCGGTAAGGCAAACTTCTCAGATTCCAGCAGGCTGAGGTAGAGGTAGAGGGGGAACATCTACTTCAGGTGCCACTCAGCCTCGTGTATATGCGTTAGCTGGACGACACGATCTTGATTCCTCCCCGGATATGGTTACAGGTACATTATCCATATTTTCCCATGATGTGTATGCATTGATAGATTCGGGTTCTAGTTTCACTAATATTACTCCATATGTTGCTGGTTATATTGGGGTGAAACCTGAGCCAATCAAACCTTTTGAGGTATCTACTCCGATTGGTGATCCCGTGATAGCAAGGCAAGTGTACAAAGATTGTGTAATTGTGATATGTGATCGCCAGACCAAAGCTGATTTGATTGAGCTGGAAATGTTAGATTTTGATGTAATTATGGGTATGGATTGGTTAGCCTCGTGCTATGCTAATGTTTATTGTCGATTGAAAGTAGTTCGATTCCAATTTCCGGGAGAGCCGGTGCTTGAGTGGAAGGGTAATGCAGCATCTCCAAAAGGTAGGTTTATTTCCTACCCTAAGGCAAGAAAGATGATAGCCAAAGGCTATATTTATCATCTAGTTCGAGTTCATGACACCGAGGCAAAGTCGCCAACTTTCCAATTAGTTCCGGTAGTGAATGAATTTCCAGTATTCCCAAATGAACTTCCAGGTCTTCCTCCAGAAAGAGAGATTGACTTCGCCATTGATGTGTTGCCGGACACCAAGCCTATTTCTATTCCTCCTTATCGAATGGCTCCGGAAGAATTGAAAGAGCTAAAGGCGCAGTTGAAAGATTTGCTTGAAAAGGGGTTCATTAGACCCAGTTCTTCACCGTGGGGAGCACCGGTCTTGTTTGTGAGAAAGAAAGACGGATCCCTACGAATGTGCATCGATTATAGGCAGTTGAACAAGGTGATGATAAAGAACAAATATCCCCTCCTAAGGATTGATGACTTATTCGATCAGCTACAGGGTACCAAGTGGTTTTCTAAAATAGACTTGAGGTCGGGTTATCATCAAGTGAGGGTTAGAGAAGAAGATATTCCCAAAACAGCTTTCATAATGAGATATGGCCACTATGAATTCCGGGTGATGTCGTTTGGGTTGACTAATGCTCCGGCAGTGTTTATGAACTTGATGAATAATGTATTCAGGCCTCTCTAGGATTTGTTCGTGACAGTATTTATTGATGATATCTTGGTGTACTCTCGCACAGAATCAGAACATGCAGATCATTTGCGTATTGTCCTTGCAATTCTTCGAGCTTGAGAATTATATGCAAAATTTTCAAAGTGCGAGTTTTGGCTAAATTCTATGACATTTCTGGGCCATGTTATTTCAAATGATGGCATTCGAGTTGACACTCAGAAAATTGAAGCTGTGAAGACTTGGCCAAGGCCTACGACGCCTACAGAAGTTTGTAGTTTTCTGGGTTTGGCAGGTTATTATAGAAGATTCATAGAGGGCTTCTCATCTATTTCAGCCCCATTGACGAAGCTAACCCAGAAGTCAGCTAAATTTCAGTGGAACGATGCTTGTGAGCATAGTTTCCAGGAGTTGAAGGACTGATTAACCTCAGCTCCAGTCTTAACACTTCCAGAAGGGCCAGATGGTTATGTTGTGTACTGTGATGCTTCCGGCGTTGGGTTAGGATGCGTGTTAATGCATCACGGTAGAGTCATTACGTATGCCTCGAGAAAGCTGCGGAAACATGAAAAGAACTACCCAACTTATGATCTCGAATTGGCTGCGGTTATTCATGCGTTAAAAATGTGGTGACATTATTTGTACGGTGTGCATGTCGATATCTATACAGATCACAAGATTCTTTAGTACATCTTCAAACAAAAGGAGCTGAATCTGCGGCAGAGGTGGTGGTTAGAGTTATTGAAAGACTATGATGTGAACATTTTATACCATCCCAGAAAAACAAATGTAGTAGCCGATGCGCTTAGCCGCCGATCGATGGGCAGTTTATGTGAAATTCCTTCGGAAAAGAGAGAGATGGTTCATGAGCTCCACCAACTAGCTAATCTTGGAGTGCGTGTAATTGATTCGGATAGTGTAGGGATTGGTATTAATGATCCGACAGTTTCATATTTGAATATAGAAGTGAAAGAGCGGCAATATGAAGATCCTCAGTTGAGCCATTACAGAGACATATCTTATGAGAAATAGAAGTCTCCATTTGAAGTTTCCACGGATGGAATTCTTAGATACCGAAGAAGGCTATGTGTGCCGAATGTGACAGAATTGCGCCGACGAATTCTTGAAGAAGCCCATTGTTCTCGGTATTCTATTCACCCAGGTGCAACAAAAATGTATCAAGATCTCAAGATGATATATTGGTGGGATGGCATGAAGGGAGACATTGCGGAATTTGTAGCCCAATGTCCAAATTGCCAACGAGTAAAAATCAAACATCAAAAGCCAGAAGGATTATTGCAAGCGATGGAAATCCCTACTTGGAAATGGGAAGTAATCAACATGGATTTTATTGTGAGGTTACCTCGTTCCCGAGGCAAGTATGATTCTAGATGGGTGATCGTGGACAGACTCACGAAAGAAGCTCATTTTCTTCCGGTTAGAACTACCTACTCAGCAAAAGATTATGTGAGGTTGTATCTCAAGGAAATTGTGCGACTCTATGGTATTCCACTATCCATTATCATAGATAGAGGAGCACAATTCACAGTCATGTTCTGGAAGTCCCTCCAAGAAGGTTTGGGTACACAAGTAAGGCTCAGCACGGCATTTCATCCGCAAACTGATGGGCAAGCCGAACGTACTATCCAGACCTTGGAAGATATGCTCCGAGCATGTGTGCTGGATTTCGGTGGCAGTTGGGATGATCACTTACCCTTTATTGAGTTTGGATACAACAATAGCTACCATTCCAGTATTCAAATGGCTCTGTATGAAGCTTTATATGGAAGGAGATGCAGGTCCCCGATTGGATGGTTCGAGATAAGAGAAGTATAGCTAATAGGCCCTGAATTGATTCGGCATGCAGTGGAAAAAGTCAAGGTGATCCGACAACGATTGTTGACAGCCCAAAGTCGCCAAAAATCTTATGCGGACAACCGCAGGCGAGACTTGGAATTTCAGGTTGATGATTGGGTATTTTTTAAAGTGTCGCCAATGAAAGGGGTGATGAGATTTGGAAAGAAAGGGAAGTTAAGTCCCCGATACATTGGACCTTATAAAATTATCCGGAAGGTGGGTCATGTAGCCTATGAATTGGACTTGCCTTCGGAGCTTGAATCAGTCCATCCAGTCTTTCATGTTTCGATGCTCCGCAAGTGTGTTGGAGAGCCCATGAGGATTGTTCCAATTGATGATGTCCAAGTAACAGAAAAGCTAGCATATGAAGAAGTGCCTATTGCCATCCTAGACAGGCAAGTGCAAAGACTTCGAAATAAGGAAGTAGCTTCAGTCAAAGTCTTGTAGGGAAATAACAACCGGGAAGAAATAACTTGGGAAGCAGAAGAGAAGATGAAATCCACCTATCCGCACTTATTTCAATCCTCAGAAGAGACTCGAGATGAAACAATAACACTATGAGGTATGTACGCTTACTTTTTATGCTTTTGGTCGTGTGTGGCCATAGACATGTTGCTATTATGTTGTAGCCCTGTGAGGCAATGATATTATGGGTTGTTGTTACAGGTTGGTAGTGCCATATTACAGGGGAAACTCTGGCAATATTTTCGCAGAATTCCCGAGTATTTAACATTCGAGGAAGAATGTTCCAAAAGGGGGGAAGAATGTTACACCTTGGAAAATTCCCCGTTAATGTATAGTGACTAGGCTAGCGAGGAACACGAGGTATACAGTGATTTGGATAAGTAGGAAGTAGCATTTGATGATCTTAATCGAGATTCAAAGACATTTGACCAAAAGGAAGAAGTTTGGTAAAGAAAGTAAAGGATATGTTATGTGTCGGGAAAGCATTATGGACGACGAGTTAATGATGGCATAATGATGTCTTAGAGAAGGGTGATGAAGTCCCTTAGATTTTTATTGAGGTGCTAAACAAGTGTCAAGAAGCTTCCATAAGGATCGGAGATCAAACGAGTCGACGAGAACAAGTCCCGGACAGCTAGACATTATACGGCCAGACATACTGGCCATATAAAATCCACGGACCGTATGTCCAACTGTAGATTCAGCCCAAAATGGCATACTCCACTGGACCAAACATACGGTCCAACATACGGTCAGTGAAAAATATACGGACCGTATGTTGGTCCGTATAAGTTTGTCGGGACAGCTTTTCATTTAATATAAGGGACCTCTCTCATTTCATTTTTCACTCCACAAGTTAAGAAAACTCTATAACACTCTCTAACATTCATCCACAAGAAAATCAAAGGAAAACCAAGATCAACTACTTCAATCCAAGAAAACAAGTGTATGAAACCTAGTGAAAGTCATCCAAGCCAAGAAATCCCAAGAGAAGTGAAATAGGGTTTTGGTGCTAGAAGGGTATTTCCATACAAGGCTGGTTCATCCATCATCTAAGGTAAGTTTCATAACCATACCATGTTGTTTAAGGTATTGGAAGGCTAAGACACTTGAATTGTAGAAAGACATAGAAAATGGGTCATAAATGAGTGAATAGTGTCATGGTTGAATAGTGGTTGGGATGAATCATGAATGTTGGTATGTTGTGATTGTGAATATGTTATAAATGACATTTCGACCATGGAATAAGTATTATATATGAGAAAACGCGATAATGAGCTATAACCATAATTGTGGAGAAATTGAAGGGAAATGGAGAATTGTGGTAAATGTAGATAAATAATGGTTGTTGTCTGCGATATTGTGAATGTTGATATGAAAATTTAGGAGTTGATATAGAATATGGGAAAATTAGTATAAACAAAGGAAATGCTGCACAATTTTCCCTAGAAATAGAAACATGTTCTTATAGTCGATTAACTAACGTTAATGCGAATTCTCTTGAAGGTAGAAGCGTACATATTGGGGAGGAACGTTCAAGCGATAGAGTAGCTAGATGAAAAGGTATGTGAGGCTAGTCCTTTCTTTCTATGGCATGAATCCGATGGTATGATTCTCTTTTCTCTCCACGAATCCTCTATATAGATATTCCGGAAGGTCAAGAGTCTATGATTAGGAATAGCTATATGAGATAAGGGATATGTTATGAGTCCAATGGTGATGACGATAAGCTTGAGTCTAAATACTCTAGAGTTCATGTTATGACGTTCCTATAACGCTAATGATGTCGTATATTGTATACACTCACCTCATAAATTATTCCCTTCGAGGTGAGGCAGAATACCATTAAGTTAAGTATGTCATGTATTGTACACACTCACCTTATGTATTGTCCCTTCAAGGTGAGGCAGAGTACCATAAAGTCGATGATTTTATGCATTGTACATACTCACCCTATATACTCCTTCCTTTAAGGTGAGGCGGAATGCTTGTGAATGCTCCATAACGAAATCGAGGGATCACGACATTACGTCACCCCGATAGAGTATAGTGGTCCTTGACTCTTCATGCATGTATTATGATGAGCATACTATGATGAGCATACTATGATGAGCACATTATGATGAGAATTTGGTGATGATGTTACACCGTACCTATATGGTCGGGCAGTTATACACACCACTATAGTGGGCAGCTTATACCCCGGACGCGGGAGGCCTGGACGCTGGTTACTTATTATTACACCGTACCTACATGGACGGGCAGATTATACTTATACATTTATGCATATATGATATGATGATGAGTATGAGTAAGATAGTATGATTTATTCTTTTATGATTCACTGTCAGTTACAGATTGCTCCTCATTTGATGCCTACTTATTTCACTGATGTTTCACTATTGTTTATGCCTCTCATACTCAGTACAATGTTCGTACTGACATCCGTTTGATTTGGACGTTGTGTTCATGCCCACAGGTAGACAGGGAGGTGAGCTTGATTCAGACTCGTAGGAGCCAGTAGCTGATTAGAGAGCACTCCATTGTTCCGGGGGTGCTTATGATTATTCTTTTGTGTATATTCATGTATATGTATTTTTTGGCATGACGGAGTCTTGTCCCGTCCTTATGTCTAGCACTCTAGTAGAGGCTCGTAGATACGCAGTGTGGGTCATATGGTCTCACGAAATTGTTATTACGTATATATATTATTTTGATAGCCGAGAGCTTATGTATATAAAATTAAGTATGTTCTAAAATGAAAGATGATTTTCTTATAAATCGGGTATAAATTTGATAAAAGGGTATATAATGAGTATGATGAGTAACAAAATGAGCGGTGCTCGGTGGGTAGTCCCGGGTACCCGTCGCGGCCCCTAGTCGGGTCGTGACACGCGTTTTATCATATATAATACTTATTCCATGGTCTAAATGTCATTCACAACATACTTACAACCGCAACATACAAATATTCATAATTCAATCCAAACCTTCACCCAACAATGTCACTATTCCCACATTTATGACCCACTTTCTATATCTTTCTAGAATCCATGGGTTTTTAAATTTCAACACCTTAAACAACCAAGAATGATCATAAAACTCCCCTTAGATAATCGATGAATAATCCTTGAGTGGGAATCCTCTTCTTGCACAAAAACCCTAACTCACTTCCTTTGGGATTTCTTGACTTAGATGAACTTTGATATGTTTTCTACACTTGATTTTGTGGGTTTGATGTATTTCATCATAGATTTCTCATGATTTCTTGTGGATGAATAATGGAGAGAGTTCTAGAGGTTTCTTGAAGTGTGGTGAGTGGAAAATGAAATGAAATAATGAGAGAGGGTCCTTATTTTTAACACTTAAAATCTGTCCCGACCGAGATATACGGACCAACATACGGTCCGTACATTTTATGTTTGGCCGTATGTTTGGTCCAGTGAGGTATGATATTTTGGGCTAATTATACGGCCAGTATAATTTATACGGCCAGTATGTTGGGCCGTATAATGCCCAGTTCATCCGAACTCTTTCTCGTTGACTCGTTTGATCTCCAATCCTTATGGAACCTTCTTGACACTTGTTTAACACCTCAATACCAATATAAGGGACATTATCACTCTTCTCTAATACATCATTACGCCATCATTAACTCGTCACGCATAATTCTTACCCTACACGCAACATATCCCTTACTTTCCTTGACAACGTTCTTCCCTTACGTCAAATGTCTTTGAATCTCGATTAGGATCATCAAATGCTATTTCTTTCTTATCACAACATCGTATATTTCATGCCCTTCGCTAGCCTATTATCTGTACGTTAACGGGAAATTTTCCAAGGTGTAACACGTATAATGAGTATGATGAGTAATAGAATGAGTGGTGCTCGGTGATTAGCCTCGGATACCGTCATGGCCCCTAGTTGGGTCGTGACAAAAGTGGTATCAGAGCAGTTCAGTCCTAGGAAGTGTCTACAAGCAGTGTCTAGTAGACTCTTGTTTATGGTGTGTTGCGCGCCACACTAATAAACGCGAGGCTACAGGGCATTTAGGAAAAATGACCATCTTTCATCTTAAGAGATTGTGCGATAGAGCTGTGTTATAAGATTTTCCCCTCTTAATAGTGTGTTATGATTTCAGAAATGCCGCTAAAGGGAAAAGCTACAGCCGCCCAGAAGGGCAAGACTACGATGAAAAGGCGGGTAGAAAGAGAGCTGCCAATGAATGTAGAAGAGGGTGAATCACATAATAAGGCCCCATCTAATACTTCCTCCACTCTGCCCAATTTAGAAGAACAAGAGGGGGCTTCAGCTCCAACTCCTATGCCTCCAGTTCCTCCACCAGCTACTTCGGGTCAACAAGTGACCGAGGCTATTCATCTATTGGCGCAGTTAGTTGACGCCTAGGCACAGCGGCAGAATGCGAGTCCAAGTGATCGGGGAGCTAGTACCAGAGCCCGTGATTTCATGAGTTTGAATCCTCCGGAGTTTTTCGGGTCAAAGCCGAATGAAGACCCGCAAAGTTTTATTGATAAAATGTTGAGAAAATTTAAAATTATTCATGCCTCCGAAATAGAATTTGTAGAGTTGGCATCTTATAGACTCTGGAATGTGGCGGTATTATGGTACAATAATTGGCTATCATTAAGAAAAGAGAATGCGCCTCCTCCCGTTTGGCAAGAATTTGTTCAAGGACTGCTTGACGGCTTCGTTGCAAGAGAGGATGGATATTTCCCGCATTCAAGCCCATGCCCAGAATTTAGAAAGACAACAACATCCGAAAAGGGGTGATCGTGATATTGATAGAGGGCAAAGCAAGAGGGCCAGATCTATGAGGGCAGGTAGTGATTATAGAGGGGAATCAAGGCAGGTATATTCTAGACACTCAGGCCAGTCGACGACTAGTGCGCCTCCACGATTTGCAGGTAGGAGATTTGATCGCTCCTTTCCTTCAGGACAGGGTCAGATTTCGAGAGCTTCAGGTTCTCAGTTTGGGGGTGATCATAGTTAGAGGAGACCACCAATACCACGATGTAGTCAGTGCGGTAAATTACATTCAGGGCCATGTCGCAAGGGCACAGATGCTTGCTATGTTTGCGGACAGACTGGGCACTTGATGCGAGATTATCCCTCGAGGTATGGTAGAGGTGGGGTTCAACCCACATGATCAGCAGCTGGTTCTTCTTCAGTGTGCCTGGTAGGGCAGAATCCTCAGATTCTAGCAGGCCGAGGTAGAGGCAGAGGGGGAGCATCTACTTCAAGTGCCACTCATCCCCGTATGTTTGCTTTAGCCGGACAACAGGATCTTGAGTCCTCCCCGGATATGGGTACAGGTACATTATTCGTATTTTCCCATGATGTGTATGCATTGATAGATCTGGGTTCTACCCTATCTTATATTACTCCGTATGTTGCTGGTCGTATTGGGGTGAAACCTGAGCTAATTAAACCTTTTGAGGTATCTACTCTGGTTAGTGATCCCGTGATAGCTAGAAAAGTGTATAAGAATTGTGTAATTGTGATATGCGACCGCCAGACTAAAGTTGATTTAGTTGAGCCGGAAATGTTAGATTTTAATGTGATTATGGGTATGGATTGGTTGGCCTCATGTTATGCTAATGTTGATTGCCGAATGAAAGTAGTTCGATTTCAATTTCCGGGAGATCCCGTGCTGGAATGGAAGTGTAATACAGCATCTCCAAGAGGTAGGTTTATTTCCTACCTTAAGGCAAGAAAGATGATAGCAAAAGGCTATATTTATCACTTATTCCTAGTTCATGACACCGAAGCAAAGTCGCCAACTTTTCAATCTGTTTCGGTAGTGAATGAATTTCTAGATGTATTTCCAGATGAACGTCCAGGCCTTCTCCCGGAAAGAGAGATCGATTTTGCGATTGATGTGTTGCCGGACACCAAGCCTATTTCTATTCCTCCTTACCGAATGGCTCCGGCAGAATTTAAAAAATTAAAGGCACAGTTGAAAGATTTGCTTGAGAAGGGGTTTATTAGACCTAGTTTATCACCGTGGGGAGCACAAGTCCTATTCGTGAGAAAGAAAGATGGTTGGTTCCTTATGGATGTGTATCGATTATAGGCAGTTGAATAAGGTGACGATAAAGAACAAATATCCTCTTTCGAGAATTGATGGTTTATTTGATTAACTACAGGGTGCCAAGTTGTTTTCCGAAATAGACTTGAGGTCGGGTTATCACCAAGTGGGAGTTAAAGAAGACGATATTCCCAAAACAGCTTTCAGAACGAGATATGGCCATTATGAATTCCGGGTGATTTCGTTTGGGTTAATCAATGCCTTGGCATGTTCATGAATTTGATGAATAATATATTAAGGCCTCTCTTGGATTTATTCATAATAGTATTCATTGACGATATTCTGGTATGCTCTCGCACAGAATCAGAACATGTAAATCATTTACGTATTGTTCTTGGAATTCTTCGAACCCGAGAATTGTATGCAAAATTTTCAAAGTGCGAGTTTTGGCTGAATTCTGTGACATTTCTGGGTCATGTTATTTCAGATGATGGCATTCGAGTTGATACTCAGAAAATTGAAGCTGTGAAGACTTGGCCAAGGCCTACGACGCCTACAGAAGTTCGTAGTTTTCTGGGATTGGCAGGGTACTACAGAAGGTTCGTAGAAGGATTTTCCTCTATTTCAGCGCCATTGACAAAGCTAACCCAAAAGTCAGCTAAGTTTCAGTAATGATGCTTGTGAACGCAACTTCCAAGAGTTGAAGGATAGATTGACCTCAGCCCCAGTCTTGACACTCCCAGAAGGGCCAGATAGTTATGTTGTATATTGTGATGCTTCCGGCGTTGGGTTAGGATGTGTACTGATGCAGCACGGTAAAGTCATTGCTTATGCCTCGAGACAGCTACGGAAACATGAAAAGAACTACCCAACTCATGATCTCGAATTGGCTGCAGTTATTCATGCATTAAAGATGTGGAGACACTACTTGTATGGGGTACATGTCGATATTTATACAGATCACAAGAGTCTTCAATACATTTTCAAACAGAAGGATTTGAATCTGCGGCAGAGGCGGTGGTTAGAATTATTGAAAGATTGTGATGTGAGTATTTTATACCACCCCGGAAAGGCAAATGTAGTAGCTGATGCGCTTAGACGCCGATCGATGGGCAGCCTATGTGAAGTTCCTCTGGAGAAGAAAGAATTAATTTATGAGCTCCACCAACTAGCTAATCTTGGAGTATGTTTAATTGATTCAGGTAGTGTAGGGATTGGTGGTAACGATCCCATAGTTTCGCCCTTGAATATGGAAGTAAAAGAGCGTCAATATGAAGATCCTCAGTTGAGCCATTATAGAGGCACATTTCATGAAAAAGAGGAGTCCCCATTTGAAACTTCTATGGATGGAATTCTTAGATACCGAGGCAGGCTATGTGTTCCGAATGTTGCAAAATTACGTCATCGAATCCTCGAAGAAGCTTATTATTCTCGGTATTCTATTCACCCAGGTACAACGAAGATGTATCATGATCTCAAGTCAATATATTGGTGGGATGGCATGAAGAGAGACATAGCAGAGTTTGTAGCTCAATGTCCAAACTACCAGCAAGTGAAAATCGAACATCAAAAGCTGGGAGGATTATTGCAAGCAATGGAAATCCCTACTTGGAAATGGGAAGTGATCAATATGGATTTTATTGTAGGATTACCTCGTTCCCGAAGCAAGTATGATTCTATATGGGTGATTGTGGATAGATTGACAAAAGCAGCTCATTTTCTTCTAGTCAGAACCACATACTCAGCAGAAGATTATGCAAGGTTGTATCTCAAGGAGATTGTGCGACTCCATGGTATACCAATATCCATTATCACAGATAGAGGAGCACAATTTACAGCCAAGTTCTGGAAATCTTTCCAAGAAGGTCTAGGTACTCAAGTAAAGCTTAGCACGGCATTTCATCCGCAGACTGATGGGCAAGCCGAACGTACTATTCAGACCTTGGAAGATATGCTACGGGCATGTGTACTAGATTTTGGTGGTAGTTGGGATGACCACTTAGCTCTTATTGAGTTTGCATACAACAATAGCTACCATTCTAGTATCCAAATGGCTCTGTATGAAGATTTATATGGAAGGAAGTGTAGATCCCCAATTGGATGGTTTGAAATAGGAGAAGTATAGCTAATAGGCCCTGAGATAATTCAACAAGAAGTAGAAAAATTCAAGGTGATCCGAGATCGATTATAGACAGCCCAAAGTCGCCAAAAATCTTATGCGGACAACTGCCAGCGAGACTTAGAATTTCAAGTTGATGATTCGGTATTCTTAAAGGTGTCACCAATGAAAGGAGTGATGAGATTTGGTAAGAAAGGAAAGTTAAGTCCTCGATACATTGGACCCTATAAGATTATCCGCAAGGTAGGTCAAATAGCTTATGAATTGGACTTGCCTCCAGAACTTGAATCAGTCTATCTAGTTTTCCACATCTCAATGCTCCACAAGTGTGTTAGAGATCCTACGAGGATTGTCCCAATAGATGATGTTCAAGTGACAGAAAATCTAGTCTATGAAGAGGTGCCCATTGCCATATTAGACAAGCAAGTATGGAGACTTCGAAATAAGGAAGTGGCCTCAGTTAAAGTCTTATGGCGAAATAACAACCGAGAAGAAATGACTTGGGAAGCAGAAGAGAGTATGAAATCCAAATACCCGCACTTATTTCAGCCCCCAGAAGAGAGCTAAGATGCAACACCAAGATCATCAGGTATGTATGTTTTCTTTCTATGCATATGGGTCGCGTGTGGCCAACTTATATTGCTACTGTGTTGTGGCCCGGTGAGGCAATGTTATTATGGGATGTTGTGAAAAGATGGTAGTGCCATATTACAGGGGACACTCTGGCGAAATTTTCGTAGAATTCCCGAGTGCTTAACATTCGAGGATGAATGTTCTAAAAGGGGGGGAAAATGTTACACCCCGGAAATTTCCCGTTAACGTACAGTGAATAGACTAACGAAGGGCATGACGTATACGATGTTTTAATAAGTAAGAAATAATATTTGATGACCCTAATTAATATTTCAAAGACATTTGAGGTAGGAGATGGAAGTTGTTAAGGAAATCAAGGTATATATTGTGTGTCGGGAAGGATTTATGAGTAACAAGTTAATGATGTTTTGGAGAAGATTTATAACGTCCCTTAGATTGTTAATGAGGTGATAAACAAGTGTTAAGAAGGTTCCACAAGGATTGGAGATCAAACGAAGTGACGAGAACAAAATCGGAGAAGAGATAGATTATACGACCAATTATACGGTCCGTATAATGGTCCGCAGAATCGTCACAGTGAAGGTCTCTCACTGATAGGATTATATGGTCACTTATACGGACCATATAATGTGTCGTATAATGTTCACAAAAAGGAATGGTTGCTGAAGCGATTTCACGGTCACTTATACGGACCGTATAAGTTTATACGGACCATATAAGTGTCCATATAATTATGTCGGGACAGATTTTAAAGTTTTAAATAAGGGACCCAAGTTCATTATTTTCATTTCATTCTTTCACCCAACACTTCAAGAACATTCTAGAGAACTCTCCACTCTTCATATACTAGAACTCAAGAGAGATTTGTGATTAACTTCATCAAACCAACAAAATCAAGTGTATGAAACACATTAAAGTTCATCCAAGGCAAGGAATTCCAATGGAAGTGAACTAGGGTTTTGGTGCAAGAGAAATATTGCCACTCAAGGCTTGTTCCTACACTATCTAAGGTAAGTTTTATGATATTTTCATGTTGTTTAAGGTGTTCAAAAGTTGAAACACTTGGATTGTAGAAGGGTATAGGAAATGGGTCATGAATGTGGGAATAGTGTCATTTTTGAGTAGTTGTTTGGAGTGAATCATGAATATTGATATGTTGTGATTATGAGTATGCTATAAGTGACATTTATAACATGGGGTAAGTATTATATGTGAGAAAATGCAATAGTGAATTATGACCACGATTATGGAGGAATTGAAGTGAAATTGTGAAATGTGGATAATATAGATGAATGATAATTGTTGTTTATAATATTGTGAATGTTGTTATGGATGTTTGGGAGTTGATATGTAAAATCAGGAAAGTTGTATAAACAAATGAAATGCTTCCCATTTTTCTCTAGCATTAATAAGCACGTTCGTATAATCAATTAGCTAATGTTGATGCGAATTCTCTTAAAGGTAGAAACGTGAGTGTTGAAGAAAAACAATCAAGTGATAGAATTGTTAAACGAAAGAGGTATGTAAGGCTAATACCTTCCTTCTATGGCATGACTCCTATGGCATAAATCTTCCTATTTTTCCATGATCTTACTAAATAATGTACATTATGAGTCCAAGACTATAAAGAGCTACATACGCATATGATAAAGAAAGGAGATACGACGACGAGCAAGATAATGACGATGATGAGTTTAAGTATAAGGAATCCTAGAGTAGTAAACGGTTCCATTGATGCTTTTTCTTGTGTACACTCACCTTAAAATGTTAGTTCCTTCAAGGTGAGATATGATGATTATGATCACTCAATAATGTAATCGGGGGTTCACGACCTTATGTCACCCCGACATAGCCATAGATGCCTTCAAGTTCTAATGTATGTTTTGATGATAAATGTATAATGATGCTAAGTTATGATAAGGTCATGATATGCCTATGAGATGTATAATAATGATAAGTTTATGTTGACTATATGATGATACGATTCCACCGTGCCTAGTTGGCCGGGTATGTCACCACGAAGGCGGGCTGCATACGACTCCACCGTGCCTAAATGGCTAGGCATGTTACCCTAAGGCGGGCAGCTATGTTTACACCGAGCCTAGAGGGCCGGGCATGACACCACTAGTGGGCGGCATATGATGATTACCCGAACGCGGGTTAACGATAATGATTTATATGATTCGATGATGTATGCGCTATGATTATGCATGTACTATGATTATATATGATATATGTATGAAATGTATCCATCCTTAAAAGTTACGCAGGTTATATCTTCATCTTATGTCTTATGATTTCTCTATTATGTTCATTTTATTCATGCCTTACATACTCAGTACAATGTTCGTACTGACGTCCGTTTTCTTTGGACGCTGTGTTCATGCCCACAGGTAGACAGGGAGGTGATCCAGACTCGTAGGAGCTATTAGCTGACTTGAGAGCACTCCATTGTTCCGGAGGTGCCATTGACTTATTATTTTGTGTATATATATATGTATTTTGGGCATGACGGGGTCCTGTCCCGTCCCTATGTCTAGCACTCTAGTAGAGGCTCGTAGATACGTATGTGTGGGTACTATTGTCTCACAATGTATATATATATATATTATTTTGATAGGGCTTATGTATATAAAGGTAAGCATGTTTCAAATGAAAATGGTTTTCCTATGTTTATGAGCACAAGAATAATGAAGAAACGTATAATGAGTATGATGAGTAATAGAATGAGTGGTGCTCGGTGATTAGCCCCGGGTACCCATCATGTCCCCTAGCCGGGTCGTGACAATTAAAGCTAGAGAAAATTGGACAGCATTTCCCCTATTTCGTCAACTTCCACTATATCACAAAACAATTCCCAAACAACTACCATAATATCCACAATATCATAATAAAGTATTCACATTCGATTTAGCTTTCAAAATTCATCCTCGTGTTCAACTCATGCTAGCACCTTCATACCCATTTTTGCACATTTTCATATAATGTGTCTTCATCACCATTATTACTTTCCATAGTAATATTATACCCATATTATACTAAGAATCATAACTCACGTTAGTTTACTACTAAAAAAATCTCATAAAAACTACATTTAGAACTCATCTTCCACTTTTTCCTTCTACCCAAGTTGTTCAACAAATAAACATTCTTGATAATATGTAATAAGTATGAAAACTAAACTTGTATCTCATAAGAATGAGCTTTGGAGCAAGCTATCAACTTATAGGAAAACCCTAGCTTCAATATCCAAAGAATTCTTGGAGCTTATTAACCCTAGCAAGACCTTTAGCACATGGGTATCTTGATTCTTGCTTATTGATATTTAATCTCTCTTGGATTTTGGCTTGGATTAGTTTATGGAGTGGAAAAGAGGGTTTTTAGAGAGCCTTTGGATCTGGTTTGGTAAAATAATATGTCCAAATGAAGTGGAACGAACGATATAAAGCGGTACTTAAACTCCCGTCGGGCAATTATGCGCCCATTTTGACGGGCCATATAAATTCCTACGGACTGTCAAAATGGTCCGTAGAACTGCCAATCAAATATCACTGTGACAATTTGACACTGGGCTGTGTCAATTTGACGGACCGCAGAATTTTCTGCGGGCCGTCAAATGGTCCGCAGAAATTTTCTGCTCAGACAGTCTGTCGTAGAATAGCCATAACTTTTTACTCAGACGTCACATTGACGAGCGGTTTGTTGTGTTGGAAACTAAAATCGATGAACTTGAATTTGGAAAAGTGAAACACACCAAAACTCCTCATAGTCTAGAAGATATTCCTCCAACAATTTCGACCAAAATTTTGTCCGAAAATTTTGCCAAGTTTTACCAAAGTTCCCACAAACTCAATTCCTTTAATTGTTTGTTCTTAAATCCTTCCATAGCTCATTTCATGGGCTTAAACAACTATACCCATAATATGGGACCACGTAATCTCATATATCCTAAGGTAATTCCCGTTTCCGCGATTAGGACAACTAATGTCTAACGAATCTCAATGGACGAAACTACTAGGTGTAACAAATAGAATATCTCAATCTATGAGCCTCATCAAGTATTAACTACCTCATGTCATCTACATTAAGGACACAAATCTATACCTAAATCCAAAAAACACAATCATCATCCATAGTCACCTTACTAGAACCAACCGCTACACCTAAGATCACACAATTTCTGATCCTCAAATTGTTGAGCCTTAACCTTCTCCTGCAAGGACGATTGAGCAACAACACAATCCAAAACCCTTCTAGGCTCTAAAATATCAAGTCTCACAAATATGTTGGCAAAAGTCTAAACATTCATAGCCAAAGGACGCACCTCAATAGTTAAAAGTGTCAAACTACGCATACTAGCTAATTTCCAACTTAAGGATTCACTACCATGTTCGCTCTGCTCGAAGGATATTGAATAGTGATGTCATAATCTTTTAGCAATTCCAACCATCTGCAGTGTCTCAAATTCAAGTCCTTTTTCTTGAATATTTTAAGAAAACTATAGTGATCCGTATAAACCACACAAAACGAACCAAACAAATAATTCTTCCTTATCTTACGTGCAAATACATCCGCCACCAACTCCAAATCATGGGTAGGATAGTTCTTCTTATGGATTTTCAACAAGTGTGAAGCATAAGCAATCACCCTAATGTCTTGCATCAAGACACACCCAACTCTAATGCGTGAAGTATCACAATACACTGTATAGATCCTTGAACCCATGGGCAATACCAAAACTAGTGTGGTAGTCAATGCGGTCTTGATCTTCTACGTCAATTGAGTAAATATGGCTACAATGGATGAAAATCCCTCCTCAAAGCGATGATAAGAACCTATCAAATCCAAGAAACTTTGGAGCTCGGTAGGCGTAGTAGAAGTAGATCTAAATCAACTCTGAATTGCATCAACCTTCTTAGGGTCAACATTGATACCCTCACTAAACACTATGTGACCCAAGAATGCCACTGAATTAATTCAAAACTCGCACTTGGATAACTTGACATAGAGCTTGCTCTCATATGGGATCTGGAACACAATCCTCAAATGCTACTCATGTTCTTCCCTACTGCGAGAATGTACCAATCTATCATCGATGAAGACAATGGCAAAGGAATGCAGGTATGGCTTGAACACCTGGTTTATCAGGTCCATTAAGTCCTTTGGGGAATTAGTCAGCCCGAAACACATGACTAGAAACTTATAATGCCCATAACATGTCGAATATCACTATCTGAGAGAAAGCCAAGTAGTTAAGTAAGTAACGTCTTTGATAGACGAACACAGTTCACAGCTAATTTCTGAAAGTCCTTCCAAGAAGGTTAGGGGACTCAGGTGAGCCTTAGTATAGCATTTCACCCACAAATTGATGGGCAAGCGGAGCGCACCATTCAGACTCTCGAGGACATGCTACGAGTATGTGTGCTAGATTTTGAAGGTAGTTGGGATGATCACTTACCGCTTATAGAGTTTGCTTATAGCAATAATTATCATTCCAATATTCAAATGGCCCCGTATGAAGCATTATATGGGCTCAAGTGTAGATCACCGGTCGGATGGTTCGAAGTAGGAAAAGCTAAGTTAATAGGGCCAGATTTGATCCAGCAAGCCATGGAAAAGGCCAAGCTTATTCAGGATCGGTTATTGGCAGCTCAGAGTCGTCAGAAATCTTATATAGATAATCGCCGACGAGACTTAGAGTTCCAAATTAATGATTGGGTATTCTTGAAGGTCCCACCTAGGAAAGGTGTGATGAGATTTGGTAAAAAGGAGAAGCTTAGTCCCCGGTGTATCAGGCTTTACAAGATTGTACGCAAGATAGGCCAGGTACCTTATGAGTTAGATCTACCATCGGACTTGGAGTCAGTCCACCCAGATTTTCTTGTATCAATGCTTCAAAAATGCATTGGAGACCCTTCCAAAATTGTACCTGTGGATGATGTCTAGGTTGTTACATCCGGCATTTTTGCATATTCGAAAAAAAAAAATTCGAGATAACTTGACTTGTAATGAATGAGGCTATATTTAGACCTTACTTAGTATGAACGTGCCGGCTATGATAACATTGGTGCGGAAATACCGAGAAAGGCTAGGGACAAAATTGGAATTTCGGAAATTTGTTTTGGGAATTACAAAACAAGATTTGTAGCCAATTGGGCTAAAAAAAATATAAGAAAATGAGGCCCAAAAGAGAGAGGGGTGGCCGGCCACGCAATGGCCCAAGCCCATGGATTTTAATTAATTTTCCATGTGCCAAATATGATAAAGAGGGCTATATATTTCATCTCTATCCTTATAATTTTCAAGAACCTTGAAGAGAAAGAAAGACCACTCCAATTTCGGCCATGGAGAGAAAAAATTGGAGCCTCCAAATTTGATCCAAAAAAATTATTTTCTTCTAGTATTCCACTAATTTGAAGGCCCTCTTCAACATGGTATGATTGATGGAAGGAGAGAACTACTCTTTGGAATAAAATTCTAACCCTAGTTAAGTGAAGAAGTTGTGAAGAAAGGTAAGATTTCATTCCCTTTTATATGTTGTGAAGGTTTTGTTTATGTTATGGTGTGTAGAAATGGATAGAATTCATGAAAATATGGAAGTTTGCATGGTAGGTATGTATGTGTGCATGGTGCAAAGTTGTATTGATAATATGAGTTGAATTTTATGTTGTAATATAGTTGTGGCTATGGTGAAATCTATATTGGAAGTGAAAGTTGAAGGAATTTGGTTGAAATAAGTTGTATGTCGTTATGGGGAATTTATGTGATTTTTATATGATTTTTGTATAATTGTGAAAATAAGAATTTAAATGTGGACTTTGGTAGTTGTTGATGAAATTGGAAGATGGAGACATACTATGAATATGAATGTTAAAGATTAGAAGTTTTGGAGGCATTATGGCTTTGGCGGAAAGTTTGTACATTTTGTATATTTTGTGAATATTTTGTAGAAATGGTATGAAATGTTTCCAAATGGTATTGCAATGATTTTGATTAGTAAGGAATATGAAAACATTGAGTTTGGTTTGGAAATGGGAAGTCGGAATGGAAGTTACTACATTATGTTGGAAAAAACAAAGGGGGACTAGTTGTGTTATGTTGTGTTTTATAGTGGTTGTTGTTACTGTTGATGTTGTGTTGGGTTGTTGTTGATTGTTTTGAGCCGAGTTAAATTCTCGGGGCGTTTTATTTACAGGGGAGGTGCTGCCGAAATTTCGGTAGACAAGTACTAATTCAAGATTGAATGCCAAAGCCTTATAGTCAACATTTGGCAAAGATGACCAATAGTAGATTTTTGACGAAACGGGAATTGAATTTGGCGAGCGTACAAGGCAAGAAAGGTATGTAAAGTTGTACCCCTCCTTCTTTTGGCATGTCTTAGGTAGGTTAGGTTTGGATTTGAAGCCTCGGGGGTTACTCTACTCGTAGAAATCCGAGTTGGATTTTAGGTACTATTCATTCAATGGCATTGAAGCATAATTGCTACACTTTGTTGGAAACTATTCAAACATCTATAAATTGCGCAAATGTGAGAGAATCGCTTTGAAACTTTTGTGGATGACCTGTTAAGACCAAACAATTATAGTCTGACGTATGTCACCTCGACTTGACCCAAGGTGGGCCCACCACCCCGAGACCTATTTGTATTGTTTTATTTGCCCTACTTCCGTATGATAATTAAGAGAAACCTTGGTTATTGCTCCGAGTTTTCTATAAGTATTTAGTAACTCAGTTATAAGTATTCTGACTCGACTATTTTGATATAAACATCCCGATACGAACGATCCGATTCGAATATTTTGATATAAGCATTCTCATGTAAATATTCAGATATAAGTATTTTGATATAAGTACCCGATATATATATATATAAATAATTCGATATGAATATTCTGATATAAGTATTGTGAGTTAGGTATACTTGTACGAGTGTCTGGTATAAGTGTTCTGATACGGGTATTCCGATATAAGTATTCGGCTATGAATATCTGGATATGAGTTTTCTGGTCCGAGTATTCTGATATGAGTATTCTCTGTAAGACTTAACGTTCATTATGTACGATCTCGGATCGCTTAAAATTGCGAAGAGGTTTCTGTATTCCAAATGCTCATAACTTCCTGATACTAACTAGGAAGAGCCCGAAACTCGTTTCTGAGTCTTCGAATGTCGGCAAGTGTGCCTATTCATTGAGTCTGGATTTATGTGCATATGGTTTCTCATGACTCTGCTCGTGCATGACTTAATGTCTCTTTCACTGCGTCCCAGGCTAGGTTCTGTTATCGTGCCCTTCTTCTGCTTCATGCATGACTTAATGCCTCTTTCACTGCGTCCCGGGCCAGGTTCTGTTACCGTACGTTTCTTCTGCATTGTTCACCGCGCCCCTCGGTGGGAGAGTCGGGTTCTGTTATCTGTATATGATGATATGGGGATGGCGGCCAGGATGGCATATGATTCTGTTCACCGCGTCTCTTCCCAGAGGGCCGGGCTCTGTTACCGCGTCCCTTATCACAGGGTCGGGATCTGTTACCTGCTATCTGCATATGTATACTTTAACATATGATTTTGACATATGATGATTCTGTTACCGCGTCCCTTATCACAGGGCCGGGATCTGTCATCTGTGAAAAAAATTACATGTTTTTGATATGTATAATTTTGTCCGGAAAATAAGCATTCCGGTATTCTGTACGCTCTGTATTCCGTCCGATACATGACATCATCTGAGCAATCTGTACGTTCTGCATTCCGTCCGATATATGACATTGTCTGAGCATTCTGTACGTTCTGTATTTCGTCCGATACATGACATCATCTGAGCATTCTGTACGTTTTGCATTACGTCTGATATATGACATCGTCTGAGTATTCTGTACGTTCTGTACCTCGTCTGGCGTGTGACATCACCTCTGTACGTTCCGTACTCCGTTCTGTATTCTGTATCTTCGGCACCTCTTCAGACATGCGATCTGTAATTGTAGAATAAGTATTTTGGTACTTTGGTTAATACCCTTACTTTCTGTATATGCTTATGACTCTGCATGCATGACTCTGTCTGTTGCATTTCTGAAAGTCTGATTCGGATATGAATTCGGTCTGTCATACTCTATACCTCTGATTCAGATTACGACTCTGTCTGTCATACCCTGTACTCACTATATATATTTATATTTTATTTTTCTGATTCAGATTCGGGTTTGATTCTGTCCGCTATATCTCTATACTTATGGTTCAGTTTATGATTATATTTGTTACATTTTCGCTTTACATACTCAGTACATATTCCGTACTGACCCCCTTTCTTCGGGGGCTGCGTTTCATGCCGCGCAAGTACTCCCAGCATAGTTGAAGACAGTATAGAAGATATTCCAGTGCAGATGGCAAGCTCCTTTTGTTTCCGGAGTGCCGCCGAGTTAGAGTTTGTATGTTATGCTTCTGGACTTATGTTAGAGACTTTGCAGACAGCGTCGTGGGTATTGTTTGTCAGTCTGTCAGCGGCTCCGTCAGCCGATATGCCAGTCTGTGTTATGTATTGAATTTTGTATGACTGTAGATTTGTTCTGCTCGGAAGCTACGAGAAAGAAAAAAAAAATTACTACGTACTTTATCTTGTTTGATTTAAAAAGTTTGACGTGACTTTTATGTGCAGCAAGACTCTGAGGGTTCGCTCGACCCTAAGTAAGGGTCGGGTGCCCATCACACCCTAGCGGAATTAGGGTGTGACAAAGTGGTATCAGAGCAGGTTTGTCCTAGGGGTTGTCTGCAAAGTCATGTCCGGTAGAGTCCTGCTTATGGTGTGTAGCGCGCCACATTCATAAACAGGAGGCTACGGGGCATTTAGGGATTGTTGACCTTCTTTCTGTCTCAGATCGTGCGATAGAGCCAAGTCATAGGAAATGAAATTCCTTATGTAAGCCCTATATACGACGGCATAAGAGGGGAAATGGAATGAAAAGCCATGTTTTCCCCGTTATCTGGAAATTGGAAGTTCAGAATGGTTGGAATGTGATATATGACTGTATGTTCTGTGAGATAATGTTGATATTTGCCATGTGCAGATTCTGAATAGCAGGAATGGTAAATGGAGATTGTTATGTAAGGATAGTGAGTAAGAGCCCGGACGGGCCGATATCCGAAATATTCGTAAGTAACGGCGACGAAGGTATGTTCGCCACCATCGGGAATCTGGAAGCCCAGAACAGGTAATAATTATATACATAAGTGAAAAGTGCACATTAGGAATCAAAAAGGGCAAAATAGTAAATGTATAAGGAAGGACGTGCTCCGACAATGTCTCGGGATCTGTGAAACCTCGACTCGCCCTGGGTCATGTAATAAAGGCCATATGAGAAAAAGGGCGTGATTATATCGGCGTTAAGGCATCAAATTCCGACAACGTTTCGAGGTTAAGCGTGCTAAGCTGGGAGCAATTTCAGGATGGGTGCCCCCCTGGGAGGGATACGAAATTTTTCACGAGTATAAGTATTACATATAAATAGAAATTTGGAGTAACTTAAAGGAAAAGAGAATGTGTGGGGCAGCTAGTACCCTTGCATTAGTCGCGCAGACCAAGGCGGACTAAATGGGCAAAAAGAAAAAAAACAGAAAGGTGCAATACCGCTCGGGAATTTGGCGAATTTGAAAAGTGGTTGGATACGTTTACAGGTAAGATAGTAGTAAACATATATGTATGTGTATGATTCTCCTCTGGTGACCATATTGATCAAGAGCCGAGTTCCAGCGACTAATGTTGCGATAGACGAAAGGTTTTATTAAACAGAATGCATGGGACGAAGCGGAGGTTAGGATACAAAAGTTGTAAAAGAATAGACGAACCCTGATTACATTTCTGTCTGATACATCTCTGTACGCCTGATTCTGATCACGGATCTGTCTGACATACTTCCATACGTCTGACTCTGACTACGAATCTGTCCGCCATAGTCCAATACATCTGACCCTGATTATGAATCTGTCCGATATGCTTCTGTGTGTCTGGCTCTAGTTATGAATCTGTTTGGTATGACGTGGGATTATGATAACGTTGTAAGGAATCGAGAAGTGCGACAAGAGGTGAATGACGTTGATGGCAAATGTAACATTGAAAAGAATTTTGAAGGAAAGAAACGAACCTCCCCGAAGTGTCATGAGACCCCCTAAGGTCAATTGAACATTCGAGGACGAATGTTCTAAAGGGGGGAGGATGTTACATCCGACATTTTTGCATATTCGAAAAAAAAAATCGAGATAACTTGACTTGTAATGAATGAGGCTATATTTAGACCTTACTTAGTATGAACGTGCCGTCAATGATAACATTGGTGCGGAAATACCGAGGAAGGCTAGGAACAAAATTGGAATTTCGGAAATTTATTTTGGGAATTACAAAACAAGATTTGTAGCCAATTGGGCTCAAAAAAAAATATAAGAAAATGAGGCCCAAAAGAGAGAGGGGTGGCCGGCCATGCAATGGCCCAAGCCCATGGATTTTAATTAATTTTCCATGTGCCAAATATGATAAAGAGGGCTATATATTTCATCTCTATCCTTAGAATTTTCAAGAACCTTGAAGAGAAAGAAAGACCACTCCAATTTCGGCCATGGAGATAAAAATTGGAGCCTCCAAATTTGATCCAAAAAAATTATTTTCTTCTAGTATTCCACTAATTTGAAGGCCCTCTTCAACATGGTATGATTGATGGAAGGAGAGAACTACTCTTTGGAACAAAATTCTAACCCTAGTTAAGTGAAGAAGTTGTGAAGAAAGGTAAGATTTCATTCCCTTTTATATGTTGTGAAGGTTTTGTTTATGTTATGGTGTGTAGAAATGGATAGAATTCATGAAAATATGGAAGTTTGCATGGTAGGTATGTATGTGTGCATGGTGCAAAGTTGTATTGATAATATGAGTTGAATTTTATGTTGTAATATAGTTGTGGCTATGGTGAAATCTATATTGGAAGTGAAAGTTGAAGGAATTTGGTTGAAATAAGATGTATGTCGTTATGGGGAATTTATGTGATTTTTATATGATTTTTGTATAATTGTGAAAATAAGAATTTAAATGTGGACTTTGGTAGTTGTTGATGAAATTGGAAGATGGAGACATACTATGAATATGATTGTTAAAGATTAGAAGTTTTGGAGGCATTATGGCTTTGGCGGAAAGTTTGTACATTTTGTGAATATTTTGTAGAAATGGTATGAAATGTTTCCAAATGGTATTGCAATGATTTTGATTAGTAAGGAATATGAAAACATTGAGTTTGGTTTGGAAATGGGAAGTCGGAATGGAAGTTACTACATTATGTTGGAAAAAACAAAGGGGGACTAGTTGTGTTATGTTGTGTTTTATAGTGGTTGTTGTTACTGTTGATGTTTTGTTTGGTTGTTGTTGATTGTTTTGAGCCGAGTTAAATTCTCGTGGCGTTGTATTTACAGGGGAGGTGCTGCCGAAATTTCGGCAGACAAGTGCTAATTCAAGATTGAATGCCAAAGCCCTATAGTCAACATTTGGCAAAGATGACCAATTGCAGATTTTTGACGAAACGGGAATTGAATTTGGCGAGCGTACAAGGCAAGAAAGGTATGTAAAGCTGTACCCCTCCTTCATTTGGCATGTCCTAGGTAGGTTAGGTTTGGATTTGAAGCCTCGGGGGTTACTCTACTCGTAGAAATCCGAGTTGGATTTTAGGTACTATTCATTCAATGGCATTGAAGCATAATTGCTACACTTTGTTTGAAACTATTCAAACATCTATAAATTGCGCAAATGTGAGAGAATCGCTTTGAAACTTTTGTTGATGATCTGTTAAGACCAAACAATTATAGTCTGACGTATGTCACCTCGACTTGACCCAAGGTGGGCCCACCACCCCGAGACCTATTTGTATTGTTTTATTTGCCCTACTTCCGTATGATAATTAAGAGAAACCTTGGCTATTGCTCCGAGTTTGCTATAAGTATTTAGTAACTCAGTTATAAGTATTCTGACTCGACTATTTTGATATAAACATCCCGATACGAACGATCCGATTCGAATATTTTGATATAAGCATTCTGATGTAAATATTCAGATATAAGTATTTTGATATAAGTACCCGATATATATATATAAATAATTCGATATGAATATTCTGATATAAGTATTCTGAGTTAGGTATACTGGTACGAGTGTCTGGTATAAGTGTTCTGATACGGGTATTCCGATATAAGTATTCCGATATAAGTATTCGGCTATGAATATCTGGATATGAGTTTTCTGGTCCGAGTATTCTGATATGAGTATTCTCTGTAAGCCTTAACGTTCATTATGTACGATCTCGGATCGCTTAAAAGTCCGAAGAGGTTTCTGTATTCCAAATGCTCATAACTTCCTGATACTAACTAGGAAGAGCCCGAAACTCGTTTCTGAGTCTTCGAATGTCGGCAAGTGTGCCTATTCATTGAGTCTGGATTTATGTGCATATGGTATCTCATGACTCTACTCGTGCATGACTTAATGTCTCTTTCACTGCGTCCCGGGCCAGGTTCTGTTGTCGTGCCCTTCTTCTGCTTCATGCATGACTTAATGCCTCTTTCACTGCATCCCGGGCCAGGTTCTGTTACCGTGCGTTTCCTCTGCACTGTTATCTGTATATGATGATATGGGGATGGCGGCCAGGATGGCATATGATTCTGTTCACCGCGTCTCTTCCTAGAGGGTCGGGCTCTGTTACCGCGTCCCTTATCACAGGGCCGGGATCTGTTACCTGCTATCTGCATATGTATACTTTGACATATGATTTTGACATATGATGATTCTGTTACCGCGTCCCTTATCACAGGGCCGGGATCTGTCATCTGTGAAAAAAATTACATGTTTTTTATATGTATAATTTTGTCCGGAAAATAAGCATTCTGGTATTCTGTACGCTCTGTATTCTGTCCGATACATGACATCATCTGAGCATTCTGTACGTTCTGCATTCCGTCCGATATATGACATCGTCTGAGCATTCTGTACGTTCTATATTTCGTCCGATACATGACATCATCTGAGCATTCTGTACGTTTTGCATTCCGTCCGATATATGACATCGTCTGAGTATTCTGTACGTTCTGTACCTCGTCTGGCGTGTGACATCACCTATGTACGTTCCGTACTCCGTTCTGTATTCTGTATCTTCGGCACCTCTTCGGACATGCGATCTGTAATTGTAGAATAAGTATTTTGGTACTTTGGTTAATACCCTTACTTTCTGTATATGCTTATGACTCTGCATGCATGACTCTGTCTGTTGCATTTCTGAAAGTCTGATTCGGATATGAATTCGGTCTGTCATACTCTATACCTCTGATTCAGATTACGACTCTGTCTGTCATACCCTGTACTCACTATATATATTTATATTTTATTTTTCTGATTTAGATTCGGGTTTGATTCTGTCCGCTATATCTCTATACTTATGGTTCAGTTTATGATTATATTTGTTACATTTCCGCTTTACATACTCAGTACATATTCCGTACTGACCCCCTTTCTTCGGGGGTTGCGTTTCATGCCGCGCAGGTACTCCCAGCAGAGTTGAAGACAGTATAGAAGATATTCCAGTGCAGATGGCAAGCACCTTTTGTTTTCGGAGTGCCGCCGAGTTAGAGTTTGTATGTTATGCTTCTGGACTTATGTTAGAGACTTTGCAGACAGCGTCGTGGGTATTGTTTGTCAGTCTGTCAGTGGCTCCGTCAGCCGATATGCCAGTCTGTGTTATGTATTGAATTTTGTATGACTGTAGATTTGTTCTGCACGGAAGCTACGAGAAAGAAAAAAAAAATTACTACGTACTTTATCTTGTTTGATTTAAAAAGTT
The DNA here is from genome assembly GCF_019175385.1 of Lycium barbarum. Lineage (NCBI taxonomy): Eukaryota > Viridiplantae > Streptophyta > Magnoliopsida > Solanales > Solanaceae > Lycium > Lycium barbarum. The sequence continues at coordinate 38,681,925 of NC_083342.1, read as the reverse complement.
TGACGTGACTTTTATGTGCAGCAAGACTCTGAGGGTTCGCTCGACCCTAAGTAAGGGTCGGGTGCCCATCACACCCTAGCGGAATTAGGGTGTGACATAGGTCATCGTGAAATTATCCTACAAAGAAATTCCTATTGCTATTCTAGATAGGCAAGTTCGGAGGCTCAAAACTAAATATGTAACTTCAATTAAAGTTCTATGCAGAAACAATAATAGGGAAGAAATGACTTGGGAAGCTGAGAAAGGTAATAAGTTCAGATATCCACATTTGTTTCCACTTCCAGAGGAGGTTCGGATAGAACCATTATTACCTTCAGGTACGTAATGCTTTCTTTTGATGCTTTCTTGGTCGTGTATGGCCATATTGTTGTTGTTATTGTAGTCCAGTGAGGCATTATGTATTTTTGGGTTGCTGTGACAGTATGGCAGTGATATAGCTACAAGGAGAACTCTGGCGAAATTTCTGTAAAATCCCTAAAGGTTTAACATTCGAGGGCGAATGTTTCTAGGGGAGGGGAGGATGTCACACCCCGTGGTTTTTGTGCATTGGAATTCGTCATGTGTTAGTGGCCCTAGCCTTGGATACAGTAGATACCATGGTTAAATGAGGTTAGACGAGTTTATCTTTGTCACAGCCCGACTAGGGGCCATGACGGGTACCCGGGGCTAACCACCGAGCACCACTCATTCTATTACTTATCATGCTCATGTAGCATACATTCATTAAGTTATACTCAAATCATAGAAAAGTCATTCCTCATTTGGAAACATGATTACTTTTATATACATAAGCCCTTCGGCTATCAAAATAATAATATAGATACAATAGTAACATCGTGAGACCATACTACCACACATGCGTATCTACGAGCCTCTACTAGAGTACTAGACATATGGACGGGACTAGACCCCGTCATGCCTAAAATACATATACACAAAAGAATAAACCAAATAGCACTTCCAGAATAATGGAGTGCTCTTGTAAATCTGCTGATAACTTCTACGAGTCTGGATCACCTCCCTGTCTACCTGTGGGCATGAACACAGCGTCCAAAGAAAACGGACGTCAGTACGAACATTGTACTGAGTATGTAAGACATGAATGCAATGAACATAATGGAAGAATCATCAGACATAGGGTGAAGATATAACCTACGTGAGTTTTATGGGTGAATATATTTCATACATATACTATATATACATATATAATCATAGTACATGTGTCATCATAGCGCATATGCCATCGCATCATAATCATCATTGTTAACCCGCGTCCCGGTAACCATCATATGTCGCCCACTAGTGGTGATCATGCCCGACCCTCTAGGCTAGGTGTAAACATAGCAGCCCGCCTTAGCGGTGACATGCCCAGCCATTTAGGCACGGTGGAATCGTATGCAGCCCGCCTTCGCGGTGACATGCCCGGCCAACTAGGCGCGGTGGAATCGTATCGTCATATAATCAATCATAAACTTAACATTTTTACACATCTCATAGGCATATCATGACTTAGCATCATTATACATTTATCATCAAAACACACATTGGAACTTGAAGGCAACTATGGCTATGCCGGGGTGACATAAGGTCATGAACCCCCGATTACATTATGGAGTAATCATCAACATCATATCTCACCTTGAAGGAACTAACATTTTAAGGTGAGTATACACAAGGAAGAGCATCAATGGAACCATACTTAGAATCATTAGCTTCATGGACATCTCACTTTACTCTAGGATTCCTTATACTTAAACTCATCATCATCATTATCTTGTTCGTCGTATCTCTTTTCTTTATCTCATGCATATATAGCTCATTACAGTCATGGACTCATAGTTCCTTTATTTAGGAAGATTATGGAAAATTTAGAAGATTCACGTCATAGGAGTCATGCCTTAGAAAGAAGGGACTAGCCTTACATACCTTTTTCGTTTAACTAATCTATAGCTTGCCTGTTCTCCTTCAATGCCCACGTTTCTACCTTCAAGAGAATTCACATTAATCATGGTCATAGTTCATCTACATTACCCACATTTCGCAATTTCACTCCAATTTCTCCATAATCATGGTCATAGTTCGTTATTGCATTTTCTCACATATAATACTTATTCCATGTTCTAAATGTCATTCATAACATACTTACAATCATAACATATCGATAATCATGACTCAATCCAAACCTTTACCCAACAATGACACTATTCCCACATTTATGACCCATTTTCTATATCTTTCTATAATCCAAGTGTTTTAACTTTCAACACCTTAAACAACAAGGCATGATCATAAATATCACCTTAGATAATGGAAGAATAAGCCTTGAGTGGGAATTCTCTTCTTGAACAAAAACCCTAGTCCACTTCCCTTGGGATTTCTTGGCTTAGATGAACTTTGATATGTTTCATACACTTGATTTTGTGGGTTTGGTGAAGTTGATCATCAATTTCTCTTAGGTTCTTGTGGATGGAGAGTGTAGAGGATTCTAGAGGATTCTTGAAGTGTGGAGAGTGGATAATGAAATGAAATAAATGAGAGAGAGGTCCTGATATCATTTTAAAATTTGTCCCGACCATATTCTACGAACCAACATACGGTCCGTATAATTTATACTGACCGTATGTCTGACGTAGATCTGGTCCAGTGAGGTGTGCTATTCTGGGCTGATAATACGGCCATACATACGACCAGTATAATTTATACGGCCAGTATGTTGGGCCGTATAATGCCCAGTTCATCCGAACTCTTTCTCGTTGACTCGTTTGATCTCCAATCCTTATGGACCCTTCTTGACGCTTGATTAACACCTCAATATCAATCTAAAGGACATTATCACTCTTCTCCGAAACATCTTTAAGCCATCATTAACTTGTCGCTCATAATTCTTACCCGACACGCAACATATCCCTTGCTTTCCTTGACAACCTTCTTCCCTTACGTCAAATGTCTTTGAATCTCGATTAGGATCATCAAATGCTATTTCTTACTTGTCAACACATCATATACATCGTTCCCTTCGCTAGCCTATTCACTGTACGTTAACGGGAAATTTTCCAAGGTGTAACAATCTTATAGTTAAAAAGGGTTAAGTTCATATTTAGTAAGTATTGGAAGGATTAAAGGCTGAGCAAATCGACGAGAATATATTTCAGAAAAAGATGGGTTTTATGATCAGATTTACGGACCGTATAATTTTTACGGACCGTATATCTGGCGGACCTCCACCGTAAATTGATTCCAGAAAAGGGTGAACCACTGGTGGGATTTTACGGTCCAATTATACGGACCATATAATTTTTACGGTCCGTAAATTTGACCGTAAATCCAGGTCGGCCCATATTTTTTTTAAAGTTATATATCCGACCCTTACTCATTTTATTTCATTTCCAACATTTCCCAAACCCTTGAAAGCTCTAGAAACTTCTCCTAAGCATACCCAACCAAACTGTTACACCTCGGCAATTCTGTATGTGTGGCCTTGTGGATAGGCTAATGTGAGCTTAAGGTGATTATGAAATCCCTACGAGGTTAAGCGAAGGATTAGATAGCTTGAGGTTCATACAATAAGATTTTGAAGTTCTATGAATATGTGAAGTTTAGTTTGTTGAAGGGAGCGAAATGAAAGTCGTGTTCGGAAAGGTTCCGCTATGATTGAGCTAATGTTTATGTGGTGATGTTTTAAAGGGCTTCTATAGATCCTATTGTATGGTTAATGAATTATTATACAAGTGTTAAGAAGGTTCCATAAGGATTGGACATCGAACAAAATGACGGAAACCATTTCAGGGAAGTGGAGTTATACGACCACTTATACTGTCCGTATAACTTTATACGGTCCGTATAAGGTGTCCGTATAACTCCTAGCAGGGATATAGTTTTCTGGTTGGTGAACCACGACCACTTATACGGACCGATGTTATAGCCCGCATTTTATACGTTCAGAAATTTCGGGGTAGTCGTGGTATGTTGAAGGCAAGACCATTTTTCCAAAATTATTTTAATATACAAGTTGTTATGAATATTATTTATGAACATTATTAGTATGGAAATATTGAGAAAGACTAAGGGCAAAAAGGGAAATTCACAAAATGGCTTATGGTAATATTGCAAAAGGCTAGGGGCAAAACGGTAATTTCACAAGTATTAAAGAAAATTCTTGAATGGACCAAAGTTCACATAATAAGACAAGTGGTCCTATTTATTTATTATAAGAAACTTCTAGGGAGGGGGCATGTGCCCTCACATGCTTGTGGAAAAATATATATATATGAGCAAATGGAAGAAAAATCTAGACATTTTTCATCTTTTCCATAATCATGAAAACTTGAAGAAAAATAAGGCACCATATTCGGCCAAGGCTAGCAAAATTTGAGCCATGGAAATTGATGGAGAAAAATTATTTTCTTCTTGCATTTCAAGCAATTGGAAGGTCCTCTACAACATGTAAGAGTTGTTGGAGCAAGGAAATTATTCATTTGGACAAATTCATGACCTTAACCAAGAGGAAACTTGAAGGGAAAAAGGGTAAGAACTAATCTTCTTTTATATGTTATGGATGATCTGTGAATATTGTAGTATGTAGAAAAGAATGGAACTCATGAAATATGCATGTGTGTGGTATGGCCGAATGGGGTGTGTGTGTGTGGAAAAAGGGATTGAATTTATTTAGTAGTTGATTGATGTTGTGTTGTGGATTCCATGATGTTAAATGAAGGTTTGGTCACTTGGGAGTGAAGTTGTAGTTGTGGCCGGGTAGGTGGGGCATTGTATGGAAGGAATGAATTAATTTTACTTAGTATTCTAATTGTTGTTGTAATAGATTTTATGATGTTAAATGAAGATTTAGTGGTTTAAAGTGAGATGGGAATCGTTTGTGATTATTGGAGGAGTTAGTGTAGTAATAGTATGGTTCTTATATTTGTATGAATGAAATTGTAGCGTGTGGATTATGAATATAACTCATGGATTTACAGGTAAAGGATGTGGTTGGAAGATTGCAAGATTGGGGTTGTTTGAATTGAATTGAATTGAATTGAATATAAAAAGAGATGCACATTAAATTGGTTGTTGAAGTTGTAAGTATGATTGTTAGTATTGTTGTTGATATTTTGGCCGAGTTAAATTCTCGGATTGGTTGTTGTATTTTTGGCCGAGTTAAATCTCGGGGATGGTGTATTTATAGGGGAAATGCTGCTGAAATTTCGGTAGAATATAAGTAAATTCATTCGAAAGAATAAGATGAGTATATGTCGATGAATCTAATGACTATGTCAACTTTCTTGAATGTAGACTAGCAAGTTTGGATAAATAAGCGTAGCTAATAAGGTGTGGCACAGGTATGTAAGGCTTACCTTTTCCTTCTTTGGGCATGTCCTAGAGTAAAATAAGGTATGATATGGTATACATCTTGAGGTTACTCTATTCTGTGATTCCGAGTTGGTTCATGATTCGTATTCACCCTTTTTGATATGTCTCTATGATTTCTGAAGTTCTTTTTAATATGTTTCTGAGTCTGCCTATGATTCTGATTCACTTCTGATATAAGTCTGTCTGATATGATTGAGTTGTTATACGATTGAGTAACGAGATAAGTATAAAGAGTTTTGTTTCTAAAAGAATTCTGTGAGTCTTAATGTCCCTAACCTTCGGAAAAGATCTCAGATTTGCTTTAAAACGCTTATAGAACGTTCTGTACTTCAAACGTTTGTAACTTTCTCATACGAAGTCGGATTGGCCTGAAACTTGTTTCTGAGCCTTCTGATGTCAGTAAGTATATGTATCTATCGAGTCTTGATTTGTGTACATATGGTTTCTCACGACTCTGCTCGTGCATGCCTCAATGTATCTTTCACCGAGTCCCGGGCCGGGTACGTTCTCGTGCGCACTCCACTGCATTGTTCACCGAGTCCCTCATTAGAGGGCTGGGTACGGTATATGTATATGATGATATGCTTATGGCACCGAGTCCCATGATGGGCCGGGTACGGTATGACTTCATTTACCGAGTCCCTCAATAGAGGGCCGGGTACGGTATATATATGTATATGTATATGCATGCATGTTGATATGATAGTATGATGACATGATTTTATGCACCGAGTCCCATAACGGGCTGGGTACGATATGTGATAATGATATGTATGATTATGTTTTAAAGGCAAGAGTTTTGGTATTTTGGACATTGTACATGTTTCTGTACTCCTTATATCAGTTATGATCTTTTACTGTGATTCCTGCCTTACATGCTCAGTACATATTCCGTACTGACCCCCATTTCTTCGGGGGCTACGTTTCATGCCGCGCAGGTACACCCAGATGAGTAGAAGTCATTACAGAAGATGTTCCAGCGAAGTTGGTAGGCTCCATTTGCTCCTGGAGTGCTGCCGAGTTAGAGTGTCTGTGTCGTAATGTCTGATTAATGTTAGAGACTTTGCGGACAGCGTCGTGGGTATTGGTTGTCAGTCTGTAAGCGGCTCCATCAGCCGATATGTCATTCTGTGTTATGTAATAAATTTTATATAATTACAGATTTTGTTTAATTTTGAGAACGATAAAAGAAAGATTTTGAAAACTTAATATGTATTTTACTTTTATTTGATTTTCAGAGTCCGAAGAAATTATGCTTGTAATAAGAATCTGTGGGTTCGCTCGGCTCCGGATATGGGGTCGGGTGCCCATCACACCCTAGTGGAATTAGGGTGTGACAGTACAATACTATACGGACCGTATAAGTGTCCGTGAAAATCCCGACGGGCAGATTTTTAATGTTTGTATAAATAGATGCCTTGGGTTCTCTTACTCCATTTTTCATATTCTACAAGTGCGGAGAGCTCAAAAACCCTTCTCTAAGGATATTCGACTCAAGTTCAAGAGAACACAAAGGTCAAAGACTAGAATCAAGTGTGTATTTGTTAGAAAGCTTCCAAGGTTTAGAGGACTAGAAAAGATTCCATTGGAGATGAACTAGGGTTTGGTTCAAGTGAAGTATTTCCACTCAAGATTCATTCCCACACCATCGAAGGTAAGTTTTGTGGTATTTCCATGTTGTTTAAGGTGTTTGAAAGTTGAAACACTTGGATTGTAAAAGGATATAGAAAATGGGTCTTGAATGTGAGAATAGTGATGTTTGTGAGTAGTAGCTTGGGTTGAGTAATGATTCTTGATATGCCATGCTTATAATCATGTTGTAAATGATGATTAAGAACATGGGATAGACATTGTATATGAATGAACGTAATCGTGTGTGTTATGACCATGGATAGGGATGATTGGAAGTGAATTGAGAAATATGGATAATGTGGATGAATAAAGACTATTGTTATGATATTGTGAATGTATTATTGACGTTTGGGAGTTGATATATGATATGGAGGAAGTCGTATAAACAAAAGATATGCTGTCCAGTTTTCTCTAGCTTTAGTCATGTATACTAGCTATCGATTTTCTAATGATAGTATAACTCTAATGAAGATAGAAACGTGAGCATTGAAGGAGAACATGCAAGTGATAGAATAGTTGAATGGAAAGGTATGTAAGGATAACGCTTCTTTCATAAGGCATGGTTCTTTGGCCAAATATCTATTTTTCTATGAGCCTATGATGTCCTTCAAATGATTCTATCTTCAAAAGCTACTAAGCTCATGATTCTCGATATGTTACGATTATACTAGATTCCTCATATGACGAGTAATCCTATAAAGATAGATGTAATGAACGACGATAATAGTGATAACGATAATGATGACAATGATAATAGTAATGATGCTAAAGATGCTTATGAGCTTTTATGTATATGTGTCTATGTATGACTATTATGGAACCCCGAGCTTATATGGCCGGGTAGAATATATATTTATGTAACGCGCGCGCACCTCTATAGTTGGGTACGGATAACCCTGAAGCCTTGGTAGGGCCAGGTATGTGCAGCCCTGAGCCTTGGTTGGCCAGGTACGTATGATAACCGAACCTAGCCATGGTCGGGTACGCCAAAACACCGAACCTTCAAAGTCGGGTATGCTATGTAAATGCTATGTATATGATATAGATATGTATATGATATAGAAATGAGTATGAATACGAATATGGTACGAATATGAATAAGAATATGTATATGAATACGACTATGGATACGAAATGTAAATGAGTACGGATATGAGTACGGATACGAATACGGATATATGTACACAATCTCGCATTAAAAATGGAAAAGTCCCTATGAAACGCAAGTAAGTGCTTATGACGATAATGCTACTATCTCCCATCTTATGCTATTTCTTATGTTGCTTATTATGATTCTAAAATGATATTGATCATGCTTTACATACTCAGTACACTCTTCGTACTGATGTCCTTTTGCTTGTGGACGCTGCGTCATGCCCGCAGGTGGCTAGGGAGACAAACTTGATCCATAGCTATATTTCTCAGGGACTACATAGCGGAGCTCCATTTCATTCGGAGCCATAGCTTTTGGGTATTTATTCTTTTATGTATATATTTATGGGCATAGCGGGGTCCTGTCCCGCCTATAGATATGACATACTCTCCTTAAAGGTTCGTAGACATGTGTATATGGTTAGATATGTTTGGCCTTGTCAGCCTATATTTTAGTTTTCATTTTGTTAGCCTCGTCGGCTTATGTACATTGCTATGGGCATTGCTATTAATGGTGATATGTATATATGTATTGTTGCCCAATGGAAATGGTATGATTGATGGCTAGAAAGTATGATTTAATATGTGGCTCACCTAGATGTAAATGTAAAGGTATGTTAAGAGGTACCCAGGTAGGCTAGCACCGGGTGCCCGTCGCGGCCCTCCAGTTGGGTCGTGACACAAACCCAAGTGAAATCAAAGATCAAAAGGCAAGAACCAAGGTATTCAAGTGTTGAAAGACTCACTAGGGTTTGTAGAGTCCAAGAATTCCTTTGGTGTTGAAGTTGGAGGTTCACTCAAGTGGATAATTTGATCCAAAGCTTATCTTTATGTGATAAAAGGTTAGTTTTCATATCTATTTCATGTTATTAAGAATGCTTGGTTGTTGAAGAACTTGATTGAAGGAAGAAAGTGGAAGAGAAAGTTCAAAGGTGGATTTGATGATATGTTGAGTAGTAATTAACTTGAGTTATCATTGTTGGAGTGTTTTGAGTATAATCTTGTTATGAAGGGTAACAATAATGATGAGGGAGTGTCATATGCAAGTGCATAAGGATTGTAATGAACTTGTTGTTATAAATGGATTATAAGAATGAGTTTTGGAGTTGATTTGGAATATGGTGGAAGTAGATGGAATAGGGGAAGTGCTGCCCAATTTCTGCTAGCTTACTAATTATTATAGCTTGAACTTATGAGCATTTCTAAGACTTGACGTTAATGTGAATCCTCTTGAATGTAGATTGTGAGCTTGGAAGGAGAAACGTTAAGTAGTTAAGGAAACATAAAGGTATGCAAGGCTAACTCTTCTTTCTTAAGGCATGATTCTGTTGTTGTGAACCTATACATGAAATTCATAATGTTTTTCCATGATGACTCCATTCCTAGAAGTGCTAAAGCTCATAGTTCTTGATACTCTTATGATATCATTGATCTCATTCTACGATAGTTAATCCTCTAAGGAAAGATATAGTGATAATAATGATGATGACATTGCTTTTACTTAGGTATTCCTATGTGTAAATATATGTACAAAGCTATGTTGTGACACTGAGCCAATATGGCCGGGTATGATATCTATTGCACGCACACCACTGTAGTTGGGTATGCACAACACCGAGCCTTGTTATGGCCGGGTATGGATAACATCGAACCTGTTATACCCCGCATTTTCAGAGCATGAGCATGACACGTTCTTCCTCAAAAAAAATTGATTGACAATTATGTTGTTGCTACATAATTTAAACTCATGTTGATAGTGTTGTATCCCGTATTTTAGTACGTCGGATTATTTGTAAGCTGGGGTGGGGCCCACACGTCGAGATTGTTTTTGGACATGTGACAAATTATATGAAGCACATATGGTAAGTTAAACACAACTCAAGAAGGACCCTTGAGCCAAATCGAAGTGGAAGTCCTCCAAACAAATATTTTTAAGTAACGTTTTCGGGTGATCTGACTTCGAGGGGCAAACACGGTATTATAAGTTTGGAATTTGGAAAAATACCAAGAAATAGAAGTTGTATATAATTGAATTATCTTTCCAACCATAGGTCGTGGGTCCACAGGTGACGTCGGGCCAAGGAGATATGGACGTTTTAAGGCAGAAAGGTCAGTGGGCTAGGCCCAATCCGAGCCCAACCGGGTTAGGACCATGACCCATGTTTATTTAAGTGAAACTTCAGCCCTTTTCTCCTCAATTTTCATACCAAAACACCAGAAAATTCTGGAAAAAGAGAAAGAGGAGCCTTGGAGAGAAGAAAAACCAATTTTGACCAAAATCTGATCCCTGAATCCCAAAGCCCATGAAGGGAAAAGTGTTGTACGCTGCGTTGTCTTCAATATGAGTTAAAAATCAATCAAGAAAAAGAGGATGGACGTGATGGCTGCACACTTGGGGTAAGATTACGATCCCTTTTCATTGTTAACAAGTTTATTTAAAGTTTTAATGGATTAGAACGGAGAAAATAGCGATATAAATTCGTTTGTTGATGTTGTTGAATTATGGTTTGCGTTTGAGGAGAACTTTGGATAAAATATATATATTTCTTGTAGGATGTTGTTATTAATTTTATTGGTATTGATTTCAGCTTCTCTACGGAAATAAAATTACTAAATAGTTATACCGCAAATTGGTTGGTTGAGAAATTTAGAAAACAGTGTGTGGGCTGTTCTATGGTATACGTTGGTATTGGAAATGATGTTAATACTATTGGTATTGTTGTTGATAATTTGGCCGAGTTGAATTCTCGGATTGTTGTTGATAAATTGGCCGAGTTAGATTCTCGGGGATAGTGTATTTACAGGGGAGATGCTGCCGAAATTTCGGCGGATTATAAATGAACTCATTTGAAGGATTAAGAAAAGTATATGATGATGAGTCTAATGATTGCTTCAATCTTCTTGAATGTAGACTAGCGATAGCGAGCTTGGACAATTAAGCGTAGCTAATAGGATGTGGAGCAGGTATGTAAGACTTACCCTTTCTTTCTTTTGGCATGATCTTTGTGAGACAAACAAACAAAGCATATGTATGATTTCAAAGAACCTCCTATTCTTAAAGCCACTAGGATGGCTAATGTTCTTGACTTCCGAAGAACTATTTTGCTATGTCATGGTACAAGTGTGTGGTTCCAAAAGTTCTATGTTGATTTGATCCATAGCGATATTCGAAAGGTACTTGATATGATTATTGCTTTGATTTTCCAAAAATAGCTTCTGAAACGTTCATAGAAGGTTCTGCACTAAAACATCCATAACTTTTTCATACTAACTCGGATTGACTTGAAACGCGTTTATGACTCTCAAGTGTCGATTTATGTACGCACCCATCGAGTCTTAAAAATTTGTTCTATGTGCATATGTATATTAAGCGAAGCCTTACGAGATTTATGATCTTATTCTATGCTCTCTTAACGTTGTTATTCGTTGCTAGTCTCATCTTATAATAATTGCTCCTTCAAGGTGAGACAAAGCCATGATAACTATTCCATAATATATAATCGGAGGTTACCGACCTTACGTCACTCCGATAGGTACATGACTTTCTTTGGGCTCTCCTGCATGCTGCTATATGATATATGTATATGTATATGTATATGTATATGGGGCAAAGGGAAAGGTGAGGCGCTATAGACGCATAGCCACCTGATCAGTTGGTATAATATGATATCGTCCCGGACGCGGGATATATGGATAAATGGATCGGTCTGCACGTTCCGCACCAATATAATATGTATAAATGGATCGGGATGTACGTTCCGCAGCAATATAATATATAAATGGATCGGGCTGCACGTTCTGCATCAATATAATATATATATATATATATATATATATATATATATATGGATCGGGCTGCACGTTCCGCAGCACTAAGCATGCATGGTACCGCCAAAAAGGCATTCATATGTACAGGTTACTCGTTTATCTTACGGTATGCCCTATATGTCCATTCTGTGATCATTCATACTTTACATCCCTTACTATGTTACCATTCATGCCTTACATACTCAGTACATTGCTCGTACTGACCCCCTTTCTTCGGGGGCTGCGTTTCATGCCGCGCAGGCACACCCAGATGAGTAGAAGCCATTATAGAAGATGTTGTAGCGAAGTTGGCAAGCACCATTTGGCCTTGGAGTGTTGCCGGGTCAGAGTATTATGCTATGATGTCTTTGTTGAAGTTAGAGACTTTGCAAACAGAGTCGTGGGTATAGAATGGCAGTCTTGTAAGCGGCTCCACCAACCGATGTGTTATTATGCTACATGTTACAAATTTTATATGATTACAGATTTGACTTGATTCGGGAACGATGAAAAGGATAATTCTGCAAATCCTTATTATGTATTTTATCTTTATTTGATTGAAGGAGTCCAAAGTGATTATGTGTGTAATAAGAGTCAGCAGATTCGCTCGGCTCCGAATATGGGGTCGGGTGCCCATCACACCCTAGTAAGATCAGGGTGTGACAGAACCTACATGGTCGGGTATGGTATCATTATATATATATATATATATATATATGTACATGTATGGAAAACTTTCTTTAGAAAAAGGCTAAGTAAGCATGATGAACATCTCAAGAGGTATAAATGGCCCTCCTATCTTATGTTATCCTTTATAATCTTATCATGTTATTACTCATGCTTTACATACCCAGTACATTATCTGTACTGACGTCCTTTTGTTTGTGGACGCTGTGTTCATGCCTGCAGATAGACAGGGAGACAGACTCGACCCCTAGGCTACCTTATCAGAGATTGCATAGCAGTGCTCCTTTTGATCGAGAGCTGCATTAGTTGGTGTTATTCTTTTGCGTACATATATGGGCATGGCGGGGTCCTGTCCCGTCTTTATGATGTTACATACTCTTCGTAGATGCTCGTAGACAGATGTGTATAGCTAGATATCCCTTAGCCTTGTCGACTCATATTTTGTATATCATATTGATAGCCTTGCTGGCTTGTGTATATATGGGCACTGTTAATGATGTTCATATAAAGGCGCCTACTTCCGATGAAAATTTGTGTTAATTGGTGCGTGGTAAATATGAGTTAGCCATGTGTCTCACCTAGATGTGATTATGAGGATACGTTAAGAGGGGCTTGGTAGGTTAACTCCGGCTGCCCGCCATGGCCCTCTGGTTGGATCGTGACACATACTATATTGATCTATTGGATATGAGTGGACCGTTGTTGTGAAAACCTTTGCCTCCAAATGAGGCACCACTGAAACCACCTGAGTTACGAAGCTTTTTCCCTCAGGCTCCTCTCTCTCCTGGTGGCTGGTGCGCTCGATCCTCCCTGCTATGTCAACAACCTACATGAAAATCCCCATACTCAAGTTCACGAGCCGTCCTAGGCCTGATAGCACAAGTCAGCCCCTCTATGGACCTTCTCACCTTCTTTAGAATACTTAGTGAATCTCACCTCATACTCGGTGAATGTCGTATCAACCTGCCGTAGATGCTCGAATTGACCTCTCAACTCATATATTTTCTTAGCAAGGATGACCTTCTCGAGGAAAGATATGTGAACTATGATAAAGTGATAGGAAGGGAACTTGCTGGTGTACTTTACGTATAAGTCCTCCACCACTATCTGGCCTAACTCTTTAGCTGGAAAGCAATAAAGTCAACTCCATTAGGCTCCACTAGCCTAAGTTGTGAAACATCTCATGGCAGCGATCAAGAAACTCCTAGGCATCATTTCTGATGGGCCCTGATTATAATGCGAGGAAATAGTCTCTTGAACAAATCCAACCTTTTTTGCTCATTGGAAGACATACCAGGATGAATCACTGGTTGTGGTGCAACAATAGGCTATAGGAAACCATAGGCTATGGTACCATAACAAAAGGAAGGCTTGAAGCTTGATATACTTGAGCATACTGCTGCACTAGGGTTTGTACAGCTGGGATATGTGCTCCCCCTCCTATATAAGAAATATCCAAAGTCACTGGTATCACTCTAGTCTGAGCATACTCTTAGAGATTCCATAATTCGAATCAAAGTCTCTTATAGCATGAGCGTAGTGCAACTGAAGCACTTAGGAGCTGAGTTGGGCTTGTCTTAATGGCCAAAATTTGCTCATCCTCGTGAACCTTATGGTGGGTCAACTAAAGTAGCTCTGGAACAGCATCGAGCAACAGTTGCGCTCGGACTTTGGTAGGTGCTACTATATGAGCGTTGGCATGAGCCCTATCCCATCCCATGACTCCGTATTTACCTCGAATAGCATCCCTGGCCTGAGGTGTCCACAACATCCATGAACGAATTAAACAAGAGTGATTTAGATTTCAAGTTGAAACAAGAACGCACGATAAAGATAGAAATAAAGGTACGTTTCCTAAGTTGCTAGTAGTCTCTCGAAGATAAGTACAAACATCTTCATACCGATCTTCAAGATTCCACTAGACATTGTTCATGACTCATATAATAAGGTGAATCTAGGGCTTTGATACCAGTTTCTCATTACCCTATTTTCCTAAGCTTCAATGGCACCTAAATGCAACTCTTTGAGCAAACCCGAGATCACATTAAGTTATTATTTTCAATTCAAAGACTTAATTAAGTTGAAACGGATAGATAGCATAATAACATAAGTTTAAAATCTGTTACACCTCGAAAAATTTTCCGTTGATGCACAGTTAATAGACTAACGAAGAGCACGAAGTATACGGTATTTCAATAAGTAAAGAATGACATCTGATGATCATAATTAAGATTTCAAAGACATTCGAGGTAAGAGAAAAAAGTTTTCCAAGAGAAGACAAGGCATACGATATGTATCGGGAAGGATTTACGAGTAACAAGTTAATGATGATTAATGATGCTTTGGAGAAGAGTTATAACGTCCCATAGATTGTTAATGAGGTGATAAAAAGTGTTAAGAAGGTTCCATAAAGATTGGAGATCAAACGAGTCGACGAGAATGAGTTCGGAAAAACTAGGCATTATACGGCCCAACATACTGGCCGTATAAATTATACTGGCCGTATGTTTTGCCGTATAATCAGCCCAGATGATCAGCCTCACTGGACCAAATCTACGGCCAAACATACGATCAGTGAAATTTATACGGACCATATGTTAGTCTGTAGATTTGGAGCGGGACAGATTTAAGTATTATTAATAAGGGGTCCAAGTTATTTCATTTCATTTCCCCTTCACTCCCCTTCTCTCTAGAGCTCTCTAGAATATTTCTCCACACTTCTTCCACAATAATTCAAGGGATATTAGTGATCAACTTCATCAAACCAAGAGAATCAAGTGTAAGAAACCCATTGAAGTTCATCCAAGCCAAGAAATCCAAGTGGAGGTGGAACTAGGGTTTTGTTCAAGTGAAGTGTTTCCACCCAAGGTTCATTCCTACACCATCAAAGGTAAGTTTTATGGTATTTCCATGTTGTTTAAGGTATGGAGAGGTTAAAACACTTAAATTGTAGAAGAATATAGAAAATGGGTCATGAATGTGGGAATAGTGTCATTGTGAATAATAGCTTGGATTGAGTCATGATTCTTGATATGTTATGATTATAATCATGTTATACACGATATTAAGAACATGGGATAAACACTGTACATGAGTGAATGTAATAGTGTGCTATGACCATGGATATGGATGACTTGAAATGAATTGAGGAATATGGATAATGTAGGAGAATGAAGACTATTGCTATGATGTTGTAAATGTTATTATAGATGTTTGGGAGTTGATATATGATTGGGAGGAAGTCGTATAGATAAAGGAGATGTTGTCCAATTTTATCTAGCTTTAACCATGTATGCTAAGTTATCGATTTTCTAATGATAGTATAACTCTAATGAAGGTAGAAACGTGAGCATTGAAGGAGAACGTGCACGTGGTAGAATAGTTGAACGGAAAGGTATGTAAGGCTAACCCTTCTTTCATAAGGCATGGTTCTTTGGCCAAATATTTATTCTTCTATGAGCCTATGATGTCCTCCAAATGATTCTATCTTTAAAAGCTACTGAGCTCATGATTCTCGATATGTTACGATTGTACTAAATTCCTTATATGATGAGTAATCCTCTAGGGATAGATGTAATGAACGACGATAGTAATGATGCCAAAGATTCTTATGAGCTCCTATGTATATGTGTCTATGTATGATTATTATGTAATACCGAGCTTATATGGCCGGGTATGTTATGTATCGCGCACGCACCACTGCAGTTGGGTATGGATAACACTGAGCCTTGGTAGGGCCAGGTATGTATACTCACCGAGCCTTGCCATGGCCGGGTATGTGAAACGCTGAACCTTCATGGTCGGGTATGCTATGTATATGATATGGATATGTATACGATATGAATATGAATATAAATACAAATATGCTATGAATACGAAAATGGATACGAAATGTAAATGAGTACGGGAACGGATACGGATACGGATGTATGCACACAATCATGCATTAGAAATGGAAAGTCCCTATGGAAAGAAAGTACGTGTTTATGATGATGATACTACTATTTCCCATCCTATGCTATTTCTTATGTTGTCTATTATGCTTTCATAATGATGTTGATCATGCTTTACATACTCAGTACATTCTTCGTACTGACGTCCTTTTGTTTGTGGACGCTGTGTCATGCCCGCAGGTGGCCAGGGAGACAGGCTTGATCCATAGCTTTATTACTCAGGGACTACATAGCGGAGCTCCATTTCATTCAAAGCTACAGCTTTTGGTATTTATTCTTTTGTGTACATATTTATAGGCATGGCGGGGTCCTGTCCCGCCTATATGATATGACATACTCTCCTTAGAGGCTCATAGACATGGTATATGGTTAGGTGTATTTGGCCTTGTCGACCTATATTTTGGATATCATTTTGTTAGCCTCGTTGGGTTATGTACATCTATATGGGCATTGTTATTGATGGCGATATATATGTATTGTTGCCCAATGGAATTAGTATGAATAATGGATGGAATGTATGATTTAGCTATGTGGCTCACCTAGATGTAAATGTGTGAAAGTATGATAAGAGGTGCCTGGGTGGGTTAGCACCCGGTGCCCATCGCGGCCCACCGGTTGGGTCGTGACAAAAGTGGTATCAGAGCAGTTCTGTCCTGGGGTGTGTCTACGAGCTGTGTCCAGTAGAGTCTTAGTTATAGGTGTGTTGCGCGCCACACTTATAAACAAGAGACTGCGGGCATTTTAGGAATGAATGACCTTCTTTCTTCATAAGATCGTGCGATAGAGCTATGACATAAGAACTTCTTTTTCCTTAACCGTGTGTTATGTATTTCAGAGATGCCTGTAAAGAGAAAGCCTACGGCAGCCCAAAAGGGCAAGACAGTGGCAGAAAAGCGGGTTGAAAGAGCACCGCCAACGGTTGTAGAGGAAAGTGAGTCCCAGAATGCGGCTCAATCTCAGTCCTCCCATTCAGTGCCTATTTCTGAGGAGCGTGAGGGAGCCTCAGCCCCAGCTCCAGCACCTCCAGTTCCTCCACCGGATTCTTCAGGCCAAGATGTAAAAGAGGTCATTCATTTGCTTACTCAATTGGTTGCTGCCCAGACCCAGCGGCAGGGTACAGGGCAAGGTGATAGGGCTGTTAGTGCAAGGGCCCGTGATTTTATTAGCTTGAACCCTCCGGAATTATTTGGATCAAAGCCGGATGAGGACCCTCAAAATTTTATTGATAGAATGTTGAAGACACTTCGGTTGATACATGTTTCGGACACCGAATTGGTGGAGTTAGCATCCTATAGATTGAGGGATGTTGTGGTTCATTGGTACATGGTTTGGATGGCTTCACGGGGAGCCCATGCGTCTCCCCTGGTATGGCAAGAATATGTAGATACCTTCCTCTGACATTACTTGCCTCCAGAGGTTCGGCGAGCTAGAGCCGATAAGTTTTTGAATTTGAGGCAAGGAAGTATGAGTGCTCTAGAATATAGTCGCCGCTTCAATTCTTTGGCTAGGTATGCTTCGGCCATGGTAGCGGATATGGGTGACCGAGTGCACCGATTTGTGAAAGGCCTAGGGCCACATTTGATGGATAGGTGCTTGACTACGTCCCTTCTATTTCACGCATTCAAGCCCATGCTCAAAATTTAGAAGAAAGCTTACAACAATGAAGAAGTGAGCGTGAGCATGATAGAGGGTATAACAAGAGGGATAAATATTCAGGTCCGATGAGTGAGTATAGAGGCGGGCACAGACAGCAGTTTTCGAGGTATTCAGACCATTCTATGACTAGTGCGCCTCCACGATTTTCAGGCCAGAGATTTGATAGATCTACTCATTCCGGGCCGAGTGAGAGATTTGCGGGATCTCAGTTCAGGGGTGATTCGGGTCAGGCGAGGCCACCCGTGCCACGATGTTCCCAGTGTGGGAAGTTACATTGGGGTCAGTGCCGATTGGGTTAGAGGTTTGCTATTCATATGGTCGGTCAGGCCATATTATGTGTGATTGCCCCTCAGTTAGTGGTAGAGGTAGGACCCAGCCTTCGAGGTCGGTAGCCGGGTCTTCATCATTTATACGCCCTATGGGGCCAGGTTCACATGCGCCAGTCGGCCATGGTAGAGGTAGTGGGAGAGTCCCCAGTTCTAGTAGTCCTCAGCACCGTATTTATGCTTTGGCTGGACGCCAAGATCTTGAGTCTTCTTCTGATGTGCTCACAGGTATATTATCGGTATTTTCTCATGATGTATATGCTTTGATTGATCCGGGATCCATATTGTCATATGTTACTCCATATATTGCGGGTCGGTTTAGAGTCAAACCGGAGTCGATCAAACCTTTTGAGGTGTCTACACCCGTTGGTGAATCGGTAATAGCTAACCAAGTATTGTCACGACCCAGCCCCGTGGGCCGCGACTGGTGTCCTTCTGGGACACCCCAAACGAACTCACACCCAGACTATCGTAATCAGACTCGTCCAAACTCAACGTACGTTATTCGAACTCAACATCGTAATCGGACATCTACCGAGCACTTATCCTAAGCAGTCGCCCGTACAGATCAGACAAATCACAAATCAGAAAGGAGGCGGAATGTACATCGCCAGATTTCACACACACATCAGAAGGGTGGCGGAATATACATCGCCCCCAAATGCATACACACACATACAAACTCAGAGGCCGACTTGGCCATAGTAGCGTACGGGCCGCTTAAGATCGCAAAACAGACTCACATGCAAACACACCGGACCCACGACCCACAAATTTGACTACAGGCCTCTAAACAAAACAGAACACAAGAACATAGGACGGGACAGGGCCCCGCCGTACCCACGCATCCAAATATACAGAATACAGACACAACCAAAAGATATGTACCGAAAGTAGGCTCCGGATCAAGGGGAGCTCTTCAACACAGCAGAATGAGTAGCCTAAACTGGAGGACCACCCAAACGAGCTTCTGTACCTGCGGGCATGAAACACAGCCCCCGAAGAAACGGGGGTCAGTACGGGAGAAGTACTGAGTATGCAAAGCAGAAGGTACAGAAATCACAAACACAGCTGGAGTCAGAAAGAACAAACACACCAACATCGCAAACAAAGCAACCCTGTGCGGGAGACGAATGTACAAATGCAAATCAAATCATGTATAGGGTTTAGGAACGTGGTCACCCCCCGACGCTGGTGCCACAACACATCATAACTCCAGAAGTTTACAAATCCCCGTACAATCTCCAGACACATCGTATCACACACACATCATATCATCAGAACATATCAAATGCCATATCACATCATAACTCCATAAACGGTAACCGGCCCTATGGCGAGGCCTCGGAAACCGTAACACATCATAACTCCCGAATATATTATAGCGCGCACGATCACAAAGTCGGCCCGGGTACCGACGAACGAAGTCATAGCAGACAGCACGAATAGAGTAGTGCAGAAACCATATGCATATCAAAAATAATTTGTCGGACTCAACATATAGTTTACGTAGAGGTATATACTGACGCCCGAAGGCTCGGAGTAGGAATCAGACTGATCAAAGTATGCGTATAAAAGTTACGAAGTTCCAAACTGCCAAATTCGCAAGAAAAACTGTTCATAAGTCATTTTCCAAAAATCTCACATCATTCAAAGTACAGAACGTACATTAATGGCATAGGAAGTTTCAAACACATCTTTGGGTCATAAACAGACGGTTGCGGATCATAACGGACACAAACGAATCAAACAAACCGAATAAGGGGAGCCTCGGGGCTCGCGGGCCCACCTCGAGTCAAATTGAGGCGGCGGACACAAATCACAGACTCTCGGCTCCATAGAGCCATCTACGAAAGTTTCGAAGAGTTTCGGACACAACAGCACAAGTTATGGGGGTACGAACTTTCTTTTAACCAAATGCAACAAAAGAGGTCAATTGCGCTGAGTGAATAGTGCTCGAACTTGAGCTTCGATTTCCAAGAGTAGGATTATTCCCGAGGGGCCGATCTTAACCTAGTAGGACTAGGACATGCCAAAAAGAATGATAGGTAGGCTTTACATACCTGGTTGGCGCCTTACGCTCCTCAAATCGCAATTCCCGTTTCGTCCAGAAACTGCAAATGGTCACTTTTACCAGTTACTATTCATGAGGATTAACATTTTCGTCTTTGGGCTATATTTGGCTACCGAAATTTCGGCAGCACTTCCCCTATAAATCTAACACCCCGAGACTTAGCTCGGCTCAAAATATAACAACATCAACAGCCCAAACATCATTACACAATACGAATCACAATCAAACACACTAACTTCACAATTGCACTTTATTTCATAAGTTGGTAATCCTATTTCCAAACTTCACAATTTCAACTCATATCCACATTATTGTATTCATTCATTCAAGATTATTCCACTACATAACAAACAAGTTCCAAACAACATACAAACATCCCCAAAATTCACTACTTTCCAATTTTCATTCAAAACACCAAAAGTTACGACGAACGTTCTAACTTGCGTCGTTTCATTCCAAACTCATTATCATCAACCATAAATCATATTTAAAGTCTTTAGTATCATATATATACTATGACATACACATATATACCAAGGATATACACTTTCCGATAACGTCCAAAATTATTTTCTAACACCAACTCAATTCCTTAATCAATCCTTTACAACATAATGACCACAACAACACATCATTCAAGCTAAACAAGATCAAATTCTTATGCCTTAAACCTTATAAAGCTCACGGCCAAACACACTCTTTTTGCACACACATGCCAAGCACAAACACAACACCATTCCAAAATCTTCATGCTAATTCAATCACTAACACATATGTACCCATTTCATAACATAAAAACATTGAAATCTTACCTTAATCTTAAGATCCCGATTTGCCGCAAACGAGCACCTTACGCCAAACTAATTGTACCCCGTTGAAGAGGGGCTCGAGTACTTCATAATACGTTAAGGACAAGGATTTTTGGATCACCACAAAGCTAGCAAATTTTTTTTTTTCTTTCCCTATACCCTTCGGCCGAGAGCCATTTTTTTCTTGTTCTTGAATTTTTTTCTTTTGTTCTAGATAATTATCCATTACAATGTGATATATATCCACTTATAGGTCATGTGCATAGCACATGACCTTAATGGAATGGGCTTGGGCTTGCCCCCCCCTTTGGCCGGCCACTTTCCTTCCTTTGGGCCTCAATTTTTGTATTCCATTTTCTTAGCCCAATGCATAAAATGTCCCGTTTTGTAATTCCCGAAACTAATTTCTAAAATTCCAAATTCACCCTCGGCCTTCCCCGAGGTCTTGACATTAATAGTTTCATAATCAACACGAGCATAGCGACTTAAACCAAAATTATTTCCTCAATACACACAAGTCTTATTTATCTCTTGATTTCCCGTTATACGAAAATACGGGACATAACATTCTCCCCCCCTTAAAAACATTCGTCCTCGAATGTTGAATCGAACTCATGGGTGTCATACTACTCCGGGAGGGTTCTCTTGATACTTGTCCTTTATTGATTTCTCCGACATATCTTCTTTACCAATACTAGGGTAGATTTTTCACGTCACCGACTCAAATACCTCCATAATACATTTTCTCATACTCTACGTAATCACCGAACTCTGCACTATATTCTTGTAAGGGACGGACGCTTTCCAGATATCATCGCCAATATCATCTTCTTTTCACACTCCTGAGTTTCCTTACCACATCGTCGTAATCTCACTTTACTTCATATCAGACACTTCATGCCCAACAGACTCAGAACTAAAACCGAACGGATTCATAATCGGAAGCAGACATACTCAACGATGGCGGACGGATTCGTAGTCAACATCGAAGGTACGGAAGCATATCAGACACATCTGAGATCGGAGTCAGACGTACAAAGGAGTATCGGACGAATTCGTAAGCAGAATCAAACACACGAAGGTATACCAAACAGATTCACAATCGAAGTCAGACGTACAGACTCATATCGGACAGATCCGAAATCAGAATCAAATATACAGGATTGTTTCATACAAAGTCGTGACCAGTCAAACCGAAGTGTATCGAACACACACGCGGTCAAAATCAAACGCACCGAAGCATATCAGATGAATTTATATCCAGAGTCAGACCCACAGAGGTGTGCCAGACCGAAACGGATTCAGAATCAAACGCACAAAAGGTTCATCGAACAAGAACGTAGTCGAACTCAGAAATATAGAGGCGTACTAGGTAGAGCCTCATCGGAATCGGAAGTGCAGAAGCACCACAGATGGGATGTCAATTTAGAATCAAATCATTCATATTAAGGCTCCAATAATTCATGAGAATTCCCCTTGATTTGCAACTCACTCACCAAGTCGTCACACAATTTACCTTGCGTCTTACGTACCAACTCCTTCAAAGATTCCAATTACTCACACTGCTTATCTTTTATTTATCACTACATTAGTTTCCGGGGCTCGGCTCTTAGACCTCATAGGCAGCAAATGAGAATCATACACACATACACATACACACGTTTACTCACACCTTACTGGCGAACATCTCTGACTATTATTCAAATTCGTTCAATTTTCCAAGAGGTATTGTACCCTTTCCTCTTTGCCCATTTAGTCCGCCTCGTTCCGCGCGACTCTCGAAAGGGCACTAATTATTCCACACCCAGTCTATTTACCTTTTGGTTACTTCAAATTTTCATTTATTTTGATCACACTCTTACTCATGAAAAACTTTACATTACTTCCCAGGGGGTCACCCATCCCAGAATTGCTCTGGCTTGAGCACGCTTAACCCTGAAACTTGCACGCATTTTGATACGTTAGGGCTGATATAATTCCGCCAATTGCCTCGCACGACCTTTGTCACGTAATTTTAGGCCAAACGGGGTCTTAGCAAATTTTTCGGAAATTTTTCGTAGCGGGTCCCACTCTGTCCCAAAGAGGTCGTTTGCTTTTCTGGCTGTGTGGTCTATCGTTCTACCCTTCCAACTCCCATATATTTTCCTCACACATGTCCAGATAACTGCCTCGGATATTTTCATTAATTCAGATTCTTACCCTACCTTTACTGACACACACAAAAAGAATATCGCATAATACTGAGGTACAAACCTATCATTGCACATATTTATTCAGAAAAGGGTTAGTAATATACCTGGGTCTGTGTCTGGGGGTGCCTCTGGGTCCCGACGACCAGTCAAAGCATAGATGCGGTTCGAGGGACCGCTAGAACCTGAACCCCCACCACGGCCTCTACCGCGGCCCGCTGGTGCTGGCATACCTCGCCCCGTAGAGCGCGTGGCCGGAGATGTAGATGACGAACCAGCAGCGGACCTCATCGGCGGTGCTGTGCTACCGGAACCACCTGCCCACGGGCAATCCCGCATGATATGGCCCTGGCGGCCGCAAGCAAAACAGGCCCCCGTGGCCCTAAAGCACTCACCCGGGTGCGATCTTCCACAGTACGAACACTGGGGTATGGGTGGCCTAGACTGACTGGGACCCCTACTCGCCTGAGGACCTGGGGCTCTGGACCTCTGGCCTGCCCTGGACGGTCCTGCTCCATCAAACCTCTTACCAACAGACTGGGTGTCCCGGCCTGACGGAGGAAAGTACCCGCTGGGCTGATACTGAGGCTGCCCGCTCCGAGAATCTCCAGAATACCCCGCTGATCTGGCTCTCTTGGGCCGTCTCCCATCATACTCTCGGCTGGGCCGATCTGCTCGGTGCCGGTTCTCCATCCCCTGGGCGTAGGCCTGTAGACGGGCAATGTCCATATCTGTCTGCAATGACACCGCCATACACCCGTCAATCAAGTAACAATCCAGCCCCATAACATATCTATGCATCCGATCTGTCATATCTGCCACCACGGCAGGGGCATACCGGGCCAGGGAATCAAACTCCAAATTATATTCACGGACGCTCCGACCCCTCTGCTGCAGATGCAAAAACCGATCAGCTCGCTCCCGTCGTAACTCTGGGGGCAGAAAGTGGCGGGTGAAAGCAGTCACAAACTGATCCCACATAGCTGGAGGAGCACCCTCACCCCGGGATAGCTCCCAAGTCTCATACCAATGCGCGGCAACATCACGAAGCCTATGCGAAGCCAGCTCAACCGACTCGGTCTCTGACGCCCTGACCAAGTCTAATGCACGCCGCATCCCCCGAATGAAGTCATGGGGGTCCTCGTCGGGCTTAGACCCGAAAAACTCTGGAGGGCCGCATAACAAGAACTCCCGAACTCTCAGGCTTTCCCGCCTGTCCTCATCATCATCGTCCCTCCGCCCGCGCCTGCGAGCCTGTCCGGCTACAATCGTGGTCAACAACTGCACAGCCTCCCTCAGGGTCCTATCCTCCGCCCCTGGCTGAGAAGCTGGAGTCTCAGGAGCGGGTACACGGACCTCTGGAGCTGCTGAAGGTCCCGCTCCAGGCTGTACTAACGGGGGTGTAGCAGACCCCTCAGAATGAGGTGTAACCTCAGGCAAATCATAAACACGAGCCCGAGTAGCCCGTTGTGCCTGACTGGTCTCTCCCACCTTCGCCTTGCCCTTCTGGGCTGCCGTTGCCTTCTTCGGAGGCATCACTGCAAACACAACAACGGGTCAGATCAGAATGACCCTAATAACACAGCTCTATCGCACGATCTAAGATTCCAAAGAAAGGGCAACACAACATCCTAGATGTCCTGTAGCTCCCTGTTTATAGATGTGGTGCACAACACATCGATAAACAAGACTCTACTAGACACGGCCTGTAGACATTCCGAGGACAAACCGCTCTGATACCACTTTTGTCACGACCCAGCCCCGTGGGCCGCGACTGGTGTCCTTCTGGGACACCCCAAACGAACTCACACCCAGACTATCGTAATCAGACTCGTCCAAACTCAACGTACGTTATTCGAACTCAACATCGTAATCGGACATCTACCGAGCACTTATCCTAAGCAGTCGCCCGTACAGATCAGACAAATCACAAATCAGAAAGGAGGCGGAATGTACATCGCCAGATTTCACACACACATCAGAAGGGTGGCGGAATATACATCGCCCCCAAATGCATACACACACATACAAACTCAGAGGCCGACTTGGCCATAGTAGCGTACGGGCCGCTTAAGATCGCAAAACAGACTCACATGCAAACACACCGGACCCACGAGCCACAAATTTGAATACAGGCCTCTAAACAAAACAGAACACAAGAACATAGGACGGGACAGGGCCCCGCCGTACCCACGCATCCAAATATACAGAATACAGACACAACCAAAAGATATGTACCGAAAGTAGGCTCCGGATCAAGGGGAGCTCTTCAACACAGCAGAATGAGTAGCCTAAACTGGAGGACCACCCAAACGAGCTTCTGTACCTGCGGGCATGAAACACAGCCCCCGAAGAAACGGGGGTCAGTACGGGAGAAGTACTGAGTATGCAAAGCAGAAGGTACAGAAATCACAAACACAGCTGGAGTCAGAAAGAACAAACACACCAACATCGCAAACAAAGCAACCCTGTGCGGGAGACGAATGTACAAATGCAAATCAAATCATGTATAGGGTTTAGGAACGTGGTCACCCCCCGACGCTGGTGCCACAACACATCATAACTCCAGAAGTTTACAAATCCCCGTACAATCTCCAGACACATCGTATCACACACACATCATATCATCAGAACATATCAAATGCCATATCACATCATAACTCCATAAACGGTAACCGGCCCTATGGCGAGGCCTCGGAAACCGTAACACATCATAACTCCCGAATATATTATAGCGCGCACGATCACAAAGTCGGCCCGGGTACCGACGAACGAAGTCATAGCAGACAGCACGAATAGAGTAGTGCAGAAACCATATGCATATCAAAAATAATTTGTCGGACTCAACATATAGTTTACGTAGAGGTATATACTGACGCCCGAAGGCTCGGAGTAGGAATCAGACTGATCAAAGTATGCGTATAAAAGTTACGAAGTTCCAAACTGCCAAATTCGCAAGAAAAACTGTTCATAAGTCATTTTCCAAAAATCTCACATCATTCAAAGTACAGAACGTACATTAATGGCATAGGAAGTTTCAAACACATCTTTGGGTCATAAACAGACGGTTGCGGATCATAACGGACACAAACGAATCAAACAAACCGAATAAGGGGAGCCTCGGGGCTCGCGGGCCCACCTCGAGTCAAATTGAGGCGGCGGACACAAATCACAGACTCTCGGCTCCATAGAGCCATCTACGAAAGTTTCGAAGAGTTTCGGACACAACAGCACAAGTTATGGGGGTACGAACTTTCTTTTAACCAAATGCAACAAAAGAGGTCAATTGCGCTGAGTGAATAGTGCTCGAACTTGAGCTTCGATTTCCAAGAGTAGGATTATTCCCGAGGGGCCGATCTTAACCTAGTAGGACTAGGACATGCCAAAAAGAATGATAGGTAGGCTTTACATACCTGGTTGGCGCCTTACGCTCCTCAAATCGCAATTCCCGTTTCGTCCAGAAACTGCAAATGGTCACTTTTACCAGTTACTATTCATGAGGATTAACATTTTCGTCTTTGGGCTATATTTGGCTACCGAAATTTCGGCAGCACTTCCCCTATAAATCTAACACCCCGAGACTTAGCTCGGCTCAAAATATAACAACATCAACAGCCCAAACATCATTACACAATACGAATCACAATCAAACACACTAACTTCACAATTGCACTTTATTTCATAAGTTGGTAATCCTATTTCCAAACTTCACAATTTCAACTCATATCCACATTATTGTATTCATTCATTCAAGATTATTCCACTACATAACAAACAAGTTCCAAACAACATACAAACATCCCCAAAATTCACTACTTTCCAATTTTCATTCAAAACACCAAAAGTTACGACGAACGTTCTAACTTGCGTCGTTTCATTCCAAACTCATTATCATCAACCATAAATCATATTTAAAGTCTTTAGTATCATATATATACTATGACATACACATATATACCAAGGATATACACTTTCCGATAACGTCCAAAATTATTTTCTAACACCAACTCAATTCCTTAATCAATCCTTTACAACATAATGACCGCAACAACACATCATTCAAGCTAAACAAGATCAAATTCTTATGCCTTAAACCTTATAAAGCTCACGGCCAAACACACTCTTTTTGCACACACATGCCAAGCACAAACACAACACCATTCCAAAATCTTCATGCTAATTCAATCACTAACACATATGTACCCATTTCATAACATAAAAACATTGAAATCTTACCTTAATCTTAAGATCCCGATTTGCCGCAAACGAGCACCTTACGCCAAACTAATTGTACCCCGTTGAAGAGGGGCTCGAGTACTTCATAATACGTTAAGGACAAGGATTTTTGGATCACCACAAAGCTAGCAAATTTTTTTTTTCTTTCCCTATACCCTTCGGCCGAGAGCCATTTTTTTCTTGTTCTTGAATTTTTTTCTTTTGTTCTAGATAATTATCCATTACAATGTGATATATATCCACTTATAGGTCATGTGCATAGCACATGACCTTAATGGAATGGGCTTGGGCTTGCCCCCCCCCTTTGGCCGGCCACTTTCCTTCCTTTGGGCCTCAATTTTTGTATTCCATTTTCTTAGCCCAATGCATAAAATGTCCCGTTTTGTAATTCCCGAAACTAATTTCTAAAATTCCAAATTCACCCTCGGCCTTCCCCGAGGTCTTGACATTAATAGTTTCATAATCAACACGAGCATAGCGACTTAAACCAAAATTATTTCCTCAATACACACAAGTCTTATTTATCTCTTGATTTCCCGTTATACGAAAATACGGGACATAACAAGTATATAGAAGTTATATAGTTGTGATTTGTGACCATCGTACTATGGTTGACTTACATGAGTTAAAAATGGTGAATTTTGATGTTATTATGGGCAGGGATTGGTTGGCTTCTTGCTATGCCAATGTTGATTGTAGAATGAAAGTGGTTCGTTTCCAATTTCCGGGAGAACCAATTTTAGAATGGAAAGGGAATATTGCGTCACCAAAAGGTAGGTTTATTTCGTATCTAAAGTCAAGGAAGATGATCACAAAAGGTTGCATTTATCATTTAGTTCGGGTTCAAGATGTAGAAGCTGAACCGCCGACTCTTCAGTCAATTCCCGTAGTGAATGAGTTTCCGGATGTATTCCCGGAAGAGCTTCCACGCCTTCCTCCGGAAAGAGAGATTGATTTTTCTATTGATGTGTTGCCAGACACCAAGCTTATATCTATTCCACCTTATAGAATGGCTCCCGCAGAGTTGAAAGAGTTTAAGGACCAATTGAAAGACTTGCTTTAGAAAGGCTTTATTAGGCCTAGTTCATCCCCGTAGGGAGCACCCGTATTGTTTGTCCGAAAGAAAGATGGCTCCTTGCGAATGTGCATTGACTATCGGCAACTGAATAAGGTGACAATTAAGAATAAATATCCTCTTCCGAGGATTGATGACTTATTTGACCAATTACAAGGCGCCAAATGGTTTTCGAAGATAGATTTGAGATCCGGGTATCATCAAGTGAGAGTTAGGGAGAAAGATATCCCTAAGACAGCCTTCAGAACAAGATATGGCCATTT
The DNA here is from genome assembly GCF_019175385.1 of Lycium barbarum. Lineage (NCBI taxonomy): Eukaryota > Viridiplantae > Streptophyta > Magnoliopsida > Solanales > Solanaceae > Lycium > Lycium barbarum. The sequence goes on along the minus strand of NC_083342.1, from coordinate 38,652,699 downwards.
TGAGTTCCGCGTAATGTCATTTGGGCTAACTAATGCACCGGCAGTGTTTATGGATTTCATAAACGATGTGTCCAGGCCTTTCCTAGATCTATTTGTGATTGTATTTATCGATGATATCTTGGTATATTCTAGATCCGAGGCAGAACATGTGGATCATTTGCGTATTGTCCTTAGAGTTCTTCAAACTCGAGAGTTGTTTGCAAAATTTTCTAAGTGTGAAGTTTTGGTTGAACTCAGTGACATTTTTGGGACACATTGTTTCAGCCGATGGTTTCGGGTAGATAGCTAAAAGATTGAGGCCATGAAGACTTGGCCAAGGCCCACAACTCCTATGGAGGTTCGTAGCTTTCTGGGCTTAGCAGGTTATTACAGGATATTTGTTGAAGGTTTTTCTTCTATTTCTTCGCCACTCACAAAGCTGGCCCAGAAATTAGCAACGTTTCAATGGACAGATGCTTGTGAACGTAGTTTCCAAGAGCTAAAGGATAGATTAACTTCTGCCCCAGTCCTGACACTTCCAGAGGGATTGGAAGGTTATGCTATTTATTGCGATGCTTCAGGAATTGGGCTAGGCTGTGTGTTGATGCAACATGGTAAGGTGATTGCGTATGCTTCAAGGAAATTACAAAAACATGAAAAAACTTATCCAACCCATGACCTTGAATTGGCTGCAGTGATTCTTGCATTAAAGATGTGGAGACATTACTTGTATGGTGTTCATGTGGATATTTACACAGATCATAAGATCCTTTAGTATATCTTCAAGCAAAAAGAGTTGAATTTGTGGCAACGACGATGGTTGGAATTGCTAAAAGATTATGATGTTGATATCCTATATCACCCCGGAAAGGCAAATGTGCTCTTAGCCATAGATCCATGGGAAGTTTGTGTGATGTACGACCAGAGAAAAGAGAAACGGCTCATAAGCTCCAGCAGTTAGCTAGCCTAGGAGTTCGAGTAGTGGACTCAGGTAGCAGGGGAACTACCATTCAGAATTGTTACACCTCGAAAAAATTTCCGTTGATGCACAGTGAATAGACTAACGAAGAGCATGAATTATACGGTATTTCAATAAGTAAGGAATGAAATTTGATGACCCTAATTAAGATTTCAAACCCTAATTAAGATTTCAAAGACATTCGAGGTAAGAGAAGAAAGTTTACCAAAAGAAGGCAAGGCATACGATAGGTATCGAAAAGGAATTACGAGTAACAAGTTAATGATGATTTAATGATGCTTTGGAGAAGAGTTATAACGTCCCTTAGATTGTTAATGAGGTGATAAACAAGTGTTAAGAAGGTTCCATAAGGTTTGGAGATCAAACGAGTCGACGAGAATGAGTTCGGAGGAACAGGGCATTATATGGTCCAACGTACTGGCTGTATGTTTGGCCGTATAATCAGCCCAGATGGCCAGCCTCTCTAGACCAAATCTACGGCCAGACATACGGTCAGTATAATTTATACGGACCGTATGTTGGTCCATAGAAATGGGTCGGGACAGATTTGAGTATTATTAATAAGGGTCCAAGTCTTATTTCATTTCATTTTCCTTCACTCCCCTTCTCTCTAGAACATCTTTCTACACTTCTCCCACAAGAATTCAAGGGATATTAGTGATCAACAACATCAAACTAAGTGAATCAAGTTTAAGAAACCCATTAAAGTTCATCCAAAACAAGGAATCCAAGTGAAGGTGAAACTAGGGTTTTGCTCAAGCAAGGTTTTTCCACCCAAGGTTCATTCCTATAACATCTAAGGTAAGTTTTATGGTATTTCCATGTTGTTTAAGGAATTAAAAAGTTGAAACACTTGGATTGTAGAAGGAAATAGAAAATGGGTCATGAATGTGGAATAGTGTCATTTTTTAGTAGTAGCTTGGATTAAGTCATGATTCTTGATGTGTTGTGATTATGGTTATGTTATAAATGATGTTAAGAACATGGGATAGACATTGTATATGAATGAATGTAATCGTGTGCTATGACCATGGATATGGATGATTGGAAGTAAATTGAGGAATATGGATAATGTATGTGAATAAAGAGTATTGTTATGACATTATGAATGTTATTATTGATGTTTGGGAGTTGATATATGATATGGAGGAAGTCGTGTAAATAAAGGAGATGCTGTCCAATTTTCTCTATCTTTAACCATGTATGCTAAGCTGTCGATTTTCTAATGATAGTATAACTCTAATGAAGGTAGAAACGTGAGCATTGAAGGAGAACGTGCAGGTGGTAGAATAGTTGAACGGAAAGGTATGTAAGGCTAACCCTTCTTTCATAAGGCATGGTTCTTTGGCCAAATATTTATTCTTCTATGAGCCTATGATGTCCTCCAAATGATTCTATCTTTAAAAGCTACTGAGCTCATGATTCTCGATATGTTACAATGTACTAAATTCCTTATATGATGAATAATCCTCTAGGGATAGATGTAATGAACGACGATAGTAATGATGCCAAAGATGCTTATGAGCTCCTATGTATATGTGTCTATGTATGATTATTATGTAATACCGAGCTTATACGGACGGTATGTTATGTATCGAGCTCACACCACTGCAGTTGGGTATGGATAACCCTGAGCCTTGGTAGGGCCAGGTATGTATATTCACCTAGCCTTGCCATGGCCGAGTATGTGAGACACCGAACCTTCATGGTCGGGTATGCTATGTATATGATATGGATATGTATATGATATGAATATGAATATAAATACGAATATGCTATGAATACAAAAATGGATACGAAATGTAAATGAGTACGGGAACGGATATGGATGTATGTGCACAATCATGCATTAGAAATGGAAAGTCCCTATGAAAAGCAAGTAAGTGTTTATGACGATGATACTACTATCTCACATCCTATGTTATTTCTTATGTTGTCTATTATGCTTTCATAATGATATTGATCGTGCTTTACATACTCAGTATATTCTTCGTACTGACGTCCTTTTGTTTGTGGACGCTGTGTCATGCCCGTAGGTGGCCAGGGAGACAGGCTTGATGTTACACCTCGAAAAAATTTCCGTGAGCATACAATGAATAGACCAACGAAGAGTATGAGTGTACGATGTTCTACTAAGAAGGGAATGACTACCCATGAGTTTTGAAAACGCGAAGGTTGCAGATTTGTATTTCGGCCCAGTGGTCGTAAAACAGAATACGGCCCGTAAAGTGATTTACGGACCGTAAAGTGCCATCGTCTTCCAACTATAAAAACTTCAACTTTCTGTCAAGTGTTGAAATGGTAAAATACGACTCAGAATACGGACCGTAAATTGAAATACGGCCCGTAAACTGTGATCGTAAACCACCATGACCTACAACAAACCTTTCTGTTTCTGATATGCTTAAATACGGTCATGAAGGACGGATCGTAAACCAAAATACGGCCCGTAAACTGGGTTTACGGCCACTGTACACCCCGACTACTCTTCACAAAAATCAGATTTTTAAGTTAAGTATAAGGGACCCCAAGCTCATTTTATTTCATTTCTCATCTTCACAATTCAAGAACTCTCTAGAATACTCCAAAACACCTCATCCACAAGAATTCAAGAGAATCAAAGGAAAATCAAGATCAACAACACCAAATTCATGAAATCAAGAGTGTGAAGCCTATCAAAGTTCATCTACACCAAGAAATATCAAAGGAAGTGAAATAGGGTTTTTGGCATAAAAGAGTGTTGTTGTTCAAGGCTTGTTCCAACACTACCCAAGGTAAGTTTGATGACCTTCTCATAATGATTGAAGCATTAATACATTGAAACACATGAATTATAGAAGAATGTGGTAAATGGGTCATAAGATGTGAATAGTGCCATAGTTGAATGATAGTTGGATTTCATTATGAATGTTGATGAGTTGGGAGTATAAATATGCTATAAATGACGTGTATACCATGAAGTAGGTGTGATGTATGAGAAAATGTGATGATGAGCTAAAGCCCATAAATGTGGAGAAATTGGTGAAAAATGGTGGAATGTGGTAAATGTAGATAAACGATAATTGTTGAATACAATATTACGTTGTTGTGAGTGTTTGGGAGTTAATATAGAATATGGGAAAAGTAGTATAAAAAAAGGAAGTGCTGCCCAATTTTCCCTAGAAATAGTAGCGCGTTCTTATAGTCGATTAACTAACGTAAGTGTGAATTCTCTTTTGAAGGTAGAAACGCGATATCGAAGGAGAACAAGCGAACGATAGCTTAGTTAAACGTCAAAGGTATGTGAGGCTAGTCCCTTCCTTCTAATGGCATGAATCTCATAGCATAATTTTTCCTCCTCTTCATGGGTTCCTATATTCCGGAAAGCTAAAAGCCTACATCTATGAATGGTAACATAAGAAAAGAAATATGATATGATAATACTTATTGCTCACACTCACCTTATATGTTAGTTCCTTCAAGGTGTGGCAGGATGTCAATACTTGCTCCATCATGGAATCGGGGGACCACGACCTTACGTCACCCCGATAAAGTAAAGTTGTTCTTAAGCCTTATGCATGTATTATGATAAGTATACTACGATGAGCACGTATGATGATGATTTAACACCGCGCCTAGTTGGCCGGGCAGTCACCGCTAAGGCGGGCAGCTATACGATACACCATGGCCAAATGGCATGGGCAGACACCACTAGTGGGCGGCATGACATGATACCCCGGACGCGGGAGGCCTGGACGCAGGCTAATGCTATGATTATCACACCGATCCAGTATGGACGGGCAACTTATACATTATTACACCGTACCTATATGGGCAGGCAGCTTATATACATATATTTATGCACGCATATCCTGATGATGACTATAAGTAAGTGTCACGACCCGACAAGGGGGCCGCGACGAGCACCCGGTGCTAGCCCACCCGGGCACCACTTAGCTTACACTTATTCTTGCATCTAGGTGAGCAACATCATTAATCATACATCTCTAAGTATAAATCATACTAGTCCCCTTGGACGACAACATCTTTAATCATCATAGGCATCTGTGCCACAACAATGTACATGGGCCGACGAGGCCAACAAAATGACATACAAAATATAGGCCGACAAGGCCGGACATATCTAACTATATACACGTGACTACGAGACTCTAAGAGTATAACATATCACATGAGCGGGACAGGACCACGCTATGCCCATAATTATACACACAAAAGAATAAGTACCCAAAAGCCACGGCTCCGAAAGAAATGGAGCTCTGCTATGCAATCTCTGAATAAGCAGCTATGGATCAAGTCTGTCTCCCTGCGCACCTGCGGGCATGACGCAGCGTCCACAAATAAAAGGACGTCAGTACGAAGAATGTACTGAGTATGTAAAGAATGATCAACATCGATATATAAGCATAATGAACAACATATGAAATAGCATAGGAGGGGGAGCCGATAATATCATCGTCATAGCACTTACCTGCCTTTCGTAGGACTTTCCATTTTTCATACGTATTTGTACACCTATGTCATCATCCGTATTCCATAATAGTACTCATACCATACTTGTGCTCATATTCGTATACATGTCCTTATTCGTATTCTTATACATGGTATTATCACATTCATATTCATATTATATACATAGTCATTTCATATACATAGCATTAACATAGCATACCCGACCTCATAAGATCGGTGTTTCATACATACATGGCCAACCAAGGCTCAAGGTTACTCATACCTGGCCCTACCAAGGCTTCAGGGTTATCCGTACCATCTGAAGAGGTGTGCGCGCGTTTCGTAATCGTATACATACTTTATACATATTCATATACATATATCCTACCCGACGTTATAAGCTCAGGGTGTCATTATAGCCCTTCATAGGCACATGTAAGTATAATAGCCCGTAGGCACCTTTAGCATCATTATTATTATCATCGTCATCACTATCATCATCATTTTCGCTACATCTATATCATATGCTTACTCGTCATATGGGGTGCGTAGTACAAACGTAGCACATATCGAGGATCGTGAGCTTATGAGCTCGGAGTATCAATCATTTGAATACAACATACTCACATAGAGGATTTATGAGTTTGGCCAAGGAACCATGCCTTATGAAAGAAGGGTTAGTCTTACATACCTTTTCGTCGGACTATTCTACACTTGCACGCTTCCTTCCAATGCTAGCGTCTATACCTTCATTAATATCATAACAATGGCCTGTCATTCACATTATCCACATTATCTAGATTCCTTAATTTGCCTTTAATTCACCCATATTCATGGTCATAACATCCAACTTCGTCCATTCGTCTAAAGTGTCTAGTTCATGATCTTAGTACCATTTATAATACATTCATATCACAACATAACAACATTCATAATTCAATTCAAACTATTCTTCAAAATGTCACTATTCATCATTCATGACCTACTTGACCATATTTTCTACAATCCTTGTATTTCAACTCTTCAATACCTTAAACATCATGTAAAAATCATGAATCTTACCTTAGAAGTTGTAGGAACAAGCTTTGGTTAATAATACTCCACTTTGAGCAAAACCCTAGTTTTTCTCCATTTGGATTTCTTGACCTAGATGATCTTTGATGATGTTCTTACTCTTGATTCACCTTGTTTTATGTTGTTGATCCTCAAATATCCTTGAAAACTTGTATAATAAATGTAGAGAGAGGTTTTAGAGAGAAGTGGTGTAATGTTGTAATGAAATAAAACAAGTGTTGGTCCTTTTATTTAATGACTTGCAAAATCTGTGCTGAGGTGAATAGTGGTCGTCCATCATGGTTTACGGCCCGTATTGTAGTTTACGGACGGTCTCTCGCGATCGTTTTTAACCATTTCCAGAACCAGAAGCTTTGGCTGCTTGCATGGTGATTTACGACCATGGTTTACGGGCCGTAAATCACTTTACGGTCCGTCCTCCAGGTCGTATTTTACCATTTCTCGACTGGCAGAAAATTGAAGCCTTGCATGGCAGTTTACGACATGCTAGTTTATGGACCGTATACCAGTTTACGGTCCGTCCTAGCACTTTACGACCACTAGACAGTTGCAATTCTGCAACTTCCCATATTTCTTAGACTTCTCATTTTAATCACCCACATCCATGCACATGCATTGCTCACCTTATATCTCATCTTAATTTAGCCAACTTTCTCATCTCACATCGGATACCTTCGAAATCTCGCCTAAGGTAATCAAACGTCGTATCTTGCTCATGGACATCATGCACTCATACTTATCACTAGTTCGTTCACTTACGTACCAACGGAAAAATTTTCCGAGGTGTAACAGTAAGCCAGCATGCGTTATTTCTTTTACACTTGTCAGCCAGATACAGTCATTCCATATTGATGCTTCTTGTATGTCGTTGCCTTATTTCCTTGTTTATGCCTCTCATACTCAGTACAATATTCGTACTGACGTCTGTTTTCTTTGGACGCTTTGATCATGCCCACAGGTAGACAGGGAGGAGAGCTCGACCCAGACCCGCAGTAGCTGTCAGCTGATTGAAATCACTCTTTTGTTCGGAGGTGCTTATGACGATTCTTTTGTGTACATTTGTGTATATGTATTTTTGGGCATGACGGGGTCTTGTCCCGTCCTTATGTTTAGTACTCCAATAGAGGCTCGTAGATGTGTAGTGTGGGTTAGATGGTGTTATATCCCGTATTTTGTACATTCGAATATTTCAAGATAATCGCGATAAGTTAAGGGCAAGGATATTATTTTCCTTCCGATTTTATTTTAATACACAAGTTGGTTATTAGTGGTATGGAAATATTGAGAAAGGCTAGGGGTAAAAAGGGAAAAAAACGGTCATGAAAGCCACAAGTGGTCGTGTGGCTTAAGTGGGTCCCACCCATGGCTTGGCCAATTAACTCAAGCCATGAGTGGGGGCATGTGTCCACCTTATATTTGTAGGAGCAAAGTATATATATAGATAGAGATGACATAGCAAGACATAGTCATCTTCTTCACAATTCAAGAAACTTCAAGAAAACAAATATAGAGGCATTCGACCATGGCTAGCAAAAATTGATGCCATAAAAATTGATCAAAAAATAATTTTCTTCTAGTATTCCAACCAATTGGAAGGCCCTTATTAACGTGGAGTTGTTGTTGGAGGAATCAAAGCATTCATTTGTGCAACTCATAAACCCTAGCCAAGTTGAGAAGTTAAAGGATAAAGGTAAGATTTAATCTCCTTTTCTATGTGTTAGGGATGATTTGTGAGTGTTGTAGTATGTCGAAATGGATGAAATTCATGAAATATGTGTGTGTAGGTTGTGGCCGAATAGGGGTTGTGTTGGTAAGATGTGATGAATTGATTTTATTTAGTATTTTTGGTTGTTATTGTTGTGGATTCCATGATGAAAATGAAGGTTTGATGGCTTAAAATGAAGTTGTAATCGTTGTGGGTTGTTGTAGAAGTTAATGTGACGTTAGCATGGTTTCTGATATTTGTATGAATGATGTTGTTAACGTGTGGTTGTTGGTATAATTCATGAACTTGGAAGCGAGGAATGTGTTGTTGTTGTTCTTATTGAGTTTGGAAGATTGTTAGTTGGGTTGTTGTGGTTAACTTGAAGGTAAATTAAATGCCGTCGAATTATGTAGAAAGGGTTGCTAACGTTAGAATGCATTTTGAATTAATTTTTGAAGTTGTTAATGTGGTTGTTGGTATTGTTGTTGATGATTTGGCCGACTTGAATTCTCGGGGTTGGTAGAAATTATAAGGGAAATGCTGCCCAAATTTCTGTAGGTGAATTGCTAGCTTAGAATCAGATTCCTAAACACCTATAGCTAATGTTTGCTATCTTCTGACGTTGTTGTGATCTTGGAAAAGCCGAGACTTAAGTTCAGATTAGCTTAGAAAGCGGGCAAGGTATGTAAGGCTTACCCTTTCTTTCTTTTGGCATGTCCTAGAGCTAAGTAAGGTATGACACGCATCTTAAGCGGGCAAGGTATGTAAGGCTTACCCTTTCTTTCTTTAATTCCGAGCTTGTTTACGATTCTTATTCACTTCTTGACACGGGCATACTTGGTATAGTCGAGCCTATTGTATGATTGAATAATGAGCAGAGCATAAAGAGTCCCTATTCCAAAAAGGGTTCTATAAGGATTAATGTCCCTAGCCTTCATAGGCGGCCTCGGATTGCTTTGAAACGTTCGTCGAGGTTTCTGTAATGAATAACGTCCATAACTTTCTTATGCTAACTCGGATTAACTCGAAACGTGTTTATGATCCTTCAAGTGTTGATTAGTGTACTTACCTATTGAGTCCTAAAAATTAATTTATATGCATATGGTTTCTCACTACTCTGCTCGTGCGTGTCGTCATTACTTCCTTCACTGAGTCCCGGGCCAGGACACGTTCTCGTGCGCACTCCAATGCATTGTTCACTGAGTCCCTCACTAGAGGGACGGGACACGTTATATGTATATGTATATGATGATATGATGACATGATGATATGATGATACGGGGATGGCGGCCAGGACGGCATATGATGACTCTATTCACCGAGTCCCTCACTAGAGGGCCGGGACACGTTATATATATATGATATATGATGTTGACATGCATGACTTTATTCACTGAGTCCCTCACTAGAGGGCCGGGACACGTTATATATATATATATATATATATATGATATATGATGATGATATGCATGACTTTCATTTCATAAGGCAAGTGTATTGATGTTTTTAAAAGTCATACTTGATTCTGGCAAATCCCTATTTTAGTTATGATCCTCTTTATTGTATTTCATTCCTTACATGCTCAGTACATATTCCATACTGACCCTCTTTTTCTTCGGGGGCTGCGTTTCATGCCCGCAGGTACAGACGCTCGTTGTGGTGACCCGCCAGCCTAGGACATCCATTCTACTACTTTGAAGTGCTCCCTTGTTCCGGAGCCTATACTTTTGGTGCAGATCCTTCTGTTGTGAATATGTATATATATGTCTAATTAGGGTACGGTGGGGCCCTGTCCCGCCATATGACACTGTTGTTACTCTTAGAGGCCTGTAGACATGTATGTGGGTCATAGGTGGTTAATGTCCAGTTATGTTAGTATGGTTTACGTTTGGCATTTCCCTACACTGCGACAGCCTGACCGGCTTGTGTGTGATATTATACGTGACAGTTTTAGACAACGTTTTGTCTTGCATTTATAAAAGCCCTTAATATGATAAACGCAAGTATGATAAGTGTCCATCTGGTTGAGTCGTGACAGTACAAGTTGAACGATAGATAGTATGATTAGGGGTGCTCGGTAGCCAATACTGGGTACCTGTCATGGCCCTCTGGTTGGGTCGTGACAGATGGTCTCACGAAATGCTATTATATGTACATATTATTTTGATGGCCAAGAGGCATATGTATATAAAGGTATTTACGTTTCCATATAAAATATGATTTTCCTCCAATTTGAGTATAAAGTTGATAAAAGCGCATTAAATGAGTAAGACGAGTAGTAGAACGAGCGGTGCTCGGTGACTAGCCCCGGGTACCCGTCGCGGCCCCTAGCTGGGTCGTGACACTTGATCCATAGCTTTATTACTCAGGGACTACATAGCGGAGTTCTATTTCATTCGGAGATATAGCTTTTGGTATTTATTCTTTTGTGTACATATTTATGGGCATGGTGGGGTCCTGTCCCACCTATATGATATGACATACTCTCCTTAGAGGCTCGTAGACATGGTATATGGTTAGGTGTATTTAGCCTTGTCGACCTATATTTTGGATATCATTTTGTTAGCTTGGTCGGCTTATGTACATCTATATGGGCATTGTTATTGATGGTGATATATATGTATTGTTGCCCAATGGAATTAGTATGAATAATGGATGGAAAGTATGATTTAGCTATGTGGCTCACCTAGATGTAAATGTGAAAGTATGATAAGAGGTGCCCGGGTGGGTTAGCACGAGGTGCCCGGGTGGGTTAGCACTGGGTGCCCGTCGCGGCCCTCCGGTTGGGTCGTGACAAAATCTCAGTGCGAAAATGCCTAAAATCCCCAGAGTTTAACTGTTCATGAGCAACTACATAGTGAATCGATACATTAAATCTCAAAACTCAATTTGTGTGGAAGATAGAAGAGAAAAAACAAAGGTAAGAAAAGAGTCCACAGTGCCGCGAACTAGTCAAGCAGCTCCCCATGAATCTCTAAAGTCATCTCCTAAAGCTCGCTCTCGGGCTCCACTAGTGCAAGGGTAGGTATTTATAAAAAAAAGTGCAACAAGTGAAGCATGAGTACGCGCGAGGGTTGACTTCAAACTAGTTACTTAAACAACCTATGTAGACAATGTATAATCTTGCAAGATAACATGAGTAAACACCATAAGAAGAATAAGCGACGGTTTTAACTATGCCCAAGTATATCATATAATATGATATGCAAGCAACATGAGTCAAAATCAAATATACATTATAAAGACTTCACCTTTACTCATAACCAGTGCTCCCTGCACTACTATGCATACACCGCCGATGGTACTCGGATTATGCAATGACTCTAAAGGGATGGATTCATGTCCACACACTATATTCGTTGACACCAAGTCGTGAATTACATCAGACTCATCAACTCAACTAATATCAGGTGGAAGTATGATGCCTGACACCCAGGTTGCAGACCGCATAGATTCATTAGCTCGACCACTAACACCCAAGTTGTGGATCACACCAACTTATCAACTCAACATATGTATAAAATGTGAATCGTATATGCAAGAAATTAGATATATGTATAGTGCATGATTAAACAATTTAAATTATGTAATGTGACATACATGCGATTCATAATATTACACTTGCATCTATATAAAACATTACCTCTAGCATGAGAGTATGCTCAATTAGTCACGCATCAAGTAAAATTTGTAAACTAGACATGACATCCCATAATACCCCAACATAGAAATCTCGATATCCGCGTATGGACTCGTCACCTTGTATATACGTCACCCCGTATACATAATATGTTACAAACCAGTCAATTTGGGAAACATTTCCTCATTGAGGTAAAAGCCTTAAGTTACCTCGGTCTGAAGCAACTCTAGCCTTCCTGAACCGCCTTTACTTGGCTCGAAGCCTCCAGATAAGCTCAATCTATACAAAATATTATTATACGAGGTTAAACGAATCCAACGATGCCCATATTGTAAAATTTTACTAAGTCGAAGCCAAAATCGATCAAAATAGATGGAGAGGTCTGCGTACACCCAACGATGATTCACTCCTCGTCCATGGGGATCTCCTGATATACAATGCCAAAACAACTCTTTTCTCCCTGCCTACGTCATTAATTAATTTCATAAAATTAAGGATTCCTGTTCTGTTTTGATGACAGCTTATGGGAGTACTAAATATGGAAGCATTCGTCCGAGAGAGGAAAATCACGGTCCTCTAGTTGAGAAATTAAGTTGAGAAAATAACTACATTAACATTAGCTACCGATCCACAGTCATATTTCGTGTTTTAAGACATTAAAGATGATTAATTAATTTCTAATTATAGAACATATTAGATCATCACAAAATCTCCCAACGTGAAATGAATTTATCAATAACTCCTTTAGGAGAACATGAATAAGAAATTTCTTTCAACATTAAATATCTACAGAACAATACTTCAACCTTGGTAAAAGAAAGATAAACAAATACTTACAAAATTTAGCGAAGAGGACAAAATAAATAGAAAGAAAAATTTTAAAGCTGGCAATTTAAGATGATTACGCGGGGATTATGATAAGAGCTGAGAAATGATTGCTCTTGCAGCCACTATAAGGTACTCCCATCATATCAAAATTAGTGTTGCTTTACCACATTTTACGCCTAAATATAATGTATAGTCTACCAAAACACTAATATTTATTAAATGTTTCTTGAAAATTAAACACTATTATAAAGAATAATTTTTTAATATAAGGGTATAGTTGAAAAGAATTACTTTATTCTTTTCAACTTGTTTGTCTGATTTTGACTTGGCGCGGAATTTAAGAAAGTAAAGAAGACTTATGAATCATGTGGTTTTAACCTATGTAGAATGTACCAAAAGACCCTTTAATCTTGTGATCTTAAACATGTCATGTGGAAAGTTGAAGTTAATGAGTTGTCGAAAAAGGAAGATATATTCTTTTTAAAACAGACTAAAAAAGAAAGTAAGACAAACAAAATGAAACGGAGGGAGAACTAACTTTCGTCTTGAATTCCTAAAGCAACTATTATTTTGAGATAATTTTTTTTCTAAAATGACACTTATTTTGGGATCTATAATATGTTACACCTCGGAAATTTCCCTGTGAACGTACAATGAATAGACTAACGAAGAATACGAGTATACGATGTTTTAATCAGAAGGGAATGACGTTTGACGACCCTAAGTAAGATTTCAAAGGCAATGGGAATAAGAGATAGGTTATTCTCCACAATGACTAATTATAGGTTCTAAAGACGTGAAAGTTGCAGATTTGCTGTCACGACCCGACTCGGGGCCGCGACGGGCACCCGGTGCTAACCCACCCGAGCACCCTCTTAGCTTACTCTTATACTTACATCTAGGTGAGCCACATAATCATACATATTTCCATTCATTCGTCAACGAGTCCCAATTGGACAACAGTACATTTATATCACCATAGTCCTCTATGCCACATCAATGTACATGGGCCAACGTGGCCGACAAAAATGATACACAAAACATAGGCCGACAAGGCCGGACATGTCTAACAATATACACATGACTACGATCCTCTAGGAAGAGTATAACACATCACATGAGCGGGACAGGACTGTTATATCCCGCAATTTTGCATATTCAAAAACAAAATTAAATTGAAATAATTGTGACAAGTGAAGGACAAGGTCATATTTTGATTTTGTTCAATATAAAAGTTGTTCATGGAAAATATTGGTGTGGAAATATGGGAGGAGGCCAAGGGCGAAATTGGAATTTCGGAAATTAGTTTCGGGAATTACAAATAAGATCCGTAAATTAATTGGGCTCAAGAAAGATGGAAAAAAATTGAGGCCCAAGAGTTGAGGGGCCATAGTGCCAAGGCCCAAGCCCATGGAATTTAATTTTATCCATGTGATAAATATGAAAAAGGGCCATAAACTTCTTCATTTTTCAAGAACTTTCAAGAAAGAGAATGGAGAGCCAAGAACAAGGGGCCATTTCGGCCAAGAGAGGGAGAAGATGAAGATCAAAAATCTTGATCAAAAAAATTATTTCTTTTAGTATTCCTACTAATTAAAGGGTCCTCTTCAACGTGGTATAATTGTTGAAACAAGAGAACCACTCTTTGTCACAAAATCACAACCCTAGCTAAGTGAGGAAGTTGAAGAAGAAAGGTAAGATTTTATCATCTTTTATATGTTATGAAGGGTTTGTTTACGTTGTAGTATGTGGAAATGGATAAAATTCATGGAAATATGGATGCTGGAGTCTTGGCCGTGTGGTATGTGTGTTGTGTAGGAAGAATGAATAAATTTCTATGTAGCAATTTGATTGTTGTTAATATGTATTCTATGAGGAGAATGGGGACTTGGTGGTTTAAATTGATGTTGGAATGATTAAGGGCTGATTTGCAAGTTAATATGATCTTGGTGTCGTTTCTTTAATTGTAAGAATAATATTGTTAAAATATGTGTTGTGAAGATAGTTCATGAATTTGGAAGCAAGAAATGCATTAAAAATTTGTTTCTAGGGAAGTTGGAGAGTTTTTGGGTGGATTATGGTTTGGTTGAACTTTTGCATAATTTGTAGAATAATGGAAAATGTTCTTGAATTGTATTTGAATGGTCTTGAATTAGTGAATAAACATAAAAACGTTGACGTTAGTTTGATAGTGTGAAGTTGGGATGGAAGTTGTTGAATTATGTAGAAAAGAAGACTATTTATATTATAATGTATTTTGCGATGACGGTTGATGTTGTTGGTATTGTTGGGTTGTTGTTGTTGATATTTTGGGCCGAGATGATTCTCGGGGGCGTTGAATTTACAGGGGAAATGCTGCCGAAATTTCGGTAGACAATATGAATTTAAGCTTGAAACTTACATTTGGCAACTATGACCAATTGTAGATTTTGGACGAAACGGGGATTGAGTTTGGACGAGCGTAAGGCGCAAGTGAGGTATGTAAAGCTATCCCTTTCCTTCTCTTGGCATGTCCTAGGTGTACTAGATTCAGATTTGAGCCTCGTAGGTTATTTTGGTCATGGGAATGCGAGTCTGAATTTTTGGTACTATTCATTCAGCACAATTGAATTATAGCCCTTAAGTTTTGTTGGAAAACTGTTCAAACATCCATAACCCGTACAGACGTGATAGGCTCGCTTTGAAACCTTCATGGATGACTCCATAGAGTCCAATATTTGTAATTTATATCCGCCACCTCGACTTGACCCGAGGTGGGCCCACAAGTTCCGAAACTTCCTTCGTTGTCTCACTTGAGCTATTTTTGTATGATATAAAAGTAAGACTTTCGTCTATGAATCTAATACTCCGTTTGATTCGTTCCATAAGTCATTGGAAAGCTCCTTAATGTGAATATCCTGATGTGAGCATGTAATTCGATATAAGGAGTCTGCTATGAGTAATCTAATATAAGTATGTTGATAGAAATATCCTGACACAAGTAATCTGATATAAGTATCCGAAATAAGTATTCGGTTATAAATAATCCGTTACGAATATCCTGATAATACATTCGATTCTTTCATCGGGTTTTAATTTATGTGCACCTAGTTTCTTACTACTCCGCTCGTATATATGCTATGATCCATTTCACCGAGTTCCGGGCCGGTATGTATCGTGCGTATGGTTCGCCGGGTCCTTTGTCTAGGGGTCGGGTTCCATGTATGTATTTCTGAAGTATGAGGTGTCCGGCTCCGGGGTACTGTGGTATATGTCCGTCCCCGGTTGCCGTGTATATGGAGTATGATGTGTTCGGTTCCGGAGTATTGTGGTATATGTCCGTCTCCGGTTACCGTGTACGGTTCTGGGGTACTGTGGTATATGTCCGTCCCTAGTTACTGTGTATATGGATTATGATGTGACTGGTTCTCGGGTTCTCGTGGTATATGTCCAGTTCCCGAGATACCGTGTACATGTTATGAAATCTTCTGGAGCATGATGTGTTATGGCGCCAGAGAGGGGAGTGGCGACCATGTTCCTGCGCCCTTTGCATGACTTTGGTATGCATCAGTTATGGTTGAAAAGTAAGTATTCTGATATTCTGGATAAGCTACTTGCCTTCGGTATTTTTCTAATATACGATTTTTGTATACATGAATCTATTCACCGAGTCCCTCACCAAGGGCCGGGGCACGTTGTATGTATGTGTGATGCATGATTCTGACATGTGTGATTTATGTTTGGAAAGTAATAAATTTGGTTATTGACCGCTGGACCCCTGACCGCGGTATGTGCGACATTGACCGCTGGACTCCTGACCGCGGTATGCCGCACTATGTGATATTGACCGCTGGACCCCTGACCACGGTATCTGCGACATTGACCGCTGGACTCCTGATTGCGGTATGTCGGGATTGGGATGTTAACCGCTGGACTTTTGGCCGCGGTAATTGTGTGTTTGATTTTCTGTGTGTATGAGACG
Organism: Lycium barbarum; assembly: GCF_019175385.1. Taxonomy (NCBI): domain Eukaryota; kingdom Viridiplantae; phylum Streptophyta; class Magnoliopsida; order Solanales; family Solanaceae; genus Lycium; species Lycium barbarum. Next base: position 38,636,081 of record NC_083342.1, on the reverse strand, counting down.
GAAATGTTTTTTTTCAAAAGAAAGCAAAGCATTTCGGCATTTTGATTGCCGTATTTGTCTTCCGGAACCTCTTATGTATGATTTGTACGTCAGATGCAACACTTTGGTATTCTGGTTATTGTGCTCACCTTCTGTACATTTTACTTCGGTTATGGCTTCATTTTTTTGGTGTTTCATGCCTTACATGCTCAGTACATATTCCGTACTGACCCCCTTTCTTCGGGGGCTGCGTTTCATGCCGCGCAGGTACTCCCAGATGAGTTGAAGATATTATGGAAGATGTTCCAGCGAAGATGGCAAGCTCCATTTGCTCCCGGAGAACTGCCGAGTCAGAATATATGTGTTAAAGGTTCTGTTAATGTTAGAGACTTTGCAGACAGAGTCGTGGGTATGGTATGTCGGTTTAGTAAGCGGCTCCATCAGCCGATGTGTCGTTTTGTATCACGTTATAAAGTCCGTATGATTACAGATTTGTTTGACTTGAAAGCTACAAAATATATATATGTTTCAGTAAGTTTTACTGTGTATTACATTCTATTTGATTAAAAGTCCGGAAAGATTATGTATGAAATGAAAGTCTGTGGGTTCGCTCGGCTCCGGATATGGGGTCGGGTGCCCATCACACCCTATTGGGATTAGGGTGTGACAAGGACCCCGCTATGCCCATAAATATATACACAAAAGAATAAGTACCCAAAAGCTATGGCTCCGAAGAAAATGGAGCTCCGCTATGTAATCTCTGAATAAGCAGCTATGGATCGAGTCTGTCACCCTGTACACCTGCGGGCATGACGCAGCGTCCACAAACAAAAGCACGTCAGTACAAAGAATGTACTGAGTATGTAAAGCATGATTAACATCAATATAGAACCATCATAGACGATATATGAAGTGGCATAGGAGGGAAGACAATAGTATCATCGTCATGGCACTTACCTGCCTTTCATAGGAACTTTCCATTTCTCATGCGTATTTCATAATAGTGCTCGTATTCGTATACATGCCCCGATTCGCATTCCTATACATAGTCTTTTCACATTCATGTTCATATTATATACATAGCCATACACTTATATACATACATAGCGTACCCGACCATAAGGTTCGGTGTTTCATACGTACTTGGCCAACCAAGGCTCAATGTTATTTCTACCTGGCCCTACCAAGGCTTCAGGGTTATTCGTACCATCTGCAGATGTGTGCACGCGTTACGTAATCATATACATACATATATATATATATATATATATATATACATCCATGTACATGTATTCTACCCGGCATTATAAGCTCGGGGTGTCATTATAGCCCTTCATAGGCACATGTAAATATAATAGCCCGTAGGCACCTTTAGCATCATTATTATTATCATCGTCATCACTATCATCATCGTTTTCGCTACATCTCTATCTTATACTTACTCGTCGATGGGGTGCGTAGTACATTCGTAACATGTATCGAGGGTCGTGAGCTTATGAGCTCGGAGTGTCAATCACTTGAATACAACGTACTCATATAGAGGATTTAAGAGTTTGGCCAAGGAACCATGCCTTATGAAAGAAGGGTTAGCCTTACATACCTTTTCGTCGGACTATTCTACACTTGCACGCTTCCTTCCAATGCTAGTGTTTATACCTTCATTAATATCATAACAATGGCCATTAGTCATTCACGTTATCCACATTATTTGGATTCCTTAATTTGCCTCTAATTTACCCATATTCATGGTCATAACATCCAACTTCGCCTATTCGTCTAAAGTGTCTAGTTCATGATCTTAGTACCATTTATAATGCATTCATATCACCACACAACAACATCCATGATTCAATTCCAATTATTCCACAAAATGTCACTATTTATCATTCATGACCTACTTGACCATATTTTCTACAATCCATGTATTCCAACTCTTCAATACCTTAAACATCATGTAAAAATCATGAATCTTACCTTAGAAGTTGTAGGAACAAGCTTTGGTTAATAATACTCCACTTTGAGCAAAACCCTAGTTTTTCTACATTTGCATTTCTTGACTTGAATGGTATTTAATGGCTTGCTTACACTTGCTTCACTTGTTTATGTTGTTGGTGACTTATAACCCTTGAAAACTTATGAAATAAATGTAGAGAGATGATTCTAGAGAGAAGTGGTGTAATGTAGAAATGAAATAAAACAAGTCTTGGTCCTCATATTTAATGAATTGAAATTCTGTGCTGAGGTGTACAGTGGTCGTCCATGGAGGTTTACGGTCCGTATTCCAGTTTACGGACCGTCCCTCGTGGTCGTCTTTAACCTTAAGCAGAACCAGAAACTTTGGCTGCATGCATGGTGATTTACGACCATGGTTTACGGGCCGTAAATCACTTTACGGTCCGTCCACCAGGTCGTATTTTACCACCTCTCAGCTGTGCAGAAAGTTGAAACCTTGCATGGAAAATTACGACTGCCAGTTTACGGACCGTATTCCATTTTACGGTTCGTATTTTGCACTTTACGACCACTTGGCAGTTTTGCCAACTTTCAACTTTTCACATTTCTCAACTTTTCATTCTAATCATTCTCGTCCATATACGCACATTGCTCATGAAACATTATACACTCGCACTCCTCGCACACATCACTAGTTCGTTTACTTGCGTACCAACGGGGAATTTTCCGAGGTGCAACATTCTTCCCCCCTTAGGAACATTCATCCTCGAATGTTAAAGTCTCGGGGAATTCTACAAAAATTTTGCCAAAGTTCCCCTTATAATATGGCGCTACCATCCTGCCACAACAACCCATAATATCGATGCCACACAGGGCCACAACGTAACAACATAAAAATTTTGGCCACACAGGACCCAAAAGCATAAAAGGAAATATACATACCTTATGATCTTGACGTCTCATCTTGGGCTTCTTCCACGGGCTGAAATAAATGTGGGTATTTAGATCGCATACTTTCTTCTGCTTCCCATGTCATCTCCTCTCGATTGCTATTCCTCCACAGAACTTTAATTGAGGCCACTTCCTTGTTCCTAAGCCTCCGTACTTGCCTGTCTAATATGGCAATGAGTACTTCTTCATAAGTCAATTTCTCTGTCACTTGCATATCATTCACTGGGACGATCCTGGTGGGATCTCCAACACATTTTCGAAGCATCGAGACATGGAATACTGGATGGACTGGCTCTAATTCCGGAGGTAGATCTAACTCATAGGTCACTTTTCTTATTTTGCGCACAATCTCATATGGTCCAATATACCGGGGACTGAGCTTCCCCTTTTTGCCAAATCTCATAACGCCTTTCATTGGCGACACTTTCAAGAATACCCAATCCTTAACTTGGAACTCTAAGTCCCTTCGACGATTATCCGCATAGGACTTCTGGCGACTTTGAGCCGCTAACAACCGATCTTGTATGAGCTTGACTTTCTCTATAGCTTGCTGGACCAAATATGGCCCTATCAACTTGGCCTCTCCAGTTTCAAACCACCCAATCGGGGATCTACACTTTCGCCCATATAAAGCCTCATACGGTACCATTTGAATGCTAGAATGATAACTGTTATTGTAAGCAAACTCAATGAGTGGCAAATGGTCATCCCAATTTCCTCCAAGGTCTATCATACATGCTTGTAACATATCCTCGAGAGTCTAAATAGTGCGTTCAGCTTGCCCATCGGTCTGTGGGTGAAATGCCGTGCTTAGGCGCACTTGGGTCCCTAGACCCTCTTGGAACGATCTCCAAAACTTGGTTGTAAACTGGGTCCCTCTATCGGAGATAATAGATACTGGAACGCCATGGAGTTTCACTATCTCTTTAAGATAAAGCTTCGCATAATCTTCTGCCACATAGGTCGTCCTGACCGGTAAGAAATGAGCTGACTTTGTGAGTCTATCCACAATCACCCATATGGAATCATACTTACGTCGAGAACGGGGTAACCCTGTAATGAAATCCATATTAATCACTTCCCACTTCCAAGTTGGGATTTCTATAGCTTGCAATAATCCACTCGGCTTTTGGTGTTCAATCTTCACTTGTTGGCAATTAGGACACTGAGCTACGAATTCCGCTATATCTTTCTTCATTCCATTCCACCAGTACATAGACTTAAGATCATAATACATTTTCGTCGCTCTGGGGTGTACGGAGTAACGGGAACAATGAGCTTCCCTCAATATTTGGTGACGTAGACCTACCACATCGGGAACACATAACCTGCCTCGACATCGGAGAACTCCGTCTTCTGAAATATCAAATGATGACTCCTCCTTCTGAGGGAGTGTATCTCTGTACTGCATTAGCATGAGATCCTCATATTGTCGCTCTTTTACTTCCGCTACTAGCGATGAAACTGCTGAATTCTGAATAGTAGCTCTGCTGCTACATGAGTCCACTACTCGGACTCCTAGGCTCGCTAACTGTTGAAGCTCACAGGCCATCTCTTTCTTTTATGGTCGTACATCCCTTAGACTCCCCATGGATCTGCGGCTAAAAGCGTCAGCCACAACGTTAGCCTTTCCGGGGTAATACAAGATATCAACATCATAATCCTATAGCAACTCCAACCATCGTCGTTGTCGCAAATTCAACTCTTTCTGCTTGAAGATATACTGAAGGCTCTTATGATCTGTATAAACATCCACGTGGACACCATATAAATAATGTCGCCATATCTTTAATGCATGGGCCACTGCGGCTAATTCTAAATCATGGGTCGGGTAATTCTGTTCATGTTTTCGCAATTGCCTAGAAGTGTACGCAATCACCTTGTCGTGTTGCATCAGTACACAACCTAGCCCGACGCCTGAAGCATCGCAATAAACAACATACCCTTCCAATCCTTCTGGAAGTGTCAAGACTGGGGCAGAAGTCAATCTATCTTTCAACTCTTGGAAGCTACGCTCGCAGGCATCTGTCCATTGGAACTTAGCTGACTTCTGAGTCAACTTTGTGAGCGGTGCAGAAATAGAAGAGAAACCTTCAACAAATCTTCTGTAATAATGTCACGACCCGGCTAGGGGGCCGCGACGAGGACCCAGTGCTACCCCACCCGAGCACCCCCTTATCGTACATAACATAACATCTAGGTGAACCATAAGTCAATTCGTGCTTTTCTTATCGTTAATCATATTGATCCCATTAGACGACCATCATCATTTAACATATCCTAGGCATCTGTGCCACATCATAAGTACAAGGCCGACGTGGCTAACAAAAGATATACAAAACATGGGCCGACATGGCCGAACATCTCTACCCACATACACATGACTACGAGCCTCTAAGAGTATGACATATCGTATGAGCGGGACAGGACCCCGCTATGCCCATAATTATATACACAAAAGAATAAGTACCCAAAAGATACGGCTCCGAAAAAAATGGAGCTCTGCTATGCAATCTCTGAATAAGCAGCTATGGATCAAGTCTGTCTCCCTGTGCACCTGCGGGCATGACGCAGCGTCCACAAACAAAAGGACGTCAGTACGAAGAATGTACTGAGTATGTAAAGCATGATCAACATCAATATAGAAGCATAATAGATATCATATGAAAATAGCATAGGAGGGGAGACAGTAATATCATCATCATCATGTCGCTTACTTGCATACATCGCCATTCGTATCCCATAATAATACTCGTACCATACTTGTGCTCATATTCGTATACATGTCCTTATTCGTATTCTTATACATAGTTTTATCACATTAATATTCATATTGTATACATAGTCATTTCATATACATAGCATTTACATAGCATACCCGACCTCATAGGATCGGTGTCTTATACATGCTTGGCTGTTATGTCCCGTATTTTCGTATAACGGGAAATCAAGAAAGAAAGAAGACTTGTGTGCGTTGAGGAAATATTTTGATTTTGGTGAATATGAACATGTTGGTTATGGAGTCATAAATGTTAAGACCTCGGGGAAGGCCGAGGGTAAATTTGGAATTTCGGAAATTTGTTTCGGGAATTACAAAACGAGGCGTTTAGTGAATTGGGCCAAGAAAAATGCAATACAAAAATTGAGGCCCAATTGAGTATTGGCCGGCCCAAAGGAGAAAACCCAAGTCCATTTCATTAAGGTCATGTGCTATGCACATGACCTATAAGTGGATATATATGATTTAGGCTTGGCCTTATCAAGACCATAACAAGAAAAAAATCAAAGAACACAAAGTTAGGGGGTTTCGGCCACTAGAGAGAAAAAGAAGGAAAAATTTCCAACCTTGGTTGTTGTTTCAAAAATCTTGAGTTTTACATAGTGGTGAAGTGCTCAAGACGCTCTCCGACGTGATACAATTAGTTCGGAGAAAGAGCGACGTTTGCGGCAAGGCGGAAACTCAAGAAAAAGGTAAGATTTTTATGTTTTAATGATATGAAATGGATGTATATGTGTTGTTGATTGAATTAGTGTGAAGATTTTGGAATGGGGTTGTGTTTGTGCATGGTGTGTGTGTGTATAAAGGGTGTGTTTGGCCGAAAGTGAGGGAGGTGAAAGGCCTAAGAATTTGAGCTTGTTTAGTTTGAATAATGTGTTGTTGTGGTCATTATGTTGTAAAGGATTGATTAAGGAATTGAGTTGGTATTAGAAAATAATTTTTGACGTTATCGGAAAGTGTATACCCTTGGTATATTTGTGTATATCATAGTATATTTATGATACTAAAGACTTTGAATATGATTCATGGTTGATGAAAATGAGTTTGGAATGAAACGACGCAAATTAGAACGTTCGTCGTAACTTTTGGTGTTTGAATGAAAATTGGAAAGTAGTGAACTTTGGGGATGCTTGTATGCGGTTTGGAACTTGTTTGTTATGTAATGGAATAATCTTGAATGAATGAATACAATAATGTGGATATAAGTTGAAATTGTGAAGTTTGGAAATAGGATTACCAACTTATGAAATAAGGTGCAATTGTGAAGTTAGTGTGTTTGATTGTGATTCGTATTGTGTAATGATGTTTGGGTTGTTGTTGTTGTTGTATTTTGAGCCGAGCTAAGTCTCGGGGGTGTTTGATTTATAGGGGAAGTGCTGCCGAAATTTTGGTAGCCAAGTTTAGCCCCAAAGATGAATATGTTAATTCTCATGAATAGTAACTGGTAAAAGTGACCATTTGCAGTTTCTGGACGAAACGGGAACTGCGATTTGAGGAGCGTAAGGCGCCAACCAGGTATGTAAAGCCTACCTCTCATTCTTTTGGCATGTCCTAGACCTACTAGGTAAATTTCAGAATCTCGGGAATAACTTTGCTCTCGGAAATCGAGGTTCAAGTTCAAGCACTATTCATTCAGCGCGATTGAAACCTTTTGGTCCCATTTGGGTAAAAGAACGCTCGTACCTCCATAACTTGTGCTGTTGAGTCCGAAACTCTTCGAAACTTTTGTAAATGACTATATGTTGAGTTCGATAAATTATTTTTGATATGCATATGGTTTCTGCACTACTCTGTTCGTGCTGTCTGCTATGATTTCGCTCGTCGGTACCCGGGCCGACTTTGTGATCGTGCGCACTATGTTATATTCGGGAGTTATGATGTGTTACGGTTTTCGAGGCCTCGCCATAGGGCCGGTTACCGTTTATGGAGTTATGATGTGATATGGCATTTGATATGTTCTGATGATATGATGTGTGTGTGATATGATGTGTCTGGAGATTGTACGGAGATTTGAAAACTTCTGGAGCTATGATGTGTTGTGGCACCAGCGTCGGGGGGTGACCACGTTCCTAAACCCTATACATGATTTGATTTGCATTTGTACGTTCGCCTCCCGCACAGGTTTGCTTTGTTGCGATAACGGTGTGTTTGTTCCTTCTGACTCCCGCTGTGTTTGTGATTTCTGTACCCTCTGCTTTACATACTCAGTACTTCTCCCGTACTGACCCCCGTTTCTTCGGGGGCTGTGTTTCATGCCCGCAGGTACAGAAGCTCGTCTGGGTGGTCCTCCGATTTAGGCTACTCAGTCTGCTGTGTTGGAGAGCTCCCCTTGATCCGGAGCCTACTTTTGGTACATATCTTTTGTTGTGTCTGTATTCTGCATACTTGGATGAGTGGGTACGGCGGGGCCCTGTCCCGTCCTATGTTCATATGTCTTATGTTCTGTTTGTCTAGAGGCCTGTAGTCAGATTTGTGGGTCGTGGGTCCGGTGTGTTCGCATGTGAGTCAGTTTTGTGTTCTTAAGCGGCCCGTACACTACTATGGCCAAGTCGGCCTCTGATTGTGTATGTATGTGTATGCTTCTGGGGGCGATGTGCATTCCGCCACCCTTCGGATGTGTGTGTGTGAAAATTTGGCGATGTATTTTCCGCCTCTTTTCTGATTTGTGATTTGTTTGATTTGTACGGGCGACTGCTTAGGATGAGTGTTCGGTAGATGTCTGATTACGATGTTGAATTTGAGTATCGTATATTGTGTTTGGACGAGTCTGATTATGATGATCTGGGTGTGAGTTCGTTTGGGGTGTCCCAGTAGTGCACCAGTCGCGGCCCACGGGGCTGGGTCGTGACAAAAGTGGTATCAGAGCGGTTTGTCCTCGGAATGTCTATAGGCCGTGTCTAGTAGAGTCTTGTTTATCGATGTGTTGTGCACCACATCTATAGACGGGAAGCTACAGGGCATTTAGGATGTTACCCTTCTTTGTATTCTCAGATCGTGCGATAAAGCTGTATGATTAGAATGATTCTCCCTTACGAATTGCTGTTCCTACAGCAAGGCTCCAGGGAGCAGGAGTGTCGGTATTTGGGGAAAGATGATTCTGACCCTCTTCCTGCAGGTGATTGTAGGTTGGTGAAGGATGAAGAGGACGGCGTCTGACGATGAGGATGGGGGTGCCAAGAAGGCCCCCAGGCTGTCACCAGGGCCAAGTAGGCAGGGCCCCAGTTACTCGATCGAGACGGATCCTTCGGAGGATTCCCCGGAGGATAGCTATGACACGGATCCGTCGGAGGACCCCTCTACGATTCCTCCAGAGTCTCCGATCCCTGGGGCGGAGCATCCCGTGGAGGATGGCTATGACACAGATATCTCGGAGGGTCTGGCAATGACCCCTCCGGAGCTTCTTACCTCCGCGGAGGAAGATAGTGATGAGGCAGACCCATCGGAGCATTCTTCTGGGACGACGCAGGAGGATATTTTCGAGTATGCACGAGCTCTGGTTATTAGGGAGGACCGTGATAGCCCGGCCACCTCGGAGAGTGCTATGGATTTCTCCGGTTCTTGGCCTGGGTCGCCCGTGAGCCGGGATTTGTCTGACCGTCCGTACCCCTCCGATTCAGATGCAAGTGATAATGGAGACCAGATAGCCAGGGAGCAGACAGACGTGGATGATAGTGGACATACCTCTCACGGCAGCTCCCCAGGTCAGACCCGATATTGATTATTTATAAGTGTATGAGTTTTTAGAATTTTCTATATGTGTATGTTATTCGCGAAACGTTGTTCTATGAAGACGACGAAAATTTAAAGGAATTAGAGATCTAGTGACCCAAGGTAAGGGTGACTAAATGTCCCCACCGTCCGAGTGATTTTGGAAATTCTGGAGGAAGGTAAACAGGAAAGTGCCTCCGATGCCGTTTGAGTTGGGCACGTGTGGTAAGTGTCGACGACGTTATAATTCTCATTTGAAGTTATTGGCCCTGTGTGGCTGCGTTACGACATGATATGGTATATATGTGAGTATATGTGTGTTAGCCCTGTACGGCGTGATTGGTATTTCTGGTGTACAGGTTTCAGACAGTAAGAAATACAGAGGAAACTCTGCCCAAATTTTTCCAGAAGTATGGAAGTAAATATGTAGACTAAGTACAAAAGGCCCCGCGATACCTATCGGACTTTAGTTCTCTTCTGTCGGTGGCCAGAGAACACCTTACGGTGGTATTTTATCGGATCACATCGATTATTTGGAGGCTTAAATTCGTGGGTTGGCCGTGATCATATGCATAGGTGTATGAGAGCGAATGTTTGAGATTCAGAAAGGCGACAAGGTAATGGTACGACTTAGCCGGGTGTGGGACCCGCTACGAAAAATTTCCGAACAATTTGCTAAGACCCCGTTTGGCCAAAAAAATTGCGTGACAAAGGTAGTGCGGGGCAATTGAACGAATTTGAATAACAGCCAGAGATGTTCGCCAGTAAGGTATGAGTAAGCGTGTGTATGTGTATGTGTGTGCGTATGATTTTTATCTTGTGCCTATGCGGGGTAAGAGCCGAGCCCCGGCAATTGATGTTGAGATAAATGAAAGGTGAGCAGTGTGAATGGATAGAATCTTTGAAAGAGTTGATACGTAAGACGCAAGGTAAATTGTGTGACGACCGATGAGTGAGTTTGCAAATAAAAAGGAAATTCTCATGAATTATTGGAGCCTTAATGTGAATGATTTGATCCTAAACTGACAATCTATCTGTGGTGCTTCTGCATTTCCGATTCCGATGAGGCTCTACCTAGTACACCTCTGTACCTCTGCGTTCGACTAGGTTCCCGTCCGATGAACCTTTTGTGCGTTTGATTCTGAATCCGTTTCTGTCTGGCACACCTCTGTGGGTCTGACTCTGGATATACATCCATCTGATATGCTTCGGTGTGTTTGATTTTGACCGCGCGTATGTTTGATATGTTTCGGTTTGTCTGATCACGACTCTGTATGAAACAATTCCGTATCTTTGGTTCTGATTTTGGGTTTGTTCGATGTGAGTCTGTACGTCTGACTTCGACTGTGAATCTGTTTGGTATATCTCTGTGTGTCTGATTCTGCCTACGAATTCGTTTGATACGCCTTTGTACGTCTGACTCCGATCTCAGATGTGTCTGATATGCTTCCGTACCTTCGATGTTGACTACGAATCCGTCCGCCATAGTTGAGTATGTCTGCCTCCGATTATGAATCCGTCCGGTTTTAGTTCTGAATCTGTTTGGTATGAAGTGTCTAATATGAAGTAAAGTGAGATTACGACTATGTGGTAAGGAAACTCAGGAGTGTGAAAAGAAGATGATATTGACGATGATGTCTGGAAAGTGTCCGTCCCTTACAAGAATATAATGCAGAGTTCGGTGATTACGTAGAGTATGAGGAAAGGTACTATGAAGGTATTTGAGTCAGTGATGTGAAAAATCTACCCTAGTATTGGTAAAGAAGACATGTCAGAGAAATCAATAAAGGACAACTATCAAGAGAACCCTCCCGGAGTAGTACGACACCCATGAGTTCGATTCAACATTCGAGGACGAATGTTCTTAAGGGGGGAGGAATGTTATGTCCCGTATTTTCGTATAACGGGAAATCAAGAAAGAAAGAAGACTTGTGTGCGTTGAGGAAATATTTTGATTTTGGTGAATATGAACATGTTGGTTATGGAGTCATAAATGTTAAGACCTCGGGGAAGGCCGAGGGTAAATTTGGAATTTCGGAAATTTGTTTCGGGAATTACAAAACGAGGCGTTTAGTGAATTGGGCCAAGAAAAATGCAATACAAAAATTGAGGCCCAATTGAGTATTGGCCGGCCCAAAGGAGAAAACCCAAGTCCATTTCATTAAGGTCATGTGCTATGCACATGACCTATAAGTGGATATATATGATTTAGGCTTGGCCTTATCAAGACCATAACAAGAAAAAAATCAAAGAACACAAAGTTAGGGGGTTTCGGCCACTAGAGAGAAAAAGAAGGAAAAATTTCCAACCTTGGTTGTTGTTTCAAAAATCTTGAGTTTTACATAGTGGTGAAGTGCTCAAGACGCTCTCTGACGTGATACAATTAGTTCGGAGAAAGAGCGACGTTTGCGGCAAGGCGGAAACTCAAGAAAAAGGTAAGATTTTTATGTTTTAATGATATGAAATGGATGTATATGTGTTGTTGATTGAATTAGTGTGAAGATTTTGGAATGGGGTTGTGTTTGTGCATGGTGTGTGTGTGTATAAAGGGTGTGTTTGGCCGAAAGTGAGGGAGGTGAAAGGCCTAAGAATTTGAGCTTGTTTAGTTTGAATAATGTGTTGTTGTGGTCATTATGTTGTAAAGGATTGATTAAGGAATTGAGTTGGTATTAGAAAATAATTTTTGACGTTATCGGAAAGTGTATACCCTTGGTATATTTGTGTATATCATAGTATATTTATGATACTAAAGACTTTGAATATGATTCATGGTTGATGAAAATGAGTTTGGAATGAAACGACGCAAATTAGAACGTTCGTCGTAACTTTTGGTGTTTGAATGAAAATTGGAAAGTAGTGAACTTTGGGGATGCTTGTATGCGGTTTGGAACTTGTTTGTTATGTAATGGAATAATCTTGAATGAATGAATACAATAATGTGGATATAAGTTGAAATTGTGAAGTTTGGAAATAGGATTACCAACTTATGAAATAAGGTGCAATTGTGAAGTTAGTGTGTTTGATTGTGATTCGTATTGTGTAATGATGTTTGGGTTGTTGTTGTTGTTGTATTTTGAGCCGAGCTAAGTCTCGGGGGTGTTTGATTTATAGGGGAAGTGCTGCCGAAATTTTGGTAGCCAAGTTTAGCCCCAAAGATGAATATGTTAATTCTCATGAATAGTAACTGGTAAAAGTGACCATTTGCAGTTTCTGGACGAAACGGGAACTGCGATTTGAGGAGCGTAAGGCGCCAACCAGGTATGTAAAGCCTACCTCTCATTCTTTTGGCATGTCCTAGACCTACTAGGTAAATTTCAGAATCTCGGGAATAACTTTGCTCTCGGAAATCGAGGTTCAAGTTCAAGCACTATTCATTCAGCGCGATTGAAACCTTTTGGTCCCATTTGGGTAAAAGAACGCTCGTACCTCCATAACTTGTGCTGTTGAGTCCGAAACTCTTCGAAACTTTTGTAAATGACTATATGTTGAGTTCGATAAATTATTTTTGATATGCATATGGTTTCTGCACTACTCTGTTCGTGCTGTCTGCTATGATTTCGCTCGTCGGTACCCGGGCCGACTTTGTGATCGTGCGCACTATGTTATATTCGGGAGTTATGATGTGTTACGGTTTTCGAGGCCTCGCCATAGGGCCGGTTACCGTTTATGGAGTTATGATGTGATATGGCATTTGATATGTTCTGATGATATGATGTGTGTGTGATATGATGTGTCTGGAGATTGTACGGAGATTTGAAAACTTCTGGAGCTATGATGTGTTGTGGCACCAGCGTCGGGGGGTGACCACGTTCCTAAACCCTATACATGATTTGATTTGCATTTGTACGTTCGCCTCCCGCACAGGTTTGCTTTGTTGCGATAACGGTGTGTTTGTTCCTTCTGACTCCCGCTGTGTTTGTGATTTCTGTACCCTCTGCTTTACATACTCAGTACTTCTCCCGTACTGACCCCCGTTTCTTCGGGGGCTGTGTTTCATGCCCGCAGGTACAGAAGCTCGTCTGGGTGGTCCTCCGATTTAGGCTACTCAGTCTGCTGTGTTGGAGAGCTCCCCTTGATCCGGAGCCTACTTTTGGTACATATCTTTTGTTGTGTCTGTATTCTGCATACTTGGATGAGTGGGTACGGCGGGGCCCTGTCCCGTCCTATGTTCATATGTCTTATGTTCTGTTTGTCTAGAGGCCTGTAGTCAGATTTGTGGGTCGTGGGTCCGGTGTGTTCGCATGTGAGTCAGTTTTGTGTTCTTAAGCGGCCCGTACACTACTATGGCCAAGTCGGCCTCTGATTGTGTATGTATGTGTATGCTTCTGGGGGCGATGTGCATTCCGCCACCCTTCGGATGTGTGTGTGTGAAAATTTGGCGATGTATTTTCCGCCTCTTTTCTGATTTGTGATTTGTTTGATTTGTACGGGCGACTGCTTAGGATGAGTGTTCGGTAGATGTCTGATTACGATGTTGAATTTGAGTATCGTATATTGTGTTTGGACGAGTCTGATTATGATGATCTGGGTGTGAGTTCGTTTGGGGTGTCCCAGTAGGGCACCAGTCGCGGCCCACGGGGCTGGGTCGTGACATTGGCCAACCAAGGCTCAAGGTCATACATACCTGGCCCTGCCAAGGCATCAGGGTTATCCGTACCATCTGCAGAGGTGTACGCGCATTTCGTAATCGTATACATACATTATACATAGTCATATACATATATTCTTACCCGGCATCATAAACTCGGGGTCTTATCATAGCCCTTCATAGGCATACATATACATATATCATAGCTCATAAGCATCTCTAGTCTCATTTTACTCTCATCATCATTACTATCCTCATCATTATCGTTACATTTACATTATAGACTTACTCGTCATACGAGGAACATAGTATAATCATAGTACATATCAAGGTTCGTGAGCTTATGAGCTCGGAATGTCAACCATGTGAAGACAACATACTCATATAGAGGAATTAGGAATTTGGCCAAGAACCATGCCTTATGAAAGAAGGGTTAGCCTTACATACCTTTCCGTCGAACTATTCTACACTTGCACGTTCCCTTCCAATGCTAGCGTTTATACCTTCATTAATATCATAACAATGGTCATTAGTCATTCACATTATCCACATTATCTAGATTCCTCAATTTGCCTCTAATTTACTCACATTCATGGTCATAACACCCATCTTCGTCCATTCGTCTAAAGTGTTTAGTTCATGATCTTAATACCATTTATGACACATTCATATCACAACACAACAACATTCATAACTCAATTCAAACTATTTCTCAAAATGTCACTATTCATCATTCATGATCTACTTGACCACATTTTCTACAATCCATGTATTTTAATTCTCCAATACCTTAAACATCTTGTAAAAATCATGAATCTTACCGTAGAAGTTGTAGGAACAAGCTTTGGTTGATAATACTCCTCTTTGAGCAAAACCCTAGTTTTTCTCCATTTGCATTTCTTGACTTGAATGTTCCTTGATGATTCCCTTATCCTTGATTCACTTGTCTTAATGTTATTGATGGCTTATAATCCTTGAAAACTCATATAATAAATGTAGAGAGAAGTTTTAGAGAGAAGTGGTATAATGTTGTAATGAAATAAAATAAGTCTTGATCCTCATATTTAATTGTTATATCCCGTATTTTATACATTCGGATATTCCAAGGTAGTCGTGACGAAGTTAAGGGAATGACCATTTTCAAAATTTATTCTCATGTATAGGCTGTTGTGAATATTATTTACGAACATTGGTAGTATGAAAATATGGAGAAGAGGCCAAGGGTAAAAAGGAAAGTTCGCGAAAGGGGTTCATGGAAAATACTGCGGAGGACTAAGGGCAAAAAGGGAATTTCACAAGAAGCCTTGGAAGCTCAAAAGAGGCCCTTGGCCGTGTGGTGTGTGGCATGTGCCCACATTTTTATTTAATGGGACTAATTATAAATAAGTATGGACTAAAGCTTGCATAGGAAGACTAATGGTCTTCTTTGTTATTTTGAGAAAATTCAAAAAAAAAAAAAAAGAGAAAATTCTAGAGAAAGAAAGGAGGGGGAACATGTGGCTATTTCATATTTTAAAGGGGGCTATGTGCTCATTTCATATTGGTAGGGGGGAGCATGTATAAATATTTGAGTACAATTCATGACCATGTAAAAACTAGAATTCATTTTTGACCACTTAAGAGAATTCTAGAAAATTGAAGAAAGTTGGGAAAAAAAAAAGAAGGGTAAAAACGGCTAAAGGGGGTGCACATGACTAGCCATGTGCCATGAATAAATATATATATGTGGGAGATGACAAACAAGGCATAAGTCATCACTTTTCCTCTAGAGAATTCAAGAAAGATGGAGAGAAAAAGAAGAAGAAGCAAACGGATGAGGGGCTGGCCGAAATTGCCCCTCAACCTTGACCATGGAAAATTATTCTTTTCATGTTTTCCTACTAATTGGAAGGCCCTCGTCGACGTGGAGTAGTTGTTGGGACAAGAAAGCCGTTCGTTCTTGCGATTCTTCGTTCTAGCCGAGTGGTGAAGTTGCATGGAAAAGGTGAGGTTCAATCTTGATTTCATGTTTTATAGATGTTTATGCATGTTGAAGTGTGTGGGAAAGGATGAAAGTCATGAAATCTTACATAGAGATGTTGTGGCCGTGACTGTAGGGTGTTGGTACAAGCATGATGAATAAATTTTATTTAATGTTATTTGATTGTTGTATATGTTGTGGAGTGTGGAAATGAATGAAATTCGTAACAATATGGATGTTGGGGTGTTGGCCGAAAATGGGCTGCCTTGTGTGTTAGGTAATGAACTAATTTCATTTAGTATTGGTTGATATTGTTATGAGCGTTTTGAACATGTCGTAATGTGTTGAAATGGGTGAAATTCATAAAGATATGTATAGTGTTGTGTGGCCGTGTGTTGCAAGATTGGCCGTGTATATGTGTTGTGTTGTGTGAGAGGATTGAATTAATTATATGTAGTATGTGGCTTGTTGTAATATATAGAAAATATGGATGAAAATGCATGAAAATATGTAAGAAGAGGTTATGGTCAAATAAGAGGCGTTTTGGTAAGTTAAGGTAAATCGATGTTATTTGACATTCTAGTTGTCGTCGTTATGGATTATGTGATGAAGAATGAAGGTTGTTGTTGAAGTTAGCATACATGAATGATGATGACATACACGGTTGTTGTTGAATTGGAGTGTTTCGGGCAAAGTAATATGTTGATTAAGTCGTTGAAAGATTATGTGAATTGAATTGAATTGAATTGAATTAAATTGAATTGAATGTTGGAATGTTGCTAGAATGAATTGCTAATATTGTTGTTGGTTTGGCCGAGTTCCATTCTCGGATTGTTGTTGTTAAATTTGGCCGAGTTAGAATCTCGGGGGTGGTGTATTTACAGGGGAGATGCTGCCGAAATTTCGGCAGAATATAAATGAATGTGTTTGAAAGGTTAAGGCAAGTATATGACAAAGGATCTAACGAATGTGTGAACTCCTTTGAATGTAGATTAACAAGTTGGACGAATGAGCGTAGCTAGTAAGGCGCGACGCAGGTATGTAAGGCTAAGCCCTTTCTTTCTATGGCATGAATCATACGATATAGTCTTATAAATGCTCCCATAACATCCTTGTTTTCAAAAGCTAGAAGTTATGAATTCAAAACATGATTTCCTTTCGAAAAGTTATAAATGTTTTCTAAAATATTCATTTTTCTCCAAAATCCAAGCTTTACGATTTTGAAAGTTTTTATGATTAAAACAACGACTACGATACTATGACGATAATAATGATGCAGACATGATAAAGTGTCCTTGCCGAGTATGTCAAGGATATGGTCTTACCATGACTACGACGATATGAAATGTTAAGCTATTTTTGGATAATGACTATTTTGAAGGTTTCAAAGTATATGAAATAAAATGTTATGATCCTGTTTCATGTTTCCCCGTGATGATATTCTTTATTGATAGTCTCGCCTTATAATTGTTCCTTCAAGGCGAGACATGACGACCAAGATGATTCCATAATACAATTGGAGGTTACCGACCTTACGTCACTCCGATAGACACATGACTTTCCTTGGGCTCTCATGCATGCTATATATGTAAATGGGAGGGGGGAAGGGATACATGTATATGGGGACATGGGGATGGGATACATGTATATGGGGACATGGGGAAGGGAAACATGTTTCATCGCCACCTGGTCAGCTGGCATTATCATCCCGGACGCGGGATGCCCGAACGCGGGATATATGGGCGAGCCGACATATTTCGGCGCAATGTGAGCGAGCCGACTTGTTCGGCGCAATGATATGATATGACCAAATAAGCATGCATGGTTTCCGCCCTAAGTGGCATTCACATGTACAGGTATCTCAGTCAGCCTATGATATGCTATATGTGTTACATCCCGTATTTTTGAACGTCGGATTAATTGTAAGTTAAGGTGAGGCCCACACATCAAGATTTTTTTTTGGGACATGTGACAAATTATATGAATCACATATGTGAAGTTAAACACAACTCATGAAGTACCCTTGGTCCAAATCAAAGTGGAAGCCCTCCAAACGAATATTTTTAAGAAAACGTTTTCGGATGACCTGACTTGGAGGGGCAAAAACGGTATTATAGGTTTGGAATTTGGAAATATACCAAGAAATAGAAGTTGTAGATAATTGAATTCGCTTTCCATCCATAGGTCGTGGGTTCCAAGGTGACGTCGGTACAAGGAGATATGAACGTTTTACGGTCGAAAGGTCAGTGGGCTAGGCCCAACTCGGGACCAACCGAATTGGCCCAAAACAATGAAAAGAAAAATTCAGGCCCAAGTGAGGAGGTGGCCGGCCATGGTCCTTAATAAAGGACCCAAGCCCATTTAAATTAGTCATGTGATTAATAATAAAAAGGGGCTAAGTCTTCATTTTCAACCAAGAACATTCATGAAGCAAAGAAGAGAAAAACAAACACAAAGAAGAGCAAAAATAAGGCCATTTCGGGTTTGGCCATAGAAAAATCACCCCTCAAAATCTTGCCTCTAAAATTATTTTCTTGTTGAATTCCTACTAAATTAAGTGTCCTCTACAACTTGGTGTAGTTGTTTTGGAAGAAAGAGCACTTATTTCTTCAAGTTGACAACTTGTTCAAGTGAAGAAGTTTGTAGAAAAAGGTAAGAATCAATTCCTTTTTCTTATGTTATGAAGGTTTGTTTATGTTGTGGTATGTGGAAATGAGTAGAAATTATGGAAATATGGAAGTTTGCAAAGTGGGTATGTATATATGTATGTAGCCGTGTGTGTATATTGTTGTATATATGATATGAGTTGAATTTTATGTTGTATTCTAGTTGTGGTTATGGTGAAAATTATATTGGAAATGAAAGTTGAATGAATTTTGGTTGAAGTTGGAATGTAGAAGATTATGTCACCTTAGAATAATTTTGAGATATTATGGAAATGAAGTTGTTAAGATGTAAATTATGATTATGGTTGATGAAATTGGAAGGTGGAAATATGTTATGAATATGTAGGTTGAAGATTTGAAGTTTTGGGTGAATTATGTTTTGGTGGAAAGTTTGTATATTTTGTATATCTTGTGAATATTTCGTAGGAATGATATGAAATATTTCCAAATTATATTGTGATGATCTAGATTAATGATGAATGTGAAACCATTGAGATTAGTTTGGAAATTGAAGTTGAAATGAAGGTTATGACATTATGTTGGAAAGATAGCTAGTTATGTTAAATTGTGTTTATGGTGACTATTGTTGTTGTTGATGTTGTTGTTGGGTTGTTGTTGATTGTTTTGGCCGAGTTAAATTCTCGGGGATGCTATATGTATAGGGGAGATGCTGCCCAAATTTCTGTAGGCAATTATGAATAAAGATTGAATACTTAAAGATTGGAAATTGAGAATTGGTAAATGTGACCAATTACAGATTTTGGGCGAAACGGGAATTGAATTTGGAAAGGCGTAAAGAGCATACAAGGTATGTAAAGCTATCCCGATTCTTCTTTTGGCATGCCCTAGGTGTACTAGGATCGGATTTGAGCCTCGAAAAGCATTCTGCTCATCGGAATCCGCATTTGAAAATACCCCCTTTTCATTCAATGGAATTGAACCCTATAAGTATGCTTTATTGAAAGAATTGTGCAAACTTCCGCAAATTGTTTAGAAAATTATGGAATGCCCCTAGAACCTCCGTAGGTGACTTTATAAGCTTTAAATACGTAATTTGAGCCCACCGCTTCGTTTGTCCCGAGGTGGGTTCACTATTTCCGATTTACCCTTTTAGTGGTTATGACTTGTCTTCGAGCGTTTTTTTTAAGAAATGTTTTAACTACTCTTGTAACTACTAAATAAAACTTGTTTTAAATATTCTATTAAGTCTTGTAAACTGTTTTGGAACTTGGAAACGAACTTAGAAAGATTATGCTTCCGTAATCCATTATGACATTCGAAATTCACTTATTATGATTCCGTTCGATTTTATTGATTTGATTCGTCATTTGATATGCCTCATTGAGTCTCTGGAAATATATAAGGTATTTTATTGCATTTAGTTTCTCACTACTCCATTCGTGGATGCCTCAACGTTTCCCACACTGAGCCCGGGCCAGGATATGTTCTCAAGCGTCTTCCACTGCATTGTTCGCCGTGCCTCGATGTGAGGGGGCAGGTATACATGTACATGGGTTGTGGAGTATGCTGTGCCATGTACACTATTCTGATATGATATGATATGATCTGATATGGCCATCTGATATGATATGCTATGTTACGGGGTTATTCCCCTTTTCTGATCCTTATGTGTTGTGGCACCAGTGTCGGGGGGTGACCACGTTCTGTCTGCCGAGTCCCCTGGAAGGGGCCGGATATGATATGGCATATGTTTTTGTACACACTCTTCATGTTTTGAAAATATGCATTTGATACTCTGGACATCTCACTCACATTTCTGTACGTTCTGTTCCGGTTATGATTTTGTTCCGTAATGGGACCAGGTATGACATACGTTTCCTGTAAGTACTGTTTATGCTTTATGATCAGCATTTTACTAATCTGGATATTCCGTTCATTTTCTGTATCTCTTGTTCCGATTATGACTTTGTTTACTACGTTCCATGCTTTACATACTCAGTACATATTTCGTACTGACCCCTTTCTTCGGGGGCTGCGTTTTCATGCCGCGCAGGTACAGACTACAGATTTGCTGACCCACCTGCCTAGGACACCTATTCTGCTATTCTGGAGCGCTCTTTTGTCCAGAGCCTATACTCTGGTACAGTCTGCTGCTGTTGTATATATGTACGTTATTCAGGGGTACGACGGGGCCCTGTCCCGTCTTATGATTCTGTTATGTTCTGTAGAGGTTTGTAGACATACATGTGGGTTCTGTATATGTTTTGGGTTGCTATGATTTGTGATAGCCTTATCGGCTTCCATGTGCTATATATGTTCCTCTGTGACACTAGTAACGTCGACTGACTTTTATATTTATATAATCTGCTAGTCTGCTGGTTTGGGTTATTGGGTACGTTTGGGTGTCCAGCACGGACACTAGTCACGGCCTACGGGGTTGGGTCGTGACAAAAGTGGTATCAGAGCGGTTTGTCCTCGGAATGTCTACAGACCGTGTCTAGTAGAGTCTTGTTTATCGGTGTGTTGTGCACCACATCTATAAACAGGAGGCTACAGGACATCTAGGGTGTTACCTTTTTTTGAATCTTAGATCGTGCGATAGAGCCCGCTGTAGGAAATGAATTCCTTTTTTTTCTAACCTCTGATTTCAGCTGGAGAACGGTATCGACGTAAGACAGCGACTGATGATATTGGAAGCTACACAGTACACAGGTAAGTAATGGTATGAAAGATGTATGCTGGGTAAGGTGTTTGAAATACGATTGAAACACGAAGCTGAAGATTGAAAAGAAAAAAAATAAACAGGAAAGTGTAGTAGGTGCAGTTTGAGTTGGGCATGTGAGGTAAGCCTCGGCATCTTTATACTTTTATTTGAAATTGTTAGCCCCGTGTGGCTATGATGCGATATGATATGATACGTATATACGTATATGTGTTGGCCCTGTGAGGCATGGTTGGTATTTCCTGTGTACAGGTTTTGGGATAGTAAGAAATACAGAGGAACCTCTGCCCAAATTTTTCTAGGAATATAAAGAGGAAAATGAGATATAAATTCTTAACATATCTTGAGGGTCGATACCGATAGGGCAAACCCATTATGTTGGATTAAAGTTTAAGAGATACCCTCCATAGCATTCGTAAGAAGCATTATCTTTGTTTGGAAAATTTTATCTCGAGAAAGCATATACGAGTAGCAAATTCGCAATTTATTTAACTGGACCAGAAATATGTTCCAACCCCATTTTGCTTTAGCACAGCCCATGTGAAGGGCAAAAATATGTGGAAGGGCAAAAATGTCCAACGATTAAGTTTCCTCTAATTGGAAGGATACAAAGTGTATGACAGGCAGTTGGGAATTGAGTGGTTCGCTCACGACTCAAAAATATATATATAAATATGGAGGTAATTATGTGAATTAAGTACTAAAAGATTCCGCGAAGTTCGTCGGACTCTAGTTTTCTTTTGCTGGTGGTCGGAAGATGCCTTACATAAACATTCCATCAGTTTTCATCGACGGATTGGAGATGGAATTTGTGGAATAAAAACTTAAACTCGTGGGCGGTCTAGAATTTTATATATATATACATGAAGGTAAATATTGAGGATTTACAGGGGGTGACATGGTAACTATATAGTCAGAAAAGTAAAAGAATCCCCTCTAAGACGGGGTGGGACCCGCTACGAGGGTGTTTTGAAAGTTGTTAAGACCCCGATTTGCCTTAAATTACGTGACAAAGGACGTGCGGGGCAATTGGTGTAATTATACTGGCCCTAACGTGCCTAAATGCATTAAAGTTGTAAGGTTAAGCGTGCTAGGGCCAGAGCAATTCTGGGATGGGTGACCCCCTGGGAAGTAAACTAAACTTTTCACAAGTATAGGAATAAGGGACGAATGGGAAATTTGAGGTAACTTAAAGGAAATTAGGATATGCGGAGTTATTAGAAACCCTCAAGAAGTCGGGTAGACTAAGACAAGATAAGCTGGTGAGGAAGAAGATAGCGCAATGCAGCTTGGGATTGAGAGTAAGTTTGAATAAGCATTTGGAAATTGTTTTGTAAGCAAAATGGTAGTAAATGTGTATGTGTGCATATGACACCCCATTCATGATTGTACCGACCGATAGGTGGACCTCAGCAGCCAGTGTCGCGAGGTATGAAAGATATTAACTGAACAGAATTTGAGAGACAAAGCGAAAGACATGGTACAGATATTACAAGTAAACTGACACTAGTTCCGTCGCCAGCTAAGGCCGGGACGTTCTAGCACAACGATGTTCGGAAATAGAAAGAAAACGAATACGTAAAAGGAGGATAGCAATAGTAACGTGTTATATCCTGCATTTTCGAACGTCGAATTATTTGTAAGCTGAGGTGGGGCCCACACATCAAGATTTTTTTTGGGACATGTGACAAATTATATGAATCACATATGTGAAGTTAAACACAACTCAAGAAGGACCCTTGGGCCAAATCAAAGTGGAAGCCCTCCAAAAGGACAATTTAAGGAAGCATTTTCGGATGATCTGACTTCCAGGGGCAAAACCGGTATTATAAGTTTGTAATTTGGGAAAACTCCAGAAATAAAAGTTGTAGATAATTGAATTATCTTTCCATCCATAGGTCGTGGGCCCTCATACGATATCGGGATCAAAGGTTATGACCGGTTTACTGAACGAACATCAAGTCAGAAATTTTAACTCTACGCGATCGCGCCAGAAGGCAGCGCGATCGCGAAGAGCAGTTTTCCAGCTGCTTCTGGCAGCTTCCAAATCAATCATAAAGAGGGGGAGACCCCCTCATTTTCAGCAAAAACCCACGAAAAACACCCCAAAAATCCCAGAAAACTCTCCAACTTTCCACCACCAAATTTTAGCCCAAACCAGGTATAATTTCCCAATTTCGGTCCGGATAGCGTATAATTTTCACTGCAGAATCGTATGGCGGTGTGTTGTGGCATAAAAATAAGGTGAAAAAGGGAAGATACAACAATATTAAAAGGAGAAAGGTATGAATCTCTTCCTATTTGTGTTAATACTAGTTTATTTACGAAGAAGACGCGATTAAATAACTGTATACTGAGTTAATTAGTTATGAAAGTTGGAAAACAGCGTGTGGGCTGTTTTATGGAATATGTTGATATGAAAAAAAGGATATTATTGATGTTGGTATTGTTGTTGTGTTGTTGACTGCTGAATTAAAAATTCGGGCTAGGCATATAAGCAGGGGAGATGCTGCCCAAATTTCTGTAGACAAATAGTGAATTAAAGAATGCTAAAAGTCTTACTATTGACAATTGGTAAATGTGACCATTTGTAGATTTTGAGCGAAACGGGAATTGAATTTGGACAAGCGTAAGACGCAGCTAAGGTATGTAAAGTCTTTCCCTTCATTCTTAGGCATGTTCTGAACATAATAGGCTCGGCCGCGAGCCTTAAATACGACTCCGTTCCTCGGAATTAGATATGGAAATCTGCTCCAATTCCTTCAGTAAGATTGGAACCATGTCCTTATAAAATATCTTTAAAGGGTGCTTTTGTACGAAACCTTCCTGAACGGAGTCGGAATACTTCCGAATGATTATGGATGACCTCATAAGGTCTTTTATCAGTAATTTATGTATCTTGCCTCGAGTTGGTCCGAGGTGGGCCCACGGAGCCCCGATACCCCGTGAATGATCTAAATTGCCTCATTTCCGTCCGTTTTTCACAGGCAACATCTGAACTATCATTTTGAACATAATATGACTGTTTTTATATAAATCTCACAATATGGTTTTGATATCTGAAAATCTAGTTCGGGTTATGATCTGTCGTGCCTCCCCAAGTGACGTGTAGGTGCGTAGTTTGAAAACTATCTGAATACTTTGATTCCATCTGCCAGTTGGCCTATTTCTGTTCCGTTGAATCTGTACGACGATCTGTACGTATGTGGTTTTTCATTAATCAGTTCGTGCATGTGCTATGATTCCTTTCACCGGATCCCGGGCCGGTACGTATATCGTGCGGTGGGCCGCTGAGCCCCATATGTGAATTCTGAAGTATGATGTGTCCGGTTTCGGGGTACTGTGTTATATGTCCGTCCCCGGTTACCGAGGATATATTATGAAGTATGATGTGTCCGGGCTCGGGGTGCCGTGTTATCTGTCCGCCCCCGAGTACCGTGGTTATGTTATGATGTATGACGGAGATCGGAGAAGAATTTCTGATATATGTTGTGTTGTGGTGCCAATGGCAGGAGTGGCGACCACGTTCCTGTACCCTATAAACGATTCTGTCTGTCCGTCCGGATTATCTGTCCGACTGGTTATGATTCTGTCTGTCCGTCCGGATTATCTGTCCGACTGGTTATGATTCTGTCTGTCCGTCCGGATTATCTGTCCGACTGGTTATGATTCTGGCTGTCCGTCCGGATTATCTGTCTGACTGGTTATGATTCTGTCTGTCCGTCCGGATTATCTGTCCGACTGGTTACGATTCTGTCTGTCCGTCCGGATTATCTGTCCGACTGGTTATGATTCTGTCTGTCCGTCCGGATTATCTGTCCGACTGGTTATGATTCTGTATGTCCGTATGGATTCCGATTTTGTGTGTCCGTAGGGAGTCTGATTTTGTCTGTCTGGACCATGATTCTGTCCGTCTGTCGGGACTATGACTCTGTCTGTCCGGCTTATGAGCCTGTTTATTATATTTCTGCGCTTCCGGTCCAGATCATGATTATGTTTGATATATTTCTGCTTTACATACTCGGTACATTTTTGTACTGACCCCCGGTTCTTCGGGGGCTGCACTACATGCCCGCAGGTACAGACGCACCAGGTGATACGCCGCCAGCGTAGGGTTCATATTTAGCTGTTTTGAAGAGCTCCTTTGATCCGGAGCATACACTTTTGGTATATATCTTCTGTTTTCCGTATGTTCTGTATGTATGGAAATTCTGGGTACGGCGGGGCCCTGTCCCGTCATATGATTCTGTATGTCTGTAGAGGCCTGTAGATAGATGTGTGGGTTACGGGTTTCGTCTGTATGTTAGCCTTATCGGCTTATCTGTAAATGTCTGCATGTTCAGGTATATATATATATATATATGTTTGCGCGCGTGCCGTACCTGTATCGGCCTACTTCTGTAACATCTGTTTTAAAAAAAAAAATATCTGTATGATACGAAATTCGGTCAGGTAGGTATGTACGGGTACCCAGTTAAGGTACCAGTCGCGGCCCACGGGGTTGGGTCGTGACAGAAGTGGTATCAGAGCAGTTAGTCCTCGGAATGTCTACAGGCCGTGTCTAGTAGAGTCTTGTTTATCGATGTGTTGTGCACCACATCTATAAACAGGAAGCTACAGGGCATCTAGGATGTTACCCTTCTTTGGATTCTTAGATCGTGCGATAAAGTTGTATGATTAGGATGATCTTCTCCTAACGATCTGTTATGTTTTCAGCGATGCCTCCGAAGAAGGCAACAGCTGCCCAGAAGGGCAAGGCGGGGATTGAGGCAGGGGAGACCAGCCGGGCCCAGAGAGTTACCAGGGCCAGTGTGCAGCCTGCACTTGAGGATGTGCCCCCATCATCTGGATCTGTTACACCCCCCCTTGCTGGAGGATATCGGAGCAGCAGAAGCTGCTGATCAGGAGACGGCTCCACCGCGAGTTCCCGAGGTTCCAGTGCCCGAGCCTCCAGCTCCACAGGCAGGGGCGGAGGGCAGGGCTATGCGAGATGCGGTCCAGTTGTTGACCACGCTGATGGCAGAGCAGGTTCGTAGACATGGATTTGGGGGTGGTCGTGCGGACAGATATGAAAGCTCCAGGGCTCGTGAGTTCTTGACATGTAATCCTCCAGAATTCTCCGGGACAAAACCTGAGGAGGACCCCCAGGAGTTTATTAGAAAGATGGAGAGCACGATACGGTTGATTAAGGCTTCGCCGACTGAGTCCGTTGAGTTGGCTTCGTATCGGTTATACGAGGTAGCGGCGAACTGGTATGAGTCTTGGCAGCTCTCCAGGGGCGACGGAGCTCCCCCAGCAGTATGGGCCGAGTTTACTAAGGCCTTCCTTGAGCATTTTCTACCTCCAGAGCTACGGAGAGCCAGGGTTGATCGATTCTTGCATCTGAAACAGAACGGTAGGAGTGTTCGAGAGTATAGCCTGGAGTTCGACTCATTGGCTAGGTATGCACCCGCTATAGTAGCAGAGATGGCCGACAGGGTGCACCGGTATGTGATAGGGCTAGACCCCTATTTGATTGATGGCTGCCTGGCGATGGCTTCCCAGCCAGGGATGCATGTTGCCCGGGTACAGGCATATGCCCAGGGCATGGAGAACCGGCGTAGGGAGCGTCGGCCTGATAGGGGTCCCGACAGGAGCCGGCCTAAGAGAGCCAGATCGGCCGGGTATTCAGGGGGATTCCAGGGTGAGTTTTCTCAGTGGCAGGGTAGCAGGTGTCCATCCCAGCCAGCATACAGTACGCCCCCACAGTTTTCGGGACAGAACTCCATGGCTTCGAGTTCGCGGGTAGATGGGAGTTTCAGTCAGATGGGGCCATCCATACCTCGATGTCCTCATTGCAGGAGGCGCCACCCCGGCGAGTGTTATCGTGCCACTGGTGCCTGCTATTCTTGTGGCCAACAAGGCCATACGATGAGAGAGTGTCCATATAGGGGTGGTCCAGGTGGTTCAACCCAGCTTACCGGGTCAGTTGCTGGCTTATCTTCCCCTTCGGCAGCTATACGCCCCACGGGGCGAGGAGTACCAGCACCAGCACCAGCGAGTCGTGGCAGAGGTCGCGGTGCAGCTTCGGGTTATAGCGGTCCTTCGAACCGCGTATTTGCTTTGACCGGCCGGCAGGACCCAGGAGCGTCTTCCAGTGCACACCCAGGTATGCTACTGATCTCTTTTGAGGGATATGAGTATGAACAAGTCTGTATTTTGTTACGTCATGTGATTTCCTTCTTCCGGGTACTAGTAAGGGTAAGGTGATGTCTAACTCGATAGACACCGAGGATTCGGAAGGGCGAAATGATAACTGTACGGTTTAGCTCGGGGTGGGACCCACTACGAGAATTTTCCGAAAATGTACCAAGATCTCGATTTGCCCTAAATTACGTGACAAAGGTCGTGCGGGGCGGTCGACGAAATTATACTAGCCGTAACGCATCAAAATGCATGAAAATTTCGAGGTTAAGCGTGCTAAGGCTAGAGTAATTCTGGGATGGGTGACCCCCCTGGGAAGGAAACAACAAAAAAAAAAAAAAAAAAAAACCTGTGGTATTATTGTCGGGATTAATAATGAAATATCGATAAGGGAAATTTTCATAAACCACTGGAGCCTTAATAAGAGTGGTCCGATTCTGATCAAAAATCTGTTTGTTATACTTCTGCACTTCTGATTTTGAATACGTTTCTGTCTGACATACCTCTGTACGATTGACTCTGATTACAAATCTGTCTGACACGCCTCTGTATGTCTGACTCTGGATACGAATCTGTCTGGTACATCTCTGTACGTCTAACTCTGATCATGGATCTGTCCGATATGCTTTTGTGCGTCTGGCTCTAGTTATGAACCTGTTTGATGTAACGTGAAATTATGATAACGTTGTAAGGAACCGAGAAGTGTGACAAGAGGTGAAAGATGTTGATGGCAATCGTAACGTTGAAAGGAATTTTGAAGGAAAGAAAGGAACCTCCCCGAAGTGTCACGAGACCCCTAAGGTCAATTGAACATTCGAGGACGAATGTTCTAAAGGGGGGGAGAATGTTATATCCTGCATTTTCGAACGTCGAATTATTTGTAAGCTGAGGTGGGGCCCACACATCAAGATTTTTTTTGGGACATGTGACAAATTATATGAATCACATATGTGAAGTTAAACACAACTCAAGAAGGACCCTTGGGCCAAATCAAAGTGGAAGCCCTCCAAAAGGACAATTTAAGGAAGCATTTTCGGATGATCTGACTTCCAGGGGCAAAACCGGTATTATAAGTTTGTAATTTGGGAAAACTCCAGAAATAAAAGTTGTAGATAATTGAATTATCTTTCCATCCATAGGTCGTGGGCCCTCATACGATATCGGGATCAAAGGTTATGACCGGTTTATTGAACGAACATCAAGTCAGAAATTTTAACTCTACGCGATCGCGCCAGAAGGCAGCGCGATCGCGAAGAGCAGTTTTCCAGCTGCTTCTGGCAGCTTCCAAATCAATCATAAAGAGGGGGAGACCCCCTCATTTTCAGCAAAAACCCACGAAAAACACCCCAAAAATCCCAGAAAACTCTCCAACTTTCCACCACCAAATTTTAGCCCAAACCAGGTATAATTTCCCAATTTCGGTCCGGATAGCGTATAATTTTCACTGCAGAATCGTATGGCGGTGTGTTGTGGCATAAAAATAAGGTGAAAAAGGGAAGATACAACAATATTAAAAGGAGAAAGGTATGAATCTCTTCCTATTTGTGTTAATACTAGTTTATTTACGAAGAAGACGCGATTAAATAACTGTATACTGAGTTAATTAGTTATGAAAGTTGGAAAACAGCGTGTGGGCTGTTTTATGGAATATGTTGATATGAAAAAAAGGATATTATTGATGTTGGTATTGTTGTTGTGTTGTTGACTGCTGAATTAAAAATTCGGGCTAGGCATATAAGCAGGGGAGATGCTGCCCAAATTTCTGTAGACAAATAGTGAATTAAAGAATGCTAAAAGTCTTACTATTGACAATTGGTAAATGTGACCATTTGTAGATTTTGAGCGAAACGGGAATTGAATTTGGACAAGCGTAAGACGCAGCTAAGGTATGTAAAGTCTTTCCCTTCATTCTTAGGCATGTTCTGAACATAATAGGCTCGGCCGCGAGCCTTAAATACGACTCCGTTCCTCGGAATTAGATATGGAAATCTGCTCCAATTCCTTCAGTAAGATTGGAACCATGTCCTTATAAAATATCTTTAAAGGGTGCTTTTGTACGAAACCTTCCTGAACGGAGTCGGAATACTTCCGAATGATTATGGATGACCTCATAAGGTCTTTTATCAGTAATTTATGTATCTTGCCTCGAGTTGGTCCGAGGTGGGCCCACGGAGCCCCGATACCCCGTGAATGATCTAAATTGCCTCATTTCCGTCCGTTTTTCACAGGCAACATCTGAACTATCATTTTGAACATAATATGACTGTTTTTATATAAATCTCACAATATGGTTTTGATATCTGAAAATCTAGTTCGGGTTATGATCTGTCGTGCCTCCCCAAGTGACGTGTAGGTGCGTAGTTTGAAAACTATCTGAATACTTTGATTCCATCTGCCAGTTGGCCTATTTCTGTTCCGTTGAATCTGTACGACGATCTGTACGTATGTGGTTTTTCATTAATCAGTTCGTGCATGTGCTATGGTTCCTTTCACCGGATCCCGGGCCGGTACGTATATCGTGCGGTGGGCCGCTGAGCCCCATATGTGAATTCTGAAGTATGATGTGTCCGGTTTCGGGGTACTGTGTTATATGTCCGTCCCCGGTTACCGAGGATATATTATGAAGTATGATGTGTCCGGGCTCGGGGTGCCGTGTTATCTGTCCGCCCCCGAGTACCGTGGTTATGTTATGATGTATGACGGAGATCGGAGAAGAATTTCTGATATATGTTGTGTTGTGGTGCCAATGGCAGGAGTGGCGACCACGTTCCTGTACCCTATAAACGATTCTGTCTGTCCGTCCGGATTATCTGTCCGACTGGTTATGATTCTGTCTGTCCGTCCGGATTATCTGTCCGACTGGTTATGATTCTGTCTGTCCGTCCGGATTATCTGTCCGACTGGTTATGATTCTGGCTGTCCGTCCGGATTATCTGTCTGACTGGTTATGATTCTGTCTGTCCGTCCGGATTATCTGTCCGACTGGTTACGATTCTGTCTGTCCGTCCGGATTATCTGTCCGACTGGTTATGATTCTGTCTGTCCGTCCGGATTATCTGTCCGACTGGTTATGATTCTGTATGTCCGTATGGATTCCGATTCTGTGTGTCCGTAGGGAGTCTGATTTTGTCTGTCTGGACCATGATTCTGTCCGTCTGTCGGGACTATGACTCTGTCTGTCCGGCTTATGAGCCTGTTTATTATATTTCTGCGCTTCCGGTCCAGATCATGATTATGTTTGATATATTTCTGCTTTACATACTCGGTACATTTTTGTACTGACCCCCGGTTCTTCGGGGGCTGCACTACATGCCCGCAGGTACAGACGCACCAGGTGATACGCCGCCAGCGTAGGGTTCATATTTAGCTGTTTTGAAGAGCTCCTTTGATCCGGAGCATACACTTTTGGTATATATCTTCTGTTTTCCGTATGTTCTGTATGTATGGAAATTCTGGGTACGGCGGGGCCCTGTCCCGTCATATGATTCTGTATGTCTGTAGAGGCCTGTAGATAGATGTGTGGGTTACGGGTTTCGTCTGTATGTTAGCCTTATCGGCTTATCTGTAAATGTCTGCATGTTCAGGTATATATATATATATATATGTTTGCGCGCGTGCCGTACCTGTATCGGCCTACTTCTGTAACATCTGTTTTAAAAAAAAAATATCTGTATGATACGAAATTCGGTCAGGTAGGTATGTACGGGTACCCAGTTAGGGTACCAGTCGCGGCCCACGGGGTTGGGTCGTGACAGAAGTGGTATCAGAGCAGTTAGTCCTCGGAATGTCTACAGGCCGTGTCTAGTAGAGTCTTGTTTATCGATGTGTTGTGCACCACATCTATAAACAGGAAGCTACAGGGCATCTAGGATGTTACCCTTCTTTGGATTCTTAGATCGTGCGATAAAGTTGTATGATTAGGATGATCTTCTCCTAACGATCTGTTATGTTTTCAGCGATGCCTCCGAAGAAGG
Source organism: Lycium barbarum (assembly GCF_019175385.1). NCBI lineage: Eukaryota > Viridiplantae > Streptophyta > Magnoliopsida > Solanales > Solanaceae > Lycium > Lycium barbarum. The sequence continues at coordinate 38,604,657 of NC_083342.1, read as the reverse complement.
CAACAGCTGCCCAGAAGGGCAAGGCGGGGATTGAGGCAGGGGAGACCAGCCGGGCCCAGAGAGTTACCAGGGCCAGTGTGCAGCCTGCACTTGAGGATGTGCCCCCATCATCTGGATCTGTTACACCCCCCCTTGCTGGAGGATATCGGAGCAGCAGAAGCTGCTGATCAGGAGACGGCTCCACCGCGAGTTCCCGAGGTTCCAGTGCCCGAGCCTCCAGCTCCACAGGCAGGGGCGGAGGGCAGGGCTATGCGAGATGCGGTCCAGTTGTTGACCACGCTGATGGCAGAGCAGGTTCGTAGACATGGATTTGGGGGTGGTCGTGCGGACAGATATGAAAGCTCCAGGGCTCGTGAGTTCTTGACATGTAATCCTCCAGAATTCTCCGGGACAAAACCTGAGGAGGACCCCCAGGAGTTTATTAGAAAGATGGAGAGCACGATACGGTTGATTAAGGCTTCGCCGACTGAGTCCGTTGAGTTGGCTTCGTATCGGTTATACGAGGTAGCGGCGAACTGGTATGAGTCTTGGCAGCTCTCCAGGGGCGACGGAGCTCCCCCAGCAGTATGGGCCGAGTTTACTAAGGCCTTCCTTGAGCATTTTCTACCTCCAGAGCTACGGAGAGCCAGGGTTGATCGATTCTTGCATCTGAAACAGAACGGTAGGAGTGTTCGAGAGTATAGCCTGGAGTTCGACTCATTGGCTAGGTATGCACCCGCTATAGTAGCAGAGATGGCCGACAGGGTGCACCGGTATGTGATAGGGCTAGACCCCTATTTGATTGATGGCTGCCTGGCGATGGCTTCCCAGCCAGGGATGCATGTTGCCCGGGTACAGGCATATGCCCAGGGCATGGAGGACCGGCGTAGGGAGCGTCGGCCTGATAGGGGTCCCGACAGGAGCCGGCCTAAGAGAGCCAGATCGGCCGGGTATTCAGGGGGATTCCAGGGTGAGTTTTCTCAGTGGCAGGGTAGCAGGTGTCCATCCCAGCCAGCATACAGTACGCCCCCACAGTTTTCGGGACAGAACTCCATGGCTTCGAGTTCGCGGGTAGATGGGAGTTTCAGTCAGATGGGGCCATCCATACCTCGATGTCCTCATTGCAGGAGGCGCCACCCCGGCGAGTGTTATCGTGCCACTGGTGCCTGCTATTCTTGTGGCCAACAAGGCCATACGATGAGAGAGTGTCCATATAGGGGTGGTCCAGGTGGTTCAACCCAGCTTACCGGGTCAGTTGCTGGCTTATCTTCCCCTTCGGCAGCTATACGCCCCACGGGGCGAGGAGTACCAGCACCAGCACCAGCGAGTCGTGGCAGAGGTCGCGGTGCAGCTTCGGGTTATAGCGGTCCTTCGAACCGCGTATTTGCTTTGACCGGCCGGCAGGACCCAGGAGCGTCTTCCAGTGCACACCCAGGTATGCTACTGATCTCTTTTGAGGGATATGAGTATGAACAAGTCTGTATTTTGTTACGTCATGTGATTTCCTTCTTCCGGGTACTAGTAAGGGTAAGGTGATGTCTAACTCGATAGACACCGAGGATTCGGAAGGGCGAAATGATAACTGTACGGTTTAGCTCGGGGTGGGACCCACTACGAGAATTTTCCGAAAATGTACCAAGATCTCGATTTGCCCTAAATTACGTGACAAAGGTCGTGCGGGGCGGTCGACGAAATTATACTAGCCGTAACGCATCAAAATGCATGAAAATTTCGAGGTTAAGCGTGCTAAGGCTAGAGTAATTCTGGGATGGGTGACCCCCCTGGGAAGGAAACAACAAAAAAAAAAAAAAAAAAAACCTGTGGTATTATTGTCGGGATTAATAATGAAATATCGATAAGGGAAATTTTCATAAACCACTGGAGCCTTAATAAGAGTGGTCCGATTCTGATCAAAAATCTGTTTGTTATACTTCTGCACTTCTGATTTTGAATACGTTTCTGTCTGACATACCTCTGTACGATTGACTCTGATTACAAATCTGTCTGACACGCCTCTGTATGTCTGACTCTGGATACGAATCTGTCTGGTACATCTCTGTACGTCTAACTCTGATCATGGATCTGTCCGATATGCTTTTGTGCGTCTGGCTCTAGTTATGAACCTATTTGATGTAACGTGAAATTATGATAACGTTGTAAGGAACCGAGAAGTGTGACAAGAGGTGAAAGATGTTGATGGCAATCGTAACGTTGAAAGGAATTTTGAAGGAAAGAAAGGAACCTCCCCGAAGTGTCACGAGACCCCTAAGGTCAATTGAACATTCGAGGACGAATGTTCTAAAGGGGGGGAGAATGTTATATCCTGCATTTTCGAACGTCGAATTATTTGTAAGCTGAGGTGGGGCCCACACATCAAGATTTTTTTTGGGACATGTGACAAATTATATGAATCACATATGTGAAGTTAAACACAACTCAAGAAGGACCCTTGGGCCAAATCAAAGTGGAAGCCCTCCAAAAGGACAATTTAAGGAAGCATTTTCGGATGATCTGACTTCCAGGGGCAAAACCGGTATTATAAGTTTGTAATTTGGGAAAACTCCAGAAATAAAAGTTGTAGATAATTGAATTATCTTTCCATCCATAGGTCGTGGGCCCTCATACGATATCGGGATCAAAGGTTATGACCGGTTTACTGAACGAACATCAAGTCAGAAATTTTAACTCTACGCGATCGCGCCAGAAGGCAGCGCGATCGCGAAGAGCAGTTTTCCAGCTGCTTCTGGCAGCTTCCAAATCAATCATAAAGAGGGGGAGACCCCCTCATTTTCAGCAAAAACCCACGAAAAACACCCCAAAAATCCCAGAAAACTCTCCAACTTTCCACCACCAAATTTTAGCCCAAACCAGGTATAATTTCCCAATTTCGGTCCGGATAGCGTATAATTTTCACTGCAGAATCGTATGGCGGTGTGTTGTGGCATAAAAATAAGGTGAAAAAGGGAAGATACAACAATATTAAAAGGAGAAAGGTATGAATCTCTTCCTATTTGTGTTAATACTAGTTTATTTACGAAGAAGACGCGATTAAATAACTGTATACTGAGTTAATTAGTTATGAAAGTTGGAAAACAGCGTGTGGGCTGTTTTATGGAATATGTTGATATGAAAAAAAGGATATTATTGATGTTGGTATTGTTGTTGTGTTGTTGACTGCTGAATTAAAAATTCGGGCTAGGCATATAAGCAGGGGAGATGCTGCCCAAATTTCTGTAGACAAATAGTGAATTAAAGAATGCTAAAAGTCTTACTATTGACAATTGGTAAATGTGACCATTTGTAGATTTTGAGCGAAACGGGAATTGAATTTGGACAAGCGTAAGACGCAGCTAAGGTATGTAAAGTCTTTCCCTTCATTCTTAGGCATGTTCTGAACATAATAGGCTCGGCCGCGAGCCTTAAATACGACTCCGTTCCTCGGAATTAGATATGGAAATCTGCTCCAATTCCTTCAGTAAGATTGGAACCATGTCCTTATAAAATATCTTTAAAGGGTGCTTTTGTACGAAACCTTCCTGAACGGAGTCGGAATACTTCCGAATGATTATGGATGACCTCATAAGGTCTTTTATCAGTAATTTATGTATCTTGCCTCGAGTTGGTCCGAGGTGGGCCCACGGAGCCCCGATACCCCGTGAATGATCTAAATTGCCTCATTTCCGTCCGTTTTTCACAGGCAACATCTGAACTATCATTTTGAACATAATATGACTGTTTTTATATAAATCTCACAATATGGTTTTGATATCTGAAAATCTAGTTCGGGTTATGATCTGTCGTGCCTCCCCAAGTGACGTGTAGGTGCGTAGTTTGAAAACTATCTGAATACTTTGATTCCATCTGCCAGTTGGCCTATTTCTGTTCCGTTGAATCTGTACGACGATCTGTACGTATGTGGTTTTTCATTAATCAGTTCGTGCATGTGCTATGATTCCTTTCACCGGATCCCGGGCCGGTACGTATATCGTGCGGTGGGCCGCTGAGCCCCATATGTGAATTCTGAAGTATGATGTGTCCGGTTTCGGGGTACTGTGTTATATGTCCGTCCCCGGTTACCGAGGATATATTATGAAGTATGATGTGTCCGGGCTCGGGGTGCCGTGTTATCTGTCCGCCCCCGAGTACCGTGGTTATGTTATGATGTATGACGGAGATCGGAGAAGAATTTCTGATATATGTTGTGTTGTGGTGCCAATGGCAGGAGTGGCGACCACGTTCCTGTACCCTATAAACGATTCTGTCTGTCCGTCCGGATTATCTGTCCGACTGGTTATGATTCTGTCTGTCCGTCCGGATTATCTGTCCGACTGGTTATGATTCTGTCTGTCCGTCCGGATTATCTGTCCGACTGGTTATGATTCTGGCTGTCCGTCCGGATTATCTGTCTGACTGGTTATGATTCTGTCTGTCCGTCCGGATTATCTGTCCGACTGGTTACGATTCTGTCTGTCCGTCCGGATTATCTGTCCGACTGGTTATGATTCTGTCTGTCCGTCCGGATTATCTGTCCGACTGGTTATGATTCTGTATGTCCGTATGGATTCCGATTCTGTGTGTCCGTAGGGAGTCTGATTTTGTCTGTCTGGACCATGATTCTGTCCGTCTGTCGGGACTATGACTCTGTCTGTCCGGCTTATGAGCCTGTTTATTATATTTCTGCGCTTCCGGTCCAGATCATGATTATGTTTGATATATTTCTGCTTTACATACTCGGTACATTTTTGTACTGACCCCCGGTTCTTCGGGGGCTGCACTACATGCCCGCAGGTACAGACGCACCAAGTGATACGCCGCCAGCGTAGGGTTCATATTTAGCTGTTTTGAAGAGCTCCTTTGATCCGGAGCATACACTTTTGGTATATATCTTCTGTTTTCCGTATGTTCTGTATGTATGGAAATTCTGGGTACGGCGGGGCCCTGTCCCGTCATATGATTCTGTATGTCTGTAGAGGCCTGTAGATAGATGTGTGGGTTACGGGTTTCGTCTGTATGTTAGCCTTATCGGCTTATCTGTAAATGTCTGCATGTTCAGGTATATATATATATATATATGTTTGCGCGCGTGCCGTGTATCGGCCTACTTCTGTAACATCTGTTTTAAAAAAAAAAATATCTGTATGATACGAAATTCGGTCAGGTAGGTATGTACGGGTACCCAGTTAGGGTACCAGTCGCGGCCCACGGGGTTGGGTCGTGACATAACGTTTGGGAAATTTTGAAGGAAAGAAAGAGACCTCTCCGACGTATTATAATACCCCATAAGGCTAGTTGAACATTCGAGGACGAATGTTCTAAAGGGGGGGAGGATGTTACATCCCGTATTTTTGAACGTCGGATTAATTGTAAGTTAAGGTGGGGCCCACACATCAAGATTTTTTTTTGGGACATGTGACAAATTATATGAATCACATATGTGAAGTTAAACACAACTCATGAAGTACCCTTGGTCCAAATCAAAGTGGAAGCCCTCCAAACGAATATTTTTAAGAAAACGTTTTCGGATGACCTGACTTGGAGGGGCAAAAACGGTATTATAGGTTTGGACTTTGGAAATATACCAAGAAATAGAAGTTGTAGATAATTGAATTAGCTTTCCATCCATAGGTCGTGGGTTCCAAGGTGACGTCGGTACAAGGAGATATGAACGTTTTATGGTCGAAAGGTCAGTGGGCTAGGCCCAACTCGGGACCAACCGAATTGGCCCAAAAAAATGAAAAGAAAAATTCAGGCCCAAGTGAGGAGGTGGCCGTCCATGGTCCTTAATAAAGGACCCAAGCCCATTTAAATTAGTCATGTGATTAATAATAAAAAGGGGCTAAGTCTTCATTTTCAACCAAGAACATTCATGAAGCAAAGAAGAGAAAAACAAACACAAAGAAGAGCAAAAATAAGGCCATTTCGGGTTTGGCCATAGAAAAATCACCCCTCAAAATCTTGCCTCTAAAATTATTTTCTTGTTGAATTCCTACTAAATTAAGTGTCCTCTACAACTTGGTGTAGTTGTTTTGGAAGAAAGAGCACTTATTTCTTCAAGTTGACAACTTGTTCAAGTGAAGAAGTTTGTAGAAAAAGGTAAGAATCAATTCCTTTTTCTTATGTTATGAAGGTTTGTTTATGTTGTGGTATGTGGAAATGAGTAGAAATTATGGAAATATGGAAGTTTGCAAAGTGGGTATGTATATATGTATGTAGCCGTGTGTGTATATTGTTGTATATATGATATGAGTTGAATTTTATGTTGTATTCTAGTTGTGGTTATGGTGAAAATTATATTGGAAATGAAAGTTGAATGAATTTTGGTTGAAGTTGGAATGTAGAAGATTATGTCACCTTAGAATAATTTTGAGATATTATGGAAATGAAGTTGTTAAGATGTAAATTATGATTATGGTTGATGAAATTGGAAGGTGGAAATATGTTATGAATATGTAGGTTGAAGATTTGAAGTTTTGGGTGAATTATGTTTTGGTGGAAAGTTTGTATATTTTGTATATCTTGTGAATATTTCGTAGGAATGATATGAAATATTTCCAAATTATATTGTGATGATCTAGATTAATGATGAATGTGAAACCATTGAGATTAGTTTGGAAATTGAAGTTGAAATGAAGGTTATGACATTATGTTGGAAAGATAGCTAGTTATGTTATATTGTGTTTATGGTGACTATTGTTGTTGTTGATGTTGTTGTTGGGTTGTTGTTGATTGTTTTGGCCGAGTTAAATTCTCGGGGATGCTATATGTATAGGGGAGATGCTGCCCAACTTTCTGTAGGCAATTATGAATAAAGATTGAATACTTAAAGATTGGAAATTGAGAATTGGTAAATGTGACCAATTACAGATTTTGGGCGAAACGGGAATTGAATTTGGAAAGGCGTAAAGAGCATACAAGGTATGTAAAGCTATCCCGATTCTTCTTTTGGCATGCCCTAGGTGTACTAGGATCGGATTTGAGCCTCGAAAAGCGTTCTGCTCATCGGAATCCGCATTTGAAAATACCCCCTTTTCATTCAATGGAATTGAACCCTATAAGTATGCTTTATTGAAAGAATTGTGCAAACTTCCGCAAATTGTTTAGAAAATTATGGAATGCCCCTAGAACCTCCGTAGGTGACTTTATAAGCTTTAAATACGTAATTTGAGCCCACCGCTTCGTTTGTCCCGAGGTGGGTTCACTATTTCCGATTTACCCTTTTAGTGGTTATGACTTGTCTTCGAGCGTTTTTTTTAAGAAATGTTTTAACTACTCTTGTAACTACTAAATAAAACTTGTTTTAAATATTCTATTAAGTCTTGTAAACTGTTTTGGAACTTGGAAACGAACTTAGAAAGATTATGCTTCCGTAATCCATTATGACATTCGAAATTCACTTATTATGATTCCGTTCGATTTTATTGATTTGATTCGTCATTTGATATGCCTCATTGAGTCTCTGGAAATATATAAGGTATTTTATTGCATTTAGTTTCTCACTACTCCATTCGTGGATGCCTCAACGTTTCCCACACTGAGCCCGGGCCAGGATATGTTCTCAAGCGTCTTCCACTGCATTGTTCGCCGTGCCTCGATGTGAGGGGGCAGGTATACATGTACATGGGTTGTGGAGTATGCTGTGCCATGTACACTATTCTGATATGATATGATATGATCTGATATGGCCATCTGATATGATATGCTATGTTACGGGGTTATTCCCCTTTTCTGATCCTTATGTGTTGTGGCACCAGTGTCGGGGGGTGACCACGTTCTGTCTGCCGAGTCCCCTGGAAGGGGCCGGATATGATATGGCATATGTTTCTGTACACACTCTTCATGTTTTGAAAATATGCATTTGATACTCTGGACATCTCACTCACATTTCTGTACGTTCTGTTCCGGTTATGATTTTGTTCCGTAATGGGACCAGGTATGACATACGTTTCCTGTAAGTACTATTTATGCTTTATGATCAGCATTTTGCTAATCTGGATATTCCGTTCATTTTCTGTATCTCTTGTTCCGATTATGACTTTGTTTACTACGTTCCATGCTTTACATACTCAGTACATATTTCGTACTGACCCCTTTCTTCGGGGGCTGCGTTTTCATGCCGCGCAGGTACAGACTACAGATTTGCTGACCCACCTGCCTAGGACACCTATTCTGCTATTCTGGAGCGCTCTTTTGTCCAGAGCCTATACTCTGGTACAGTCTGCTACTGTTGTATATATGTACGTTATTCAGGGGTACGACGGGGCCCTGTCCCGTCTTATGATTCTGTTATGTTCTGTAGAGGTTTGTAGACATACATGTGGGTTCTGTATATGTTTTGGGTTGCTATGATTTGTGATAGCCTTATCGGCTTCCATGTGCTATATATGTTCCTCTGTGACACTAGTAACGTCGACTGACTTTTATATTTATATAATCTGCTAGTCTGCTGGTTTGGGTTATTGGGTACGTTTGGGTGTCCAGCACGGACACTAGTCACGGCCTACGGGGTTGGGTCGTGACAATATGTCTCCCTATGACATGATATGATATGATATGACCTGACATGATATGACACGACAGGATATGATATGATATGATATGACATGCTATGATATGATACGACAGGATATGCTATGATATGTCATGATATGACATGATATGATATGATATAATATGATATGACACGATATGATATGACATGATATGTACCCTATGAGATTCCATATGATTCCTTTGTGATTATCTCCACTGGTACCTCTCATTGTGTTGTCGTTCATGCCTTACATACTCAGTACACTGCTCGTACTGACCCCTCTTCTTCGGGGGCTGCGTTTCATGCCGCGCAGGTACACCCAGATGAGCCGAAGTCATTATAGAAGGCGTTCCAGCGAAGTTGGCGAGCTCCGCTTGGCCCTGGAGTGTAGCCGAGTCAGCGTACTATGCTATGATGTCCTTGTTCAATGTTAGAGGCTTTGCAGACAGAGTCGTGGGTATAGAGTGTCATCTTTGTAGACGGTTTCGCCAGTCAACATAATATTATGTTTCATGTCACGGGTCCCACATGATGATAGATTTTACTTATGAAAAAAAAATAAAAATTGAGAGCTTACTATGTATTTTATCCTGAACTGATTCAAGAGTTATATATGTCATAAGAGTCAGCGGGTTCGCTCGGCTCCAGATATGGGGTCGGGTGCCCATCACACCCTAGTAAGGTCGGGGTGTGACATTAATGAATTGGAAAATCTGTGCTGGGTGAACAGTGGTCGTCCATGGAGGTTTACGGACCGTATTCCACTATACGGCTCGTCCTCCATGGGCGTATTTAGCCATTCCCAGAACCAAAAGCTGGGCTGCCTTCATGGTGGTTTACGACCATGGTTTACGGGCCATAAATCACTTTACGGTCCGTCCACCAGGTCGTATTTAACCATTTCCTCGGCTGGCAGAAAGTCGAAGCTTGGCATGGCAGTTTACGACCGCCAGTTTACGGACCGTATTGCACTTTACGGTCCGTATTTTGCAATATACGACCACTGGGTAGTTGCAATTCTGCAACTTCCCATATTTCTTAGACTTCTCATTTCAAACACCCCCGTCCATGCACATGCATTGCTCACCTTGTATCTCATCTTAACTTAGCCAACTTCCTCGTCTCACATCAGATACTTTCGAAATCTCGCCTAAGGTCATCAAACGTCGTTTCTTGCTCATGGACATCATGCACTCATATTCATCACTAGTTCGTTCTCTTGCGTACCAACGGGAAATTTTTTTCCGAGGTGTTACAAATAACCTGCTAAGCCCAAAAAGATACGAACCTCCATAGGAGTCGTGGGCCTTAGCCAAGTCTTCACGGCCTCAATCTTTTGGCTATCCACCCGAATACCATCAGCTGTAACAACATGGCCCAGAAATGATACTGAGTTCAACCAAAACTCACACTTGGAGAATTTTGCAAACAACTCTTGAGCTCGCAGAACTCCAAGGACTATACGCAGATGCTCCGCATGATCTGTCTCGGATCTAGAATACACCAGGATATCGTCGATGAATACAATCACGAATAGATCCAGAAAAGGTCTGAATACATTATTCATTAAGTCCATAAACGCTGCCGGTGCATTAGTTAACCCAAACGACATTACTCGGAACTCGAAATGGCCATATCTTGTTCTGAAAGCTATCTTAGGGATATCTTTCTCCCTAACTCTTACTTGGTGGTACCCGGACCTCAAATCAATCTTTGAAAACCATTCGGCACCTTGCAATTGATCAAATAAATCATCGATACTCAGAAGAGGATACTTGTTTTTAATCATCACTTTATTCAATTGCCGATAATCAATGCACATTCTCAAGGAGCCATCCTTCTTTCGGACGAACAATACGGGTGCTCCCCACGGGGATGAACTAGGCCTAATGAAGCCTTTATCAAGCAAGTCCCTCAATTGCTCCTTCAACTCTTTCAATTTCGCGGGTGTCATTCTATATGGGGGAATAGATATAGGTGTGGTGCCTGGAAACACATCAATGGAAAAATCAATTTCCCGTTCGGGAGGAAGGCCTGGAAGCTCTCCCGGTAACACATCCGGAAATTCGTTCACCACTGGAACTGACTGTAGAGTCGGCGACTCAGCTTCTACATCTTGAACTCGTACTTGATGATAAATGCACCCTTTTGTGATCATTTTCCTTGCCTTTAGATAGGAAATAAACCTACCTTTTGGTGATGCCGCATTCCCTTTCCATTCTAAGACTGGTTCTCCCGGAAACTGGAAACGAACCATCTTCATTCGGCAATCAACATTGGCATAACAAGAAGCCAACCAATCCATGCCCATAATAACGTCAAAATCTACCATTTCTAGCTCATGCAAATCAATCATGGTACGACGATCACAAATCACAATCACACAATTCCTATATACTCGGCTAGCTATTACCGTTTCACCCACGGGTATAGACACCTCAAAAGGTTTGATAGACTCCGGCTCAATTATAAATCGACCCGCAATATATGGAGTAACATATGATAATGTGGAGCCCGGATCAATCAAAGCATACACATCATGAGAGAATACCGATAATATACCTGTGACCACATCAGGAGAAGACTCAAGATCTTGGCGTCCAGCCAAAGCATAAATACGGTGCTGAGGACCGCTAGTACTGGGAGATCTGCCTCTACCTCTACCATGGCCGACTGGCGCATGTGAACCTGGCCCCGTAGGGCGTACAGATGCTGATGATCCGGTTGCCGACCCTGCTGGATGGGTCCTACCTCTACCCTGTACTGAGGGGCAATCACGCATGATATGGCCTGGTTGACCACATGAATAGCAACCATCCGAGCCCAATCGGTATCGACCCCAATGCAACTTCCCACACTGGGAACATCGTGGTACAGGTGGCCTTGACTGGCCTGAATCATCTCTGAACTGAGGTCCTGAATAACTGGGACTCGGCCCTGAACGAGCAGATCTATCGAGGCTCTGGCCTGGAAACCGAGGAGATACATTGGTCATAGAATAGCCTGAATGTCTAGGGAACTGCTGCCTGTGTCCGCCTCTAAACTCGCTTGTCGGACCTGAAGATCTAGCTCTCTTGCTATGTCCCCGATCTTGCTCACGCTCACTCCTCCGCTGTTGTAAGCTTACTTCTAAGTTCTGAGCATGTGCTTGAATGCGTGCAATATCCATACCGTCCTGAAGGGACGCAGTCAAGCATTTATCCATCAAGTGTGGCCCTAGGCCCTTTACGAATCGGTGTACCCTGTCGCCCATATCTGCCACCATGGCCGAAGCATACCTAGCCAAGGAGTTAAAGCGGAGGCTATACTTTAGGGCACTCATACTACCTTGCCTCAAATTTAAGAATTTATCGGCCCTTGCTCGCCGAACTTCTGGAGGCATATAGTGACGGAGAAAAGCATCATCAAACTCTTGCCATACCGGGGGAGGTGCATTGGCCCCCCGTGAAGCCATCCACACCGTATACCACTGGATCGAGACATCTCTCAATCTATATGACGCTAGCTCTACCGACTCGGTGTCTGAAGCATGTATCAACCGGAGCGTCCTTAGCATACCATCGATAAAGTCCTGGGGATCCTCCTCCGGCTTTGACCCAAAGAATTCCGGGGGGTTCAAAGTAATGAAATCACGGGCCCTTGCACTAACAGCCCTATCACCATACCCTGAACCCTGCCTTTGAGCCTGGGCCGCAACCAACTGGGTCAACAAATTAATGGCCTCTTTCACATCTTGGCCAGAAGCATTCGGTGGAGGAGCTGGAGGTGCTGGAGCTGGGGCTGAGGCTCCCTCACGCTCCTCAGTAATAGGCACTGTCTGGGAGGACTGAGATTGAGCCGCACTCTGGGACTCACTTTTCTCTACTACCGGTGGCGGTGCTTTCTTAGCCCGCTTCTCTGCCACCGTCTTGCCCTTTTGGGCTGCCTTAGCCTTTCCCTTTTTAGGCATCTCTGAAATACACAACACACGATTTAGGAGCAAGAATTTCCTACATCATAGCTCTATCGCACGATTCTTATGAAGAAAGAAGGTCATTTATTCCTAAAATGTCCGCAGCTTCTTGTTTATAAGTGTGGCGCGCAACACACCCATAACCAAGACTCTACTAGACACGGCTCGTAGACACACCCTAGGACTGAACTGCTCTAATACCACTTTTTTCACGACCCGACTCGGGGCCGCGACGGGCACCCGGTGCTCACCCACCCGAGCACCCTCTTAGCTTACTCTTATACTTATATCTAGGTGAGCCACATAATCATACATACATTTCCATTCATTCGTCAACGAGTCCCAATTGGACAACAGTACATTTATATCACCATAGGCCTCTATGCCACATCAATGTACATGGGCCAACGTGGCCGACAAAAATGATACACAAAACATAGGCCGACAAGGCCGGACATGTCTAACCATATACACATGACTATGAGCCTCTCGGAAGAGTATAACACATCACATGAGCGGGACAGGACCCCGCTATGCCCATAAATATATACACAAAAGAATAAGTACCCAAAAGCTATGGCCCCGAAGGAAATGGAGCTCCGCTATCTAATCTCTAAATAAGCAGCTATGGATCGAGTCTGTGTCCCTGTGCACCTGCGGGCATGACGCAGCGTCCACAAACAAAAGCACGTCAGTACGAAGAATGTACTGAGTATGTAAAGCATGATTAACATCAATATAGAAGCATCATAGACGATATATGAAGTGGCATAGGAGGGAAGACAATAGTATCATCGTCATGGCACTTACCTGCCTTTCATAAGAACTTTCCATTTCTCATGCGTATTTCATAATAGTGCTCGTATTCGTATACATGCCCCTATTCGCATTCCTATACATAGTCTTTTCACATTCATGTTCATATTATATACATAGCCATACACTTATATACATACATAGCGTACCCGACCATAAGGTTCGGTGTTTCATACGTACTTGGCCAACCAAGGCTCAATGTTATTTCTTCCTGGCCCTACCAAGGCTTCAGGGTTATTCGAACCATCTGCAGATGTGTGCGTGCGTTACGTAATCATATACATACATATATATATACATCCATGTACATGTATTCTACCCTGCATTATAAGCTCGGGGTGTCATTATAGCCCTTCATAGGCACATGTGAATATAATAGTCCGTAGGCACCTTTAGCATCATTATTATTATCATCGTCATCACTATCATCATCGTTTTCGCTACATCTCTATCTTATACTTACTCGTCAATGGGGTGCGTAGTACATTCGTAGCACGTATCGAGGGTCATGAGCTTATGAGCTCGGAGTGTCAATCACTTGAATACAACGTACTCATATAGAGGATTTAAGAGTTTGGCCAAGGAACCATGCCTTATGAAAGAAGGGTTAGCCTTACATACCTTTTCGTCGGACTATTCTACACTTGCACGCTTCCTTCCAATGCTAGCGTCTATACCTTCATTAATATCATAACAATGGCCATTAGTCATTCACGTTATCCACATTATTTAGATTCCTTAATTTTCCTCTAATTCACCCATATTCATGGTCATAACATCCAACTTCGCCTATTCGTCTAAAGTGTCTAGTTCATGATCTTAGTACCATTTATAATGCATTCGTATCACCACACAACAACATTCATGATTCAATTCCAACTATTCCACAAAATGTCACTATTCATCATTCATGACCTACTTGACCATATTTTCTACAATCCATGTATTCCAACTGTTCAATACCTTAAACATCATGTAAAAATCATGAATCTTACCTTAGAAGTTGTAGGAACAAGCTTTGGTTAATAATACTCCACTTTGAGCAAAATCCTAGTTTTTCTACATTTGCATTTCTTGACTTGATTGGTATTTAATGGCTTGCTTACACTTGCTTCACTTGTTTATGTTGTTGGTGACTTATAACCCTTGAAAACTTATGAAATAAATGTAGAGAGATGATTCTAGAGAGAAGTGGTGTAATGTAGAAATGAAATAAAACAAGTCTTGGTCCTCATATTTAATGAATTGAAATTCTGTACTGAGGTGTATAGTGGTCGTCCATGGAGGTTTACTTTCCGTATTCCAGTTTACGGACCATCCCTCGTGGTCGTCTTTAACCTTAAGCAGAACTAGAAACTTTGGCTGCATGCATGGTGATTTACGACCATGGTTTACGGGCCGTAAATCACTTTACGGTCCGTCCACCAAGTCGTAATTTACCACCTCTCAGCTGGGCAGAAAGTTGAAACCTTGCATGGCAAATTACGACTGCCAGTTTACGGACCGTATTCCATATTACGGTCCGTATTTTGCACTTTACGATCACTGGGCAGTTTTGCCAACTTTGAACTTTTCACATTTCTCGATTTTTCATTCTAATCATTCTCGTCCATATACGCACATTGCTCATGAAACATTATACACTCGCACTCCTCGCACACATCACTAGTTCGTTTACTTGCGTACCAACGGGGAATTTTCTAAGGTGCAACATTTGCACTTCGGCCCAGTCGATCGTAAACTGAAATACGGCCCGTAAACTGAGTCGTAAATCACCATGTCCTCAGCCTGACTTTCTGGTTCTATTATGCTTAAATACGCCCACAGAATACGGACCGTAAACTGGAATACGGACCGTAAACTGGAATACGGACCGTAAACTGGGTTTACGACCACTGTGCACTTCAACTATTGTTCATTCCAAATCAGATTTTAAGTCATTAAAAGGAGACCCAAGCTCGTTAAATTCATTTCATTTCCACGATAGTTCACTTTAGAAACCTCTAGAATATTCTCCACTCTTCATCTACAAGAAAACAAAGGAAATCAAAGATCAATATCAAGAATCCAAGTGAATCAAGTGTATGAAACTCATCAAAGTTCATCCAAGTTAAGAAATTTCAAGAGAAGCAAACTAGGGTTTTGGTGCAAGAAGAGTAATACCACTCAAGGCTTGTTCCTACAACATCTAAGGTAAGTTTTATGGCATTTACATGTTAATTAGGGTATGGAAGAGTTGAAACACTTGGATTATAGAAGGATGTAAGAAATGGGTCATGAAAGTGTGAATAGTAGTATTGTTGAGTAAAGGTTAGAATTGAGCCAAGATCATTGATAATTTGTGATTATAAAAATGTTATGAATGACATTTAGAACATGGAATAAGTATCCTATGTGAGAAAATGCAACAATGAACCATGGCTATGATTATGGACAAATTGTGAAATACGGATATTGTAAATGAATGATGAGTGTTGCCTATCATATTGAGAATGTTGTTATGAACGCTTAGGAGTTGATATAGAATATGGGAAAAATAGTATAAACAAAGGAAATGCTGCCCAATTTTTCCTAGAATGGTAGCGCGTTCTTATAGACGATTAACTAACGTTAGCGCGAATTCTCTCTTGAAGGTAGAAACGTGATATCGAAGGAGAACAAGCAAGTGATAGTGTCACACCCTAATCTTACTAGGGTGTGATGGGCAACCGACCCCATATTCGGAGCCGAGAGAACCCGCTGACTCTTATTACATACATAATCTCTTTGGACTTTTAAATTAAATGAGAATGAAATACATCGTAAAGGCATTCAGAAACTTTCCTTTCATCGTTCTTAAGACAAGTAAAATCTTTAATCAAATGAAACTCATAACATAATGCATTATGATACATCGGCTGGTGGAGCCGCTTTCAAGACTAACATTCTATACCCACGACTCTATCTGCAAAGTCTCTAACATCAATCAGAAATCATAACACATATACTCTGACTCGGCAACACTCCGGAGGGAAGTGGAGCTCGCCAATCCCGCTGGAACACCTTCTAGCGAAGGCTTCTACTCATCTGGGTGTACCTGCGCGGCATGAAACGCAGCCCCCGAAGAAAGGGGGTCAGTACGGAATATGTACTGAGTATGTAAGCCACAGAATACAGAAAACAGAACCATAATCGGAACAACGGTACAAAAAGTAAGTACATTAGCTAGAATACCAAGGTGCTTATCTTCCGAACGCAGATCATGCATACCGATGTCATATGTCAGAAGAAGTACAGAAAATAAGTAAATCATCCAGAGTGCCAAAATGCTTACTTTCCAAACACAAACCATGTGTGCCGACATCATATGTCATCATATACATATATATATATATAACAGATCCCGGCCCTCTAGTGAGGGACGCGGTGAATGGAGTCATCATGTATGCTGACATCATATATCATATACACATATAACAGATCCCGGCCCTCTAGTGAGGGACGCGGTGAATGGAGTCATCATATATGCCGACATCATTTATCATATATGCATATAACAGATCCCGACCCTCTAGGGAGAGACGCGGTGAATGAGATCATCACATGCCATCCTAGCCGCCATCCCCATATCATCATATCATCATATACAAACATACATATAACAGAGCCCGGCTCTCCGATGAGGGACGCGGTGAACAATGCAGAGGAGGCGCACGATAACAGAACCTGGCCCGGGGCGCAGTGAAGGACATACTGAGGCTTGCACGAGCAGAGTAATGCGAAACCATATGCACATAAATCAAGACTCGATAGATACGTACACTTACCGACATTTGAAGGATCATAAACATATTTCAAGTCAATCCGGTTTTGTATGAGAAAGTTATGGACATCTTGGTACAGAAACCATTACGAACATTTCAAAGCAATCCGAGATCGTTTACAAAAGTTAGGGACATTAAAACTTACAGAACTCTTTTAGAAACAAAACTCTTTATGCTCATCTCGTTATCCAATCATATAATAAACTCGATCATATTGAGAATACTCATATCAAGAAGTGAATGAGAATCATAGATAGGCTCGGAAACATATCAAATAAAGCTTCGGAGATCATAGATACGCATCAAAACCATATGAAGTATCTTATGGAAATCAAGAATATTAGCCATCCTAGTGGCTCTAAGAATAGTAATTTCTTCGAAATCATACATATACGTCATCTGCTTGTTTCATAAGGATCATGCCAAAAGAAAGAAAGGGTAAGCCTTACATACTTGTTCCACGTCCTATTAGCTACGCTTAATTGTCCAAGCTTGCTAGTCTACATTCAAGAGAATTGACATAATCATTAGACTCATTGACATATACTTGTCTTAGTCTTTCAAATGAATTCACTTATATTCTATCGAAATTTGAGCAGCATTTCCCCTGTAAATACAACCATCCCCGAGAATCTTTTGTCACGACCCGACTCGGGGCCGTGACGAGCACCCGGTGCTAGCCCACCCGGGCACCCTCTTAGCTTACTCTTATGCTTACATCTAGGTGAGCCACATAATTATACATACATTTCCATTCATTCGTCAACTAGTCCCATTTGGACAACAACATATTTATATCATCATAGGCATCTATGCCACATCAATGTACATGGTACAACGTGGCCAACAAAATGATATACAAAACATAGGCCGACAAGGCCAAACACATCTACCCATACACACACACATGTCTACGAGCCTCTAAGAGTATAACATATCACATTAGCGGGACAGGACCCCGCTATGCCCATAATTATATACACAAAAGAATGAGTACCCAAAAGATATGGCTCCGAAGGAAATGGAGCTCTCTATGTAATCTCCGAATAGGCAGCTATGGATCAAGCCTGTCTCCCTGTGCACCTGCGGGCATGACGCAGCGTCCACAAACAAAAGGACGTCAGTACGAAAAATGTACTGAGTATGTAAAGCATGAGCAACATCAATAAATAAGCATGATGAACAACAGATGAAATAGCATAGGAGGGGGAGACAATAATATCATCGTCATAGCACTTACCTGCCTTTCGTAGGACTTTCCATTTTTCATACGTATTGTACACCAACGTCATCATCCGTATTCCATAATAGTACTCGTACCATACTTGTGCTCATATTCGTATACATGTCCTTATTAGTATTCTTATACATAGTCTTATCACATTCATATTCATATTATATACATAGTCATTTCATATACATAGCATTTACATAGCATGCCCGACCTCATAGGATCGGTGTTTCATTCATACTTGGCCAACCAAGGCTCAAGGTTACTCATACCTGGCCCTACCAAGGCTTCAGGGTTATCCGTACCATCTGCAGAGGTGTGCGCGCATTTCGTAATCGTATACATACTTTATACATATTCATATGCATATATCCTACCCGGCGTTATAAGCTCGGGGTGTCATTATAGCCCTTCATAGGCACATGTAAGTATAATAGCCCGTAGGCACCTTTAGCATCATTATTATTATCATCGTCATCCCTATCATCATCATTTTCGCTACATCTATTTCTTATGCTTACTCGTCATATGGGGTGCGTAGTACAATCGTAGCACATATCGAGGATCGTGAGCTTATGAGCTCGGAGTGTCAATCATTTGAATACAACATACTCATATAGAGGATTTAATAGTTTGGCCAAAGAACCATGCCTTATGAAAGAAGGGTTAGCCTTACATACCTTTTCGTCGGACTATTCTACACTTGCACACTTCCTTCCAATGCTAGCATCTATACCTTCATTAATATCATAACAATGGCCATTAGTCATTCACATTATCCACATTATCTAGATTCCTTAATTTGCCTCTAATTCACCCATATTCATGGTCATAACATCCAACTTCGTCCATTCGTCTAAAGTGTCTAGTTCATGATCTTAGTACCATTTATAATGCATTCATATGACAACACAACAACATTCATGATTCAATTCAAACTATTCCTCAAAATGTCACTATTCATCATTCATGACCTACTTGACCACATTTTCTACAATGCATGTATTTCAACTCTTCAATATCTTAAACATCATGTAAAAATCATGAATCTTACCTTAGAAGTTGTAGGAACAAGCTTTGGATAATAATACTCCACTTTGAGCAAAACCCTAGTTTTTCTCCATTTGGATTTCTTGACCTAGATGATCTTTGATGATGTTCTTACTCTTGATTCACCTTGCTTTATGTTGTTGATCCTCAAGTATCCTTGAAAACTTGTATAATAAATGTAGAGAGAGGTTTTAGAGAGAAGTGGTGTAATGTTGTAATGAAATAAAACAAGTGTTGGTCCCTTTATTTAATGACTTGCAAAATCTGTACTGAGGTGAACAGTGGTCATCCATCATGGTTTACGGCCCGTATTGCAGTTTACGGACCGTCCCTCGCGATCGTCTTTAACCATTTCCAGAACCAGAAGCTTTGGCTGCTTGCATGGTGATTTACGACCATGGTTTACGGGCTGTAAATCACTTTACGGTCCATCCTCCAGGTCGTATTTTACCATTTCTCGGCTGGCAGAAAGTTGAAGCCTTGCATGGCAGTTTACGACCTGCTAGTTTACGGACCGTATACCAGTTTACGGTCCGTCCTAGCACTTTACGACCACTGGGCAGTTGCAATTCTGCAACTTCCCATATTTCTGAGACTTCTCATTTTAGTCACCCACGTCCATGCACATGCATTGCTCACCTTATATCTCATCTTAATTTAGCCAACTTTCTCATCTCACATCGGATACCTTCGAAATCTCACCTAAGGTCATCAAACGTCGTTTCTTGCTCATGGACATCATGCACTCATACTTATCACTAGTTTGTTCATTTACGTAGCAACGGAAAATTTTTCCGAGGTGTAACAATCTAACTCGGCCAAATTATCAACAACAATCCGAGAATTCAACTCGGCCAAATTATCAACAACAATACCAACAATCATATCTCCAACTTCAACAATTATTTCAAATGCATTCTAACACTAGCAATCCTTTCTACACAATTCGACAACATTTCATTTATATTCAATTCAACCTCATATAGTCAAGCTAACACCGATGATTTCACATTCAAGTATTAATCCGAAATCATTCTAACATGATTCAAGAACACTTCAAACAATTCAACCAATATACCACTTCACCCGAAACCTTCCAAATTTAAAAAGAACGATAACAACACATTTCCTTTCCTTCCAAATTCATAAACTACACTAACAGCCTACTCATTAACAACTCCATCCTCATAATTATGAGAAACCATACTAATGTCACATTAACTCATTCAACAATTCCTCTACAATTACAAATTCATTTCAAGTCATCAAATCTTCATTTTTATTATGGAATCCACAACAACAACAATCAAAATACTAAATAAAATCAATTCATCACATCTACACAACACCACCTCTATTCGGCCACAACCATACACATACATATTTCATGAATTTCATCCATTTCTACATACTACAACGTTCACAAATCATCCATAACACATGTAAAAGGAGATTGAACCTTACATTTCTCCACTTGTCTTCTTACTTAGCTAGGGTTTGTAAATCACCCAAATAAATGCTTGGCTTGCTCCAAAAACTCCTTCATATTAATGAGGACCTTCCAATTAGTAGAAAAGCAAGAAGAAAATATTTTTTTTTTGTGATCAATTTCCATGGCTTCAAATTTGGCCATGGTGGACGAATGCTCCTTCTCTCTTCTTCTTTCTTTCTCTTCTTCTCCAAGCTTCTTAACATAAAAGAGTGAATATGTCTTATTTGCCACCACTTATCTATATATATATATATATATATATATATATATATATATATATATATATATATATATATACCTAAGTCTTACAAATAAAAATATGGACACATGGCCATGGGTGGGTGTTACACCTCGGAAAAGTCCCCGTACATGAGCGATGAATAGACCAACGAAGGGTATGAGTGCGTGATGTTGTACTAAGTAAGGGGTGATGATTCATGTATTTTTGGAAATAATTAGGTTGAAGAATTTCAGCACAGCCAGTGGTCGTAAATCAGTATACGGCCCGTAAAGTGATTTACGGACCGTATACTGCCATCGTCCTCCAGCTTGCCAAGAACTTCAACTTTCTGTAAATTGTGAAAATGGTTAAATACGGCTTGGAATACGGCCCGTAAACTGGTTTACGGACCGTAAACTGGTTTACGGACCGTAAACCTCGATCGTAAACTGCCATGTTCTTCAGCCAACTTCTCTGTTTTGGGACATGCTTAAATACGACCACACTATACGTACGGTCCTTAACTGTGATTTACGACCACTGTACACCCCGACGACAATTCATTAAAAATCAGATTTTGAGTTATTAAAAAGGGACCCAAGCTTCATTTTATTTCATTATGCATCTACACCATTCAAGAACACTCTAGAATTCTCTCAACACTTCATCCATAGAAATTCAAGGAGAATCAAAGGAAACCTAAGACCATCAACACCAAATCCATGCAACAAGAGTATGAAATGCTAGTAAAGGCCATCTACCTCAAGAAAACCCAAGAAAGGTGAAGTAGGGTTTTGGTGCAAAGAAGGTATTACTACTCAAGACTTATTCAACCATCAACTAAGGTAAGTTTCATGATTTCGGCATGTTGTTTAAAGTATTAGAAGACTAAGACACTTGAATTGTAGTAAGACATAGGAAGTGCACCATTATTTAGTGAATAGTGTCACTATGGAATGATGGTTGAATGGAATCATGAAAGTTGATATGCTATGATTATAAATACGGTATAAATGACGTTTTGACCATGGAATAAGTGCGACGCATGAGTAAAAGTGACGATAAGCTAAAACCACTAAATGTGGAGAAATTGGAGAAAATTGGTGGATTTTGCTAAACGTATATAAATGATGATTGCTGATTTCTATATTGTGGATATTGTTGCGAATGTTTGGGAGCTAAAATAAAACATGGGAAACGTAGTAGGAACAAAGGAAATGATGCCCAATCTTTCTTAGAAATAGTAGTCTGTCCTTATAATTGCTTCGCTAACGACGATACGGGTTCTCTTCAAGGTATATACAAGTGCGGTAAAAGAGAACGATCAAGCGATAAGAATAGTAAACGTCAAAGGTATGTAAGGCTCGTCTCTTCTTTCAAAGGTATGAGTCTTATGTTACGGTTTCATAAATTCTTTCATGACCTCATTGTTTCAAATTTAGAATTCTATGATTCCAACGCATGACTCCTTTCTTGATAACCCGCAAATGTCTTCCCAATACCTGTTTCTTTCCAAATAACAATTTACGATTTTGTAAGCTCTTATGATGACAATGATAAACATATTTTATCACAATGACAACGATGCCAAATATAAGAACGATTTCATGCAAAAGGTTACAAGTCATGATTTCAATGACGATATAAGAATGTTGAGCTGTTCCTTGATTTCTCAATTTTATTCACGGATGATGACTATTTTTAAAGATTCCAAAGTATATGAATTGACCCCTTGCAAGATTTATGATTTTATTCTATGTTGTCCTAAGGTTATTCTTCGTTGATAGTATCGCCTTATAATAGTTGTTCTTTCAAGGTGAGGCAAAGCTATGATGATTATTCCATAATATAATCGGAGGTTACCGACCTTACGTCACTCCGGTAGAAACATGGCTTTCCTTGGGCTCTCATGCATGCTATGTATACTATATAAGCGTATATATATATATATATATATGTATGTATGTATTTAGGGGAAATGGGGAAGGTGAGGCGCTATAGACGCATGGCCACCTGATCAGCTGGCATATTATGATTCCATCCCGGACGCGGGATGCTCGAACGCGGGATATATGGGTTATGGATCGGGTCGTACGTTCCTCGGCACTAACATATTATATTTATGGATCGGGCCGTACGTTCCTCGGAACTAACATATTATATTTATGGATCGGGTTGTACGTTCCGCAGCAAAGCACTATTATGCATGGATGGATCCGCCTTAAGAGGCAAGCTGTATTCGGTTATCTTCTTGTTTTACTTTACTTTCTTATTCTTACCTTATTTCTTAGATGTATGCCTTACATACTCAGTACAATGCTCGTACTGACATCCTTTTCTTTGGATGTTATGTTCATGCCCACAGGTAGACAGGAAAGCGGCCCAGACTAATAGGAGTTACCAGCTGAGCTGAGGAGCACTCCATCTTCCGGAGGTGCTAATTGGGTGATTCTTTTGTGCATATAATGTGTATGTCACTCAATAGAGGCTCGTAGGTGCTCGATGTGGGTTGTGTGGTTCCACGACGTGGGTAGTATGCATGTGTATAAGTATATTGGAATATGCTTGTATATCAGAGTATTATATTTTGTAATGGAAAGCAGATCTTCCCCTTAAAGTTAATAGGAAATCGATAAGTGACTGTGGAATAGATTAAGAAAATGATAGCACGAGCGGTGCTCGGTGGTTAGCCCCGAGTACCCGTCGCGGCCCCTAGCCGGGTCATGACAGAAGTGGTGTCAGAGCAGTTCGCCCTAGGAAGTGTCTACGAGCCGTGTCTAGTAGAGTCTTGTTTATCGGTGTGTTGTGCACCACATCTATAAACAGGAGGCTACCGGGCATTTAGAAAAGATGGACATCCTTCTTCTTAATAGATCGTGCGGTAGAGCTGTGTTATAAGATTATTCCTCCCCTAACGGTGCGTTATAATTTCAGCAAGCTGATGAAAGGAAAAGCTACGGCGGCCCAGAAGGGCAAGATAGTGGTTGAAGAAAGGTTTGATCGAGAGCCGTCTATGGGTATAGAGGAAGGTGGATCCCAGAATAAGGCACCACCTCGATGTTCCCATACTCCGCCCACATTTGAGAATCAGAGGGGAGCCTCGACCTTAGCTCCAGCACCCCCCGTTCCTCCACAAGATACCGCGGGCCAAGAGATGAGACAGGCTATTCTTTTATTGACTCAGTTAGTAGTCGCTCAAGCTCAGCGGCGAGATGGTGGTCACGATAACAGGGGTTGGAGAAGGGGAGTTAATTCTCTAGGGTCTGATCATGAGTTTGGAGGTGTTCCTCCGCAGTTTCCCAGACCCAGATTTGATGGACCTACTTATTCAAGTTCATCCCAGAGTCTCAGAGTTGCCAGTTCTCGGGTTCAGAGTGATTCTGGCCAGGCGAGGTCACCAGTACCACGATGTGCTCAGTGTCGCAAGTTGCATCGGGGACCATGTTGACGGGGCTTGGACGTATGTTATGCCTGTGCTCTGCCAGGTCACCTAAAACGAAATTGTCCATCGCTACGTGGTAAAACTGAGGTTTGGACTATGGGAATGGTAATGGGCTCTTCATCATCGGCATGCCCTCTAAGGTCAGGGACACAGGGGCTAGTAAGCAGTGGTGGAGACCGAAGAACGCCTAGTCCAAGCGGATCCCAGCATCATACCCAGGCGTTAGCTGAACGACGGGATCCTGAGTCTTCCCCTGATATTGCTCCAGGTATATTTTTAGCACCCTTTTAGGATTAATATGAATATGTGGGCAACCAGTCCGTATGGTAAATGTAATGTGACTGACTAAAAAGAATAACAGGTTGAGTGTGCCGGCTTCATGAGGCTATTCTATGTTATGAGTAGGTTGGTGCACGAGATCAAGAAGTGTCACTCTACGGGGTAGGTTATGATCTGGATACAATGAGCATGTAACAAGGATTGTAATGTAAAGTATAGTGAGGAAATGCCTAAGGGTGTGCCAAGCCCTATACGAATATGGGGATGAAATCAGCGAGTGAACCAGCAAGCAGCAGATGAGAAAAGCTTGAAGGACCTTGTTGGGGAACGCTCAGTGCAGGGAATTCTTCAATGACCGAGGCAATAGCCAGCAAAAAGGGGGAAGTCAACCTAAAAAGAATTAGAGAAAAGTGATATAGCGATGTAGCAGTAGCCGTGGATGGTATAATTAAGAGTATGAATGATACTTTTAGTAGGTGTAAAAGACCGAGACTATAGTGATAATAAATGACGAAAGTAGGATAATTAGTAGGAGAAGGGTCAGCATGATAGGAGTGAGGGGGGATGATCAGAACGAACAAAATTAGTTTCGGCAGCAAGGGATGGATTGACAAAGGTAGTATACCCTGGAGGACAAAGCAGTACTAAGTTAAGAATATAGTCCCTCATATGAAGAGTCAAGGGTTGATTATAAACGGAAGGAACTAAGATAAGTCGAGCAGGAAGGAATAAGAGCGAGAGTATAGCAAAAGGAAATATACGAAGTACACGTTACTAAGGAATAGTTGTGTGGTAATTAAAGGAGAAAGTATTCCCTACGAATGTCCTATACCAAGTTGGCACAATTGAAGTACATGAAATAAAGGGCTGAAGAGGAAAAGATAGCCATGAGCTATGAATTTATTCTACGACGATGATGTGATGGAATAGAGTTGCAATTAATAACGATAGTGGTACAAGGTAATTATGAAACTAGTGTCAAGGGTAATTAGGAGTAAAGGAATAGAAGGTATGGGGCGTATTAGTGGCGTAAGAGGTTTAAGCCCTGGAGAAACGAGGATGGAGTTACGAGCAAATCTCGAGCGCCGAAGAAGAGGGCAAGTGACATTAGATGGGTGGCGTGGATGGTTAGACCTACCACTCATGGAAGCATCCCTATGGGGCAGGAAGTTGTTAATTGGAGTAGATTCAGATATAGACCCATAATTACTAGATGAGCTAAAAAAAAAATTTGTTGCTCAGATTCCTATGTCGGGTGCAATGTTTGGTTACAAGGACTGTAAAGTGGGTGCGCTAAGACGTTATACATGAACTATTACAGCCATAGATTGCTGGGAACGGTATGAGAAGACGTAGTGTAGTTAGGAGTACGTGAAATCAAAATTTACAGGTACGAGTAAAACCCTTAAAAGGGGGGGAAGCGAATAGAGAGGATACCAGCGTGAAGATTAAGATGATGAGCCTTATGGGAGTGTGTTGACTACAGACGCTAGGATGAGGTGACATCCAAAAGCAAGAAGGAGAGGGAGCAGAGCCGTGAGTCGGCAAAGATGGTAACACACCGACGACAGGTAGGGGTGAACCCACAGTTCCTTAAGATTATACTATCTCCTCATCCCTCTAAATTACGAATCCCAAATGAATTTTAGTGAAGTATGAGGCCGAACACTTAGATGTTGTGTTCCTTAAGGTTCCGAGTGGTGCAAGATGGGGAGAAAAATTACAAAACTCGGATTGAGTGACATGGCTGAAGAAGAGTTGGAATCAGGTTAGGGAGTACTGATTAGTTACTATTACTCTTCCAGCAGAATGGAAACTCTCGTTTCTCTGTCCTTATATTGATTTAATGACTTCCGGGATTGAATACTCTTCTAGCCCAAATGAAAATATAACCCCGGAGAATGTTGTGAATATAGTGGGTGATGGTAGTCCCAAGAAGAAGGCATGCAGGCCTGAGACACAGAATAATTCATGAGATTAACATGGGTTTTATTGTAAGGTTACTCCATTCTCGAGGTAAGGGCGTTAGCGAAAAGGTCATTGAGAAGGATATTGATACTTATATGAATATGACCATGGATACGGCATACAGATGAATATGACTATGAATGTGAAGACAGACATGGATACAGGTATACGGATAGATCGGTATGAATGCGAATCGCGCAAAAAAAGTATGTAATTCGTAGATATTTATGCGTCGCCAATGAGACCAAGTGAACACTTAGGAGAGGAATAAGAGGTAAAATAAGGATAAGAGAGTCATGATGCCCGGGGTAAGTTGAAGGAGGGTATATGGTAAACGGAACTGAAATGTCGAGTTGGAATTGTTGTGAGAGACAAATAGAATAATTGCTTGGGACATGGTATAAGTACAGGTTACATACTTACTATAGAAGCCCAAGGATATGACAACCTGCGAGAGCGATAGAATCACGGAATAAAGGGGAGTTAGGTTCCGATGCATTAGATCCTATAAGGTCGTATGCAACAAGCAAGGTAGCTTATAAATATGTTAGAACTCCCACTAGGAGCATGTTAATAAAATGATGCTCAAATGACAAGAAAGTTGATGTATGAAAAGGTACCCTTTGCCACATTAGATAGGTTAGTGCGAGGACTTCAAAATAAGGAGGTGGCTTAAATCAGAGTTTGGTGGTAAAATAATAACCGGGAAGAAAGGACTGGGAAGCGGGAGAGAGTATGAGGTCCAATTACCCACATTTATTCCAACCCTTGGGAGAGATTCAAGAGGAAACGTCAATGATATAAGGCATGTGTGTCTTATTTGTATGCTTTTGGTCGTGTGTGGCCATAGGTATGTTGATGTCGTGATGTAGCCCTGTAAGGCGATGATATTATGGGTTATTGTGACAAGTTGGTAGTTCCATATGACAAAGGAAACTCTGGAAAAATTTTCTTAGAATCCCCGCTGATTTAACATTCGAGGACGAATGTTCCAAAAGGGGGGAAGAATGTTACACCTCGGAAAAGTCCCCGTACATGAGCGATGAATAGACCAACGAAGGGTATGAGTGCGTGATGTTGTACTAAGTAAGGGGTGATGATTCATGAATTTTTGGAAATAATAAGGTTGAAGAATTTCAGCACAGCCAGTGGTCGTAAATCAGTATACGGCCCGTAAAGTGATTTACGGACCGTATACTGCCATCGTCCTCCAGCTTGCCAAAAACTTCAACTTTCTGTAAATTGTGAAAATGGTTAAATACGGCTTGGAATACGGCCCGTAAACTGGTTTACGGACCGTAAACCTCGATCGTAAACTGCCATGTTCTTCAGCCAACTTCTCTGTTTTGGGACATGCTTAAATACGACCACACTATACGGTCCGTAAACTGTGGTTTACGACCACTGTACACCCCGACGACAATTCATTAAAAATCAAATTTTGAGTTATTAAAAAGGGACCCAAGCTTCATTTTATTTCATTATGCATCTACACCATTCAAGAACACTCTAGAATTCTCTCAACACTTCATCCATAGAAATTCAAGGAGAATCAAAGGAAACCTAAGACCATCAACACCAAATCCATGCAACAAGAGTATGAAATGCTAGTAAAGGCCATCTACCTCAAGAAAACACAAGAAAGGTGAAGTAGGGTTTTGGTGCAAAGAAGGTATTACTACTCAAGACTTATTCAACCATCAACTAAGGTAAGTTTCATGATTTTGGCATGTTGGTTAAAGTATTAGAAGACTAAGACACTTGAATTGTAGTAAGACATAGGAAGTGCACCATTATTTAGTGAATAGTGTCACTATGGAATGATGGTTGAATGGAATCATGAAAGTTGATATGCTATGATTATAAATACGTTATAAATGACGTTTTGACCATGGAATAAGTGCGACGCATGAGTAAAAGTGACGATGAGCTAAAACCACTAAATGTGGAGAAATTGGAGAAAATTGGTGGATTTTGCTAAACGTATATAAATGATGATTGCTGATTTCTATATTGTGGATATTGTTGCGAATGTTTGGGAGCTAAAATAGAACATGGGAAACGTAGTAGGAACAAAGGAAATGATGCCTAATCTTGCTTAGAAATAGTAGTCTGTCCTTATAATTGCTTCGCTAACGACGATACGGGTTCTCTTGAAGGTATATACAAGTGCGGTAAAGGAGAACGATCAAGTGATAAGAATAGTAAACGTCAAAGGTATGTAAGGCTCGTCCCTTCTTTCAAAGGTATGAGTCTTATGTTACGGTTTCATAAATTCTTTCATGACCTCATTGTTTCAAATTTAGAATTCTATGATTCCAACGCATGACTCGTTTCTTGATAACCCGCAAATGTCTTCCCAATGCCTGTTTCTTTCCAAATAAAAGTTTACGATTTTGTAAGCTCTTATGATGACAATGATGAACATATTTTATCACAATGACAACGATGCCAAATATAAGAACGATTTCATGCTAAAGGTTACAAGTCATGATTTCAATGACGATATAAGAATGTTGAGCTGTTCCTTGATTTCTCAATTTTATTCACGGATGATGACTATTTTTAAAGATTCCAAAGTATATGAATTGACCCCTTGTGAGCTTTATGATTTTATTCTATGTTCTCCTAAGGTTATTTTTCGTTGATAGTCTCGCCTTATAATAGTTGTTCTTTCAAGGTGAGGCAAAGCTATGATGATTATTCCATAATATAATCGGAGGTTACCGACCTTACGTCACTCCGGTAGAAACATGACTTTCCTTGGGCTCTCATGCATGCTATGTATACTATATAAGCGTATATATATATATATATATATATATATATATATATATATATATATATATATATATATATATATATATATATAAGTATGTATGTATTTTGGGGAAATGGGGAAGCTGAGGCGCTATAGACGCATGGCCACCCGATCAGCTGGCATATTATGATTCCATCGCGGACGCGGGATATATGGGTTATGGATCGGGCCGTACGTTACTCGGCACTAACATATTATATTTATGGATCGGGCCATTCGTTCCTCGGCACTAACATATTATATTTATGGATCGGGCTGTACGTTCCGCAGCAAAGCACTATTATGCATGCATGGATCCGCCTTAAGAGGCAAGCTGTATTCGGTTATCTTCTTGTTTTACTTTACTTTCTTATTCTTACCTTATTTCTTAGATGTATGCCTTACATACTCAGTACAATGCTCGTACTGAAATCCTTTTCTTTGGATGCTGTGTTCATGCCCACAAGTAGACAGGAAAGCGGCCCAGACTAATAGGAGTTACCAGCTCAGCTGAGGAGCACTCCATCTTCCGGAGGTGCTAATTGGGTTATTCTTTTGTGCATATAATGTGTATGCCACTCAATAGAGGCTCGTAGGTGCTCGATGTGGGTTGTGTGGTTCCACGACGTGGGTAGTATGCATGCGTATAAGTATATTGGAATATGCTTGTATATCAGAGTATTATATTTTGTAATGGAAAGCAGATCTTCCCCTTAAAGTTAATAGGAAATCGATAAGTGACTGTGGAATAGATTAAGAAAATGATAGCAGGAGCGGTGCTCAGTGGTTAGCCCCGGGTACCCGTCGCGGCCCCTAGCCGGGTCGTGACAGTGGGGCCCACACCTTATGTCACACGGCCAAAGTGGCCTTTTCAAGAATTTTCTTGAACATTTTGTGAAATTCCTGTTTTGCCCCTAGCCTTTCACAATATTACCATGAGCCACTTTGCGAATTTCCCTTTTTACCCTTATCCTTTCTCAATATTTTCATACTAATAAACAACTTGTATATCAAAATACTTTGGAAAATAGTCTTGTCCTTAACTTACCGCGACTATCTTGAAATATCCGATCGTACAAAATACGGGCTATAACAGATAGCTTGGTTAAATGTCAAAGGTATGTGAGGCTAGTCCTTTCCTTCTAATGGCATGAATCCTATAGCATGACTCTCTTTCTTCTTCATGAGTTCCTATATTCCAGAAAATTAAAAGCCTATGTCTATGAATAGCTATATAAGATAAGAGACATGTTATGAGCCCTATAATGATATGATGATCCTATAATGATAATGATGTTATTTATTGCTCACACTCACCTTATATGTTAGTTCCTTCAAGGTGAGGCAGAATGTCAAAGAATGCTCCATAATGAAATCGGGGGATCACGACCTTACGTCACCCCGATAAAGTGTAGTTGTTCTTGAGTCCTATGCATGTACTATGATAAACATATTACGATAAGTATATTATGATAAGCATACTATGATGAGCATGTATGATGATGATATAACACCGCGCCTATATGACCGGGCAGTCACCGCTAAGGCGGGCAGCGTATACACCATGGCCAGATGGCATGGGCAGACACCACTAGTGGGCGGCATGAGATGATACCCCGGACGCGGGAGGCCTGGACGCAGGCTAATGTTATGATTACCACACCGATCCGATATGGACGGGCAGTTTATACACTATCACACCGAACCTATATGGGCGGGTAGCTTATACATTTATGCATATATAATATGACGATGAGTATGAGTAAGACAACATGCATTACTTCTTTTATATTGACAGTCAGATACAGATGTTTTATATTGATATTTCCTTTGTATCATTGTCTTATTTCATTGTTTATGCCTCCCATACCCAGTACAATGTTTGTACTGACGTCCGTTTTCTTTGGACGCTGTGTTCATGCCCACAGGGAGACAGGGAGGAGAGCTTGACCCAGATTCATAGTAGCTGTCAGCCGATTGAAAGCACTCCTTTGTTCCGGAGGTGCTTGATTATTCTTTTGTGTATATTCATGTATATGTATTTTGGGCATGATGGGGTCTTGTCCCGTCTTCATGTTCAGCACTCTAGTAGAGGCTCGTAGATACGCAGTGTGGGTTAGATGGTCTCACGAGATTGTTACTATGTATATATATATATATATTATTTTGATGGCCGAGAGGCTTATGCACATAAAAGTATTTTATGTTCTCAAATGAAAAGATGATTTTCTTATGTCTTAAGTATAAATTGATAAAAGAGCATTAAATGAGTAAGATGAGTAGTAGAACGAGTGGTGCTCGGCGGCTAGTCCCGGGTACCCGTCGCGGCCCCTAGCTGGGTCGTGACATAATAGTGACAAAAAAGTAAAAAGTACAATATATGGAAAATTGAGTTAATTATGCTGTATAAGAAGTACGAGAAAAAAGTGGAATTTTGAATTTAGTTGAAGAGAAAACGAGAAATTCGAATAAAATCATATAAATTGGGACGGAGGAAGTAATAATATATCAGTAACTTATGGAAATTCGAGTAAATTATGCCGTATAAGGAGTATGAAAAACTAGTCATATTTAATTGTATAGAAAAAGAGAAATTTTATTTGTCTTATTATTTGCATGAAATGAAATGCTTTGGTAAGGGTGGAGAGAGTCGGACATGTGAGCAGATATCCAGGGATTGAAATATCAATATTGCAATAACTTGTCTCATTAAATGTTGTCACCTACACCCCCTTTGCTTTTTTTGAGAAAGCTGTAGGCATTTAATGCCTCCTCTCTTTCTCACCAATATTCACCACCACTTCATTCTTGATACCACTCTCTAACCACCCATAACTTCACATAATCCTTTTCAACTGCACAGAAATGGGCTAAAAAATGACATGGAAAGTGTTTCTTGAACTGAAATATGCAGCTTCTTGGCTACAAATCAAATTTTATTAAGCAAGAAGAAGCCAGGGTATTGACAAAGTACAGCCAAGTTGCTGTGAGGGTATTATAGTAGTTTGAGACTATCTTTTTGGGAGGAATTTTGGGCTCTTCTTGATTCCAGCCATGGTATGTTTGAAGCATTTTTCTAGTTTCTCTTTCCCAATGTTTTTTCCTTTTCTGTTATTAACTCATGAAACTATGGAGAATGAGGAGTGGTGTTTTAGTTCTGACAAAAAGATTGATGAGAAAAGGAAAAAAAGTGAAAGTACTGACTTTTTGTTTGTGTACTTTGGTTTAACCTTAGTGGCTTAATTTGTTTTTAACTTTGTATTGTAATAATGGGCACTTTTAAGTCCTGTCTGGTAATGTGGAAATGTAGATATCTTGTAAAAGCTTTTGTGCTCCTTGTGGTATTTTCAAGAGTTTCAGGGTTGGGATCAATGTCTTCAATTGCCATATCTTATGGTGAATATGGTTCTGTTTTCTGCGGGTTGAAGTCAGATGGATCTCATCTGGTGAGCTGCTATGGCTCCAGTTCTGCTATAATCTATTCAATTCCAGCTCATTTCCCTTTTATTGGTCTAACTGCTGGAAATGGCTTTGTCTGTGGACTTCTCATGGACTCCTACCAGCCTTATTGTTGGGGAAGAAGCAATTTTATCCAAATGGGAGTGCCTCAGCCCATGATCAAAGGCTCCCAATACTTAGAAATCTCTGCAGGTGATAATCATTTGTGTGGACTAAGGCAACCCTTAATGGGGAAGCATAGGAACACTTCATTGGTGGACTGCTGGGGTTATAACATGACAAGAAACAATGAGTTTGAGGGTCAGATCCAGTCTATTTCAGCTGGTTCTGAGTTCAATTGTGCTTTGTTTTCGCTCAACAGAAGTGTTCTCTGTTGGGGTGATGAGATTAGCAGCCAGGTTATTAGCTTAGCACCAAAAGATTTGAGATTTATCAAGATTGCAGCTGGGGGATATCATGTCTGTGGGATCCTAGAGGGGGTGAGTTCTCGAGTGTATTGCTGGGGAAGTAGCTTGAACCTTGAACAAGAATTCTCTGCTGCTCATTCTGCTCAACTCAATGCTGAATTAGTGGCTCCTAGAGATCCAATTCTATCCGTTGTTAGTGGTAAGTTTCATGCTTGTGGGATTAGGAGCTATGATCGTGGTGTCGTTTGCTGGGGTTACAGTGTTGAGAAAAGCACACCACCTCCTAGCGGAGTTAGGCTTTATGAGATAGCAGCTGGTGATTACTTCACTTGTGGAATCCCGGCGGAGATTTCACTCTTGCCTGTTTGTTGGGGCTTCGGCTTTCCCTCATCTCTACCACTGGCTGTTTCTCCTGGAGTCTGCAAGCCTAGACCGTGTGCCTCTGGCTTCTATGAGTTTAATGGAAGTACAACTTGCAAGTCTCCTAATTCCCCCATTTGCCTTCCCTGCACCAACGGTTGTCCTGCTGAAATGTATCAACAGGTTGAATGCACTTCATCTACAAACAGACAGTGCACGTATAATTGTTCAAGTTGTACCTCTGTTGACTGCTTTTCCAACTGTTCCAGTCCCATTTCTGAAAAGAAAAATGCAAAATTCTGGTCACTCCAGTTACCGGTAATTGTTGCTGAGGTTGCATTTGCAGTATTCTTGGTGAGTGTTGTATCTCTGACTTCGATCGTATATGTTCGCTACAAATTAAGGAACTGTAGATGCTCAGGGAAAGGTGGTTCTAGTCCTAGGAAGAATATTGAGAATGCAAAGGAAATTGGTAAAGATAGGGGTGATTTTGATGATCTTAAGATAAGGAGAGCTCAGATGTTTAGTTATGAAGATCTTGAGAGAGCAACTGGGGGATTCAAAGAAGAATCACAAGTTGGAAAGGGTAGCTTTTCGTGTGTGTTCAAGGGGGTTTTGAAGGACGGTACTGTGGTTGCTGTCAAGAGGGCTATAATGTCATCTGACATGAAGAAGAATTCCAAGGAGTTCCACACTGAGCTAGACTTGCTGTCCAGGTTGAACCATGCTCATTTGCTCAATTTGCTAGGTTATTGTGAAGAAGGTGAAGAGAGACTGCTAGTTTATGAATACATGGCTAATGGCTCGTTGCATCAACATCTACACGGGAAAAACAAGGCCCAGTTGGATTGGATAAGAAGGGTAACCATTGCAGTCCAAGCTGCTCGAGGAATCGAATATTTGCATGGTTATGCATGTCCACCTGTGATTCACAGAGACATCAAGTCCTCAAACATTCTTATAGACGAAGAACACAATGCTCGAGTGGCTGATTTCGGGCTTTCCTTGCTTGGACCTGCTAATAGCAGTTCCCCATTAGCTGAGTTACCAGCAGGGACGCTTGGGTACCTCGATCCTGAGTACTACAGACTACATTATCTTACAACCAAATCTGATGTCTATAGCTTTGGTGTTTTGCTTTTGGAAATTCTCAGTGGTCGGAAAGCCATTGACATGCAATACGATGAAGGGAACATAGTGGAGTGGGCAGTCCCATTAATCAAAGCTGGTGATATAGAAGCAATACTGGATCCAGTCTTGAAACCACCTTTTGATCATGTTGAAGCTCTTAGAAGAATTGCTAATATAGCGAGCAAATGCGTGAGGATGAGAGGGAAGGAGAGGCCATCAATGGACAAAGTAACGACAGCTTTGGAGCGAGCACTTGCTCAATTGATGGGTAGTCCAAGCAATGACCAGCCTATCTTGCCAACAGAGGTGGTTCTAGGAAGCAGCAGACTGCACAAGAAGTCCTCATCAAATCGGTCAACCTCAGAAACAACAGATGTTGAGGATCAGAGGTTCGTCGAATTCAGAGCTCCTTCCTGGATTACTTTCCCAAGCGTTGCATCATCTCAGAGGAGAAAGTCTTCAGTATCGGATGCAGATGTTGAAGCAAAGAATTTAGAAACTAGGAACGTCTGTGCAAATGCCACTGACGGCTTGAGAAGTTTGCAAGAAGAAATTGGACCAGCTTCTCCTCATGAACACTTGTTCTTGAAACACAACTTCTAATTAACATAACACCAAAAACGATGTTGATGCATATTTTGTTAGTGGAACAAATGTATACAACTATGTTGTGAATTCTTGATAAATACAACCCCTGTGATCAAGAATTCCACCCTCAACCATAGGCGATGAGCTCTAGCTAGATGTTTGATCATGTAATTGTAAGTTCAATTTTTTTTCTTCTTTTTGCATTCAATTCTGATAATTTGATGTTTTCTTGGTAAACTAGAGTTCATGATATCATGGACGTGTACTGCATCATTCTGTTGAGGTGGAACTGGATTCGCCTATTCTAATTTTGGCCAATTTACATTGAACAAAAGGTGTCCTTTTCATAAATATGTATTTTTCAAAAAAGTAATTAAAAATTGAATATATAAAAATTAGGATATACATGTTGTAAATTGTGATCAGTAATCACTTTTAGGGATGTCCACTGCACAAACGTAATACATGTCGTTAATTGTAATCACTAAAACATGTTATCATGCTAATGTAATTCCCACCATTCTTCTCTATTATGTACGTAACGGATGAAGCTTCTCTCTGTTTCTCATTTTCTCCAATTTCTCACGTTTTTGCTTGGGTGGGGACATATGTTGTAGTTTAGAATTAATGATTGAGATTTGAATAATTAAAGGAAGGTCCTAAACATATTTAAGATAAGTGATATTTCCATTTCAATTTGCTCCCAAAATTTTTGTAATCCCATTGCTCAATATCTCATCCATAAATATATATGAAAAAGAAATTCTCTCTTTCTACTTGCTTAGGAACCTTTTATCTTTTGCACATTTTTATTCTTTTTTTCCGCTCCTTACATTCTCATTCAAATATGAAAAATATGAGAAGTATAAATAAAAGAATATATAAACGTGTAACATTAAATAATAAAAAGAAATATACGAGTTCTTTTTTATATTCTCATTCGGACATGAAAAATCATAGAAGTAAATTCAGGGGACTAATTAACTCAGTCTATGTATAAAAAAAAAACTAACATATGATATTAAAAAATATTCAAAAATTATAAAAATTGTATGATAAAAGAAAAATATATGTAATATTAAGAAATTAAAAAGAATAAAATATAACAAACATGCTGCTGCAATTGAGTTTAGTGTTAGAAAGGAATATGTTAAAAAAGTAAGGTAAATGGATTTGTGACCTCATGAAAATTTTAATATAATACATATTTTCTATAATCAAATCTTTTTTTTTGGGTAAATTCCACTAGGTTTGTGGCCTAGGGCTGTTTTTATATATTTTATCAAAAACAAAGCAAGGTAAAGTCTTTACAAAGGTGGTCACATAGACCAATAGAAAGCATGATTAATCTAATGGCCAACTTAAGTCTAAAATGATGGCTTAAGTTGGTAATACAAATGACTAAAATACCAAAATTTTAAAAAACCTAAAACTTGAAGAAGAAATCTGCTAATCCAATCCTGTAAGCCAATGTGAATGATAATCTCCTGCATGTCAACCAATTTGTGTCCCAAGTTTGAAACCTTGATGCACAACTTGGTCATCAGTCCATGTATATCAGCAGTATATTTCTGTATACCAGCATGATACATGTGTATATCAGCCCCTACAATCTTGCCCAACCTCATGTCTGCAATTCTGTAACCTTTAACTAACAATACCTCATGTATGGCACTCAAAAAACCATCTGATATACTGCAATATACACATGATATACTGCAAAATCGTAGAGTGGTCCTATTGATCTGAGTGTTGATGAACGGCCTCCAAGGTTCCTTGTGTGAATTTACACCCTGGAAGATATGCACACACAACCTGTCATCTGATATCATACATATCTTTTTTTTTCTTTTTTTTTTCTCTTCAATTTTACAAATATAGTAGTTTATTCTTTTTAATGCTTTAACATCTATTATCCTTATCATGATTAGGGCTTTACTTTACATAATTAAATCTCAATCATTAATTTCAAAGTATCATGATCTCCCCCATCCAAGCAAGAACTTGAGGAAATGGAGATAATAAGAAATGGAGAGGAGCTCCATCCGTACATAACCCCGCAACTCCTCAACATTATGTTTGTAACTCTCAGACCGCCATAACCTCCTACATGATCTAAATGGTTCATGTCATATTTAATGAAACTCTTTAGTAACCTGTATGTAATAGTATACATCTAGGAATGAACTATAATATGGGTACATCCGGAGAAAAAAGAGTACAACGCATATATTACTCCACTTGGTCAAAACATGTCACAATGCAAATCTTGCACTAGGCTGCTACAGGACATTTAACGAGCTACTACCCATAAAGCGAACTCTCTAAGCTATAACATGTGAAATATAGGAATAAAGAGAAAAATCTACTAATTGTCTCAATATGTAGAAAAGTGCGGAAACGTTAACAAAAGTACAAAATCTACCTATACAACCTATAAAGTGACTTAGTCATGGAGCTACTAGTCTGTATACAAAATACGAAAAGAAACTCAGTGTCACGACCCAACCCCGTAGGCCGCGACTAGTGTCCGACATGGACACCCGTACATACTTACTAACCAAATTTCACTTGCGCTTACATATTATGAATCCCGTGCATACAAAATCATATACATATTATTTAAACCGTTACTTATATTATAGCACATAAATCGATCAAGTTAACGTAGTTTAGGGGAAAGCCGGACACGAACCAAATAACCATCACTGAACAAACACGACCCATGACCTACATACATGTCAACAGGCCTCTAATACAGACAACAGAATCACATGACGGGATAGGGCCCCGCCGTACCCAAAATAGTCACGAACATAAAGATATGCACAACAGAAGGATCTGTACCAAAAGTGTGGACTCCAAATCAAAGGAGCGCTTCAAACAGCAGAATGTGTACTCTAGGCTGGCGGATCACCTCTATAAACGTCTGTACCTACGGGCATGAAACGCATCCCCCGAAGAAAGGGGGTCAGTACGGAATATGTACTGAGTATGTAAGGCATGAAATATAGAAAACAGAACCATAATCGAATATCCAGTACTAGAATGAGGACACTATCTAGAATACCAAAACGTTTACCTTCGAGACATAAATCATATATGCCGCTATCGTATGTCGAAGGAAGTACAGAAGATAAGTGAGTCATCTAGAGTGCCAAAAGAACTTACTTTCAAAACACGGATCATGCAGGTCAGGATCATGTATCATATATGCATATATCAAATAACGTGCCCCGGCCCTCCATTGAGGGACGCGGTAGATGAAATCATATATGTCAATCTCGTGTATCAAATATGCATGTAACGTGCCCCGGCCCTTGGTGAGGGACGCGGTGAATCATGTATCATGTATGCATATAACGTGCCCCGGCCCTCAGTGAGAGACGCGGTGAATCATATGTCATGGATGCCAATATCATATATCATGTATGCATGTAACGTGCCCCGGCCCTCTTTTGCGGAACGCGGTGAATAAGATCATCATATGCCATCCTGGCCACCGCCCCGTCATCATATCATAAATATAACGTGCCCCGGTCCGCAAGTGAGAGGGACGCGGTGAACAATGCAGAGGAGTACACACGAGAACATATCCTGGCCCGGGCTCAGTGAAATCCAAACGGAGGCTTGCACGAACAGAATAATGCGAAACCATATACACGTAAATCAAGACCCGAGATACAAACATACTTATCGACATCTGAAGGTCCAGAAACAAGTTTCGGGTCAATCGGAGTTAGTATACGAAAGTTACGAGCGTTTGAAGTACAGAACGCTCTATAAGCGTTTCAGAAGACATTTTTTGGAAAATCAAAGCTGTAATCAGGTCAAGTACCTTTCGGTCATCGTTATGGATCAAATCAAATCAAATAGAACTCTTGGAATCATACGTACGTATCAAAGTGTGTCAAAGACTCAGTGGAATAATCGAACGTGCTAGCATTTAATAATCAAACTTTAGTCATATCAATATACCGACATCATATATCATATGTGTATATAACAGATTCATACATGCATACTCATAGGATAACATACAGTGTGTTGCTGCGGAACGTGCAGCCCGATCCAAGACTATATGCAAAAGTTTAAAACATTAATATCTACAGAGTCATTTTACGAACATGAATTCTTATGCTTAGCTTATTATCCAATTTTGCAATAATCTTAACCACACTACGTATATTTGTATCAATAGGCCAATAGGGATCGTAGACAAACTCGGAACTTATTAGATAGAGCTTCGGAATCATGAATACGTATCGAAACCATATGAAGCGGCTTAAGGAGGTCAAAGATATTAGCCACCCTAATGGCTCTAAGAACGGGGAATTTCCTTGAAATCATGCATATATGTCATTTATTCATTTCATAAGGATCATGCCAAAAGAAGGAAAGGTAAGCCTTACATACCTTGCCCGCTTCCTACGCTAGTCCGAACTTAAGTCTTTCGCTCCGCAAGATCTACAACAATATTCATATATGCCAATCATTAGCCATAACATTTAGAATCCAATTCAAGACCATCACTTAATCTACAAAACTTTCGGCAGTATTTCCCCTGTAAATGCGCCATCCCCGAGAATTCAACTCGGCAAAAAATACAACAACAAATCCCAGAATTTTAACTCGGCCACAATATCAACAACAATACCAACAATTATTCTAACAATATCCACCATCGATTCAAAACGCATACTAGCATTAGCAATTTCGTTCTACAACTTCAACGGCGTCTCAATTATATTCAATCCATATTCGGTCACATATTCAAGTACTAATCCAAGATCATTCGACACAATTCAAAAGCATTTTAAACAATCTACAAAATATTCAACAATCCCACCAACACCATAATCCACTCGAAATCTCCATAAATGCAACGAAACTACGACGACACATTTTTCTTCT
The DNA here is from genome assembly GCF_019175385.1 of Lycium barbarum. Lineage (NCBI taxonomy): Eukaryota > Viridiplantae > Streptophyta > Magnoliopsida > Solanales > Solanaceae > Lycium > Lycium barbarum. Next base: position 38,564,236 of record NC_083342.1, on the reverse strand, counting down.
TTCAAATTCATCAACAACAACCACAATTCCACTTTAGCAACTCCATTTCCATAATTACATAAAACTATAATAAAATCACATAATTTTCTATAACAACTTATAACTAATTTTTCTTGCCAACTTGAACTAGTATTCTTCCATTTACATCACAAGGCCACCACAACACAATTAACATAATAAATAAAATTTTGTTCATCCCTCTCCTTCAACACAATACACGGCCGCACACACAGACTCACAACACACAAAATTTTCATACTTTTCATTTATTCCCACACACTACAACATATATATATGTCTTTCGTAATATGAACAAGATAAAATTCTTACCTTTTCTAAGATTTTCCACTTGCCACAAAAGGTATTTTTCTTGCCCCGAAAATTATACCACGTTGAAGAGGATCTTGAGCTTAGTAGGAATTCAAAAAGAGATAAAATTTTGGACCAAGGATGAAGGCTCGAGAATTTTTTTTTCTTCTTCTTTTTCTCTCTTGGCCGTGAGGCCTTCTTTTGTTGTGCTCTCAAGTTTATTTTTTTGTTTCTTGAAGATTCTAGTGTAGAAGATTTATGCCCCTTTCCTTTCATTTATTTTGTTTAAATTTGTCATGGGCTTGGGCCCCTTTCAATAGTCATGGCCAGCCACCTTCTAAAATTGGGCCTATTTTTTGTTTTGAGCCCAATTAATTATGGTTCTTATTTTGTAATTCCCGAAACTAATTTCCGAAATTCCCAATTTTGCCCTTAGCCTTCCTCCATATTTCCGCATCAATGTCTTCATAAACAACTTATATATTAAATAGAACCAAAATATGGCCTTATTTCTTACAAGTCAAAATTATTTCGAATTTTCCGAATGTGCAAGATTACGGGATATAACACTTAGAAGTAAGATACTTAGTCTGCTAAAAGAAATGGTAGTTGTCATGATCTAATGGTGGTTCATCTTTAATTGGAAGGGACTGATGTAGGATGAAGTCACTGATCAGCTACGAAATCACCACCTGGTATACCTGTACACACACAACAATTATGAGTCTAAGGGCCAATCAAGACCATCAACACGCCCTCCCAACTTATCACCTAGATAAGTCTTTAGAAATTATTGGTAATGCATGTAGGCGTAATGAGGAAGTACAAATACAGGATTAATATATGTCTAATGTACTGAAACTAAAATAATGAATACACAAATAGGTAAAGCATAATAAAATTGAAAGCGGGAAGCTGCTCATGGGGCCAGAAATTGCATGATCTAAGAGATATGGTACAATAGGTTGGTGCTACTAAAGTGACTACGGATGATGATGTGGCTTCATGGTAAAATTTGTGTGCTTAAAGTGGGTGATTTGTGGCAACTGATAAGTGATGAGGCTCACAGTTTAGGGTATTCCATTCAGCCAGGAGCTATGAGGAAGTACATGACTAAAAACAGCATTACATTCAGATTCTAGATGATATGTTAAGGGCGTGTGTTATTGACTTTCAGAGTCCTTGGGACCAAAAGTTACTGTCAGTGAGTTTACATACAATAACAGTTACCAATCCTAGCATTCAAATGGCATCCTATAAGAGTTTATATTGTCGGAAGTGTCATTTTCTAGTCGGTTGATTTGAGCCTAGTGAGGCTAGACTATTGAGTACAGATTTGGTGAAACATGCCTTGAAAAAAGTCAAGTTGATTCATGATCGGCTTTGTCTAGCTCAGAGTAGGAAAAATAGTTATGTGGACTAGAAGATTCTTGATTTACAGTTCATAGAGGATGATATAGTTTTTTGAAACTTTAGGCCCTTGAATGCTGTAATTTGGTTTGGCAAAAAAGGCAAACTTAGTTCTAGATTAATAGGCCCGTTGAGGTATTGGAGCATATTGAAGAGGTAGCCTAGATACTTACCCTACCACCATGACTAGGGTTCACCCTATATAGGATGTGTGTATGTTGCAGAAGTATAAGAGTATAGGTCTTATGTCTTGAAGTTGGATACAGTTCAAATCAATGAGAGCTTGTCCTGTGAGGAAAATCTGTTGGCTATTTTGGATAGACATGTTCGAAAGCTAAAGTTAGAGGAGATAGTATTATTTTATCTTCCCTGTAATACATTGAAGAATCATGTTCTTTAATAGTAACAAGAAGTAAAGTGCGGAATAGTAAATGTCATGACCCAAACCGATGAGTCATGACGAGTGTCTGACCTCTAGCGACCAAACACCCCTAAACACGTATCTGAAACATACTAAACATCAAGGGCCCATAAATGGCATACACGGATCTCATAAAGGGGAAACATAAAGACTCTGTACAATCTGTATATACACACACATACTGAAGAACAATGCAGGCCAGCTAGGCCGCTACATATACTGTACACAAAAGAATGGAAGCCGACAAGGCTACATCATCTGACTAATACATACAACTGTTTACAGACCTCTACTGTAAAGAAAGCTATAGAAAGGATGGGACAGGGCCCCATCTTACCCATATGCATACACATCTCAAAAGGATGGCATACCAAAACTGACTGCAGCCCTGGATCAAATGGAGCGCACTGACCACTGCTAGATCTAGAAGTGTGACACCTCGAAAAATTTTCCGTGAGCATACAATGAATAGACCAACGAAGAGTATGAGTGTACAATGTTTTACTAAGAAGGGAATGACTACCAATGAGTTTTGAAAACGCGAAGGTTGTAGATTTGCATTGCGACCCAGTGGTCGTAAAATACAATACGACCCGTAAAGTGATTTACGGACCGTAAAGTGCCATCGTCCTCCAACTATCAAAACTTCAACTTTCTGTCAAATGTTGAAATGATTAAATACGACTCAGAATACGGACCGTAAATCGAAATACGACCTGTAAACTGCGACCGTAAACTACCATGGCCTACAACAAACCTTTCTGTTTCTGATATGCTTAAATACGGTCGTGGAGGACGGGCCGTATTCTTGTTTACGGCCCGTAAACTGGGTTTACGACCACTGTGCATCCCGACTACTGTTCACAAAAATCAGATTTTTAAGTTAGTATAAGGGACCCCAAGCTCATTTCATTTCATTTCTCATCTTCACAATTCAAGAATTCTCTAGAATACTCCAAAACACTTCATCCACAAGAATTCAAGAGAATCAAGGGAAAATCAAGATCAACAACGCCAAATTCATGAAAACAAGAGTGTGATACCTAGCTCAAGTTCATCTTCCTCAAAGAAAACCAAAAGAGGTGAAGTAGGGTTTTGGTGCTAGAGCAGAGACTCCACTCAAGGCTTGTTCCACCCTCATCCAAGGTAAGTTTCATGACCATTTCATGTTGTTTAAGGTATTGGAAGGTTAAGATACCCGAATTGTAGAAAAGCATAGCAAATGGGTCATAAATGAGTGAATAGTGCCATGAGTGAATGGTAGTTGAATTGAATCATGAATGTTAGTATGTTGTGAGTATGAATGCGTTATAAACGACATGTAGACCATGAGATAAGTGGGATACATGAGAAAATACGATAGCGAACCCAAAACCATAAAGGTGGTAAAAATAAAGAGAAATGGTGGATCATGGTCATTGTATATGAATGATGATTGTTGATTGGTATAATGTAGTTGTTGTTGTGGGTGTTGGGAGTTGATATGGAATATGGGAAAAGTAGTATAGACAAAGGAAGTGCCGCCCAATTGTCTCTAGAAATAGTAGTGCATTCTTATAGTTGATTAACTAACGTTAGTACGAATCCTCTTTTGAAGGTAGAGACGTGACATTGAAGGAGAATAAGCGAACGCTAGATTGCTTAAACGAGAAAGGTATGTGAGGCTTAACTCTTCTTTCAAAAGGCATGAATCCTTCAAGTTTTCCATAATCCTTCTATAAGATGAAGCTTATGAGTCCTTCTATATATCGAATCACCTATAAGCATGATAATAATGACAATGAGCTAGAGTATAGAGATTCAAGAAATTGTGGCACGATGTTCCTACAATGCTAATGATGTTATTATTGTTACCACTCGCCTTATGCCTTAATTACTTCAAGGCGAGGCATGAACCCATGAAATGTCCATAATACAATCGGGGGTTCACGACCTTACGTCACCCCGACATAGTGTGGTTGCCTTAAAGCCTAATGTATGCTCCTAACGCTAATATATGCTATGACAATAAGATGATAAATAATGCTAACTTGTAACACGACTATGGGATGCATGGAATACCAAGAAATGATAACATGATGCTATGGTATGAGATGTGTAAGAGTGATGTGTTATGATTGATTTTGTGATGATATAATTCCACCGCGCCACGATGGTCGGGCATGTCACCGCTAAGGCGGGCTGCATATGATTCCACCGTGCCTAGACGGCCGGCCATGTCACCGCTAAGGCGGGATGTGATGTTACACCGAGCCTAGAGGGCCGGGCCTGATCACCACTAGTGGGCGGCATATGATGGTTACCCGGACGCGGGTTAACGATGAGGACTATGATGAGATGATTTATATGATGTGATGACATGTATACTATGATTATGTAAAATGTGATACATGTAAGTAATGCGATTGCCTATGACGCTTGTGCTGGTTATACCTTTGCCTCTCGACTCATGATTTTCCTATTATGTTTGTTTATTTCATTCCTGCCATACATACTCAGTACAATACTCGTACTGACGTCCGTTTTCTTTGGACGCTGTGTTCATGCCCACAGGTCGACAGGGAGGAGATCTTGCTCCAGATTCTTAGAGGCTGTTAGCTGACTGAAAGTACCCCATTGTCCTAGAGGTGCCTATGATGATTCTTGTCACGACCCAGCCCCGTGGGCCGCGACTGGCACCCTACCTGGGTACCCAGACCAAATCGCATATTCATTTCCGAATCCAAACTTATTTCAAAATTTTCAAGAAGTTATATCACACATAATTTATATCGAAAATATGTCTTAAGCGGTCATATCAAATCAAACTCAAACAAAGCGGCGGAATAGGCATCGCCGGTCAAAATACAAATATATACAGAAGGGCCATTTGGGGCCATCATATCAAACAGACCGCTTTAAGACCCGAAAGCAAAATCAGACAACATACACATAGGACCCTCGCCCCACAAATATGACTACAGGCCTCTACGAATTCAAAACATAACATATGGCGAGACAGGGCCCCGCCGTACCCAAACTGTCAAATATACAAAGGATATACAGAGTAGAGGAGTCTATACCAAGAGTGGACTCCGGACCCAGTAAGAGTACTCCGAAAAGCAAGAAGTGAAGCCTACTGCGGAGGATCACCGATGTCTGCACCTGCGGGCATAAAACGCAGCCCCCGGAGAGAGGGGGTCAGTACGAAATATGTACTGAGTATGTAAAGCACGGAGTACAGAATTATGGATCAAAACCGAAAGCAAATCAAATGTCAAAGTGGGGTACAAACTGGTATGTCAAAATCTGTATCAAAATCATATACATATGTTTTATGCAAATAAAATCATGCAAACGCTTAAGAACGTGGTCGCCACTCCGACGCTGGCGCCACACACAGCATAACACCAGAAGGTTTCAAATCTCCGTACATCTCCGAACATAATCATAATCATCGGTGAGCGTATCGCGTCCCGAGCCATATCACAGCATAACTCCAAACGGAACCGGGCCCTATGGCGAAGCCTCGGGAACCGTAACACAGCATACGGCCGAATTTATCATACAACGCACGAATCAAAACCGGCCCGGGAACCGGTGAACGAAGTCATAATAAGGCACGAGCGGAGTCGTGAGCAAGCAAATGCAAATCGTATTTCAAAATAGTCTTTCAAAGCAAAGTGAACTCATAAGTCATTTTAGAATACAAAGTAGTCGAATACTTAGCCGACATAAGGTTTCATTTTGCAAAACGTTTCCAAAATGGTCCATATAGTTCGGAACATAGATTAGCGCATCTAATAGTCCAAACATACCCCGTAGGAGGATGTTCCAAAGATCGGAAGTGGTACTTTCAACTTTATTCTCAAAGGTGGCCCGAAGGGCAAATCGGGCATTTTGGGGTAGCGGACCCACCTCGAGTCGAAGTGAGGTGGCGAATGTATTTTTATGAGCAGTTATATGCCAAGGGTCATACATAATCATTTCTAGGTTACCCGACCACATTTCGATAGGTTTCGGACGAATAGTGGCATTCTAGCCAAAAGGGAGCCTTTAGGCTTCAATCGAATTGAATGAATAGTAACTTTCCTGTGGATCGGGTTTCGAGGAGCAGAAATGCTCCGGAAGGTCTCATATTCAACTAACACACTAAGATATGCCAAATAAAGAATTGGGAAGCTTTACATACCTCTCAGATGTCGTAAGCTCCTCCAAAAGTCCCGTCCCGTTTCGTCAAAAATCTGCAAATGGTCAAAGTTACCAATTGAGATTCTTAGGCTCAAAAATGCCTTTAACTCCATATTTGCCTACCGAAATTTCGGCAGCACTTCCCCTATAAATCTAACATCCCCGAGGCGTAGCTCGGCTCAAATTAACCAACCACAACAGCCCACACATCAACCAAACAATGTAAGCAACAATCAATTCACTCTAGCTTCAAAGTCCTACATGATTTCTTAAGTTGGCAACTTTCCATTCAAACTTTCAAAATTCCAATTCTATATCTACCTATTTGTATTCATTCCCACATTCAAACTTATACAACCACATTCTCATTACAATTCAAACCATACACGAAATTGCACCAAAATCAATTAATTTCCATAGTTCTTCAAAATATCAAAATTTCACGACGAACATTCTAACTAACGTCGTTTCATTCCGAATTCATCCACATCATTAAAAAGTCATATCTAAAGTCTCTAGTACCCAAAATATACATTGATATACATAAAGATACCAAGGATATACACTTTCCGATAATATCCGAATTCATTTTCCACCGCCAATTTAATTCAACAATCAATCATTTACGATATAAGGATCACAACAACACATTATACCAACTTAACCAAGATCAATTCACACCAATTTTTCTCTCTATGGCTCACGGCCAAACACACTACAAACACACACCCACGACTTTCTATTTACGTTAAAATTACGGGATCTCCATCTACTCCCTATGCTTAACACATTCACATCAATTCTATAACATAAAAGGGTAAGAATTCTCACCTTTTCTTGAAAACCCGACTTGTCGAAAACGTCGTCCTCGTGCCAAGCTAATTATACCACGTCGGAGAGCGTCTTGAGTACTTCACAAATATGAGAAGAACAAGATTTTTGGATCACAAAGAAGCTTGGAATTTTTTTTTCTTTCTTTTCCTTTTTGGTTCGGCCGAATGCCTCTTTCTAGAGGTGTTCTTGATTTTTATTTTTTTGTTCTATTTAGTGATAATTTCTAAGTATGATCTTAGTATATATCCACTTATGGGGTCATGTGCATAGCACATGCCCCTTTTAAAATGGATTTGGGCCACACTATGGCCGGCCCCCATTTGATCTTGGGCCTTATTTTTGCATTGCATTTTCTTGGCCCAATTCGAGAAAAGTCCCGTTTTGTAATTCCCGAAACTAATTCCCGAAATTCCAAATTTATCCTCGGCCTTCCCCGAGGTCTTAGCATCAAAGATTTCACAACCAACATAGTCATATTCACAAAATTTAAATTAGGTCCTTCTAACACCCGAGTCATAGTTATTTCTCGATTTCCAATCGTACGAGAACACGGGGCCTAACATTCTCCCCCCCTTAAGAACATTCGTCCCCGAATGTTAAACAAATCTTATGAAGGCTCACAAGCATAACGGGGAAAAAAAACCATTTTTTTTTTATATAAATAGCACACGTGGTCCATCCGTTCATTGGTACAACAAATACAGAAGTCTAGATTACAGGAGGCGTAGGGAATAAATGGGGGAATCTCTTCTTCATCTCATCCTCCGCCTCCCAAGTCATCTCTTCCCGGTTGTTATTGCGCCACAAAACCTTGACAGAAGGCACTTCCTTAGTGCGCAATCTTCTCACCTGACGATCCAGAATAGATATCGGCTGCTCGTCATAAGATAGCTGCTCCGTCACCTGAAGATCATCTACTGGGAATATCCTGGAAGGGTCACCAATACATTTCCGCAGCATAGATACATGAAACACCGGGTGCACGGACTCCAAATCGGATGGCAAGTCTAGCTCGTAGGCGACTGCGCCTATCCTCCGAACAATCTGGTATGGCCCGATATACCGCGGACTCAGCTTACCCTTCCTGCCAAATCTCATAACGCCCTTCATAGGCGACACCTTCAGGAATACCCAGTCACCAGTCTGGAACTCTAACGGTCGACGTCGCCTATCAGCATACGCTTTCTGTCGACTCTGAGCAGCTAACAGTCGCTCCCGAATGAGCTTCACCTTATCTACAGCCTCCTGGATCACATCAGGCCCAATCAGCTTAGTCTCGCCCACGTCAAACCAGCCGATAGGAGATCTGCATCTCCTGCCATAAAGGGCCTCATACGGGGCCATCTGGATGCTGGAGTGATAACTGTTATTGTAGGCAAACTCTATAAGCGGCAAATGATCATCCCAGCTGCCCCTGAAATCAATAACGCAAGCCCGTAACATATCCTCGAGCGTCTGAATAGTGCGCTCGGCCTGCCCGTCGGTCTGAGGATGGAAAGCTGTACTGAGGTTCACCTGAGTCCCTAATCCCTCCTGAAATTAGCTGTAAACTGAGCACCTCGGTCAGTAATAATAGATACAGGGACCCCGTGAAGTCTGACTATCTCTCTGATATATAATCTGGCATAGTCCTCAGCCGAATATGTTGTCCGGACCGGAAGGAAATGGGCTGATTTCGTCAGCCTGTCCACAATAACCCAGATAGAGTCGTACCTGCGTAGAGTACGCGGCAACCCAACAACGAAGTCCATATTAATCATCTCCCATTTCCAGGCTGGAATCTCCATCTCCTGTAACAAGCCACCGGGCTTCTGGTGCTCGATCTTGACTTGCTGGCAGTTCGGGCACTGACTAATAAACTCAGCAATGTCTTTCTTCATGCCGTCCCACCAATACAAACACCTGAGGTCCCGGTACATCTTAGTGGAACCAGGATGGACAGAATACCGGGCACAATGTGCCTCGCCCATAATCTGCCGCCGTAAGCCCGCAACATCCGGTACACAGAACCTGCCGTCGTACAATAATACTCCTTCAGGCGAGATTTCGAACTGAGTCGTTGCTTTATTAAGGGCCACATCCCTGTACTGAATCAAAGTAGGATCCTCAAACTGGCGCTGCTTTACCTCCTGAATAATAGATGACTCAGCAACCGGGCGAACAGAAATCCCAGAATCTCCAGAATCGGCCAAACGAACTCCGAGGCTGGCCAGCTGATGAATATCACGAACCAAATCTCTCTTATCAGATGGAACGTCAGCCAGACTGCCTACGGACTTGCGGCTAAGCGCATCAGCTACCACGTTGGCTTTCCCTGGATGGTACAGAATATCAACATCGTAATCCTTTAGTAGCTCAAGCCATCTCCGCTGCCGCAAATTTAGCTCCTTCTGCTTAAAAGTATACTGAAGGCTCTTATGATCCGTATAGATATCCACATGGACCCCATATAAATAATGCCGCCAAATCTTCAAAGCATGAATCACCGCGGCCAACTCAAGATCATGAGTGGGATAGTTCTTCTCGTGCGGTCTGAGCTGCCGGGAAGCATAGGCTATAACTCGACCGTGCTGCATCAATACACATCCTATCCCAATACCAGAGGCGTCACAATATACGACATACCCATCAGACCCCTCTGGAAGAGCCAGAACTGGCGCTGTAATCAATCTCTCCTTCAGCATCTGAAAGCTGCGCTCGCAGGCATCTGACCACTGGAATTTTGCTGCTTTCTGGGTAAGCCTCGTCAGTGGTGCTGCAATGGAAGAGAAGTCCTCCACAAACCTGCGATAATACCCAGCCAATCCCAGAAAACTGCGCACCTCAGTCGGTGTAGTAGGCCTGGGCCAATTCTGCACAGCCTCAATCTTCTGCGTATCGACCCGAATACCGTCTGTGCCGACAACATGACCCAAGAATGCCACAGAAGTCAACCAGAACTCGCAGTTAGAGAATTTAGCATATAACTTCTGCTGACGGAGAATGCCAAGTACCGTCCGCAAGTGATCTGAATGCTCCTCGGCTGATCGCGAGTAAATCAGGATATCATCAATAAACACAATAACAAACTTGTCCAGGAATGGCCGAAATACCCGGTTCATCAGATCCATAAACACCGCTGGAGCATTAGTCAGCCCGAAAGACATAACTCTGAACTCATAATGCCCGTACCGGGTCCTGAAAGCAGTCTTCGGGATATCAGACTCCCGTACTCGCACCTGGTGATAGCCTGAGCGCAGATCTATCTTGGAGAAGTGTCTAGCAGCCTGCAGCTGATCAAACAAGTCATCGATCCGGGGAAGGGGATATTTATTCTTAATAGTCACCTTATTCAGCTGCCGGTAGTCAATACACATCCGCAACGACCCATCCTTCTTTCTGACAAACAATACCGGCGCTCCCCAGGGTGATGTGCTGGGCCTGATAAAACCCTTATCCAGCAAATCTTTCAGCTGCTCCTTCAACTCCTTCAACTCAGCTGGTGCCATCCGGTAGGGAGGAATAGATATAGGCTGCGTATCCGGCATCAACTCAATAGAAAAATCAATCTCCCGCTCCGGCGGAAGGCCAGGAAGCTCGTCAGGAAAAACATCTGGAAACTCACTGACGACCGGGACAGACTGAAGGGTAGGTACCTCCGCGGCAGTATCATGCACACGAACCAAATGATAGATATAACCCTTCTGAATCATCTTCTTAGCCTTGAGGTATGAAATAAACTTACCCCTCGGCGATGCAGTAGATCCGAACCACTCTATGACTGGTTCCCCTGGAAACTGAAAACGGACTACCTTTTGCTGGCAGTCGACATTAGCATAACAGGAAGACAACCAGTCCATACCCATAATGACGTCAAACTCGAGCATGTCTAACTCTACCAAATCAGCCTTAGTGCTACGATCATAAATGGTCACAGAACAATCCCTATAGATCTGTCTCGCTACAATAAAATCCCCAACTGGCGTGGCTACCTCAAATGGCTCTATAGGCTCAGACACTATCCCAATCTTACTAGCAACGAGCGGGGAAATATATGATAAGGTAGAGCCAGGGTCAATCAATGCATATACAGATCTGGAGAAAACCAGTAATGTACCTGTGACAACATTTGGTGAAGCCTCCTGATCCTGGCGGCTGGCCAAAGCATATATGCGGTTCGAGGGACCGCTAGAACCTGCAACACCGCCGCGACCTCGACCGCGCCCTGCCGGTGCTGGAATACTCCGCCCTCCAGGGCGTGGGACAGATGGAACAGAGGAAGAACCGGCGGCTGACCCTGTCTGCTGCGCCGCACTACCCGAACCGCTGGCCAAAGGGCAGTCTCTCATAAAGTGGCCTTGACCGCCACAAGAAAAACAAGCTCCCGTCGCTCGGTAACACTCCCCGGGATGTGACTTCCCGCAATGTGGACAACGGGGTCTAGGTGGTCTGGCCTGACTGGGACCCCTGGATACCTGCGATCCTGTCGCTCTGGAGCTCTGACCGGCCCCAGACGGTCCCGTACTGTCGAATCTCCGGCTACCTGACTGAGTACCCCGGCCGGAAGGAGGAAAATATCTATCAGACTGCTGCTGCTGCTGAGGCTGTCCGCCTCGAGAATCTCCTGAATAACCCGCGGATCTAGCCCTCTTGGGCGGCCTCCTGTCTCGATCTCTGCCAGCAGGATCAGATCTGCGACGGTCCTCCATACCCATCGCATAGGCCTGAAGCCGGGAAATATCCATGTCTGCCTGCAGTGACACGGCCATACAGCTGTCTACCAAGTACCGGTCCAATCCCATAACATATCTATGCATCCGATCGGACATGTCTGCTACCACGGCCGGTGCATATCGGGCCAGAGAATCAAACTCAAGGCTATACTCGCGAACACTCCAAACCCTCTGCTGCAGACGTAAAAACCGATCAGCTCGTGCCCGCCGTAACTCTGGTGGCAAAAAGTGGCGGGTGAATGCTGTCACAAACTGATCCCAAGTGGCTGGAGGGGCACCCTCTCCCCTAGACAGCTCCCAAGTCTCGTACCAGTGGGTAGCCACATCTCGAAGCCTGTGCGACGCCAGCTCAACCGACTCGGTCTCCGAAGCCCTGACTAGGTCCAGTGAGCGTCGCATCCCCCGAATAAAGTCATGGGGGTCCTCATCGGGCTTGGACCCGAAGAACTCTGGAGGGCCACATAGCAGAAACTCCCGAACTCGCAGGCTGTCCCGCCTGTCATCGTCATCATCATCCCTCCGCCCGCGTCTGCGAGCCTGCCCTGCTACCAGCGTAGTCAGCAACTGCACAGCCTCTCTCAGGGTCCGATCCTCCGCCCCTGGCTGAGGAGCTGGAGCCTCAGGTGCGGGTACACGGACCTCTGGAGCTGCCGATGGTCCTGCTCTAGGCTGTACTAGTGGGGGTGTAGCAGACCCCTCAGACTGTGGCACATCCTCAGGCAATTCATAAACACGAGCCCGGGTAGCTCGCTGTGCCTGGCTAGTCTCCCCAATCCTCGCCTTGCCCTTCTGGGCTGCCGTTGCCTTCTTCGGAGGCATCACTGCAAACACGAAGGCGAGTCAGATCAAAATCATCCTAATAGCACAGCTCTATCGCACGATCTAAGATTACAAAGAAAGTAACATCCTAAATGCCCTGTAGCTTCCTGCTTATAGACGTGGTGCACAACACATCGATAAACAAGACTCTACGAGACACGGCCTGTAGACATTCCGAGGACAAACCGCTCTGATACCACTTTTGTCACGACCCAGCCCCGTGGGCCGCGACTGGCACCCTACCTGGGTACCCAGACCAAATCGCATATTCATTTCCGAATCCAAACTTATTTCAAAATTTTCAAAAAGTTATATCACACATAATTTATATCGAAAATATGTCTTAAGCGGTCATATCAAATCAAACTCAAACAAAGCGGCGGAATAGGCATCGCCGGTCAAAATACAAATATATACAGAAGGGCCATTTGGGGCCATCATATCAAACAGACCGCTTTAAGACCCGAAAGCAAAATCAGACAACATACACATAGGACCCTCGCCCCACAAATATGACTACAGGCCTCTACGAATTCAAAACATAACATATGGCGAGACAGGGCCCCGCCGTACCCAAACTGTCAAATATACAAAGGATATACAGAGTAGAGGAGTCTGTACCAAGAGTGGACTCCGGACCCAGTAAGAGTACTCCGAAAAGCAAGAAGTGAAGCCTACTGCGGAGGATCACCGATGTCTGCACCTGCGGGCATAAAACGCAGCCCCCGGAGAGAGGGGGTCAATACGAAATATGTACTGAGTATGTAAAGCACGGAGTACAGAATTATGGATCAAAACCGAAAGCAAATCAAATGTCAAAGTGGGGTACAAACTGGTATGTCAAAATCTGTATCAAAATCATATACATATGTTTTATGCAAATAAAATCATGCAAACGCTTAAGAACGTGGTCGCCACTCCGACTCTGGCGCCACACACAGCATAACACCAGAAGGTTTCAAATCTCCGTACATCTCCGAACATAATCATAATCATCGGTGAGCGTATCGCGTCCCGAGCCATATCACAGCATAACTCCAAACGGAACCGGGCCCTATGGCGAAGCCTCGGGAACCGTAACACAGCATACGGCCGAATTTATCATACAACGCACGAATCAAAACCGGCCCGGGAACCGGTGAACGAAGTCATAATAAGGCACGAGCGGAGTCGTGAGCAAGCAAATGCAAATCGTATTTCAAAATAGTCTTTCAAAGCAAAGTGAACTCATAAGTCATTTTAGAATACAAAGTAGTCGAATACTTAGCCGACATAAGGTTTCATTTTGCAAAACGTTTCCAAAATGGTCCATATAGTTCGGAACATAGATTAGCGCATCTAATAGTCCAAACATACCCCGTAGGAGGATGTTCCAAAGATCGGAAGTGGTACTTTCAACTTTATTCTCAAAGGTGGCCCGAAGGGCAAATCGGGCATTTTGGGGTAGCGGACCCACCTCGAGTCGAAGTGAGGTGGCGAACGTATTTTTACGAGCAGTTATATGCCAAGGGTCATACATAATCATTTCTAGGTTACCCGACCACATTTCGATAGGTTTCGGACGAATAGTGGCATTCTAGCCAAAAGGGAGCCTTTAGGCTTCAATCGAATTGAATGAATAGTAACTTTCCTGTGGATCGGGTTTCGAGGAGCAGAAATGCTCCGGAAGGTCTCATATTCAACTAACACACTAAGATATGCCAAATAAAGAATTGGGAAGATTTACATACCTCTCAGATGTCGTAAGCTCCTCCAAAAGTCCCGTCCCGTTTCGTCAAAAATCTGCAAATGGTCAAAGTTACCAATTGAGATTCTTAGGCTCAAAAATGCCTTTAACTCCATATTTGCCTACCAAAATTTCGGCAGCACTTCCCCTATAAATCTAACATCCCCGAGGCGTAGCTCGGCTCAAATTAACCAACCACAACAGCCCACACATCAACCAAACAATGTAAGCAACAATCAATTCACTCTAGCTTCAAAGTCCTACATGATTTCTTAAGTTGGCAACTTTCCATTCAAACTTTCAAAATTCCAATTCTATATCTACCTATTTGTATTCATTCCCACATTCAAACTTATACAACCACATTCTCATTACAATTCAAACCATACACGAAATTGCACCAAAATCAATTAATTTCCATAGTTCTTCAAAATATCAAAATTTCACGACGAACATTCTAACTAACGTCGTTTCATTCCGAATTCATCCACATCATTAAAAAGTCATATCTAAAGTCTCTAGTACCCAAAATATACATTGATATACATAAAGATACCAAGGATATACACTTTCCGATAATATCCGAATTCATTTTCCACCGCCAATTTAATTCAACAATCAATCATTTACGATACAAGGATCACAACAACACATTATACCAACTTAACCAAGATCAATTCACACCAATTTTTCTCTCTATGGCTCACGGCCAAACACACTACAAACACACACCCACGACTTTCTATTTACGTTAAAATTACGGGATCTCCATCTACTCCCTATGCTTAACACATTCACATCAATTCTATAACATAAAAGGGTAAGAATTCTCACCTTTTCTTGAAAACCCGACTTGTCGAAAACGTCGTCCTCGTGCCAAGCTAATTATACCACGTCGGAGAGCGTCTTGAGTACTTCACAAATATGAGAAGAACAAGATTTTTGGATCACAAAGAAGCTTGGAATTTTTTTTTCTTTCTTTTCCTTTTTGGTTCGGCCGAATGCCTCTTTCTAGAGGTGTTCTTGATTTTTATTTTTTTGTTCTATTTAGTGATAATTTCTAAGTATGATCTTAGTATATATCCACTTATGGGGTCATGTGCATAGCACATGCCCCTTTTAAAATGGATTTGGGCCACACTATGGCCGGCCCCCATTTGATCTTGGGCCTTATTTTTGCATTGCATTTTCTTGGCCCAATTCGAGAAAAGTCCCGTTTTGTAATTCCCGAAACTAATTCCCGAAATTCCAAATTTATCCTCGGCCTTCCCCGAGGTCTTAGCATCAAAGATTTCACAACCAACATAGTCATATTCACAAAATTTAAATTAGGTCCTTCTAACACCCGAGTCATAGTTATTTCTCGATTTCCAATCGTACGAGAACACGGGGCCTAACATTCTCCCCCCCTTAAGAACATTCGTCCCCGAATGTTAAACAAATCTTATGAAGGCTCACAAGCATAACGGGGAAAAAAAACCATTTTTTTTTTATATAAATAGCACACGTGGTCCATCCGTTCATTGGTACAACAAATACAGAAGTCTAGATTACAGGAGGCGTAGGGAATAAATGGGGGAATCTCTTCTTCATCTCATCCTCCGCCTCCCAAGTCATCTCTTCCCGGTTGTTATTGCGCCACAGAACCTTGACAGAAGGCACTTCCTTAGTGCGCAATCTTCTCACCTGACGATCCAGAATAGATATCGGCTGCTCGTCATAAGATAGCTGCTCCGTCACCTGAAGATCATCTACTGGGAATATCCTGGAAGGGTCACCAATACATTTCCGCAGCATAGATACATGAAACACCGGGTGCACGGACTCCAAATCGGATGGCAAGTCTAGCTCGTAGGCGACTGCGCCTATCCTCCGAACAATCTGGTATGGCCCGATATACCGCGGACTCAGCTTACCCTTCCTGCCAAATCTCATAACGCCCTTCATAGGCGACACCTTCAGGAATACCCAGTCACCAGTCTGGAACTCTAACGGTCGACGTCGCCTATCAGCATACGCTTTCTGTCGACTCTGAGCAGCTAACAGTCGCTCCCGAATGAGCTTCACCTTATCTACAGCCTCCTGGATCACATCAGGCCCAATCAGCTTAGTCTCGCCCACGTCAAACCAGCCGATAGGAGATCTGCATCTCCTGCCATAAAGGGCCTCATACGGGGCCATCTGGATGCTGGAGTGATAACTGTTATTGTAGGCAAACTCTATAAGCGGCAAATGATCATCCCAGTTGCCCCTGAAATCAATAACGCAAGCCCGTAACATATCCTCGAGCGTCTGAATAGTGCGCTCGGCCTGCCCGTCGGTCTGAGGATGGAAAGCTGTACTGAGGTTCACCTGAGTCCCTAATCCCTCCTGAAATTAGCTGTAAACTGAGCACCTCGGTCAGTAATAATAGATACAGGGACCCCGTGAAGTCTGACTATCTCTCTGATATATAATCTGGCATAGTCCTCAGCCGAATATGTTGTCCGGACCGGAAGGAAATGGGCTGATTTCGTCAGCCTGTCCACAATAACCCAGATAGAGTCGTACCTGCGTAGAGTACGCGGCAACCCAACAACGAAGTCCATATTAATCATCTCCCATTTCCAGGCTGGAATCTCCATCTCCTGTAACAAGCCACCGGGCTTCTGGTGCTCGATCTTGACTTGCTGGCAGTTCGGGCACTGACTAATAAACTCAGCAATGTCTTTCTTCATGCCGTCCCACCAATACAAACACCTGAGGTCCCGGTACATCTTAGTGGAACCAGGATGGACAGAATACCGGGCACAATGTGCCTCGCCCATAATCTGCCGCCGTAAGCCCGCAACATCCGGTACACAGAACCTGCCGTCGTACAATAATACTCCTTCAGGCGAGATTTCGAACTGAGTCGTTGCTTTATTAAGGGCCACATCCCTGTACTGAATCAAAGTAGGATCCTCAAACTGGCGCTGCTTTACCTCCTGAATAATAGATGACTCAGCAACCGGGCGAACAGAAATCCCAGAATCTCCAGAATCGGCCAAACGAACTCCGAGGCTGGCCAGCTGATGAATATCACGAACCAAATCTCTCTTATCAGATGGAACGTCAGCCAGACTGCCTACGGACTTGCGGCTAAGCGCATCAGCTACCACGTTGGCTTTCCCTGGATGGTACAGAATATCAACATCGTAATCCTTTAGTAGCTCAAGCCATCTCCGCTGCCGCAAATTTAGCTCCTTCTGCTTAAAAGTATACTGAAGGCTCTTATGATCCGTATAGATATCCACATGGACCCCATATAAATAATGCCGCCAAATCTTCAAAGCATGAATCACCGCGGCCAACTCAAGATCATGAGTGGGATAGTTCTTCTCGTGCGGTCTGAGCTGCCGGGAAGCATAGGCTATAACTCGACCGTGCTGCATCAATACACATCCTATCCCAATACCAGAGGCGTCACAATATACGACATACCCATCAGACCCCTCTGGAAGAGCCAGAACTGGCGCTGTAATCAATCTCTCCTTCAGCATCTGAAAGCTGCGCTCGCAGGCATCTGACCACTGGAATTTTGCTGCTTTCTGGGTAAGCCTCGTCAGTGGTGCTGCAATGGAAGAGAAGTCCTCCACAAACCTGCGATAATACCCAGCCAATCCCAGAAAACTGCGCACCTCAGTCGGTGTAGTAGGCCTGGGCCAATTCTGCACAGCCTCAATCTTCTGCGTATCGACCCGAATACCGTCTGTGCCGACAACATGACCCAAGAATGCCACAGAAGTCAACCAGAACTCGCAGTTAGAGAATTTAGCATATAACTTCTGCTGACGGAGAATGCCAAGTACCGTCCGCAAGTGATCTGAATGCTCCTCGGCTGATCGCGAGTAAATCAGGATATCATCAATAAACACAATAACAAACTTGTCCAGGAATGGCCGAAATACCCGGTTCATCAGATCCATAAACACCGCTGGAGCATTAGTCAGCCCGAAAGACATAACTCTGAACTCATAATGCCCGTACCGGGTCCTGAAAGCAGTCTTCGGGATATCAGACTCCCGTACTCGCACCTGGTGATAGCCTGAGCGCAGATCTATCTTGGAGAAGTGTCTAGCAGCCTGCAGCTGATCAAACAAGTCATCGATCCGGGGAAGGGGATATTTATTCTTAATAGTCACCTTATTCAGCTGCCGGTAGTCAATACACATCCGCAACGACCCATCCTTCTTTCTGACAAACAATACCGGCGCTCCCCAGGGTGATGTGCTGGGCCTGATAAAACCCTTATCCAGCAAATCTTTCAGCTGCTCCTTCAACTCCTTCAACTCAGCTGGTGCCATCCGGTAGGGAGGAATAGATATAGGCTGCGTATCCGGCATCAACTCAATAGAAAAATCAATCTCCCGCTCCGGCGGAAGGCCAGGAAGCTCGTCAGGAAAAACATCTGGAAACTCACTGACGACCGGGACAGACTGAAGGGTAGGTACCTCCGCGGCAGTATCATGCACACGAACCAAATGATAGATATAACCCTTCTGAATCATCTTCTTAGCCTTGAGGTATGAAATAAACTTACCCCTCGGCGATGCAGTAGATCCGAACCACTCTATGACTGGTTCCCCTGGAAACTGAAAACGGACTACCTTTTGCTGGCAGTCGACATTAGCATAACAGGAAGACAACCAGTCCATACCCATAATGACGTCAAACTCGAGCATGTCTAACTCTACCAAATCAGCCTTAGTGCTACGATCATAAATGGTCACAGAACAATCCCTATAGATCTGTCTCGCTACAATAAAATCCCCAACTGGCGTGGCTACCTCAAATGGCTCTATAGGCTCAGACACTATCCCAATCTTACTAGCAACGAGCGGGGAAATATATGATAAGGTAGAGCCAGGGTCAATCAATGCATATACAGATCTGGAGAAAACCAGTAATGTACCTGTGACAACATTTGGTGAAGCCTCCTGATCCTGGCGGCTGGCCAAAGCATATATGCGGTTCGAGGGACCGCTAGAACCTGCAACACCGCCGCGACCTCGACCGCGCCCTGCCGGTGCTGGAATACTCCGCCCTCCAGGGCGTGGGACAGATGGAACAGAGGAAGAACCGGCGGCTGACCCTGTCTGCTGCGCCGCACTACCCGAACCGCTGGCCAAAGGGCAGTCTCTCATAAAGTGGCCTTGACCGCCACAAGAAAAACAAGCTCCCGTCGCTCGGTAACACTCCCCGGGATGTGACTTCCCGCAATGTGGACAACGGGGTCTAGGTGGTCTGGCCTGACTGGGACCCCTGGATACCTGCGATCCTGTCGCTCTGGAGCTCTGACCGGCCCCAGACGGTCCCGTACTGTCGAATCTCCGGCTACCTGACTGAGTACCCCGGCCGGAAGGAGGAAAATATCTATCAGACTGCTGCTGCTGCTGAGGCTGTCCGCCTCGAGAATCTCCTGAATAACCCGCGGATCTAGCCCTCTTGGGCGGCCTCCTGTCTCGATCTCTGCCAGCAGGATCAGATCTGCGACGGTCCTCCATACCCATCGCATAGGCCTGAAGCCGGGAAATATCCATGTCTGCCTGCAGTGACACGGCCATACAGCTGTCTACCAAGTACCGGTCCAATCCCATAACATATCTATGCATCCGATCGGACATGTCTGCTACCACGGCCGGTGCATATCGGGCCAGAGAATCAAACTCAAGGCTATACTCGCGAACACTCCAAACCCTCTGCTGCAGACGTAAAAACCGATCAGCTCGTGCCCGCCGTAACTCTGGTGGCAAAAAGTGGCGGGTGAATGCTGTCACAAACTGATCCCAAGTGGCTGGAGGGGCACCCTCTCCCCTAGACAGCTCCCAAGTCTCGTACCAGTGGGTAGCCACATCTCGAAGCCTGTGCGACGCCAGCTCAACCGACTCGGTCTCCGAAGCCCTGACTAGGTCTAGTGAGCGTCGCATCCCCCGAATAAAGTCATGGGGGTCCTCATCGGGCTTGGACCCGAAGAACTCTGGAGGGCCACATAGCAGAAACTCCCGAACTCGCAGGCTGTCCCGCCTGTCATCGTCATCATCATCCCTCCGCCCGCGTCTGCGAGCCTGCCCTGCTACCAGCGTAGTCAGCAACTGCACAGCCTCTCTCAGGGTCCGATCCTCCGCCCCTGGCTGAGGAGCTGGAGCCTCAGGTGCGGGTACACGGACCTCTGGAGCTGCCGATGGTCCTGCTCTAGGCTGTACTAGTGGGGGTGTAGCAGACCCCTCAGACTGTGGCACATCCTCAGGCAATTCATAAACACGAGCCCGGGTAGCTCGCTGTGCCTGGCTAGTCTCCCCAATCCTCGCCTTTCCCTTCTGGGCTGCCGTTGCCTTCTTCGGAGGCATCACTGCAAACACGAAGGCGAGTCAGATCAAAATCATCCTAATAGCACAGCTCTATCGCACGATCTAAGATTACAAAGAAAGTAACATCCTAAATGCCCTGTAGCTTCCTGCTTATAGACGTGGTGCACAACACATCGATAAACAAGACTCTACGAGACACGGCCTGTAGACATTCCGAGGACAAACCGCTCTGATACCACTTTTGTCACGACCCAGCCCCGTGGGCCGCGACTGGCACCCTACCTGGGTACCCAGACCAAATCGCATATTCATTTCCGAATCCAAACTTATTTCAAAATTTTCAAAAAGTTATATCACACATAATTTATATCGAAAATATGTCTTAAGCGGTCATATCAAATCAAACTCAAACAAAGCGGCGGAATAGGCATCGCCGGTCAAAATACAAATATATACAGAAGGGCCATTTGGGGCCATCATATCAAACAGACCGCTTTAAGACCCGAAAGCAAAATCAGACAACATACACATAGGACCCTCGCCCCACAAATATGACTACAGGCCTCTACGAATTCAAAACATAACATATGGCGAGACAGGGCCCCGCCGTACCCAAACTGTCAAATATACAAAGGATATACAGAGTAGAGGAGTCTGTACCAAGAGTGGACTCCGGACCCAGTAAGAGTACTCCGAAAAGCAAGAAGTGAAGCCTACTGCGGAGGATCACCGATGTCTGCACCTGCGGGCATAAAACGCAGCCCCCGGAGAGAGGGGGTCAATACGAAATATGTACTGAGTATGTAAAGCACGGAGTACAGAATTATGGATCAAAACCGAAAGCAAATCAAATGTCAAAGTGGGGTACAAACTGGTATGTCAAAATCTGTATCAAAATCATATACATATGTTTTATGCAAATAAAATCATGCAAACGCTTAAGAACGTGGTCGCCACTCCGACGCTGGCGCCACACACAGCATAACACCAGAAGGTTTCAAATCTCCGTACATCTCCGAACATAATCATAATCATCGGTGAGCGTATCGCGTCCCGAGCCATATCACAGCATAACTCCAAACGGAACCGGGCCCTATGGCGAAGCCTCGGGAACCGTAACACAGCATACGGCCGAATTTATCATACAACGCACGAATCAAAACCGGCCCGGGAACCGGTGAACGAAGTCATAATAAGGCACGAGCGGAGTCGTGAGCAAGCAAATGCAAATCGTATTTCAAAATAGTCTTTCAAAGCAAAGTGAACTCATAAGTCATTTTAGAATACAAAGTAGTCGAATACTTAGCCGACATAAGGTTTCATTTTGCAAAACGTTTCCAAAATGGTCCATATAGTTCGGAACATAGATTAGCGCATCTAATAGTCCAAACATACCCCGTAGGAGGATGTTCCAAAGATCGGAAGTGGTACTTTCAACTTTATTCTCAAAGGTGGCCCGAAGGGCAAATCGGGCATTTTGGGGTAGCGGACCCACCTCGAGTCGAAGTGAGGTGGCGAACGTATTTTTACGAGCAGTTATATGCCAAGGGTCATACATAATCATTTCTAGGTTACCCGACCACATTTCGATAGGTTTCGGACGAATAGTGGCATTCTAGCCAAAAGGGAGCCTTTAGGCTTCAATCGAATTGAATGAATAGTAACTTTCCTGTGGATCGGGTTTCGAGGAGCAGAAATGCTCCGGAAGGTCTCATATTCAACTAACACACTAAGATATGCCAAATAAAGAATTGGGAAGCTTTACATACCTCTCAGATGTCGTAAGCTCCTCCAAAAGTCCCGTCCCGTTTCGTCAAAAATCTGCAAATGGTCAAAGTTACCAATTGAGATTCTTAGGCTCAAAAATGCCTTTAACTCCATATTTGCCTACCGAAATTTCGGCAGCACTTCCCCTATAAATCTAACATCCCCGAGGCGTAGCTCGGCTCAAATTAACCAACCACAACAGCCCACACATCAACCAAACAATGTAAGCAACAATCAATTCACTCTAGCTTCAAAGTCCTACATGATTTCTTAAGTTGGCAACTTTCCATTCAAACTTTCAAAATTCCAATTCTATATCTACCTATTTGTATTCATTCCCACATTCAAACTTATACAACCACATTCTCATTACAATTCAAACCATACACGAAATTGCACCAAAATCAATTAATTTCCATAGTTCTTCAAAATATCAAAATTTCACGACGAACATTCTAACTAACGTCGTTTCATTCCGAATTCATCCACATCATTAAAAAGTCATATCTAAAGTCTCTAGTACCCAAAATATACATTGATATACATAAAGATACCAAGGATATACACTTTCCGATAATATCCGAATTCGTTTTCCACCGCCAATTTAATTCAACAATCAATCATTTACGATATAAGGATCACAACAACACATTATACCAACTTAACCAAGATCAATTCACACCAATTTTTGCTCTCTATGGCTCACGGCCAAACACACTACAAACACACACCCACGACTTTCTATTTACGTTAAAATTACGGGATCTCCATCTACTCCCAATGCTTAACACATTCACATCAATTCTATAACATAAAAGGGTAAGAATTCTCACCTTTTCTTGAAAACCCGACTTGTCGAAAACGTCGTCCTCGTGCCAAGCTAATTATACCACGTCGGAGAGCGTCTTGAGTACTTCACAAATATGAGAAGAACAAGATTTTTGGATCACAAAGAAGCTTGGAATTTTTTTTTCTTTCTTTTCCTTTTTGGTTCGGCCGAATGCCTCTTTCTAGAGGTGTTCTTGATTTTTATTTTTTTGTTCTATTTAGTGATAATTTCTAAGTATGATCTTAGTATATATCCACTTATGGGGTCATGTGCATAGCACATGCCCCTTTTAAAATGGATTTGGGCCACACTATGGCCGGCCCCCATTTGATCTTGGGCCTTATTTTTGCATTGCATTTTTCTTGGCCCAATTCGAGAAAAGTCCCGTTTTGTAATTCCCGAAACTAATTCCCGAAATTCCAAATTTATCCTCGGCCTTCCCCGAGGTCTTAGCATCAAAGATTTCACAACCAACATAGTCATATTCACAAAATTTAAATTAGGTCCTTCTAACACCCGAGTCATAGTTATTTCTCGATTTCCAATCGTACGAGAACACGGGGCCTAACAATTCTTTTGTGTACAATTGTAAATGTCATCTCATAGAGGTTCATAGATACTCAATGTGGGTCATGTGGTCTCATGGCGTGGTCATTGTGTAAATATATACATATATATTATTTTGCTAGCCTAAGGGCTCATTGTATAAAAACATTATGTTTCTAAAGGAAAACGGGTTTTCTTATAAATCGAGCATGAATCCGATAAATGATTGTTAAACAATCCTAAGGAGTACTAGTACGAGCGGTGCTCGGCGGTTAGCCCCGAGTTGTTATATCTCGTATTTTGTACATTCGGATATGTCAATGTTACACCCCCGAAAAATTTCGCGCTACAAAATCATAGACGGCGTGGTACGAGCTCGAAAAGGAGTTAAGTCAAACAAGGATTAAGGATGAATATTGGGTGATCTAAGTCTAAGAATATATACACATACGACATTTGGAGACAATATGGTGTGAATTGGTTCATAAGTTATTTAACGAAAAACCCTCGTTACAGTAAGTTAAGGTGGGGCCCACACGTCGGGACCTTATAAAATACATATGAATAGATATATCGGTAGTACATTTGAAGTTGAGCATGTCATAACAAGGATCCATAAGCCAAAAATGAGTGTAAGCCCTCCAAAAGGACAATTTAAGAAAACGTTTTCGGATGACCTGACTTGGAGGGGAAAACACAGCATTATAAGTTTGGAATTTGGGAAAACGCCCAGAAATCAAAGTTGTAGATAATTGAAATATCTTTCCAACGGTAGGTCGTGGGCCTATAGGTGACATCGGGATAAGGAGATATGAACAGTTTAAGGCAGGAGGGTCGAGTTGAACAGTAAATCCGGCCCAACCCGAATCCAATTCGGGTCAGGCCCATTACCCACGCTTTTTAATAGAAAAATTCGGGTTCTCTCCCTAATTTTCAGACCAAGAGGACCTGGAAAACTCTAGAGAAAAATAGAGAGGAGAGCCTAGAGAGAAAACCAGTTTTTGACCAAAATCGGAGCCCCGAATCCCGAAGCCCATGAAGAGAAAAGTGTTCTACGTCGCGTTGCCTTCGATTTGAGCTAAAAATCAACTAAAAATAAGAGGGTGGACGTGGTGGCTGTGCACTTAAGGTATGAATAAGGATCTTTTTCATTGTTAACAAGTTTATTTAGAGTTTTAACGGATTAGAACGAAGAAAATAACGTGATAAATTCGTTTGTTGGTATGGTTGAATTGTAGAATGGGGTTTGAAGAAACTTTTGGATGAAAACAAATGTATTTAACTTGTACAATGTGGAGGATGTTGTTATTGATGTTGTTAGTGTTAATTTTGACCTCTTTGCGGAAATAAAATTATTAAATAGTTATATCGCGAATTGGTTGGTTGGGAAAATTTGAAAAATAATGTGCGGGCTGTTTTACGGCATATGTTGGTGCTGGAAATGATGTTAATATATTTGGTATTGTTGTTGATGTGTTGGTTGCTGAATTGTAATTCTGGGCTAAGCATATAAACAGAGGAGGTGCTGCCGAAATTTCTGTAGGCAAATGTTAATTCAAGATTGAACTCCTAAGGGCTTATGGTTAATGTTTGGTATTTGTGACCAATTGTAGATTTTGGAGAATTTGGAACTTGAATTTGGAGTAGCCTAAAAAGCGGAAAAGGTATGTAAAGCTACCCCTTTTCTTCTCTTGGCATGTCCTAGGTGTACTAGATTCGGATTTGAGCCTCGTGGGTTATTCTGCTCATAGAAATGCGAGTCTGAATTTTGGTACTATTCATTCAGCACAATTGAATTATAGCCCTTAAGTTTTGTTGGAAAACTGTTCAAACATCCATAACCCGTACAGACGTGATAGGCTCGCTCTGAAACCTTCATGGATGACTCCATAGAGTCCAATGTTAGTAATTTATATCCGTCACCTCGACTTGACCCGAGGTGGGCCCACAAGTTCCGAAACTTCCTTCGTTTGTCTCACTTGAGCTATTTTTGTATGATATAAAAGTAAGACTTTCGTCTATGAATCTAAGACTCCGTTTGATTCGTTCCATAAGTCACTGGAAAGCTCCTTAATGTGAATATCCTGATGTGAGCATGTAATTCGATATAAGGAGTCTGCTATGAGTAATCTGATATAAGTATGTTGATAGAAATATCCTGACACAAGTAATCTGATATAAGTATCCGAAATAAGTATTCGGTTATAAATAATCCGTTACGAATATCCTGATAATACATTCGATTCTTTCATCGGGTTTTAATTTATGTGCACCTAGTTTCTTACTAATCCGCTCGTATATATGCTATGATCCCTTTCACTGTGTATATGGATTATGATGTGACTGGTCCCCAGGTTCTCGTGGTATATGTCCGGTTCCCGAGATACCGTGTACGTGTTATGAAATCTTCTGGAGTATGGTGTGTTATGGCGCCAGAGACGGGAGTGGCGACCATTTTCCTGTGCCCTTTGCATGACTTTGATATGCATCATTTGTGATTGAAAAGTAAGTATTCTGATATTCTGGATAAGCTACTTACCTTCTGTATTTTTCTGATATACGATTTTGGCATTCTGTTATTACCTCTTTCGCCAAGTCCCGGGCTGGTTATATTATTGTGCGCACTATGTGATATTGACCGCTGGACCCCTGACCGCGATGTGTGCGACATTGACCGCTGGACCCCTGACCGCGGTATGCCGCACTATGTGATATTGACCGCTGGACCCCTGACCGCGGTATGTGCGACATTGACCGTTGGACTCCTGACTGCGGTATGCCGCATTTGTGATGTTGACCGCTGGACCCCTGACCGCGGTATCTGCGACATTGACCGCTGGACCCCTGATCGCGGTATGTCGGGTTTGGGATGCTAACCGCTCGACACTTGGTCGCGGTATGTGTGATAGTGACCGCTGGACTTTTGGCCGCAGTAATTGTGTGTTTGATTGTCTGTGTGTATGAGACGGAAATGTTTTTCAAAAGAAAGCAAAGCATTTCGGCATTTTGATTGCCGTATTTGCCTTCCGGAACCTCTTATGTATGATTTGTACGTCAGATGCAACACTTTGGTATTCTGGTTATTGTGCTCACCTTCTGTACATCTTACTTCGGTTGTGACTTCGTTTTCTGTGTTTCATGCCTTACATGCTCAGTACATATTCCGTACTGACCCCCTTTCTTCGGGGGCTGCGTTTCATGCCGCGCAGGTACTCCCAGATGAGTTGAAGATATTATGGAAGATGTTCCAGCGAGGAGGGCAAGCTCCATTTGCTCCTGGAGAACTGCCGAGTCAGAATATATGTGTTAAAGGTTTTGTTAATGTTAGAGACTTTGCAGACAGAGTCGTGGGTATGGTGTGTCGGTTTAGTAAACGGCTCCATCAGCCGATATGTCGTTTCGTATCAAGTTATAAAGTCCGTATGATTACAGATTTGTTTGACTTGAAAGCTACAAAATATATATATGTTTCAGCAAGTTTTACTATGTATCACATTCTATTTGATTAAAAGTCCGGAAAGATTATGTACGAAATGAAAGTCTGTGGGTTCGCTCGGCTCCGGATATGGGGTCGAGTGCCCATCACACCCTAGTGAGATTAGGGTGTGACACGAGTACCCGTCGCGGCCCCTAGCCGGGTCGTGACAAAAGTGGTATCAGAGCAGTTCGGTCCTAGGAAGTGTCTACGAGCCGTGTGTAGTAGAGTCTTGTTTATGGTGTGTAGCGCGCTACATCAATAAACAAGTGGCTACAGGGCATTTAGGAAAAATGACCATCCTTCTTCTATGAGATCGTGCGATAGAGCCGTGTATAAGATTTTATCCTCCCTAATAGTGTGTTATGATTTCAGAATGCCGCCAAAGGGAAAAGCTACAGCCGCCTAGAAGGGCTAGACTACGACAAAGAGGCGGGTAGAAAGAGAGCCCCTAATGAATATTGAAGAGGGTGAATCACACAACGAGGCCTTGTCTAATACTTCTTCTACCCCGCCTAATATGGAAGAGCAAGGAGGAGCCCCAGCTCCAATTCCTCTGCCGGCTGCTTCGAGTCAACAAATGACCGAGGCCATCCAGTTGTTGACACAGTTGGTTGCCGCACAGGCACAACGACAAAATGTGGGTTCAAGTGACCGGGCAGCAAGTACCAAGGCCCGTGATTTTATGATCCTAAATCCTCCGGAGTTCTTCGGGTCAAAGCCGGAGGAAGACCCACAAAGTTTCATTGATGAAATGTTGAGGACATTGAAGATTGTCCATGCTTCCGAGACCCAATCCATGGAGTTGGCGTCTTATAAACTCCGGGATGTGGCGGTGTTATGGTACAACAATTGGGTATTATCAAGAGGAGAGAATGTGCCTCCTCTGGTTTGGCAAGAGTTTGTAGATGCTTTTATTCGTCACTATTTGCCACCCGAGGTCCGCCGAGCTAGAGCAGATAGATTTCTGAATTTGAGGCAAGGAAACATGAGTGCCCAGGTGTCACGACCCAACCCCGTGGTTGCCGACATGGGATGCAATTCAACTCTTTGGCTAGATATGCTTCGACTATGGTTGCCGACATGGGAGACCGAGTGCATAGGTTTGTGAGTGGCCTAGGGCCACATCTATTCAGAGATTGTCTGACCGCTTCCTTGCAAGACGGGATGGATATTTCCCAAATACAGGCCCATGCTCAGAATTTGGAGGGGCGACAACAACAACAACGGGGTGATCGCGACAGTGATAGAAGACAGGGAAAAAAGGCTAGATCTATGGGCCCAGGCAGTGATTATAGAGGGGGATCGAGGCAGACTTATTCCCGACATTCAGGCCAGTCTGCGACTAGCGCACCTCCTAGATTTCCAGATAGAAGATTTGACCACTCCTTTCGCTCGGGACAGGGTCAGAGTTCGAGGGCTTTAGGTTCCCAGTTTGAGGGTGATTATAGTCAGGGGAGACCCCCAGTTCCACGATGTAGTCGGTGTCGCAAATTACACTCAGGGCCATGTCGTCAGGACACTGATGCTTGTTTTGTTTGTGGGCGGACTGGACATTTGATGCGAGATTGTCCCTCGCGATATGGCAGAGGTGGGGTTCAGCCCACAGGCTCAGCCGCGGGTTCCTCAACAGCACGCTCAGCGGGGCAGACTCCCCAGATGACAGCAGGCCGAGGTAGAGGCCGAGGGGCAGCATCTACTTCAGGTGCTACTCAGCCCCGTGTATATGCTTTAGCCGGATGGCAGGATCTCGAGTCCTCCCCGGATGTGGTTACAGGTATATTGTCTATACTCTCCCGTGATGTGTATGTGTTGATAGATCCGGGTTCTACATTTTCTTATATTACTCCATATGTTGCTGGTTGTATTGGGGTGAAACCCGAGTCAATTAAACCCTTTGAGGTGCTTACTCCGGTTGGTGATCCCGCGATAGCAAGACGAGTGTACAAGAATTGTGTCATTGTGATATGTGATCGACAGACCAAGGCTGATTTGATTGAGCTCGAAATGGTAGATTTCGATGTAATCATGGGTATGGATTGGTTGGCTTCGTGTAATGCAAATGTTGATTGCCGCACAAAAGTGGTTGTATTTCAATTTCCGGGAGAGCCCGTGCTTGATTGGAAGGGTAATACAGCATCTCCAATGGGTAGGTTTATTTCCTACCTCAAGGCAAGGAAAATGATAGCCAAGGGTTATATCTATCACCTAGTTCGGGTTCACGACATCGAGGCAGAGCCGCCGAATTTCCAGTCAGTTCCCGTAGTGAATGAATTCCCAGATGTGTTTCCGGGCGAACTTCCAGGACTTCCTCCAGAAAGAGAGATTGACTTCACCATTGATGTGTTGCCGGATACCAAGCCTATTTCCATTCTTCCTTATCAAATGGCCCCAGCGGAATTAAAAGAGCTAAAGGCGCAGTTGAGAGACTTGCTCGAGAAGGGATTCATTAGACCCAGTTCATCACCGTGGGGAGCACCGGTCTTGTTTGTGAGAAAGAAAGACGGTTCCCTGCGAATGTGCATCGACTATAGGCAATTGAATAAGGTGACGATAAAGAACAAATATCCTCTCCCAAGAATGATGACTTGTTCGACCAGTTGCAAAGTGCCAAGTGGTTTTTCAAAATAGATTTGAGGTTCGGTTACCATCAAGTGAGAGTTAGAGAAGCAGATATTCCTAAAACAGCCTTCAGAACGAGATATGGCCACTATGAATTTCAAGTGATGTCGTTCGGGTTGACTAGTGCTCCGGCTGTGTTTATGAATTTGATGAACAACGTATTCCGACCTCTCTTGGATCTATTTGTGATAGTATTTATTGATGATATTCTGGTGTATTCTCGCACGGAATCGGAACGTGCAGATCATCTGAGAATTGTTCTTGGTATTCTTCGAGCCCGAGAATTGTATGCAAAATTTTCAAAGTGTGATTTCTGGGTGAATTCTGTGACATTCCTGGGCCATGTCATTTCAAATGATGGTATTCGAGTCGACACCCAGAAAATTGAAGCTGTGAAGACTTGGCCAAGACCTACGACGCCCACAGAAGTCCGTAGTTTTGTGGGTTTTGGGAGGTTATTATCGAAGGTTCGTAGAGGGATTTTCGTCTATTTCAGCCCCATTGACGAAGCTAACCCAGAAGTCAGCAAAGTTTCAATGGGATGATGCCTGTGAGCGCAGTTTCCAAGAGTTGAAAAACAAGTTGACCTCAGCCCCGGTTCTAACACTTCCAGAAGGGCCAGATGGCTATGTTGTGTATTGTGACGCTTTCGGTGTCGGATTGGGATGCGTATTGATGCAGCATGGTAAGGTTATTGCATATGCTTCGAGACAATTGCGGAAACATGAGAAGAATTAGCCAACTCATGATCTCGAACTAGCTGCGGTCATTCATGCCTTAAAAATGTGGAGACATTATTTGTACGGTGTGCACGTGGATATCTATACAGATCACAAAAGTCTTCAGTACATCATCAAGCAAAAAGAGTTGAACCTGCGACAGAGGAGGTGGTTAGAATTATTAAAAGATTATGATGTTAACATTTTATACCACCCCGGGAAGGCGAATGTAGTAGCCGACGCACTTAGCGGCCGATCAATGGGCAGTTTATGTGAAGTCCCTCCGGAAAGGAAAGAGATGGTTCAAGAACTTCATCGATTGTTTAATCTTGGAGTGCGTATAATTGATTCGGGCGATGCCGGGATTAGTATAAATGATTCTACAATTTCGTCCTTGGATATGGAAGTGAAAGAACGACAGTGCGAAGATCTGCAGTTATGTCATTATAGGGACACATCTCATGGGAAAGAAAAGTCTTCGTTTGAAGTTTCCATGGATGGAATTCTTAGGTACCGAGGCAGGTTATGTGTACCGAATGTGGCGGAAATGCGCCGACGAATTTTAGAAGAAGCACATTGCTCTCGATATTCTATTCACCCAGGTGCAACCAAAATGTATCATGATCTCAAGATGATGTACTGCTGGGATGTCATGAAGAGAGACATAGCAGAATTCGTAGCACAATGTCCAAATTGCCAACAGGTAAAAGCTGAACACTAGAAGCTGGGAGGCTTGTTGCAAGCAATGGAAATCCCTACTTGGAAATGGGAAGTGATCAACATGGATTTCATCGTGGGATTACCCCGTTCCCGTGGCAGGTTTGACTCTATATGGATGATCGTGGATAGGCTGACGAAAGCAGCCCATTTTCTTCCAGTCAGGACCACGTACTCAGCAGAAGACTATGCAAGGTTGTATCTCAAAGAAATTGTGCGACTCCATGGAATCCTATTATCTATTATTACAGATAGAGGAGCACAGTTTACAGCTAAGTTCTGGAAGTCTTTTCAAGAAGGTTTGGGCACGCAAGGGAAATTCAGCACGGCATTTCATCCGCAAACCGATGGGCAAGCCGAGCGCACTATTCAGACCTTGGAAGATATGCTACGAGCGTGTGTGCTGGATTTCGGTGGTAGTTGGGATGATCATTTGCCACTAATTGAGTTTGCATATAACAACGGCTATCATTCTAGTATACAAATGGCCCCATATGAAGCTTTATATGGAAGGAAATGCAGATCTCTAATCGGATGGTTCGAAATAGGAGAAGCACAATTAGTGGGCCTCGAATTGATCCAACAAGCGATAGAAAAAGTCCAGGTGATCCAAGATCGGTTGTTGACAGCCCAAAGTTCCCAAAAATCCTACGCAGACAATCGCCGACGAGACTTGGAATTTCAAATTAATGATTGGGTATTTTTTAAAGTGTCACCCATGAAAGGGGTGATGAGATTTGGTAAGAAAGGGAAGCTAAGTCCCAGATACATTGGGCCCTACAAGATCATCCGCAAGGTAGGGCAGGTAGCCAATGAATTGGATTTGCCTTCGGAGCTTGAATCAGTCCATCCAGTCTTTCATGTTTCGATGCTCCGCAAGTGTGTCGGAGATCCCACAAATATTGTCTCGATAGATGATGTGAAAGTAACGGAAAGGCTAACCTATGAAGAGGTGCCTATTGCCATTCTAGATAGGCAAGTGCGAAAGCTTCGAAATAAAGAAGTAGCGTCAGTCAAAGTATTGTGGCGAAACAACAATCGGGAAGAAATGACTTGGGAAGCGGAAGAGAATATGGAGTCCAAATACCCACACTTATTCCAACCCCCAGGAGAGATCCAAGATGAAACATCAACAATATCAGGTATGTATCCTTTATCTTTATGCTTTTGGTCGTGTGTGGCCATAGATATGTCGATGTTGTGATGTAGCCCTGTGAGGCAGTGATGTGATATTATGGGTTGTTATGGCAGGATGGTAGTACCATATTATAAAGGAAACTTTGGCGAAATTTTTCTAGAATCCCCGATGATCTAACATTCGAGGACGAATGTTTCCAAAAGGGGGGAAGAATGTGACACCTCGGAAAATTTTCCGTGAGCATACAATGAATAGACCAACGAAGAGTATGAGTGTACGATATTTTACTAAGAAAGGAATGACTACCAACGAGTTTTGAAAACGCGAAGGTTGCAAATTTGCATTGCGACCCAATGGTCGTAAAACACAATACGGCCCGTAAAGTGATTTGCGGACCGTAAAGTGCCATCGTCCTCATACTATCAAAACTTCAACTTTCTGTCTAATGTTGAAATGGTTAAATACGACTCAGAATACGGACCGTAAATCGAAATACAGCCCGTAAACTGCTACCGTAAACCACCATGGCCTACAACAAACCTTTCTGTTTCTGATATGCTTAAATACGGTCGTGGAGGATGGACCGTAAACCAGAATACGGCCTGTAAACTGGGTTTACGACCACTGTCCATCCCGACTACTGTTCACAAAAATCAGATTTTTAAGTTAAGTATAAGGGACCCCAATCTCATTTCATTTCATTTCTCATCTTCACAATTCAAGAATTCTCTAGATTACTCCAAAACACTTCATCCACAAGAATTCAAGAGAATCAAGGGAAAATCAAGATCAACAACGCCAAATTCATGAAAACAAGAGTGTGATACCTAGCTCAAGTTCATCTTCCTCAAAGAAAACCAAAAGAGGTGAAGTAGGGTTTTGGTGCTAGAGTAGAGACTTCACTCAAGGCTTGTTCCACCCTCATCTAAGGTAAGTTTCATGACCATTTCATGTTGTCACGACCCAGCCCCGTGGGCCGCGACTGGTGCCCTTCTGGGACACCCCAAACGAACTCACACCCAGATCATCGTAATCAGACTCGCCCAAACTCACGTACGTTATTCGAACTCAACATCGTAATCAGACATCTACCGAACACTTATCCTAAGCAGTCGCCCGTACAGATCAGACAAAACACAAATCAGAAAGGAGGCCGAATATACATCGCCAAAATTTCACACACACACATCAGAAGGGTGGCGGAATGCACATCGCCCCCAAGTACATACACATACATACAAACTCAGAGGCCGACTTGGCCATAGCAGCGTACGGGCCGCTTAAGAACGCAAAACAGACTCACATGCAAACACACCGGACCCACGACCCACAAATCTGACTACAGGCCTCTAAACAAAACAGAACATATGAACATGTGACGGGACAGGGCCCCGCCGTACCCACACATCCACAAATGTACCGAACACACACATACAACAGAAGATATGTACCAAAAGTAGGCTCCGAATCAAGGGGAGCTCTCCAACACAGCAGAATGAGTAGCCTAAACTGGAGGACCACCCAAACGAACTTCTGTACCTGCGGGCATGAAACACAGCCCCCGAAGAAACGGGGGTCAGTACGGGAGAAGTACTGAGTATGTAAAGCAGAAGGTACAGAAATCACAACACAGCTGGAGTCAGAAAGAACAAACACACCGTCAACGTAAACAAAGCAAACCTGTGCGGGAGGCGAACGTACAAATGCAATTAAATCATGTATAGGGTTTAGGAACGTGGTCACCCCCCGACGCTGGTGCCACAACACATCATAACTCCAGAAGTTTTCAAATCTCCGTACAGTCTCCAGACACATCATATCACACACACATCACATCATCAGAACATATCATATGCCATATCACATCATAACTCCATAAACGGTAACCGGCCCTATGGCGAGGCCTTGAAAACCGTAACACATCATGACTCCCGAATATGTTATGGCGCGCACGATCACAAAGTCGGCCCGGGTACCGACGAACGAAATCATAGCAGACAGCACGAACAGAGTAGTGCAGAAACCATATGCATATCAAAAATAATTTACCGGACTCAACATATAGTTTACATATAGGTATATACCGACGCCAGAAGGCTCGGAGTAGGAATCAGATTAAGCAAAATTTGCGGGTAAAAGGTACGAAGTTCCAACTGCCAAATCTTTAGAGAAAACTGTTTATAGGTCATGTTCCGAAAACCTCACATTATTCAAAGTACAAAACGTTCACTAATGGCATAGGAAGTTTCAAACGCAGCATTGGGTCATAAACAAACGATCGCTGATCATAGCGGACGCAAACGAACCAAACAAACCGAATAAGGGGAGCCTTGGGGCTCGCGGGCCCACCTCGAGTCAAATTGAGGCGGCGGACGCAAATCACAGACTTTAGGCTCCCTAGAGCCATCTACGAAAGTTTCGGACACAACAACAAAAGTTATGACGATTCGAACATTCTTTGGACCAAATGCAACAAAAGGGTTCAATTGCGCTGGATGAATAGTACCCAAACTTGAACCTAAATTTCCAAGAGCAGAGTTACCCCCGAGATTCCGATATTAACCTAGTATGACTAGGACATGCCAAAAGAATGATAGGTAGGCTTTACATACCTGGTTGGCGCCTTACGCTCCTCAAATCGCAATTCCCGTTTCGTCCAGAAACTGCAAATGGTCACCTTTACCAGTTACTATTCATGAGAATTAACATTTTAGTCTTTGGGCTAAATTTGGCTACCGAAATTTCGGCAGCACTTCCCCTATAAATCTAACACCCCCGAGACTTAGCTCGGCTCAAAATACAACGACAACAACAGCCCAAACATCATTAAACCATACAACCCACAATCATACTACATTAACTTCAAAATTTCACTTTAATACATAAGTTGGCAAATTCTTGATTCAACTTCAAAATTCCAAATCTATTTCCACCTTAGTCCATTCATTCACTCATTCCCAATTATTCAAACACACTACATACAAGTTCCAAACCACATACAAACATCCCCAAAGTTCACTACTTTCCAATTTTCATTCAAAACACCAAAAGTTACGACGAATGTTCTAACTTGCGTCGTTTCGTTCCAAATTCGTTATCATCAACCATAATTCTTATTTAAGGTCTTTAGTGTCATAAATATACTATGATATACACAAATATACCAAATGTATACGCTTTCCGATAACGTCCGAAATTATTTGCTAGCACCAACTCAATTCTTTAATCGATCCTTTACGACATAAAGATCACAACAACACATTATTCAAACTAAACAAGATAAAATTCTTATGGCTTGCACCACATGGAACTCACGGCCAAACACACCCTTTTTACACACACACACCATGCACAAACACAACCTCATCCCACAATCTTCACACTAATCCAATCACTAACACATATATATCCATTTCATAACATTAAAACATAAAAATCTTACCTTTTTCTTGAATTTCCGACTTGTCGCAAACGTCGCTCTTTCTCCAAACTACTTGTATCACGTCGGAGAGCGTCTTGAGTACTCCACAACTATGTAAAACTCAAGATTTTTAGAGCAAGCACAAGGCTTGGGAATTTTTTTTTTCCTTTTTCTCTACACGGCCGAGAGGGGTTTTGGTTGGAGTCAAGTTGAATTGTGATTTTTCTTGCTAAGTCCAAGGGGAGAATTGATATATATCCATATGTAGAGGTCATGTGCATAGCACATGACCTTTAAAATTGGGTTTGGGCCTCCCTAGGGGCCGGCCACCCCCAAAGACTTGGGCCTAATTCCTTGTTGTCCAAACTTGGCCCAATTCGTGAAATGTCCCGTTTTGTAATTCCCGAAACTAATTTCTAAAATTCCAAATTTACCCTCGGCCTTCCCCGAGGTCTTGACATCAATGATTTCATAATCAACATGAGCATAGCAACTTGAATCAAATTATTTCCTCAACACACACAAGTCTTATTTATTTCTTGATTTCCCGTTATACGAAAATACGGGACATAACATTCTCCCCCCCTTAAGAACATTCGTCCTCGAATGTTGAATCGAACTCATGGGTGTCGTACTACTCCGGGAGGGTTCTCTTGATAGTTGTCCTTTATTGATTTCTCCGACATGGCTTTTTTACCAATACTAGGGTAGATTTTTCGCATCACCGATCCAAATGCCTTCATAATACATTTTCTCATATTCTACGTAATCACCGAACCATACGCCATATTCTTGTAACAGACGAACGCTTTCCAGACGTCATCGTCAATATCATCTTCTTTTCACACTCCTGAGTTCCCTTACCACATAGTCATAATCTCACTTTACTTCATATCAGCCACTTCATACCAAACAGATTCAGAACTAAAACCGGACGGATTCATAATCGGAGGCAGACATACTCAACTATGGCGGACGGATTCGTAGTCAACATCAAAGGTACGGAAACATATCAGACACATCTGAGATCGGAGTCAGACGTACAAAGGCGTATCAGACGAATTTGTAAGCAGAATCAGACACACGAAGATATACTAAACAGATTCACGATCAAAGCCAGACGTACGGAATTATATCGAACAAATCCGAAATCAGAAGCAAATATACAGAATTGTTTCATACCGAACCGTGATCAGACAAACCAAAAGGTATCAAACACACGCGCGGTCAAAATCAAACGCACAGAAGTATATCAGACGGATTTATATCCAGAGTCAGACATACAGAGGTGTGCCAGACAGAAACGGATTCGGAATCAAACGCACAAAAGGTTCATCGGACGGGAACATAGTCGAACTCAGAATTACAGAGGCGTACTAGGTAGAGCCTCATCGGAATTGGAAGTGCAGAAGCACCAGAGGTAGATTGTCACTTTAGGATCAAATCATTCATATTAAGGCTCCAATAATTCATGGGAATTTCCTTTTTATTTGCAAACTCACTCATCCAGTCGTCACACAATTTACCTTGCGTCTTACGTATCGACTCCTTCAAAAATTCCAATTACTCACACTGCTTATCCTTTGTTTATCACAACATTAGTTTCCGGGGCTCGGCTCTTAGCCCTCATAGGCAGCAAATGAGAATCATACACACACATACACATACCTATACACATACACACGTTTACTCACACCTTACTGGCGAACACCTCTGACTATTATTCAAATTCGTTCAATTTCCCAAGAGGTGTTGTACCCTTTCCTTTTTGCCCATTTAGTCCGCCTCGTTCCGCGCGGCTCTCGAAAGGGCACTAACTACTTCACACACATCCTACTTGCCTTTGGTTACCCCAAGTTTTCATTTACCTTAATCATACTTACACTCGTGCAAAATTTTGCGTTACTTCCCAGGGGGTCACCCATCCCAGAATTGCTCTGGCTTGAGCACGCTTAACCCTGAAACTTTTACACATTTTGACGCGTTAGGGCTGATATAATTTCGCCAATTGCCTCGCACGACCTTTGTCACGTAATTTTAGGCCAAACGGGGTCTTAGCAAATTTTTTCGGAAATTTTCCGTAGCGGGTCCCACTCTGACCCAAAGAGGTCGTTTGCTTTTCTGACTGTGAGGTCTATCGTTCTAGTCTTCCAAATCCCATATATTTTCCTCCCACATGTACAGATAACTGCCTCAGATATTTTCATTAATTCGGATTCTTACCCTACCTTTACTGACACACACAAAAAGAATATCGCATAATACTGAGGTACAAACCTACCATTGCACATATTCATTAAACAAAAGGGTTAGTAGTATACCTGGGTCTGCGTCTGGGGGTGCCTCTGGGTCCCGACGACCAGTCAGAGCATAGATGCGGTTCGAGGGACCGCTAGAATCTGAAGCCCCACCACGGCCTCTACCGCGGCCCGCTGGTGCTGGCATACCTCGCCCCGTAGAGCGCGTGGCCGAAGGGGTAGATGACGAACCAGCAACGGACCTCATCGGCGGTGCTGCGCTGCCGGAACGGCCTGCCCACGGACAATCCCGCATGATATGGCCCTGGCGGCCGCAAGCAAAACAGGCCCCCGTGGCCCTGAAGCACTCCCCTGGGTGCGATCTTCCGCAATACGAACACTGGGGTATGGGTGGCCTAGACTGACTGGGACCCCTGCTCGACTGAGGACCTGGGGCTCTGGAACTCTGGTCTGCCCTGGACGGTCCTGCTCCATCAAACCTCTTACCAATAGACTGTGTGTCCCGGCCTGACGGCGGAAAGTGCCCGCTGGACTGATACTGAGGCTGCCCGCCCCGGGAATCTCCAGAATACCCCGCTGATCTGGCCCTCTTGGGCCGTCTCCCATCATACTCTCGGCTGGGCCGATCTGCTCGGTGCCGGTTCTCCATCCCCTGGGCGTAGGCCTGTAGACGGGCAATGTCCATATCTGTCTGCAATGACACCGCCATACACCCGTCAATCAAGTAACGATCCAGCCCCATAACATATCTATGCATCCGATCTGTCATATCTGCCACCACGGCAGGGGCATACCGGGCCAGGGAATCAAACTCCAAATTATATTCATGGACGCTCCGACCCCTCTGCTGCAGATGCAAAAACCGATCAGCTCGCTCCCGTCGTAACTCTGGGGGCAGAAAGTGGCGGGTGAAAGCAGTCACAAACTGATCCCACATAGCTGGAGGAGCACCCTCACCCCGGGATAGCTCCCAAGTCTCATTCCAATGCGCGGCAACATCCCGAAGTCTATGCGAAGCTAGCTCAACCGACTCGGTCTCTGACGCCCTGACCAAGTCTAATGCACGCCGCATCCCCCGAATGAAGTCATGGGGGTCCTCGTCGGCCTTAGACCCGAAAAACTCTGGAGGGCCGCATAACAAGAACTCCCGAACTCTTAGGCTTTCCCGCCTGTCCTCATCATCATCGTCCCTCCGCCCGCGCCTGCGAGCCTGTCCGGCTACAATCGTGGTCAACAACTGTACAGCGTCCCTCAGGGTCCTATCCTCCGCTCCTGGCTGAGGAGCTGGAGTCTCAGGAGCGGGTACACGGACCTCTGGAGCTGCTGAAGGTCCCGCTCCAGGCTGTACTAATGGGGGTGTAGCAGACCCCTCAGAATGAGGTGTAACCTCAGGCAAATCATAAACACGAGCCCGAGTAGCCCGTTGTGCCTGACTGGTCTCTCCCACCTTCGCCTTGCCCTTCTGGGCCGCCGTTGCCTTCTTCGGAGGCATCACTGCAAACACAACAACGGGTCAGATCAGAATGACCCTAATAACACAGCTCTATCGCACGATCTAAGATTCCAAAGAAAGAGCAACACAACATCCTAGATGTCCTGTAGCTCCCTGTTTATAGATGTGGTGCACAACACATCGATAAACAAGACTCTACTAGACACGGCCTGTAGACATTCCGAGGACAAACCGCTCTGATACCACTTTTGTCACGACCCAGCCCCGTGGGCCGCGAGTGGTGCCCTTCTGGGACACCCCAAACGAACTCACACCCAGATCATCGTAATCAGACTCGCCCAAACTCACGTACGTTATTCGAACTCAACATCGTAATCAGACATCTACCGAACACTTATCCTAAGCAGTCGCCCGTACAGATCAGACAAAACACAAATCAGAAAGGAGGCGGAATATACATCGCCAAATTTCACACACACATCAGAAGGGTGGCGGAATGCACATCGCCCCCAAGTACATACACATACATACAAACTCAGAGGCCGACTTGGCCATAGCAGCATACGGGCCGCTTAAGAACGCAAAACAGACTCACATGCAAACACACCGGACCCACGACCCACAAATCTGACTACAGGCCTCTAAACAAAACAGAACATATGAACATATGACGGGACAGGGCCCCGCCGTACCCACACATCCACAAATGTACCGAACACACACATACAACAGAAGATATGTACCAAAAGTAGGCTCCGAATCAAGGGGAGCTCTCCAGCACAGCAGAATGAGTAGCCTAAACTGGAGGACCACCCAAACGAACTTCTGTACCTGCGGGCATGAAACACAGCCCCCGAAGAAACGGGGGTCAGTACGGGAGAAGTACTGAGTATGTAAAGCAGAAGGTACAGAAATCACAACACAGCTGGAGTCAGAAAGAACAAACACACCGTCAACGTAAACAAAGCAAACCTGTGCGGGAGGCGAACGTACAAATGCAATCAAATCATGTATAGGGTTTAGGAACGTGGTCACCCCCCGACGCTGGTGCCACAACACATCATAACTCCAGAAGTTTTCAAATCTCCGTACAGTCTCCAGACACATCATATCACACATACATCACATCATCAGAACATATCATATGCCATATCATATCATAACTCCATAAACGGTAACCGGCCCTATGGCGAGGCCTCGGAAACCGTAACACATCATGACTCCCGAATATGTTATGGCGCGCACGATCACAAAGTCGGCCCGGGTACCGACGAACGAAATCATAGCAGACAGCACGAACAGAGTAGTGCAGAAACCATATGCATATCAAAAATAATTTACCGGACTCAACATATAGTTTACATATAGGTATATACCGACGCCAGAAGGCTCGGAGTAGGAATCAGATTAAGCAAAATTTGCGGGTAAAAGGTACGAAGTTCCAACTGCCAAATCTTTAGAGAAAACTGTTTATAGGTCATGTTCCGAAAACCTCACATTATTCAAAGTACAAAACGTTCACTAATGGCATAGGAAGTTTCAAACGCAGCATTGGGTCATAAACAAACGATCGCTGATCATAGCGGACGCAAACGAACCAAACAAACCGAATAAGGGGAGCCTTGGGGCTCGCGGGCCCACCTCGAGTCAAATTGAGGCGGCGGACGCAAATCACAGACTTTAGGCTCCCTAGAGCCATCTACGAAAGTTTCGGACACAACAACAAAAGTTATGACGATTCGAACATTCTTTGGACCAAATGCAACAAAAGGGTTCAATTGCGCTGGATGAATAGTACCCAAACTTGAACCTAAATTTCCAAGAGCAGAGTTACCCCCGAGATTCCGATATTAACCTAGTATGACTAGGACATGCCAAAAGAATGATAGGTAGGCTTTACATACCTGGTTGGCGCCTTACGCTCCTCAAATCGCAATTCCCGTTTCGTCCAGAAACTGCAAATGGTCACCTTTACCAGTTACTATTCATGAGAATTAACATTTTAGTCTTTGGGCTAAATTTGGCTACCGAAATTTCGGCAGCACTTCCCCTATAAATCTAACACCCCCGAGACTTAGCTCGGCTCAAAATACAACGACAACAACAGCCCAAACATCATTAAACCATACAACCCACAATCATACTACATTAACTTCAAAATTTCACTTTAATACATAAGTTGGCAAATTCTTGATTCAACTTCAAAATTCCAAATCTATTTCCACCTTAGTCCATTCATTCACTCATTCCCAATTATTCAAACACACTACATACAAGTTCCAAACCACATACAAACATCCCCAAAGTTCACTACTTTCCAATTTTCATTCAAAACACCAAAAGTTACGACGAATGTTCTAAGTTTGTGACTGCTTTCACCCGCCACTTTCTGCCCCCAGAGTTACGACGGGAGCGAGCTGATCGGTTTTTGCATCTGCAGCAGAGGGGTCGGAGCGTCCGTGAATATAATTTGGAGTTTGATTCCCTGGCCCGGTATGCCCCTGCCGTGGTGGCAGATATGACAGATCGGATGCATAGATATGTTATGGGGCTGGATCGTTACTTGATTGACGGGTGTATGGCGGTGTCATTGCAGACAGATATGGACATTGCCCGTCTACAGGCCGGCCACCCCCAAAGACTTGGGCCTAATTCCTTGTTGTCCAAACTTGGCCCAATTCGTGAAATGTCCCGTTTTGTAATTCCCGAAACTAATTTCTAAAATTCCAAATTTACCCTCGGCCTTCCCCGAGGTCTTGACATCAATGATTTCATAATCAACATGAGCATAGCAACTTGAATCAAATTATTTCCTCAACACACACAAGTCTTATTTATTTCTTGATTTCCCGTTATACGAAAATACGGGACATAACACATGTTGTTTAAGGTATTGGAAGGTTAAGTTACCCGAATTGTAGAAAGCATAGCAAATGGGTCATAAATGAGTGAATAGTGCCATGAGTGAATGGTAGTTGAATTGAATCATATATGTTAGTGTGTTGTGAGTATGAATGCGTTATAAATGACATGTAGACCATGAGATAAGTGTGATACATGAGAAAATACGATAGCGAACCCAAAACCATAAAGGTGGTAAAAATAAAGAGAAATGGTGGATCATGGTCATTGTATATGAATGATAATTGTTGATTGCTATATTGTAGTTGTTGTTGTGGGTGTTGGAAGTTGATATGGAATATGGGAAAAGTAGTATAAACAAAGGAAGTTGTCACGACCCAACCCCGTGGGCCGCGACCAGTGCCCTAGCTGGGCACCTATACGTACCCGATACCCAAATTAGCATATTATCAGAATAATAATATGATAATAACATTAGTGGATGCTACAGAATTTAGCAGAAGAGCAGACTTGGCACACAGAAGCCGATAAGGCTGGCTGTCATATAACAAAACATCCCAAACATATGTACAGAACCCACACAGATGTATCCACAGACCTCTACAGAACATATCGCAATCATAAGACGGGACAGGGCCCCGTCATACCCTGAACAAAGTACATATCCAGATAGCAGTGACAGACTGTACCAAAAGATGGGCTCTGTAGAAGAGAGCGCCCCAAAATAGCAGAAATGGGATCCTAAATGTGTGAATCAGCAAACCTGTCGTCCGTACCTGCGCGGCATGAAAACGCAGCCCCCGAAGAAAGGGGGTCAGTACGAAATATGTACTGAATATGTAAAGCGGAATCACAGAAGTCAAATCATAATGATTACAGAAAATGGGTACAAAATCCAGAGTGTCAAATGCATATTTCCAAATCAGACAGAATGTGTACAGAAACATATGTCATATCATATCATATCATATCCGGTCCCTGCCACGGGACTCGGCAGACAGAATGTGGCCACCCTCCCGACGCTGGTGCCACTATACAGAGGAATCAGAAAAAGGGGCGTGGCCCCGTATCATATAATGTCA
This sequence comes from Lycium barbarum, assembly GCF_019175385.1. Classification (NCBI taxonomy): domain Eukaryota; kingdom Viridiplantae; phylum Streptophyta; class Magnoliopsida; order Solanales; family Solanaceae; genus Lycium; species Lycium barbarum. Next base: position 38,520,617 of record NC_083342.1, on the reverse strand, counting down.
TATCAAAATGGCCATAACAGATCAGATCAGAATAGGCAGACATGGCACATCATACTCCACAGACCCATGTACGCGTATACCTGCCCCCTCACATCAGGACGCGGCGAACAATGCAGAGAATTACGCTTGACAACATATCCTGGCTCGGGCTCAGTGTGGGAAACATTGGGACATCCACGAATGGAGTAGTGAGAGACTAATGCAATTTAAAAATATCATAAATGGTTTCAAAGACTCGATGAAGCGTATCAAAGCCAAACAAATCCAATGGAGTCGGACGGAATCAGAACTAATACAATTCGGATATCATAATAATTTACAGGAATATAACCTTCCTGAAGTCATTCCGAGTGTCAAAATAATTTATAAGATTTAATAGAATATTTAAAATAATATTCTTTAAGCGATTAGTAAGGTAATCAAAACATTTCTTTCAAAAATCGCTTAAAAAGTAAGCTTTAGCATATTAGGGGCAAAACCGGAAATAGTGGGCCCGCCTCGGGACAAATAAGGCGGCGGGCTCAAATTATGCCCTCTAAGCTTATGGTATCACCTAAAAAGGTTATACAGACATTCTATGACTTTCCAAGTAATTTGGAGCAAAGTTGCATAATTTCAAGAAATAGCGTATCAAAGATGGTTCAATTCTACTGAAGGAAAAACTGAAATTTTGTCTTGCGGATTCCGAGGGCCAAGAGGTCCTTCGAGGCCCGGATCCGACTCTAACACACTAAGGGCATGCCAAGGGAAGACTTGGGTTTGCTTTACATACCTTTCACGCTCCTTAAGCCTTTCCAAACTCACTTCCCGTTTCGTCGAAAAACTGCAATTGGTCAAGTTTACCAATTGTGAGTTATTAATGCCATTATTACAACTTTAATCATATTTGGCTACCGAAATTTCGGCAGCACTTCCCCTATACATATGGCACCCCGAGAATTCAACTCGGCTAGAAATCATCAACAACAACCCAAACGACGACATTAACATCAACAAAGAACATTAAGAACACAAATATCCTTCAACAAGACATTTTTCTCACAAGTTGACATAACCTTCATTTCAATCCAAACTTTCACTAATATCAATAATTTCACATTCATCAACAATCAAGATCATCACCATATAGTTCTAGATACATTTCATATCGATTGCCTTAAGATATACACTTGATATACATAATATACAATTGTCCGCCAAAGTCTTAACTTATGCAAAACATCAAATCTTTGGCATGCAATTCCATAACAAGTTTCCAACTTCCAAATTCATCAATGATTATCACCATTAACAACCAAACAACTTCATTTCCTTAATGTCGGAAAATCATACTAAAACGACATAGGTTTCTACATTCCAATTCAATACAAACTTATATCATTCTAACTTCATTTCTATGCCAAGCATTACAACAACACTCCAATACACTAAACAAACTTAATCAATTCCACTCCATAGCCAACATACCACACGGCCATATGCTTATTTTTCCATATCAACTAAATTCATCCAACTTTCAATTCCCACATGCATTTCATCACAATCATAACTAGAATATAACATAAATTCAATACAATTTGGCTATACAACATGCATATACACACGGCTACAAGCCATATACCAAACCCACATTGCAAACTTCCATTTCTTCATACAATCAACACATTTCCGTATACTACAACACAATAAAAAGGTAGAAATTCATACCTTTTCTTCAAGTTTCCTTCACTTGGAGATGTAGTCACTTTGATGATTCTAATGGTCCCCACTCCAATCCAACTATACCAAGTTACAAAGGAACCTTGACTTAGTAGGAAATCAACAAGAAATAAATTTTTGAAGCAAGATTTTTGGTACCTATTTTTTCCTAGCAAACCCGAAACCCTCTTCTTTCTCCTCTTCTATTTTTTTGTTCTTGGTTATCTCCTTTCATACTTATCATAGTCTTCAATTATATAAGTATTGAAGTGCTTGGTCACATGACCAAGCACATGACCCATAAAATGGGCTTGGACCAAGCCAAAGTGGCCGGCCAAGCACCCCATTTTGGGCCTCACTTTGCTTCAATTATTTTTTGAGCCCAATACTTATGGATCACATTTTGTAATTCCCGAAACTAATTTCCAAAATTCCAAAATTACCCTTAACCTTGTCCCACACTTTCATGACTCTATTCTTTCATGCATAACTCCTATGTTCAACAAAATATCAAATTGATCTTATATCTCAAGAATCCAATGTAATTCAAGTCTTTCCAAACTTGTGAAAACACGGGTCATAACAGAAGTGCCGCCCAATTGTCTCTAGAAATAGTAGTGCATTCTTATAGTTCATTAACTAACGTTAGTACGAATCCTGTTTTGAAGGTAGAGACGTGACATTGAAGGAGAATAAGCGAACGCTAGATTGCTTAAACGAGAAAGGTATGTGAGGCTTAACTCTTCTTTCAAAAGGCATGAATCCTTCAAGTTTTCCATAATCCTTCTATAAGATGAAGCTTATGAGTCCTTCTATATATCGAATCACCTATAAGCATGATAATAATGACAATGAGCTAGAGTATAGAGATTCAAGAAATTGTGGCACGATGTACCTACAATGCTAATGATGTTATTATTGTTACCACTCGCCTTATGCCTTATTTACTTCAAAGCCAGGCATGATACCCATGAAATGTCCATAATACAATCGGGGGTTCACGACCTTACGTCACCCCGACATAGTGTGGTTGCCTTAAAGCCTAATGTATGCTCCTAACGCTAATGTATGCTATGACAATAAAATGATAAATAATGCTAACTTGTAACACGACCATGGGATGCATGGAATACCAAGAAATGATAACATGATGCTATGGTATGAGATGTGTAAGAGTGATGTGTTATGATTGATTTTGTGATGATATAATTCCACCGCGCCACGATGGCCGGGCATGTCACCGCTAAGGCGGGCTGCATATGATTCCACCGTGCCTAGATGGCCGGGCATGTCACCGCTAAGGCGGGCTGCGATGTTACACCGAGCCTAGAGGGCCGGGCCTGATCACCACTAGTGGGCGGCATATGATGGTTACCCGGACGCGGGTTAACGACGAGGACTATGATGAGAAGATTTATATGATGTGATGACATGTATACTATGATTATGTAAAATGTGATATATGTAAGTAATGCGATTGCCTATGAGACTTGTGCATGTTATACCTTTGCCTCTCGACTCATGATTTTCCTATTATGTTTGTTTATTTCATTCCTGCCTTACATACTCAGTACAATACTCGTACTGACGTCCGTTTTCTTTGGACGCTGTGTTCATGCCCACATGTAGACAGGGAGGAGATCTTGCTCCATATTCTTAGAGGCTGTTAGCTGACTGAAAGCACCCCATTGTCCTAGAGGTGCCTATGATGATTCTTTTGTGTACAATTGTAAATGTCATCTCATAGAGGCTCGTGTATACTCAATGTGGGTCATGTGGTCTCATGGCGTGGTCATTGTGTAAATATATACATATATATTATTTTGCTAGCCTAAGGGCTCTTTGTATAAAAACATTATGTTCCTAAAGGAAAACGGGTTTTCTTATAAATCGAGCATGAATTTGATAAATGATTGTTAAACAAGACAAAAGAGTACTAGTACGAGCGGTGCTCGGTAGTTAGCCCCGGGTACCCGTCGCGGCCCCTAGCCGGGTCGTGACAAAAGTGGTATCAGAGCAGTTCGGTCCTAGGAAGTGTCTACGAGCCGTGTCTAGTAGAGTCTTGTTTATGGTGTGTAGCGCGCTACATCAATAAACAAGTGGCTACGGGCATTTAGGAAAAATGACCATCCTTCTTCTATGAGATCGTGCGATAGAGCCGTGTATAAGATTTTATCCTCCCTAATAGTGTGTTATGATTTTAGAATGCCGCCAAAGGGAAAAGCTACAGCCGCCCAGAAGGGCAAGACTACGACAAAGAGGTGGGTAGAAAGAGAGCCCCTAATGAATATTGAAGAGGGTGAATCACACAACGAGGCCTTGTCTAATACTTCTTCTACCCCGCCTAATGTGGAAGAGCAAGGAGGAGCCCCAGCTCCAATTCCTCTGCCGGCTGCTTCAAGTCAACAAATGACCGAGGCCATCCAGTTGTTGACACAATTGGTTGCCGCACAGGCACAACGACAAAATGTGGGTTCAAGTGACCAGGCAGCAAGTACTAAGGCCCGTGATTTTATGAGCCTAAATCCTCCGGAGTTCTTCGGGTCAAAGCCGGAGGAAGACCCACAAAGTTTCATTGATGAAATGTTGAGGACATTGAATATTGTCTATGCTTCCGAGACTGAATCCATGTAGTTGGCATCTTATAGACTCCGGGATGTGGCGGTGTTATGGTACAACAATTGGGTATTATGAAGAGGAGAGAATGCGCCTCCTTTAGTTTGGCAAGAGTTTGTAGATGTTTTTATTCGTCACTATTTGCCACCCGAGGTCCGCCGAGCTAGAGCAGATAGATTTCTGAATTTGAGGCAAGGAAACATGAGTGCCCAGGTGTCACGACCCAACCCCGTGGGCCGTGACTAGTGCCCTAGCTGGACACCCATACACACTTACTTACCAAATCGATATATCTAGGACTTATCCATATTTATCATACATTAGGTCGTACAGATACTGAAGTCAGATATCGCCTTAAGCGGTCATATATAGCAAATATCATACCGAAGCTGGCAAGGTTGGCGAAAAATACATCGCCCAAATATACACATCCATACACACACATATGGGCCGTTTCGGCCATCACAGTAAGCAGGACCGCTTAAGACACCGATCACAGACAGAACCAGACAATAATGACCCATGACCCACATATATGTCTACAGGCCTCAACAAACCATAACAGAAACATATGACGGGACAGGGCCCCGCCATACCCCAAATAGTCATATACATATATATATATACAGAAATATGTACAACGAAAGATATGTACCAAAAATATGGGCTCCGGATCAAAGGGAGCACTCCAAAGTAGCAGAATATGTATCCTACACTGGCGGGTCACCAGAACAAACGTCTGTACCTGCGGGCATGAAACGCAGCCCCCGAAGAAAGGGGGTCAGTACGAAATAGGTACTGAGTATGTAAAGCATGAAATATACTAATCCAAATCGTAACTGAAGTAAGGAGTATGGAAAATGATTACAAAATCAGTATATCAAAGCCTGTTCTGAAAACATAAGTAATGCAAATAAAAATCATGCATATGGCTCAGGAACGTGGTCGCCACTCCGACGCTGGCGCCACAACACATCATACTCCAGAAGGTTTCAAATCTCCGTACAGCCCCGACACATATCATAATATCATAACACATCATACGCCGTAACACATCATAACATAAAATAAAGGCGGTACCCGACCCTTTAATAAGTGGCTCGGCGAACCGTAACACATCATACTGCCGAATAAAACATAGTGCGCACGACAACAAAACCGGCCCGGGACCCGGCGAACGATGTCATAGTAGTATGCACGAGCAGAGTAGTGAGAAACCACATGCACATAAATCAAGAGTCAGTGGATATACATACTTACCGACCCCTGAAGGCTCAGAAACAAGTTTCGGGTCGATCCGACCTAGTATGAGAAAGTTACGAACGTTTGAAGTACAGAACGTTCTATAAGCGTTTCAGAAGCCATTTATGGAAAATCAAAGCCATAATCATGTCAAAAATCTTTTGGATATTGTTATGGATCAAATCAAATACAACTTTTGGAGTCTTATGTACGTATCGAAGGTCAAAACTATAGTCATATCATTTGTTTCTCAAATGCTATTCGGAAACATATTGGCCAATCTTCGGACATCATAGATACACATCATCGGACATTATGGATACATATCAAAACCATACGGAACAACTTATGTGAAATCAAGAACGTTAGTCATCCTAGTGGCTCTAAGAATAAGAATCTTTCCGAAATCATACATATTCATCATATACCTATTTCATAAGGATCATGCCAAAGAAGAAAAGGTTAAGCTTTACATACCTCGCTCGCCTCCTAAGCTAATCGCAATTCAAGTCTCGGGCTCCCCACGATCTACAATAACGTTATTAATTACCCAACATTAGCTACAAGTATTTAGAAATTCGATTCTAACTAGCACTTGTCTACAGAAATTTCGGCAGCATCTCCCCTGTAAATACAACAACCCCGAGAATTTAACTCGGACAAATTTATCAACAACCATACCCACAATCATTCCAACAATACCAACAATCAATTTAAAACATTTTCTAACAATAGTAACCCGCACAACATTTCAAACGATCCAACCAAGCTCTAATCCACCCGAAACTCTACAAATGCAACAAAACTACAACGACGCATTTTCTTCTTTCAAATTCATAAACTACAACAACAATGCACACTTTAGTAACTCCATTTCCACAATTACATAAAACCATATTAAAATCACATTAATTCCTACAACAAATTTCAATGCCGACTTGAACCATTAAACCTTCATTTACATCATAAAGGCCATAACAACACAACTAACATGCTAAATAAAATTAATTCATCTTTTCTCCACCAAACAACACCACACGGCCACCATTCTCCACACACACCCACACGGCCCACACACAACACATAATATTTCCATGTTTTTCATGCATTTCTACATACTACAACATACATAAACCTTGCATAACATATAAAAGAAGAGAAATTCTTACCTTTTTCCTCAATTTTCCACTTGACTAGAATTATTGGACTTGCCACAAAAGTAATTTTCTTGCTCTAATAATTATACCACGTTGAAGAGGACCTTTGAATTAGCAAGAATACTAGAAAAATATAATTTTTGGATCAAAGATTGAAGTCTTCAATAAAAATTTCTCTCCTTTCCTCTTGGCCGAAACCCTTGTCTTTCTTGCTCTCAATTTTCTTTTTCTTGAAGGTTCTTGAAATGTGATGACTAAGTAGTGGCCCTCTCTTTTATTACTTGGATTTAAATTCTACTTGGGCCTTGGCCCATTTCTCCTATGGCCGGCCCCCCCTTGGGCCTTTTTTTTTTGATTTTTTTTCCAAGTCCAATTACTTATGACTAATATTTTGTAATTCATGAAACTATTTTCCAAATTTCCAATTTTTCCCTTAGCCTTCCTCAATATTTCCGCATCAATATTTTTCATGAACAACTTATATATTAAGTAAGATCAAAATATTGCCTTATCTCTTACTAGTCACAGTTATCTCGAATTATCCGAATGTGCAAAATACGGGATATAACATCCTCCCCCCCTTTAGAAAATTCGTCCTCGAATGTTAGACTCGTCTTACAGGGTCTTACAAGCATTTCAGGGGAGTTTCTTTTTATGGACAGCACATATAATTTATTCACCAATCAATATAACCAATTAACGAATTTAGATTACCTGTAGGCATAGGAAACAAGTGGGGATACTTCTTCTTCATTTCGTCCTCCGCTTCCCAGGTCATTTCCTCTCGATTATTGTTCCGCCACAAGACCTTAACAGAAGGCACATCTTTGGTACGCAGTCTCCTCACCTGACGATCCAAGATTGCTACAGGCTGTTCTTCGTAGGACAGTTCCTCTGTTACCTAGATATCTTCTACGGGAAATATTCTGGACGGATCGCCAATGCACTTATGGAGCATTGATACATGGAATACCGGATGTATTGCTTCCAGCTCGGATGGTAAGTCTAACTCGTAGGCGACCTTGCCTATCTTTCGAACAATCTGATAAGGCCCAATATATCTCGGACTGAACTTTCCTTTTCTTCCGAATCTCATTACACCTTTCATAGGTGACACTTTCAGAAATACCCAATCGCCAATCTGGAATTCTAAAGGTCGACGTCGTTTATCTGCATATGATTTCTGTCGACTCTAGGCTGCTAATAACTGCTCCCGAATGAGTTTCACCTTATCGACTGCTTGGTGGATCATATCTGGACCAATCAATTTAGTTTCACCCACATCGAACCAACCAATCGGAGATCTGCATATTCTACCATATAAGGCCTCATACGGTGCCATCTGGATGCTGGAATGATAACTATTATTATAAGCGAACTCATTAAGCGGCAAATAATCATCCCAGCTACCTCTGAAATCAATAACACAGGCCCGTAGCATGTCTTCCAGCGTCTGAATAGTACGCTCGGCATGTCCGTCAGATTGAGGATGGAGTGTTGTACTAAGACTCACATGAGTCCCTAATCCGTCCTGAAATGACCTCCAGAAGTTAGCTGTAAACTGTGCACCTCTGTCGGATATAATAGATGTAGGAACTCCGTGAAGCCTTACTATTTATTTAATATACAATCGGGCATAATTCTCAGCCGAATAGGTGGTCCTGACCGGAAGAAAATGGGCTGATTTTGTCAGCCTATCAACCATAACCCATATAGAATCATACCTTCGTGGAGTATGTGGTAAACCTATAATGAAATCCATATTAATTATTTCCCATTTCCAAGCTGGAATTTCCATTTCCTGTAACAATCCACCGGGCTTCTGATGCTCGATCTTAACCTGTTAGTAATTTGGGCACTGAGCGACGAACTCTGCGATGTCTCTTTTCATACCATCCCACCAATATAAAAACCTGAGATCATGGTACATTTTAGTGGATCCAGGACGAACAGAATACCGTGCATAATGTGCCTCTCCCATAATCTGTCGTCGCAGCCCTGCAACGTCAGGTACACATAACCTGCCTCTATATAATAATGCTCCGTCAGGTGAAATCTCGAACTGGGTCTTCTCCTTATCAAGGGCCGCATCTCTGTACTGTACTAGAATAGGATCCTCGTACTGTCGTCGTTTTACTTCTTCCATAATAGACGATTCAGCAACTTCTCGGACAGAAACCCCAATATTTCCAGAATCGGCCAAACGGACTCCAAGACTGGCTAGCTGATGAATTTCACGAACTAGTTCTTTCCTTTCTAGCTGCACGTCGGTCAAACTGCCCATGGACTTGCGGCCAAGTGCATCAGCTACAACGTTGGCTTTTCCAGGATGATACAAAATGTCAACATCATAATCTTTCAACAACTCGAGCCATCTCCTCTGCCGCAAATTCAGCTCCTTTTGCTTCAAAATATACTGAAGGCTTTTGTGATCCATATAAATATCAACATGAACCCCATATAAGTAATGCCGCCATATCTTCAAAGTATGAATTACCGCGGCTAGTTCCAGATCATGAGTAGGATAATTTCTCTCATGCGGTATGAGCTGTCGGGAGGCATAGGCTATAACTCGACCATGCTGCATCAGTACACAACCTATCCCAATACCGGAAGCATCACAATAGATAACATACCCATCTGGCCCCTCGGCAAGAGTTAGAACTGGAGCTGTAATCAATTTTTCTTTCAGCGACTGGAAACTGCGCTCGCAAGCATCGGTCCACTGAAATTTTGCTGCCTTCTGAGTTAGCTTCGTTAATGGTGCTGCAATCGAAGCAAAATTCTCCACAAACCTCCTATAATACCCTGCTAATCCCAGAAAAATGCGTACCTCAGTAGGTGTCGTAGGCCTAGGCCAATTCTTTACAGCTTCGATCTTCTGTGTATCAACCCGAATACCATCTGCTTCGACGATATGCCCCAAGAATGCCACTAAGGTTAACCAGAATTCACACTTGGAGAACTTAGCATATAATTTATGTTGCCGAAGTGTGCCAAGTACTGTCCTCAGATGATCTGAATGCTCTTCTTCTGATCGTGAATAAACCAAAATATCATCAATATTCACGATCACAAACATGTCTAGAAACGGCCTGAATACTCGATTCATCAAATCCATAAACACTGCTGGAGCATTAGTTAGCCCAAAAGACATTACTCTGAACTCATAATGCCCGTATCGGGTCCTGAAAGCAGTCTTTGGAATATCTGCCTCTCGTACCCGCACCTGATGATAACCCGAGCGCAAATCTATCTTCGAAAAATATTTAGTACCCTGCAACTGGTCAAATAAATCGTCAATCCGGGGGAGGGGATATTTATTCTTTATAGTCACCTTATTTAGCTATCTGTAATCAATACACATCCGCAGTGACCCATCCTTCTTCCTGACAAATAGTACCGGCGCTTCCCAAGGTGACGTACTGGGTCTGATGAAGCCTTTTTCTAATAGATCTTTCAGCTGCTCCTTCAATTCCTTCAGTTCTGTAGGTTCCATTCCTTAAGGGGGAATAGATATAGGCTGAGTATCTGGCAGCACATCTATCGTAAACTCGATCTCCCGCTCAGGGGGAAGACCTGGAAGTTCGTCCAGAAATACATCTGGAAATTCATTGACAACCGGGACTGACTGGAGAGTAGGTGTTTCTGCTTTAATATCATGCACACGAACTAGATGATAAATATACCCTTTCTGAATCATCTTCCTGGCCTTGAGGTATGAAATAAACTTACCCCTCGGCGATGCTGTATTTCCTGCCCATTCTATAACAGGTTCCCCTGGAAACTGGAAGCGAACTACCTTTTTTCTGACAGTCAACATTAGCATAACAAGAGGCTAACCAATCCATGCCCATAATAACATCGAATTCCATCATATCTAATTCTACCAAATCGGCCTTGGTGCAACGACCACATATAATTACAGAACAATCCTTATATACCTGCCTCGCTATAATAAAATCCCCGACCGGTGTAGCTACCTCGAACGACTCTATAGGTTCAGGTGTTATCCCAATTTTACTAGCGACAAGGGGAGAAATATATGATAAAGTAGAACCTGGGTCTATCAATGCATATACAGCTCGAGAGAAAACCAATAATGTACCTGTGACTACATTTGGCGACGTCTCCTGATCCTGTCGGCTAGCAAAGGCATATATGCGGTTCGAGGGACCGCTAGAATCAGAAACTCCGCCACGACCTCTATCGCGGCCTGCTGGAGCTGGTATACCCCGCCCCATAGGGCGCATAGCAACAGAAGTGGAGGATGAACCCGCAGCTGATCCCGTCGGCTGAGCTGCACTACCAGAACCACCCGCCAACGGACAATCTCTCATAACATGGCCCTGGCGGCCACAAGAAAAATAGGCACCCGTAGCTCGATAACACTCTCCTGGGTGAGACCTCCCATAATAATAACATCGAGGCATAGGTGGCCTCGCCTGGCTGGAACCTCTGCTCACCTGCGAACCTGAAGCCCTGGAGCTCTGGCCCGCTCCTGAGTGCCCTGCACCATCAAATCGTCTGCCTGTAGACTGTGGATGTATACTCCGGCCTGACTGAGGAGGATATCTGCTATACTGCTGCTGAGGCTGCCCGCCTCGAGACTCCCCAGAATAACTAGCCGACTTAGCCCTCTTAGGCTGCCTCCTGTCACGGTCTCTATCGGGCTGATGCCATCTATGCCGGTCCTCCATTCGTCTTGCATATGTCTGTAATCGGGCAATGTCCATACCAGTCTGCGATGCCATCGCCATACAGCTATCAACCAAGTAATGATCCAAACCCATCACGTACCGGTGCATCTTGTCGGCTATATCAGCTACAATGGTGGGCGCATATCTAGCCAGAGAATCAAACTCTAAGCTGTACTCTCGGACACTCCTGCCTCAGCTGTAAAAATCTGTCAACTCTCGCTCGCCACAGCTCTGGATGCAAAAAGTGGCTGAGAAAAGCTGCTGTAAACTCATCCCACATGGCTGGAGGAGCATCCTCGCCTCTAGACAGGTCCCAGGACTCATACCAATTAATCACTACATCACGCAGTCTATGTGAAGCCAGCTCCACAGACTCAGTCTCAGAAGCCCTGACTAATCTCAGCGTACGCTGCATCTGTCGAATAAAATCCTGGGGATCCTCCTCGGGCTTAGACCCGTAGAACTCTGGGGGATTACAGGTCAAGAAATCACGAACCCTCAAACTGTCACGTCTATCCACATCATCACCCCCTAGTCCGCGTCTGCGAGCCTGTCCTGCTACCAATCTCGTCAATAACTGCACAGCATCCCTCATCGCCCTGTCCTCCGCCCCTGGCTGAGGAGCTGGAGGCTCGGGCGCCGGGGCCTCCGGAGCTAATGGTGGAGCCGCCTCCTGATCCATGGTGGCAGCGGCTGCTGCTCCAGGCTCCTATAATGGTGGGGGTGTAGCAGAACCCGCCGACTGGGGTGCAATATCGGGCATAGTCTGAACTCGAGCCCGAGTGACTCTCTGTACCTGACTGGTCTCTCCTGCCACTGCTTTGCCCTTCTGGGCCGCCGTCGCCTTCTTCGGAGGCATCACTGTAAACATAACAATCGGTCAGAAAGAAATCATCCTAATGGCACAGCTCTATCGCACGATCTAAGATCGAAAGGAAGGTAACACCCTAAATATCCTGTAGCCTCCTGTTTATAGATATGGTGCCCAACACACCGATAAACAAGACTCTACTAGACACGGCCTGCAGACATTCCGAGGACAAACCGCTCTGATACCACTTTTGTCACGACCCAACCTCGTGGGGCGTCACTAGTGCCCTAGCTGAACACCCATACACACTTACTTACCAAATCGATATATCTAGGACTTATCCATATTTATCATACATTAGGTCGTACAGATACTGAAGTCAGATATCGCCTTAAGCGGTTATATATAGCAAATATCATACTGAAGCCGGCAAGGCTGGCGGAAAATACATCGCCCAAATATACACATCCATACACACACATATGGGCCGTTTCGGCCATCACAGTAAACGGGACCGCTTAAGACACCGATCACAGACAGAACCAGACAATAATGACCCATGACCCACATATATGTCTACAGACCTCTACAAACCAAAACAGAAACATATGAGGGGTCAGGGCCCCGCCGTACCCCAAATAGTCATATATATATATATATATATATATATACAAAAATATGTACAACGAAAGATAAGTACCAAAAATATGGGTTCCGAATCAAAAGGAGCACTCCAAAGTAGCAGAATATGTATCCTACACTGGCGGGTCACCAGAACGAACGTCTGTACCTGCGGGCATGAAACGCAGCTGTTATATCCCGTGTTTTTGCATATTCGGAAAATTTTAAATAATTTTGACTTGTAACGAATGAGGCCATATGTGGACCTTACTTGGTATGAATGTGTCGGCTATGACAACATTGGTCTGGAAATACGGGAGGAGGCCAAGGGAAAAATTGGAATTTCAGAAATGGTAGTAAATATACGTGCATGCGCACGACATCCCATTTATGACCGCACTGATCGACGGTGGGCCCCAGCAGTCGGTGTTGTAATACATAAGAGAGAATGACTAAACGGAATCTACAAGACGAAGCGAAAAATATGGTATGGATGTTATGAGTAGACGGATACTAGTTCCACCAGGCAAAGCTGAAAGGTTTTAGTATAGCGATGCTCGGGAATAGAAGGAAATGAGTAAGGGAAAAGGGGAAAATAACTATGGTAGCGTTTGAAAATTTCTTGAAGGAAAGACAGAGACCTTCCCGAAGTACGATGACCCCCATAAGGTCAGTTGAACATTCGAGGACGAATGTTCTAAAGGGGGGGAGGATGTTATATCCCGTGTTTTTGCATATTCGTAAAATTTGAAATAATTTTGACTTGTAACGAATGAGGCCATATGTGGACCTTACTTGGTATGAATGTGTCGGCTATGACAACATTGGTGTGGAAATACGGGAGGAGGCCGAGGGAAAAATTGGAATTTCAGAAATGAGTTTCGGGAATTACAAAACAAGCTTCATGATTAATTGGGCTCAAAAAAATAAGAGAAAAATTAGGCCCAATTCCAAAGGGTTGGCCGGCCAAGTGGCTTGGCCCAAACCCATTTAATTAATCATGTGATTAATTATATATGAGGGATAAGTCTTCAAGAAGCTTCAAGAAATAAGAGCAAAAAAAAAAAAAGAGTGTTGAGAGCAAAAAGGGCCAAGGGTTTCGGCCAAGAGGAAAATAGAAGAATTTTTTTTTAGTTCATCAATCTTTGATTCAAAAATACAAATCTTCTTGTATCTCTACTAAGTTCAAGATCTCTACAAAGTGGTAAAATTATTTTGGCAAGAAAGTGACTTTGGTGGCAAGGAGAGGTTTGGAGGAAAAGGTAAGAATTTATTCCTTTTTATCATATTATGATGGTTTGTTTATGTTGTAGTATGTTGAAATGAGTAGGAACTATGAAAATATAGAAGTTTGCAAAGTGGGTGTGTATGTGTTTATGTGGCCGTGTATGTGCACTGTTGTATAGATAATATGAGTTGAATTTTATGTTGTAATCTAGTTGTGGCTATGGTGGAATTTATATTGGAAGTGAAAGTTGAATGAATTTGGTTGAAATGAGATGTATGTCGTTATGGGGAATTTATGTGATTTTTATATGATTTTCGTATGATTGTGAAAATATGAATTTAAATGTGAACTTTGGTAATTGTTGACGAATTTGGAAGAAAACAATGTAAGTTGGTAGTATTGTTGCATTCGTTTAAGTTTCGGATGTAATATGGAATTGGTGGAAATACTTTAATTCGTGAATGATGTTTGGAATGTTATTGGAATATGTTTGAATAACCTTGAGTTAGTGAATGAACATGAGAATAATGATATTAGCTTGATATGGTGAAGTTGGAATGGAAAGTGTCGTTTTATGTAAAAAGAGGACTATTTGTGATATAGTGCGTCTTATGATAATTGTTGATGTTGTTGGATTGTTGGGTTGTTGTTGTGGATATATTGGGCCGAGCTAAGTCTCGGGGATGCTATATGTATAGGGGAAATGCTGCCAAAATTTCGGTAGATAAACATGACTTTAAGTTGAACTCTTAGAAGCTATAACTCACAATTGGTAAATATGACCATTTGTAGATTTTGGGCGAAACGGGAATCGAATTTGAGCGAGCGTAAGGCGCAACTAAGGTATGTAAAGCTACCCCTTTTCTTCTCTTGGCATGTCCTAGGTGTACTAGATTCGGATTTGAGCCTCGTAGGTTATTCTGCTCATAGAAAAGCGAGTTTGAAATTTGGTACTATTCATTCAGCACAATTGAATTATAGTCCTTAAGTTTTGTTGGAAAACTGTTCAAACATCCATAACCCGTACAGACGTGATCGGCTCGCTTTGAAACCTTCATGGATGACTCCATAGAGTCCAATGTTTGTAATTTATATCCGCCACCTCGACTTGAACCGAGGTGGGCCCACAAGTTCCGAAACTTCCTTCGTTTGTCTCACTTGAGCTATTCTTGTATGATATAAAAGGAAGTATTCTGATATTTTGGATAAGCTACTTACCTTCTGTATTTTTCCTGATATATGATTCTTGTGTGATGCATGATTTATGTTTGGAAAGTAATAAAGTTGGCATTTATATTATTGTGCGCACTATGTGATATTGACCGCTGGATTCTTGACCGCGGTGTGTGCGACATTGACAGCTGGATTCTTGACCGCGGTATACCGCATTTGTGTTGTTGACCGCTGGATTCTTGACCGCGGTGTGTGCGACATTGACCGCTGGATTCTTGACCGCGGTATGCCGCATTTGTGATATTGACCGCTGGACTCCTGACCGCGGTATCTGTGACATTGACCGCTGGACCCCTGACCGCGGTATGTCGGGTTTGGGATGCTAACCGCTGGACACTTGGTCGCGGTATGTGTGATAGTGACCGTTGGACTTTTGGCCGCGGTAATTGTGTGTTTGATTTTCTGTGTGTATGAGAAAGAAACGTTTTTCAAAAACAAGCAAAGTATTTTGGCATTTTTGATTTCCGTAATTGTCTTCCGGAACCTTTTATGTATGATTTGTACGTCAGATGCAACACTTTGGTATTCTGGCTATTGTGCTCACCTTCTGTACATTTTACTTCGGTTATGTCTTCGTTTTCTGTACTTCATGCTTTGCATACTCAGTACATCTTTCGTACTGACCCCTTTTCTTCGGGGGTTGCGTTTCATGCCCGCAGGTACAGATTCACGTTTTGGTGACCCACTGGCGTAGGATTTCCCTTTTGCGGTTCGGAGTGCTCCCTTTGTTCCGGAGCTGACGTTTTGGGTACATACTCTTCCGATGTATATGTTTATGTTTATTCAGGGTACGGCGGGGCCCTGTCCCGCCATCTGATTCTGTTGTTCCGTATTAGAGGTCTGTAGACATAGACGTGGGTAATGTACAATTTTGTTTGGGAGCGTTGTGTGAATTGTGTTTGGGCGGCCCATCCCCCGTGGCAGCCCTATCGGCCGCGTGTATGTATGCTTTGGTAAGTTATGTATAGTATGATAGCCTTGCCGGCTTCTATGCAATATATATGATTGTAGGCACCAGTGTGGAGCCACGTCTGATATTTATTTGTGTACGAGTCGTCTGTATGCTGGATTTGGTAAATGAGCGCGTAGGGGTGCCCAGTTCGGGCACTAGTCACGACCTGCAGGGATGGGTCGTGACAGAAGTGGTATCAGAGCGGTTTGTCCTCGGATTGTCTACAGGCCGTGTCTAGTAGAGTCTTGTTTATCGGTGTGTTTTGCACCACATCTATAAACAGGAGGCTACAGGGCATTTAGCGTGTTATCTTTCCTTCTGGTCCTAGATCGTGCGATAGTGCTGTGTTATCAGGATGGTTCTTCCCTGACGAATTGTTATATTTTCAGCGATGCCTCCGAAGAAGGCCACAGCCGCCCACAAGGGAAAGTCTACAGCGGCAGGTGAGACCAGCCGAGCTCAGGTGACTACTAGGGCTCGTGCCCAGATCGAGCCAGATGTTGTGCCTTCGACGGCCAGTTCTGCTACACCACCAGTATCGGAAGGATTTGGAGCAGCCACAGCTGCAGCACAGGGGGCGGCTCCACCGCCATCTCCCGCGGCACTAGTACCTGTACCTCCAGCCCCCCAGCCAGGGGCGGATGATGGGACCCTGCGAGAGGCAGTCCAGTTATTGACTCAATTGGTAGCGGGGCAGGTTTACAGACAGGGAGCAGGGGATGATCGTGTAGACAGGCGCGATAGTCAGAGGGCCTGTGATTTTCTGCTTTGTCGCCCACCAGAGTTTTCCGAGTCAAAGCCCGCAGAAGACCCTCAGGAGTTCATCCGACAGATGCAGCGTACCCTGCGATTGATTAGTGCCTCCGAGACAGAGTCGGTTGAGTTGGCGTTGTACCGGTTGCACGATATACCAGCTAATTGGTACGAGTCTAGGATGCTGTCCAGAGGCGAGGGTGCCCCTCCAGCCGTATGGGGAGAGTTTACAGAGGCCTTCCTGGCCCATTTTCTACCTCCGGAGGTGAGGCGGGCCAGAGTAGACAGACTCCTGCTGTTGAGACAAAGGGGCAGGAGTGTCAGGGAGTACAGTCTGGAGTTTGATTCGCTAGCTAGATATGCGCCCGCTTATGTCGCTGATATGACTGACCGGATGCACCGGTATGTGATAGGGCTGGATGATTATTTGGTTGACAGCTGCACGGTGATGGCGGCCCAGACAGGGATGGACATTGCCCGTATACAGGCCCACGCCCAGAGTATGGAGGACCGATACCGAGGCCGTCAGCCTGACAGAGATTATGACAGGGGTCCACCCAAGAGGTCTAGATCCGCGAGATATTCGGGGAATCGCGAGGCAGGCAGCCCCAACAGCAGCAGAGCAGATATCCTCCCCTACCAGCACAGAGCACGCCCCCACAGTTCCTCGGCTGGGGACCGGATGGTGCATAGTATTCAAGGGAAGGCCAGAGCTCTAGGGCTTCAGCCTTACAGATGGACAGAGGGTCCAGCCAGTTGAGGCCACCCCTACCCCGATGTCCTCACTGTAGGAGACACCAACCGGAGGGGGAGTGTCGTCATGCCACGGGTGCTTGCTTTACCTGCGGCCAGCAGGGCCACTATATGAGAGATTGCCCACTCAGGGACAATGCCGGGGGAGCAGCTCAGCCTACCGGGTCAGTCGCCGGTTCGTCTTCCCCTTCCGTAGCTATGCGCCCGATAGGACGGGGCACACCGACACCAGCAGGCCATGGCAGAGGCCGTGGCGGAGCCTCCAGTTCGGGCGGTCCATCGAACCGCCTATATGCTTTGACCAGCCGGCAGGACCCAGGAGCGTCACCAAGTGCAGACCCAGGTATATTATTAATCTTTTCTCAAGAGATATGTGTATGGATAGGTCTGTACTCTACCATATTACGTGATTTTCTTCTTCTGGGTGTTGGTAAAAGTAAGGTAATTCAACCCAATAGAACTATATGAGATAGCCATAAATATACAGATGGAAATGGACATTGAGGATTCAGAAGGGCGATATGATAACTGTATGGTTTAGACCGGGGTGGGACCCGCTACGAGAACTTTCCGAAAATTTACTAAGACCCCGATCTACCCTAAATTGCGTGACAAAGGTCGTGTGGGGCAGTCGACGTAATTATATTAGCATTAACGCATCAAAACGCATGAGAGTTTCGAGGTTAAGCGTGCTGGGGCCAGAGTAATTTTGGGATGGGTGACCACCTGGGAAGTACCCCGAAAGTTTCATAAATGTAGATATAAAAGACAAATGGGGAAATTGGAGTAACATAAAGGGAATTAGATGTACTGAACGGGTAGAAACCCTGAATAGGTCGAGTAGGCTAAGGCGAACCCAGCCGGTAAAGGAAAAGGGAGCGCAACACAGTTTTGTGATCAGAGTAAGTTTGAATAAGTGTTCGGAAATGTCTAGTGAGCAGAATGGTAGTAAATATACGTGCATGCGCACGACATCCCATTTATGACCGCACTGATCGACGGTGGGCCCCAGCAGTCGGTGTTGTAATACATAAGAGAGAATGACTAAACGGAATCTACAAGACGAAGCGAAAAATATGGTATGGATGTTATGAGTAGACGGATACTAGTTCCACCAGGCAAAGCTGAAAGGTTTTAGTATAGCGATGCTCGGGAATAGAAGGAAATGAGTAAGGGAAAAGGGGAAAATAACTATGGTAGCGTTTGAAAATTTCTTGAAGGAAAGACAGAGACCTTCCCGAAGTACGATGACCCCCATAAGGTCAGTTGAACATTCGAGGACGAATGTTCTAAAGGGGGGGAGGATGTTATATCCCGTGTTTTTGCATATTCGTAAAATTTGAAATAATTTTGACTTGTAACGAATGAGGCCATATGTGGACCTTACTTGGTATGAATGTGTCGGCTATGACAACATTGGTGTGGAAATACGGGAGGAGGCCAAGGGCAAAATTGGAATTTCGGAAATGAGTTTCGGGAATTACAAAACAAGCTTCATGATTAATTGGGCTAAAAAAAATAAGAGAAAAATTAGGCCCAATTCCAAAGGGTTGGCCGGCCAAGTGGCTTGGCCCAAACCCATTTAATTAATCATGTGATTAATTATATATGAGGGATAAGTCTTCAAGAAGCTTCAAGAAATAAGAGCAAAAAAAAAAAAAAAAAGAGTTGAGAGCAAAAAGGGCCAAGGGTTTCGGCCAAGAGGAAAATAGAAGAAAACATTTTTAGTTCATCAATCTTTGATTCAAAAATACAAATCTTCTTGTATCACTACTATGTTCAAGATTCTCTACAAAGTGGTATAATTATTTTGGCAAGAAAGTGACTTTGGTGGCAAGGAGAAGTTTGGAGGAAAAGGTAAGAATTTATTCCTTTTTATCATATTATGATGGTTTGTTTATGTTGTAGTATGTTGAAATGAGTAGGAACTATGAAAATATGGAAGTTTGCAAAGTGGGTGTGTATGTGTTTATGTGGCCGTGTATGTGCAATGTTGTATAGATAATATGAGTTGAATTTTATGTTGTAATCTAGTTGTGGCTATGGTGGAATTTATATTGGAAGTGAAAGTTGAATGAATTTGGTTGAAATGAGATGTATGTCGTTATGGGGAATTTATGTGATTTTTATATGATTTTCGTATGATTGTGAAAATTAGAATTTAAATGTGAACTTTGGTAATTGTTGACGAATTTGGAAGAAAACAATGTAAGTTGGTAGTATTGTTGCATTCGTTGAAGTTTCGGATGGAATATGGAATTGGTGGAAATACTTGAATTCGTGAATGATGTTTGGAATGTCATTGGAATATGTTTGAATAACCTTGAGTTAGTGAATGAACATGAGAATAATGATATTAGCTTGATATGGTGAAGTTGGAATGGAAAGTGTCGTTTTATGTAAAAAGAGGACTATTTGTGATATAGTGCGTCTTATGATAATTGTTGATGTTGTTGGATTGTTGGGTTGTTGTTGTGGATATATTGGGCCGAGCTAAGTCTCGGGGATGCTATATGTATAGGGGAAATGCTGCCAAAATTTCGGTAGATAAACATGACTTTAAGTTGAACTCTTAGAAGCTATAACTCACAATTGGTAAATATGACCATTTGTAGATTTTGGGCGAAACGGGAATCGAATTTGAGCGAGCGTAAGGCGCAACTAAGGTATGTAAAGCTACCCCTTTTCTTCTTTTGGCATGTCCTAGGTGTACTAGATTCGGATTTGAGCCTCGTAGGTTATTCTGCTCATAGAAAAGCGAGTTTGAAATTTGGTACTATTCATTCAGCACAATTGAATTATAGTCCTTAAGTTTTGTTGGAAAACTGTTCAAACATCCATAACCCGTACAGACGTGATTGGCTCGCTTTGAAACCTTCATGGATGACTCCATAGAGTCCAATGTTTGTAATTTATATCCGCCACCTCGACTTGAACCGAGGTGGGCCCACAAGTTCCGAAACTTCCTTCGTTTGACTCACTTGAGCTATTCTTGTATGATATAAAAGTAAGTATTCTGATATTTTGGATAAGCTACTTACCTTCTGTATTTTTCCTGATATATGATTCTTGTGTGATGCATGATTTATGTTTGGAAAGTAATAAAGTTGGCATTTATATTATTGTGCGCACTATGTGATATTGACCGCTGGATTCTTGACCGCGGTGTGTGCGACATTGACAGCTGGATTCTTGACCGTGGTATACCGCATTTGTGCTGTTGACCGCTGGATTCTTGACTGCGGTGTGTGCGACATTGACCGCTGGATTCTTGACCGCGGTATGCCGCATTTGTGATATTGACCGCTGGACTCCTGACCGCGGTATCTGTGACATTGACCGCTGGACCCCTGACCGCGGTATGTCGGGTTTGGGATGCTAACCGCTGGACACTTGGTCGCGGTATGTGTGATAGTGACTGTTGGACTTTTGGCCGCGGTAATTGTGTGTTTGATTTTCTGTGTGTATGAGACAGAAATGTTTTTCAAAAGAAAGCAAAGTATTTTGGCATTTTGATTGCCGTATTTGTCTTCCGGAACCTTTTATGTATGATTTGTACGTCAGATGCAACACTTTGGTATTCTGGCTATTGTGCTCACCTTCTGTACATTTTACTTTGGTTATGTCTTCGTTTTCTGTACTTCATACTTTGCATACTCAGTACATCTTTCGTAGTGACCCCTTTTCTTCGGGGGTTGCGTTTCATGCCCGCAGGTACAGATTCACGTTTTGGTGACCCACTGGCGTAGGATTTCCCTTTTGCGGTTCGGAGTGCTCCCTTTGTTCCGGAGCTGACGTTTTGGGTACATACTCTTCCGATGTATATGTTTATGTTTATTCAGGGTACGGCGGGGCCCTGTCCCGCCATCTGATTCTGTTGTTCCGTGTTAGAGGTCTGTAGACATAGACGTGGGTAATGTACAATTTTGTTTGGGAGCGTTGTGTGAATTGTGTTTGGGCGGCCCATCCGCCGTGGCAGCCCTATCGGCCGCGTGTATGTATGCTTTGGTAAGTTATGTATAGTATGATAGCCTTGCCGGCTTCTATGCAATATATATGATTGTAGGCACCAGTGTGGAGCCACGTCTGATATTTTTTTGTGTACGAGTCGTCTGTATGCTGGATTTGGTAAATGACCGCGTAGGGTTGCCCAGTTCGGGCACTAGTCACGACCTGCGGGGATGGGTCGTGACAGAAGTGGTATCAGAGCGGTTCGTCCTCGGATTGTCTACATGCCGTGTCTAGTAGAGTCTTGTTTATCGGTGTGTTTTGCACCACATCTATAAATAGGAGGCTACAGGGCATTTAGCGTGTTATCTTTCCTTCTGGTCCTAGATCGTGCGATAGTGCTGTGTTATCAGGATGGTTCTTCCCTGACGAATTGTTATATTTTCAGCGATGCCTCCGAAGAAGGCCACAGCCGCCCACAAGGGAAAGTCTACAGCGGCAGGTGAGACCAGCCGAGCTCAGGTGACTACTAGGGCTCGTGCCCAGATCGACCCAGATGTTGTGCCTTCGACGGCCAGTTCTGCTACACCACCAGTATCGGAAGGATTTGGAGCAGCCACAGCTGCAGCACAGGGGGCGGCTCCACCGCCATATCCCGCGGCACTAGTACCTGTACCTCCAGCCCCCCAGCCAGGGGCGGATGATGGGACCCTGCGAGAGGCAGTCCAGTTATTGACTCAATTGGTAGCGGGGCAGGTTTACAGACAGGGAGCAGGGGATGATCGTGTAGACAGGCGCGATAGTCAGAGGGCCTGTGATTTTCTTCTTTGTCGCCCACCAGAGTTTTCCGAGTCAAAGCCCGCAGAAGACCCTCAGGAGTTCATCCGACAGATGCAGCGTACCCTGCGATTGATTAGTGCCTCCGAGACAGAGTCAGTTGAGTTGGCGTTGTACCGGTTGCACGATATAGCAGCTAATTGGTACGAGTCTTGGATGCTGTCCAGAGGCGAGGGTGCCCCTCCAGCCGTATGGGGAGAGTTTACAGAGGCCTTCCTGGCCCATTTTCTACCTCCGGAGGTGAGGCGGGCCAGAGTAGACAGATTCCTGCTGTTGAGACAAAGGGGCAGGAGTGTCAGGGAGTACAGTCTGGAGTTTGATTCGCTGGCTAGATATGCGCCCGCTTATGTCGCTGATATGACTGACCGGATGCACCGGTATGTGATAGGGCTGGATGATTATTTGGTTGACAGCTGCACGGTGATGGCGGCCCAGACAGGGATGGACATTGCCCGTATACAGGCCCACGCCCAGAGTATGGAGGACCGATACCGAGGGCGTCAGCCTGACAGAGATTATGACAGGGGTCCACCCAAGAGGTCTAGATCCGCGAGATATTCGGGGAATCGCGAGGCAGGCAGCCCCAACAGCAGCAGAGCAGATATCCTTCCCAACCAGCACAGAGCACGCCCCCACAGTTCCTCGGCTGGGGACCGGATGGTGCAGAGTATTCAAGGGAAGGCCAGAGCTCTAGGGCTTCAGGCTTACAGATGGACAGAGGGTCCAGCCAGTTGAGGCCACCCCTACCCCGATGTCCTCACTGTAGGAGACACCACCCGGAGGGGGAGTGTCGTCATGCCACGGGTGCTTGCTTTACCTGCGGCCAGCAGGGCCACTATATGAGAGATTGCCCACTCAGGGACAATGCCGGGGGAGCAGCTCAGCCTACCGGGTCAGTCGCCGGTTCGTCTTCCCCTTCCGTAGCTATGCGCCCGATAGGACGGGGCACACCGACACTAGCAGGCCATGGCAGAGGCCGTGGCGGAGCCTCCAGTTCGGGTGGTCCATCGAACCGCCTATATGCTTTGACCAGCCGGCAGGACCCAGGAGCGTCACCAAGTGCAGACCCAGGTATATTATTAATCTTTTCTCAAGAGATATGTGTATGGATAGGTCTGTACTCTACCATATTACGTGATTTTCTTCTTCTGGGTGTTGGTAAAAGTAAGGTAATTCAACCCAATAGAACTATATGAGATAGCCATAAATATACAGATGGAAATGGACATTGAGGATTCAGAAGGGCGATATGATAACTGTATGGTTTAGACCGGGGTGGGACCCGCTACGAGAACTTTCCGAAAATTTACTAAGACCCCGATCTACCCTAAATTGCGTGACAAAGGTCGTGTGGGGCAGTCGACGTAATTATATTAGCATTAACGCATCAAAACGCATGAGAGTTTCGAGGTTAAGCGTGCTGGGGCCAGAGTAATTTTGGGATGGGTGACCACCTGGGAAGTACCCCGAAAGTTTCATAAATGTAGATATAAAAGACAAATGGGGAAATTGGAGTAACATAAAGGGAATTAGATGTACTGAACGGGTAGAAACCCTGAATAGGTCGAGTAGGCTAAGGCGAACCCAGCCGGTAAAGGAAAAGGGAGCGCAACACAGTTTTGTGATCAGAGTAAGTTTGAATAAGTGTTCGGAAATGTCTAGTGAGCAGAATGGTAGTAAATATACGTGCATGCGCACGACATCCCATTTATGACCGCACTGATCGACGGTGGGCCCCAGCAGTCGGTGTTGTAATACATAAGAGAGAATGACTAAACGGAATCTACAAGACGAAGCGAAAAATATGGTATGGATGTTATGAGTAGACGGATACTAGTTCCACCAGGCAAAGCTGAAAGGTTTTAGTATAGCGATGCTCGGGAATAGAAGGAAATGAGTAAGGGAAAAGGGGAAAATAACTATGGTAGCGTTTGAAAATTTCTTGAAGGAAAGACAGAGACCTTCCCGAAGTACGATGACCCCCATAAGGTCAGTTGAACATTCGAGGACGAATGTTCTAAAGGGGGGGAGGATGTTATATCCCGTGTTTTTGCATATTCGTAAAATTTGAAATAATTTTGACTTGTAACGAATGAGGCCATATGTGGACCTTACTTGGTATGAATGTGTCGGCTATGACAACATTGGTGTGGAAATACGGGAGGAGGCCAAGGGCAAAATTGGAATTTCGGAAATGAGTTTCGGGAATTACAAAACAAGCTTCATGATTAATTGGGCTCAAAAAAATAAGAGAAAAATTAGGCCCAATTCCAAAGGGTTGGCCGGCCAAGTGGCTTGGCCCAAACCCATTTAATTAATCATGTGATTAATTATATATGAGGGATAAGTCTTCAAGAAGCTTCAAGAAATAAGAGCAAAAAAAAAAAAAAAAAAGAGTTGAGAGCAAAAAGGGCCAAGGGTTTCGGCCAAGAGGAAAATAGAAGAAAACATTTTTAGTTCATCAATCTTTGATTCAAAAATACAAATCTTCTTGTATCACTACTATGTTCAAGATTCTCTACAAAGTGGTATAATTATTTTGGCAAGAAAGTGACTTTGGTGGCAAGGAGAAGTTTGGAGGAAAAGGTAAGAATTTATTCCTTTTTATCATATTATGATGGTTTGTTTATGTTGTAGTATGTTGAAATGAGTAGGAACTATGAAAATATGGAAGTTTGCAAAGTGGGTGTGTATGTGTTTATGTGGCCGTGTATGTGCAATGTTGTATAGATAATATGAGTTGAATTTTATGTTGTAATCTAGTTGTGGCTATGGTGGAATTTATATTGGAAGTGAAAGTTGAATGAATTTGGTTGAAATGAGATGTATGTCGTTATGGGGAATTTATGTGATTTTTATATGATTTTCGTATGATTGTGAAAATTAGAATTTAAATGTGAACTTTGGTAATTGTTGACGAATTTGGAAGAAAACAATGTAAGTTGGTAGTATTGTTGCATTCGTTGAAGTTTCGGATGGAATATGGAATTGGTGGAAATACTTGAATTCGTGAATGATGTTTGGAATGTCATTGGAATATGTTTGAATAACCTTGAGTTAGTGAATGAACATGAGAATAATGATATTAGCTTGATATGGTGAAGTTGGAATGGAAAGTGTCGTTTTATGTAAAAAGAGGACTATTTGTGATATAGTGCGTCTTATGATAATTGTTGATGTTGTTGGATTGTTGGGTTGTTGTTGTGGATATATTGGGCCGAGCTAAGTCTCGGGGATGCTATATGTATAGGGGAAATGCTGCCAAAATTTCGGTAGATAAACATGACTTTAAGTTGAACTCTTAGAAGCTATAACTCACAATTGGTAAATATGACCATTTGTAGATTTTGGGCGAAACGGGAATCGAATTTGAGCGAGCGTAAGGCGCAACTAAGGTATGTAAAGCTACCCCTTTTCTTCTTTTGGCATGTCCTAGGTGTACTAGATTCGGATTTGAGCCTCGTAGGTTATTCTGCTCATAGAAAAGCGAGTTTGAAATTTGGTACTATTCATTCAGCACAATTGAATTATAGTCCTTAAGTTTTGTTGGAAAACTGTTCAAACATCCATAACCCGTACAGACGTGATTGGCTCGCTTTGAAACCTTCATGGATGACTCCATAGAGTCCAATGTTTGTAATTTATATCCGCCACCTCGACTTGAACCGAGGTGGGCCCACAAGTTCCGAAACTTCCTTCGTTTGACTCACTTGAGCTATTCTTGTATGATATAAAAGTAAGTATTCTGATATTTTGGATAAGCTACTTACCTTCTGTATTTTTCCTGATATATGATTCTTGTGTGATGCATGATTTATGTTTGGAAAGTAATAAAGTTGGCATTTATATTATTGTGCGCACTATGTGATATTGACCGCTGGATTCTTGACCGCGGTGTGTGCGACATTGACAGCTGGATTCTTGACCGTGGTATACCGCATTTGTGCTGTTGACCGCTGGATTCTTGACTGCGGTGTGTGCGACATTGACCGCTGGATTCTTGACCGCGGTATGCCGCATTTGTGATATTGACCGCTGGACTCCTGACCGCGGTATCTGTGACATTGACCGCTGGACCCCTGACCGCGGTATGTCGGGTTTGGGATGCTAACCGCTGGACACTTGGTCGCGGTATGTGTGATAGTGACTGTTGGACTTTTGGCCGCGGTAATTGTGTGTTTGATTTTCTGTGTGTATGAGACAGAAATGTTTTTCAAAAGAAAGCAAAGTATTTTGGCATTTTGATTGCCGTATTTGTCTTCCGGAACCTTTTATGTATGATTTGTACGTCAGATGCAACACTTTGGTATTCTGGCTATTGTGCTCACCTTCTGTACATTTTACTTTGGTTATGTCTTCGTTTTCTGTACTTCATACTTTGCATACTCAGTACATCTTTCGTAGTGACCCCTTTTCTTCGGGGGTTGCGTTTCATGCCCGCAGGTACAGATTCACGTTTTGGTGACCCACTGGCGTAGGATTTCCCTTTTGCGGTTCGGAGTGCTCCCTTTGTTCCGGAGCTGACGTTTTGGGTACATACTCTTCCGATGTATATGTTTATGTTTATTCAGGGTACGGCGGGGCCCTGTCCCGCCATCTGATTCTGTTGTTCCGTGTTAGAGGTCTGTAGACATAGACGTGGGTAATGTACAATTTTGTTTGGGAGCGTTGTGTGAATTGTGTTTGGGCGGCCCATCCGCCGTGGCAGCCCTATCGGCCGCGTGTATGTATGCTTTGGTAAGTTATGTATAGTATGATAGCCTTGCCGGCTTCTATGCAATATATATGATTGTAGGCACCAGTGTGGAGCCACGTCTGATATTTTTTTGTGTACGAGTCGTCTGTATGCTGGATTTGGTAAATGACCGCGTAGGGGTGCCCAGTTCGGGCACTAGTCACGACCTGCGGGGATGGGTCGTGACAGAAGTGGTATCAGAGCGGTTCGTCCTCGGATTGTCTACATGCCGTGTCTAGTAGAGTCTTGTTTATCGGTGTGTTTTGCACCACATCTATAAATAGGAGGCTACAGGGCATTTAGCGTGTTATCTTTCCTTCTGGTCCTAGATCGTGCGATAGTGCTGTGTTATCAGGATGGTTCTTCCCTGACGAATTGTTATATTTTCAGCGATGCCTCCGAAGAAGGCCACAGCCGCCCACAAGGGAAAGTCTACAGCGGCAGGTGAGACCAGCCGAGCTCAGGTGACTACTAGGGCTCGTGCCCAGATCGACCCAGATGTTGTGCCTTCGACGGCCAGTTCTGCTACACCACCAGTATCGGAAGGATTTGGAGCAGCCACAGCTGCAGCACAGGGGGCGGTTCCACCGCCATATCCCGCGGCACTAGTACCTGTACCTCCAGCCCCCCAGCCAGGGGCGGATGATGGGACCCTGCGAGAGGCAATCCAGTTATTGACTCAATTGGTAGCGGGGCAGGTTTACAGACAGGGAGCAGAGGATGATCGTGTAGACAGGCGCGATAGTCAGAGGGCCTGTGATTTTCTTCTTTGTCGCCCACCAGAGTTTTCCGAGTCAAAGCCCGCAGAAGACCCTCAGGAGTTCATCCGACAGATGCAGCGTACCCTGCGATTGATTAGTGCCTCCGAGACAGAGTCAGTTGAGTTGGCGTTGTACCGGTTGCACGATATAGCAGCTAATTGGTACGAGTCTTGGATGCTGTCCAGAGGCGAGGGTGCCCCTCCAGCCGTATGGGGAGAGTTTACAGAGGCCTTCCTGGCCCATTTTCTACCTCCGGAGGTGAGGCGGGCCAGAGTAGACAGATTCCTGCTGTTGAGACAAAGGGGCAGGAGTGTCAGGGAGTACAGTCTGGAGTTTGATTCGCTGGCTAGATATGCGCCCGCTTATGTCGCTGATATGACTGACCGGATGCACCGGTATGTGATAGGGCTGGATGATTATTTGGTTGACAGCTGCACGGTGATGGCGGCCCAGACAGGGATGGACATTGCCCGTATACAGGCCCACGCCCAGAGTATGGAGGACCGATACCGAGGGCGTCAGCCTGACAGAGATTATGACAGGGGTCCACCCAAGAGGTCTAGATCCGCGAGATATTCGGGGAATCGCGAGGCAGGCAGCCCCAACAGCAGCAGAGCAGATATCCTTCCCAACCAGCACAGAGCACGCCCCCACAGTTCCTCGGCTGGGGACCGGATGGTGCAGAGTATTCAAGGGAAGGCCAGAGCTCTAGGGCTTCAGGCTTACAGATGGACAGAGGGTCCAGCCAGTTGAGGCCACCCCTACCCCGATGTCCTCACTGTAGGAGACACCACCCGGAGGGGGAGTGTCGTCATGCCACGGGTGCTTGCTTTACCTGCGGCCAGCAGGGCCACTATATGAGAGATTGCCCACTCAGGGACAATGCCGGGGGAGCAGCTCAGCCTACCGGGTCAGTCGCCGGTTCGTCTTCCCCTTCCGTAGCTATGCGCCCGATAGGACGGGGCACACCGACACCAGCAGGCCATGGCAGAGGCCGTGGCGGAGCCTCCAGTTCCGGCGGTCCATCGAACCGCCTATATGCTTTGACCAGCCGGCAGGACCCAGGAGCATCACCAAGTGCAGACCCAGGTATATTATTAATCTTTTCTTAAGAGATATGTGTATGGATAGGTCTGTACTCTACCATATTACGTGATTTTCTTCTTCTGGGTGTTGGTAAAAGTAAGGTAATTCAACCCAATAGAACTATATGAGATAGCCATAAATATACAGATGGAAATGGACATTGAGGATTCAGAAGGGCGATATGATAACTGTATGGTTTAGACCGGGGTGGGACCCGCTACGAGAACTTTCCGAAAATTTACTAAGACCCCGATCTACCCTAAATTGCGTGACAAAGGTCGTGTGGGGCAGTCGACGTAATTATATTAGCATTAACGCATCAAAACGCATGAGAGTTTCGAGGTTAAGCGTGCTGGGGCCAGAGTAATTTTGGGATGGGTGACCACCTGGGAAGTACCCCGAAAGTTTCATAAATGTAGATATAAAAGACAAATGGGGAAATTGGAGTAACATAAAGGGAATTAGATGTACTGAACGGGTAGAAACCCTGAATAGGTCGAGTAGGCTAAGGCGAACCCAGCCGGTAAAGGAAAAGGGAGCGCAACACAGTTTTGTGATCAGAGTAAGTTTGAATAAGTGTTCGGAAATGTCTAGTGAGCAGAATGGTAGTAAATATACGTGCATGCGCACGACATCCCATTTATGACCGCACTGATCGACGGTGGGCCCCAGCAGTCGGTGTTGTAATACATAAGAGAGAATGACTAAACGGAATCTACAAGACGAAGCGAAAAATATGGTATGGATGTTATGAGTAGACGGATACTAGTTCCACCAGGCAAAGCTGAAAGGTTTTAGTATAGCGATGCTCGGGAATAGAAGGAAATGAGTAAGGGAAAAGGGGAAAATAACTATGGTAGCGTTTGAAAATTTCTTGAAGGAAAGACATAGACCTTCCCGAAGTACGATGACCCCCATAAGGTCAGTTGAACATTCGAGGACGAATGTTCTAAAGGGGGGGAGGATGTTATATCCCGTGTTTTTGCATATTCGTAAAATTTGAAATAATTTTGACTTGTAACGAATGAGGCCATATGTGGACCTTACTTGGTATGAATGTGTCGGCTATGACAACATTGGTGTGGAAATACGGGAGGAGGCCAAGGGCAAAATTGAAATTTCGGAAATGAGTTTCGGGAATTACAAAACAAGCTTCATGATTAATTGGGCTCAAAAAAATAAGAGAAAAATTAGGCCCAATTCCAAAGGGTTGGTCGGCCAAGTGGCTTGGCCCAAACCCATTTAATTAATCATGTGATTAATTATATATGAGGGATAAGTCTTCAAGAAGCTTCAAGAAATAAGAGCAAAAAAAAAAAAAAAAAAAGAGTTGAGAGCAAAAAGGGCCAAGGGTTTCGGCCAAGAGGAAAATAGAAGAAAACATTTTTAGTTCATCAATCTTTGATTCAAAAATACAAATCTTCTTGTATCACTACTATGTTCAAGATTCTCTATAAAGTGGTATAATTATTTTGGCAAGAAAGTGACTTTGGTGGCAAGGAGAAGTTTGGAGGAAAAGGTAAGAATTTATTCCTTTTTATCATATTATGATGGTTTGTTTATGTTGTAGTATGTTGAAATGAGTAGGAACTATGAAAATATGGAAGTTTGCAAAGTGGGTGTGTATGTGTTTATGTGGCCGTGTATGTGCAATGTTGTATAGATAATATGAGTTGAATTTTATGTTGTAATCTAGTTGTGGCTATGGTGGAATTTATATTGGAAGTGAAAGTTGAATGAATTTGGTTGAAATGAGATGTATGTCGTTATGGGGAATTTATGTGATTTTTATATGATTTTCGTATGATTGTGAAAATTAGAATTTAAATGTGAACTTTGGTAATTGTTGACGAATTTGGAAGAAAACAATGTAAGTTGGTAGTATTGTTGCATTCGTTGAAGTTTCGGATGGAATATGGAATTGGTGGAAATACTTGAATTCGTGAATGATGTTTGGAATGTCATTGGAATATGTTTGAATAACCTTGAGTTAGTGAATGAACATGAGAATAATGATATTAGCTTGATATGGTGAAGTTGGAATGGAAAGTGTCGTTTTATGTAAAAAGAGGACTATTTGTGATATAGTGCGTCTTATGATAATTGTTGATGTTGTTGGATTGTTGGGTTGTTGTTGTGGATATATTGGGCCGAGCTAAGTCTCGGGGATGCTATATGTATAGGGGAAATGCTGCCAAAATTTCGGTAGATAAACATGACTTTAAGTTGAACTCTTAGAAGCTATAACTCACAATTGGTAAATATGACCATTTGTAGATTTTGGGCGAAACGGGAATCGAATTTGAGCGAGCGTAAGGCGCAACTAAGGTATGTAAATCTACCCCTTTTCTTCTCTTGGCATGTCCTAGGTGTACTAGATTCGGATTTGAGCCTCGTAGGTTATTCTGCGCATAGAATAGCGAGTCTGAATTTTGTTACTATTCATTCAGCACAATTGAATTATAGTCCTTAAGTTTTGTTGGAAAACTGTTCAAACATCCATAACCCGTACAGACGTGATCGGCTCGCTTTGAAACCTTCATGGATGACTCCATAGAGTCCAATGTTTTTAATTTATATCCGCCACCTCGACATGACCCGAGGTGGGCCCACAAGTTCCGAAACTTCCTTCGTTTGTCTCACTTGAGCTATTCTTGTATGATATAAAAGTAAGTATTCTGATATTCTGGATAAGCTACTTACCTTCTGTATTTTTCTTGATATAGATTCTTGTGTGATGCATGATTCTAGCATGTGTGATTTATGTTTGGAAAGTAATAAAGTTGGCATTTATATTATTGTGCGCACTATGTGATATTGACCGCTGGATTCTTGATCGCGGTATGTACGACATTCACCGCTGGATTCTTGACCGCGGTATGCCGCATTTGTGATGTTGACCGCTGGATTCTTGACCGCAGTGTGTGCAACATTGACCGCTGGATTCTTGACCGCGGCATGCCGCATTTGTGATATTGACCGCTAGACTCCTGACCGCGGTATCTGCGACATTGACCGCTGGACCCCTAACCGCGGTATGTCGGGTTTGGGATGCTAACCGCTGGACAGTTGGTCGCGGTATGTGTGATAGTGACCGCTGGACTTTTGGCCGCGGTAATTGTGTGTTTGATTTTCTGTGTGTATGAGACGGAAACGTTTTTCAAAAGAAAGCAAAGTATTTTGGCATTTTGATTGCCGTATTTGTCTTCCGGAACCTTTTATGTATAATTTGTATGTCAGATGCAGCACTTTGGTATTCTGGCTATTGTGCTCACCTTCTGTACATTTTACTTCGGTTATGTCTTCGTTTTCTGTACTTCATGCTTTGCATACTCAGTACATCTTTCGTACAGACCCTCTTTCTTCGGGTGCTGCGTTTCATGCCCGCAGGTACAGATTCACGTTTTGGTGACCCACTGGCGTAGGATTTCCCTTTTGCGGTTCGGAGTGCTCCCTTTGTTCCGGAGCCGACGTTTTGGGTACATACTCTTCCGATGTATATGTTTATGTTTATTCAGGGTACGGCGGGGCCCTGTCCCGCCATCTGATTCTGTTGTTCCGTGTTAGAGGTCTGTAGACATAGACGTGGGTAATGTACAGTTTTGTTTGGGCGCGTTGTGTGAATTGTGTTTGGGCGGCCCATCCGCCGTGGCAGCCCTATCGGCCGCGTGTATGTATGCTTTGGTAAGTTATGTATAGTATGATAGCCTTGCCGGCTTCTGTGCAGTATATATGATTGTAGGCACCAGTGTGGAGCCACGTCTGATATTTATTTGTGTACGAGTCATCTGTATGCTGGATCTGGTAAATGAGCGCATAGGGGTGCCCAGTTCGGGCACTAGCCACGACCTACGGGTATGGGTCGTGACAGCAGCCCCCGAAGAAAGGGGGTCAGTATGAAATAGGTACTGAGTATGTAAAGCATGAAATATACTAATCCAAATCGTAATTGAAGTAAGGAGTATGGAAAATGATTACAGAATCAGTATATCAAAGCCTGTTCTGAAAACATAAGTAATGCAAATAAAAATCATGCATATGGCTCAAGAACGTGGTCGCCACTCCGACGCTGGCGCCACAACACATCATACTCCAGAAGGTTTCAAATCTCCGTACAGCTCCGACACACATCATAACATCATAACACATCATACGCTGTAATACATCATAACACCATATAAAGGTGGTACCCGGCCCTTTAATAAGTGGCTCGGCGAACCGTAACACATCATACTGCCGAATATAACATAGTGCGCACGACAATAAAACCGGCTCGGGACCCGGCGAACGATGTCATAGTAGTATGCACGAGCAGAGTAGTGAGATACCACATGCACATAAATCAAGACTCAATGGATATACATACTTACCGACCCCTGAAGGCTCAGAAACAAGTTTCGGGTCGATCCGACCTAGTATGAGAAAGTTACGAACGTTTGAAGTACAGAACGTTCTATAAGCGTTTCAGAAGCCATTTATAGAAAATCAAAGCCATAATCATGTCAAAAATCTTTTGGATATTGTTATGGATCAAATCAAATAGAACTTTTGGAGTCTTATCTACGTATCGAAACATATCAAAGGCTCGATGGAGCAATCGAATGTGTTAACATTTGGAAGGTCAAAACTATAGTCATATCATTTGTTTCTCAAATGCTATTCAGAATCATATTGGCCAATCTTCGGACATCATAGATACACATCATCGGACATTATGGATACATATCAAAACCATACGGAACAGCTTATGGGAAATCAAGAACGTTAGCCATCCTAGTGGCTCTAAGAATAAGAATCTTTCCGAAATCATACATATTCATCATATACCTATTTCATAAGGATCATGCCAAAGAAGAAAAGGTTCAGCTTCACATACCTCGCTCGCCTCCTAAGCTAATGGCAATTCAATTCTCGGGCTCCCCACGATCTACAATAACGTTATTAATTACCTAACATTAGCTAAAAGTATTTAGAAATTCGATTCTAACTAGCACTTGTCTACAGAAATTTCGGCAGCATCTCCCCTGTAAATACAACAATCCCGAGAATTTAACTCGGCCAAATTTATCAACAACCATACCCACAATCATTCCAACAATACCAACAATCAATTTAAAACATTTTCTAACACTAGTAATCCGCACAACATTTCAAACGATCCAACCAAGCTCTAATCCACCCGAAACTCTACAAATTCAACAAAACTACAACGACGCATTTTCTTCTTTCAAATTCATAAACTACAACAACAATGCACACTTTAGCAACTCCATTTCCACAATTACATAAAACCATATTAAAATCACATTAATTCCTACAACAAATTTCAATGCCGACTTGAACCATTAAACCTTCATTTACATCATAAAGGCCATAACAACACAACTAACATGCTAAATAAAATTAATTCAGCTTTTCTCCACCAAACAACACCACACGACCACCATTCTCCACACACACCCACATGGCCCACACACAACACATAATATTTCCATGCTTTTCATGCATTTCTACATACTACAACATACATAAACCTTGCATAACATATAAAAGAAGAGAAATTCTTACCTTTTTCCTCAATTTTCCACTTGACTAGAATTATTGGACTTGTCACAAAAGTAGTTTTCTTGCTCTAATAATTATATCACGTTGAAGAGGACCTTTCAATTAGCAAGAATACTAGAAAAATATAATTTTTGGATCAAAGATTGAAGGCTTCAATTTTTTTTTCTCTCCTTTCCTCTTGGCCGAAACCCTTGTCTTTCTTGCTCTCAATTTTCTTTTTCTTGAAGGTTCTTGAAATGTGATGACTAAGTAGTGGCCCTCTCTTTTATTACTTGGATTTAAATTCTACTTGGGCCTTGGCCCATTTCTCCTATGGCCGGCCCCCCCTTGGGCCTCTTCTTCTTTTTTTTTTTTGATTTTTTTTCCAAGTCCAATTACTTATGACTAATATTTTGTAATTCATGAAACTATTTTCCAAATTTCCAATTTTGCCCTTAGCCTTCCTCAATATTTCCGCATCAATATTTTTCATGAACAACTTATATATTAAGTAAGATCAAACTATTGCCTTATCTCTTACTAGTCACAGTTATCTCAAATTATCCGAATGTGCAAAATACGGGATATAACATCCTCCCCCCCTTTAGAAAATTCATCCTCGAATGTTAGACTCGTCTTACAGGGTCTTACAAGCATTTCGGGGGAGTTTCTTTTTATGGGCAGCACATAAAATTTATTCACTAATCAATATAACCAATTAACGAATTTAGATTACCTGTAGGAATAGGAAACAAGTGGGGATACTTCTTCGTCATTTCATCCTCCGCTTCCCAGGTCATTTCCTCTCGATTATTGTTCCACCACAAGACCTTAACAGAAGGCACATCTTTGGTACGCAGTCTCCTCACCTGACGATCCAAGATTGCTACAGGCTGTTCTTCGTAGGACAGTTCCTCTGTTACCTGGATATATTCTACGGGAAATATTCTTGAAGGATCGCCAATGCACTTACGGAGCATTGATACATGGAATACCGGATGTACTGCTTCCAGCTCGGATGGTAAGTCTAACTCGTAGGCGACCTTGCCTATCTTTCGAACAATCTGACAAGGCCCAATATATCTCGGACTGAGCTTTCCTTTTCTGCCGAATCTCATTACACCTTTCATAGGTGAAACTTTCGGAAATACCCAATCGCCAATCTGGAATTCTAAAGGTCGACGTCGTTTATCTGCATATGATTTCTGTCGACTCTGGGCTGCTAATAACCGCTCCCGAATGAGTTTCACCTTATCGACTTCTTGGTGGATCATATCTGGACCAATCAATTTAGTTTCACCCACATTGAACCAACCAATCGGAGATCTGCATATTCTACCATATAAGGCCTCATACGGTGCCATCTGGATGCTGGAATGATAACTATTATTATAAGCGAACTCAATAAGCAGAAAATGATCATCCCAGCTACCTCTGAAATCAATAACACAGGCCCGTAGCATATCTTCGAGCGTCTGAATAGTTCGCTCGGCTTGTCCGTCAGACTGAGGATGGAATGTTGTACTAAGACTCACCTGAGTCCCTAATCCGTCCTGAAATGACCTCCAGAAGTTAGCTGTAAACTGTGCACCTCTGTCGGATATAATAGATGTAGGAACTCCGTGAAGCCTTACTATTTAGTTAATATACAACCGGGCATAATCCTCAGCCGAATAGGTGGTCCTGACCGGAAGAAAATGGGCTGATTTTGTCAGCCTATCAACCATAGCCCATATAGAATCATACCTTCGTGGAGTACGTGGTAAACCTATAATGAAATCCATATTAATTATTTCCCATTTCCAAGCTAGAATTTCCATTTCCTGTAACAATCCACCGGGCTTCTGATGCTCGATCTTAACTTGTTGGCAATTTGGGCACTGAGCGCCGAACTCTGCGATGTCTCTTTTCATACCATCCCACCAATATAAAAACCTGAGATCATGGTACATTTTAGTGGATCCAGGATGAACAGAATACCGTGCATAATGTGCCTCTCCCATAATATGTCGCCGCAGCCCTGCAACATCAGGTACACAAAACCTGCCTCTATATAATAATGCTCCGTCAGGTGAAATCTCGAACTGGGTCTTCTCCTTATCAAGGGCCGCATCTCTGTACTGTACCAGAATAGGATCCTTGTACTGTCGTCGTTTTACTTCTTCCATAATAGACGATTCAGCAACTTCTCGAACAGAAACCCCAATATTTTCAGAATCGGCCAAACAGACTCCAAGACTGGCTAGCTGATGAATTTCACGAACTAATTCTTTCCTTTCTAGCTGCACGTCGGTCAAACTGCCCATGGACTTGCGGCCAAGTGCATCGGCTACCACGTTGGCTTTTCCAGGATGATACAAAATGTCAACATCATAATCTTTCAAGAACTCGAGCCATCTCCTCTGCAGCAAATTCAGCTCCTTTTGCTTCAAAATATACTGAAGGCTTTTGTGATCCGTATAAATATCAACATGAACCCCATATAAGTAATGCCGTCATATCTTCAAAGCATGAATTACCGCGGCTAGTTCCAGATCATGAGTAGGATAATTTCTCTCGTGCGGTCTGAGTTGTCGGGAGGCATAGGCTATAACTCGACCATGCTACATCAATACACAACCTATCCCAATACCGGAAGCATCATAATAGATAACATACCCATCTGGCCCCTCGGCAAGAGTTAGAACTGGAGCTGTAATCAATTTTTCTTTCAGCGACTGGAAACTGCGCTCGCAAGCATCAGTCCACTGAAATTTTGCTGTCTTCTCAGTTAGCTTCGTTAATGGTGATGCAATCGAAGCAAAATTCTCCACAAACCTCCTGTAATACCCTGCTAATCCCAGAAAACTGCGTACCTCAGTAGGTGTCGTAGGCCTAGGCCAATTCTTTACAGCTTCGATCTTCTGTGTATCAACCCGAATACCATCTGCTTCGACAATATGCCCCAAGAATGCCACTAAGGTTAACCAGAATTCACACTTGGAGAACTTAGCATATAATTTATGTTGCCGAACTGTGCCAAGTACTGTCCTCAGATGATCTGAATGCTCTTCTTCTGATCGTGAATAAACCAAAATATCATCAATATTCACGATCACAAACATGTCTAGAAACGGCCTGAATACCCGATTCATCAAATCCATAAACACTGCTGGAGCATTAGTTAGCCCAAAAGACATTACTCTGAACTCATAATGCCCATATCGGGTCCTGAAAGCAGTCTTTGGAATATATGCCTCTCGTACCCGCACCTGATGATAACCCGAGCGCAAATCTATCTTCGAAAAATATTTAGTACCCTGCAACTGGTCAAATAAATCGTCAATCCGGGGGAGGGGATATTTATTCTTTATAGTCACCTTATTTAGCTATCTGTAATCAATACACATCCGCAGCGACCCATCCTTCTTCCTGACAAACAGTATCGGCGCTTCCCAAGGTGACGTACTGGGTCTGATGAAGCCTTTTTCTAATAGATCTTTCAGCTTCTCCTTCAATTCCTTCAGTTCTGTAGGTGCCATTCTGTAAGGGGGAATAGATATAGGCTGAGTATCTGGCAGCACATCTATCGTAAACTCGATCTCCCGCTCAGGGGGAAGACCTGGAAGTTCGTCCAGAAATACATCTGGAAATTCATTGACAACCGGGACTGACTGGAGAGTAGGTGTTTCTGCTTTAATATCATGCACACGAACTAGATGATAAATATACCCTTTCTGAATCATCTTCCTGGCCTTGAGGTATGAAATAAAGTTACCCCTCGGCGATGCTGTATTTCCTGCCCATTCTATAACTGGTTCCCCTGGAAAATGGAAGCGAACTACTTTTTTTCTGACAGTCAACATTAGCATAACAAGAGGCTAACTAATCCA
Organism: Lycium barbarum; assembly: GCF_019175385.1. Taxonomy (NCBI): domain Eukaryota; kingdom Viridiplantae; phylum Streptophyta; class Magnoliopsida; order Solanales; family Solanaceae; genus Lycium; species Lycium barbarum. The sequence continues at coordinate 38,482,070 of NC_083342.1, read as the reverse complement.
TGCCCATAATAACATCGAATTCCATCATATCTAATTCTACCAAATCGGCCTTGGTGCAACGGCCACATATAATTACAGAACAATCCTTATATACTTGCCTCGCTATAATAAAATCCCCGACCGGTGTAGCTACCTCGAACGGCTCTATAGGATCAGGTGTTATCCTAGTTTTACTAGCGACGAGGGGAGAAATATATGATAAAGTAGAACCTGGGTCTATCAATGCATATACAGCTCGAGAGAAAACCAATAATGTACCTGTGACTACATTTGGCGACGCCTCCTGATCCTGTCGGCTAGCAAAGGCATATATGCGGTTCGAGGGACCGCTAGAATCAGAAACTCCGCCACGACCTCTACCGCGGCCTGCTTGTGCTGGTATACCCCGCCCCATAGGGCGCATAGCAACAGAAGTGGAGGATGAACCCGCAGCTGATCCCGTCGGCTGAGCTACACTACCGGAACCACCCGCCAAGGGACAATCTCTCATAACATGGCCCTGGCGGCCACAAGAAAAACAGGCACCCGTAGCTCGATAACACTCTCCTGGGTGAGACCTCCCACAATAAGAACATCGAGTCATAGGTGGGCTCGCCTGGCTGGAACCTCTGTTCACCTGCGAACCTGAAGCCCTGGAGCTCTGGCCCGCTCCTGAGTGCCCTGCACCATCAAATCGTCTGCTTGTAGACTGTGGATGTATACTCCGGCCTGACTGAGGAGGATATCTGCTATACTTGTCACGACCCAGCCCCGTAGGCCGTGACTAGTGCCCGATCTGGGCACCCAAACCCATCTATCAAATGCATTCAAGTATATAACAGAAGCCGACAAGGCTATATTCTAAATTTAGATAATTTCCAGAAAAATTTTGGCAGAGTTTCCTTTGTTTTACAAGCTATCCAAAATAACCCTGCGCACAGAAAATACCAACAAAGGCCACACCGGCCAACAAGGCAACATGTAAACATATGCGGACCGGCCGCGGCGGCGAATGGGATCGCCCAAACACATCATATACACACATCCGAACAGAAAGACCCAAACCCACAAACATGTCCACAGACCTCTAAACAGACCGACATAATCATATGACGGGACAGGGCCCCGCCGTACCCAAATATTCAGATATACAGAAATATATACATAACAAAAGATGTATGTACCAAAAGTAGACTCCGGATCAAAAGGGAGTACTCCGAAAATAGGAGGAAGTGGAGCCTACAGTGGTGGATCACCTGTGTCTGTACCTGCGGGCATGAAACGCAGCCCTCGAAGAAAGGGGGTCAGTACGGAAAATGTACCGAGTATGTAAGGCATGAAGTATAGAACGAAGAAACATAGTCAGAAATGGAAACTTTACAGAACCAGTAAAACTGTATAAAAGTATCATTACGTTTTCTCTTAGGTAACGGAGTAATATCTCTCAAGTCATGAATCATATACATATACATATACATACCTGCATATATACGACGTGTTCCGGCCCTTTAGTAAGGGACTCGGTGAATAAGGTCAGACATATCAACATCCCATACCATATATTCGTATAACGTGTCCCGGCCCTTTTGTGAGGGACTCGGTGCATAGGATCATGTATGGCAGAGTCATATATCATATGTATACATAACGTGTCCCGGCCCTTTTCTAAGGGACTCGGTAGATAGAATCATGCATGGTAGAGTCATATGTCATATATATCTACATAACATGTCCCGGCCCTCTATTACGGGTCTCGGTGGATAAAGTCATCACGTGCCATCCTGGCCACCACCCCTGTATCATCATATCATCACATGCATATACATATAACGTGTCCCGACCCGCAAGTGGGAGGGACTCGGTGAATAATGCAAAGAAGTACGCACGATAACATGTCCTGGCCCGGGCTCAGTGAATAGACATATCAAGCTTGCACGAACAGAATAGTACGAAACCATATACTTGTAAATCAAGACCCGAGATACAACATACTTATATACAACATACTTATCGACATATGAAGGTTCAGAACAAGTTTCGGGTCAATCAGAATTAGTATACAAAAGTTACGAGCGTTTGAAGTACAGAACGCTCTACAATCGTTTCAGAAGCTCTTCTTGGAAAATCAAAGCCGTAATTAGGTTGACTACCTTCTAGATATGGTTATGGACCAAACCAAATAGAACTCTTGGAATCGTACGTACGTATCAAAGACTGTCAAAGGCTCGGTAGAATAATCGACGTGCTAGCATTTAATAGTCAAACTTTAGTCATATCAATGTACTGACATCATATATCATATACATATGTAACGGATTCACACATACATACTCATAGGATATCATACAATGTGTTGCTGCGGAACGTACTGCCCGATTCACGGATATAACGTATTAGTGCCGAAATTGTATACAAAAGTTAAAGACATTAGTACTTACAAGATTATCTTAAGGTTATGAATTCTTATACTTAGCTTATTACTCCATTATGCCATAATCTTAACCGTACTACGTATGCTCGTATCTATAGACCAATAGGGATCGTGGACAAGCTCGGAACTTACTAAATAGAACCTTTGAAGTACGGGGCCTCCTAATAACATCTCGTAAGCCGTGTTTGGAAATTCAAGTAACAAACATATTTGGTAACTTTCTGATATCATTATGGGTCAAACCAAATGGAGACTTTAGTACCATACGTCCATATCGAATTGTTTATCCAAGACTTAAGTCATATCGATTTGTTTTCGAACCACGTTCGGGAATATACCAACTGAATGCTTCGAACATCATCGTATATATATACATATCAAACCATATGGAATACGTATGAAAGTCAAAGACGATGGCCATCCTAGTGGCTCTAAGAATGGAATTTTCTTTAGGGACATACATATACGTAAGTTGTTCATTACAAGGATCATGCCGAAGGAAAGAAAGGTAAGCCTTACATACCTCGCCCGCTTCCTACGCAAGTTCGAATTTAGGCCCTTTGCTCCACAAAATCTACAACAACATTAATGCGCACCAAATATTAGTTACAAACACCTAAGAACTCAATTCCAATCAAACACCTTATTTCTACAGAAATTTCGGCAGCATTTCCCCTGTAAATGCGCCATCCCCGAGAATTCAACTCGGCCAGAAATACAACAACAAATCCGAGAATTTAACTCGGCCACAATGTCAGCAACAATACCAACGATTATTCCAATGATACCAACAATCAATTTAATACATATTCTAACATTAGTAGTCTTCATTGCTACATAATCCATTAACATTCAATTCACTACATATTTTCAAGCCAATTCCAACGCTCACATATTCATTACTAATCCATGATCAACCAAACACAATTCATAAGCATTTCATTCAATCCACACAATATTCACACCATTCCACCAACACATACTTCCCCCGAATTTCCCACCAGTGCGACAAAACAACGACGACACATTTCCTTCTTTCAATTTCACAACTAAAACAATACTTTACACATAACAACTTCATTCCCGCAATTAGATAAAATCATATTAAAATCACATTACTTTCCTACAACAACCTTACTACAAATTTCCGCACCAACTAACACCATAAGCCTTCCATTTACATCACAAGGTCACAACAACACAATTAGCATACTAAATAATTTAATTCTTGCTCCTTCACTAATGTGATTCACACGGCCACCACACACAACACCCACAACACACAAATTTTCATACTTTTCATTCATTTACACATACTACAACATATATATAGAATTCTCCCAAAATAAAAGAAGTAGAATTCTTACCTTTTTCCAAACTCTTCACTTGATAAAAAAAAAATACTCTCTTGCTCCCAAATTTGTATCACAATGAAGAGGACCTTGAGATTAGTAGTAATTCCACAAAAGATGATTTTTTTTGAACTCAAGATTTGAGCTCCAATTTTTTTTTCTCTCTTCTTTGGCCGTAGGCCTCTCCTTCTTGTTCTCTCTTCTCTTATTTTTCTTGTTTGTTCTTGAAACTTCTTCAAATGGAAGACTTGGCCTTGAGGTATGAAATAAACTTACCCCTCGGCGATGCTGTATTTCCTGCCCATTCTATAACAGGTTCCCCTGGAAACTGGAAGCGAACTACCTTTTTTCTGACAGTCAGCATTAGCATAACAAGAGGCTAACCAATCCATGCCCATAATAACATCGAATTCCATCATATCTAATTCTACCAAATCGGCCTTGGTGCAACGACCACATATAATTACAGAACAATCCTTATATACCTGCCTCGCTATAATAAAATCCCCGACCGGTGTAGCTACCTCGAACGACTCTATAGGTTCAGGTGTTATCCCAATTTTACTAGCGACGAGGGGAGAAATATATGATAAAGTAGAACCTGGGCCTATAAATGCATATATAGCTCGAGAGAAAACCAATAATGTACCTGTGACTACATTTGGCGACGCCTCCTGATCCTGTCGGCTAGCCAAGGCATATATGCGGTTCGAGGGACCGCTAGAATCAGAAACTCCGCCACGACCTCTATCGCGGCCTGCTGGTGCTGGTATACCCCGCCCCATAGGGCGCATAGCAACAGAAGTGGAGGATGAACCCGCAGCTGATCCCGTCGGCTGAGCTGCACTACCGGAACCACCCGCCAACGGACAATCTCTCATAACATGGCCCTGGCGGCCACAAGAAAAATAGGCACCCATAGCTCGATAACACTCTCCTGGGTGAGACCTCCCATAATAAGAACATCGAGGCATAGGTGGCCTCGCCTGGCTGGAACCTCTGCTCACCTGCGAACCTGAAGCCCTGGAGCTCTGGCCCGCTCCTGAGAGCCCTGCACCATCAAATCGTCTGCCTGTAGACTGTGGATGTATACTCCGGCCTGACTGAGGAAGATATCTGCTATACTGCTGCTGAGGCTGCCCGCCTCGAGACTCCCCAGAATAACCAGCCGACATAGCCCTCTTAGGCTACCTCCTGTCACGGTCTCTATCGGGCTAATGCCATCTATGCCGGTCCTCCATTCGTCTCGCATATGTCTGTAATCGGGCAATGTCCATACCAGTCTGCGATGCCATCGCCATACAGCTATCAACCAAGTAATGATCCAAACCCATCACGTACCAGTGCATCCTGTCGTCCATATCAGTTACAATGGTGGGCGCATATCTGGCCAGAGAATCAAACTCTAAGCTGTACTCTCGGACACTCCTGCCTCAGCTGTAAAAATCTGTCAACTCTCGCTCGCCACAGCTTTGGAGGCAAAACGTGGCTGAGAAAAGCTGCTGTAAACTCATCCCACATGGTTGGAGGAGCATCCTCGCCTCTAGACAGGTCCCAGGACTCATACCAATTAATCGCTACATCACGCAGTCTATGTGAAGCCAGCTCCACAGACTCAGTCTCAGAAGCCCTGACTAATCTCAGCGTACGCTGCATCTGTCGAATAAAATCCTGGGGATCCTCCTCGGGCTTAGACCCGTGTAACTCTGGGGGATTACAGGTCAAGAAATCACGAACCCTCAAACTGTCACGTCTATCCACATCATCACCCCCTAGTCCGCGTCTGCGAGCCTGTCCTGCTACCAATCTCGTCAATAACTGCACAGCATCCCTCATCGCCCTGTCCTCCGCCCCTGGCTGAGGAGCTGGAGGCTCGGGTGCTGGGGCCTTCGGAGCTAATGGTGGAGCCGCCTCCTGATCCATGGTGGCAGCGGCTGCTGCTCCAGGCTCCTCTAATGGTGGGGGTGTAGCAGAACCCGCCGACTGGGGTGCAATATCGGGCATAGTCTGAACTCGAGCCCGAGTGACTCTCTGTACCTGACTGGTCTCTCCTGCCACTGCTTTGCCCTTCTGGGCCGCCGTCGCCTTCTTCGAAAGCATCACTGTAAACATAACAATCGGTCAGAAAGAAATCATCTTAATGGCACAGCTCTATCGCACGATCTAAGATCGAAAGGAAGGTAACACCCTAAATGTCCTGTAGCCTCCTGTTTATAGATATGGTGCCCAACACACCGATAAACAAGACTCTACTAGACACGGCCTGTAGACATTCCGAGGACAAACCGCTCTGATACCACTTTTGTCACGACCCAACCCCGTGGGGCGTGACTAGTGCCCTAGCTGAACACCCATACACACTTACTTACCAAATCGATATATCTAGGACTTATCCATATTTATCATACATTAGGTCGTATAGATACTGAAGTCAGATATCGCTATAAGCGGTCATATATAGCAAATATCATACCGAAGCCGGCAAGGCTGGCGCAAAATACATCGCCCAAATATACACATCCATACACACACATATGGGCCGTTTCGGCCATCACAGTAAATGGGACCGCTTAAGACACCGATCACAGACAGAACCATACAATAATGACCCATGACCCACATATATGTCTACAGGCCTCTACAAACCATAACAGAAACATATGACGAGATAGGGCCCCGCCGTACCCCAAATAGTCAAATATATATATATATATATATATATATATATATATGTACAACGAAAGATATGTACCAAAAATATGGGCTCCGAATCAAAGGGAGCACTCCAAAGTAGTAGAATATGTATCCTACACTGGCGGGTCACCAGAACGAACGTCTGTACCTGCGTGTTATACCCCATAAGAGTCCGTGCTATTTTAATTAAGACAAGAAAGAATGAGTTAAGAAAGTTCAAGGAAAGTTAATCGAGTTAGTAAGAATATCGTTATATATATATGGTTGCCTTAAGTATCCCGAGGTGACATCGTAACCTAAAGGATTTGAAATCGAGTTATGAGCGTATATGAGTATGTATATGTATGTATAAGAGGTTACATGAGGGTCGGAAGAGGATTAGAAGTTAACGAAGCTGAACGAAATGAATCCAAACAACTTCAGAAAATATCTCGGACCAGATTTTAGCCCATATTGTTGGAGGCATATCTCCTAGTATATGAGGAGTTTTAAGGTGTTTCAAAATTCTAAAATGAAGTTCATCGAGTATAGTTTCTAACCCAACAAACCGCTCGTCAAAACGATATCCGGATAAGTAGATATGGACGATGCAAGTTGGGCTGGCGGGGCAGAAAATTGTGACCCGATCCAAACATTCACATTTCGGCCCATGAGGCCCATTAACGTCAAGTATATAAGGAAAAATTATTTGAGGGCTTTTCATTTAACATAAAATCTTCCAAGAACATTAGAGAGAGAGAGAGAGAAAACTTCAAGGCTAAGAAGGTCATTTTGATCAAAATCCGAGCCCCGAATCCCGAAGCTCATGAAGAGAAAAGCATTGTACGTTGAGTTGCCTTCAATTTGAGCTAAATATTGGTCTTGGGGAATGAAATTTTCGTGTTTGAGCTGCTTCTAAGGTATTTATAAGATTCATTTTATGTTATTAAAGTGTTTATTTAGAGTTTTAACGAATTAGAACGGAGAAAACAACATTATAAACTCGTTTGTTGTTTTGTTGAGATTTATGGATTAGGGGTTGTTTTAATTGAAATTGATGGACTGATTTGAATTAATATTTTGGTTGTTGTAATCATAGATTATGTGATGAGAATGAAGGAATTTGAAGGTTAGAGTTGGAGTTAAAAATTGTTGTGGGTTGTTGTAAGGATTATAGAGATAATAATGTGGTTTAGTTGCATATGAATAGATGATGTGGGGTCGTGTGGCTGCTGTTGTATTTCTCAGAAATTTGCTGAAAATATTGCATGGAATAAGGTATAAGAAGTGCATACGGGCTGCTTGGTGTATTGCAAGTGTTCGTTAGAATTTTGGGCATCGTTATGTTATAGTTGGGGGCTGTTTTGATATGTTGTTGTTCTTGTTGAAATAAAAGAATTGAAGATATGGTTGTGTCCATATGTTATTGTTGGTATTTCTGTGTCAACAGGAGAGCAATTGGAAATTCGGATAGGCGAGTTTATAGGGGAAATGCTGCCGAAATTTCGGTAGGCAATTATGTGATTAAGCTTAGATTCTTGAAAAGCTTGAAATTGACAATTGGTAAACATGACCATTTGTAGATTCTGGACGAAATTGGAATTGAAGCCAAGCGAGCATAAGGCGCAATCGAGGTATGTAAAGCCTTCCCCTTTGTTCTTTGGCATGTCCTAGGTGTGCTAGGTGGAGATTTTAGCCTCGGGGGAAATTCTGCTCATCGGAAACCGAGATTGATTTCTTGGTACTATTCATTCAATTCAATTGAACTTCAAAAGCTGCTTTTGTTGAAAAAAAAGTGGTTAAACCTCCATAACTTTCACAAATGTAATCCAATCACTCCGAAACTTTCCTGGATGACTCTGTAGAGTCTAATGGGCGTGATTCATGTCCGCCACCCCGACTTGACCCAAGGTGGGCCCGTTACCCCCGGCGCCCCTCCTATGGTTTTGTTTGTCTCACTTCGGTGCGACAAGTCTAGGGACTTATGGCTATTGTCCCGACTACTAAACGGGAGATATTTTATCTATCCTGAGACAGATTTTAATTATTATTGAACCAACTGCGGGGACTGAAACCCTGATATGTGCTGTATGGCTTTAGCCAATGTACTCTTGTCCGGAGTTCGCAGGTAACTCCTGGTTATTATGTTGTTTACTATACGATAGGTGTTATGACCACCTTCATGAGCGTTATAAAATGTTTTTGACATCTAAAGCGTTTTGAAAACCTTACCCTGATAATTTGGATAAACTACTTATCTTCTGTATTTTCTAATATATGATTTTGGCATACCTGAATCTTGTGTGATGCATGATCCTGGCACGTGTGATTTATGTTTGGTAAGTAGTGATTTGGTATCCTGTATGGTTGTTTTCTGTTTCACTGAGTCCCGGGCCGGTTATGTGAATATGCGCATATGTAATATTGGCCGCTGGACCCTCGACCGCGGCGTGTCCGACATTGACAGCTGGACCCTTGACCGCGTCATGCTGGACGTGTGGCATTGACTGCTGGACCCTTGACCGCGTCTGCCGCACTTGTGATTGTGCCTGACATACACCGCTGGACCCTTGACCGCGGTATGTCAAATGTGTGATTGTGACCGCTGGACCCTCGACCGCGGTATGTGTGATTATAACCGTTGGACCCTTGGCCGCGGTACGTGTGATAGTGACCGCTGGGTACTTGGCCGCGGTATGCGTGGTAGCGACCGCTGGACTTATGGCCGCGGAAATTGTGCGTTGATTCTTTTATATGTGTGAAACAAAAATGTTTTTCAAAAGAAAGTAAAGCATTTTGACATTCTAACTGCCGTATTTGCCTGCTGGAACCTCTTGGGTATGACTTGTGCACTAGAGGCGACCCTGTGGCGACCTGGTTATTCGTGCACACCCCAGTGCACTGTCCATTGCGCCCCTCACTAAAGGGCCGAAACCTGAGGTAAATGTATACTACCTGTGCTTGTGTAATCTTATGATTCTGCATGCATGGTTCTGCCTGTTACATTTCTGGACAGCGGATTCGGAGAATGATTCTGTTGTTGTTGCTTCTGCATGATTGAGCCGGACTATGCTTCAGTCGGCTATAGTTCTACACCCCTAGCTTCGGTTGCGGGTATGTCAGTCGCACTCTGTGCCCCGATCCGCACGATGATCCTGCCAGTTAGGCTTTGTACCTCTGTTTCATATCACGATTCAGACGGCTACACCCCGTGCTTATGATATATATCGTGGTCCTAGCCACACACTCTGTATTTCCGTTTCGGACTCGGATCCGATACTACCTGTTCTATTTCTATACTTCTGGCTCGGTTTTGCTTATATTGTTATATTTCCGCTTTACATACTCGGTACATTCCCGTACTGACCCCCTGTTCTTCGGGGGCTGCGTTTCATGCCGCGCAGGTACTCCCAGTTGAGTTGAGGACAGATGGAAGATGTTCCAGTGCAGATGGCAAGCTCCATTTGTTCCCGGAGTGCTGCCGAGTCAGATTCTGTAAGTTATGCTTTTGGGATCTTACTAGAGACTTTGCAGACAGTGTCGTGGGTATTGGTTGTCGGTCTGTGTACGTAATGAATTTTGTATGATCACAAATTTGTTCGGCTTGAAAGCCACGAGAAAGAATATTTCTGAAAGAAAAGTTTTGCTATGTACTTTATTATTTGTTTGAAAGAAAAAAAAAGAGTTGACGTGATTTTATGTGCAGCGAGAGTCTGAGGGTTCGCTCGGCCCTAAGTAAGGGTCGGGTGCCCATCACACCCCAGCGAGGTCGGGGTGTGACAGAGTGGTATCAGAGCAGGTCTGTCCTAGGGGTTGTCTGCAAAGTCGTGTCTGGTAGAGTCCTGTTTATGGTGTGTTGCGCGCCACATCTATAAACAAGAGACTACGTGGCATCTAGGGATTGCTGATCTTCTTTGAATCCTGGATCGTGCGATAGAGCCAGCTGTAGGAAAGGAATTTCCTTTTTAGTAACCCTTCATTTCAGCTGAAGAACGATATCGACAGAAGAAAGTGGCCGATGATATTGGAAGCTACACTGTACACAGGTAAGCAACGGTGCGAAAGGGGCATGTTGGATAAGGTAAGAATATTGAGATATGATTGAAAAATAAGGTTGAAGAATGAAAGATAAGGTAGATAGGAAAGTAAACCGGAAAGTGTAACAGGTGCAGTTTGAATTGGACATGTGAGGTAAGTCTCGACATCTTTATACTTTTACTTGAAATTGTTAGGCCTGTGTGGCTATGATACGATATGATATATATACGTATATATGTTGGCCCTGTGAGGCATTGTTGGCATTTCCTGCGTGCAAGTTTTGGGATAGTAAGAAGTACAGAAGAACCTCTACCCAAATTTTCCCAGAAATATAAAAAGGGTAAGAATTCAATAACAACAGTGCGGTTGCAATATTTTGGATATGTCAAAGAAAGGTGTAAGGTGGTTTAAGGCAAAACTACAGAGACATCATTAGTACGGAGAGCAAAATCCATAATTAGGCCCCGATACTATTGGAAGGTATGAAGGAAGAATGTAAAGTAAAGCATAAAGACTAGTGAGACAACGCTAAGATATTTTCTGGGCTGATTTGAGTACCTACACATACTCGTGTAAAGCTTGCAATAAGATGCATGATAGGAGAACTAAGAGCAAATCTGAGTAAAGAGGCAATAGAAGAGTTGAGTCAAAAATAGAGAAACGACACGAGATAATATGCTTAAAATGTTATAAGTGGGATTAAGGGAAATTGCAAAATGACTTAAGTGAGATGGTCAGAACGAGCTAGTTACAAGAAGACAGTGAATTTAAAGAGGATGATCAAGAAGAACTCGACTTAAGCTTCAAGTGTAGATGGACATGGTAAGTTGCAGTCGATTACAGAGGTAGCTAAATAGTGTCTACTATATTTGGAAGATCAATATTAACAGATGTCAGGTGGAGAATGGAATTAGGCTAAGTAAAGAAAGGCACAGCATGATAGATGAGTTCAAGTTACAAATGATTCGTTATAACATCACCAGAAGCAGTATACTTATGTAGGACTAATTTGACATTCGGGGACGAATGTTCCTAAGGGGGGAAGGATGTTATATCCCGTAAGAGTCCGTGCTATTTTAATTAAGACAAGAAAGAATGAGTTAAGAAAGTTCAAGGAAAGTTAATCGAGTTAGTAAGAATATCGTTATATATATATGGTTGCCTTAAGTATCCCGAGGTGACATCGTAACCTAAAGGATTTGAAATCGCGTTATGAGCGTATATGAGTATGTATATGTATGTATAAGAGGTTACATGAGGGTCGGAAGAGGATTAGAAGTTAAACGAAGCTGAACGAAATGAATCCAAACAACTTCAGAAAATATCTCGGACCAGATTTTAGCCCATATTGTTGGAGGCATATCTCCTAGTATATGAGGAGGTTTAAGGTGTTTCAAAATTCTAAAATGAAGTTCATCGAGTATAGTTTCTAACCCAACAAACCGCTCGTCAAAACGATATCTGGATAAGCAGATATGGACGATGCAAGTTGGGCTGGCGGGGCAGAAAATTGTGACCCGATCCAAACATTCACATTTCGGCCCATGAGGCCCATTAACGTCAAGTATATAAGGAAAAATTATTTGAGGGCTTTTCATTTAACATAAAATCTTCCAAGAACATTAGAGAGAGAGAGAGAGAAAACTTCAAGGCTAAGAAGGTCAGTTTGATCAAAATCCGAGCCCCGAATCCCGAAGCTCATGAAGAGAAAAGCATTATACATTGAGTTGCCTTCAATTTGAGCTAAATATTGGTCTTGGGGAATGAAATTTTCGTGTTTGAGCTGCTTCTAAGGTATTTATAAGATTCATTTTATGTTATTAAAGTGTTTATTTAGAGTTTTAACGAATTAGAACGGAGAAAACAACATTATAAACTCGTTTGTTGTTTTGTTGAGATTTATGGATTAGGGGTTGTTTTAATTGAAATTGATGGACTGATTTGAATTAATATTTTGGTTGTTGTAATCATATATTATGTGATGAGAATGAAGGAATTTGAAGGTTAGAGTTGGAGTTAAAAATTGTTGTGGGTTGTTGTAAGGATTATAGAGATAATAATGTGGTTTAGTTGCATATGAATAGATGATGTGGTGTCGTGTGGCTGCTGTTGTATTTCTCAGAAATTTGCTGAAAATATTGCATGGAATAAGGTATAAGAAGTGCATACGGGCTGCTTGGTGTATTGCAAGTGTTCGTTAGAATTTCGGGCATCGTTATGTTATAGTTGGGGGCTGTTTTGATATGTTGCTGTTCTTGTTGAAATAAAAGAATTGAAGATATGGTTGTGTCCATATGTTATTGTTGGTATTTCTGTGTCAACAGGAGAGCAATTGGAAATTCGGATAGGCGAGTTTATAGGGGAAATGCTGCCGAAATTTCGGTAGGCAATTATGTGATTAAGCTTAGATTCTTGAAAAGCTTGAAATTGACAATTGGTAAACATGACCATTTGTAGATTCTGGACGAAATTGGAATTGAAGCCAAGCGAGCATAAGGCGCAATCGAGGTATGTAAAGCCTTCCCCTTTGTTCTTTGGCATGTCCAAGGTGTGCTAGGTGGAGATTTTAGCCTCGGGGGATATTCTGCTCATCGGAAACCGAGATTGATTTCTTGGTACTATTCATTCAATTCAATTGAACTTCAAAAGGTGCTTTTGTTGAAAAAAAGTGGTTAAACCTCCATAACTTTCACAAATGTAATCCAATCACTCCGAAACTTTCCTGGATGACTCCGTAGAGTCTAATGGGCGTGATTCATGTCTGCCACCCCGACTTGACCCGAGGTGGGCCCGTTACCCCCGGCGCCCCTCCTATGGTTTTGTTTGTCTCACTTCGGTGCGACAAGTCTAGGGACTTACGGCTATTGTCCTGACTACTAAACGGGAGATATTTTATCTATCCTAAGACGGATTTTAATTATTATTGAACCAACTGCGGGGACAGAAACTCTGATATGTGTTGTATGGCTTTAGCCAATGTACTCTTGTCCGGAGTTCGCAGGTAACTCCTGGTTATTATGTTGTTTACTATACGATAGGTGTTATGACCACCTTCATGAGCGTTATAAAATGTTTTTGACATCTAAAACGTTTTGAAAACCTTACCCTGATAATTTGGATAAACTACTTATCTTCTGTATTTTCTGATATACGATTTTGGCATACCTGAATCTTGTGTGATGCATGATCCTGGCACGTGTGATTTATGTTTGGGAAGTAGTGATTTGGTATCCTGTATGGTTGTTTTCTGTTTCACTGAGTCCCGGGCCGGTTATGTGAATATGCGCATATGTAATATTGGCCGCTGGACCCTCAACCGCGGCGTGTCCGACATTGACAGCTGGACCCTTGACCGCGTCATGCTGGACGTGTGGCATTGACTGCTGGACCCTTGACCGCGTCTGCCGCACTTGTGATTGTGCCTGACATACACCGCTGGACCCTTGACCGCGGTATGTCAAATGTGTGATTGTGACCGCTGGACCCTCGACCGCGGTATGTGTGATTATAACCGCTGGACCCTTGGCCGCGGTACGTGTGATAGTGACCGCTGGGTACTTGGCCGCGGTATGCGTGGTAGCGACCGCTGGACTTATGGCCGCGGAAATTGTGCGTTGATTCTTTTATATGTGTGAAACAAAAATGTTTTTCAAAAGAAAGTAAAGCATTTTGACATTCTAACTGCCGTATTTGCCTGCTGGAACCTCTTGGGTATGACTTGTGCCCTAGAGGCGACCCTGTGGCGACCTGGTTATTCGTGCACACCCCAGTGCACTGTCCATTGCGCCCCTCACTAAAGGGCCGAAACCTGAGGTAAATGTATACTACCTGTGCTTGTGTAAGTTTATGATTCTGCATGCATGGTTCTGCCTGTTACATTTCTGGACAGCGGATTCGGAGAATGATTCTGTTGTTGTTGCTTCTGCATGATTGAGCCGGACTATGCTTCAGTCGGCTATAGTTCTACACCCCTAGCTTCGGTTGCGGGTATGTCAGTCGCACTCTGTGCCCCGATCCGCACGATGATCCTGCCAGTTAGGCTTTGTACCTCTGTTTCATATCACGATTCAGACGGCTACACCCCGTGCTTATGATATATATCGTGGTCCTAGCCACACACTCTGTATTTTTGTTTCGGACTCGGATCCGATACTACCTGTTCTATTTCTATACTTCTGGCTCGGTTTTGCTTATATTGTTATATTTCCGCTTTACATACTCGGTACATTCCCGTACTGACCCCCTGTTCTTCGGGGGCTGCGTTTCATGCCGCGCAGGTACTCCCAGTTGAGTTGAGGACAGATGGAAGATGTTCCAGTGCAGATGGCAAGCTCCATTTGTTCCCGGAGTGCTGCCGAGTCAGATTCTGTATGTTATGCTTTTGGGATCTTACTAGAGACTTTGTAGACAGTGTCGTGGGTATTGGTTGTCGGTCTGTGTACGTAATGAATTTTGTATGATCAGAAATTTGTTCGGCTTGAAAGCCACGAGAAAGAATATTTCTGAAAGAAAAGTTTTGCTATGTACTTTATTATTTGTTTGAAAGAAAAAAAAAAGAGTTGACGTGATTTTATGTGCAGCGAGAGTCTGAGGGTTCGCTCGGCCCTAAGTAAGGGTCGGGTGCCCATCACACCCCAGCGAGGTCGGGGTGTGACACTGCGGGCATGAAACGCAACCCCCGAAGAAAGGGGGTCAGTACGAAATAGGTACTGAGTATGTAAAGCATGAAATATACTAATCCAAATCGTAACTGAAGTAAGGAGTATGGAAAATGATTATAGAATCAGTATATCAAAGCCTGTTCTGAAAACATAAGTAATGCAAATAAAAATCATGCATATGGCTCAGGAATGTGGTCGCCACTCCGACGCTGGCGCCACAACACATCATACTCCAGAAGGTTTCAAATCTCTGTACAGCCCCGACACACATCATAACATCATAACACATCATACGCCGTAACACATCATAACACCATATAAAGGCGGTACCCGACCCTTTAATAAGTGGCTCGGCGAACCGTAACACATCATACTGCCGAATATAACATAGTGCGCACGACAACAAAACCGGCCCGGGACCCGGTGAACGATGTCATAGTAGTATGCACGAGCAGAGTAGTGAAAGAGAGATTGACTACGCCATTGATGTGTTGCCGGATACCAAGCCTATTTCCATTCCTCCTTATCGAATGGCCCCGGCGGAATTAAAAGAGCTAAAGGCGCAGTTGAGAGACTTGCTCGAGAAGGGACTCATTAGACCCAGTTCATCACCGTGGGGAGCACCGGTCTTGTTTGTGAGAAAGAAAGACGGTTCCCTGCGAATGTGCATCGACTATAGGCAATTGAATAAGGTGACGATAAAGAACAAATATCCTCTCCCAAGAATTGATGACTTGTTTGACCAGTAGCAAAGTGCCAAGTGGTTTTTCAAAATAGATTTGAGGTCGGGTTACCACCAAGTGAGAGTTAGAGAAGCAGATATTCCTAAAACAGCCTTCAGAACGAGAAATGGCCACTATGAATTTCAAGTGATGTCGTTCGGGTTGACTAGTGCTCCGGCTGTGTTTATGAATTTGATGAACAACGTATTCCGACCTCTCTTGGATCTATTTGTGATAGTATTTATTGATGATATTCTGGTGTATTCTCGCACGGAATCGGAACATGCAGATCATCTGAGAATTGTTCTTGGTATTCTTCGAGCCCGAGAATTGTATGCAAAATTTTCAAAGTGTGAGTTCTGGCTGAATTCTGTGACAATCCTTGGCCATGTCATTTCAAATGATGGTATTCGAGTCGACACCCAGAAAATTGAAGCTATGAAGACTTGGCCAAGACCTACGATGCCCACAGAAGTCTGTAGTTTTCTGGGTTTGGCAGGTTATTATTGAAGGTTCGTAGAGGGATTTTCGTCTATTTCAGCCCCATTGACGAAGCTAACCTAGAAGTCAGCAAAGTTTCAATGGGATGATGCCTGTGAGCGCAGTTTCCAAGAGTTGAAAAACAGGTTGACCTCAGCCCCAGTTTCCAAGAGTTGTGTATTGTGACGCTTTCGGTGTCGGATTGGGATGCGTATTGATGCAGCATGGTAAGGTTATTGCATATGCTTCGAGACAATTACGGAAACATGAGAAGAATTATCCAACTCATGATCTCGAACTAGCTGCGGTCATTCATGCCTTAAAAATGTGGAGACATTATTTGTACGGTGTGCACGTTGATATCTATACAGATCACAAAAGTCTTCAGTATATATTCAAGCAAAAAGAGTTGAACCTGCGACAGCGGCGGTGGTCAGAATTATTAAAAGATTATGATGTTAACATTTTATACCACCTCGGGAAGGCGAATGTAGTAGCCGACGCACTTAGCGGCCGATCAATGGGCAGTTTATGTGAAGTCCCTCCGGAAAGGAAAGAGATGGTTCAAGAACTTCATCGATTGGCTAATCTTGGAGTGCGTATAATTGATTCGGGCGATGCCGGGATTAGTATAAATGATTCCACAATTTCGTCCTTGGATATGGAAGTTAAAGAACGGCAGTGCGAAGATCTGCAGTTATGTCATTATAGGGACACATCTCATGGGAAAGAAAAGTCTTCGTTTGAAGTTTCCATGAATGGAATTCTTAGGTACCGAGGCAGGTTATGTGTGCCGAATGTGGCGGAAATGCGCCGACGAATTTTAGAAGAAGCACATTGCTCTCGATATTCTATTCACCCAGGTGCAACCAAAATGTATCATGATCTCAAGATGATGTACTGGTGGGATGGCATGAAGAGAGACATAGCAGAATTCGTAGCACAATGTCCAAATTGCCAACAGGTAAAAGCTAAACACTAGAAGCTGGGAGGCTTGTTGAAAGCAATGGAAATCCCTACTTGGAAATGGGAAGTGATCAACATGGATTTCATCATGGGATTACCCCGTTCCCGTGGCTGGTATGACTCTATATGGATGATCGTGGATAGGCTGACGAAAGCAGCCCACTTTCTTCTAGTCAGGACCACGTACTCAGCAGAAGACTATGCAAGGTTGTATCTCAAAGAAATTGTGTGACTCCATGGAATCCCATTATCTATTATTACAGATAGAGGAGCACATTTTACAGCCAAGTTCTGGAAGTCTTTTCAAGAAGGTTTGGGCACGCAAGTGAAGTTTATCACGGAATTTCATCCGCAAACCGATGGGCAAGCCGAGCGCACTATTCAGACCTTGGAAGATATGCTACGAGCGTGTGTGCTAGATTTCGGTGGTAGTTGGGATGATTATTTGCCACTAATTGAGTTTGCATATAACAACGGCTATCATTCTAGTATACAAATGGCCCCATATGAAGATTTATATGAAAGATATGCAGATCTCCAATCGGATGGTTCGAAATAGGAGAAGCACAATTAGTGGGCCTCGAATTGATCCAACAAGTGATAGAAATAGTCCAGGTGATCCAAGATCGGTTGTTGACAGCCCAAAGTCCCCAAAAATCCTACGCGGACAACCGCCGACGAGACTTGGAATTTCAAATTAATGATTGGGTGTTTTTGAAAGTATCACCCATGAAAGGGGTGATGAAATTTGGTAAGAAAGGGAAGCTAAGTCCCAGATACATTGGGCCCTACAAGATCATCCGCAAGGTCGGGCAGGTAGCCAATGAATTGGATTTTCCTTCGGAGGTTGAATCGGTCCATCCAGTCTTTCATGT
Organism: Lycium barbarum; assembly: GCF_019175385.1. Lineage (NCBI taxonomy): Eukaryota > Viridiplantae > Streptophyta > Magnoliopsida > Solanales > Solanaceae > Lycium > Lycium barbarum. The sequence continues at coordinate 38,463,893 of NC_083342.1, read as the reverse complement.
TTCGATGCTCCGCAAGTGTGTCGGATATCCCACAAAGATTGTCCCGATAGATGATGTGAAAGTAACGGAAAGGCTAACCTATGAAAATGTGCCTATTGCCATCCTAGATAGCAAGTGCGAAAGCTTCGAAATAAAGAAGTAGCGTTAGTCAAAGTATTGTGGCGAAATAACAATCGGGAAGAAATGACTTTGGAAGCGGAAGAGAATATGGAGTCCAAGTACCCACACTTATTCCAACCCCCAGGAGAGATCCAAGATGAAACACCAACAATATAAGGTATGTATCCTTTATCTTTATGCTTTTGGTCGTGTGTGGCCATAGATATGTCGATGTTGTGATGTAGCCCTGTGAGGCAGTGACGTGATATTATGGGTTGTTATGGCAGGATGGTAGTACCATATTATAAAGGAAACTTTGGCGAAATTTTTCTAGAATCCCCGATGATCTAACATTCGAGGACGAATGTTTCCAAAAGGGGGGAAGAAACACCTCGGAAAATTTTCCGTGAGCATACAATGAATAGACCAACGAAGAGTATGAGTGTACGATATTTTACTAAGAAGGGAATGACTGCCAACGAGTTTTGAAAACGCGAAGGTTGCAGATTTGCATTGCGATCCAGTGGTCGTAAAACACAATACGGCCCGTAAAGTGCCATCGTCCTCCAACTATCAAAACTTTAAATTTCTGTCAAATGTTGAAATGGTTAAATACGATTCAGAATACGGACCATAAATCGAAATACGACCCGTAAACTGCGACCGTAAACCACCATGGCCTACAACAAACCTTTCTGTTTCTGATATGCTTAAATACGGTCGTGGAGGACGGACCGTAAACCAGAATACGGCCCGTAAACTGGGTTTACGGCCACTGTGCATCCCGACTATTGTTCACAAAAATCAGATTTTTAAGTTAAGTATAAGGAACCCCAAGCTCATTTCATTTCATTTCTCATCTTCACAATTCAAGAATTCTTTAGAATACTCCAAAACACTTCATCTACAAGAGTTCAACAGAATCAAAGGAAAATCAAGATCAACAACGCCAAATTCATGAAAACAAGAGTGTAATACCTAGCTCAAGTTCATCTTCCTCAAAGAAAATCAAAAGAGGTGAAGTAGGGTTTTGGTGCTAGAGCAGAGACTCCACTCAAGGCTTGTTCTGCCCTCATTCAAGGTATGTTTTATGACCATTTCATGTTGTTTAAGGTATTGGAAAGTTAAGATACCCGAATTGTAGAAAAACATAGCAAATGGGTCATAAATGAGTGAATAGTGCCATGAGTGAATGGTAGTTGAATTGAATCATGAATGTTAGTGTGTTGTGAGTATGAAAGCATTATAAACGAAATGTAGACCATGAGATAAGTGTGATACATTAGAAAATATGATAGCGAACCCAAAACCATAAAGGTGGTAAAAATGAAGAGAAATGGTGGATCATGGTCATTGTATATGAATGATGATTGTTGATTGCTATATTGTAGTTGTTGTTGTGGGTGTTTGAAGTTGATATGGAATATGGGTAAAGTAGTATAAACAAAGGAAGTGCCGCCCAATTGTCTCTAGAAATAGTAGTGCATTCTTATAGTTGATTAACTAACATTAGTACGAATCCTCTTTTGAAGGTAGACACATGACATTGAAGGAGAATAAGCGAACGCTAGATTGCTTAAACGAGAAAGGTATGTGAGGCTTAACTCTTCTTTCAAAAGGCATGAATCCTTCAAGTTTTCTATAATCCTTCTATAAGATGAAGCTTATGAGTCCTTCTATATATTGAATCACCTATAAGCATGATAATAATGACAATGAGCTAGAGTATAGATGTCACACCCCGATCTTACTAGGGTGTGATGGGCACCCGACCCCATATTCGGAGCCGACCGAACCCGCTGACTCTTATTATATACATAATCTTGTTGGACTCTTAAATCAAATAAGAATGAAATACATAGTAAAGCTTTCAGAAACATCCTTTTCATCATTCTCAGATCAAGTGAAATCTGTAATCATATGAAATTTATAACATAAAGTAAAATGACACATCGGCTGACGGAGCCGCTCACAAGACTGACATTCTATACCTACGACTCTGTCTGCAAAGTCTCTAACATTAATCAGAAATCATAACATATGTACTCTGACTCGGCAACACTCCGAAAGGAAGTGGAGCTCGCCAATCCAGCTGAAGCATCTTCTAGCAATGTCCTTTACTCATCTGGGTGCACCTGCGTGGCATGAAACGCAGCCCCCGAAGAAAGGGGGTCAGTACGGAATATGTATTGAGCATGTAAGGCAGGAATCACAGTAAAAGGATCATAACTGATATAAGGAGTGCAGAAACATGTACAATGTCCAGAATACCAAAACTCTTACCTTTAAAACATAAATCATGCATATATTTATCACATACCGTACCCGGCCCGTTATGGGACTCGGTGGATAAAATCATATCATCATACTTTCATATCATCGTGCATGCATATACATATACATATATATACCGTACCCGACCCTCTAGTGAGGGACTCGGTGAGTAGATTCTTGCATGTCAACATCATATATCATATATATATACCGTACCCGGCCCTCTAGTGAGGGACTCGGTGAATAAAGTCATGTCATCATATCAGCATGCTGTCATATCATCATGCATATACATATATACATACCGTACCCGACCCTCTAGTGAGGGACTCGGTGAATCAAATCATCATATGCCCTCCTGGCCGCCATAACACATCATCATCTCATCATGTCATCATATACATATACCGTACCCGGCCCTCTAATGAGGGACTCGGTGAACAATGCAGTGGAGTGCGCACGATAACATACCCGGCCCGGGACTCGGTGAAAGACATATTGAGGCGTGCACGAGCAGAATAGTGAGAAACTATATGCATATAAATCAAGAGTCGATAGATAGGTGCGCAAATCGACACTTGAGGATCATAAACACGTTTCGGGTCAATCCGAGTTAGTATGAAAAAGTTATGGACGTTTTAGCACAGAACCTTCTACGAACGTTTCAGAAGCCATTTTTGGAAAATCAAAGCAACAATCATGTTAGGCACCTTCCGAATATCGTTATGGATCAAATCAAATAGAGCTTTTGGAACCATATGTACGTATCAAAATATATCAAAGACTCCATGGAATAATCAAACGTACTATCATTTGAAATCAAGACATTAGTCAAATCAATTGTCTCTCGAATGCCATTCGGAAACATATCGAACAGAACTTCGGACATCATAGATACGCATCAAAACTATATGAAACAACTTATGGAAGTCAAGAATATTAGCCATCCTAGTGGCTCTAAGAATAGGAATTTCTTTGAAATCATACATATACCTTGTCTGTTCGTTTCACAAAGATCATGCCAAAAGAAAGAAAGGGTAAGCCTAACATACCTGTCCTACGTCCTATTAGCTACGCTTAATTGTCCAGCTCGCTATCGCTAGTCTACATTCAAGAAGATTTGCATAATCATTAGATTCATCATCATATACTTGTCTTAGTCCTTCAAATGAATTCATTTATAATCTGCCGAAATTTCGGCAGCATTTCCCCTGTAAATACACCATCCCCGAGAATCTAACTCGGCCAATTTATCAATGACAATACCAACAATCATACTAAAAACTTCAATCAATCCAAAATATATTCTAACATGGTTCAAGAACTTTCAAACAATTCACATAATGTTCAAACAACCCAACCAACATACCACTTCACCCGAAACCTTCCAAATTCAACAAGAACAGTAACAACACATTTCTTCTCTTCCAAGTTCATGAACTACACCAACAATCTACACACTAACAACTTCATCAATTAATCCAAAATACATTCTAACGTTAGTAACTTCTTTTACATAATCCAACGACATTTTTCTTATATTCAATACAATCACAACAACCTAACTTACAATCTTCCAAACACATCTCTTGCTTCCAAATTCATGACTTGTATCCACAACCCACACATTAACAAATTCATTCATACAAATATAAGGAATCGTACTAATATCACATTAACTTCTTCAATAATCCACAAATGATTTCCAATTCATTTCAAACCATTAAATCTTCATTTAACATCATAGAATCCACAACACAACAACCAAGATACTAAGTAAATTTAATTCATTCCTTCTACACAAAACAGCCCACTCACCGCTACAACATCAACACACCTAGTTTCAAGAATTTCATCCATTTCTACACCCAAAAACATGCATAAACCATCCATAACATATAAAAGAGGATTAAACCTTACCTTTTCTACTTAGCTTTTCAACTTGGCTAGATTTGTACCTTGCAAGAATGAATGGTTTGCTTACTCCAACTACTACTCCACGTTATAGAGGACCTTCCAGTTGGTAGAAAAGCTAGAAGAAAATATTTTTTTGGACCAATTTTGCATGGCTCCAAGTTCGGCCAAAAATGGCCGAACCCCCTCCCCCCCCTCCCCCCTCCCTCTCTTCTTTCTTTTTTTCTTTTCTCTCCAAGCTTCTTAATTTAGAAGATAAATATGCCTTATTTTGTGTCACGACCCAGCCCCGTGGGCCGCGACTGGCACCCTACCTGGGTACCCAGACCGAATCACACATTCATTTTCAAATCCAAGCTCATTCCATAATTTTTCGAAATCATATCGAACATAATTTATATCAAATATGTCTTAAGCGGTCGTGCCAAATCAAAATATCATATCAAATACAAACTGAGCGGCGGAATGGACATCGCCGGTCAAAAGTGCAAATATAAGCATAAGGGCCATTTGGGGCCGGCATAACAAACAGACCGCCTTAAGACCAGAAAACGGAATCAGACAAACATACATAGGACCCTCGCCCCACATATATGACTACAGGCCTCTACGAACTCAAAACAAAGACATATGGCGAGACAGGGCCCCGCCGTACCCAAATAGTCAAATATACCGAATATATACAAAGCAAAAAGAGTCTGTACCAAAAGTGGACTCCGGATCAAATAGGAGTACTCCGAGATAGCAAGAAGTGAAGCCTACTGCGGAGGATCACCGATATCTGCACCTGCGGGCATAAAACGCAGCCCCCGAAGAAAGGGGGTCAGTACGAAATATGTACTGAGTATGTAAAGCACGGAGTACAGAAATATGGATCAAAACCGAAAGCAAATCAAATGTCAAAGTGGAGTACAAATGGGTAGATCAAAATCTATATCGAAATCATATACTTATACATAATGCAATGAATCATGCAAACGCTTAGGAACGTGGTCGCCACTCCGACGCTGGCGCCACACACAGCATAACACCAGAAGGTTTCAAATCTCCGTACATCCCCGAACACAAGCATAATCATAGGTGAGCGTATCGCATCACGAGCCATATCACAGCATAACTCCAAACGGAACCCGGCCCTATGGCGAAGCCTCGGGAACCGTAACACAGCATACGGCCGAATTATCATAAGGCGCACGAATCAAAACCGGCCCGGGAACCGGTGAACGAAGTCATAATAAGGCACGAGCGGAGTCGTGAGCAAACCAATGCAATTCGTACTTCAAAATAGTTTTCCAAAACGAAGTAAACCCATAAGTCATATCATAATGCAAAATAGTCGGATACTTAGCCGATATAAAGTTTCATTTCACAAAACATTTCCAAATAGTACGTATAGCTCAAAACTTAACTTAGCGTACCATAATATTCAAAATACATCTCATAGGAGGGAGTTTCACAATCGAAAGTATCGTATCCAACTTTATTCACAGAGATAGCCCAATAAGGCAAATAGGGCGTTTCAGGGTAGCGGACCCACCTCGAGTCAAAGTGAGGTGGCGAACTTATCTTTACGAACATTTATGTGCCAAAGGTCATACATGGTCGTTTCTAGGTTACCCGACCACATTTCGATAGGTTTCGGACGAGCGGTGGCATTCTAGCCAAAATAGAGCCCTTAGGCTTCAATCGACTTGAATGAATAGTAACTTTTCTGTGGATCGGGTTTCGAGGAGCAGAAATGCTCCGGAAGTTCTCATATTCGTCTAACACACTAAGATATGCCAAATGAAGGAGTGGGAAGCTTTACATACCTCACAGACGTCGTATGCTCTTCCAAAAGTCCAGTCCCGTTTCGTCAAAAATCTGCAAATGGTCAAAGTTACCAATTGAGATTCTTAGGCTTAAAAATGCCTTTAACTTCAATTTTGCCTACCAAAATTTCGGCAGCATTTCCCCTATAAATCTAACATCCCCGAGGCTTAGCTCGGCTCAAAATACATCAACCACAACAGCCCACACGTCAACAAACAACAATCAAACCATTCTAGCTTCAAAGTTCTACTTTGTTATCTAAGTTGGCAACTTTCATTCAAACTTTCAAAACTCCAATTCTAAATCTACAAAATTGTATTCATTTCCACATTCAAACTTATACAATCACATCCTAACTACAATCCAAGCCATACACGAAACTACACCAAAATCCATTATTTTCTAGAATTCTTTAAAATATCAAAATTCACGACGAACATTCTAATTTACGTCGTTTCATTCCGAATTCATTATCATCAACCATAAATCATATTTAGAGTCCTTAATATCATAAATATACTATGATATACACAAATATACCAAAGGCATACACTTTCCGATAACGTCCGAAATCATTTTCTAACACCAAATCAATTCTTCAAACATTCATTTACGATACAAAGGTTACAACGACACCTCAAACGACTAAACGGAATCAACTGCACATGGTCTTGCACTACATACAAGCCACGGCCAAACACACCCTTTCTACACACACACACCATGCACAAACACAACCCCATCCCATAATCTTCATACTAATCCAATCACTAACACATACATGTCCATTTCATAACATCAAAACATAGAAATCTTACCTTGTTCTTAAAATTCCGATTTGCCGCAAACGTCACTCTTTCACCAAACAAATTGTACCCCGTTGAAGAGGGTCGTGAGTACTTCACAATATATGAAGAGCAAGGATTTTTAAGGCTAAGATCAAAGCTTGCCAATTTTTTTTTATTTTTCCCTAACCTCTCGGCCGAGAGCTTGTTGATGCCCCTTCTCTTTTTTTTTTTGTTTTTGATCTTGCTTCTTGATAATTCCAACTCAAGGCTAGTATATATCCATTATTTAGAGGTCATGTGCATAGCACATGACCTTAAAATTTGGGTTTGGGCCTCTACAATGGCCGGCCAACCCCACTCTTTGGGCCTAATTTTATATTCCATTTTCTTGGCCCAATTCATAAAACGTCCCGTTTTGTAATTCCCGAAACTAATTTCCGAAATTCCAAATTTATTCTCGGCCTTTCCCGAGGTCTTAACATTAATAATTCCATAACCAACATAATCATATTCACTAAAATCAAATTATGTCCTTATAACACACAAGTCGTAATTATTTCTCGATTTCCAATTATACGAAAACACGGGACATAACATTCTCCCCCCCCTTAAGAACATTCGTCCCCGAATGTCAAATTAATCTTATAAGGTCTTATGATCAAGGCAGGAGTGTCCCTTTTTAATAATGACATACATAATTCATTTTATCAATCAACACAACAACTGAAAAAGAAATTAGATTACCTGTGGATGTCGGAAACAAGTGGGGATATTTCTTTTTCATCTCGTCCTCCGCCTCCCAAGTCATCTCCTCCCGATTATTGTTGCGCCACAGGACTTTGACGGAGGGCACTTCTTTAGTGCGTAATCTCCGCACCTGTCGATCCAGAATAGATACAGGCTGCTCGTCATAAGATAACTGCTCCGTCACCTGAATGTCATCTACTGGGAATATCCTGGCAGGATCACCAATACATTTCCGCAACATAGACACATGAAATACCGGGTGTACGGCCTCCAAGTCGGATGGTAGGTCTAGCTCATAGGCGACCTCGCCTATCTTTCGCACGATCTGATACGGTCCAATGTACCGGGGGCTCAACTTACCCTTTTTACCGAACCTCATGACACCCTTCATGGGCGACACCTTCAGGAATACCCAGTCGCCAATCCGGAACTCTAACGGTCGACGTCGTCTATCTGCATAAGCTTTCTGTCGACTCTGAGCAGCCAATAATCGTTCTCGAATAAGCTTTACCTTATCTACAGCCTCCTGGATCACATCTGGGCCAATCAACTTAGTCTCGCCCACGTCAAACCAGCCAATAGGAGACCTGCATCTCCTGCTATAAAGGGCCTCGTACGGAGCCATCTGGATGCTGGAGTGATAACTGTTGTTATAGGCAAACTCAATAAGCGGCAAATGATCATCCCAGCTGCCCCTGAAATCAATAACGCAGGCCCGCAACATATCTTCGAGCGTCTGAATAGTGCGCTCGGCCTGGCCGTCGGACTGAGGGTGAAAAGCTGTACTGAGGCTCACCTGAGTCCCTAATCCCTCCTGAAATGACCTCCAGAAATTAGCTGTAAACTGGGTACCTCGGTCAGTAATAATAGATATAGGGACTCCGTGAAGTCTGACTATCTCTCTGATATACAATCTGGCATAGTCCTCAGCCGAATAAGTAGTCCGAACCGGAAGGAAATGGGCTGATTTCGTCAGCCTGTCAACAACAACCCAGATAGAGTCGTACCTGCGTGGAGTGCGCGGTAATCCAACAACGAAATCCATATTAATCATCTCCCATTTCCAGGCTGGAATTTCCATCTCCTGTAATAATCCACTGGGCTTCTGATGCTCGATCTTAACTTGCTGGCAGTTCGGGCACTGACTAACAAACTCAGCAATATCTTTCTTCATGCCGTCCCACCAATACAAACACCTGAGGTCCCGATACATTTTAGTGGAACCAGGATGAACAGAATACCGTGCATTATGGGCCTCGCCCATAATCTGCCGCCGTAAGCCCGCAACGTCCGGTACACAGAATCTGCCGTCATATAATAATACTCCGTCAGGCGAGATCTCAAACTGAGTCTTTGATTTACTAAGGGCCACATCTCTGTACTGAATCAAAAGAGGATCCTCAAACTGGCGCTGCTTTACCTCCTGAATAATAGATGACTCAGCAACTGGACGAACATAAATCCCAGAATCTCCAGAATCTGCCAAACGAACTCCGAGGCTGGCCAGCTGATGAATATCACGAACCAAATCTCTCTTATCAGATGGGACACCGGCCAGACTGCCTACGGACTTGCGGCTCAGCGCATCAGCTACCACGTTAGCTTTCCCTGGATGGTACAGAATATCGACGTCGTAATCCTTTAGTAGCTCAAGCCACCTCCGCTGCCGCAAATTTAGCTCCTTCTGCCTAAAAATATACTGGAGACTCTTATGGTCCGTATAGATATCAACATGGACCCCATATAAATAATGCCGCCAAATCTTCAAAGCATGAATCACCGCGGCCAACTCAAGATCATGAGTGGGCTAGTTCTTCTCGTGCGGTCTGAGCTGCCGGGAAGCATAGGCTATGACTCGACCGTGCTGCATCAATACACATCCTATCCCAATACCAGAGGCGTCACAATAGACAACATACCCGTCAGATCCCTCTGGAAGAGCCAGAACTGGTGCTGTAATCAATCTCTCCTTCAGCATCTGAAAGCTGCGCTCGCAAGCATCCGACCACTGGAATTTTGCTGCTTTCTGGGTAAGCCTCGTCAGTGGTGCTGAAATAGAAGAGTAATCCTCCACGAACCTGCGGTAATACCCAGCCAATCCAAGAAAACTACGCACCTCTGTCGGTGTAGTAGGCCTGGGCCAATTCTGCACGGCCTCAATCTTCTGCGTGTCGACCCGAATACCGTCTGCGCCGACAATATGGCCCAAGAATGCCACAGAAGTCAACCAGAACTCACACTTAGAGAATTTAGCATATAACTTCTGCTGACGGAGGATGCCAAGTACCGTCCTCAAATGATCTGAATGCTCCTCGGCTGATCGCGAGTAAATCAGAATATCATCAATAAACACAATAACAAACATATCCAGGAAAGGCCGAAATACCCGGTTCATCAGATCCATAAATACTGCTGGAGCATTAGTCAGCCCGAAAGACATAACTCTGAACTCATAATGCCCGTACCGAGTCCTGAAAGCAGTCTTCGGGATATCTGACTCCCGTACTCGCACCTGATGATAACCAGAACGCAGATCTATCTTTGAAAAATGTCTAGCACCCTGCAGCTGGTCAAACAAATCATCAATCCGGGGGAGGGGATATTTATTCTTAATAGTCACCTTATTCAGCTGCCGGTAGTCGATACACATCCACAATGACCCATCTTTCTTTCTGACAAACAGTACTGGCGCTCCCCAGGGTGATGTGCTGGGTCTAATAAAGCCCTTATCCAGCAAATCTTTCAGCTGCTCTTTCAACTCCTTCAACTCAGCTGGTGCCATTCTGTACGGAGGAATAGATATAGGCTGCGTATCCGGCATCAACTCAATAGTAAAATCAATCTCCCGCTCAGGCGGAAGGCCAGGAAGCTCGTTAGGAAATACATCTGGAAACTCACTGACGACCGGAACAGACTGAAGGGTAGGTACCTCCGCGGCAGTATCGTGCACACGAACCAAATGATAGATATACCCCTTCTGGATCATCTTCTTAGCCTTGAGGTATGAAATAAACTTACCCCTCGGCGATGCTGTAGATCCGAACCACTCTATGACTGGTTCTCCTGGAAACTGAAAACGGACTACCTTTTTCTGGCAGTCGACATTAGCATAACAGGAAGACAACCAGTCCATGCCCATAATGACGTCAAACTCAAGCATGTCTAACTCTATCAAATCAGCCTTAGTGCTACGATCATAAATGGTCACAGAACAATCCTTATAAATCTGTCTCGCTACAATAAAATCCCCAACTGGCGTAGCTACCTCAAATGGCTCTATAGGCTCAGACACTATCCCAATCTTACTAGCAACGAGCGGGGAAATATATGATAAAGTAGAGCCAGGGTCAATCAATGCATATACAGATCTGGAGAAAACCAGCAATGTACCTGTGACGACATTTGGCGAAGCCTCCTGATCCTGGCGGCTGGCCAAAGCATATATGCGGTTCGAGGGACCGCTAGAACCTGAAGTGCCACCGCGGCCTCGACCGCGTCCTGCCGGTGCTGAAATACCTCGCCCTCCAGGGCGTGCAACTGATGGAGCAGAAGAAGAACCGGCGGCTGACCCTGTCTGCTGAGCAGCACTACCAGAACCGCTAGTCAAAGGCCAATCTCTCATAAAGTGGCCCTGACCACCACACGAAAAGCAAGCTCAAGTTTCTCGATAACACTCCCCGGGATGAGACTTCCCGCAATGAGGACAACGGGGTCTGGGTGGTCTGGCCTGGCTGGGACCCCTGGGTACCTGTGAACCTGCCACTCTGGAGCTCTGACCAGCCCCAGACGGTCCTGTATTATCGGATCTCCGGCTGCCTGACTGAGTAATCCGGCCGGACGAAGGAAAATGCCTATCTGACTGCTGCTGCTGAGGCTGTCCGCCTCGAAAATCTCCAGAATAACCTGCGGACCTAGCCTTCTTGGGTGGCCTCCTATCTCGATCTCTGCCAGCAGGATCAGACCTGCGACGGTCCTCCATACCCATCGCATAGGCCTGAAGTCGGGCAATGTCCATGTCTGCCTGCAATGACACTGCCATACAGCTATCAACCAAATACCAGTCCAATCCCATAACATATCTGTGCATCCGATCGGACATATCTGCTACCACGGCCGGTGCATATCGGGCCAGAGAATCAAACTCAAGGTTATACTCGCGAACACTCCGACCCCTCTGCTGCAGACGTAAGAATCGATCAGCCCGTGCCCGCCGTAACTCTGGTGGCAAAAGGTAGCGGGTGAATGCTGTCACAAACTGATCCCAAGTGGCTGGAGGGGCACCCTCTCCCCTAGACAGCTCCCAAGTCTCGTACCAGTGGGTAGCCACATCTCGAAGCCGATGCGAAGCCAGCTCAACTGACTCGGTCTCTGAAGCCCTGACCAAGTCCAGTGAGCGTCGCATCCCCCGAATAAAGTCATGGGGGTCCTCATCGGGCTTAGACCCGAAGAACTCTGGAGGGCCACATAACAGAAACTCCCAAACTCTCAGGCTGTCCCGCCTGTCATCATCATCATCGTCCCTCCGCCCGCGTCTGCGAGCCTGTCCTGCTACCAGTGTAGTCAGCAACTGTACAGCCTCCCTCAGGGTCCGATCCTCCGCCCCTGGCTGAGGAGCTGGAGTCTCAGGTGTGGGTACACGGACCTCTGGAGCTGCTGAAGGTCCTGCTCCAGGCTGTACTAGTGGGGGTGTAGCAGACCCCTCAGAATGAGGCACATCCTCAGGCAAATCATAGAAACGAGCCCGGGTAGCTCGCTGTGCCTGACTAGTCTCTCCAATCCTCGCCTTGCCCTTCTGGGCCGCCGTTGCCTTCTTCGGAGGCATCACTGCAAACACAAAGGCGAGTCAGGTCAAAATCATCCTAATAGCACAGCTCTATCGCACGATCTAAGATTCCAAAGAAAGTGACATCCGAAATGCCCTGTAGCTTCCCGTTTATAGATGTGGTGCACAACACATCGATAAACAAGACTCTACGAGACACGGCCTGTAGACATTCCGAGGACAAACTGCTCTGATACCACTTTTGTCACGACCCAGCCCCGTGGGCCGCGACTGGCACCCTACCTGGGTACCCAGACCGAATCACACATTCATTTTCAAATCCAAGCTCATTCCATAATTTTTCGAAATCATATCGAACATAATTTATATCAAATATGTCTTAAGCGGTCGTGCCAAATGAAAATATCATATCAAATACAAACTGAGCGGCGGAATGGACATCGCCGGTCAAAAGTGCAAATATAAGCATAAGGGCCATTTGGGGCCGGCATAACAAACAGACCGCCTTAAGACCAGAAAACGGAATCAGACAAACATACATAGGACCCTCGCCCCACATATATGACTACAGGCCTCTACGAACTCAAAACAAAGACATATGGCGAGACAGGGCCCCGCCGTACCCAAATAGTCAAATATACCGAATATATACAAAGCAAAAAGAGTCTGTACCAAAAGTGGACTCCGGATCAAATAGGAGTACTCCGGGATAGCAAGAAGTGAAGCCTACTGCGGAGGATCACCGATATCTGCACCTGCGGGCATAAAACGCAGCCCCCGAAGAAAGGGGGTCAGTACGAAATATGTACTGAGTATGTAAAGCACGGAGTACAGAAATATGGATCAAAACCGAAAGCAAATCAAATGTCAAAGTGGAGTACAAATGGGTAGATCAAAATCTATATCGAAATCATATACTTATACATAATGCAATGAATCATGCAAACGCTTAGGAACGTGGTCGCCACTCCGACGCTGGCGCCACACACAGCATAACACCAGAAGGTTTCAAATCTCCGTACATCCCCGAACACAAGCATAATCATAGGTGAGCGTATCGCATCACGAGCCATATCACAGCATAACTCCAAACGGAACCTGGCCCTATGGCGAAGCCTCGGGAACCGTAACACAGCATACGGCCGAATTATCATAAGGCGCACGAATCAAAACCGGCCCGGGAACCGGTGAACGAAGTCATAATAAGGCACGAGCGGAGTCGTGAGCAAACCAATGCAATTCGTACTTCAAAATAGTTTTCCAAAACGAAGTAAACCCATAAGTCATATCATAATGCAAAATAGTCGGATACTTAGCCGATATAAAGTTTCATTTCACAAAACATTTCCAAATAGTACGTATAGCTCAAAACTTAACTTAGCGTACCATAATATTCAAAATACATCTCATAGGAGGGAGTTTCACAATCGAAAGTATCGTATCCAACTTTATTCACAGAGATAGCCCAATAAGGCAAATAGGGCGTTTCAGGGTAGCGGACCCACCTCGAGTCAAAGTGAGGTGGCGAACTTATCTTTACGAACATTTATGTGCCAAAGGTCATACATGGTCGTTTCTAGGTTACCCGACCACATTTCGATAGGTTTCGGACGAGCGGTGGCATTCTAGCCAAAATAGAGCCCTTAGGCTTCAATCGACTTGAATGAATAGTAACTTTTCTGTGGATCGGGTTTCGAGGAGCAGAAATGCTCCGGAAGTTCTCATATTCGTCTAACACACTAAGATATGCCAAATGAAGGAGTGGGAAGCTTTACATACCTCACAGACGTCGTATGCTCTTCCAAAAGTCCAGTCCCGTTTCGTCAAAAATCTGCAAATGGTCAAAGTTACCAATTGAGATTCTTAGGCTTAAAAATGCCTTTAACTTCAATTTTGCCCACCGAAATTTCGGCAGCATTTCCCCTATAAATCTAACATCCCCGAGGCTTAGCTCGGCTCAAAATACATCAACCACAACAGCCCACACGTCAACAAACAACAATCAAACCATTCTAGCTTCAAAGTTCTACTTTGTTATCTAAGTTGGCAACTTTCATTCAAACTTTCAAAACTCCAATTCTAAATCTACAAAATTGTATTCATTTCCACATTCAAACTTATACAATCACATCCTAACTACAATCCAAGCCATACACGAAATTACACCAAAATCCATTATTTTCTAGAATTCTTTAAAATATCAAAATTCACGACGAACATTCTAATTCACGTCGTTTCATTCCGAATTCATTATCATCAACCATAAATCATATTTAGAGTCCTTAATATCATAAATATACTATGATATACACAAATATACCAAAGGCATACACTTTCCGATAACGTCCGAAATCATTTTCTAACACCAAATCAATTCTTCAAACATTCATTTACGATACAAAGGTTACAACGACACCTCAAACGACTAAACGGAATCAAATGCACATGGTCTTGCACTACATACAAGCCACAGCCAAACACACCCTTTCTACACACACACACCATGCACAAACACAACCCCATCCCATAATCTTCATACTAATCCAATCACTAACACATACATGTCCATTTCATAACATCAAAACATAGAAATCTTACCTTGTTCTTAAAATTCCGATTTGCCGCAAACGTCACTCTTTCACCAAACAAATTGTACCCCGTTGAAGAGGGTCGTGAGTACTTCACAATATATGAAGAGCAAGGATTTTTAAGGCTAAGATCAAAGCTTGCCAATTTTTTTTTATTTTTCCCTAACCTCTCGGCCGAGAGCTTGTTGTTGCCCCTTTTTTTTTTTTTTTTTTTTTTTTGATCTTGCTTCTTGATAATTCCAACTCAAGGCTAGTATATATCCATTATTTAGAGGTCATGTGCATAGCACATGACCTTAAAATTTGGGTTTGGGCCTCTACAATGGTCGGCCAACCCCACTCTTTGGGCCTAATTTTATATTCCATTTTCTTGGCCCAATTCATAAAACGTCCCGTTTTGTAATTCCCGAAACTAATTTACGAAATTCCAAATTTATTCTCGGCCTTTCCCGAGGTCTTAACATTAATAATTCCATAACCAACATAATCATATTCACTAAAATCAAATTATGTCCTTATAACACACAAGTCGTAATTATTTCTCGATTTCCAATTATACGAAAACACGGGACATAACATTTTGTAATCAATTATATATATATGGCTTCTACCAATACAAAGTGGACACATGTCCCCTTCGCCCTTTTTCTTGAACTTTCTCAAAATAGACAAAGATGAATATTTGTCTTGTTATGTAAGCTTTGGTCCATATATATTTATAATTAGCCCCATTAAATAAAAATGTGGACATATGCCACACGACCAACATGGCCCCTTCAAGAACCTTCTTGAATATTTGTGAAATTCCCATTTTGCCCCTAGCCTTCCACAATATTACCATGAACCTTCTTATGAATTTCCCTTTTTACCCTTAGCCTTTCTCAATATTTCCATACTAATAAACAACTTGTATATTAAAATAACTTTGGAAAATAGTCTCGCCCTTAACTTACCACGATTATCTTGGAATATCCGAATGTACAAAATACGGGCTATAACAATAGAGATTCAAGAAATTGTGGCACGATGTTCCTATAATGCTAATGATGTTATTATTGTTACCACTCCCCTTATGCCTTATTTCTTTCAAGGCGAGGCATGATACCCATGAAATGTCCATAATACAATCGGGGGTTCACGACCTTACGTCACCCCAACATTGTGTGGTTGCCTTAAAGCCTAATGTATGCTCCTAACGCTAATGTATGCTATGACAATAAGATGATAAATAATGCTAACTTGTAACACGACCATGGGATGCATGGAATACCAAGAAATGATAACATGATGCTATGGTATGAGATGTGTAAGAGTGATGTGTTATGATTGATTTTGTGATGATATAATTCCACCACGTCACGATTGTCGGGCATGTCACCGCTAAGGCGGGCTGCATATGATTCCACCGTGCCTAGATGGCCGGGCATGTCACCGCTAAGACGGGATGTGATGTTACACCGAGCCTAGAGGGCCGGGCCTGATCACCACTAGTGGGCGGCATATGATGGTTACCCGGACGTGGGTTAACGACGAGGACAATGATGAGATGATTTATATGATGTGATGACATGTATACTATGATTATGTAAAATGCGATATATGTAAGTAATGTGATTGCCTATGACACTTGTGCAGGTTATACCTTTGCCTCTCGACTCATGATTTTCCTATTATGTTTGTTTATTTCATTCCTGCCTTACATACTCAGTACAATACTCGTACTGACGTTCGTTTTCTTTGGACGCTGTGTTCATGCCCACAGGTAGACAGGGAGGAGATCTTGCTCTAGATTCTTAGAGGCTGTTAGCTGACTGAAAGCACCCTATTGTCCTGGAGGTGCCTATGATGATTCTTTTGTGTACAATTGTAAATGTCATCTCATAGAGGCTCGTAGATACTCAATGTGGGTCATGTGGTCTCATGGCGTGGTCATTGTGTAAATATATACATATATATTATTTTTCTAGCCTAAGGGCTCATGTGTATAAAAACATTATGTTCCTAAAGGAAAACGGGTTTTCTTATAAATCGAGCATGAATCCGATAAATGATTGTTAAACAAGCCTAAGGAGTACTAGTAAGAGCGGTGCTCGGCGGTTAGCCCCGGGTACCCGTCGCGGCCCCTAGCTGGGTCGTGACAAGAAGTCCTACTGAGCTGGACCACCTGTCTGTCTACCTGTACCTGCGGGCATGAACGCAACCCCCCGAGCAACGGGGAGCCAGTACGGGTAATGTACTAAGTATGTACGGAATGCGAACAACATATAAGCTGAAATGACTATCTGCATGCACTTGTATAAACTAGTATTTGCCTGTATCTGCATAAATCTGTGTAACTGACAGTGCCACTGTGGGTGCATAATATGCATGCTCATGCCTATCAATGAAGGTCATACATCTATATATGTGTGCGTATATAACGCTTGATATATGTGTGTATATAACGCCTGTCTCTTTTCTCATATTATATCGGCCTCTCTACGGCCATCATCATATACATTGATGCGGTACGTGCAACCCGATCCTTATATCATCATCATAGTGCACCAGCTGATCAGGTGGTAATGAGTATATAACGCTTATCCATTTTCCGATACCCCATATACATATAATACTTGTGTATATAACGCCTTCTGGTCACGGGTCAATATACATATATATGAATGAATGTAATGCATGAATGACTTTATAAATAGAACTGGACCTATGAACAGAAGGAACCATCATAAATGGGGTACATGAACATCAAAGTTGTATTGCATTACGCCCATCATTACGGCCCATAACATGAGTTATGGACCGTCCTTCTGAGCCGTCATATTGACAATCCTTCAGCATATTACTGGAATTTCCCTTCAGGTTACGGTCCATGTTACGGCCCGTAATATGAGTTACAGACCGTCCTTCTGAGCCGTAACGTTGATAATCCTTTAGCACTTCACTGGAAATTCCTCTCAGGTTACGGATCACGTTACGGTCCGTAACACGAGTTACAGACCGTCCTTTAGCTCCAAAGTTGTCTGTTTTTAGCAATTTTCTTCATTTTCGTTCCTTAGTCAACCAACCCTACAAAACATCAAAATAACATAAGAAATGATATGAAAACACTTAAAAACAAGTAAAACTTCTAGTAAAAAGACATCAAATATGCCGTAATTTCATGACACATCAACACCCCCAACTTAAGGCTTTGTTTGTCCTCAAGCAACTAAAACAAGACTCACTACTAACACACGACATCTAGCAAAACAAGAATGCCTACGGTGGTTTTGGCACCCACTTCTAGCACATATTTTTCAATCCAAAACAAAATATTGGGCTCTTATCAACATCCTAATTGTGACACAAGATGTATATTTTAGAACTATTGCCATTCATTATGCAGCCTCAATCAATGACATAATCATAATATGGGAACCTCTATGCATATGAACCTCAATTTCCGGAAAGTCAGTCAATTTCACAACCTACAATCCTTACGCCCTTACATAGACCAAAGAATGTCTCAACACACATATTTACAAGATAATTGGGACAAGAGACTAAAGAGAATAGAACGACACTCACACTCACAAAGAAATTTGTATACCATACTTGCACATACCGTAGGCTTGCCTTTATTTTCAATGCCTTCAACTTTGGACAGTTCGATTATGATCACATTAGGACTTTTGTGGATTGTAATGTAGGCTTAATGCTTTGAAAGACACAAGCCATGGAAAGTACGTAACAACGAAGAAAACGGGTGAATTACGATCTCGTAAGTCGTAATCGGGAAAAAGTACTTTGAAACACGAGAACATGGTCATTATTAGTGTAATAAGTGATAAATACCATGTATGGATAATTTCAGAATATTTCGAGATCGAGCAAATTGAAGAAAATAAGTTCGACGAAAATTTGAGAAACGCGAGACGGGTTTTAGTCAACTTTGGAGGCGCGTACCTCATAGTATATGTGGAGTTTTAAGGTATTTCAAAATCCTAAAATGAAGTTCGTTGAGTCTAGTTTGTAATGCAACAAACCGTTCATTGATAGGACATCAGAATAGGGAATTATAGACGTTACAAACTGAACTGTCGATGCAGAAACAGCATTCCCGCGGTACCGCCACAGTACTGCAACAGTACCGCTACAGTACTGCCACAGTACTGTAGCTACAGTGAACCGACTTCAGCATTCCTTTTTAAGGGACAACAATCTCATTTTTTTTCAGCACAAAAGTTCCCAATATTTCCAGAAAAATTCAGCAGCAAAAGATCATTTTTTTATCTTGTGGATAGAGAATTGAGAGAGATGTTCGGGCCACTGTTCACGGCGAACTGTTCACGGGCTACTATTCACGACGGGGTACGGTTCACGGGGTCACTATTCACGGTGCTACTATTAAGGTAAGGTTTAATATTTTCCTACATATTTTAGAAGATGATTAGTCTTTGTATGAATTGGTGGATGTGGAAGAAATTGCAAGAGTTGTGTATGTTGATATGGAAGTGGAGTTTGAGCCGTATGGGGCCAATTTAAACTAGCTATGGTAAATGAAGTTTAATTAGTAGTGTGGTTGTTATTATCATGGATTATATGCCGAAAAGATTAGAAAGTTAAAGTTGGAATTTTGTTGATGTGAATATGATGTTGTTTTCGTTGAATTGAAGGAATTGAAGATATGATTGTATCCATATGTTGTTGTTGATATTTCTGTGTCAACAGGAGGGCGATTGAAAATTTGGGATAGGCGAATGTATAGGGGAAGTGCTGCCGGATTTTCACTAGATATTTAGATAATAAAAAAACCCTAAATGGGGATATATAAACTAAAATATAGGTTCAATAAGAAATGGGTTATAGAATTGTGGACTAGAAAATATAGTTACTAACGATAACGTTACTTTTATATAAATAGGCTAAAAGGGCGACGAGGCGAAAAGGATCCACGACTAAGTCACTGACAGGTATGTAGAGCCTACCTTTCTTTCTTTTGGCATGACCTTTATGAAATGAACAAATAACGTATATGTATGATTCTAAGGAAAATTCTATTCTTAGCGCCACTAGGATGGCCGATGTCTTTGATTTCCATAAGTACTCCATATGGTTTGATATGTATATACATGACGTTCAAAATTTTTAGTGGGTATATTTCCGAATGTTGTTCGAAAGAAAATTGATATGACTAAAGTCTTTGATGAATATTTTGATACTTAAATATAATCTTAAGGTCCCTATTTGATTTTGTCCAAAACATTATTCAGAAGTTTCCTAATATGAATAATACTTGAATTTCGAAATATGGCTTATGAAATGTTTTTAGAAGGTTCCGTACTTCAAAAGCTCGTAACTTTCGTAGACTAACTCGGATTTACTTGAAACGTGCTTGTGGTTTACTAATGATTTCAAGAAAACTAGTTTTGTACTAAAGGAAACATAAAGTCGATTTTCAAAACCACTCCGAAGGGAGTGCGATATTTTATTATTTAGACTTTCCAAAAACCACTCCGAAGGGGGTGCGAGATTTTCAAGCCTAAGTCACTAGATGACTTCATGACATAGCTAAGTGTGCTATATGATATATGGCCTCAGCTCGTGCCTGAGTGAGCTATGGCCTCAGCTTACGCCTGGGTGCGCTATGGCCTCAGTTTATGTCTGAGTGTGCTATGTGACACGTGGCCTTAGTTTATGTTATGGATTTTCTTTAAAAGAGATTTCCATACATTTGCATATTTGCATTCATGCCCGAAGGGGCCATTGTTGATATAGAGCCGGAAGCGGGTGCCCGAATGGGCCACTATTGATGTTGAGCCGGAAGCAGCTGCCCGAAGGGGCCATTATTGATATAGAGCCGGAAGCGGCTGCCCGAAGGGGCCATTATTGATATAGAGCCGGAAGCGGCTGCCCGAAGGGGCCATCATTAATTTGCCGGAAGCGGCACGTGTGTTGCATTGCATTATTCACTTAAAGGAGTTAGATTACATTACTTATTTTGAAAATGTTAGTTAGATTGCAATTATTTACTTGAAGCCTGCTTGAGATTTGCGTACATAGTTACGTTTCTTCCAGCGAAGGCTGCATGTATTGGGTTGGTTATGATTTCTTCTTTCCTAAATTATTCGATGGTTATCATTTATTCCCGCTTTACATATTCAGTACATATTCCGTACTGACCCCTCTTTCTTCAGGGGCTGCGTTTCATGCCACGCAGGTACACCCAGGTGAGTAGAAGATTTTGCTAGAAGGTATTCCAGCGGGATTGGCGAGCTCCATCTCAGTTCGGAGTATTGCCGAGTCGAGTACCTTTGTTATGGTGTTTTGTATGTGTTAGAGACTTTGCAGACAGTGTCCTGTGGATAAGGCGTCGAGAAGTGCGAATCATTTATAGACGTTAAAAGAGTATGTCTTTTTAGATGATTTCAGTTGGTAAAAAGTACGTAATTGATTGAAAGTTTTTTTATAATTTGTATAAAGATAATGACCTCTATTTGGAAAAGTTTCATGTGTTTAAAAGTTTTTGAAATGACAGGTTTTCGTAAAGCGAATGTTTAAGGGTTCGCTCGACTCTGAAGGGAGTCGGGTGCCCATCATGCCCTATCAAGATGAGGGTGTGACAAAGTGGTATCAGAGCAGGTCGTCCTAGGGGTTGTCTGCAAAGTCGTGTCTAGTAGAGTCTTGTTTATCGGTGTGTTGTTCACGGCGAACTGTTCACGACGGCAAACTGTTCACGGGATACTATTCACGACGGGGTACTGTTCACGGCGTCACTATTCACGGCGCTACTATTAAGGTAAGGTTTAATATTTTCCTACATATTTTAGAAGATGATTAGTCTTTGTATGAATTGGTGGATGTGGAAGAAATTGCAAGAGTTGTGTATGTTGATATGGAAGTGGAGTTTGAGCCGTATGGGGCCAATTTAAACTAGCTATGGTAAATGAAGTTTAATTAGTAGTGTGGTTGTTATTATCATGGATTATATGGCGAAAGATTAGAAAGTTAAAGTTGGAATTTTGTTGATGTGAATATGATGTTGTTTTCATTGAATTGAAGGAATTGAAGATATGATTGTATCCATATGTTGTTGTTGGTATTTCTGTGTCAACAGGAGGGCGATAAGTGCTGCCGGATTTTCGCTAGATTTTTAGATAATAAAAAAACCCTAAATGGGGATATATAAACTAAAATATAGGTTCAATAAGAAACGGGTTATAGAATTGTGGACTAGAAAATATAGTTACTAACGATAACGTTACTTTTATATAAATAGGCTAAAATGGCAACGAGGCGAAAAGGATCCACGACTAAGTCACTGACAGGTATGTAGAGCCTATCTTTCTTTCTTTTGGCATGACCTTTATGAAATGAACAAATAACGTATATGTATGATTCTAAGGAAAATTCTATTCTTAGCGCCACTAGGATGGCCGATGTCTTTGATTTCCATAAGTACTCCATATGGTTTGATATGTATATACATGACGTTCAAATATTTTAGTGGGTATATTTCCGAATGTTGTTCGAAAGAAAATCGATATGACTAAAGTCTTTGATGAATATTTTGATACTTAAATATAATCTTAAGGTCCCTATTTGATTTTGTCCAAAACATTATTCAGAAGTTTCCTAATATGAATAATACTTGAATTTCGAAATATGGCTTATGAAATGTTTTTAGAAGGTTCCGTACTTCAAAAGCTCGTAACTTTCGTAGACTAACTCGGATTTACTTGAAACGTGCTTGTGGTTTACTAATGATTTCAAGAAAACTAGTTTTGTACTAAAGGAAACATAAAGTCAATTTTCGAAACCACTCCGAAGGGAGTGCGATATTTTATTATTTAGACTTTCCAAAAACCACTCCGAAGGGGGTGCGAGATTTTCAAGCCTAAGTCACTAGATGACTTCATGACGTAGCTAAGTGTGCTATATGATATATGGCCTCAGCTCGTGCATGAGTGAGCTATGGCCTCAGCTTACGCCTGGGTGCGCTATGGCCTCAGTTTATGTCTGAGTGTGCTATGTGACACGTGGCCTTAGTTTATGTTATGGATTTTCTTTAAAAGAGATTTCCATACATTTGCATATTTGCATTCATGCCCGAAGGGGCCATTATTGATATAGAGCCGGAAGCGGCTGCCCGAATGGGCCACTATTGATGTTGAGCCGGAAGCAGCTGCCCGAAGGGGCCATTATTGATATACAGCCGGAAGCGGCTGCCCGAAGGGGCCATTATTGATATAGAGCCGGAAGCGGCTACCCGAAGGGGCCATCATTAATTTGCCGGAAGCGGCACGTGTGTTGCATTGCATTATTCACTTAAAGGAGGTGTGTTAGATTACATTACTTATTTTGAAAATGTTAGTTAGATTGCAATTATTTACTTGAAGCCTGCTTGAGATTTGCGTACATAGTTACGTTTCTTCCAGCGAAGGCTGCAGGTATTGGGTTGGTTATGATTTCTTCTTTCCTAAATTATTCGATGGTTATCATTTATTCCCGCTTTACATATTCAGTACATATTCCGTACTGACCCCTCTTTCTTCGGGGGCTGCGTTTCATGCCACGCAGGTACACCCAGGTGAGTAGAAGATTTTGCTAGAAGGTATTCCAGCGGGATTGGCGAGCTCCATCTCAGTTCGGAGTATTGCCGAGTCGAGTACCTTTGTTATGGTGTTTTATATGTGTTAGAGACTTTGCAGACAGTGTCCTGTGGATAAGGCGTCTAGAAGTGCGAATCATTTATAGACGTTAAAAGAGTATGTATTTTTAGATGATTTCAGTTGGTAAAAAGTACGTAATTGATTGAAAGTTTTTTATAATTTGTATAAAGATAATGACCTCTATTTGGAAAAGTTTCATGTGTTTAAAAGTTTTTGAAATGACAGGTTTTCGTAAAGCGAATGTTTAAGGGTTCGCTCGACTCTGAAGGGAGTCGGGTGCCCATCATGCCCTATCAAGATGAGGGTGTGACATGATCTTGGAAGGAGAGCGCTTAGTCGTTAAGGAGAAATAAAGGTATGTAAGGCTAGTCCCCCTTCTTTCAAAGGCGTGACTTCTACATTATTATTTCTTTTCTATATTCCCATGATCTTTGTACATCCCAAAAGATGAAAGCTAAAGATTCTTAAAAGATTTTATGAAATAGAGATGAGATATGTTCTATGATAATGATGATAATGATGCTCTCATGAGTATGATAGGTCTATCACTATGATTTCATTGATGTTACTTCTTATTGTTGTCTCACCTCATGATAGTAGTTCTTCCAAGGTGAGGCATAGAGATGATTATTATTACATTATGTAATGGGAGGTTCCCGACCTTACGTCACTCCGATAGAGTTATAGCTTTTACTTGAGCTCTCATACATGCTTCATATTATATATATGTAAGATTACACCATGCTTATTTGGTCGGGCAGTCACCACTACGATGGGCGTAGTGGGCAGCTATGATGACGATTACACCGTGCCTATATGGCCCGGCAGACACCACTAGTGGGCGGCTTGAGATGTTTACCCCGGGAGGCCTGGACGCGGGCTAATGATGATCACACCGCACCTATATGGTCGGGCAGTTTATATATATGTATGCATGATATGATGTGTGTTGTTAGCATGCATGATTTTGCCTTAGGAGGCATTCAGTTACAAGTTATCTATTCATCTCCTGTTCTCTTACTTCTTTGTTATGTTTATAGACATGCTTTACATACTCAGTACATTGTTCGTACTGACGTCTTTTTATTTTATTTACGTTGTGTTCATGCCCACAGGTAAACAAGGATACGGTGCAGACGCTTAGAAGCTTACTCAGCAGATTTACAGGAGCGCCCCACTACTCCGAAGGTACAGCCTATTCATATATTCTTTTGTGTACATATTAGGGCATGGCGGGGTCCTGTCCCATCCCTATGATTTCAGTACTCTAGTTAGAGGCTCGTAGATACTTAGGTGTGGGTTGTAGATGCTGTGGGACCTCTTCATTTGTATATCCTGTACATCATTTTTGTAGCCTTATGGGCCTATGTTTACATATATGTTTTCGGGAGGTACGTAGTGATTATTCATGGTAAGTCTTGTGAGAATGATATATGCCTAGGTTGAGTATGATGGATAGCGTGATGAGTGGTTCTCGGAAGTCAGCTCCGGGGACCCGTCATGTCCCATTAGTTGGGTCGTGACAGAAGTGGTATCAAAGCAGTTACGTCCTAGGGTGTGTCTACGAGCCGTGTCCAATAGAGTCTTGTTTATGGGTGTGAAGCGCGCCACACTTATAAACAAGAGGCTGCGGGGCATTTAGGAATAATGACTGTCTTTCTTCTTCATATATCGTGCGGTAGAAAAATGTTATAAGATTTCTATTGTCACGACCCACCAGAGGGCCATGACAGGTACCCAGTATTGACTACCGAGCACCCCTTATCATACTATCTATCGTTCAACCTATACTGTCACGACTCAACCAGATAGACATTTATCATACTTGCGTTTAGCATATTAGGGGCTTTTATAGTGCAAGACAAAACGCTGTATAAACTGTCACATATGATATCACATATAAGCCGGTCAGGCTATCGTAATGCATGAAATTGCCAAAACGTAATCCATACTGACATACCTGAACCATGACCACCCATGACCCACATACACGTCTACAGGCCTCTAAGAGTAACAACAATGTCATATGGCGGGACAGGGCCCCACTGTACCCTAATCAGACATATATATATATATATATACAACAGAAGGATCTGTACCAAAAGTATAGGCTCCAGAACAAGGGAGCACTTCAAAGTAGCAGAATGGATGTCCTAGGCTGACGGGTCACCGCAACGAGCGTCTGTACCTGCGGGCATGAAACGCAGCACCCGAAGAAAGGGGGTCAGTACGGAATATGCACTGAGCATGTAAGGCATGAAATACAGTAAAAAGGATCATAACTGTTACATCCGGCATTGTTGCATATTCGGAAAAAAAATTCGAGATAACTTGACTTGTAATGAATGAGGCTATATTTAGACCTTACTTAGTATGAACGTGCCGGCTATGATAATATTGGTGCGGAAATACCGAGGAAGGCTAGGGACAAAATTGGAATTTCGAAAATTTGTTTTGGGAATTACAAAACAAGATTTGTAGCCAATTGGGCTCAAAAAAAAAATATAAGAAAATGAGGCCCAAAAGAGAGAGGGGTGGCCGGCTATGCAATGGCCCAAGCCCATGGATTTTAATTAATTTTCCATGTGCCAAATATGATAAACAGGGCTATATATTTCATCTCTATCCTTAGAATTTTCAAGAACCTTGAAGAGAAAGAAAGACCACTCCAATTTCGGCCATGGAGAGAAAAAATTGGAGCCTCCAAATTTGATCCAAAAAAATTATTTTCTTCTAGTATTCCACTAATTTGAAGGCCCTCTTCAACATGGTATGATTGATGGAAGGAGAGAACTACTCTTTGGAACAAAATTCTAACCCTAGTTAAGTGAAGAAGTTGTGAAGAAAGGTAAGATTTCATTCCCTTTTATATGTTGTGAAGGTTTTGTTTATGTTATGGTGTATAGAAATGGATAGAATTCATGAAAATATGGAAGTTTGCATGGTAGGTATGTATGTGTGCATGAGCCGTGTAGGTGCAAAGTTGTATTGATAATATGAGTTGAATTTTATGTTGTAATATAGTTGAGGCTATGGTGAAATCTATATTGGAAGTGAAAGTTGAAGGAATTTGGTTGAAATAAGTTGTATGTCGTTATGGGGAATTTATGTGATTTTTATATGATTTTTGTATAATTGTGAAAATAAGAATTTAAATGTGGACTTTGGTAGTTGTTGATGAAATTGGAAGATGGAGACATACTATGAATATGAATGTTAAAGATTAGAAGTTTTGGAAGCATTATGGCTTTGGCGGAAAGTTTGTACATTTTGTATATTTTGTGAATATTTTGTAGAAATGGTATGAAATGTTTCCAAATTGTATTGCAATGATTTTGATTAGTCAAGAATATGAAAACATTGAGTTTGGTTTGGAAATGGGAAGTCGGAATGGAAGTTACTACATTATGTTGGAAAAAAAAAAAGGGGACTAGTTGTGTTATGTTGTGTTTTATAGTGGTTGTTGTTACTGTTGATGTTGTGTTGGGTTGTTGTTGATTGTTTTGAGCCGAGTTAAATTCTCGTGGCGTTGTATTTACAGGGGAGGTGCTGCCGAAATTTCGGTAGACAAGTACTAATTAAATATTGAATGCCAAACCCCTATAGTCAACATTTGGCAAAGATGACCAATTGCAGATTTTTGACGAAACGGGAATTGAATTTGGCGAGCGTACAAGGCAAGAAAGGTATGTAAAGCTGTACCCCTCCTTCTTTTGGCATGTCCTAGGTAGGTTAGGTTTGGATTTGAAGCCTCGGGGGTTACTCTACTCGTAGAAATCCGAGTTGGATTTTAGGTACTATTCATTCAATGGCATTGAAGCATAATTGCTACACTTTGTTGGAAACTATTCAAACATCTATAAATTGCGCAAATGTGAGAGAATCGCTTTGAAACTTTTGTGGATGACCTGTTAAGACCAAACAATTATAGTCTGACGTATGTCACCTCGACTTGACCCAAGGTGGGCCCACCACCCCGAGACCTATTTGTATTGTTTTATTTGCCCTACTTCCGTATGATAATTAAGAGAAACCTTGGCTATTGCTCCGAGTTTGCTATAAGTATTTAGTAACTCAGTTATAAGTATTCTGACTCGACTATTTTGATATAAACATCCCGATACGAACGATCCGATTCGAATATTTTGATATAAGCATTCTGATGTAAATATTCAGATATAAGTATTTTGATATAAGTACCCGATATATATATAAATAATTCGATATGAATATTCTGATATAAGTATTCTGAGTTAGGTATACTGATACGAGTGTCTGGTATAAGTGTTCTGATACGGGTATTCCGATATAAGTATTCCGATATAAGTATTCGGCTATGAATATCTGGATATGAGTTTTCTGGTCCGAGTATTCTGATATGAGTATTCTCTGTAAGCCTTAACGTTCATTATGTACGATCTCGGATCGCTTAAAAGTCCGAAGAGGTTTTTGTATTCCAAATGCTCATAACTTCCTGATACTAACTAGGAAGAGCCCGAAACTCGTTTCTGAGTCTTCGAATGTCGGCAAGTGTGCCTATTCATTGAGTCTGGATTTATGTGCATATGGTTTCTCATGACTCTGCTCGTGCATGACTTAATGTCTCTTTCACTGCGTCCCGGGCCAGGTTCTGTTATCGTGCCCTTCTTCTGCTTCATGCATGACTTAATGCCTCTTTCACTGCGTCCCGGGCCAGGTTCTGTTACCGTGCGTTTCCTCTGCATTGTTCACCGCGCCCCTCGGTGGGAGAGCCGGGTTCTGTTATCTGTATATGATGATATGGGGATGGCGGCCAGGATGGCATATGATTATGTTCACCGCGTCTCTTCCCAGAGGGCCGGGCTCTGTTACCGCGTCCCTTATCACAGGGCCGGGATCTGTTACCTGCTATCTGCATATGTATACTTTGACATATGATTTTGACATATGATGATTCTGTTACCGCGTCCCTTATCACAGGGCCGGGATCTGTCATCTGTGAAAAAAATTACATGTTTTTGATATGTATAATTTTGTCCGGAAAATAAGCATTCTGGTATTATGTACGCTCTGTATTCCGTCCGATACATGACATCATCTGAGCATTCTGTACGTTCTGCATTCCGTCCGATATATGACATTGTCTGAGCATTCTGTACGTTCTGTATTTCGTCCGATACAGGACATCATCTGAGCATTCTGTACGTTTTGTATTCCGTCCGATATATGACATCGTCTGAGTATTCTGTACGTTCTGGACCTCGTCTGGCGTGTGACATCACCTTTGTACGTTCCGTACTCCGTTCTGTATTCTGTATCTTCGGCACCTCTTCGGACATGCGATCTGTAATTGTAGAATAAGTATATTGGTACTTTGGTTAATACCCTTACTTTCTGTATATGCTTATGACTCTGCATGCATGACTCTGTCTGTTGCATTTCTGAAAGTCTAATTCGGATATGAATTCGGTCTGTCATACTCTATATCTCTGATTCAAATTTCGACTCTGTCTGTCATACCCTGTACTCACTATATATATTTATATTTTATTTTTCTGATTCAGATTCGGGTTTGATTCTGTCCGCTATATCTCTATACTTATGGTTCAGTTTATGATTATATTTGTTACATTTCCGCTTTACATACTCAGTACATATTCCGTACTGACCCCCTTTCTTCGGGGGCTGCGTTTCATGCCGCGCAGGTACTCCCAGCTGAGTTGAAGACAGTATAGAAGATATTCCAGTGCAGATGGCAAGCTCCTTTTGTTTTCGGAGTGCCGCCGAGTTAGAGTTTGTATGTTATGCTTCTGGACTTATGTTAGAGACTTTGCAGACAGCGTCGTGGGTATTGTTTGTCAGTCTGTCAGCGGCTCCGTCAGCCGATATGCCAGTCTGTGTTATGTATTGAATTTTGTATGACTGTAGATTTGTTCTGCTCGGAAGCTACGAGAAAGAAAAAAAAAATTTACTACGTACTTTATCTTGTTTGATTTAAAAAGTTTGACGTGACTTTTATGTGCAGCAAGACTCTGAGGGTTCGCTCGACCCTAAGTAAGGGTCAGGTGCCCATCACACCCTAGCGGAATTAGGGTGTGACAATAACTAAAACGGA
The DNA here is from genome assembly GCF_019175385.1 of Lycium barbarum. Lineage (NCBI taxonomy): Eukaryota > Viridiplantae > Streptophyta > Magnoliopsida > Solanales > Solanaceae > Lycium > Lycium barbarum. The sequence continues at coordinate 38,434,143 of NC_083342.1, read as the reverse complement.
GAATTACCAGAAACAGGTATGACAGTTAAAAACATCAATACACTTGTCTTTTGAAATGAAAATCATGCATGTCAACATCATATATCATATATACATATAACGTGTCCCGGCCCTCTAGTGAGGGACTCGGTGAATAGAGTCATCATATGCCATCCTGGCCGCCACCCCCGTATCATCATATCATCATGTCATCATATCATATATATATATATATATATATATATATATATATATATATATATATATAACGTGCCCCGACCTTCTAGTGAGGGACGCGGTGAACAATGCAGTGGAGTACGCACGAGAACGTGTCCTGGCCCGGGACTCAGTGAAGGACATATTGAGGCATGCACGAGCAGAGTAGTGAGAAACTATATGCAAATAAATCATTTTTTAAGACTCGATAGGTAAGTACACTAATCAACACTTGAAGGATCATAAACACGTTTCGAGTCAATCCGAGTTAGCATAAGAAAGTTATGGACGTTACCCCTTGTAGAACCCTTTTTGGAATAGGGACTCTCTATGCTTTGCTTGTTATTCAATCATACAATAAGCGTGACTGTACTAAGTAGGCTAGTGTCAAGAAGTGAATAAGAATCGTAAACAAGCTCGGAACTAAAGAATAGAGTTACCCCAAGATGCGTGTCATACCTTACTTAGCTCTAGGACATGCCAAAAGAAAGAAAGGGTAAGCCTTACATACCTTGCCCGCTTCCTAAGCTAATCCGAACTTAAGTCTCGGCTTTCCCAAGATCTACAACAACGTCAAAAGATATCAAACATTAGCTATAGGTATTTAGGAATCTGGTTCTAAACTAGCAATCCACCTACAGAAATTTGGGCAGCATTTCCCCTATAAATTCAACCATCCCCGAGAATTCAACTCGGCCAAATCGTCAACAACAATACCAACAACCATATTGACCACTTCAACAATTAGTTCGAATTGCATTCTAACGTTAGTAAACCTTTCTACATGATTCGACGACATTTCATTTACATTCAAATCAACCACAACAAAACAATCCGCAATCTTCCAAGCTCAATAAAAACAACAACAACACATTCCTTGCTCCCAGTTCATGAACTACACCAACAATTTACACGTTACCAACTTCATTCTCATGATTACAAGAAACCATATTAGAATCACATTAATTCCTACAACAACCCACAAAAAATTAGGGTGTGACAATAACTAAAACGGAGAATTACCAGAAACAGGTATGACAGTTAAAAACATCAATACACTTGTCTTTTGAAATGAAAATCATGCATGTCAACATCATATATCATATATACATATAACGTGTCCCGGCCCTCTAGTGAGGGACTCGGTGAATAGAGTCATCATATGCCATCCTGGCCGCCACCCCCGTATCATCATATCATCATGTCATCATATCATCATATATATATATATATATATATATATATATAACGTGCCCCGACCTTCTAGTGAGGGACGCGGTGAACAATGCAGTGGAGTACGCACGAGAACGTGTCCTGGCCCGGGACTCAGTGAAGGACATATTGAGGCATGCACGAGCAGAGTAGTGAGAAACTATATGCAAATAAATCATTTTTTAAGACTCGATAGGTAAGTACACTAATCAACACTTGAAGGATCATAAACACGTTTCGAGTCAATCCGAGTTAGCATAAGAAAGTTATGGACGTTACCCCTTGTAGAACCCTTTTTGGAATAGGGACTCTCTATGCTTTGCTTGTTATTCAATCATACAATAAGCGTGACTGTACTAAGTAGGCTAGTGTCAAGAAGTGAATAAGAATCGTAAACAAGCTCGGAACTAAAGAATAGAGTTACCCCAAGATGCGTGTCATACCTTACTTAGCTCTAGGACATGCCAAAAGAAAGAAAGGGTAAGCCTTACATACCTTGCCCGCTTCCTAAGCTAATCCGAACTTAAGTCTCGGCTTTCCCAAGATCTACAACAACGTCAAAAGATATCAAACATTAGCTATAGGTATTTAGGAATCTGGTTCTAAACTAGCAATCCACCTACAGAAATTTGGGCAGCATTTCCCCTATAAATTCAACCATCCCCGAGAATTCAACTCGGCCAAATCGTCAACAACAATACCAACAACCATATTGACCACTTCAACAATTAGTTCGAATTGCATTCTAACGTTAGTAAACCTTTCTACATGATTCGACGACATTTCATTTACATTCAAATCAACCACAACAAAACAATCCGCAATCTTCCAAGCTCAATAAAAACAACAACAACACATTCCTTGCTCCCAAGTTCATGAACTACACCAACAATTTACACGTTACCAACTTCATTCTCATGATTACAAGAAACCATATTAGAATCACATTAATTCCTACAACAACCCACAAAAAATTACAACGCCAACTTGAACCATTAAACCTTCATTGCATCATAGAATCCACAACAACAACAACTAAAATGCTAAGTAAAATTAATTCATCCCTTCCACACAACACAAACACCTACACGGCTACAACTCAACACACATAGTTTCATGAATTTCATCCATCTCTACACACTACAACATGCACAAATCATCCATGACACACGAAAGAGAAGATTAAACCTTACCTTTTTCCACTTATCTTCTTACTTGGCTAGAGTTGTAAATTGCACAAATGAATGGTTTGATTGCTCCAACAACTACTCCACGTTTGTAAGGACCTTCCAATTGGTTGAATTACTAGAAGAAAATATTTTTTTTGATCAATTTTTCATGGGACCAATTTCAGCTAGCTTTAGCCGAATGGTTCCCCCTTTTTTTTTTCCATGTTTCTTCAAGTTTTTAGAGTTGGAAAATATGAATAATGAGTGTTGCTTGGTCATCACCCATCTATATATATATAATTACATGGCCCATACAAAGTGAACACATGCCCCACCTCATGGCTTGAAGCAATTGGCCAAGACATTGGTGGGAGCCCACACCAAGCCACACGGCCACTTGTGGCTTTTTGTGGTTCATGAAGAATTAATTTCATAATTCCAAATTTGCCCTTAATATTCCATACCAATAATATTCCTAAGTAACTTGTGTGTTAAACCAAATCGAAAGTATCGCCTTGCCCTTAACTTATCGCGATTTTCTTGAAATATCTGAATGTACAAAATACGGGATATAACATCCTCCCCCCATTTAAAACATTCGTCCTCGAATGTTAAACTAGTCTTATGGGGTCTTATAAACACTTCGGGGGAATCTCTTTTATAGCTATCGCATACAGTTGATTCATCCATCAACATAACCAATTTAGGAGTTTAGATTACTTGTAGGTATAGGAAACAAGTGAGGATACTTCTTCTTCATCTGTTCTTCGGCTTCCCAGGTCATGTCCTAGCTGTTATTATTTCGCCACAGTACCTTAATGGAAGCCACGTCTTTCGTACGTAACCTTCTCACCTGACGATCCAGTATGGCTATAGGTTGTTCCTCGTAGGATAGCTCCTCTGTCACCTGGATATCATCTAGGGGAAACACTCTGGAAGGGTCCCCGATGTATTTACGAAGCATAGACACGTGGAAGACTGGATGCACCGCGTTTAAATCAGATGGTAACTCTAATGCATAGGCGACCTTGCCAACCCTACGAACAATTCAATAAGGTCCGATATACCTCGGGCTGAGCTATCCCTTCCTGCCGAATCTCATTATACCTTTCATTGGTGACACTTTCAGAAATACCTAATCGCCAACCTGGAACTCTAAGTGTCGGCGTCGATTATCGGCATATGATTTCTGTCGACTCTGAGCTGCTAGTAATCGTTCCTGAATGAGTTTCACTTTATCAACTGCCTGTTGAACCATGTCCGAGCCAATTAACTTGGTTTCGCCAACGTCGAGCAAACCAATCGGTGACCTGCACTTCCTACCATACAGAGCCTCATATGGTGCCATCTGGATGCTGGAATGATAGCTATTATTATAAGCAAACTCAATAAGTGGAAAATGATCATCCCAGCTACCCTTGAAGTCAATAACACAGGCCCGTAGCATATCTTCTAACGTCTGAATAGTACGCTCGGCCTGTCCGTCAGACTGCGGGTGGAATGCGGTACTAAGACTTACCTGGGTCCCCAATCCTTCTTGAAATGATCTCCCGAAGTTAGCTGTAAACTAAGCACCTCTGTCGAATATAATAGATGTAGGGACTCCGTGAAGTCTTACTATCTCCTTAATATATAACCAGGCATAATCCTCAGCCGAATAGGTGGTCCTGACTGGGAGAAAATGGGCGGATTTCGTCAGTATATCAACAATAACCCATATAGAGTCATACTTCCGTGGAGTGCGCGGTAAACCTGTAATGAAATCCATATTGATTACTGCCCACTTCCGAGTCGAAATCTCCATCTCCTGTAACAACCCACCAGGTTTCTGATGCTCGATCTTAACCTGCTGATAATTTGGGCACTGAGCAACAAACTCTGCCATGTCCCTTTTCATACCATCCCACCAATACAAGCATCTGAGGTCATGATACATCTTTGTTTATCCCGGGTGGACAGAATAACGGGCATAATGTGCTTCTCCCATAACTTGTCGCCGCAGCCCCGCGACTTCAAGTACACATATTCTGCCTTTATGAAGTAGCACCCCATTAGGTGTAATCTCGAATGGAGTCTTCTCCTTTTCAAGGGCTGTGTCTCTATGCTTTGCCAGAACAGGATCCTCATACTGACGTCGCTTTATTTCTTCCATAATAGAGGATTCAGCAACTTCTCAGACAGAAACCCCAGTGTCTCCAAAATCAGCTAAACGGACTCCAAGACTAGCTAGCTGGTAAATCTCACGAACCATGTCATTCTTTCTGGGCTGCACGTCCATCAGGCTGCCCATAGACTTATGACTGAGAGCATCTGCTACTACGTTGGCTTTTCTAGGGTGGTATAGAATATCAACATCGTAGTCCTTCAGCAACTCTAGCCACCTTCTCTGCCGCAAATTCAGCTCATTCTGCTTAAAGATATACTGAATGCTCTTGTGATCCGTATAAATATCGACATGGACACCATACAGATAATGTCTCCATATTTTTAAAGCATGAATTACTGCTGCTAGCTCCAGACCATGAGTAGGATAATTTCTTTCATGCTCTTTGAGCTACCAGGAGGCGTTGGCTATAACCCTGCCATGCTGCATTAATACACAACCTATCCCAACACCGGAAGCATCGCAATAAATGGCATAACCGTCTGGTCCCTCAGGGAGAGTCAGAACTGGAGCTGTAGTCAACTTTTCTTTTAGCAACTAGAAGCTTCGTTCACAAGCATCAGTCCAGTGGAACTTGGCTGCCTTCTGAGTCAGCTTCGTTAATGGCACTGCAATCGAAGCAAACTTCTCCACAAATCTCCTGTAATATCCTGCCAACCCCAGAAAACTACTGTTATATCCCGCATTTTTGCATATTTGGAAAATTTGAAATAATTGTGACTAGTAAGAGATAAGGCAATATTTTGATTCTATTTAATATATATGTTGTTGTTCATGAAAAATATTGATGCGGAAATATGGAGGAAGGCTAAGGGCAAAATTGGAATTTTTGGAAATTAGTTTCATGAATTACAAAATACCAACCAAAAGTAATTGGGCTAGGAAAAAATCAAAAAAAAAAAAAAAAGAGCCCAATAGGGTGGCCGGCCATGAAGCAAAAAAAAAAGGGGGCCCAAGCCCATGTGATAATTTAATCCATATAATAAAAGGAAAAAGGGGCCACAATTATTCATTACACTAGAACATTCAAGAAAACAAAAAAAAAAGTGAGAGCAAGAACAAGAGGGGTTCGGCCAAGAGAGGAGAAGAGAAAAAAAAATTAAGCCATCAATCTTTGATCCAAAAATTATAATTTTCTAATATTCTTACTAAGTTCAAGACGCTGTTCAACGTGATATAATTATTTAAGCAAGAAAACCAATTTGGTGGCAAGTGGAAAATTGAAGAAAAGGTAAGAATTTCTATTCTTTTAAATGTTATGGGAGATTGATATATGTTATAGTGAGTAGAATTGAATGAAAATCATGGAAGTGTTGTGTGTTGTGTGTGGGCCGTGTGGGTGTGTTGTGTGTGTGGCCGTGTGGTTTATATTGGTAGAGGAAGATGAATTAAATTTATGTAGTATGTTAGTTGTGTTGTTGTAAACTCTATGATGCCAAGGAAGGACAAATGGTTCAAGTTGGCAAGGAAATTGGTTGTAGGTTGTTGTAGGAACTTATGTGATTTTAATATGGTTTTTATGTAATTGTGGAAATGGAGTTGCCAAAGTGTGAATTGTTGTTGTTGTTTTTGAATTTGAAGGAAGAAATTGTATTGTTGTGGCTTTTGTTGTATTGTAGAGATTTCGGGTGGAGTATGGTGTTGGAGGAATTGTTTGAATATTTTGTAGATTGTTTGAAATGATTTTGAATTGTATTTGAATGATTTTGGATTAGTAATGAAGATGTGAGCGTTAATATTGGCTTGAATGTACATAGTCAAATTGAATATGATAAGCTACGTAGAGAAGAAAGTTACTAATGTTAGAATGCGTTTAAATTGATTCTTGATGATTATTAGTATGGTTGTTGGTGTTGTTGGTATGGTTGTTGATAAATTTGTCCGAGTTAAATTCTCGGGGATGTTGAATTTACAGAGGAGATGCTGCCGAAATTTCTGTAGACAAGTACTAGTTAGAATTGAATTTCTAAGTACATTAGCTAATGTTTGGTAATTGATAACGTTATTGTAGATATTGGAGAGCCCGAGATTTGAGTCGAGAGTTGTTTAGCGAGCGATCGAGGTATGTAAAGCCTACCTTTCCTTCTTTTGGCATGACCTTATGAAATGAACAAATAACGTATATGTATGCTTCTAAAGAAAATCCTATTCTTAGAGCCACTAGGATGGCTAACATCTTTGACTTCCATAAGCTATTCCATATGGCTTGATACATATTTTATGATGTTCGAAGATTCTAGTTGTTATGTTTCCGAATGTTGTTCGAAATAAAAATCGAGATGACTAAAGTCTTTGATGAATACTTTGATACGTAAATATGGTCTTAAAGTCTCCATTTGATTTGATCCATAATGTTATTCGAAAGTTTCCTGATATGAATAATACTTGAATTTCCAAATATGGCTTATGAAATGTTTTTAGAAGGTTCCGTACTTCAAAAGCTCGCAACTTTCTTATACTAATTCCGATTGACCCGATACTTGTTTCTGAGCTTTTTGATATCGATATATATATTTATTCATCGAGTCTTGGACTTTATTTACTTATATGCATATGGTTTCCTCACTACTCCACTCGTGCATACTACTATTACATCGTTCGCTGGGTCCCGGCCGGTTTTGTGGTCGTGCGCACTATGTTATATTCGGCAGTATGATGTGTTACGGTTCCCGAGTTCCTCGCCATAGGGCCGGGTACCGCTTATATACGGCGTTATTATGTGATATGGCATATGATGTGTTCTGATGTTGTGATATGTCATGATGATACGATATGTTCGGGGATTGTACGGAGATTTTAAACCTTCTGGAGTATGATGTGTTGTGGTGCCAGCGTCGGAGTGGCGACCACGTTCCTGAGCCCTATGCATGATTTTTATTTGCATTATTTATATTTTCAGCACAGGTTTTGATATACTAATTCTGTATCCATTTTTCGTACTTCTCACTTCAGTTATACTTCGAATTACTGTATTTCATGCTTTACATACTCAGTACATATTTCGTACTGACCCCCTTTCTTCGGGGGCTGCGTTTCATGCCCGTAGGTACAGACGTTCGTTCAGGTGACCCGCCAGTGTAGGACACTTATTCTGCTATTTGAAGTACTCCTTTGATCCGGAGCTCATATTTTTGGTACATATCTTTTGTCATTCAGTTTTCTGTATATATGACTATTTGGGGGTACGACGGGGCCCTGTCCCGTCATATGTTACTGTTATGGTTTGTAGAGGCCTGTAGACATATATGTGGGTCATGGGTCATGTTTTTTTTATTTTGTCCGTGACTTATGCCTTAAGCGGTACTGTTTGCTATTATGGCCAAAACGGCCCATATGTTTGTATATATTTGTATATTCGGGCGATGTGTATTCCGCCAGCCTGTCGGCTTTTGTATGATATTTCTGTCACAGGTGACCGCTTAAGATGACGTCCGTTCTCAGTAATTATGCAAATTAACGTATGCTAAATTTGAATAAGTCTTTGATATGTCGATTTGGTAAGCGAATGGGTTTGGGTGTTCAATTAGGAAACCAGTCGCGGCCCACGGGGTTGGGTCGTGACAACTACGTACCTCAATAGGGGTCGTCGATCTCGGCCAAGCCTTCACAGCCTCAATTTTCTGTGTATCCACCCGGAGGCCATCAGCTCCAATGATATGCCCCAAAAATGCCACTGAAGTCAACAAGAATTCACATTTAGAGAATTTAGCATACAATTTCTGGTGCCGGAGTACCCCAAGTACCACCTTCAGATGATCTGCATGCTCCTCTTCTGATCGTGAATAGACTAGGATATCATCAATAAATACAATTACGAACATATCTAGGAACGACTTGAATACTCGGTTCATCAGATCCATAAATATTGCTGGGGCGTTGGTCAACCCAAAAGACATCACCCTAAACTCGTAGTGCCCGTATCGGGTCCTGAATGCGGTCTTTGGAATATCTGCCTCTCTTATCCGCACCTGATGGTAGCCTGACCGCAGGTCTATCTTCGAGAAACACTTAGCGCCCTACAATTGGTCAAATAAATCGTCTATCCTGGGGAGGGGATATTTATTCTTTATAGTCACCTTGTTCAGCTGCCTATAATCAATACACATCCGTAGCGATCCATCTTTCTTCCTCACGAACAATACCGGTGCTCCCCAAGGTGATGTACTGGGCCTGATGAAGCCCTTTTCTAACAAATCCTTCAACTGCTCCTTCAATTCTTTCAGTTCTGCAGGTGCCATTCTGTAGGGATGAATAGATATAGGCTGAGTATCTGGCAGCACATCTATCGTGAACTCTATCTCCCGCTCAGGAGGAAGACCTGGAAGCTCGTCTGGGAATACATCTGGAAATTCATTGACTACTGGGACCGACTGAAGAGTGGGTGCCTCTGCTTTCGTGTCATGCACAAGAACCAAATGATAAATATACCCCTTCTTAATCATCTTTCTAGCCTTGAGGTATGAAATAAACTTACCCCTCGGCGATACTTTACTTCCTGTCCACTCTAAAATGGGTTCTCCTAGAAATTGGAAGCGAACTACTTTCTTCTGACAATCGACATTGGCATAACAAGAAGCTAGCCAGTCCATACCCATAATAACATCAAATTCAGTCATATCTAGCTCTATCAGATCCGCTTTGGTGCAACGGCCACATATATCTACGGAACAATTTCTATATACTCGCCTTGCTATAACGGAATCTCCTACCGGTGTAGCTACCTCGAACGGTTCTATCGGTTCGGGTTCTATTCCAACTCTACTAGCAACCATGGGGGAAATATATGATAAAGTAGAGCCTGGATCTATCAATACATATACATCTCGGGAGAAGATCAATAATATACCTGTAACAATATTTAGTGACGCCTCCTGGTCCTGTCGACTGGCCAAAGCATATATGCGGTTCGAAGGACTGCTAGAACTGGGAGCTCCGCCACGACCTCTACCGCGGCCTACTGGTGTCGGCATACCCTGCTCCGTAGGGCGCATAGCTACAGAGGAGGAAGATGAACCAGCAACTGACCCAGTGGGCTGGGCTGGACCACCTGGACTATCCCCAAATGGACACTCCCTCATGATATGGCCTTGATGGCCACAAGCAAAACAAGCACCGGTAGCAAGACGACATTCCCTCAGATGGCGCCTGCCGCACCGAGGGCACTGAGGCATGGGTGGCCTCGTCTGACTGAACCCTCTACTCAACTGCGAACCCGTAGCCCTGGAGCTCTTACCAGTTCCTGAATATCCTGTGCTATCAAGTCTCTTACCAGTAAACTGTGGGGGTGCACTCCGTGCTGGCTGAGAAAGATGCATAGTATGCTGTTGAGGCTGCCCGCCTAGAAACTCCCCGGAATAACTAGCTGATCTAGCCCTCTTGGGCTGGCCCCTGTCACGATCTCTATCGGGCTGGCGTCCTCTGTGTCGATCCTCCATCTCCTGCGCATACGCCTGTACCCGAGCGATGTCCATCCCTGGCTGGGAAGCCACTGCCATGCAGTTATCAACCAGCTAACGATCGAATCCCATCACATATCGATGCATCCTATCAGTCATGTCAGCTACAATAGTGGGTGCATATCTAGCCAAGGAGTCGAACTCTAGGCTGTACTCCCGAACGATTCTGCCCCTCTGTCTCAACTGTAGGAATTTGTCAACCCTAGCTCGCCGCACCTCGGGAGGAAGAAAGTGGCCGAGAAAGGCCTCGCTAAATTCAGCCCACACTGAAGGGGGAGCACCCTCGCCCCTAGACAACTCCAGGACTCATACCAATTAACAGCCACATCACGCAACCGGTATGAAGCCATCTCGACAGACTCAGTCTCAGAGGCTTTGATTAGCCTCAGCGTATGCTGCTTCTGTCGAATAAACTCCTGGGGATCCTCCTCGGGCTTTGACCCATAGAACTCTGGAGGATTACAAGTCAAGAACTCATAAACCCTTAAGTTGTCATGTCTATCCACATAATCACCTCCTGGCCCAGGCCTGCGAGCCTGCCCCGCTACTAATCTAGTCAGCAACTGTACTGCCTCTCTCATAGCTCTATCCTCCGCCCCTGACAGAGGAGCTGGAGGCCCAGGTGCTGGAACCTCAAGGACCGGCGGTGGAGCCTCCCGCTGACCTGGAGTCGTCGCTGCCCTAGGTTCCTCTGGAAGTGGCGTTGTCGTAGAACTCGCGGACTGGAGCACAACCTCGGGCATGATCTGGCCATGGGCCCTAGTAACTCTCCTAGTCAGGCTAGTGTCCCCTGCTACTGATTTTCCCTTCTGGGCAGCTGTCGCTTTCTTCGAAGGCATCGCTGTAAACATAGCAATTCGTTAGAGAGGAACCATCCTGATAATACAACTCTATCGCACGATCTAGAGTAAGAAGGAAAGATAACATCATAAATGTCCCGTAGCTTCCTGTTTATAGATGTGGTGCACCACACACCGATATACAAGACTCTACTAGACACGGCCTGTAGACATTCCGAGGATGCACCGCTCTGATACAACTTCTGTCACGACCCAACCAGAGGGCCATGACAGGTACCCAGTATTGACTACCGAGCACCCCTTATCATACTATCTATCGTTCAACCTATACTATCACGACTCAACTAGATAGACATTTATCATACTTGCGTTTACCATATTAAGGGCTTTTATAGTGCAAGGCAAAACGCTGTATAAACTGTCACATATGATATCACACACAAACCGGTCAGGCTATCGTAATGCAGGAAATTGCCAAAACGTAATCCACACTGACATAACTGAACGATGACCACCCATGACCCACATACATGTCTACAGGCCTCTAAGAGTAACAACAGTGTCATATATGGCGGGACAGGGCCCCACTGTACCCTAATCAGACATATATATATATATACAAATGAAGGATCTGTACCAAAAGTATAGGCTCCAGAACAAGGGAGCACTTCAAAGTAGTAGAATGGATGTCATAGGCTGACGGGTCACCGCAACGAGCGTCTGTACCTGCGGGCATGAAACGCAGCCCCGAAGAAAGGGGGTCAGTACGGAATATGTACTGAGCATGTAAGGTATTAAATACAGTAAAAAGGATCATAACTAAAACGGAGAATTACCAGAAACAGGTATGACTGTTAAAAACATCAATACACCTTGCCTTTTGAAATGAAAATCATGCATGTCAACATCATATATCATATATACATATAACGTGTCCCGGCCCTCTAGTGAGGGACTCGGTGAATAGAGTCATCATATGCCATCCTGGCCGCCACCCCCGTATCATCATATCATCATGTCATCATATCATATATATATATATATATATATATATATATATATATATATATATAACGTGCCCCGGCCCTCTAGTGAGGGACGCGGTGAACAATGCAGTGGAGTACGCGCGAGAACGTGTCCTGGCCCGGGACTCAGTGAAGGACATATTGAGGCATGCACGAGCAGAGTAGTGAGAAACTATATGCAAATAAATCAATTTTTAAGACTCGATAGGTAAGTACACTAATCGACACTTGAAGGATCATAAACACGTTTCGAGTCAATCCGAGTTAGCATAAGAAAGTTATGGACGTTAGCCCTTGTAGAACCCTTTTTGGAATAGGGACACTCTATGCTTTGCTTTTTATTCAATCATACAATAAGCTTGACTGTACTAAGTAGGCTAGTGTCAAGAAGTGAATAAGAATCGTAAACAAGCTCGGAACTAAAGAATAGAGTTACCCGAAGATGCGTGTCATACCTTACTTAGCTCTAGGACATGCCAAAAGAAAGAAAGGGTAAGCCTTACATACCTTGCCCGCTTCCTAAGCTAATCCGAACTTAAGTCTCGGCTTTCCCAAGATCTACAACAACGTCAAAAGATATCAAACAGTAGCTATAGGTATTTAGGAATCCGGTTCTAAACTAGCAATCCACCTACAGAAATTTGGGCAGCATTTCCCCTATAAATTCAACCATCCCCGAGAATTCAACTCGGCCAAATCGACAACAACAATACCAACAACCATATTGACCACTTCAACAATTAGTTCGAATTGCATTCTAACGTTAGTAAACCTTTCTACATGATTCGACGACATTTCATTTACATTCAAATCAACCACAACAACACAATCCGCAATCTTCCAAGCTCAATAAAAACAACAACAACACATTCCTTGCTCCCAAGTTCATGAACTACACCAACAACTTACACGTTAACAACTTCATTCTCATGATTACAAGAAACCATATTAGAATCACATTAATTCCTACAACAACCCACAAACAATTACAACGCCAACTTGAACCATTAAACCTCCATTGCATCATAGAATCCACAACAACAACAACTAAAATGCTAAGTAAAATTAATTCATCCCTTCCACACAACACAAACACCTACACGGCTACAACTCAACACACATAGTTTCATGACTTTCATCCATCTCTACACACTACAACATTCACAAATCATCCATGACACACGAAAGAGAAGATTAAACCTTACCTTTTTCCACTTATCTTTTTACTTGGCTAGAGTTGTAAATTGCACAAATGAATGGTTTGATTGCTCCAACAACTACTCCACGTTAGTAAGGACCTTCCAATTGGTTGAATTACTATAAGAAAATATTTTTTTTGATCAATTTTTCATGGGAACAATTTCAGCTAGCCTTGGCCGAATTGTTGCTCCTTTTTTTTCCAAGTTTCTTCAAGTTTCTAGAGTTGGAAAAGATGAATAATGAGTCTTGCTTGGTCATCACCCATCTATATATATATATATATATATATATATATATATATATATATATATATATATATATATAACTACATGGCCCATACAAAGTGAACACATGCCCCACCTCATGGCTTGAGGCAATTGGCCAAGGCATTGGTGGGAGCCCACACCAAGCCACACAGCCACTTGTGGCTTTTTGTGGTTCATGAAGAATTAATTTCTAATTCCAAATTTGCCCTTAATATTCCATACCAATAATATTCCTAAGTAACTTGTGTGTTAAACCAAATCGAAAGTATCGCCTTGCCCTTAACTTATCGCGATTTTCTTGAAATATCCGAATGTACAAAATACGGGATATAACATTTATTTTCCTTAATTGTGTTATGATTTCGGCGGTGTCGGTAAAGTGGAAAGAAACATCCACCAAGAAAGGCAAGACTGCGACAGGAAGGCGGAATGAATAGGAGTTCTCGGTAGACATAGAAAAGGGTGAGTCCCACAATGAGGCTCCATCTCGGACTTCTCATACTCCGCATATATTAGAGGGGCATGAAGGGGTTTCCACCCCTGCTCCTGTGCCTCAAGTTCCTCCACTGGGTGTTTCGCGTCAGCAGATGACCGAGGCTATTCAGCCATTGACTCAGCTAGTTGCTGCTCAAGCTCAGCAGCAGAGTGTGGGTCCAGGTGAAAGAGCGGCTAGTGCTAGAGCCAGTGATTTTATGAATTTGAACTCGCCAGAATTTTTCAGATCAAAGCTGGATGAAGACCCGCAGGGTTTTATAGACGAGATGTTGAGGACGCTGAGGATTATACATGTTACACCTCGGAAAATTTTTTCGTTCATGCACAGTGAATAGACTCTCGAAGGGAGCGACGTATACGATGTTTTAATAAAGTAAGAAATAACATTTGATGATTCTAAATGATATTTCAAAGACACTTGAAGTAAGAGAAGAAAGTTTGCCAAGAGGAGGCAAGGCATACGAGATGTATCAGAAAGGATTTATGAGTAATGAGTTAATGATGCTTTGGAGAAGAGTTATAACGTCCCTTAGATTGTTAATGAGGTGATAAACAAGTGTTAAGAAGGTTTCATGAGGATTGGAGATCAAACGAGTCGACGAGAACGAAATCAGAATAGCTGGGCATTATACGGCCCAACATACTGGCCGTATAAATTATACTAGCCGTATGTTAGGCCGTATATTTAGCCCAGATGCGCAACCTTCATTGGACCAAACATACGGCCAGACATACGGCCTGTATAAAAGATACAGACCGTATGTTGGTCCATATGTTCGTGTCGGGTCAGAATTTGTGTATTAATAAGGGATCCAAGTCTTATTTCATTTCATTTCCCTTCACTCCCCTTCTCTCTAAAACATATCTCTACACTTCTCGCATTAGAATTCAAGGGATATTAGTGATCAACTACATCAAACTAAGTGAATGAAGTGTAAGGAACCCATTAAAGTTTATCCAAGGCAAGGAATCCAAGTGAAGGTGAAACTAGGGTTTTGCTCAAGTGAGGTGTTTCCACCCAAGGCTCATTCCTACACCATATAAGGTAAGATTTATGGTATTTCCATGTTGTTCAAGGTATTTGAAAGTTGAAACACTTGGATTGTAGAAGAATATAGAAAAATGGGTCATGAATGTGGGAATAGTGACATTTTGAGTAATAGCTTGAATTGAGTCATGATTCTCGATGTGTTGTGATATGGTTACTTTATAAATGATATTAAGGACATGGGATAAGCATTATATGTGCTAGTATACTATGACCATGATTATGGATGAATTGAAATGGAATTGTGAAATGAGGGTAATGTAGATGAATGAAGATTGTTGGTTATGATATTGTTAACGTTATTATAAATTTTTGGGAGTTGATATTCAATATAGGGAAGGTTGTATAAACAAAGGAAATGCTGCCCAATTTTCTCTAGCTTTAGAAAGCACGTTCATATAATTGATTAGCTAATGTGAATGCGAATTCTCTTGAAGGTAGAAACGTGAGCATTGAAGGAGAACAATCAAGTGATGGAAATTGTTAAACGAAAGAGGTATGTAAGGCTAGTCCTTTCTTTCTAAGGCATTACTCTTACGGTATGAATCCTCCCATCTTTCCATGATCTCCCTACATATCGGGAATTATGAATCTACGAGTATAAAGAGCTTCATACGAGATAAAGAAAAGAGATACGTTACGAGCATGACGATATCGATGATGAATATAAGTCTAGAAGTCCTAAAGCTCGGGATATGACATTCTTATGAAGCTAATGATCCTTATGAAATTTCTATAATATTATTTTCCCAACCTCTCCATGACTTTCTTATATTCCGGAACTAAGAGTCTATGTTCATAAATAGCCACATGAGATAAAGATAAGACACACATTATGAGCACGATAATGAAGATGATGAGCTTAAGTTTATTGATTCTAGAGTTCATGGTATAATGTTTCTACAAAGCTAACGATGTTAACTATGATCTATTGATGTTGTTTGTTGTATACACTCACCTTATATGCTAATTCCTTCAAGGTGAGGCATAATGCTTATGAATGCTCCATAATTTAATCGGGGGTTATCGACCTTATGTCACCCCAATATTGTTATAGATTGTCTATAAGCTCTAATGCATTTCTTATTACCAATGTTCCAAAAATTATGAGTCTATCTTCATAGAGGATTTCATATGAGATAAAAGGTAAGAGATATGCCATAGATGCGAGGATGGTAATGATGAGTCTAAGTCTAGAGATTATAAAGTCTATCATACGATATTTATACGAAGTTCATGTTACGAATATGATATGATTTTCATAGATTGTCTTTAAATTCAAATGTATGCTTTCATGAAAGGTTACGATAAGCTTATGAGATGTATGTGATGGCAATGATGATGATGACATATACCGAGCCTTGTTATGGTCGGGTACGGAAGACATGTATGTGAAATTATGGAGCCACTACGTGGCCGAATACGGATAATGCTTTATGTGTATGAGCAGATACGGTACTACGATGATGAATTATATGACACAATGATGATTATATATATATGATATATGTATGAAATGTATCCATCTTTAAAAAGCACGCAACTTTTGCCTTCACCTTATGACTTATGATTTCTCTATCATCTTCGTTTCATTCATGCCTTACATACTCAGTACAATGTTCGTACTGACGTCCGTTTCTTTGGACGTTGTGTTCATGCCCACAGGTAGACAGGGAGACGGTGCAGACCTATATGAGCTATCAGCAGATTTACAGGAGCACTCCATTATTCCGGAAGTGCTATTTGGTTTATCCTTTTGTGTATATATATGTATATGTATTTTGGACACGACGGGGTCTTGTCCCGTCCATATGTCTAGTACTCTAGTAGAGCCTCGTAGATACGTATGTGTGGGTAGCATGGTCTCACGATGTCATTATTGTACGTATATTATTTTGATAGCCGAAGGGCTTATGTATATAAATGTAATTATGTTTCCAAATGAAAAATGATTTTCCTATGATTGAGTATTATATTAATGAATATACGCTTAATGAGTATGATAAGCAATAGAATGAGTGGTGCTCGGTGGTTAGCCCCAGGTACCGTCATGGCCCCTAGTCGGGTCGTGACAATACATGTTTCAGATACAAAGTCAGTGGAGTTAGTGTCCTATAGGTTGCGGGATGTAGCCATTATTTGGTATAATAACTAGTTTTCTTCAAGAGGGGAAAATGCACCTCCCCCGGTTTGGCGGGAGTTTGTAGACACTTTTATTTTCCATTATTTGCCACCTGAAGTCCGTCGAGTTCGAGCTGATAGGTTTCTGAATTTAAAGCAAGGGAATATGAGTGCTCGGGAGTATAGTCTTCGTTTCAATTCATTGGCCCGGTATGCTCCGACCATGGTGGCCGATATGGGAGACCGGGTGCACCGATTTGTGAGCGGCTTAGGGCCGCATTTGATCAAGGATTGATTGACAGCTTCACTCCAAGAAGGGATGGACATCTCCCATATTCAGGCTCACGCTAAGAATTTAGAAGAGCAACAGCGGCCGCAAAGGGGTGAGCATGATATGGATAGAGGGCAGAGCAAGAGGGTAAGATTTGCCGGTGCTAGTAGTGAGTATAGAGGGGCTCAGTGGCAACCGTACTCTAGATATTCAGGCCAGTCTTCCACTAGTGCACCTCATTGGTTTGCGGGCAGGATATTTGACCGCCCCATTTATTTAGGACAGGGTCAGAGCTCGAGAGTTTCGGGTTCCCAGTTTGGAAGTGACCCCATTCGGAGGATACCACTGTTACCACGATACAGCCAGTGTGGTAGATTACATTCCGATTAGTGTCGCCGAGCTTCAGATGCTTGCTATGCCTGTGGTCAGGTTTGGCATATGATGCGTGATTGTCCATTGATGGGTGGTAGAGTCAGGGCCCAACCTACAGTATCAGCAGCCGATTCTTCTTCGTCCGTGCGCCCCGTAGGGCCTGTTCCCCAGGATTCAGTAGGTCGTGGCAGGGGCAGGGGGTAGTAACCAGTTTAGGTGGCTCCCAGCCCCGTATTTATGCTTTAGTCGGGCGTCAGGATCTCGAGTCCTCCCCTGACGTTGTTAGAGGTATACTATCTATATTCTCTCATGATGTTTATGCATTGATTGATCTGGGTTCTACCTTATCTTATATCACTCCTTACATTGCCTGCCGTATTGGGGTGAAACCCAAGCCAATCAAACCTTTCGAGGTATCTACTCCGGCTGGTGACCCAGTAATAGCTAGACAAGTACACAAATATTGTATGATTGTGGTAGGTGATAATCAGACTATAGCTGATTTGATTGGGCTGGAAATGCTGGATTTTAATGTGATTATGGGCATGGATTGGTTGGCCTCTTGTTATGCTAATGTGGATTGCAGAACAAAGATGGTTCGATTCCAATTCTAGGGGGAACCAGTGCTTGAGTGGAAAGGTAATACAACGTCTCCAACGGGTAGGTTTATTTCCTATCTAAAAGCGAGGGAGATGATTGCAAAGGGCTATATTTATCATTTGGTACGGGTTCATGACATCGAAGCACAACCACCAACTCTTCAATCCATCCCGGTAGTAAATGCGTTTCCAGATGTATTTCCAGATGAACTTCTAGGCCTTTCACCGGAACGAAAAATTTATTTTACTATTGATGTGCTGCCAGACACCGAACCTATATCTATTCCTCCTTACAGAATGGCTCCAGTAGAATTGAAAGAGTTAAAGGCACAACTGAAGGATTTGCTCGAGAAGGGATTTATTAGACCTAATTCATCGCCATGGAGAGCACCTGTCTTGTTTGTAAGAAAGAAATATGGTTCTTTATGAATGTGCATTAACTATAGGCAGTTGAACAAGGTGATGATAAAGATTAAATATCCGCTTCAAAGAATCGACGATTTGTTTGATCAATTACAAGATGCTAAGTGGTTTTCCAAGATTGATCTGAGATCAGGATATCATGAAGTGAGAGTTAAAGAAGAAGATATTCTGAAAACGACTTTCAGAACTAGATATGGCCATTATAATTTCGGGTGATGTCATTTAGGTTGACTAACGCTCCAGCAGTGTTTTATGAATTTGATGAATAATGTATCCAAACCTTTTCTAGATCTATTTGGGATCATGTTTATCGATGATATTCTAGTATATTCTCGGTCAGATGCAGAGCATACAGATCATTCACGTACTATCCTTGGAATTCTTCGGGCTCGAGAATTATACGCAAAATTTTCAAAATGTGAGTTCTGGCTGAATTTGGTAACCTTTCTGGGCCATATTATCTCAGATGATGGCATTCGGGTTGATATTCATAAAATTGAAGTCGTGCAGACTTGGTCAAGGCCTACAATGCCTACAGAGGTCCGTAGCTTTTTGGGGTTAGCGGGCTATTATAGAATATTTGTGGAAGGTTTTTCTTCTATTTCTGCACCATTGACGAAGCTAACTCAGAAATCAGCAAAATTTTGATGGACCGATGCTTGTGAACGCAGTTTCCAGGAATTGAAAAACAGATTGACGTCGGCCCCAGTCCTGACACTTCCAGAAGGATCAGAAGGCGATGTTGTTTATTGTGATGCCTCCAGTGTCGGGTTGGGATGTGTGTTGATGCAGCACTGCAAGGTTATTGCCTATGCTTCCAGGCAGTTACAGAAACACGAAAAGAATTACCCGACCCATGATTTTGAATTAGTTGCGGTTATTCATGTAGTAAAGAGATGGAGACATTATCTGTATGGTGTTCATGTTGATATTTATACTGATCATAAGAGTCTCCGATATATCTTCAAGCAGAAGGGGTTGAATTTACGGCAGAGACGGTGGTTAGAGCTATTGAAAGACTGTGATGTGAGTATTTTATATTATCCCGGAAAGGCAAATGTGGTGGCTGGCTGTTACACCCAAAAATTTTTCCCGTTAAGCGTACAGTGAATAGGCTAACAAGGATATAGTGTATACGATGTTGTGGAACGAGTGGTAACGTTCATTTGATTGGTATCGAGGTGTTAAACAATTGTTAAGAAGGTCCCGTAAGGATCGGAGATTAAACGAAGTGACAAAATAAGACTCAGTGAACTGGCGAATTATACGGTAGGTTATACGGACCATATAATGGTTTTACGGCCGTATAATGTACCATTAAAGTGTCACAGAAAGAAGTTGCGGAAAAGTGGGTTTTACGGTAGATTATACGGACCGTATAAAATTATACGGCCCGTCAAATGAACCGTCAAGTTGACACAGAAAGGGGTGATCACTGATTCAGTTTTACGGTCAATTATACAGACTGTCACGATCCAACCAGAGGGCCATGACAGGTACCCAGTATTGGCTACCGAGCACCCCTTACCACACTATCTATCGTTTAACCCGTACAATTAAAATCCCCAACATACTCGCGATGAAATGGTCGCTAAACATCTTCACAAAACATACATACGTGCATAAGCTCTCGAGATGTCAAAAGCGATATACAAAACTATACACTAAGGTGATCATGAGACGTCTATTACCCACACATATATATAACTACGAGCCTCTATCTGGAATACTGAACATTAGGGCGGGACAGGACCCCGCCGTGCCCCAAAACATGTACACAAAAGGATGTACCAGTATGTGGCGACTCCGGCGTAGTGGAGTGCTTCTACAAAGCTGCTGACAAAGCTCCTAGGGACCCGTACCGTCTCCCCGTCTACCTGTGGGCATGAACATAGCGTCCGCAAGAAGGGACGTCAGTACGAGTAATGTACCGAGTATGTAAGGCATGAACGATAATATAATAATGGATACAAGTATGGATAATAACAAAATGGAAATATAGAGCATATCATAAGATAAAAGAGTAACCTGTACGTATGAGTGCCTCTTAGGGCGGATGCCATGCATGCTTAGCTTTCTTTGAAAAACATCTCTTGTTCATATATATAGAAAATAGAACATATCATGTTGCCGAGGCGTCGGCAGCCGATCCATTTAACCACATATGTCCCGCGTCCTGGCATCCCGCGTCCGGGACGATATCATGTCATATACGGATACATGTACCGTGTGCATTGTTGTATCCCGTAATTTTTGCACATTCAGATACGTTGAAATAATTGTGACTAGTAAGAGATAAGGTAACATTTTGATCTTATTTAATAGATATGTCATTCATGAAAAATATTGGTGCGGGGATATCGAGGAAGACTAAGGGCAAAATCGGAATTTCGGAAATTAGTTTCGTGAATTACGAAATATGAACCCAAAAGAAGTGGGCTTGGAAAAATAAAAATAAAAAAAATAAGATAGGCCCAATATAGGGTGGCCGGCCATGTGGAGAAAAAAGGGGCCCAAGCCCATGAAAAATTTAAACCATGTGTTAAATAAGAAAAGGGGCCATAAACTTCTTCATTATTCAATAAGTTTCAAGACAAAAAAATGGAGAGCAAGAATGAAGGGCCATTCGGCGAAGACCATGGAAAATTAGCCCCTTAAATTCTTGATCAAAAAAATATTTTCTTCTAGTATTCCCACTAATTTGAAGGTCCTCTACGACATGGAGTAGTTGTTGGAGCAAGAGAACCACTATTTGTTGCAGGTTCATAATTCTAGACAAAAGAGAAATCAAAGGAAAAAGGTAAGATTTAATCCTCTTTTATATGTTATGGATAGTTTGTTTATGTTGTAGTATGTGAAAATGGATAAAATTCATGGAAATATGAATTTTGGTGTAGTAGCTATGGGTATGTATGTGTGTGTAGGAATAATGATTCAATTATTTTATTTAAGTGTTTTGGTTATTGTTGTTGCGGATTCTATATTGATAATGAAAATTTGATGCTTCTAGTTGAAATTGTAAGTGTTAGAGAGTGGTGTTAGAAGCTAATGTGATCATAATATCACTTCTTGTAGTTGGGAGAATAATGTTGCTAATGTGTGTGTTGTTGGGATAGTTGATGAACTTGGAAGATAAAAATGTGTTGGTAATGTTCTTGTTGAAATGGGAAATTTCGGGTGAAGTAGTGATTTGGAGGAATTATTTGAAGATTGTGTGCATTGCTTAAAATGTTCTTGAATTATGTTTGAATGATCTCGAATTGGTAAATGGATATGTGAGCGTTGATATCTGCTTGAATGTATGTAGTTGAATTGAATGTTGATGAACTATGTGGAAAGGAAGGTTTCTAATGTTAGAATGCATTTCGAATTGATTGTTGATGTTATTAGTATGGTTGTTGGTATTGTTGTTGATGTTTTGGCCGAGTTAAATTCTCGGGGATGTTGAATTTTGTTATGTCCCGTATTTTATACATTGGGACAATCCGGATTAACTATGATAGGTTAGGGCCAAGACCATTCCGGGACTTTTGAGCTTTGATTTCATTTTGAGACATAGGTTGTACATGAAATTGTTGGCATGGAACACTTAGGAAAAGTTGGGACCAAAAGTTATATATTTGGAAGTTAAAAATCTTGCAAAAGTAGGCCCTTTGGCCGTGTGGCTTGAAATTGGTCCCACACATTTTGTGGCCAATTTTAAGTGGTCCAACACATGTGTGGGCCATGGACACATGGAGAGTTCATTTAGGAGCTTAAAAGATGACCTCTAAGTCATCTTCTAGCATTATACACTAAGAAAAAAATCAAGAAGTTGAAGAACAACAACTCCAACCTCTCGGCCAAACCAAGAAAAAAACCAAGTCCAATTTTAGCCATTCCAAAAATATTTCTATGGAGTAAATCCACTAATTGGAGGTCCCTAAGTAGCGTGGAAGTGTTGTTGGAGCGATCAAGCCATCCGTCTAGTAGATCGCAAACCCTAGCCTATTTGTGGAGTTGAAGAAGAAAGGTAAGATTTGATCTTGTTTTATGCGTTGTGAATGTTTTATGCATGTTGTAGTATGTTAATATGGATGAAATTGGTGAAATATAGTAAGTTGGAGGTGAGCCGTGTATGGTGTGTATGGTCGTGTAGATGTGTGTGTTGTGATTGGGTTGATGAATTGATTCTATGTAGCATATTTAGTTGGGTAGTGTGGAGAAAAGAATAAAAATCATCAATATATGTATATGTGTAGTGTGGCCGAATGTAGGTCATATTTCATGACAAGAATGGGTTATGGTTGTGTTCTCGGGTTTGGGATTGTTTTTCGGGAAAATTGGAGCAATTGTTGGATTGTTGGAAATATTGTGTAAATTGTTTAAAATGTCCTTGAATATTGTTGGTATGGGTTCGGGTTGGTAATTGAATGTATGAGCGGTAATGTGGCTTGAATGTAAGTCGTCGAATTGAATATTATGAATGTTGTTGAATGATGTAAAAGAGAGTTATTAACGTTATATTGCCTTTTGGATTGATCATTGGGGTTTTTAGGTTGGTTATTGTTGTTGTGATTGTTGATTTGGCCGAGTTAAATTCTCGGGGTTGGCCTATTTACTGGGGAAATGCTGCCCAAATTTCTGTAGAATTGAGTGTTAGTTTGGGAGAAATCGCCTAAGTGCCTATATCTAATGTTTGATATTCGTTGACGTATTTGTAGACCTTGAGGAGCCCGAGGCGTAGGTTGGGATTAGCTTGAGTTGGGCTAGCGTGGAGTGCGTACGAGGTATGTAAAGCTCAAACCTTCCTTCTTTTGGCAAGCCTTAGTTATAAATAGATTATGTCACGAGCCTCGAGGAAATTCTAAATTCGCAATCCGAGCACGTTATGACTCTTATATATATTTCTTGGCATTCGTATGTTTGATGTGATGAAATATGAACCCTTATGTCTTCGAAACAATTGATTTCCAAATGTTGCACAAAAAGTTTTGTTTTAAAGAATTCCGTAACTATGGACGCCGTATCTTTCACATAAAGGCTCGGAGTGCTCCGATATTTTCGTAAGAGTTTGCAAGGCGTATGATGAGTATGTTCTCCATAGGCGGGGCCGGCTCGGGTCGATACCCGTCCGTGGGTCCCGCGACTTTCCTTTATGTAATTCGGAAGACTTTTGAAAGAATTTGGTATGACTATTATTTTGATTCTCAAGTATGGTCATTTTACTTATATTTGAGTCCATGATAATGATTTTATGCATATGGTTACTCACGACTCTGCTCGTGCGTTCTGTTATATCTTTCGCCGAGTCCCGGGCCGGTTCTGTTGTCGTGCGCACTTTGATATACTCCGGTGTTATGATGTGTTTATGGTTCACCGAGCCACTCACTAGAGAGTCGGGTTCCACTTATATTGGGTGTTATGTAGTGTTATGATGTGTGACGGGGACACGGATATGTGAAACCTTCTAGTGTTATGCTGTGTTATGGCGCCATCGACGGGCGGGCGACCATATTTTCTGTGCCCTATGCATGACTTATATTTTGAGAGTAAACATTTTGATATTTTGGACTTGCACTTATTTTCTGTACTTCTATTTCATTTATGCCTCGGATTTGTTTCCTGTATCTTCTGCTTTGCATACTCAGTACATATTTCGTACTGACCCCCCTTTCTTTGGGGGGGCTGCGTTTCATGCCCGCAGGTACAAAAGCACAATTTGGTGATCCACCAGTTTAGGATACCCTCTTCTGCTGTTTGGAGTGCTCCTATCATTCCGGAGCCTGCATTTTGGTATATATTCGTTCTTTGCATATGTACATATTTGTTCAGGGGTACGGCGGGGCCCTGTGCCGCCATATGTTTCGGTTGGTCTGTTTAGAGGTCTGTAGACGTATATGTGGGTTTGTGCCTACTTCTGTACTGATGTGTTTGTATGATCCCACTCGCCATGGCAGCCTTGTCGGCGTGCACTTGTATATGTTTTGGGCCGTTGAGCCATTTGATAGCCTTGTCGGCTTCTGATATATATATATATATATATATGGTTGTGTTGAAATGTGTCTGAGACAGTTTGATATAATTTGAGGCAGTGTGTGATATTTGTGCCTGTATACGCTATCTATATGTGATTCGGATTGGATGAGTGTATTCGGGTGCCCAGTTCGGGCACTAGTCACGGCCTACCGGGTTGGGTCGTGACAAATTTATAGGGGAGATGCTGCCCATATTTCTGTAGAAAAGTGTTACTTTAAGATTTAACTCCTAAGGGTTTATGGTTAATGTTCGGTATTTGTGACCAATTGTAGATTTTGGGAAGTTTGGAACTTGAGTTTGGATTAGCGTAAGAAGCGAATAAGGTATGTAAAGCTCTACCTTTCTTTCTTTTGGCATGTCTTAGTCATAATAGGCTAGGGTACGAGTCTCGGGAAAAACTCTATTCCTAAAACATCCGAGCATGATTATGACCCTTATTCATTTCAATGGAATTGAATTATGGACTTTATGTTTCAATATGCTTTGATGGAAAAATGGCTTAGAAACTTTTACTCCTAAAAGAGTCTTGCGTCGTAAAACATTCGTAACTTTCACAAACGGAACCGGATTGCCCTGAAACTTTCGTAGATGATTTCATAAGGCCTAATGTTCGTAATTTATGTACGCCACCTCGACTTGATCCGAGGTGGGCCCATAATTCCCGAAACCTTCTTGTATTGTTCTATTTGACCTATTTCCGTACGATGCTTAAAAGAAATCTTTGGTTATTGTTCCGACTACTAAACGATAATTGTTTTAACTATTCCATTGAATCCTATGATATACTTGATATGTACAAACGATCTCAGAAGTTTTTCTTTGACATAATCCGTCATAACATCCGAAAGGTATGTACTATGACTATCATCTGATTTCTTTTCGAAATGACCTATCGTTCGGACTATTCTATCAAGTCTTTCTAAATATTTTATGATGCATATAGTTTCTCACTACTCTTCTTGTGGATGCCTCAATGCTTCCTTCACTGAGCCCGGGCCAGGATATGTTATCACGCGTAATCCACTGGATTGTTCGCCGTGCCTCGATGTGAGAGGGCAGGTATAGCATGTACATAGGTCTGGAGTATGATGTGCCATGTACATATATTCTGATATTTGATGATATGATATGATATGTGCACATTCTGATATTTAATGATATGATATGATATGGCCATCTGATATGTTACGGAGCTATTCCCTACTCTGGAGTATGATGTGTTATGGCGCCAGTGATGGGGTGGCGACCACGTTCTATTCACCGAGTCCCATAATGGGGCCGGATATGGCATATGTTCTGACATGCATTACCTATGTTTTATGAGTAAGTATTTTTGATACTCCGGTTATTGCACTTATTTTCTGTACCCCCTGTTCAGATCATGATTCTATTTACTGTATCTCATGCTTTACATACTCAGTACATATTCCGTACTGACCCCCTTTCTTCGGGGGTTGCGTTTCATGCCGCGCAGGTACACCCAGATGATGTGAAGTTATTATAAAGGACGTTCCAGCAGAGTTGGCAAGCTCCATTTGCTCCTGGAGTGCTGCCGAGTCAGAGTTTGTATGTTATGCTTTTTTTATGGATTGATGTTAGAGACTTTGCAGACATAGTCTTGGGTATAGTATGTCGGTTGTGTAAGCGGCTTCATCAGCCGATATGTCATTCTGTATTATGTGATAAATTCCATATGATCATAGATTCTGTTTGATTTGGGAAGCATCGAAAAAGAATATTTTGAAAGTTTATTATGTATTTTATCTTTATTTGATTTAAAAGTCTAATAAGATTGTGTGTGCCCTAAAGGTCTGTGGGTTCGCTTGACTCCGGATGTGGGGCCGGGTGCCCATCACACCCTAGTGGAATTAAGGTGTAACAAAGTGGTATCAGAGCAGGTCTGTCCTAGGGGTTGTCTGCAAAGTCGTGTCTAGTAGAGTCCTGTTTATGGTGTGAAGCGCGCCACATTTATAAACAGGAGGCTACGGGGCATCTAGGGATTGTTGAACTTCTTGCTGTCTTAGATCGTGCGATAGAGCTAAGTCATAGGATAATGAAATTCCTTATATGAGCTTTACATACCACGGGAGAAGGTAAGGGATGACATGGAAAGTCATAAAGGTAAGTCTTGATGTATTTATTTTGTGACCTGAAACATAAAGCTCTGGATGGTTGTAATGTGATATATAGCCGTATGTTCTGTGAGATACTGTCGATATTTGCTATGTACAAATTCTGAATAGTAGGAAGGGTAAAGGAGACCCGGTCAGAATTCTTTTCAAAATCAGGATATTTGATCTGGAACACCTAACAGGAAGAGCGTGGAAAGGAAATGATGTAAATAGACGATAAGTGGGATGTGATATTTTAGAAAAGCTATGAATTTGGGCATGGCGTGAAAAATGATTGTGAGAAAGATGAGTAGCATTCTGAAGGATTAAAATGGATGACATTCGAGGCTCAGTAGGACCAAGATCCGTTAGAGGATTCAGGGAAAGTCGACAATTGGTTTTGTTGTAGATTGTTATGTAAGGATGGTGAGTGGAAGTCTGGACTGGCTAATAAGCGAGTATGCATAAATGACGGCGACGAAGGTATGTTCGCTGCCATCGGGAATCTGGAAGTCGAGGACAGGAGATAATCATACACATAAGTGAAAAGTGAACAGTGGGAATTGAAAAGGGTAAAATAGTAAAGGTATAAAGAAGGACGTGTTACGAGAACGTCTCCGAATTTGTAAGACCTCGACTAGCTCTGAATCAAGTAATGAAGGCCACATGAGAAAGTGGACGCGATTATATCGGTATTAAGGTACCGGATTCCCCCAAAGTTTCGAGGTTAAGCATGCTAAGGTGGGAGCAATTTTAGGATGGGTGACCCCCTGGGAAGTATGCAAGAAATTCTAAAAATTTAGCCGTAAGAGACAAATGAAAAGCTAGAGTAACCTAAAGGGAAATTAGAGTATACGGGATAGTTGGAGATTATAAGAAGCCACATAGCACGCGACAGGCTAAACTAGAGAAGAGACAGAAGGTACGCCACAGCTTTGGAATTAAGATAGGCTTGAATGACGGACGAAAGTATTTTGTGGGCTAGTTGATAATAATTATATATATATATATATATATATAGATATGAATGCGTATGATATCTCCTCTGTGATCGTATCAGTGGACACGTGTGTCCCAGCGACCGGTGCTACGATATGGAATGTACCAATTGAGTAAGGATACCGAAGTTCAAGTAACAACAAAGGTAAATGGTACAAGTGTTACAAGATAAGATGCTATTATTTTTACTGCAGGTCAAGATTAGAAATTTTGATATAATGATATTTGGAAAGGAAAGTGAGTGAGTAGATGGGAAATAAGGAGATCAAAATGTCGGAAGAAGGTAAAAGGTAAGAAACCTTACTGAGTGCAACCCCGGGAGGAATTACCGGTAAAGTACGATACTATTTGGATAAAGATTCAAAGGTAGACATGTGAAAAGGATAAAGTGTGGTAGTATGGAACAGAAGAGGAATGTGTGAGGTTCGAGGACCAAATTTTAATATGTGAGACTGAAGGAATAGTGATTATGACGAGGGATGTAAAGCAAAAATGATGAATGATAAAACCTTGAAACAATGTTAGGAGATTTAAATCCTCAAAAGGTATATGAAGAAATAAATGTGCAGCTACATTAATATGATTTGCATCGGGAATGGAAGTGTTTTCTTGAGAGGATGACTTAGAATTGTAATGGATTTGTGATCCTAAAGTAATATTTCACTAACTTCAGAATTCGTATGGCAAATAATCAGAAGAGAAAAATGTTCGAGAGGGATGGAACCCAAATAGTTAAGGATGATAATAGGAAAAATGTACTGACAAGTTAGTCGAAGGAGAAAGAGAACGTATGAGAATAAAGTAATAGGAACCTGATTACGTATTGGGGGGGGGGGGGGGGGGGAGAATAAGGATAATGGGCCAACACCGTTAATTTGGGAACTAAAAGCGTGGAGCGAGAATTCATGTGAAGTCTGAAAGATTTGATCCTAGAGAAATGGAATGAAATATAAAGAATGTGCATGAAAGACCGCTCGGTCATAGTACCATAAATATGGTTAAAGGGTTGATGAATGAGGATAGAGAGAGTGTAGGCCGCAAGGATTTGGTGTTGTGAGCAAAAGTAGCGAGATGTTCGCGAATGTGGACACATAGCTGCGATGTGGACGTTGTTATGTCCCGTGTTTTCGTATAAGTGGAAATCGAGAAATAATTAAGATTTGTGCCTTATGAGGAAATATTTTGATTTTAGTGAATATGGCTATGTTGGTTATGAAATCATTGATGGTAGGACATTGGGGAAGGCCGAGGGTAAATTTGGAATTTCGGAAATTAGTTTCGGGAATTACAAAACGGGACGTTTTATGAATTGGGCCAAGAAAATATAAAACAAAATGAGGCCCAAAGTTTGATGGGGTGGCCGGCCATAGCCAAGGCCCAAGCCCCTTCTTAATGATCATGTGCTATGCACATGACCAATAATTGGATATATATCCTTATGCTCCTTTTGAATTTTCAAGAAAACCAAGATAAACACAAAGAAAAATTGAAGAACACCCAAGAAGGGGTTCTCGGCCGAATAGGAGAAAAGGAAAAAAAAAAATTCCCAAGCCTTTGATTCTAATCCAAAAATCTTAGTTTCTACATAGTTGTGAAGTACTCAAGACCCTCTTCAACGGGGTACAATTTGTTTGGCACAAGAACCACGTTTGCGGCAAATCGGAATTTCAAGAAAAAGGTGAGAAATCTATGTTTTGTGTTATGAAATGGGTTTATATGTTATAGTGATTGATGTTGCATGAAGATTAAGGAATGGTGTTGTGTTTGTGCATGGCGTGTGTGTGTGAGAAGGGTGTGTTTGGCCGTGAGCCATATTAGTTGGAAGGGAAGGCGAATTGCATTCTATTTAGTTTGTTAGTTGCGTCGTTGTGACCTTTATAACGTAAATGATTGATTAATGAATTGAATTGGCGTTGGAAAAGGATTTCGGAACATTATCGGAAAGTATACACCTTTGGTATATTTGTGTATATCATTGTATATTTATGATACTAAAGACTTTAAATATGACTTATGGTTGATGTTAGTGAATTCGGAATGAAACGACGCAAGTTAGAACGTTCGTTGTAAGTTTTGATGTTTAGAAAGAAATATGGAAAGTAATGAATTTTGGGAAATTTTGTATATGGTTTGGAATATATTTGGGATGTGATTGCATAATCTTGAATGAGTGAATGAATACAATAATGTGGATATAGATTTGGAATTGTGAAGTTTGAATGAAAGATTGTCAACTTGTGTAGTAAGGTAGAACTTTGAATTTAGAATGATTTGATTGTGATTTATGTTGTTTGTGATGCTTGGGTTGTTGTTGTTGGTGTATTTGGAGCCGAGCTAAGTCTCGGGGATGTTAGAATTATAGGGGAAATGCTGCCGAAATTTCGGTAGACAAAAATCAAGTTAATGGAACTTTAAGCCTAAGAATCTCAAATTGGTAACTTTGACCATTTGCAGATTTCGGACGAAACGGGATTTGATTTTTGGGAGAGCATAAGACGTCTATAAGGTATGTAAAGCTTCCCACTTCTTCGTTCGGCATATCTTAGTATGTTAGGTGAATATCGGAACTTCCGGAGCAATTCTGCTCCTCGAAATCCGATCTATAAAACGACTACTATTCATTCAATTCGATTGAAGCCTAAAGGCTCTATTTTGGCTAGAATGCGACCCAATGCCCGAAACCTATCGAAATGTGATCGGGTTACTTTGAAAATCATTATGTATGACCATTTTGACTCTAAATGTTCGTAAATTATGTTCGCCACCTCGATTTGACCCGAGGTGGGCCCGCTAACCCCGAGACGCCCTATTTGTCCTATCGGGCTCTCCTTTTGAATGAAGTTTGATATGAACCCTTTGATCTCGAAACGTTCCTCTATGGGATATGCTTCGATTACTATGATATGTTAAATTACGCTTTTGAGCTATATGCACCACTTTGGAAACGTTTTGTGAAATGAACATTCGTAGCAACTAACGATTTGACTATTTTTGGTTATGAAAGGATATATGAACTCATTATGTTTTGAAAGGCTATTTTGAAATATGAATTGCATTTGTTCGCTCACGACTCCGCTCGTGCCCTATTATGACTTCGTTCACCGGTTCCCGGGCCGGTTATGATTCGTGCGCCCTATGATAATTCGGCCGTATGCTGTGTTCCGGTTCCCGAGACCTCGCCATAGGGTCGGGATTCCGCTTGGAGTTATGCTGTGATATGGCTGGTGATGCGATACGCTCCCATATGTTTGTGTTCGGGGATGTACGGAGATTTGAAACCTTCTGGTGTTATGCTGTGTGTGGCGCCAGCGTCGGAGTGGCGACCACGTTCTTGAGCGTTTGCATGATTTTGTCTGCATTATGTATATGTATATGATTTGATACGGATTTTGACATACCGATTTGTACTCCACTTTGTTATCTGATTTGCTTTTAGTATGGCCCATGTTTCTGTACTCCGTGTTTTACATACTCAGTACATATTTCGTACTGACCCCCTTTCTTCGGGGGCTGCGTTTCATGCCCGCAGGTACAGACATTGGTGATCCTCCACTGTAGGCTTCACTTTCTGCTATCTTGGAGTACTCCCTCTGATCCAGAGTCCACTTTTGGTACAGACTTCTTGTGCTATGTATATACTCTGTACATTTGACTATTTGGGTACGGCGGGGCCCTGTCTCGCCATATGTCTTTGTTTTGAATTCGTAGAGGCCTGTAGTCATATATGTGGGGCGAGGGTCCTATATATGTTTGTTTGATTTTGTTTTCTGGTCTTAAAGCGGTCCGTTTGTTATGATGGCCCTAAATGGCCCTTATGCTTATATTTGCACTTTTGACCGGCGATGTCTATTCCGCCGCTCAGTTTGGATTCGATATGACATTTTGATTTGTGCGACCGCTTAAGACATATTTTGATATAAATTCTGTTTGATATGACTTTTATGAATTTTTGGAATATGCTCGGATTTGGTAAATGAATATGTGGTTTGGTCTGGGTACCCAGGTAGGGTGCCAGTCGCGGCCCACGGGGCTGGGTCGTGACAAAAGTGGTATCAGAGCAGTTTGTCCTCGGAATGTCTACAGGCCGTGTCTCGTAGAGTCTTGTTTATCGATGTGTTGTGCACCACACCTATAAACAGGGAACTACAGGGCAATTAGGATGTTACTTTCTTTGGTATCTTAGATCGTGCGATAGAGCTGTGCTATTAGGGTGATTTTGATCTGACCCGTTCTTGTGCTTGCAGTGATGCCTCCGAAAAAGGTAACGGCGGCCCAGAAGGGCAAAGCGAGGATGGGAGAGACTAGTCAGGCACAGCGAGCTACCCGGGCTCGTGTCTATGATTTTCCTGAGGTTGCGCCTCATTCTGAGGGGTCTGCTACACCCCCACTAGTACAGCTTGGAGCAGGACCTTCAGCAGCTCCAGAGGTCCGTGTACCCGCTCCTGAGACTCCAGCTCCTCAGCCTGGGGCGGAGGACAGGACCCTGAGGGAGACTGTACAGTTGCTGACTACACTGGTAGCAGGACAGGCTCGCAGACGCGGGCGGAGGGACGATGATGATGATGACAGGCGGGACAACCTGAGAGTTCAGGAGTTTTTGTTATGTGGCCCTCCAGAGTTCTTCGGGTCTAAGCCCGATGAGGACCCCCATGACTTTATTCGGGGGATGCGGCGCTCACTGGACTTGGTCAGGGCTTCAGAGACCGAGTCGGTCGAGCTGGCTTCGCACAGACTTCGAGATGTTGCCACTCATTGGTACGAGACTTGGGAGCTGTCTAAGGGAGAGGGTGCCCCTCCAGCCACTTGGGATCAGTTTGTGACCGCTTTCACCCGCCACTTTTTGCCCCCGGATTTACGGCGGGCGCGGGCTGATCGATTCTTACATCTGCAGCAGAGGGGTCAGAGTGTTCGAGAGTATAACCTTGAGTTTGATTCCCTGGCCCGATATGCCCCGGCCGTGGTAGCAGATATGTCCGATCGGATGCACAGATATGTTATTGGATTGGATCGGTATTTGATCGACGACTGTATGGCAGTGTCATTGCAGACAGATATGGACATTGCCCGACTTCAGGCCTACGCGATGGGTATGGAGGATCGTCACAGGTCTGATCATCCCGGTAGAGATCGGGATAGGAGGCCGCCCAAGAGGGCTAGGTCCGCAGGTTATTCCGGGGATTCTCGAGGCGGACAACCTCAGCAGCAGCAGTCAGGCAGACAGCTACCTCCGTCCGGCCGGAGTACTCAGTCAGGTAGCTGGAGATTTGACAGTGCAGGACCGTCTGGGGCCGGTCAGAGCTCCAGAGCGGCAAGTTCACAGGTATCCAGAGGTCCCAGCCAGGCCAGACCACCCAGACCCCGTTGTCCTCATTGCGGGAAGTCTCATCCTGGGGAGTGTTATCGAGCTACTGGAGCTTGCTTCTCGTGCGGTGGTCAGGGCCATTTTATGAGAGACTGTCCGTTGGCGAGCGGTTCTAGTAGTGTGGCTCAGCCGACAGGGTCAGCCGCCGGTTCATCATCTGCTCCATCTGTTGCACGCCCTGGAGGGCGAGGTATGCCAGCACCGGCAGGACGCGGTCGAGGCCGCGGTGGCGTTTCAGGTTCTAGCGGTCCCTCGAACCGCATATATGCTTTGGCCAGCCGCCAGGATCAGGAGGCTTCGCCAAACGTCGTCACAGGTATATTACTGGTTTTCTCCAGATCTGTGTATGCATTGATTGACCCTGGCTCTACTTTATCATATATTTCCCCGCTCATTGCTAGTAAAATTGGGATAGTGTCTGAGCCTATAGAGCCATTTGAGGTAGCCACGCCAGTTGGGGATTTTATCGTAGCGAGACAGATCTATAGGGATTGTTCTGTGACCATTTATGATCGTTGCACTAAGGCTGATTTGATAGAGTTAGATATGCTTGAGTTTGATGTCATTATGGGTATGGACTGGTTGTCTTCCTGTTATGCTAATGTCGACTGCCAGAAAAAGGTAGTCCGTTTTCAGTTTCCAGGGGAACCAGCTATAGAGTGGTTCGGATCTATTGCATCGCCGAGGGGTAAGTTTATTTCATACCTCAAGGCTAAGAAGATGATCCAGAAGGGTTATATCTATCATTTGGTTCGTGTGCACGATACTGCAGCGGAGATACCTACCCTTCAGTCTGTTCCGGTCGTCAGTGAGTTTCCAGATGTATTCTCTGACGAGCTTCCTGGCCTTCCGCCTGAGCGGGAGATTGATTTCACTATAGAGTTGATGCCGGATACGCAACCTATATCTATTCCTCCGTACAGGATGGCACCAGCCGAGTTGAAAGAGTTGAAGGAGCAGCTGAAAGATTTGTTGGATAAGGGCTTTATTAGACCCAGCACATCACCCTGGGGAGCGCCGGTATTATTTGTGAGAAAGAAGGATGGGTCACTGCGGATGTGTATCGATTACCGGCAGCTTAATAAGGTGACTATAAAGAATAAATATCCCCTTCCCCGGATTGATGATTTGTTTGATCAGCTGCAGGGTGCTAAACATTTTTCAAAGATAGATCTGCGCTCAGGTTATCATCAGGTGCGAGTGCGGGAGTCAGATATCCCGAAGACTGCTTTCAGGACCCGGTATGGGCATTATGAGTTCGGAGTTATGTCTTTCAGGCTGACTAATGCTCCAGCGGTATTTATGGATCTGATGAACCGGGTATTTCTGCCTTTTCTGGACATGTTTGTTATTGTATTTATTGATGACATCCTGATTTACTCGCGATCAGCCGAGGAGGATTCAGATCATTTGAGGACGGTACTTGGCATTCTCCGTCAGTAGAAGTTATATGCTAAATTCTCTAAATGTGAATTCTTGTTGACTTCTGTGGCATTCTTGGGCCATATTATCGGCGCAGACGGTATTCGGGTTGATACGCAGAAGATTGAGGCTGTGCAGAATTGGCCCAGGCCTACTACACCGACAGAGGTGCGCAATTTTTTTGGGATTGGCCGGATATTATCGCAGGTTCGTGGAGGATTTTTCTTCTATTGCAGCACCACTGACGCGGCTTACCCAGAAAGCAGCAAAATTCCAGTGGACCGATGCCTGCGAGCGCAGCTTTCAGATGCTGAAGGAGAGATTGGTTACAGCACCAGTTCTGGCTCTTCCAGAGGGATCTGACGGGTATATTGTCTATTGTGACGCCTCTGGTATTGGGATAGGTTGTGTATTGATGCAGCACGGTCGAGTCATAGCCTATGCTTCCCGGCAGCTCAGACCGCACGAGAAGAACTATCCCACTCATGATCTTGAGTTGGCCGCGGTAATTCATGCTTTGAAGATTTGGCGGCATTATTTGTATGGGGTCCATGTTGATATCTATACGGACCATAAGAGTCTCCAGTATATTTTTAAGCAGAAAGAGCTAAATTTACGGCAGCGGAGATGGCTTGAATTACTAAAGGATTACGACGTTGATATTCTGTACCATCCAGGGAAAGCCAATGTGGTAGCTGACGCGCTTAGCCACAAGTCCGTGGGCAGTCTGGCTGATGTACCATCTGATAAGAGAGATTTGGTTCGTGATATTCATCAGCTGGCCAGCCTCGGAGTTCGTTTGGTGGATTCTGGAGATTCTGGGATTTCTGTTCGTCCAGTTGCTGAGTCATCTATTATTCAGGAGGTAAAGCAGCGCCAGTTTGAAGATCCTCTCCTGACTCAGTATAGAGATATGGCCCTTAATAAAGCAAAGACTCAGTTTGAGATCTCGCCTGAAGGAGTATTATTATATGACGGCAGATTCTGTGTACCGGACATTGCGGGCTTACGGCGGCAGATTATGGGCGAGGCACATAATGCACGGTATTCTGTTCATCCTGGTTCCACTAAGATGTATCGTGATCTCAGGTGTTTGTATTGGTGGGACGGCATGAAGAAAGATATTGCTGAGTTTGTTAGTCAGTGCCCGAACTGCCAGCAAGTTAAGATCGAGCATCAGAAGCCCGGTGGATTATTACAGGAGATGGAAATTCCAGCCTGGAAATGGGAGATGATTAATATGGACTTCATTGTTGGGTTGCCGCGTACTCTACGCAGGTACGACTCTATTTGGGTTATTGTTGACAGGCTGACGAAATCAGCCCATTTCCTTCCGGTCCGGACTACTTATTCGGCTGAGGACTATGCCAGATTGTATATCAGAGAGATAGTCAGACTTCACGGGGTCCCTATATCTATTATTACTGACCGAGGTGCCCAGTTTACAGCAAATTTCTGGAGGTCATTTCAGGAGGGATTAGGGACTCAGGTGAGCCTCAGTACAGCTTTTCATCCTCAGACTGACGGGCAGGCCGAGCGCACTATTCAGACGCTCGAGGATATGTTGCGGGCCTGCGTTATTGATTTCAGGGGCAGCTGGGATGATCATTTGCCGCTTATCGAGTTTCCCTATAATAACAGTTATCACTCCAGCATTCAGATGGCTCCGTACGAGGCCCTTTATGGCAGGAGATGCAGATCTCCTATTGGCTGGTTTGAAGTCGGCGAGACTAAGTTGATTGGGCCAGATGTGATCCAGGAAGCTGTAGATAAGGTAAAGCTTATTCGGGAACGGCTATTGGCTGCTCAGTGTCGACAGAAAGCTTATGCTGATAGACGACGTCGACCGTTGGAGTTCCAGATTGGCGACTGGGTATTCCTGAAGGTGTCGCCCATGAAGGGTGTTATGAGATTTGGTAAGAAGGGTAAGTTGAGCCCGCGGTACATTGGGCCATATCAGATTGTTCGGAGAATAGGCGCAGTCGCCTACGAGCTAGACTTGCCGTCCGACTTGGAGGCCGTACACCCGGTATTTCATGTGTCTATGTTGCGGAAGTGCATTGGTGACCCTTCCAGGATATTTCCAGTGGATGACCTTCAGGTAACAGAGCAGTTATCTTATGACGAGCAGCCTGTATCTATTCTGGATCGTCAGGTAAGGAGATTGCGCACTAAGGAGGTGCCTTCTAACAAAGTTCTGTGGCGCAACAGTAACCGAGAAGTGATGACTTGGGAGGCGGAGGATGAGATGAAGAAGAAATACCCCCATTTATTCCCAACGCCTCTTGTAATCTAGACTTTTGAAATTGTTGTATTAATGAACGGATGGACCATGTGTGTTATTTATAAAAATGGTTTTCCCGTTATGTTTGTGAGCCTTCATAAGATTTACTTAACATTCGGGGACGAATGTTCTTAAGGGGGGGAGAATGTTATGTCCCGTGTTTTCGTATAAGTGGAAATCGAGAAATAATTAAGATTTGTGCCTTATGAGGAAATATTTTGATTTTAGTGAATATGGCTATGTTGGTTATGAAATCATTGATGGTAGGACATTGGGGAAGGCCGAGGGTAAATTTGGAATTTCGGAAATTAGTTTCGGGAATTACAAAACGGGACGTTTTATGAATTGGGCCAAGAAAATATAAAACAAAATGAGGCCCAAAGTTTGATGGGGTGGCCGGCCATAGCCAAGGCCCAAGCCCCTTCTTAATGATCATGTGCTATGCACATGACCAATAATTGGATATATATCCTTATGCTCCTTTTGAATTTTCAAGAAAACCAAAATAAACACAAAGAAAAATTGAAGAACACCCAAGAAGGGGTTCTCGGCCGAATAGGAGAAAAGGAAAAAAAAAAATTCCCAAGCCTTTGACTCTAATCCAAAAATCTTAGTTTCTACATAGTTGTGAAGTACTCAAGACCCTCTTCAACGGGGTACAATTTGTTTGGCACAAGAACAACGTTTGCGGCAAATCGGAATTTCAAGAAAAAGGTGAGAAATCTATGTTTTGTGTTATGAAATGGGTTTATATGTTATAGTGATTGATGTTGCATGAAGATTAAGGAATGGTGTTGTGTTTGTGCATGGCGTGTGTGTGTGAGAAGGGTGTGTTTGGCCGTGAGCCATATTAGTTGGAAGGGAAGGCGAATTGCATTCTATTTAGTTTGTTAGTTGCGTCGTTGTGACCTTTATAACGTAAATGATTGATTAATGAATTGAATTGGCGTTGGAAAAGGATTTCGGAACATTATCGGAAAGTATACACCTTTGGTATATTTGTGTATATCATTGTATATTTATGATACTAAACTTTAAATATGACTTATGGTTGGTGTTAGTGAATTCGGAATGAAACGACGCAAGTTAGAACGTTCGTTGTAAGTTTTGATGTTTAGAAAGAAATATGGAAAGTAATGAATTTTGGGAAATTTTGTATATGGTTTGGAATATATTTGGGATGTGATTGCATAATCTTGAATGAGTGAATGAATACAATAATGTGGATATAGATTTGGAATTGTGAATGAAAGATTGTCAACTTGTGTAGTAAGGTAGAACTTTGAAGTTAGAATGATTTGATTGTGATTTATGTTGTTTGTGATGCTTGGGTTGTTGTTGTTGGTGTATTTGGAGTCGAGCTAAGTCTCGTGGATGTTAGAATTATAGGGGAAATGCTGCCGAAATTTCGGTAGACAAAAATCAAGTTAATGGAACTTTAAGCCTAAGAATCTCAAATTGGTAACTTTGACCATTTGCAGATTTCGGACGAAACGGGATTTGATTTTTGGGAGAGCATAAGACGTCTATAAGGTATGTAAAGCTTCCCACTTCTTCGTTCGGCATATCTTAGTATGTTAGGTGAATATCGGAACTTCCGGAGCAATTCTGCTCCTCGAAACCCGATCTATAAAATGACTACTATTCATTCAATTCGATTGAAGCCTAAAGGCTCTATTTTGGCTAGAATGCGACCCAATGCCCGAAACCTATCGAAATGTGACCGGGTTACTTTGAAAATCATTATGTATGACCATTTTGCCTCTAAATGTTCGTAAATTATGTTCGCCACCTCGATTTGACCCGAGGTGGGTCCGCTAACCCCGAGACGCCCTATTTGTCCTATCGGGCTCTCCTTTTGAATGAAGTTTGATATGAACCCTTTGATCTCGATACGTTCCTCTATGAGATATGCTTCGATTACTATGATAAGTTAAATTACGCTTTTGAGCTATATGCACCACTTTGGAAACGTTTTGTGAAATGAACATTCGTACCAACTAACGATTTGACTATTTTTGGTTATGAAAGGATATATGAACTCATTATGTTTTGAAATGCTATTTTGAAATATGAATTGCATTTGTTTGCTCACGACTCCGCTCGTGCCCTATTATGACTTCGTTCACCGGTTCCCAGGCCGGTTATGATTTGTGCGCCCTATGATAATTCGGCCGTATGCTGTGTTCCGGTTCCCGAGACCTCGCCATAGGGTCGGGATTCCGCTTGGAGTTATGCTGTGATATGGCTGGTGATGCGATACGCTCCCATATGTTTGTGTTCGGGGATGTACGGAGATTTGAAACCTTCTGGTGTTATGCTGTGTGTGGCGCCAGCGTCGGAGTGGCGACCACGTTCTTGAGCGTTTGCATGATTTCGTCTACATTATGTATATGTATATGATTTGATACGGATTTTGACATACCGATTTGTACTCCACTTTGTTATCTGATTTGCTTTTAGTTTGGCCCATGTTTCTGTACTCCGTGTTTTACATACTCAGTGCATATTTCGTACTGACCCCCTTTTTTCGGGGGCTGCGTTTCATGCCCGCAGGTACAGACATTGGTGATCCTCCACTGTAGGCTTCACTTTCTGCTATCTTGGAGTACTCCCTCTGATCCGGAGTCCACTTTTGGTACAGACTTCTTGTGCTATTTATATACTCTGTACATTTGACTATTTGGGTACGGCGGGGCCCTCTCTCGCCATATGTCTTTGTTTTGAATTCGTAGAGCCCTGTAGTCATATATGTGGGGCGAGGGTCCTATATATGTTTGTTTGATTTTGTTTTCTGGTCTTAAAGCGGTCCGTTTGTTATGATGGCCCTAAATGGACCTTATGCTTATATTTGCACTTTTGACCGGCGATGTCTATTCCGCCGCTCAGTTTGGATTCGATATGACATTTTGATTTGTGCGACCGCTTAAGACATATTTTGATATAAATTCTGTTTGATATGACTTTTATGAATTTTTGGAATATGCTCGGATTTGGTAAATGAATATGTGGTTTGGTCTGGGTACCCAGGTAGGGTGCCAGTCGCGGCCCACGGGGCTGGGTCGTGACAGACGTGTAGTTAAGAAAAATTACGAGTAAGTAAGTTAAAATAAGTGAAAGGATTAAAAGTGGATGGAAAAGCATGAGAATTTTGACAAGAATAATATTGTAGACAGAAAATGAAAAGGAGAACTTATGGTAAGAAGTTTCGACATGTTATGCTCAGGGTTGGAAAGGATCTCACAAAAGGACTATTGGCCTATAAAGAGCCCCTTAAAGGGGGGGGGGGGGGGGGGAGGGAGACCATATTAGGCTTACAAGGAATTCCTTAGCTTGGGACCAGAGTTCGAAACATGTCGGCACATCCAAAGGATACACGGAAGAAGTAGAAACGAATTAATAAGGAGTGAACCGTAAGGCCGACATAAAGGGAAGGTAGGAGAATACCTTAAGCGAATGCTTCATGCTAACATGAATTATGCTATGTTTATGCCATGATTCGAATCCCCCTTATCGGGCAGTTTGCGCCGTACCTAAGGACGCAGCGACGTGCTGTAAGAGTGATAAGATAGTAAGAAAATAGCTATAAGTCGAATGCAAAAAGGAGAAAGGAGAGAATGATAAGATCTAAAATATGTTTCGGACGGAAACGGATATTATAATGGAAGTATCAACAATTGGTTGTCACACCCCGACTTTACTAGGGTGTGATGGGCACCCGACCCCATATCTGGAGCCGAGCGAACCCGCTGACTTTTGTTACATACTTAACTTCCTTAGACTCTTATATCAATAAAAAAATAGAAAACATAGTAAAACTTTCAAGAGATATTTTTTTCCATCGTACTGAAGTCAAACAGAATCTGCAATCACATGGACTTTATGATATAGTATATTATCGACACTCTATACCCACGACTCTGCCTGCAAAGTCTCTAACATTAAACAAACATCATGGCTGAGATACTCTGACTCGGCAGCACTCCTGAACAAGTGGAACCTGCCAACTCCGCTGGAACATCTTCTATAACGGCTTTAATACGTCTGGGTGTACCTGCGCGGCATGAACGCAACCCCCGAATAAGAGGGGTCAGTACGAGTAATGTACTGAGTATGTAAGGCATGAATAGTGACAAAATAAAGGAATATACAGTATGAATAATAACGGAATAGACATATGGAGCTTATCTTGGGACAGAAGTAACCTGTACATATGAATACCGTTCAGGCAGGTGCCATGCATGCTTAGTCCCTTTTTCAGAAAAACAGTACTTCTTATTTACATGTACAGGAAACAGAACATTTCAGAAAACGGTGTCCTTTATTTACATCCACAGACGCCGAGTACATCGGCTCTCCCACCCCCTCCCCAACAGTGTCCCAACATATTATATATATATCACATATACAGACGTCGTATACGGCTCTCCCATATCCCGCATCCGGGCATCCTGCGTCCGGGACGAAATCCAGCTGAATCAGGTGGTGATATAACAGTGGCCCTTCCCCTTTTTCCCCATATACATATACATATACATATACATATTCACATTCATATACATATGTCATACCATTGGCATGCATGAGAGCTCAAAGAAAGTTATGTGTCCATCGGAGTGACGGAAGGTCGGTAGCCTCCGATTACATTATGGAACAACCATAGTCGCTTTGTCTCACCTTGAAGGAACGAGTATTGTGAGGCGAGACTACCAATGAAAAGTGTCATTATGAGGAAAACATCAAATAGGGTCATAGGGTACAGTTTCATATACCTAGGACCTATAGAGTAGTCATTACCTGTAATAGAGTTGAGATATCAAGAATTAATTTAACGTTTCCATATTTTCCTTTTCATAGCAGAACATTTTGCCAACACATCTACCGTAGGCATTTTTTC
This sequence comes from Lycium barbarum, assembly GCF_019175385.1. Classification (NCBI taxonomy): domain Eukaryota; kingdom Viridiplantae; phylum Streptophyta; class Magnoliopsida; order Solanales; family Solanaceae; genus Lycium; species Lycium barbarum. The sequence goes on along the minus strand of NC_083342.1, from coordinate 38,392,234 downwards.
GTCTTGGACTACATCGTTATCATTATAAGATCATATTCATCGTCTTAGTCATGGAATCATCTTTGTCATACTTATCATAGGCATATTCCCTTTCTTAACATCATCATTATCATTGTCATCATAGAAGTATCCTCGTTAGCATAGTTACAGTACTTGTCACTCGGTGAACGGGATAAGGATCAAAAGTTTTCTTTGGATTCTGCTTCAAAATAGATCAAACGGAACAATAAGGAAAATCCGGGGACCATGGGCCCACCTCGGGTCAAATGAGGCGGCGTACCAAATTTACATATGTTACATGTCATGGCGTTACTTGTGAGTGTTTTAGGGTAGTCGGGTCCTATTTATGCGGGTTCTAGAGGTTTAGGAAATTCTTCCAACATTTTGCACACTTTTTAGTTCAATTCTACTGATTGAAAAAAATAAAACTTTAGGCGCGGATTCCGGAGGGTAGAGTTATTCCCGAGGCTCATATCCAACATATTCCGTCTAAGACATGCCATAGAAAGAAGGGTGAAGCGTTACATACCTTTTCTGCTTCTTATGCGACTCCAAATTCACGTTCCAAATCCGCCAAAATCTACAAATTGGTCATGTTTACCAAAACTTGATTAGAGCCTTTAGAAGTTGATTCTTTAAAGTAACACTTTGTCTGCCGAAATTTCGGCAGCATTTCTCGTGTAAATGCACCATCCCCGAGAATACGGCTCGGCCCCAAATCAACAACAACAATCCGGGAATTTGACCCGGCCACAATATCAACAACAATATTACCCATCATAATAGCAATATCGACAAGTAATTCAAAACGTCCAAACCAACACCCAACCTTACCCGAAACCTTTCAACTTAATGAATACAACAACAATGCCAACAATTATTCTAGCAATACTTCGATATCAAATTCAATTCACACAATATTTCGAGCAACTCAAACAAGGCTCCAACTCACCCGAAATTGCCTCCCAACCCGAGAGCTACACCAAACACATTCTTTTCCTCAAAATTCATAACTTACACCATCACCCCACACCTTAACAATACAATTCTCCTAAATACAAAAATTTTATAAAATTCACATAAATTTCCAAATCATCCCATAACCAACATAACATTATTTTAAGTCATTAAACTTACACTTCTCGTTATAGAATCCATAACGACGGCATCTAAAATGTCAAACAACATCAAGTTACCATAACTTTCCAAACCCTATTCCATTCGGCCACAACACAATCCATAGGTTTTCATGAATTTCCATTCTTTTCTACACATTACAACACATTACAACAACACATAATCATGCTAAATACATTAAATTCGCTATTCCTACACATTACACCCAACACACGGCCAAACTTGAACATGCAATACTTCATGAATTTCCATCATTTCCACATTCAAAAACAAGCACAAACCATTTATAACATATAAAAGAGATGATACCTTACCTTTTTTTTCTTCAACTTCCCACTTGGTTTAGGGTTGGTATATGACATCAAAAAGTCTTCTACTTGCTTCAACAATTACTCTATGTTGATGAGGACCTTCCATTTGGGGGAAATACTAGAAGAAAATAATTTATTTTGATCAATTTCCATGGCTCCATTTGGCTACCCTTGGCCGAAATCCCCCCTCTCTTCATCCCTTCTTCATTCATTTTTTCCAAGTCTTCTTTTCTTGTGAGAATATGACTAATGATCATATATATATATATATATATATATATATATATATATATATATATATCATGTGAGGGGCACATGCCCTCTTTCTCTAGAATTCTCTAGGAATTTCTTCCTTTTTTCTTGAATTTTTCCCATATTGGTCAAAGAAGACTAATTGTCTTCTTATGAAAGCTTTGGCCCCATGTGTTTTTATTATTTACAATTAGCCCCCACTTAATATGAAATAACCACATGCCTCCCTTTCTTTCTTTGCCTAGAGTTTTCCTCCATTTTCTTGAAATTTTCTTAAATAAAAGGATGACCACTTAGCTTATCTCATAAGCTTTATCCATATGTCTTATTTTTATTTTGTCCACCATTTACCTATGTATATACACTTAAGCCCCTCGACTTTCCTCAATATTACCATTTACCATTTTGCAATTTCTCCTTTTTGCCCTTAACCTTTCTCAATATTTCCATACTACCAATGTTCATAAATAATATTTATAACCAACTTGTGCATTAAAATAATTTTCGAAAATGGTCTCGCCCTTAACTTTCCACGACGACTTTGGAATTTCCAAACGTACAATATACGGGCTATAACATCCTCCCCCCCTTTAGAACATTCGTCCTCGAATGTTCAACTGATCTTATGGGGTGTCACAATACTTCGGGAGGATCCCTTTTGTAGTCGTCCTTTATTTCATGCTCACTCTTTATCCTTTACCTTATTTCTTTTATACTCAAACTTTTCAGTTTTTACCTGAATCTTCTTCCCGTGTCATGGGTTTTCTAATTTGTTGGGCCCACGTATTAGCCTTGTCTTTCTCAGATCATCTCTTTTCTATTACTGTTTCGTGACCATATCTTAGCAAAAGCCACACCTTCAGATTCTTACTACAACTATTCTTTAGTCTCTTTTCGTATCTCTCGATACAGGTACACTTGTCTTTGACTTCATGTGTTGTGCTCGTTTCGTTTTATCGTCATTCCTTGTAAGCCCAATATGGCCTCCCCCCTTTTAAAGGGGTTCCTTATATGCTCATAGTCCTTGATGAAGTCTTCGCTTATACCTTTATCCCTCACCTTCTTTTCCAGCTTTGTGCCTACATATCGAAAACGTCTTATCTTAAGCTCTTCTTTTACTTCCTGTCTAGGTCCTCATTTGTCCACATTTTCATGCCTTTCTATCCTTTATTCGTCCTTTCACTTGCTCAGCTCTCTTGCTCGTAATTCTTTCTTAACTACGTGTTCGTATTGTAGCTGTGCGCCCATATTTCTTTAGCGTTCCGTTACTTTCTTAAACCTCTAAGCCTATTACTATAGCTACATACTTGTCCTTTTACAGATCTTTCACCTTAACACCATCACCATCCTGAGCATTCCTTCTCTTACTTCACATTCCTCTACCCTGGTCACCATTCTCTTACACCTACTTGTTGAAATCAACTCTCAACCTCTCCACATTTCTCCTTGTTTCCTTTTACCTCACTCTATCTCGTCTCACATGCCTACTTGAATTTTCATCCTAGTGGTCTCGTACTTTTACCATTAATTTCTCGCGGGGGTTTCACTTACTAAGGTTTTCTTAACTTTCCCCTTTTCCGACATTTAAGCTTCCTATCTTCCATTTACTCACACTCTCTTTCTTTTCGAGTATCGTTATACTGGAATTTCTGACCTCAACCTATAGTAAAATAATAATAGTTCACTCGCCGCACTTGTACCATTTATTCTTGTTGTCACTCGTACTTTGGCACCTTTGCGTGATCAATACCTTTCTCCCCGTAGTTTCGGTTGCTGGGGCTCGCACGCCACCGATACAATCACATGCGGGATATCTTACACATTCATATATACATACATATTCACTATCAACTGGTTCACAAAATACTTCCAACCGCTGTTCAAGCCTATCCTAATTCCAGGGCTATGATGCATTTTCTGTCTCTTTACCGAGCTTGTCTGCCTTGTTTCACGCGTCTTCTTATGGTCTCCCGTCATCTCATATACCGTAGTTTCACTTAGGCTATTCTAGTTTTCCATTTGTCTTTTATGTCAGAATATGTAAATTTCCTTATAAACTTTCCAGGGGGTCACCCATCATGGAACTGCTCCCACCTGAGCACGCTTAACCCAAAAGCTTCACTGAAATTCGGTGCCTTAATGCCGATATTTTCGCGTCAGCTTCCTCACATGACCTTTATTGCATGCTCTGGAGCAAGTCAAAGTCTTACAGTTCCCAAAACCTTTTTCGTAACACGTCCCTTCTTTTGTAATTACCGTTTTACCCTTTTGGTTCCCGATGTTCACCTTCCGCCTGTGTGTATGATTACCTCCTGTCTTGGGCTTCCAGATTCCTGATGGTAGCGACCTTACCTTTGTTGCCACGGCCAAATCCATAATCTTTCTGAACCAACGCATTTCACTTATTACCTATTCACAGTATTTCTTTCCCATACTTCTTCTTCCTGTGGGGCGTACCCGTTCTGGCAGAACCTTCTTTACTGTTCCTATTATTCAAAACTTGTATGCGGCCAATGTCATCAAGGCCTCACAGAACGTATGACTATATGGCACATCCCGCCATCCAATACTTCCAGTTCAGGTAACAAAACAATCACGTCGGGACTTACCTTTATAAGCTTCCGTAGCCTTGCTCGTTTTCTTTCGTCATACATATAGCTCATATAGGGAAATCTTATTCCTTATAACTTGGCTCTATCGCACGATCTAAGACAGAAAGAAGGTCAATATTTCCTAGATGCCCCGCAGCCTCCTGTTTATAAATGTGGCCGGCTTCACACTCATAAACAGGACTCTACCGGACACGACTTTGCAGACAACCCCTTAGACCGACCTGCTCTGATACCACTTTGTCACACCCCGACTTTACTAGGGTGTGATGGGCACCCGACCCCATATCTGGAACCGAGCGAACCCGCTGACTTTTGTTACATACTTAACTTCCTTAGACTCTTATATCAATAAAAAAATGGAAAACATAGTAAAACTTTCAAGAGATTTTTTTTTCCATCGTACTCAAGTCAAACAGAATCTGCAATCACATGGACTTTATGATATAGCATATTATCGACACTTTATACCCACGACTCTGCCTGCAAAGTCTCTAACATCAAACGAACATCATGGCTCAGATACTCTGACTCGGCAGCACTCCTGAACAAGTGGAGCCTGCCAACTCCGCTGGAACATCTTCTATAACGGCTTTAATACGTCTGGGTGTACCTGCGCGGCATGAACGCAGCCCCCGAATAAGAGGGGTCAGTACGAGTAATGTACTGAGTATGTAAGGCATGAATAGTGACATAATAAAGGAATATACTGTATGAATAATAACAGAATAGACATATGGAGCTTATCTTGGGACAGAAGTAACCTGTACATATGAATGCCGTTCAGGCAGGTGCAATGCATGCTTAGTCCCTTTTTCAGAAAAACAGTACTTCTTATTTACATGTACAAGAAACAGAACATTTCAGAAAACGGTGTCCTTTATTTACATCCACAGACGTCGAGTACATCGGCTCTCCCACCCCCTCCCCAACAGTGTCCCAACACATTATATATATGTATATATATATATATATCACATATACAGATGCCGTATCCGGCTCTCCCATATCCCGCGTCCGGGCATCCCGCGTCTGGGACGAAATCCAGCTGAATCAGGTGGTGATATAACAGTGGCCCTTCCCCTTTTTCCCCATATACATATACATATACATATTCACATTCATATACATATGTCTTACCATTGGCATGCATGAGAGCTCAAAGAAAGTCATGTGTCCATCGGAGTGACGGAAGGTCGGTAGCCTCCGATTACATTATGGAACAACCATAGTCGCTTTGTCTCACCTTGAAGGAACGAGTATTGTGAGGCGAGACTACCAATGAAAAGTGTCATTATGAGGAAAACATCAAATAGGGTCATAGGGTACAGTTTCATATACCTAGGACCTTTAGAGTAGTCATTACCTGTAATGGAGTTGAGATATCAAGAATTAATTTAACGTTTCCATATTTTCCTTTTCATAGCAGAACATTTTGCCAACACATCTACCGTAGGCATTTTCTCGTCTTGGACTACATCGTTATCATTATAAGATCATATTCATCGTCTTAGTCATGGAATCATCTTTGTCATACTTATCATAGGCATATTCCCTTTCTTAACATCATCATTATCATTATCATCATAGAAGTATCCTCGTTAGCATAGTTACAGTACTTGTCACTCGGTGAACGGGATAAGGATCAAAAGTTTTCTTTGGATTCTGCTTCAAAATAGATCAAACGGAACAATAAGGAAAATTCGGGGACCATGGGCCCACCTCGGGTCAAATGAGGCGGCGTACCAAATTTACATATGTTACATGTCATGGCGTTACTTGTGAGGGTTTTAGGGTAGTCGGGTCCTATTTATGCGGGTTCTAGAGGTTTAGGAAATTCTTCCAACATTTTGCACACTTTTTAGTTCAATTCTACTGATTGAAAAATAGAAAAATTTAGGCGCGGATTCCGGAGGGTAGAGTTATTCCCGAGGCTCATATCCAACATATTCCGTCTAAGACATGCCATAGAAAGAAGGGTGAAGCCTTACATACCTTTTCTGCTTCTTATGCGACTCCAAATTCACGTTCCAAATCCGCCAAAATCTACAAATTGGTCATGTTTACCAAAACTTGATTAGAGCCTTTAGAAGTTGATTATTTAAAGTAACACTTTGTCTGCCGAAATTTCGGCAGCATTTCCCCTGTAAATGCACCATCCCCGAGAATACGGCTCGACCCCAAATCAACAACAACAATCCGGGAATTTGACCCGGCCACAATATCAACAACAATATTACCCATCATAATAGCAATATCGACAAGTAATTCAAAACGTCCAAACCAACACCCAACCTTACCCGAAACCTTTCAACATAATGAATACAACAACAATGCCAACAATTATTCTAGCAATACTTCGATATCAAATTCAATTCACACAATATTTCGAGCAACTCAAACAAGGCTCCAACTCACCCGAAATTGCCTCCCAACCCGAGAGCTACACCAAACACATTCTTTTCCTCAAAATTCATAACTTACACCATCACCCCACACCTTAACAATACAATTCTCCTAAATACAAAAATTTTATAAAATTCACATAAATTTCCAAATCATCCCATAACCAACATAACATTATTTTAAGTCATTAAACTTACACTTCTCGTTATAGAATCCATAACGACGGCATCTAAAATGTCAAACAACATCAAGTTACCATAACTTTCCAAACCCTATTCCATTTGGCCACAACACAATCCATAGGTTTTCATGAATTTCCATTCTTTTCTACACATTACAACACATTACAACAACACATAATCATGCTAAATACATTAAATACGCTATTCCTACTGTCACGACCCATCCCCGTGGGCCGCGACTGGCGCCCTACTTGGGCACCCCAAACGGACATACGAGCCAAATCGTCAAATCAAAGCTTAACTCAGATTTCATAATAGTTATTTTAAACATAATTTAAAACAAAACTTGTCTTAAGTGGTCGCATACCAAAATATCATACCGGAACAAATAGAAGCGGCGGAATGCACATCGCCGATCATATGTATAAATATAAACATAAGAGCCATTCTGGCCACCTTAACAGAAGGACCGCATTAAGACACAGATCTTAACCCAACAGACACATATAGGACCCTCGACCCACAAACATGACTACAGGCCTCTACAAATACAAAACGAAAACATATGACGGGACAGGGCCCCGCCGTACCCCAAATAGTCAAATATACAGATACATATACCTCACAAAATATGTATACCGACATATGGGCTCCGAATCAAAAGGAGCACTCTGTAATAGCAGGACGTGTGGCCTATGCTGGCAGATCACGGATCTCTGTACCTGCGGGCATGAAACGCAGCTCCCGAAGAAAGGGGGTCAGTACGAAAGATGTACTGAGTATGTAAAGCATAGAGTGCAGAAGTGTAAACCGTAACTGAAACCAAACAGGATACAAAAAAAAAGAATACTGACCAGTATATCAAAATCTGTACCAAAACGTATGTACATAATGCAGTTAAAAATCATGCAAAGCTCAGGAACGTGGTCACCCCTCCGACGCAGGTGCCACACACAGCATAACACCAGAAGGTTCAAATCTCTGTACATCCCCGAACACACATATCATCATAACATATCACCAGCCATATCACAGCATAACTCCAAACGGAACCCGGCCCTATGGCGAGGTCTCGGGAACCGTAACACAGCATACGGCCGAATTAATCATAGGGCGCACGAATCATAACCGGCCCGGGAACCGGTGAACGAAATCATAATAAGGGCACGAACGGAGTCGTGAGCAAACAATGCAATTCATATATCAAAATACTTTTGCAAACTTGATAAAATCACATGTTGACTCATTAGTCAAAATAGTTCGAACAATTAATCAAAACGGAGTTCATTTCACAAAAGTATTTCCAAAACGGTAATTATAGCTCAAAATATAATTTAGGACATCGTGGCAATCCAAACATTATTTTACAATAGCCAAGTTCATAAACAAAAGTCTTTTGCCGACGTTATACAAAAATGAGCTTTATAGGGCAAACAAAAGAGTTTCAGAGTTAGCGGGCCCACCTCGGGTCAAGTCGAGGTGGCGGACATGAGTTACGGACATTTGGGGTCTATGAGATCATACGGGGAAGTTTCGAAGCGATTCGAATACATTTACAAACGTTTCAGGCATTAGATCACTTTTTAACACAAATGAGAGTTTTATGCTTCAATTGAATTGAATGAATAGTACCCAATTTCTAGTTCGGATTTCCAAGAACAGAATGGCCTCCAAGGCTCCGATATCGACCTAGTATACCTAGGACATGCCAAAATAAGGAATGGGGTAGCCTTACATACCTTTCTCACTTCGTACGCTCGTTCAAACTCGATTCCCGTTTCGTCCAAAATCTGCAATTGGTCATTGTTACCAATTAGGAGTTTCAAGACTTCAGAATGCACTTAACTTCAGTTTTGTCTACCGAAATTTCGGCAGCACCTCCCCTATAAATATAGCGCCCCCGAGAATCATCTCGGCTCAAATAGTAGCAACAACAACCCAACAACATCAACAATGTCAACAATCATCGCAATATAAGGCAACTAGTTCTACTTTCCGACATAATGCAATAACGTTCATTCCGACTTCACACTTCCAAACTAAGCTCAATATTTTCATATTCATCACTACTCAAGATCATTACAATACAATTTAGAAGCATTTCATATCATTTCTACAAAATATTCACAAGATATACATAATATACAAACTTTCCGCCCGAGTCATAATTCATTCAAAACTTCTAATCTTTAACATACTTATTCATAACATGCTTCCATATCCCAAATTCATCAACAATTATCATAATTTGCACCTTAACAACTCCATTTTCATAATGTCATAAAATCATACTAAACGACACAAACTTCTACATTCCATTTCAATGCAAACTTATATCATTTTATCTTCATTTACATTGCAAGCATCACAACAACACAACTAACATATTAAACAAAAGTGATTCATTCCCATTCCAATTCCAATACACCTCACGGCCACATATCATCTTTCCAACTCCAACCAAATTCATTCAACTTTCATTTCCAATATACATTCCACCCTACACACAACTAGAATACAACATAAAATTCAACACATCTTAACTACACAACCAAGCACGTACACGGCCACATATATACATACACACCCACTTTGTAAACTTTCATGTTTTCATGAATTCTACTCATTTTCATACACTACAACACAAACAAACCTTCATAACATAATAACATGGAATGAATTCTTACCTTTTTCTTCAATCTCCTTCACTCAATCATGTTGTCATATTGGAGGAATTAGTGCTCTTTCTTCCCAAACAATTGCACCATGTTGTAGAGGGCCTTTAATATAGTAGGAAAATCATAAAACAATAATTTTAGAGGCAAGATTTTGAGGGGTGAAATTCCCCTTGCCTTGGCCGAATTGGCCCTTATCTCCTTGCTCTTCATCTTTTGTTTTTCTCTCTCTTCCTTTTGCTTCTTGAGTCTTCTAATAGATGAAGACTCTTATATTAATTATGTCACATGGAAAAATATTCATTAATTTTGTGGTTGGGCCAAGGCACATGGCCGGCCACCCCACCTCATTTTGCTCTTTTATTTGAGCCCAATTAATGATAATTCTCGTTTTGTAATTCTCGAAACTAATTTTCAAAATTTCAATTTTTGCCCTTGGCCTTCCTCCGTGTTTCCACACCAATATCTTTCATGAACAACACACACACATATACTAATTCAAATCAACATATGGCCTTATTCCTTACAAATCAAAATTATCTCAATTTTTTCTAAATACGCGAAAGTACGGGATATAACACCTACACATTACACCCAACACACGGCCAAACTTGAACATGCAATACTTCATGAATTTCCATCATTTCCACATTCAACAACATGCATAAACCATTTATAACATATAAAAGAGATGAAACCTTACCTTTTTTTTCTTCAACTTCCCACTTGGTTTAGGGTTGGTATATGACATCAAAAAGTCTTCTACTTGCTTCAACAATTACTCCATGTTGATGAGGACCTTCCATTTGGGGCAAATACTAGAAGAAAATAATTTATTTTGATCAATTTCCATGGCTCCATTTGGCCACCCTTGGCCGAAATCCCCCCTCTCTTCATCCCTTCTTCATTCATTTTTTCCAAGTCTTCTTTTCTTGTGAGAATATGACTAATGATCATATATATATATATATATATCATGTGAGGGGCACATGCCCTCTTTCTCTAGAATTCTCTAGGAATTTCTTCCTTTTTTCTTGAATTTTTCCCATATTGGTCAAAGAAGACTAATTGTCTTCTTATGAAAGCTTTGGCCCCATGTGTTTTTATTATTTACAATTAGCCCCCACTTAATATGAAATAACCACATGCCTCCCTTTCTTTCTTTGCCTAGAGTTTTCCTCCATTTTCTTGAAATTTTCTTAAATAAAAGGATGACCACTTAGCTTATCTCATAAGCTTTATCCATATGTCTTATTTTTATTTTGTCCACCATTTACCTATGTATATACACTTAAGCCCCTCGACTTTCCTCAATATTACCATTTACCATTTTGCAATTTCTCCTTTTTTCCCTTAACCTTTCTCAATATTTCCATACTACCAATGTTCATAAATAATATTTATAACCAACTTGTGCATTAAAATAATTTTCGAAAATGGTCTCGCCCTTAACTTTCCACGACGACATTGGAATTTCCAAACGTACAATATAAGGGCTATAACATTGGTGGCCTGAAATTTTGATGGAAGAGAAGAACGTCGTGCCTATGATTAAAATAAATCGTCGGATACTAGAAATAGTATAAGGACTATTAATTATACGGGATATGAGGATATACGCCATGAAACTATACGAACTGTCGATGTGAAATGACGCACGATCATGTTTGTAAGGAAACCACACCGGAAGGCTAACAAGGAATAATGACGAACGAAACGAGCCCTAATACAAACAAATCAAAACAACAAGTATACTTGGGTCGAGAAATGTGAGGGAAGGAAGTAAGGGAAAGAGTTGTGGTAAGAACTCAAAGATGTTGTGAACTAAGAAGTTAAGTGAATTTGGATCATAAGTTACCATAAGTGTAACTGGACTGCGAAGAATAATAAATAAGGAAATATTTCGTATATATGTTTTGGATGAATAATTAGAATGAAAGATTAAGAAGAGATAGTGACAAAGGCATAAAGAAACAGGGAGCGGTGAAAAGAGGGCACCAAAGGCCGACGAACATCTATAACATAATAAGCGAGACTGCAATACTGTAGATTAGATAAAAACAAGAAAAAGCCTGTGGCCATATCAGATCATTAAGTGAAGCTTACGTACCAAAGATGTCACTCTTATTAAAGCATTTTGACGAAGCAGTAACAGAGAAGAGATGAAGGAAGAGTATCCCCACTTGTTTCCTATGTCTATAGGTGGTTTAAATTCCTTAAACTGGTTATATTGATTGGTGAATAAATTGTATGAGCTGTCCGTAAAAAAAAAAAAAAAAAAAAAACTCCCCCGAAATGCTTGCGAGACCCTATGAGGCTAGTTTAACATTCGAGGATGAATGTTCTAAAGGGGGGGGGGGGGGAGGATGTTATATCCCGCAATTTTGCACATTTAGATACGTTGAAATAATTGTGACTAGTAAGAGATAAGGTAACATTTTGATCTTATTTAATATATATGTCATTCATGAAAAGTATTGGTGCGGAGATATCGAGGAAGACTAAGGGCAAAATTGGAATTTCGGAAATTAGTTTCGTGAATTACGAAATATGAACCCAAAAGAAGTGGGCTTGGAAAAAAAAAAGAATAAGAGAGGCCCAATATAGGGTGGCCAGCCACGTGGAGAAAAAAGGGGCCCAAGCCCATGAAAAATTTAAACCATGTGTTAAATAAGAAAAGGGGCCATAAACTTCTTCATTATTCAAGAAGTTTCAAGACAAAAAAATGGAGAGCAAGAATGAAGGGCCACTCGGCCAAGACCATGGAAAATTATCCCCTTATATTCTTGATCAAAAAAATATTTTCTTCTAGTATTCCCACTAATTTGAAGGTCCTCTACGACATGGAGTAGTTGTTGGAGCAAGAGAACTACTATTTGTTGCAAGTTCATAATTCTAGACAAAAGAGAAATCAAAGGAAAAAGGTAAGATTTAATCCTCTTTTATATGTTATGGATAGTTTGTTTATGTTGTAGTATGTGAAAATGGATAAAATTCATGGAAATATGAATGTTGGTGTAGTAGCCGTGGGTATGTATGTGTGTGTAGGAATAATGATTCAATTATTTTATTTAAGTGTTTTGGTTATTGTTGTTGCGGATTCTATATTGATAATGAAAATTTGATGATTCTAGTTGAAGTTGTAAGTGTTAGAGAGTGGTGTTAGAAGCTAATGTGATCATAATATCACTTCTTGTAGTTGGGAGAATAATGTTGCTAATGTGTGTGTTGTTGGGATAGTTGATGAACTTGGAAGATAAAAATGTGTTGGTAATGTTCTTGTTGAAATGGGAAATTTCGGGTGAAGTAGTGATTTGGAGGAATTATTTGAAGATTGTGTGCATTGCTTAAAATGTTCTTGAATTATGTTTGAATGATCTCGAATTGGTAAATGGATATGTGAGCGTTGATATCGGCTTGAATGTATGTAGTTGAATTGAATGTTGATGAACTATGTGGAAAGGAAGGTTGCTAATGTTAGAATGCATTTCGAATTGATTGTTGATGTTATTAGTATGGTTGTTGGTATTGTTGTTGATGTTTTGGCCGAGTTAAATTCTCGGGGATGTTGAATTTATAGGAGAGATGCTGCCCAATTTCTGTAGAAAAGTGTTACTTTAAGATTTATCTCCTAAGGGTTTATGGTTAATATTCGGTATTTGTGACCAATTGTAGATTTTGGGAAGTTTGGAACTTGAGTTTGGATTAGCGTAAGAAGCGAATAAGGTATGTAAAGCTCTACCTTTCTTTCTTTTGGCATGTCTTAGTCATAATACGCTATGGTGCGAGTCTCGGGAAAAACTCTATTCCTAAAAAGTCCGAGCATGATTATGACCCTTATTCATTTCAATGGAATTGAATTATGGACTTTATGTTTCAATATGCTTTGATGGAAAAATGGCTTAGACACTTTTACTCCTAAAAGAGTCTTGCGTCGTAAAACATCCGTAACTTTCACAAACGGAACCGGATTGCCCTGAAACTTTCGTAGATGATTTCATAAGGCCTAATGTTCATAATTTATGTACGCCACCTCGACTTGATCCGAGGTGGGCCCACAATTCCCGAAACCTTCTTGTATTGTTCTATTTCACCTATTTCCGTACGATGATTAAAAGAAATCTTTGGTTATTGTTCCGACTACTAAACGATAACTGTTTTAACTATTCCATTGAATCCTATGATATACTTGATATGTACAAACGATCTCAGAAGTTTTTCTTTGACATAATCCGTCGTAACATCCGAAAGGTACGTACTATGACTATCGTCTGATTTCTTTTCTAAATGACCTATCGTTCGGACTATTCTATCGAGTCTTTCTAAATATTTTATGATGCATATAGTTTCTCACTACTCTACTCGTGGATGACTCAATGCTTCCTTCACTGAGCCCGGGCCAGGATATGTTATCAGGCGTAATCCACTGCATTGTTCGCCGTGCCTCGATGTGAGGGGGCAGGTATAGCATGTACATGGGTCTGGAGTATGATGTGCCATGTACATATATTCTGATATTTGATGATATGATATGATATGTGCACATTCTGATATTTGATGATATGATATGATATGGCCATCTGATATGTTATGATATGTTACGGAGCTATTCCCTACTCTGGAGTATGATGTGTTGTGGCACCAGTGATGGGGTGGCGACTACGTTCTGTTCACCGAGTCCCATAATGGGGCCGGATATGGCATATGTTCTGACATGCATTACCTATGTTTTATGAGTAAGTATTTTTGATACTCCGGTTATTGCACTTATTTTCTGTACCCCCTGTTCAGATCATGATTCTGTTTACTGTATCTCATGCTTTACATACTCAGAACATATTCCGTACTGACCCCCTTTCTTCGGGGGCTGCGTTTCATGCCGCGCAGGTACACCCAGATGATGTGAAGTTATTATAAAGGACGTTCCAGCAGAGTTGGCAAGCTCCATTTGCTCCTGGAGTGCTGTCGAGTCAGAGTTTGTATGTTATGATTTTTTATGGATTGATGTTAGAGACTTTACAGACAGAGTCTTGGGTATAGTATGTCGGTTGTGTAAGCGGCTTCATCAGCCGATATGTCATTCTGTATTATGTGATAAACTATATGATCATAGATTCTGTTTGATTTGGGAAGCATCGAAAAAGAATATTTTGAAAGTTTATTATGTATTTTATCTTTATTTGATTTAAAAGTCTAATAAGATTGTGTGTGCCCTAAAGGTCTGTGGGTTCGCTTGGCTTCGGATGTGGGGCCGGGTGCCCATCACACCCTAGTGGAATTAGGGTGTGACAAAGTGGTATCAGAGCAGGTCTGCCCTAGGGGTTGTCTGCAAAGTCGTGTCTAGTAGAGTCCTGTTTATGGTGTGAAGCGCGCCACATTTATAAACAGGAGGCTACGGGGCATCTAGGGATTGTTGACCTTCTTGCTGTCTTAGATCGTGCGATAGAGCTAAGTCATAGGAAAATGAAATTCCTTATATGAGCTTTACATACGACGGGAGAAGGTAAGGGATGACATGGAAAGTCATAAAGGTAAGTCTTGATGTATTTATTCTGTGACCTGAAACATAAAGCTCTGGATGGTTGTAATGTGATATATAGCCGTATGTTCTGTGAGATATTGTCGATATTTTCTATGTACAAATTCTGAATAGTAGGAAGGATAAAGGAGACCCAGTCAGAATGCTTTTCAAAATCAGGATATTTGATCTGGAACACCTAACAGGAAGAGCGTGGAAAGGAAATGATGTAAATAGACGATAAGTGGGATGTGATATTTTAGAAAAGCTACGAATTTGGGCATGGCGTGAAAACTGATTGTGAGAAAGACGAGTAGCAGTCTGAAGGATTAAAATGGATGACCTTCGAGGCTCAGTAGGACCAAGATCCGTTAGAGGATTCAGGGAAAGTCGACAATTGGTTTTGTTGTAGATTGTTATGTAAGGATGGTGAGTGGAAGTCCAGACTGGCTAATAATCGAGTATGCATAAATGACGGCGACGAAGGTATGTTCGCTGCCATCGGGAATCTAGAAGTCCAGGACAGGAGATAATCATACACATAAGTGAAAAGTGAACAGTGGGAATTGAAAAGTGTAAAATAGTAAAGGTATAAAGAAGGACATGTTACGAGAATGTCTCGGAATCTGTAAGACCTCGACTAGCTCCGAATCAAGTAATGAAGGCCACATGAGAAAGTGGACGCGATTATATCGGTATTAAGGTACCGGATTCCCCTAAAGTTTTGAGGTTAAGCATGCTAAGGTGGGAGTAATTTTAGGATGGGTGACCCCCTGGGAAGTATGCAAGAAATTCTAAAAATTTAGCCGTAAGAGACAAATGAAAAGCTAGAGTAACCTAAAGGGAAATTAGAGTATACGGGATGGTTGGAGATTATAAGAAGCCACATAGCACGCGACAGGCTAAACTAGAGAAGAGACAGAAGGTACGCCACAACTTTGGAATTAAGATAGGCTTGAATGACGGACGAAAGTATTTTGTGGGCTAGTTGATAATAATTATATATATATATATATATATATATATGAATGCGTATGATATCTCCTCTGTGATCGTATCAGTGGACACGTGTGTCCCAGCGACCGGTGCTACGATATGGAAGGTACCAATTGAGTAAGGATACCGAAGTTCAAGTGACAACAAAGGTAAATGGTACAAGTGTTACAAGATAAGATGCTATTATTTTTACTGCAGGTCAAGATTAGAAATTTTGATATAATGATATTTGGAAAGGAAAGTGAGTGAGTAGATAGGAAATAAGGAGATTAAAATGTCGGAAGAAGGTAAAAGGTAAGAAACCTTAGTGAGTGCAACCCCGGGAGGAATTACCGGTAAATACGAGACTATTTGGATAAAGATTCAAAGGTAGACATGTGAAAAGGATAAAGTGTGGTAGTATGGAACAGAAGAGGAATGTGTGAGGTTCGAGGACCAAATTTTAATATGTGAGAGTGAAGGAATAGTGATTATGACGAGAGATTTAAAGCAAAAATGATGAATGATAAAACCTTGAAACAATGTTAGTAGATTTAGATCCTCAAAAGGTATATGAAGAAATAAATGTGTAGCTACATTAATAGGATTTGCATCGGGAATGGAAGTGTTTTCTTGAGAGGATGACTTAGAATTGTAATGGATTTGTGATCCTAAAGTAATATTACACTAACTTCAGAATTCGTATGGCAAATAATCAGAAGAGAAAAATGTTCGAGAGGGAAGGAACCCAAATAGTTAAGGATGGAAATAGGAAAAATGTACTGACAAGTTAGTCGAAGGAGAAAGAGAACGTCTGGGAATAAAGTAATAGGAACCTGATTACGTATTGGGGGGAAGAATAAGGATAATGGGCCAACACCGTTAATTTGGGAACTAAAAGCGTGGAGCGAGAATTCATGTGAAGTCTGAAAGATTTGATCCTAGAGAAATGGAATGAAATATAAAGAATGTGCATGAAAGACCGCTCGGTCATAGTACCATAAATATAGTTAAAGGGTTGATGAACGAGGATAGAGAGAGTGTAGGCCGCAAGGATTTGGTGTTGTGAGCAAAAGTAGCGAGATGTTCGAGAATGTGGACACATAGCTGCGATGCGGACGTGTAGTTAAGAAAAATTACGAGTAAGTAAGTTAAAATAAGTGAAAGGATTAAGAGTGGATGGAAAAGCATGAGAATGTTGACAAGAATAATAATGTAGACAGAAAATGAAAAAGAGAACTTATGGTAAGAAGTTTCGACATGTTATGCTCAGGGTTGGAAAGGATCTCACAAAAGGACTATTGGCCTATAAAGAGCCCCTTAAAGGGGGGGGGGGGGATACCATATTAGGCTTACAAGGTGTCACGACCCAACCCCGTAGGCCATGGCTAGTGCCCAATCTGGGCACTCAAACGCATTCTAGTATATGGCAGAAGCCGACAAGGCTTTATTTCGAATTTAGATAATTTCCAGAAAAATTTCGGCAGGGTTTCCTTTGTTTTACGGACTATCCCATATACCCTGCACGCAGAAAATACCAACAAAGGCCACACAGGGCCAACAAAGCAAAATTTAAATATATGCGGACCGGCCGCGGCGGCGAATGGGATCGCCCAAACACAACATAAGTACACATCTGTACAGAAAGACCCCAACCCACAAACATGTCCACAGACCTCTAAACAGACCGACAGAATCATATGACGGGACAGGGCCCCGCCGTACCCATGAACGAGAATATACATAAATAGAAGTGGCAGACTGTACCAAAAGATGGCTCTGAATAAAAGAGCGCTCCAAATGGCAGAAAAGATATCCTAGACGGACGGATCCGCAAACCTGTCGTCGGTACCTGCGCGGCATGAAAATGTAGCCCCCGAAGAAAGGGGGTCAGTACGAAATATGTACTGAATATGTAAAGCCTGAATTACAGAAACAGAATCATAACTGGTACAGAACGTACATAAAGCGAGCAGAAAATCCAAAGTATCAAATACATACTTTCAAAACATGCAGAGTGTATACAGAAACATATGTCATATCAAATCCAGCCCCTGCCAAGGGACTCGACAGACAGAACGTGGCCACCCTCCCGACGCTGGTGCCACAACACAGAAGAATCAGAATGGGGCATAACCCCGTCACATAATATATCATATTAGATGGCCATAGCAAATCATATCAGAACAAGCGTACATGGCACAACATACTCCACAAACCCATGTACGCGTATACCTGCCCCCTCACATCGAGGCACGGCGAACAATGCAAAGGATCACGCTTTACAACATATCCTGGCCCGGGCTCAGTGTGGGAAACATTGGGGCATCCACGAATGGAATAGTGAGAGACTAATGCAATTTAAAATATCATAAATGTTTTAATAAACCCGATGAGGCATATCAAAGACAAACCGATCCAATGAAATCGAACGGGAACATAATAAACGAGTTTCGGATATCATAATGAATTACAGAAGTATAACCTTTCTGAAATCGTTCCGAGTGTCAAAACAATTTATTGGACTCAATGGAATATTTAAAACAATGTTTGTTAGGTAATTAGAATAGTAGTCAAAGCATTTCTTTTAAGAACTATTCGACAAGAAGGCTTAAGTACATTAAGGGCAAAACCGGGAATAGCGGGCCTACCTCGGGACAAACAAGGCGGCGGGCTCAAATTATGCCCTTTTAAGCTTATGGGGTCACCTAAAAAGGTTCTACGGACATTCTATAGTTTCCCAAGTAATTTAGAGAAAGTTTGCATAATTTCAGGGAAAGCACACCAAATGGGCTCAATCTTACTGAAGGAAAAAACGAGATTTTCAATTGCGGATTCCGAGGGGCAGAAAGTCTTCCGAGGCCCGAATCCGATTCTACTACACTTAGGCATGCCAAAAGAAGGATCGGGTTAGCTTTACATACCTTTTGAGCTTTTTAAGTCTATCCAAGCTCACTTCCCGTTTCGTCAAAAATCTGCAAATGGTCACATTTACCAATTGTGAGTTATGGATGCCATGATTTCAACTTAATGCATGTTTGTCTACCGAAATTTCGGCAGCACCTCCCCTATACATATAGCACCCCCGAGAATTTAACTCGGCTCAAAATCATTAACAACAACCCAAACAACAACATTAACATCTACAACGAACATTAGAAACACAATATGGCACAACTAGTTCTACTTGCCGACAATTGCCATAACCTTCATTCCAACCCAAACTTTCAAACTAATATCAATGATTTCACATTCATTAACAATCAAGATCATCACAATATAGTTTTAGAAACATTTCATATCGTTTTCCTTAAGTTATACACTCGATATACATAATATACAACTTTCCGTCAAAGTCATAACTTGTGCAAAACATCAAACCTTTGGCATACAACTTCATAACATGCTTCCAACTTCTAAACTCATCAATGATCATCACAATTACACACTAAACAACTTAATTCATTTCTATCCCAAGCCAAACACACCCTACGGCCATATGCCTATTTTATCAATATCAATTAAATTCATCCAACTCTCAATTCCCATATGCATTTCATCACAATCACAACTAGAATATAACATGAATTCAACACATTATAACCACACCATACACACATGCCCACGGCTACAAGCCATATTCCAAACCCACTTTGCAAACTTCCATTTTTCCATACAATCAACACATTTCTATATACTACAACACAAACAAGCCTTCATAACACAAAGATAAGGGAGAAATTCTTACCTTTTCCTCAAGTCTTCTTCACTTGGAGGTATGATCACTTTGATGATTCTAATGCTTCTCCCTCCAAACCAACTATACCAAGTTACAAAGGGACCTTGAATTAGTGGAAATCCAACAAGAGAAAAAATTTTAGAACAATATTTTTGGTAGCCAATTTTTCCTCCCAAACCCGAGACCTTCTTTCTCTTCTTCTATTTTTGCTCTTGTTTATCTTGTTTCATACTTATCATAAGTCTTCTAATGTATATATTATAAAGACTTGGTCACATGACCAAGCAAATGACCAAGAAATGGTCTTGGACCAAGGCCATTATAGCCGGCCAAGCAACCCTCTTTGGGCCTCAATTCATTTCAATTTGTTGAGCCCGATAACTTGTAAATCACATTTTGTAATTCCCGAAACTAATTTCCAAAATTCCAAAATTTACCCTTAGCCTTATCCCACACTTTCACAACAATATTTTTTTCATGCACAACTCCTATGTCAAATAAAAATTAATTATGATCTTATTTCTTACAAGCCAAGAATGTTTCCAAATTTTTCCAACGTGTTAAAACACGGGATATAACATCCTCCCCCCCCTTTAGAACATTCGTCCTCGAATGTTAAATTAATCTTATAGGGTCTGAGAATACTTTGGGGGAGTTTATGTTTATAGACAGCACATATGACGCACATTCATTATTGAAACAGAATTAAGTAAGGATACAGGATTATTTGTGGCCGTAGGGAACAAATGAGGATATTTCTTCTTCATCTCCTCTTCGGCCTCCCAGGTCATTTCCTCCCTATTATCGTTCCGCCACAGCACCTTAACAGAGGCTACATCTTTGTTCCAGAGCTTTCTTACCTGGCGGTCCAAAATAGCTACGGGCTGCTCCTCATAAGATAACTGCTCCGTCACCTGAATATCATCCGCAGGAAATATTCTGGAGGGATCACCAATGCATTTGCAGAGCATAGATACATGGAATACCGCATGTACCACCTCCAAATCAGATGGCAGATCTAGCTCATAGGCAACATTTCCAATTTTCTGAATAATCTGATAAGGCCCAATGTAACGCGGATTGAGCTTACCCTTTTTGCCGAACCGCATCACGCCCTTCATAGGCGATACCTTCAGAAATACCCAATCACCAACCTAGAATTTCAAAGGTCGACGCCGTTTATCCGCATATGACTTTTGTCGGCTCTGGGCTGCCAATAGTCGCTCTCGGATAAGTTTCACCTTATCTACTGCCTGCTGGATCAGATCTGGGCCAACTAATTCTGTCTCGCCAATATCAAACCAGCCGATCGGTGACCTACATTTTTTGCCATATAAATCCTAGTACGGAGCCATCTGGATGCTGGAATGGTAACTGTTATTATAAGCAAATTCAATTAATGGCAAGTGATCCTCCCAGCTACCTCTGAAATCAATAACACAGGCCCGCAACATATCTTCAAGCGTCTGGATAGTGCGCTCGGCCTGTCCGTCACTCTGAGGATGAAAAGCTGTGCTCAGGCTCAGCTAAGTCCCTAATCCTTCCTAAAAAGATCTCCAGAAGTTCGCTGTGAACTGAGCACCTCTGTCAGTGATAATAGATATAGGAACTCCATGAAACTTCACTATTTCTTTAATATAAAGCCTGGCATAATCCTCGGCGGAATAAGTAGTTCTGACGGGGAGAAAATGGGCTGATTTTGTCAGCCTATCAACAATCACCCAGATGGAATCATACTTCCGTGGAGTGCGAGGCAAACCTGTAATGAAGTCCATATTAATGATCTCCCACTTCCACATCGGAATTTCCATTTCTTGCAACAGTCCACCCGGTTTCTGATGTTCAATCTTGACCTGCTGACAATTGGGACACTGGGCGACGAACTCTGCGATATCCCGTTTCATGCCATCCCACCAGTATAGGCATCTAAGATCATGGTACATCTTCGTAGACCCAGGATGAACAGAATAGCGAGCATAATGTGCCTCGCCCATAACCTGCTGCCGTAGCCCTGCAATAGCAGGCACACACAACCTGCCTCTGTATAGTAAGGTTCCGTCTGGTGTAAACTCGAACGGAGTCTTCTCCTTATCATAGGCTGTGTCTCTGTACCGAGCTAAAACAGGATCTTCATATTGACGCCGCTTGATATCTTCCTTAATAGATGATTTAGAAACCCCTCGGACAGAAATCCGTGTACCTCCAGAATCGGCCAGACGAACCCCAAGATTAGCCAACTGATGAATATCACGTACTATCTCTCTCCTGTCTGGCTGTAAATCTGCCAAGCTGCCCATAGATTACCGGCTAAGCGCATCTGCAACAACATTAGCCTTGCCCGAATGATACAGAATATCCACATCATAGTCTTTCAGGAGCTCCAGCCACCTCCGCTGCCGCAAATTAAGCTCTTTCTGCTTGAAAATATACTGGAGACTCTTATTATCTGTATAGATATCAACATGAACGCCATATACATAATGTCTCCATATCTTCAGGGCATGGATCACCGCTGCAAGCTCCAGATCGTGAGTAGGATAATTCTTTTCATGCTTTTTCAATTGCCGAGAAGCATAAGCTATAACTCTGCCGTGCTGCATCAATACACAACCCAATCCCACGCCAGAAGCGTCACAATAAATAACATATCCGTCGGGTCCCTCTGGAAGAGTCAGAACTGGAGCTGAAGTCAACTTCTCTTTCAGCAACTGGAAGCTTCGTTCACATGCATCGGTCCAGTGGAACATAGCTCCCTTCTGAGTTAGCCTTGTCAAAGGCGCTGAAATCGAACCAAACTTTTCCACAAATCTCCTGTAATAGCCTGCTAACTCCAGAAAACTACGTACCTCCGTGGGCGTCGTGGGTCTGGGCCAATTCTTCACAGCCTCAATCTTCTGTGTATCCACCCGGACACCATCAGCTGCAATAATATGTCCCAAGAATGCCACTGAAGCCAGCCAGAATTCACATTTAGAAAATTTTGCATATAATTTCTGATGCCGAAGTACCCCTAATACCGCTCTCAGATGATCTGCGTGCTCTGCATTGGACCGAGAATAGACCAGAATGTCATCGATAAATACAATTACGAACATATCCAAGAATGTCCTGAATACCCGGTTCATTAGATCCATGAATACCGCAGGAGCATTAGTTAACCCAAATGACATAACTCTAAATTCATAATGCCCATATCTGGTCCGGAATGTTGTCTTAGGAATATCGGCCTCTCGTACCCGTACCTGATGATAGCCAGACCGAAGATCTATCTTCAAAAAATATTTGGCGCCCTGCAACTGATCAAACAAATCGTCAATTCTGGGGAGGGGGTATTTATTCTTTATGGTTACCTTATTCAGCTGCCGATAATCAATACACATACGCAGCGACCCGTCTTTCTTACGCACAAATAATACCGGAGCTCCCCAGGGCGAAGTACTGGGTCTAATGAAGCCTTTTTCTAACAGATCTCTTAGCTGCTCTTTCAATTCTTTTAATTCTGCCGGTGCCATTCTATACGGGGGAATGGATATAGGCTGAGTATCTGGAAGCAAATCAATAGTAAAATCTATCTCCTGCTCTGGAGGAATGCCTGGAAGCTCATCCGGGAATACATCTGGAAATTCATTAACCACGGGAACTGACTAAAGAGTCGGCGTTTCTGCTGTCAAGTCTTGTACCCGAACCAGATGATAAATATAACCTTTTCTGATCATTTTGTTCGCCTTACCTTTCGGCGATGCTGTATTACCGGCCCACTCTATAACTGGCTCCCCAGGAAACTAGAAACTAACTACCTTATTTTGGCAGTCAACATTAGCATAACAGGAGGCTAGCCAGTCCATTCCCATAATAACATCGAACTCGATCATATCTAACTCCACCAGATCTGCCTTAGTGTCACGGCCACATACAATTACAGAACAGTCTTTATATACCTGTTTTGCTACAATAAAGTCCCCAATCGGTGTGGCTACCTCAAACGGCTCTATAGGTTCAGACGTTATACCAATTTTTCCCGCAACAAGAGGTGAAATATATGACAAAGTCGAACCTGGATCAATTAATGCATACACAGACCGAGAGAAAACCAATAATGTACCTTTAACGACATTAGGCGATGCCTCCTGGTCCTGGCGGCTGGCCAAAGCATAAAAGCGGTTCGAAGGACCGCTAGTACCAGAAGCTCCACAACGGCCTCTGCCGCGACCCGCCGGTGCTGATGTACCCGGCCCTGTAGGGCGCATAGCCACTGACGAAGATGATTACCCGGCGGCTGATCCGGTAGGCTGCGTTGCACCACCTGAACTACCCTTATACGGGCAATCTCTCACAGAATGGCCCTGACGGCCATAAGATAAACATGCACCGGTGGCTCTGTAGCACTCCCCAGGATGGTATCTTCCACAATAAGAACACTGAGGCCTAGGGGGCCTCGTCTGACCTGAACCCCTATCTGTCCACGAACCTGAAGCCCTGGAGCTCTGACCTGCTCCTGAATACCCTGGGCCATCAAATATGCGACCTGTAGGCTGTGGAGGTGCGCTCTGTGCCGGCTGGGATAGATGTCTGCTAGGCTGCTGAGGCTGTCTGCCCCGAAAATCTCCAGAATACCCAGATGATCTGGCCCTCTTGGGTTGTCTCCGATCCTGACTCCTATCAGGCTGACGCTCCCTATGCCGGTCCTCCATGCCCTGGGCGTGCGCCTGAATCTGGGCAATATCCATGCCGGGCTGAGCAGCCAATACCAAACAGCCGTCGACAAAATAACGGTCCAGCCCCATAATATACCTGTGCATCCTGTCAGCCATAGTAGCTACCACAGCAGGCGCATATCGGGCCAATGAGTCGAACTCCATACTGTACTCTCGGACGCTGCGGCCCCTCTGTCTCAGCAATAAGAATCTGTCAGCTCTGGCCCGCCGGAACTCCGGAGGCAGAAAATGGCTAAGAAAAGCCTCAGAAAACTCATCCCAGACTGCTGGGGGAGCGCCGTCGCCTCTGGCAAACTCCCAAGACTCGTACCAATTAGCTGCTACATCATACAACCGGTACGAAGCCAACTCGACTGACTCTGTCGCAGAAGCCTTAATCAAATGTAAGGTGCGCCGCATCTTCCTGATAAACTCCTCAGGATCCTCCTCGGGCTTTGTCCCGAAGAACTCTGGAGGGCCACAAGTCAAGAACTCACGAGCTCTCGAACTATCACGCCTATATGCTCGGTCATCTCCCAATCCGTGCCCCTGAACCTGTCCCGCCACAAGTCTAGTCAATAGCTGGACTGCCTCTCTCATAGTCTGATCCTCAGTCCCTGGCCGTGGGGCTGGAGGCTCAGGTACTGGAATCTCGGGAGCTGGCGGTGGATCCGCCCCTCGTCCTGCAGCTGCTGCTGCTCCAATCTCCTCTACATGTGGCGGTGTGGAAGAGCCCTCTGCCGGGGGCAAAATATCAGGAGCAATATGTGCATGGACCCTGGTAACCCTCTGGGCCCGGCTAGTCTTCCCGCGGCCGCTGCCTTGGCCTTTTTGGCCGCTGTCACTTTTTTTGGAGGCATAACTGCAAATGTAACAATTCGTTAGGGAAGAGTCATCCTGATAACACAGCTCTATCGCACGATCTAAGACAGAAAGAACGGTAGTATCCTAAATGCCCTGTAGCCTCCTGTTTATAGGTGTGGTGCACAACACACCGATAAACAAGACTCTACTAGACATGGTCTGTAGACATTCCGAGGATGAACCGCTCTGATACCACTTTTGTCACGACCCAACCCCGTAGGCCGTGGCTAGTGTCCGATCTGGGCACTCAAACGCATTCTAGTATATGGCAGAAGCCGACAAGGCTTTATTTCGAATTTAGATAATTTCCAGAAAAATTTCGGTAGGGTTTCCTTTGTTTTACGGACTATCCCATATACCCTGCACGCAGAAAATACCAACAAAGGCCACACAGGGCCAATAAAGCAATATTTAAATATATGCGGACCGGCCGCGGCGGCGAATGGGATCGCCCAAACACAACATAAGTACACATCTGTACAGAAAGACCCCAACCCACAAACATGTCCACAGACCTCTAAACAGACCGACAGAATCATATGACGGGACAGGGCCCCGCCGTACCCATGAACGAGAATATACATATATAGAAGTGGCAGACTGTACCAAAAGATGGCTCTGAATAAAAGAGCGCTCCAAATGGCAGAAAAGATATCCTAGACGGACGGATCCGCAAACCTGTCGTCAGTACCTGCGCGGCATGAAAACGCAGCCCCCGAAGAAAGGGGGTCAGTACGAAATATGTAAAGCCTGAATTACAGAAACAGAATCATAACTGGTACAGAACGTACAGAAAGCGAGCAGAAAATCCAAAGTATCAAATACATACTTTCAAAACATGCAGAGTGTATACAGAAACATATGTCATATCAAATCCGGCCCCTGCCAAGGGACTCGACAGACAGACACAACACAGAAGAATCAGAATGGGGCATAACCCCGTCACATAATATATCATATTAGATGGCCATAGCAAATCATATCAGAACAAGCGTACATGGTACATCATACTCCACAGACCCATGTACGCGTATACCTGCCCTCTCACATCAAGGCACGGCGAATTATGCAAAGGATCACGCTTGACAACATATCCTGGCCCGAGCTTAGTGTGGGAAACATTAGGGCATCCACGAATGGAATAGTGAGAGACTAATGCAATTTAAAATATCATAAATGTTTTAATAAACTCGATGAGGCATATCAAAGACAAACCGATCCAATGAAATCGAATGGGAACATAATAAACGAGTTTCGGATATCATAATGAATTACAGAAGTATAACCTTTCTGAAATCGTTCCGAGTGTCAAAACAATTTATTGGACTCAATGGAATATTTAAAACAATGTTTGTTAGGTAATTAGAATAGTAATCAAAGCGTTTCTTTTAAGAACTATTCGACAAGAAGGCTTAAGTACATTAAGGGCAAAACCGGGAATAGCGGGCCCACCTCGGGACAAACAAGGCGGCGGGCTCAAATTATGCCCTTTTAAGCTTATGGGGTCACCTAAAAAGGTTCTACGGATAGAAGCTTCCCAAGTAATTTAGAGAAAGTTTGCATAATTTCAGGGAAAGCACACCAAATGGGCTCAATCTTACTGAAGGAAAAAACGAGATTTTCAATTGCGGATTCCGAGGGGCAGAAAGTCTTCCGAGGCCCGAATCCGATTCTACTACACTTAGGCATGCCAAAAGAAGGATCGGGTTAGCTTTACATACCTTTTGAGCTTTTTAAGTCTATCCAAGCTCACTTCCCGTTTCGTCAAAAATCTGCAAATGGTCACATTTACCAGTTGTGAGTTATGGATGCCATGATTTCAACTTAATGCATGTTTGTCTACCGAAATTTCGGCAGCACCTCCCCTATACATATAGCACCCCCGAGAATTTAACTCGGCTCAAAATCATTAACAACAACCCAAACAACAACATTAACATCTACAACGAACATTAGAAACACAATATGGCACAACTAGTTCTACTTGCCGACAATTGCCATAACCTTCATTCCAACCCAAACTTTCAAACTAATATCAATGATTTCACATTCATTAACAATCAAGATCATCACAATATAGTTTTAGAAACATTTCATATCGTTTTCCTTAAGTTATACAATCGATATACATAATATACAACTTTCCGTCAAAGTCATAACTTGTGCAAAACATCAAACCTTTGGCATACAACTTCATAACATGCTTCCAACTTCTAAACTCATCAATGATCATCACAATTACACACTAAACAACTTAATTCATTTCTATCCCAAGCCAAACACACCCTACGGCCATATGCCTATTTTGTCAATATCAATTAAATTCATCCAACTCTCAATTCCCATATGCATTTCATCACAATTACAACTAGAATATAACATGAATTCAACACATTATAACCACACCATACACACATGCCCACGGCTACAAGCCATATTCCAAACCCACTTTGCAAACTTCCATTTTTCCATACAATCAACACATTTCTATATACTACAACACAAACAAGCCTTCATAACACAAAGATAAGGGAGAAATTCTTACCTTTTCCTCAAGTCTTCTTCACTTGGAGGTATGATCACTTTGATGATTCTAATGATTCTCCCTCCAAACCAACTATACCAAGTTACAAAGGGACCTTGAATTAGTGGAAATCCAACAAGAGAAAAAGTTTTAGAATAATATTTTTGGTAGCCAATTTTTCCTCCCAAACCCGAGACCTTCTTTCTCTTCTTCTATTTTTGCTCTTGTTTATCTTGTTTCATACTTATCATAAGTCTTCTAATGTATATATTATAAAGACTTGGTCACATGACCAAGCACATGACCAAGAAATGGGCTTGGACCAAGGCCATTATAGCCGGCCAAGCAACCCTCTTTGGGCCTCAATTCATTTCAATTTGTTGAGCCCAATAACTTGTAAATCACATTTTGTAATTCCCGAAACTAATTTCCAAAATTCCAAAATTTACCCTTAGCCTTATCCCACACTTTCACAACAATATTTTTTTCATGCACAACTCCTATGTCAAATAAAAATTAATTATGACCTTATTTCTTACAAGCCAAAAATGATTCCAATTTTTTCTAACGTGTTAAAACACGGGATATAACACAAGGAATTCCTTAGCTTGGGACCAGAGTTCGAAACATGTCGGTACATCAAAAGGATACACGGAAGAAGTAGAAACGAATTAATAAGGAGTGAACCGTAAGGCCGACATAAAGGGAAGGTAGGAGAATACCTTAAGCGAATGCTTCATGATAACATGAATTATGCTATGTTTATGCCATGATTCGAATCCCCCTTATCGGGCAATTTGCGCCGTACCTAAGGATGCAGCGACGTGCTGTAAGAGTGATAAGATAGCAAGAAAATAGCTATAAGTCGAATGCAAAAAGGAGAAAGGAGAGAATGATAAGATCTAAAATATGTTTCGGACGGAAACGGCTATTATAATGGAAGTATCAACAATTGGTGGCCTGAAATTTTGATGGAAGAGAAGAACGTCGTGCCTATGAGTAAAATAAATCGTCAGATACTAGAAATAGTATATGGACTATTAATTATACGGGATATGAGGATATACGTGTTATATCCCGTAATTTCGAACATTCGGAAAATTCGAAATAATTTGTGGCTTGTAAGAAATGAGGCCATATTTTGATTCTAGCCAATATGCATATGTTACTCAGGAAAATGTTGATGTGGAAATACGAGAGGAGGCCATGGGCAAAAATTGGAATTTTGGAAAACTTGCCTCATGAAATACAAAATCTAGCCAATTGGGCTCAAAAAAAAAAAAAAAAGCGAGGCCCAAATTCAAGAGGCCCAACCGGCCATATAGTCCCCAAGACCATGGAATTAACTAATTCCCATGTGAAAAAATTATTATATAAGTTGTCTTGATCCTATAGAAGCTTCAAGAAAAATCAAGGAAAATAAAGCAAGAAAAAAAAAAGGTTTCGGGTAAGAGAAAGAGAGAAGAGAAAAAGAAAGAAAAATTCTTGGAGCCAATTCCTTTGGTTCAAAAATTCATTTCTTGTGGGGTTATTACCAAGCTCAAGATTCTCTACAACTTGGTATAATTATTTTGGCCAAAAGGTGGCTAGTGGAGAACTTGAGGAAAAGGTATGAATTAATTCATTTTCTTATGTTATGAAGTTTGGTTTATATTGTAATATGTAGAATTGAGTAGAGTGTATGAAAATATGGAAGTTTGTAAAGTGGGTATGTTGTTTGGAAGTTGGCTGTGTGTATGCATATGTTGCATGTATATAATGACTTGAATTCATGTTGGAATCTAGTTGTGATTATGGTAGAAATTGTATTGGAAGTGAAAGTTGAATGAATTAGTGGAAGTTGGAAAAAATAGGTTATGGCTGTGTGATGCTATGGTGATGATGGAATGTGAATTAAATTCCGTTAGTATGTTAATTGTGTTATTGTGAAATGAATGGAAAAAAATGGCTCTTGTTGGTATGGAAAAATGGTTGTTAAGTTGTTGTAGGAAAACATGCAAGTTTATTGTAATTATGTAAATGTGGAAATGAAAGTAGGAAGATGCAAATTATGATTATCATTGATGAAGTTGGAAGATAGAAATATGTCATGAACATGTTTGCTAAAAGATTGGAAGTTGTGGGCGAATTATGCCCTTGGTAGGAAACTTGTATATCGTGTATACTTTATGTATATTTGGTGAAAACGATATGATATGTCTCCGAATTATGTTGTAATGATCTTGATGAGTGATAAATATGAAAATGGTAAGATTGGTTTGGAAATGTAAGGTCGGAATGAAAGATGGCTAGTTATGCCATATTATGTGTTTTGTAATGCTTGTTGTTGTTATTGATGTTGTTGATTGGTTGCTGTGTTGATATATTAAGCCGAGCTAAGTCTCGGGGATGTCATATATATAGGGGAAATGCTGCCGAAATTTCGGTAGGCAATTATGTGATTAAGTATGGAATCTTAAAGGCTTGAATTGACAATTGGTAAACTTGACCATTTGTAGATTCTGGACAAAATTGGAAGTGAAGCTAAGCGAGTATAAGGCGCAATTGAGGTATGTAAAGCCTACCCCTTCATTCTTAGGCATGTTCTGAACGTAATAGGCTCGGCCGCGAGCCTTAAATACGACTCCGTTCCTCGGAATTCGAGATGGAAATCCGCTCCAATTCCTTCAGTAAGATTGAATCACTTTTCTTATAACTTGTCCCTAAAGTGAGCTTTTGCATGAAACCTTCCTAAACGGAGTCGGAATACTTCCAAATGATTATAGATGACCTCATAAGGTCTATTATCAGTAATTTACGTATGTCGCCTCAAGTTGGTCCGAGGTGGGCCCACAAGGCCCCGGCACTTTTTGTATAACCTAAATTGCCTTATTTCTGTCCGTTTTTCACAAGCAACATCTGGACTATTATTCTGATCACGATATGACTACTTTTTATATAAATCTTACAAAAGGGTTTTGACATCTGGAAATCTGTTTCTGGTAAAAATCTGCCGTGCCTTCCCAAATAGGATATAGGCGCATATTATGAACACTGTCCGAATACTCTGATTTGACTCGCCATTTGTCCTACTTCAGTTTGATTGAGTCTGTATAATGATTTGTATGTATGTGGTTTCTCATTAATTTGTTCGTGGATGTCTCAATGCTTCCTTTCACCGGATCCCGGGCCGGTTTATATCGCGCGGATGGGCCGCCGAGTCCCTTGTCGGGGGCCGGGTCCCATGTATGAATTCCGAAGTATGATGTGCCCGGTTCCGGGGTACTGTGGTATATGTCCGTCCTCGGTTACCGTGTATATGTTACGAAGTATGATGTGTCCGGTTTCCCGGCGTGTGATCTGTGCCCGGGGTTACCGTGGTTATGATATGATGTGTTATATGACGGAGATGTTCGAAGATATGAAATCTTCTGAAATATGATATATTGTGGCGCCAAAGGCAGGAGTGGCGACCACGTTCCTGTGCCCTATTATGATTCGGTCTGTCTGATTGGATTCTGTTTCTGTCTATCCGTATGGATTCTGATTCTGTCTGTCCGTATGGATTCTGATTCTGTCTGTCCGTATGGATTCTGATTCTGTCTGTCCGTATGGATTCTGATGCTGTCGGTCCGTATGGATTATTATTCTGTCTGTCCGTATGGATTATGATTCCGTCTGTCCGTATGGATTGTGATTCTGCCCGTCCGTCTGGACCATACTTCTGTCTGTCCATCTGGACTATGCTTCTGTCCGGTATACTTCCGTCTGTCTGTTGGGTTATAATTCCGTTCGCTACATTTCTGTGCTTCTGATTCAGACTATGATTATGTTTGTTATATTTTCGCTTTACATACTCGGTACATCTTTCGTACTGACCCCCGGTTCTTCGGGGGCTGCGTTACATGCCCGCAGGTACAGACGCACCCGGTGATACGCCGCCAGTCTAGGGTACCGATTCTGCTATTTTGGAGAGCTCCTTTGGTCCGGAGCGTGTACTTTTGGTATATATCTTCTGACATCTGTATAGTCTGTATGTATGGTAATTCTGGGTACGGCGGGGCCCTGTCCCGTCATATGATTCTGTATGTCTGTTAGAGGCCTGTAGATATGTATGTGGGTTACGGGTTGTCACTGTTCAGGTAGGTACGTACGATTTTATGACTCTGTCTGTTACGTTAGCCTCATCGGCTTATGTGAAAGTTTCAGTATGCATATGTACATATATATTTTCGCGCGCGCCGTATCAGTATTGGCTTGGATCTGTAAACACTTATTTTGAACTTTCTGTTTGGTTCGCCAACACTGATAGGTAGGTACGTATGGGTACCCAGTTAGGGTACCAGTCGCGGCCCACGGGGTTGGGTCGTGATAATACGCCATGAAACTATACGAACTGTCGATGTGAAATGACGCACGATCATGTTTGTAAGGAAACCACACTGGAAGGCCAACAAGGAATAATGACGAACGAAACGAGCCCCAATACAAACAAATCAAAACAACACGTATACTTGGGTCGAGAAATGTGAGGGAAGGAAGTAAGGGAAAGAGTTGTGGTAAGAACTCAAAGATATTGTGAACTAAGAAGTTAAGTGAATTTGGATCATAAGTTACCATAAGTGTAACTGGACTGCGAAGAATAATAAATAAGGAAATATTTCGTATATATGTTTTGGATGAATAATTAGAATGAAAGATTAAGAAGAGATAGTGACAAAGGCATAAAGAAACAGGGAGCGGTGAAAAGAGGGCACCAAAGGCCGACGAACATCTATAACATAATAAGCGAGACTGCAATACTGTAGATTAGATAAAAACAAGAAAAAGCCTGTGGCCATATCGGATCATCAAGTGAAGCTTACGTACAAAAGATGTCACTCTTATTAAGGCATTGTGACGAAGCAGTAACAGAGAAGAGATGAAGGTAGAGTATCCCCACTTGTTTCCTATGTCTACAGGTGGTTTAAATTCCTTAAACTGGTTATATTGATTGGTGAATAAATTGTATGAGCTATCCGTAAAAAAAAAAAAAAAAAAAAAAAAAACTCCTCCGAAATGCTTGCGAGACCCTATGAGGCTAGTTTAACTTTCGAGGACGAATGTTCTAAAGGGGGGGAGGATGTTATATCCCGTAATTTTGCACATTTAGATACGTTGAAATAATTGTGACTAGTAAGAGATAAGGTAACATTTTGATCTTATTTAATATATATGTCATTCATGAAAAGTATTGGTGCGGAGATATCGAGGAAGACTAAGGGAAAAATTGGAATTTCGGAAATTAGTTTCGTGAATTACGAAATATGAACCCAAAATAAGTGGGATTGGAAAAATCAAAAAAAAAAAAGAATAAGAGAGGCCCAATATAGGGTGGCCGGCCATGTGGAGAAAAAAGGGGCCCAAGCCCATGAAAAATTTAAACCATGTGTTAAATAAGAAAAGGGGCCATAAACTTCTTCATTATTCAAGAAGTTTCAAGACAAAAAAATGGAGAGCAAGAATGAAGGGCCATTCGGCCAAGACCATGGAAAATTATCCCCTTAAATTCTTGATCAAAAAAATAGTTTCTTCTAGTATTCCCACTAATTTGAAGGTCCTCTATGACATGGAGTAGTTGTTGGAGCAAGAGAACCACTATTTGTTGCAAGTTCATAATTCTAGACAAAAGAGAAATCAAAGGAAAAAGGTAAGATTTAATCCTCTTTTATATGTTATGGATAGTTTGTTTATGTTGTAGTATGTGAAAATGGATAAAATTCATGGAAATATGAATGTTGGTGTAGTAGCCGTGGGTATGTATGTGTGTGTAGGAATAATGATTCAATTATTTTATTTAAGTGTTGGTTATTGTTGTTGCGGATTCTATATTGATAATGAAAATTTGATGATTCTAGTTGAAGTTGTAAGTGTTAGAGAGTGGTGTTAGAAGCTAATGTGATCATAATATCACTTCTTGTAGTTGGGAGAATAATGTTGCTAATGTGTGTGTTGTTGGGATAGTTGATGAACTTGGAAGATAAAAATGTGTTGGTAATGTTCTTGTTGAAATGGGAAATTTCAGGTGAAGTAGTGATTTGGAGGAATTATTTGAAGATTGTGTGCATTGCTTAAAATGTTCTTGAATTATGTTTGAATGATCTCGAATTGGTAAATGGATATGTGAGCGTTGATATCGGCTTGAATGTATGTAGTTGAATTGAATGTTGATGAACTATGTGGAAAGGAAGGTTGCTAATGTTAGAATGCGTTTCGAATTGATTATTGATGTTATTGGTATGGTTGTGGGTATTGTTGTTGATGTTTTGGCCGAGTTAAATTCTTGGGGATGTTGAATTTATAGGAGAGATGCTGCCCAATTTCTATATAAAAGTGTTCCTTTAAGATTTAACTCCTAAGGGTTTATGGTTAATGTTCGGTATTTGTGACCAATTGTAGATTTTGGGAAGTTTGGAACTTGAGTTTGGATTAGCGTAAGAAGCGAATAAGGTATGTAAAGCTCTACCTTTCTTTCTTTTGGCATGTCTTAGTCATAAAACGTTATGGTACGAGTCTCGGGAAAAACTCTATTCCAAAAAAATCCGAGCATGATTATGACCCTTATTCATTTCAATGGAATTGAATTATCGACTTTATGTTTCAATATGCTTTGATGGAAAAATGGCTTAGACACTTTTACTCCTAAAAGAGTCTTGCGTCGTAAAACATCCGTAACTTTCACAAACGGAACCGGATTGCCCTGAAACTTTCGTAGATGATTTCATAAGGCCTAATGTTCGTAATTTATGTACGCCACCTCGACTTGATCCGAGGTGGGCCCACAATTCCCGAAACCTTCTTGTATTGTTCTATTTGACCTATTTCCGTACGATGATTAAAAGAAATCTTTGGTTATTGTTCCGACTACTAAACGATAACTGTTTTAACTATTCCATTGAATCCTATGATATACTTGATATGTACAAACGATCTTAGAAGTTTTTCTTTGACATAATCCGTCGTAACATCCGAAAGGTACGTACTATGACTATCGTCTGATTTCTTTTCTAAATGACCTATCGTTCGGACTATTCTATCGAGTCTTTTTAAATATTTTATGATGCATATAGTTTCTCACTACTCTACTCGTGGATGCCTCAATGCTTCCTTCACTGAGCCCGGGCCAGGATATGTTATCACGCGTAATCCACTGCATTGTTCGCCGTGCCTCGATGTGAGGGGGCAGGTATAGCATGTACATGGGTCTGGAGTATGATGTGCCATGTACATATATTCTGATATTTGATGATGTGATATGATATGTGCACATTCTGATATTTGATGATATGATATGATATGGCCATCTGATATGTTATGATATGTTACGGAGCTATTCCTTACTCTGGAGTATGATGTGTTGTGGCGCCAGTGATGGGGTGGCGACCACGTTCTGTTCACTGAGTCCCATAATGGGGCCGGATATGGCATATGTTCTGACATGCATTACCTATGGTTTATGAGTATGTATTTTTGATACTCCGGTTATTGCACATATTTTCTGTACCCCCTGTTCAGATCATGATTCTGTTTACTGTATCTCATGCTTTACATACTCAGTACATATTCCGTACTGACCCCCTTTTTTCGGGGGCTGCGTTTCATGCCACGCAGGTACACCCAGATGATGTGAAGTTATTATAAAGGACGTTCCAGCAGTGTTGGCAAGCTCCATTTGCTCCCGGAGTGCTGCCGAGTCAGAGTTTGTATGTTATGCTTTTTTCTGGATTGATGTTAGAGACTTTGCAGACAGAGTCGTGGGTATAGTATGTCGGTTGTGTAAGCGGCTTCATCAGCCGATATGTCATTATGTATTATGTGATAAATTCTATATGATCATAGATTCTGTTTGATTTGGGAAGCATCAAAAAAGAATATTTTGAAAGTTTATTATGTATTTTATCTTTATTTGATTTAAAAGTCTAATAAGATTGTGTGTGCCCTAAAGGTCTGTGGGTTCGCTTGGCTCCGGATGTGGGGCCGGGTGCCCATCACACCCTAGTGGAATTAGGGTGTGACAAAGTGGTATCAGAGCAGGTGTGTCCTTGGGGTTGTCTGCAAAGTCGTGTCTAGTAGAGTCCTGTTTATGGTGTGAAGCGCGCCACATTTATAAACAGGAGGCTACGGGGCATCTAGGGATTGTTGACCTTCTTGCTGTCTTAGATCGTGCGATAGAGCTAAGTCATAGGAAAATGAAATTTCTTATATGAGCTTTACATACGACGGGAGAAGGTAAGGGATGACATGGAAAGTCATAAAGGTAAGTCTTGATGTATTTATTCTGTGACCTGAAACATAAAGCTCTGGATGGTTGTAATGTGATATATAGCCGTATGTTCTGTGAGATATTGTCGATATTTTCTATGTACAAATTCTGAATAGTAGGAAGGGTAAAGGAGACCGAGTCAGAATTCTTTTCAAAATCAGGATATTTGATCTGGAACACCTAACAGGATGAGCGTGGAAAGGAAATGATGTAAATAGACGATAAGTGGGATGTGATATTTTAGAAAAGCTACGAATTTGGGCATGGCGTGAAAAATGATTGTGAGAAAGATGAGTAGCAGTCTGAAGGATTAAAATGGATGACATTCGAGGCTCAGTAGGACCAAGATCCGTTAGAGGATTCAGGGAAAGTCGACAATTGGTTTTGTTGTAGATTGTCATGTAAGGATGGTGAGTGGAAGTCCGGACTGGCTAATAATCGAGTATGCATAAATGACGGCGACGAAGGTATGTTCGCTGCCATCGGGAATCTGGAAGTCCAAGACAGGAGATAATCATACACATAAGTGAAAAGTGAACAGTGGGAATTGAAAAGGGTAAAATAGTAAAGGTATAAAGAAGGACGTGTTACGAGAATGTCTCAGAATCTGTAAGACCTCGACTAGCTCCGAATCAAGTAATGAAGGCCACATGAGAAAGTGGACGCGATTATATCGGTATTAAGGTACCGGATTCCCCCAAAGTTTCGAGGTTAAGCATGCTAAGGTGGGAGCAATTTTAGGATGGGTGACCCCCTGGGAAGTATGCAAGAAATTCTAAAAATTTAGCCGTAAGAGACAAATGAAAAGCTAGAGTAACCTAAAGGGAAATTAGAGTATACGGGATGGTTGGAGATTACAAGAAGCCACATAGCACGCGACAGGATAAACTAGAGAAGAGACAGAAGGTACGCCACAGCTTTGGAATTAAGATAGGCTTGAATGACGGACGGAAGTATTTTGTTGGCTAGTTGATAATAATTATATGTATATATATGAATGCGTATGATATCTCCGCTGTGATCGTATCAGTGGACACGTGTGTCCCAGCGACCGGTGCTACGATATGGAAGGTACCAATTGAGTAAGGATATCGAAGTTCAAGTAACAACAAAGGTAAATGGTACAAGTGTTACAAGATAAGATGCTATTATTTTTACTGCAGGTCAAGATTAGAAATTTTGATATAATGATATTTGGAAAGGAAAGTGAGTGAGTAGATGGGAAATAAGGAGATCAAAATGTCGGAAGAAGGTAAAAGGTAAGAAACCTTAGTGAGTACAACCCCGGGAGGAATTACCGGTAAAGTACGAGACTATTTGGATAAAGATTCAAAGGTAGACATGTGAAAAGGATAAAGTGTGGTAGTATGGAACAGAAGAGGAATGTGTGAGGTTCGAGGACCAAATTTTAATAAGTGAGACTGAAGGAATAGTGATTATGACGAGGGATGTAAAGCAAAAATGATGAATGATAAAACCTTGAAACAATGTTAGGAGATTTAGATCCTCAAAAGGTATATGAAGAAATAAATATGCAGCTACATTAATATGATTTGCATCGGGAATGGAAGTGTTTTCTTGAGAGGATGACTTAGAATTGTAATGGATTTGTGAGCCTAAAGTAATATTTCACTAACTTCAGAATTCGTATGGCAAATAATCAGAAGAGAAAAATGTTCGAGAGGGAAGGAACCCAAATAGTTAAGGATGGAAATAGGAAAAATGTACTGACAAGTTAGTCGAAGGAGAAAGAGAACGTCTGGGAATAAAGT
This sequence comes from Lycium barbarum, assembly GCF_019175385.1. NCBI lineage: Eukaryota > Viridiplantae > Streptophyta > Magnoliopsida > Solanales > Solanaceae > Lycium > Lycium barbarum. The sequence continues at coordinate 38,354,295 of NC_083342.1, read as the reverse complement.
AATAGGAACCTGATTACGTATTGGGGGGAGAAGAATAAGGATAATGGGCCAACACCGTTAATTTGGGAACTAAAAGCGTGGAGCGAGAATTCATGTGAAGTTTGAAAGATTTGATCCTAGAGAAATGGAATGAAATATAAAGAATGTGCATGAAAGACCGCTCGGTCATAGTACTATAAATATAGTTAAAGGGTTTATGAATGAGGATAGAGAGAGTGTAGGCCGCAAGGATTTGGTGTTGTGAGCAAAAGTAGCGAGATGTTCGAGAATGTGGACACATAGCTGCGATGCGGACGTGTAGTTAAGAAAAATTACAAGTAAGTAAGTTAAAATAAGTGAAAGGATTAAGAGTGGATGGAAAAGCATGAGAATGTTGACAAGAATAATAATGTAGACAGAAAATGAAAAGGAGAACTTATGGTAAGAAGTTTTGACATGTTATGCTCAGGGTTGGAAAGGATCTCACAAAAGGACTATTGGCTTACAAGGAATTCCTTAGCTTGGGACCAGAGTTCGAAACATGTCGGCACATCAAAAGGATACACGGAAGAAGTAGAAACGAATTAATAAGGAGTGAACCGTAAGGCCGACATAAAGGGAAGGTACGAGAATACCTTAAGCGAATGCTTCATGCTAACATGAATTATGCTATGTTTATGCCATGATTCGAATCCCCCTTATCGGGCAATTTGCGTCGTACCTAAGGACGCAGCGACGTGTTGTAAGAGTGATAAGATAGCAAGAAAATAGCTATAAGCCGAATGCAAAAAGGAGAAAGGAGAGAATGATAAGATCTAAAATATGTTTCGGACGGAAACGGCTATTATAATGGAAGTATCAACAATTGGTGGCCTGAAATTTTGACGGAAGAGAAGAACGCCGTGCCTATGAGTAAAATAAATCGTCGAATACTAGAAATAGTATATGGACTATTAATTATATGGGATATGAGGATATACGCCATGAATCTATACGAACTGTCGATGTGAAATGATGCATGATCATGTTTGTAAGGAAACCACACCGGAAGGCCAACAAGGAATAATGACGAACGAAACGAGCCCCGATACAAACAAATCAAAACAACACGTATACTTGGGTCGAGAAATGTGAGGGAAGGAAGTAAGGGAAAGAGTTGTGGTAAGAACTAAAAGATGTTGTGAACTAAGAAGTTAAGTGAATTTGGATCATAAGTTACCATAAGTGTAACTGGATTGCGAAGAATAATAAATAAAGAAATATTTCGTATATATGTTTTGGATGAATAATTAGAATGAAAGATTAAGAAGAGATAGTGACAAAGGCATAAAGAAACAGGGAGCAGTGAAAAGGGGGCACCAAAGGCCGATGAACATCTATAACATAATAAGCGAGACTGCAATACTGTAGATTAGATAAAAACAAGAAAACGCCTGTGGCCATATCGGATCATCAAGTGAAGCTTACGTACCAAAGATGTCACTCTTATTAAGGCATAGTGACGAAGCAGTAACAGAGAAGAGATGAAGGAAGAGTATCCCCACTTGTTTCCGATGTCTACAGGTGGTTTAAATTCCTTAAACTGGTTATATTGATTGGTGAATAAATTGTATGAGTTGTCCGTAAAAAAAAAAAAAAAAAAAAAAAAAAAAACTCCCCCGAAATGCTTGCGAGAGACCCTATGAGGCTAGTTTAACATTCGAGGACGAATGTTCTAAAGGGGGGGAGGATGTTATATCCCATAATTTTGCACATTCAGATACGTTGAAATAATTGTGACTAGTAAGAGATAAGGTAACATTTTGATCTTATTTAATATATATGTCATTCATGAAAAGTATTGGTGCGGAGATATCGAGGAAGACTAAGGGCAAAATTGGAATTTCGGAAATTAGTTTCGTGAATTACGAAATATGAACCCAAAAGAAGTGGGCTTGGAAAAATCAAAAAAAAAAAAGAATAAGAGAGGCCCAATATAGGGTGGCCGGCCACGTGGAGAAAAAAGGGGCCCAAGCCCATGAAAAATTTAAACCATGTGTTAAATAAGAAAAGGGGCCATAAACTTCTTCATTATTCAAGAAGTTTCAAGACAAAAAAATGGAGAGCAAGAATGAAGGGCCATTCGGCCAAGACCATGGAAAATTATCCCCTTAAATTCTTGATCCAAAAAATATTTTCTTCTAGTATTCCCACTAATTTGAAGGTCCTCTACGACATGGAGTAGTTGTTGGAGCAAGAGAACCACTATTTGTTGCAAGTTCATAATTCTAGTCAAAAGAGAAATCAAAGGAAAAAGGTAAGATTTAATCCTCTTTTATATGTTATGGATAGTTTGTTTATGTTGTAGTATGTGAAAATGGATAAAATTCATGGAAATATGAATGTTGGTGTAGTAGCCGTGGGTATGTATGTGTGTGTAGGAATAATGATTCAATTATTTTATTTAAGTGTTTTGGTTATTGTTGTTGCGGATTCTATATTGATAATGAAAATTTGATGATTCTAGTTGAAGTTGTAAGTGTTAGAGAGTGGTGTTAGAAGCTAATGTGATCATAATATAACTTCTTGTAGTTGGGAGAATAATGTTGCTAATGTGTGTGTTGTTGGGATAGTTGATGAACTTGGAAGATAAAAATGTGTTGGTAATGTTCTTGTTGAAATGGGAAATTTCGGGTGAAGTAGTGATTTGGAGGAATTACTTGAAGATTGTGTGCATTGCTTAAAATGTTCTTGAATTATGTTTGAATGATCTCGAATTGGTAAATGGATATGTGAGCGTTGATATGGGCTTGAATGTATGTAGTTGAATTGAATGTTGATGAACTATGTGGAAAGGAAGGTTGCTAATGTTAGAATGCGTTTCGAATTGATTGTTGATGTTATTAGTATGGTTGTTGGTATTGTTGTTGATGTTTTGGCCGAGTTAAATTCTCGGGGATGTTGAATTTATAGGAGAGATGCTGTCCAATTTCTGTAGAAAAGTGTTACTTTAAGATTTAACTCCTAAGGGTTTATGGTTAATGTTCGGTATTTGTGACCAATTGTAGATTTTGGGAAGTTTGGAACTTGAGTTTGGATTAGCGTAAGAAGCGAATAAGGTATGTAAAGCTCTACCTTTCTTTCTTTTGGCATGTCTTAGTCATAATACGCTATGGTACGAGTCTCGGGAAAAACTCTATTCCTAAAAAATCCGAGCATGATTATGACCCTTATTCATTTCAATGGAATTGAATTATGGACTTTATGTTTCAATATGCTTTGATGGAAAAATGGCTTAGACACTTTTACTCCTAAAAGAGTCTTGCGTCGTAAAACATCTGTAACTTTCACAAACGGAACCGGATTGCCCTGATACTTTCGTAGATGATTTCATAAGGCCTAATGTTCGTAATTTATGTACGCCACCTCGACTTGATCCGAGGTGGGCCCACAATTCCCGAAACCTTCTTGTATTGTTCTATTTGACCTATTTCCGTACGATAATTAAAAGAAATCTTTGGTTATTGTTCCGACTACTAAACGATAACTGGTTTAACTATTCCATTGAATCCTATGATATACTTGATATGTACAAACGATCTCAGAAGTTTTTCTTTGACATAATCCGTCGTAACATCCGAAAGGTACGTACTATGACTATCGTCTGATTTCTTTTCTAAATGACCTATCCTTCGGACTATTCTATCGAGTCTTTCTAAATATTTTATGATGCATATAGTTTCTCACTACTCTACTCGTGGATGCCTCAATGCTTCCTTCACTGAGCCCGGGCCAGGATATGTTATCACGCGTAATCCACTGCATTGTTCGCCGTGCCTCGATGTGAGGGGGCAGGTATAGCATGTACATGGGTCTGGAGTATGATGTGCCATGTACATATATTCTGATATTTGATGATTTGATATGATATGTGCACATTTTGATATTTGATGATATGATATGATATGGCCATCTGATATGTTATGATATGTTACGGAGCTATTCCCTACTCTGGAGTATGATGTGTTGTGGCGCCAGTGATGGGGTGGCGACCACGTTCTGTTCACCGAGTCCCATAATGGGGCCGGATATGGCATATGTTCTGACATGCATTACCTATGGTTTATGAGTAAGTATTTTTGATACTCCTGTTATTGCACATATTTTCTGTACCCCCTGTTCAGATCATGATTCTGTTTACTGTATCTCATGCTTTACATATTCAGTACATATTCCGTACTGACCCCCTTTCTTCGGGGGCTGCATTTCATGCCGCGCAGGTACACCCAAATGATGTGAAGTTATTATAAAGGACGTTCCAGCAGAGTTGGCAAGCTCCATTTGCTCCCGGAGTGCTGCCGAGTCAGAGTTTGTATGTTATGCTTTTTTCTGGATTGATGTTAGAGACTTTGCAGACAGAGTCGTGGGTATAGTATGTCGGTTGTGTAAGCGGCTTCATCAGACGATATGTCATTCTGTATTATGTGATAAATTCTATATGATCATAGATTCTGTTTGATTTGGGAAGCATCGAAAAAGAATATTTTGAAAGTTTATTATGTATTTTATCTTTATTTGATTTAAAAGTCTAATAAGATTGTGTGTTCCCTAAAGGTCTGTGGGTTCGCTTGGCTCCGGATGTGGGGCCGGGTGCCCATCACACCCTAGTGGAATTAGGGTGTGACATGCATATCCCATCGTCTATAGCGCTCTGGCCCTTTTTCCCATCTTCCCCATATACATATAAATATATCATATAAGCAGCATGCAGGAGAGCCCAAAGAATGTTATGTCTCTATCGGAGTGACGTAAGGTCTCTAACCTCCGAATATATTATGGAAGACTCAATGGATAAGTATACTTACCGTCACCTGAGGGCTCAGAAACAAGTTTCGGGTCAATCCGACTTAAAATAAGAAAGTTATGAGCGTTTGAAGTACAGAACCGTCTACGAACGTTACAGAAGCTATTTTTGGAAAAATCAAAGCAATAATCGTATCAAGTGCCTTTAAACATGAAATAATTCTTGTCATAGTCATCATAGAATTATTCTCATCCTCGACATCATCAATGTCATTGTAAAACATATCCATCGTTATTGTCATAAGATCTTACAAAATCATAAACCTCTATTTTGGTAGAATACGGACACTTTGGGAAAGGCATTTACGAGTTATCGGGAAGAGAATCATGCCTTGGGATCATAAACATCTAACTTCGAAAACAAGGAAGATATTGAAACAATTATGAAGTCATAACATCGGAATCATGCCTTTGAAAGAAAAGGGACGAGCCTTAACATACCTTGTCCGCTTTCTTAGTCAATCCAACTTAACTCTTGGCCTTCCCAAAATCTATAACAATGTTAATGAATACAAACATTAGCTATAGATATCCAAGAATCGCATCCTAAACTAACACTTTGTCTACCGAAATTTCGGCAGCATTTCCCCTGTAAATACACCATCCCCGAGAATCTAACTCGGCCAATTTTTATCAACAACAATCCGAGAATTTAACTTGGCCAAACTATCAACAACAATACCAACAATCATACTAACAACTTCAACAATCAATCCAAAACATATTCTAACATTAGCAACCTTCGTCACACAATTCAACGGCATTTCATTTATATTCAATTCAATCACATATAATCCAACTAACACCAATGATCCCACATTCAAGTATTAATCCAAAATCTTTCTAACATGATTCAAGAATACTTCAAACAATTCACATAACATTCAAAACAACCCGATCAACATACTACTTCACCCGAGACCTTCCAACATCAATAAGAACAATAACAACCTAATTCCTTCTTTCAAGTGCATAAACCATACCAATAATTTACACACTAACAACATCATTTTCCATGAATATAAGAAATGATTTTTAACATCACATTGGCTTCCAAACAACTCTCCAACACTTACAACTTTAACTAGAATCATTAAACTTTCATTCCCCTCATAGATTCCATTACAACAACAACCAAAATACTAAGTAAAATTGATTCATTTTCTTCCACACCAAACCATATCCACACGGCCACATACTACATATACACGGCCACATATAGCATCCCTATTTTCATGAATTTCATCCACTTTTACATACTACAACATATATAATCATCCATAACATATAAGAAAAGGATTAAACCTTACCTTTTTCCCTTGACTTCTCACTTGGCTAAGATTTGTAACTTGCAAGAATATGTGTTTTACTTGCTCCAATGACCACTTCATTTGCTAGGGACATTTCAATGGGTTGTTTAGCTAGAAGAAAACAATTTTTGATAAATTGTTTCTCCAAGGTTCTTGTTTGGTTAGAGGTGGCCGAATGGCCTCTTGCCTTTCTCCTTCTCTTTTGTTCTTTAAGTTTCTTGAAATTTCTAGGAATAAGATGAAACTTATGATGACTTAGTCATCTTTGGACTTATTTATTTTTGCTACCATATGGGCCTTGGCCCATTTATTTGGGACGGCCAAATGGCCCCTTTAACTCAAGCCCACCCTTTTTTTTTGTTTTGTAATTCATGAAAATTTATTTTCCAAATTCAAATTTTTCACTTAGCCTTCCTCCATATTTCTATGAGCCATCTGGCAAATTTCCCCTTTTGCCCCTAGCTTTTCTTAATATTCCCACTTCAAAATTTTTATACACAACTTGTGTGTTAAACAAAATAAAAAATATAGCCTTGCTCTTAACTCCCCGCAATTGTCTTCAATTATCCAAATGTACAAAATGCGGGATATAACACGGACCGTATAAATTTATACGGACCGTATAATGGCATCGGGACGGGTTTTGTATTTATAAGAATATGATCCAAGTTCATTTTTATTGTTTCCCCTTCTCACTACACGACCCGATATCTCTCTAGAAACTTCCAAACACTTCCAAACCAAGAATTCAAGTGAAAATCAAGATCAATAACACCCAAATTCATGAAATCAAGAGTGTGAAACTCCTCATAGTTCATCTAAGTCAAGGAATTCCAAAGAAGGTGGAACTAGGGTTTTGTCTAAGTGAAGTATTTCAACTCAAGACTTGTTCAACCATCATCCAAGGTAAGTTCCATGATCATTTCGTGTTGTTTAAGGTATTGGAAGGCTTAGATACTTGAAATGTCGAAGAACATAGAAAGTGGGTTATTACTGAGTGAATAGTGACATAATTGAATGATAGTGGAATTGAATCATGAAAGTTGAAGAGTTGTGATTATGAATACGTTATAATGATGTTTATATCATGAAACAAGTATTAAATGCGTGAAAACACAAAGATGAGTTATAAGGAGAAATATGGGAAAATTGGAGGAAAATGGTGGATTTTGCTAAATATACATAAATGATGATTGTTGATTGTGATATTGTCAGTAGTATTGTGAATGTTGGGAGTTGATATAGAACATGGGAAAAGTAGTATAAACAAAGGAAGTGCTGCCAAATATTTCCTAGAATTAACGATGTGTTCTTGTAGTCAATTAACTAATGTTAATTCGAATTTTATCATGAAGGTAACGACGTGATATCGAAGGAGAACAAGTGAGCGATAGCTTAGTTAAACGACCAAGGTATGTGAGGCTAGTCCTTTCCTTCTAATGGCATGAATCCTATAGTGTAAACTCTTTATCCTCTCCATGAGTTCCCATTTTCCGGAAAAGTTAAAAGCCTATATTCATAAATGTCTATATAAGATAAGAGATACGGTATGATGATGCTATAATGATAATGATGTTATTTATTGCCTACACTCACCTTATGTGCTAGTTCCTTCAAGGTGAGACAGAATTTCAGTAATTGCTCCATAATGGGATCGGGGGATCACGACCTTATGTCACCCCGATAGAGTAAAGCTAATCTTAAGCCTTATGCACGTACTATGATAAGATAAGAATATGATAATAAGCATATTACTATAAGTATTTTATGATGAGCATGACATGAGCATTTCACACCGTGCCTAGTTGGCCGGGCAGTCACCGCCAAGGTGGGCAGCTATATGGATACACCATGACCTTTTGGCATGGGCAGACACCACTAGTAGGCGGCATGAGATGGTACCATGGACGCGGGAGGCCTGGACGCGGGCTAATGTTATTGATTATCACACCGTTCCGACTTGGACGGGCAGTTTGCATATTATGCATATATGACATGATGATGAGTATGAGTAAGACAACATGCATTACTTCCCTTATGATTGTCATTCAGATCCAGATATTTCATATTGATGTTCTCATTATATTATTGATGTCTTTCTTCATTTTTTATGCCTCTCATACTCAGTACAATATTCGTACTGACGTCCGTTTTCTTTGGACACTGTGTTCATGCCCACAGGTAGACAGGGAGGTGAGCTTGGCCCAGATCCTCAGTAGCTGTCAGCTGATAGAGAGCACTCCATTGTTCGGAGGTGCTTATGGTTATTCTTTTGGTACATATGCATATTTTGGGCACAACGGAGTCTTGTTCCGTCTATATATACAGTATGTCAGTAGAGGCTCGTAGATACACAGTGTGGGTTAGATGGTCTCACAAGATGTTATTTTATATATATATATATATATATATATATATATATATATATATATATATATATATATTTTTATGGCCAAGAGGCAAATGAATATAAAGCATTTATGTTTCTATACAAAATATGTTTTCTTATACTTTCATGTATAAAATTTGCAAAAGAGCATTAAATGAGTAAGATGAGTAGTAGAGTGAGCGATGCTCGGTAGCTAGCTTCGGGTACCCGTCGCGGCCCCTAGTTGGGTCATGACAGAAGTGGTATCAGAGCAGTTCGTCCTAGGAAGTGTCTACGAACCGTGTCTAGTAGAGTCTTGTTTATGGTGTGTTGCGCGCCGCACTAATAAACAAGAGGCTACAGGGCATTTAGGAAAATGACCGTCCTTCTTCTCATGAGATCGTGCGATAGAGCAATGCCTAAGATTACATCCTTCCTAAAAGTGTGTTATGGTTTCAGAAAAATGCCACCAAAGGGAAAAGCTACCGCCGCCCAGAAGGGCAAGGCTACGACAAAAAGGCGGGCAGAACGAGAGCTTCCGATGAATGTAGAGGAAGGTGTATCGCAAAATGAGGTCGTGCCCGATGTAGAAGAGCAAGGAGGAGCCTCAACTCCGATTCGTCCACCGGGTGCTTCGAGTCAACAAGTATCCGAGGCTATACATTTATTGACACAATTGGTTGCCACTCAGGCACAACGACAGAATGCCGGCCCAAGTGATCGTTCAGCTAGTACGAGAGCCCGTGATTTTATGACCTTAAATCCCCCTGAATTCTTTGGGTCGAAGCCGGATGAAGATCCGCAAAACTTCATTGATGAAATGTTGAGGACCTTAAAGATTATTCATGCCTCCGAGACCGAATCCGTGGAGTTGTCCTCTTATAGACTCCGCGATGTGGCGGTATTATGGTACAAAAATTAGATGGCATCACGAGGAGAGAATGCACCACCTCCCGTTTGGCAAGAATTTGTGGATGCCTTTATTCGTCATTACTTGCCACCCGAGGTCCGCCGAGCTAGAGCAGACAGGTTCTTGAATTTAAAGCAAGGAAGCATGAGTGCCCGACAGTATAGTAAGCAATTCAATTCTTTGGCTAGGTATGCTCCAACTATGGTGGCCGACATGGGAGACCGGGTCTATAGATTTGTGAGCAGTCTGGGGCCACACTTGTTTAGAGATTGTTTGACGGCCTCTTTGCAAGACAAGATGGATATTTCCCGGATACAGGCTCATGCTCAGAATCTTGAGGAACGACAACAGTAGCAGAGGAGTGATCGTGATAATGATCGAAGACAAGGTAAGAGGGCTAGATCTATGGGAACGATCAGTGAGTATAGAGGGGGACCGAGACAGATGCATTCTAGGCACTCAGGTCAGTCAGCGACCAGTGCGCCTCCCAGATTCTCAGATAGGAGATTTGACCGTTCTTTTCAGTCAGGACAGGGCCAGATTTCGAGGGCCCCAAATTCTCAGTTTAGGGGAGATTCTAGTCAGAGGAGACCTCCAGTACCGCGGTGCAACCAGTGCGGCAAATTGTATTCCGGACAGTGTCGTCAGGGTTCAGATGCTTGTTATGCCTGCGGGAAAGTTGGTCACATGATGAGAGACTGTCCTTCAGCGAGAGATAGGGCTGGGACTCAGCCTACAGGTTCAGCAGCGGGTTCTTCTTCAGTACGCCCAACAGCACAGATTCCCCAGACTTCAGCAGGTAGAGGTAGAGGCAGAAGGGGAGCATCTACTTCAGGTGCTGTCCAGCCCCGCGTATATGCTCTAGCTGGGCGACAGGATCTTGAGTCCTCCCCGAATGTTGTCACAGGTACATTGGCTATATTTTCCCGTGATGTATATGCTCTGATTGATCCGGGTTCTACTTTCTCATATATTACTCTATATGTTGCTGATTGTATTAGGGTGAGACCTGAGCCAATTAAACCTTTCGAGGTATTTACTCCGGTTGGTGATCCCGTAATAGCGAGACAAGTATATAAGAATTGTGTAGTTGTTATATGTGATCGTCAGACAAAAGCTGATTTAATTGAACTCGAGATGATAGATTTTGATATAATTATGGGTATGGATTGGTTGGCATCGTGCTATGCTAATGTTTGTTGCCGGACAAAAGTAGTTCGATTCCAATTTCTGGGAGAACCCGTACTTGAATGGAAGGGTAATACAGCTTCTCCAAAGGGTAGGTTTATTTCCTACCTTAAGGCAAGGAAGATGATAGCTAAGGGTTATATTTGTCACTTAGTTCGAGTTCATGATACCGAGGCAAAGCCACTAGCTTTTCAATCAGTTCCGGTAGTGAGTAAATTCCCAGATGTATTTCCAGATGAACTACCAGGTCTTCCTCCAGAAAGGGAAATTGATTTTGCCATTGATGTATTGCCGGACACCAAGCCCATTTCTATTCCTCATTATCGGATGGCCCCAGCAGAATTGAAAGAGCTAAAGGCACAGTTGAAAAACTTGCTTGAGAAGGGTTTCATTAGGCCCAGTTCATCACCGTGGGGAGCACCGGTCTTGTTCGTGAGAAAGAAAGACGGTTCGCTACGAATGTGTATTGATTATAGACAGTTGAACGAAGTGACGGTAAAGAATAGATATCCACTCCCCAGAATTGACGACTTGTTCGATCAATTGAAAGGTGATAAGTGGTTTTCCAAGATAGATCTAAGATCGGGTTATCATCAAATGAGAATTAGAGAAGAAGATATCCCCAAAACGGCTTTCAGGACGATGAATGGGCACTATGAGTTCCGAGTAATGTCATTTGGGTTGATGAATGCCCCGGCGGTGTTCATGAATTTAATGAATAATGTGTTCAGACCATTCTTAGATCTCTTTGTGATAGTATTTATCGATGATATTCTGCTGTATTCTCGCACAGAATCAGAACATGCAGATCATCTAAAATTGTTCTTGGCGTTCTTCAAGCTCGGGAATTATATGCAAAGTTTTCAAAGTGCGAGTTTTGGCTTAATTCTGTGGCATTCCTGGGTCATGTTATTTCAGATGATGGCATTCGAGTCGACACTCAGAAAATTGAGGCGGTGAAGACATGGCCAAGGCCTACAACACCCACGGAAGTTTGTAGTTTTCTTGGACTGGCAGGCTACTATAGAAGATTTGTAGAGGGCTTCTCATCTATTTCAGCTCCATTGACGAAACTAACACTGAAGTCAGCTAAATTCCTGTTATATCCCGCATTTTTGTACAATCGGATAATTCAAGGTGATTGCGGGGAGATGACAAGTAAGGACTTACTTTTATTTTGTTAAGCATATGAGTCGCTTATGAAGAATTTCGAAGTGGAAATATTAAGAAAGGCTAGGGGCGAGAAGGGAAATGCGCAATAGGACCCGTGGAATTATGGAGGAAGACGAAGGGTAAAATGGTAATTTCACAAGTGTTCAAGAAGAATTCTTAGAAAAATTCCAATATGGCCGTGTGGCATGGGTGGCATATGCCCACATTTTTATTAATTAGTGGGGGCTAATTACACACTATAAGGAAATGTGGACTAAATCTTACAAAGGAAGACATTTAGTCTTCTTTATTTATTTTAAGAAAATCCAAGAAAATGGAAGGATCTTCTAGAAAAGGAGAGAGAGGGATCATGTGACCATATTTTTATTTTGGGGGACCTATTTATAAATAATGAAAATTGGTGAAAGACTTGTGGATATATATATGTAGGAAGTCATCTTAATTCATCAAATTTTCTAGAGAATTCAAGAAAACAAGAACAAGAGAGAGAGGAGAAAAAACTAAGGGCCATTTCGGCCAAGAGCAAAAACCAACAAGAAAATTTACAAAAATTCCTTCAAAAATCATTTCCTACCAAGTAGAGGGTCCTTAACAAAGTGGAGTTGTTGTTGGAACAAGAAAAACACGAATTCACAAGTTGGAGATTCAAACAAGTTGGAGGATCAAAGAAGAAGGTGAGAATTCATTTTCTTTGTATGTTATGGATGTTATGCATGTTGTAGTATGCAAAAGTGAATGAAATTCATGAAACCTTGCATGTTGGTGTTGAGCCGTGTGAGGGTGTTGTCGGCCGTGCATTTATGCCTATGTATGTGTAGGAATCATGTTGTAATTATTTCATTTAGTGCTTCGTTGTTGCAATGAATGTTATGTGATAATGGAAGTTGAATGAATTTTGGAGAAGTTGTAGTTGTGCATGCATAATGTTTGAAGCCGTGTGTGCATGGTGTGTGTGTGGTCGTGCATATATGTTGAATTGTGAAGGAATAATGAGCAAGTTTTATTTAGCATTTTAGTTGTTGTGTTGTGGATTTTATATTACAAATAAAGATTTGATGAGCTTGGTGAAGTGTTAGTAGTTGGAAGTTGTGTAAATTGAAAATAATGTTCTTGTATGGATGGTATGTAATGATATTGGTATGATGTTGTTGGAATATATATTATAAGATTGTTGTTGTTTTATTGGAATTGGAAAGTCTTTAAGGAAGTAGAATGCTACTTGAAGTGTTGGAATGTACCTTGAGTTGAATGTGGAAATTGCTAGTGTGGTTGTTGAGTTATGTTGATAGTTTGGCCGGGTTTGAATTCCCGGATTGTGATTGATTAAAATTTGACTAAGATGAATGTTGAGGATGGTATATTTACAGAGGAAATGCTGCCGAAATTTCGGTAGCCAAGTACTATCTTAAGATTTCCAATGTTAAAAGTTCTAATAGAAGTTTGGTAAATTTGACCAATTTGTAGATTTTGGCGGATTTGCGACTCGAATTTGGAATAACAAAAAGGGCGGAAAGAGGTATGTAAGGCTTCACCCTTCTTTCTATGGCATGTCTTAGACATAATAAGTCGGGTACGAGCCTCGGGGACAACCCTATTCCCCGGAATCCGCACTTAAAGTTTTCCCTTTTTCCTTCAGTAGAATTGAACTAGAAATTGTGCAAAATGTTGAAAAACCTTCTTGAACCTCTAGAACTTGCATAAAGAGGACCCGATTACCTTAAAACCCTCACAAGTAACGCCATGACACGTAACATATGTAAAGTTACACCGTACCTCTATGGTCGGGCAGCACTACGCCGTACCTATGGGGTCGGGCAGTATTACACCGTACCTACGCGGTGGGGCAGTGTACTTGAGATGACTATATGTTATTTCTAGAGGTAAAGTTAAATTGCATAAGTATCTGCCTTAAGAGGCAAACAGAGGTACAGATTATATCCCTCCTTCTCTATGCTATGTGTTATGCTTTCTAGTATGATCTTATTTTACTATTCATGCCTTACATACTCGGTACACTATTCGTACTGACGTCCCTTCCTGCGGACGCTGCGTTTCATGCCGCATAGGTATGCAGGATGGCGGACTTGATCCTTAGGAGCTCCACCAGTGGTATATTGAGAGTGCTCTAGTTCTTTCGGGGCTTCAGCTATTCGGTACTACTTTTGTGTACATGTCCGAACTCGGCGGTATCCGTTCCTTTTCGAGATGCTATGTATTATACTTAGAGGCTCGTAGACAGATATGTACAGTCAGGTGTTTTGTGCTTTTGTGGTTCTCATCACTGTAGAAGGTGCTAGTAAAGTTTAATGGCCTGTATTTATAATTATGCTGCTAATGCTAATGTTAAGTAACAAAAAAAAAATATATGGTATAGTTCATATGGCCACCTAGTAATAAGAATATGACACGAGATAAGGGTTGCTCGGTACAAGTATCGGGTACTCGTCACGGCCCCTAGTCGGGTCGTGACAGAAGTGGTATCAGAGCAGTTCGTCCTAGGGGTTTGTCTACGAGCCGTGTCCAGTAGAGTCTTGTTTATGGGTGTGTAGCGCGCCACACTTATAAACAGGAGGCTGCAGGGCATTTAGGAAACATGACCTTCTTTGTACTCTAGATCGTGCGATAGAGCTATGCTACCAGGCTTCTATGTTATTTTCCTAATCCTATGTTATGGTTTCAGTAATGCCGATGAAGAAGAAGGCTCCGGCGGCCCAGAAGGGCAAATGGGTGGCCGGAAACAGAGTTGAACGGGAGCTAGAAGGAGACGAGTCTTATAATGAAGCTCCCCCTCGGACTTCTGCTACTTCCCCGGTATCAGCAGAGCAGGAAGGAGTTCCAACTCCAGCTCCAGCACCTCCAGTACCACCGCCAGCAGCCTCGGGCCATCAGATGGCAGAGGCCATCCAGTTATTAACCCAGTTAGTTGCCGCACAGGCTCAGCGGCAAGATGTAGACCTGGGGGACAGGGCTGTGAGTGCAAGGGCTCGAAACCTCCGGAGTTCTATGGCTCGAAACCTCCGGAGTTCTATGGCTCCGAAGTCATCTTAATTCATCAAATTTTCTAGAGAATTCAAGAAAACAAGAACAAGAGAGAGAGGAGAAAAACCTAAGGGCCATTTCGGCCAAGAGCAAAAACCAACAAGACAATTTACAAAAATTCCTTCAAAACTCATTTCCTACCAAATAGAGGGTCCTTAACAAAGTGGAGTTGTTGTTGGAACAAGAAAAACACGAATTCACAAGTTGGAGATTCAAACAAGTTGGAGGATCAAAGAAGAAGGTGAGAATTCATTTTCTTTGTATGTTATGGATGTTATGCATGTTGTAGTATGCAAAAGTGAATGAAATTCATGAAACCTTGCATGTTGGTGTTGAGCCGTGTGAGGGTGTTGTCGGCCGTGAATTTATGCCTATGTATGTGTAGGAATCATGTTGTAATTATTTCATTTAGTGCTTCGTTGTTGCAATGAATGTTATGTGATAATGGAAGTTGAATGAATTTTGGAGAAGTTGTAGTTGTGCATGCATAATGTTTGAAGCCGTGTGTGCATGGTGTGTGTGTGGCCGTGCATATATGTTGAATTGTGAAGGAATAATGAGCAAGTTTTATTTAGCATTTTAGTTGTTGTGTTGTGGATTTTATATTACAAATAAAGATTTGATGAGCTTGGTGAAGTGTTAGTAGTTGGAAGTTGTGTAAATTCAAAATAATGTTCTTGTATGGATGGTATGTAATGATATTGGTATGATGTTGTTGGAATATATATTATAAGATTGTTGTTGTTTTATTGGAATTGGAAAGTCTTTAAGGAAGTAGAATGCTACTTGAAGTGTTGGAATGTACCTTGAGTTGAATGTGGAAATTGCTAGTGTGGTTGTTGAGTTATGTTGATAGTTTGGCCGGGTTTGAATTCCCGGATTGTGATTGATTAAAATTTGACTAAGATGAATGTTGAGGATGGTATATTTACAGAGGAAATGCTGCCGAAATTTCGGTAGCCAAGTACTATCTTAAGATTTCCAATGTTAAAAGTTCTAATAGAAGTTTGGTAAATTTGACCAATTTATAGATTTTGGCGGATTTGCGACTCGAATTTGGAATAACATAAAGGGCGGAAAGAGGTATGTAAGGCTTCACCCTTCTTTCTATGGCATGTCTTAGACTTAATAAGTCGGGTACGAGCCTCGGGGACAACCCTATTCCCCGGAATCCGCACTTAAAGTTTTCCCTTTTTCGTTCAGTAGAATTGAACTAGAAATTGTGCAAAATGTTGAAAAACCTTCTTGAACCTCTAGAACTTGCATAAAGAGGACCCGATTACCTTAAAACCCTCACAAGTAACGCCATGACACGTAACATATGTAAATTTAGTATGCCGCCTCATTTGACCCGAGGTGGGCCCATTGTTCCCGGATTCTTCCTTAATGTTCAGTTATTACCCGATAAGTGTTACAATTATTCTAAAGAGAGTATTCTATGATAAAAATGATAGCGGTGATGTTAAGAAAGGAATATGTCTATGATGAGTATGACAAGAGTGATTCCACGACTAAGAGCCTTAAGTTAAAGACTCAAAATAAGTATGAAAGTGTCAAGCTAGTTATCGATCTTTAATGCTACTCCTTGGTTATGACTCTAATTTCTAAAGAGTTCAAGTAAGTGACTTATGATGATGATGACCTTGTCCTATGTTTTCCCTTAACGCTATTCTTCGTTGATAGTCTCGCCTTATATTACTAGTCCCTTCAAGGCGAGGCAAAGTCATGATGATTATTCCATAATGCAATCGGAGGCTTCCGACCTTATGTCACTCCGATAGGGTTGTAGCTTTCACTTGGGCTCTCATGCATGCTTTATACTTATGTATTATTTATTTTATGACACCATGCCGTCCCACGGGCGGCCGGACAGATATACACACCACTATAGTGGGCAGCTTATACCCCGGACGCGGGAGGCCTGGACACGGGCTCACACACCGTTCCTATATGGACGGGCAGTCTATACACCGTTCCTATTGGGACGGGCAGCATTACACCACACCTATATGGTCGGATAGTTTACTTACAAATTTTTACATATTATTTTTAAAGCTAGCATGCATGGCATTCGCCCTAAGGGGCATTCAGATGAACAACTTATTCCTTTACCCCATGGTATGCTCAGATAAAGTTACACCGTACCTCTATGGTCGGGCAGCACTACGCCGTACCTATGGGGTCGGGCAGTATTACACCGTACCTACGCGGTCGGGCAGTGTACTTGAGATGACTATATGTTATTTCTAGAGGTAAAGTTAAATTGCATAAGTATCTGCCTTAAGAGGCAAACAGAGGTACAGATTATATCCCTCCTTCTCTATGCTATGTTTTATGCTTTCTAGTATGATCTTATTTTACTATTCATGCCTTACATACTCGGTACACTATTCGTACTGACGTCCCTTCCTGCGGACGCTGCGTTTCATGCCGCATAGGTATGCAGGTTGGCGGACTTGATCCTTAGGAGCTCCACCAGTGGTATATTGAGAGTGCTCCAGTTCTTTCGGGGCTTCAGCTATTCGGTACTACTTTTGTGTACATGTCCGGACTCGGCGGTATCCGGTCCTTTTCGAGATGCTATGTATTATACTTAGAGGCTCGTAGACAGATATGTACAGTCAGGTGTTTTGTGCTTTTGTGGTTCTCATCACTGTAGAAGGTGCTAGTAAAGTTTAATGGCCTGTATTTATAATTATGCTGCTAATGCTAATGTTAAGTAACAAAAAAAAATATATGGTATAGTTCATATGGCCACCTAGTAATAAGAATATGACACGAGATAAGGGGTGCTCGGTACAAGTATCGGGTACTCGTCACGGCCCCTAGTCGGGTCGTGACAATTCCAGTAGATTGATGCTTGTGAGCGTAGCTTCCAAGAGTTGAAAGATAAATTGACCTCAGCCCCAGTGTTAACACTTCCAGAAGGGTCAGATGGCTATGTCGTATATTGTGATGCTTCCGGTGTCGGACTAGGATGTGTATTGATGCAGCATGGGAAAGTTATTGCATATGCTTTGAGACAGTTGCAAAAACATGAAAGGAATTATCCAACTCATGATCTTGAATTAGCTGCGGTTATTCATGCCTTGAAGATATGGAGACATTATTTGTATGGTGTACGTGTTGACATTTATACAGATCACAAAAGTCTTCAATACATTTTCAAACAGAAGGAGTTGAATCTGCGGCAGAGGCGATGGTTAGAATTACTGAAGGATTACGATGTGAATATTTTATACCACCCCGGAAAGGTAAATGTAGTAGCAGATGCACTTAGCCGTCGATCAATGGGTAGTTTACGTGGAGTTCCTTCAGAGAAGCAAGAAATGGCTCGTGAGCTCCATCAACTAACAAATCTCGGAGTAAGTGTAATGGATTCGGGTGATACAGGGATTAGCATCAATGACCCCACAGTTTCATCTTTGAATATAGAAGTGAAGGAACGATAAGATGAAGATTCCCAGTTAAGCCGCTACCGAGATCTATCTCGGGAAAAGGAAAAGTCTCCATTTGAAGTTTCCATAGATGGGATTCTTAGATATCGGGACAGGCTATGTGTACTGGATGTGGCAAATTTGCGCCAACGGATTGTAGAAGAAGCACATTATTCCCGGTATTCTATTCATCCAAGTGCAACCAAGATGTACCATGATCTTAAATTGATATATTGGTGGGGTGGCATGAAGCGAGACATAGCAGAATTTGTGGCACAATGTCCGAATTGCAAGCAAGTAAAGGCCGAGCATCAAAAGCCAGGAGGTTTATTGCAAGCAATGGAAATTCCTACGTGGAAATGGGAAATCATTAACATGGATTTTGTTGTGGGATTACCCCGTTCACGAGGGAAGTATGATTCTATATGGGTGATTGTGGATAGATTGACAAAAGCAGCCCATTTTCTCCCAGTCAGGACTACCTACTCAGCCGAAGATTATGCGAGGTTATATCTCAAGGAAATTGTGCGACTTCATGGAATTCCTTTGGCCATTATCACAGACAGAGGGGCACAGTTTACAGCCAAGTTTTGGAACTCTTTTTAAGAAGGTCTAGGCCCTCAAGTAATGCTTAGCACGGCATTTCACCCACAGACTGATGGACAAGCCGAGCGCACTATTCAGACCTTAGAGGATATGCTGCGAGCATGTGAGCTAGATTTTGGTGGAAGTTGGGATGATCACTTACCGCTAATTGAATTTGCGTATAACAATAGCTATCATTCCAGCATTCAAATGGCTCCATACGAGGCCTTATATGGAAGGAAATGTAGATCTCCAGTTAGATGGTTTGAAACAGGAGAAGCACAATTGATAGGCCCCGAATTGATTCAGCAAGCGGTAGAAAACGTTAAGGTGATCCGAGATCTATTGCTAACAGCCTAAAGCCGCCAAAAGTCTTATGCAGACAATCGCCGACGAGACTTGGAATTTCAAGTTGGCGATTGGGTGTTCCTGAAAGTGTCACCGATGAAGGGGTGATGAGATTTGGCAAGAAAGGGAAGTTAAGCCCTAGATACATCGGACCCTATGAAATCATTAATAAGGTGGGTCAGACAGCTTATGAATTGAAACTGCCTTCGGAGCTTGAATCGGTCCATCCAGTATTCCATGTTTCGATGCTCCGCAAGTGCATTGGAGACCCAACAAGAATAGTTCCGGTAGAGGATGTGCAAGTGAAAGAGAAGCTAACATACGAAGAAGTGCCTATTGCTATTCTAGATAGGCAAGTCCGAAGGCTTAGGAGTAAAGAGGTTGCTTCAGTCAAAGTTCTATGGCGGAACAACAACTGGGAAGACATGACTTGGGAAGCAGAGGAGAAGATGAGATCCATGTACCCCCATTTGTTCCAATCCCCGGAAGAGATTCAAGATGAAACGTCGACGATATAAGGTATGTATGCTGTATTTTTATGCTTTTGGTCGTGTGTGTCCATAGATGTGTTAATATTGTGATGTAGCCCTGTGAGGCGATGATATTATGGGTTGCTGTGATAGGTCAGTAGTGCCAGATTACAGGGGAAACTCTGGCGAAATTTTTATAGAATCCCGAGTGTTTAACATTTGAGGACGAATGTTCCAAAAGGGGGGAAGAATGTTACACCCCGGAAATTTTCCCGTTAAGCGTACAGTGAATAGGCTAACAAGGATATAGTGTATACGATGTTGTGGAGATGAGTGGTAACGTTCATTTGATTGGTATTGAGGTGTTAAACAATTGTTAAGAAGGTCCCGTAAGGACAGAGATTAAACGAAGTGACAAAATAAGACTCAGTGAACTGGCGAATTATACGATAGGCTATACGGACCATATAATGGTTTTACGGCCGTATAATGAACCGTTAAAGTGTCACAGAAAGAAGTTTAGGAAAAGTGGGTTTTACGGTAGATTATACGGACCGTATAAAATTATACAGCCCGTCAAATGAACTGTCAAGTTGACACAGAAAGGGGTGATCACTGAGTCAGTTTTACGGTCAATTATACGGACCGTATAAATTTATACGGACCATATAATGGACCGTATAATAGCATCGGGACTGGTTTTGTATTTATAAGAATATGATCCAAGTTCATTTTTATTATTTCCCCTTCTCACTACACGACCCAATCTCTCTCTAGAAACTTCCAAACACTTCCAAACCAAGAATTCAAGTGAAAATCAAGATCAATAACACCCAAATTCATGAAATCAAGAGTGTGAAACTCCTCATAGTTCATCTAAGTCAAGGAATGTTATGTCCCGTATTTTCGTGTAAGTGAAAATTGAGAAATAATAAAGATTGTGCCTTATGAAGAAATATTTTTAATTGTGGTGAATATGACGATGTTGGTTATGGAATCATTGATGTTAAGACATTGGGAAAGGCCGAGGGTAAATTTGGAATTTCGGAAATTAGTTTCGGGAATTGCAAAACGGGACTTTTAATGAGTTGGGCCAAGAAAGTGAAACAAGAAATGAGGCCCAAACAATTTGAAGGGGGGCCGGCCACTAGGTTGGCCCAAACCCAATTGTTTAATGTCATGTGCTATGCACATGACTTTCAATATTGGATATATATCACTTTGTAGCTAGTAATTATCTAGAACAAACAAAAAAAATTGGAGAGCACCCATTGAAGGCTCTCGGCCGAACCAAGATAGAAAAAAAAAATTCTTGGCCTTTGTTTCTAATCCAAACACCTAGTTTCTTTTGGAATGATTGATGAGTTCGAGGTGCTCTTCGTTGTGGTACAATTAGTTTGACGAAAGGGCGACGTTCGCGGCGAATCGGAATCTTAAGATCAAGGTAAGATTTCTATGTTTTTATGTTGTGAAATGGATATATATGTGTTAGTGATTGGATTAGCATGAAGATTGTGGGTTGGGGTTGTGTTTGTGCTTGGCGTGTGTGTGTGAAAAGGGTGTGTTTGGCCGTGTGCCTTAGATGGGAAAACAAGTGTGAATTGATTTCGTTTAAGGTTGTTAGTTGTGTCGTCATGGCCTTTATAACGTAAATGAATGTTTGGAGAATTGATTTGGTGCTAGAAAATAATTTCGGACGTTATCGGAAAGCGTATACATTTGGTATATTTGTGTATATCATAGTATATTTATGACACTAAAGACCTTAAATAAGATTTATGGTTGATGATAACGAATTTGGAATGAAACGACGCAAGTTAGAACGTTCGTCGTAACTTTTGGTGTTTTGAATGAAAATTGGAAAGTAGTGAACTTTGGGGATGTTTGTATGTGATTTGGAACTTGTATGTAGTGTGTTTGAATAATTGGGAATGAGTGAATGAATGGACTAATGTGGAAATAGATTTGGAATTTTGAAGTTGAATCAAGAATTTGCCAACTTATGTATTAAAGTGAAATTTTGAAGTTAACGTAGTATGATTGTGGTTTGTATGGTTTAATGATGTTTGGGCTGTTGTTGTCGTTGTATTTTGAGCCGAGCTAAGTCTCGGGGGTGTTAGATTTATAGGGGAAGTGCTGCCGAAATTTCGGTAGCCAAATATAGCCCAAAGACTAAAATGTTAATTCTCATGAATAGTAACTGGTAAAAGTGACCATTTGCAGTTTCTGGACGAAACGGGAATTGCGATTTGAGAAGCGTAAGGCGCCAACCAGGTATGTAAAGCCTACCTATCATTCTTTTGGCATGTCCTAGACATACTAGGTTAAGATTGGCCCCTCGGGAATAACCCTGCTCTTGGAAATCGAAGTTCAAGTTCGAGCACTATTCACTCAGCGCGATTGGACCCTTTTTGTCGCATTTGGTTAAAAGAATGTTCGTACATCCATAACTTATGCTGTTGTGTCCGAAACTCTCCGAAACTTTCGTAGATGGCTCTATGGAGCCGAAAGTCTGTGATTTGTGTCCGCCGCCTCAATTTGACTCGAGGTGGGCCCGCGAGCCCCGAGGCTCCCCTTATTCGGTTTGTCTGGTCCGTTTGTGTCCGTTATGATCTGCGACTGTCTGTTTATGACCCAAGGATGTGTTTGAAACTTCTTATGCCATTAACGTACGTTCTGTACTTTGAATGATGTGAGATTTTCAGAAAATGACTTATGAACAGTTTTCTTGAGAATTGGCAGTTTGGCACTTCATAACTTTTTATCGCATACTTTGATCAATCTGATTCCTACTCCGAGCCTTCTGGCGTCATTTTATACCTATACGTAAACTATATGTTGAGTCCGACAAATTATTTTTGATATGCATATGGTTTCTGCACTACTCTGTTCGTGCTGTCTGCTATGACTTCATTCGTCGGTACCCGGGCCGACTTTGTGATCGTGCGCGCTAAAATATATTCAGGAGTTATGATGTGTTACGGTTTCCGAGGCCTCGCCATAGGGCCGGTTACCGCTTATGGAGTTATGATGTGATATGGCATTTGATATGTTCTGATGATATGATGTGTGTGTGATATGATGTGTTTGGAGACTGTACGGAGATTTGAAAACTTCTGGAGTTATGATGTGTTGTGGCACCAGCGTCGGGGGGTGACCACGTTCCTAAACCCTATACATGATTTGATTGCATTTGTACGTTCGCCTCCCGCACAGGTTTGCTTTATTTACGTCGACGGTGTGTTTGTTCTTTCTGACTCCAGCTGTGTTTGTGATTTCTGTACCCTCTGCTTTACATACTCAGTACTTCTCCCGTACTGACCCCCGTTTCTTCGGGGGCTGTGTTTCATGCCCGTAGGTACAGAAGCTCGTTTGGGTGGTCCTCCAGTTTAGGCTACTCATTCTGCTGTGTTGGAGAGCTCCCCTTGATCCGGAGCCTACCTTTGGTACATATCTTCTGTTGTATGTGTGTGTTCGGTACATTTGTGGATGTGTGGGTACGGCGGGGCCCTGTCCCGTCATATGTTCATATGTTCTGCTTTGTTTAGAGGCCTGTAGTCAGATTTGTGGGTCGTGGGTCCGGTGTGTTTGCATGTGAGTCTGTTTGCGATCTTAAGCGGCCCGTACGCTGCTATGGCCAAGTCGGCCTCTGAGTTTGTATGTAAGTGTATATACTTGGGGGCGATGTGCATTCCGCCACCCTTCTGATGTGTGTGTGTGAAATTTGGCGATGTATATTCCGCCTCCTTTCTGATTTGTGATTTGTTTGATCTGTACGGGCGACTGCTTAGGATAAGTGTTCGATAGTTGTCTGATTGCGATGTTGAGTTCGAATAACGTACGTTGAGTTTGGTCGAGTCTGATTACGATGATTTGGGTGTGAGTTCGTTTGGGGTGTCCCGGAAGGGCACCAGTCGCGGCCCACGGGGCTGGGTCGTGACAAAAGTGGTATCAGAGCAGTTTGTCCTCGGAATGTCTACAGGCCGTGTCTAGTAGAGTCTTGTTTATCGATGTGTTGTGCACCACATCTATAAACAGGAAGCTACAGGACATCTAGGATGTTGTGTTACCCTTTCTTGGGATCTTAGATCGTGCGATAAAGCTATACTGTTAGGATGGTTCCTCCCAACGAATTGCTGTGTTCACAGCAAGGCTCCGAAAAGAGTGTTAGCGTCAGTATTTTGGGAAATTATTTCTGACCCTCTCCGTGCAGGTGATTGTAGGTTGATGAAAAATGAAGAGGACGGCGTCCGACGATGAGGATGGGGGTGCCAAGAAGGCCCCCAGGCCGTCACCGGGGCCGAGTAGGCAGGGCCCCAGTTACTCGATCGAGACGGATCCTTCGGAGGATTCCCCGGGGGATAGCTACGATACGGACCCGTCGGAGGACCCCTCTACG
Organism: Lycium barbarum; assembly: GCF_019175385.1. Lineage (NCBI taxonomy): Eukaryota > Viridiplantae > Streptophyta > Magnoliopsida > Solanales > Solanaceae > Lycium > Lycium barbarum. The sequence goes on along the minus strand of NC_083342.1, from coordinate 38,330,247 downwards.
ACTCCTCCAGAGTCCCCGATTCCTGGGGCGGAGGATCCCGTGGAGGATGGCTACGACACAGATATCTCGGAGGATCTGGCGATGACCCCTCCGGAGCTTCTTACCTCCGCGGAGGAGGATAGTGATGAGGCAGGCCCATCGGAGCATTCTTCTGGGATGACTCAGGAGGAGATTTTCAAATATGCGCCAGCTCTTATCGTTAGGGAGAACCCTGATAGCCCAGCCACCTCGGAGAGTGCTATGGATTTCTCCGGTTCTTGGCCTGGGTCGTCAGTGAGCCGGGATTTGTCTGATCGTCCGTATCCCTCCGATTCAGATGCGGGTGATAATGGAGACCGGATAGGCAGGGAGCAGACAGACGTGGATGATAGTGGACATACCTCTTACGGCAGCTCCCCAGGTCAGACCCGATATTGATTATTTATAAGTGTATGAGTTTTTAGAATTTTCTATATGTGTATGATATTCGCAAAACGTTGTCCTATGAAGACGACGGAAATTTAAAGGAATTAGAGACCGAGTGACCCAAGGCAAGGGCGACTAAATATCCCCACCGTCCGAGTGATTTTGGAAATCCTGGATGAAGGTAAACAGGAAAACGCCTCCGATGCCGTTTGAGTTGGGCACGTGTGGTGAGTGTCGACGATGTTATAATTCCTATTTGAAGTCATCAGCCCTGTGTGGCTGCGTTACGACGTGATATGATGTGTATGTGTGTACATATGTGTTGGCCCTGTGAGGCGTGGTTGGTATTTCTGGTGTACAGGTTTCGGATAGTAAGAAATACAGAGGAAACTCTGCCCAAATTTTTCCAGAAATATAGAAGTAAATATGTAGACTAAGTACAAAGGCCCCGCGATACTTATCGGGCTTTAGTTTTCTTCTGTCGGTGGCCAGAGAACACCTTACGGTGGCGTTTCTATCGGATCACATCGACTATTTGGAGGCTTAAATTCGTGGGTTAGTTGTGATCATATGTATATGTGTATGAAAGTGAATGTTGGAAATTCCGAAAGGCGACAAGGTAATGGTACGGCTTAGCCGAGAGTGGGACCCGCTACGAAAAATTTCCGAAAGATTTGCTAAGACCCCGTTTGGCCTAAAATTGCGTGACAAAGGTCGTGCAGGGCAATTGATGGAATTATATCAGCCCTAACGCATCAAAATGCGTGAAAGTTTCGGGGTTAAGCGTGCTCAAGCCAGAGCAATTCTGGGATGGGTGACCCCCTAGGAAGTAATGCAAAGTTTTTCATAAGTGTAAGTATGATTAATGTAGATGGGAATTTGAGGTAACCAAAAGGTAATAGGATGTGTGTGGAGTAATTAGTGCCCTTTCGAGAGTCGCGCGGAACGAGGCGGACTAAATGGGCAAAAAGGAAAGGGTACAACACTTCTTGGGAAATTGAACGAATTTGAATAACAGCCAGAGATTTTCTCCAGTAAGGTCCGAATAAGTGTGTGTATGTGTACGTGTATGTGTATGTGTGTGTATGATTTTCATTCAGTGCCATGTGGGTTAAGAGCCGAGCCCCGGAAACTGATGTTGTGCTAAATAAAAGATAAGCAGTGTGAGTAATTGGAATCCTTGAAGGAGTTGGTACGTAAGACGCAAGGTAAATTGTGTGACGACTTGGTGAGTGAGTTTGCGAATAAAGGGAATTATCATGAATTATTGAAGCCTTAATAGGAATGATTTGATCCTAAATTGACATCCTATCTGTGGCGCTTTTGCATTTCCGAGTCTGATAAGGCTCTGCCTAGTACGCCTCTGCATTTCTGAGTTCAACTATGTTCCCGTCCGATGAACCTTTTGTGCGTTTGATTCTGAATCCGTTTCTGTCTGGCACACCTCTGTATGTCTGATTCTGGATATAAATCCGTCTGATATGCTTCGGTGCGTTTGATTTTGACCGCACGTGTGTTTGATAAACTTCGGTTTGTCTGATCACGACTCTGTATGAAACAATTCTGTATATTTGATTCTGATTTCGGATCTGTTCGATATGATTCCGTACGTCTGACTTCGATTGTGAATCTGTCTGGCATATCTTCGTGTGTTTGATTCTGACTGCGAACCCGTCTGATACGTTTTCGTACGTTTGACCCTGATCTCAGATTTGTTTGGCACACTTTTGTACCTCCGACTTCGACTACGAATCCGTCCGCCATAGTTGAGTATGTCTGCCTCTGATTATGGATCCGTCCGATATACTTATGCGCGTCCGGCTTTAGTTCTGAATCTGTTTGGCATGAAGTGTTTGATATGAAGTAAAGTGAGATTACGACGATGTGGTAAGGAAACTCAGAAGTGTAACGAAAAATGATATTGACTATGATTTCTGGAAAGCGTTCGTCCAGTACAAGAATATAGCGTATGGTTCGGGGATTACATAGGGTATGAGAGAATGTATTATGAAGGTATTTGAGTCAGTGATGTGAAAAATTTGCCGCTAATGTTGGTAAAGAAGCCGTGTCAGAAAAATCCATAAAGGACAACTATGAAGAGAACCCTCCCAGAGTAGTGTGACGCCCCATGAGATCAACTTAACATTCGGGGACGAATGTTCTTAAGGGGGGGAGACTGTTATGTCCCGTATTTTCGTGTAAGTGAAAATTGAGAAATAATAAAGATTGTGCCTTATGAAGAAATATTTTTAATTGTGGTGAATATGACGATGTTGGTTATGGAATCATTGATGTTAAGACATTGGGAAAGGCCGAGGGTAAATTTGGAATTTCGGAAATTAGTTTCGGGAATTGCAAAACGGGACTTTTAATGAGTTGGGCCAAGAAAGTGAAACAAGAAATGAGGCCCAAACAATTTGAAGGGGGGCCGGCCACTAGGTTGGCCCAAACCCAATTGTTTAATGTCATGTGCTATGCACATGACTTTCAATATTGGATATATATCACTTTGTAGCTAGTAATTATCTAGAACAAACAAAAAAAATTGGAGAGCACCCATTGAAGGCTCTCGGCCGAACCAAGATAGAAAAAAAAAAAATTCTTGGCCTTTGTTTCTAATCCAAACACCTAGTTTCTTTTGGAATGATTGATGAGTTCGAGGTGCTCTTCGTTGTGGTACAATTAGTTTGACGAAAGGGCGACGTTCGCGGCGAATCGGAATCTTAAGATCAAGGTAAGATTTCTATGTTTTTATGTTGTGAAATGGATATATATGTGTTAGTGATTGGATTAGCATGAAGATTGTGGGTCGGGGTTGTGTTTGTGCTTGGCGTGTGTGTGTGAAAAGGGTGTGTTTGGCCGTGTGCCTTAGATGGGAAAACAAGTGTGAATTGATTTCGTTTAAGGTTGTTAGTTGTGTCGTCATGGCCTTTATAACGTAAATGAATGTTTGGAGAATTGATTTGGTGCTAGAAAATAATTTCGGACGTTATCGGAAAGCGTATACATTTGGTATATTTGTGTATATCATAGTATATTTATGACACTAAAGACCTTAAATAAGATTTATGGTTGATGATAACGAATTTGGAATGAAACGACGCAAGTTAGAACGTTCGTCGTAACTTTTGGTGTTTTGAATGAAAATTGGAAAGTAGTGAACTTTGGGGATGTTTGTATGTGATTTGGAACTTGTATGTAGTGTGTTTGAATAATTGGGAATGAGTGAATGAATGGACTAATGTGGAAATAGATTTGGAATTTTGAAGTTGAATCAAGAATTTGCCAACTTATGTATTAAAGTGAAATTTTGAAGTTAACGTAGTATGATTGTGGTTTGTATGGTTTAATGATGTTTGGGCTGTTGTTGTCGTTGTATTTTGAGCCGAGCTAAGTCTCGGGGGTGTTAGATTTATAGGGGAAGTGCTGCCGAAATTTCGGTAGCCAAATATAGCCCAAAGACTAAAATGTTAATTCTCATGAATAGTAACTGGTAAAAGTGACCATTTGCAGTTTCTGGACGAAACGGGAATTGCGATTTGAGAAGCGTAAGGCGCCAACCAGGTATGTAAAGCCTACCTATCATTCTTTTGGCATGTCCTAGACATACTAGGTTAAGATTGGCCCCTCGGGAATAACCCTGCTCTTGGAAATCGAAGTTCAAGTTCGAGCACTATTCACTCAGCGCGATTGGACCCTTTTTGTCGCATTTGGTTAAAAGAATGTTCGTACATCCATAACTTATGCTGTTGTGTCCGAAACTCTCCGAAACTTTCGTAGATGGCTCTATGGAGCCGAAAGTCTGTGATTTGTGTCCGCCGCCTCAATTTGACTCGAGGTGGGCCCGCGAGCCCCGAGGCTCCCCTTATTCGGTTTGTCTGGTCCGTTTGTGTCCGTTATGATCTGCGACTGTCTGTTTATGACCCAAGGATGTGTTTGAAACTTCTTATGCCATTAACGTACGTTCTGTACTTTGAATGATGTGAGATTTTCAGAAAATGACTTATGAACAGTTTTCTTGAGAATTGGCAGTTTGGCACTTCATAACGTTTTATCGCATACTTTGATCAATATGATTCCTACTCCGAGCCTTCTGGCGTCAGTTTATACCTATACGTAAACTATATGTTGAGTCCGACAAATTATTTTTGATATGCATATGGTTTCTGCACTACTCTGTTCGTGCTGTCTGCTATGACTTCATTCGTCGGTACCCGGGCCGACTTTGTGATCGTGCGCTGAAATATATTCGGGAGTTATGATGTGTTACGGTTTCTGAGGCCTCGCCATAGGGCCGGTTACCGCTTATGGAGTTATGATGTGATATGGCATTTGATATGTTCTGGTGATATGATGTGTGTGTGATATGATGTGTTTGGAGACTGTACGGAGATTTGAAAACTTCTGGAGTTATGATGTGTTGTGGCACCAGCGTCGGGGGGTGACCACGTTCCTAAACCCTATACATGATTTGATTGCATTTGTACGTTCGCCTCCCGCACAGGTTTGCTTTATTTACGTCGACGGTGTGTTTGTTCTTTCTGACTCCAGCTGTGTTTGTGATTTCTGTACCCTCTGCTTTACATACTCAGTACTTCTCCCGTACTGACCCCCGTTTCTTCGGGGGCTGTGTTTCATGCCCGCAGGTACAGAAGCTCGTTTGGGTGGTCCTCCAGTTTAGGCTACTCATTCTGCTGTGTTGGAGAGCTCCCCTTGATCCGGAGCCTACTTTTGGTACATATCTTCTGTTGTATGTGTGTGTTCGGTACATTTGTGGATGTGTGGGTATGGCGGGGCCCTGTCCCGTCATATGTTCATATGTTCTGCTTTGTTTAGAGGCCTGTAGTCAGATTTGTGGGTCGTGGGTCCGGTGTGTTTGCATGTGAGTCTGTTTGCGATCTTAAGCGGCCCGTACGCTGCTATGGCCAAGTCGGCCTCTGAGTTTGTATGTAAGTGTATATACTTGGGGGCGATGTGCATTCCGCCACCCTTCTGATGTGTGTGTGTGAAATTTGGCGATGTATATTCCGCCTCCTTTCTGATTTGTGATTTGTTTGATCTGTACGGGCGACTGCTTAGGATAAGTGTTCGGTAGTTGTCTGATTGCGATGTTGAGTTCGAATAACGTACGTTGAGTTTGGTCGAGTCTGATTACGATGATTTGGGTGTGAGTTCGTTTGGGGTGTCCCGGAAGGGCACCAGTCGCGGCCCACGGGGCTGGGTCGTGACAAGGAATTCCAAAGAATGTGGAGCTAGGGTTTTGTCTAAGTGAAGTATTTGAGCTCAAGACTTGTTCAACCATCATCCAAGGTAAGTTTAATGATCATTTCATGTTGTTTAAGGTATTGGAAGGCTTAGATACTTGAAATGTAGAAGAACATAGAAAGTGGGTCATTACTGAGTGAATAGTGACATAATTGAATGATAGTGGAATTGAATCATGAAGGTTGAAGAGTTGTGATTATGAATACGTTATAATGATGTTTATATCATGAAACAAGTATTAAATGCGTGAAAACACAAAGATGAGTTATAAGGAGAAATATGGGAAAATTGGAGGAAAATGGTGGATTTTGCTAAATATACATAAATGATGATTGTTGATTGTGATATTGTGAGTAGTAGTGTGAATGTTGGGAGTTGATATAGAACATGGGAAAAGTAGTATAAACAAAGGAAGCGCTGCCCAATTTTTCCTAGAATTAACGATGCGTTGTTGTAGTCAATTAACTAATGTTAATTCGAATTCTATCATGAAGGTAACGATGTGATATCGAAGGAGAACAAGTGAGCGATAGCTTAGTTAAACGACCAAGGTATGTGAGGCTAGTCCTTTCCTTCTAATGGCATGAATCCTATAGTGTAAACTCTTTATCCTCTCCATGAGTTCCCATTTTCCGGAAAGTTAAAAGCCTATACTCATAAATATCTATATAAGATAAGAGATACGGTATGATGATGCTATAATGATAATGATGTTATTTATTGCCTACACTCACCTTATGTGCTAGTTCCTTCAAGGTGAGGCAGAATGTCAGAAATTGCTCCATAATGGGATCGGGGGATCACGACCTTACGTCACCCCGATTGAGTAAAGCTAATCTTGAGCCTTATGCACGTACTATGATAAGATAAGCATATGATGATAAGCATATTACTATAAGTATTTTATGATGAGCATGACATGAGCATTTCACACCGTGCCTAGTTGGCCAGGCAGTCACCGCCAAGGCGGGCAGCTATACGGATACACCATGACCTTTTGGCATGGGCAGACACCACTAGTGGGCGGCATGAGATGGTACCCCGGACGCGGGAGGCCTTGACGCGGGCTAATGTTATTGATTATCACACCGTTCCGACATGGACGGGCAGCTTGCATATTATGCATATATGACATGATTATAAGTATGAGTAAGACAACATGCATTACTTCCCTTATGATTGTCATTCAGGTCCAGATGTTTCATATTGATGTTCTCATTGTATTATTTATGTCTTTCTTCATTGTTTATGCCTCTCATACTCAGTACAATATTCGTACTGACGTCCATTTTCTTTGGATGCTGTGTTCATGCCCACAGGTAGACAGGGAGGTGAGCTTGGCCCAGATCCTGAGTAGCTGTCAGCTGATAGAGAGCACTCCATTGTTCGGAGGTGCTTATGGTTATTCTTTTGGTACATATGCATATTTTGGGCACGATAGAGTCTTGTTCCGTCTATATATACAGTATGTCAGTAGAGGCTCGTAGATACGCAATGTGTGTTAGATGGTCTCATAAGATGTTATTATATATATATATATATATATATATATATATATATATATATATATATATATTATTTTGATGGCCGAGAGGCAAATGAATATAAAGCATTTATGTTTCTATACAAAATATGTTTTCTTATACTTTCATGTATAAAATTTGCAAAAGAGCATTAAATGAGTAAGATGAGTAGTAGAGCGAGCGGTGCTCGGTAGCTAGCTCCGGGCACTCGTCGCGGCCCCTAGTTGGGTCGTGACACTGACACTCTTAGCCGCAAAGCTATGGGTAGCCTATGTGATGTTCAGTCGGAGAATAAATAATTAGTTCGTGAGATCCACCAGCTAGCTAGCCTAGGAGTTCGTTTAATCGATTCAGGCAATGCAGAAGTTGATATTCACAATCCAGCTATTTCATCCTTAGATATGAAAGTAAAAAGGCACCAATATGAAGATCCCCAGTTGAGTCACTATAGAGATACACTTCATCAGAAAGAAAACTCACCATTTGAGGTTTCTACAGATGGAGTTCTCAGGTACCAAGGCAGGCTATGTGTTCCAGATATTGCTGGACTACGTCGTCAGATTCTGGAAGAAGCTCATTACTCTTGTTATTCTATTCACCCAGGAGCGAAAAAGATGTATGACAATCTCAAGTTAATGTATTGGTGGGATGGAATGAAGAAGGATATAGCAAAATTTGTAGCTCAACGCCCAAATTGTCAACAAGTGAAAATTGAACATCAAAAGCCAGGAGAATTGTTACAAGCCATGGAAATTCCAACCTGGAAATAGGAAGTGACCAATATGGATTTTATTGTAGGTTTGCCTCGTTCTCGGCATAAGTATGACTCCATATGGGTAATTTTTGATAGACTTACGAAATCAGCCCATTTTCTTCCGGTCAAAGCTACATATTCAGCAGAAGATTATACAAAGTTGTATCTTAAGGAGATAGTATGACTTCATGGTGCTCTAGTATCCATTATCATAGATAGAGGAGCATAATTTACAGTTAAATTGTAGAAGTCTTTTCAAGAAGGTTTGGGAACTTGAGTGAGACTCAACACAACATTTCATCCGCAGACTGATGGACAAGTTGAACGCGCTATTCAGACCTTGGAAGATATGTTACGGGCATGTGTATTGGATTTTGGAGGCAATTGGCAGGATTATTGAATTTGTGTATAACAACAGTTATCATTCTAGAATCTAGATGGCTCCGTATGAAGCTCTGTATGGAAGGAAATATAGATCGCCAATTGGATGGTTTAAAATCGGAGAGACCCAACTGATAGCTCCAGAATTGATTCAGCAAGCGTTGGAAAAGATCGAGCTTATTCGTGGTCGATTTTTAATAACTCAAAGTTTCCAAAAATCTTATGCAGACAATCGCCGGCGAAACCTGGAATTCCAAATCAATGATTGGGTGTTCTTAAAAGTGTCGTCGATGAAAGGCGTAATGAGATTCAGCAAGAACGGCAAGCTCAGCCCCCGATATATTGGGCCTCATAAGATTGTACGCAAGGTGGGCCAAGTGGCTTATGAACTAGATTTATCTCCAGAGCTTGAATCAGTCCATCCAATTTTTCATGTGTTAATGATCTGTAAATATGTTGGAGATCCTTCTAGAATCCTCCCAGTTGATGATGTTCAAATTACCGAAAAGTTGTCTTATGAAGAAGTACCCATTGCCATACTAGATAGGCAAGTGAGAATACTCAGAAACAAGGAAGTAGCCTCAGTTAAGGTCTTGTGGAGAAACAATAATAAAGAGGAAATGACTTGGGAAGCAGAAGAAGACATGAAGTCTAGATATCCGCATTTGTTTCAACCCCCAGATGAGGTTCAAGACGAGACGCCATTGGCATAAAGTATGTAATGCTTCCTTTTAATGCTTTTGGTAGTGTGTGGCCATGTTTTCTTGCCATTGTGTTGTTGCCCTATTAGGCGATGTTATTGTGGGTTGTTGTGATAGGATGGTAGTGCCATATTACAGGGGAAACTCTGGAAACATTTCTATAGAATCCCCCGAGAATTTAACATTCAAGGACGAATGTTCTTAAGGAGAGGAGAATTTTACACCTCAGACTTTTCATACGTCGAGCTGTGAATAGGCTAACGTAAGCTTAAGGGGAACACAAAGTCCATATGGCCTCAAGGAGAGCACCTGATAGCTTCAAAGATTATACGAAAAGATTTTGAAGTCATATGACTTAGAGAAACTAAGTTCGTCAAAGAAAGTGAAATATAAGTTGTGTTCGGGAAGATTTCGTAACAACTGAGCTAATGTTGAGCTAGTAATGCCTTGAGGAGAAGTTATAAGGATCCATATATGGTTAATAAAGTATTATACAACTGTCAATAAGGTTCCACAAGGATTGGAAGTGTCACGACCCAACCCCGTGGGCCGTGACTGGTGCCCTAGCTGGACACCCATACACACTCACTTACCAATCCGATATATCAAAGACTTATCCGTATTCAGCATACATTAAGTTATACAGTACTGAAATCAGATGTCGTCTTAAGCGGTCATATATAGCAAAATAGCGTGCAGAAGCCGACGAGGCTGGCGGAAAACACATCGCCCAAATATATACGTCCAGACACACACATATGGGCCGTTTCGGCCATCAAAGCAAACAGACCGCTTAAGACACCGATCATAGACATAAACGAACAATAATGACCCATGACCCACATATACGTCTACAGGCCTCTACAAACCACAATAGAAACATATGACGGGGCAGGGCCCCGCCATACCCCAAAAAGTCATACATATATACAGAGACATATACAATGAAAGATCTGTACCAAAAGTATGGGCTCCGAGTCAAAGGAGCACTCCAAAGTAGCAGAATATGTATCCTACACTGGCGGGTCACCAGAACGAACGTCTGTACCTACGGGCATGAAACGCAGCCCCCGAAGAAAGGGGGTCAGTACGAAATATGTACTAAGTATGTAAAGCATGGAATAAAGTAATCCAAACCATAACTTAAATAAGGAGTATGAAAAATGATTACAGAATCAGTATATCAAAGCCTGTTCTGAAAACATAAGTAATGCAAATAAAAATCATGCATATGGCTCAGGAACGTGGTCGCCACCCCGACGCTGGCGCCACAACACATCATACTGCAGAAGGTTTCAAATCTCCATACAAACCCGAACATATCGTATCATCATAACATATCACAACATCATAGCACATCATATGCCATATCACATCATAACGCCGTATATAAGCGGTACCCGTCCCTATGGAGAGGAACTCGGGAACCGTAACACATCATACTGCCGAATATAACATAGTGCGCACGATAACAAAACCGGCTCGGGACTCGGCGAAAGATATCATAGTAGTATGCAAGAGCAGAGTAGTGAGAAACCATATGCATATAGATGAATAAATAAATTCCAAGACTCGATGAACAAATATATATTTACGACATCCGAAGGCTCGGAATACAAGTTTCGGGTCAATCGGAATTAGTATACGAAAGTTACGAACTTTTGAAGTACAGAACTTTCTAAAAGCGTTTCATAAGCCAATTTTAAAAATCAAGTGACCATCATATTATGTACCTTTTGAATGTCGTCATGGATCAAACTAAATAGAGGTTTTAGAATCACGTGTACGTATCAAAATGTGTATCAAATACTTTAATCATAGCAATCCTTTTTCATACAACATTCGGATATTAGCTATCCTAGTAGCTCTAAGAATAGGATTTTCTTTAAAACCATACATGTATGTCATTGGTTCTTTCATAAAGGTCATGCGAAGAGAAAGAAAGGTTGGGCTTTACATACCTCGCTCGCCTCCTAAGCTAATCGCAACTCAAGTCTCGGGCTCCCCACGATCTACAATAACGCCATTAATTACCAAACATTAGCTACAAGTACTTAGAAATTCAATTCTAACTAGTACTTGTCTACAGAAATTTCGGCAGCATCTCCCCTGTAAATTCAACATCCCCGAGAATGTAACTCGGCCAAATTTATCACCAACCATACCAACAATACCAACAACCATACTAATAACATCAACAATCAATTTAAAACGCATTCTAACATTAGTAACCTTCTTCTCTACGTAGCTTATCACATTCAATTCAACTACGTACATTCAAGCCAATATCAACGCTCACATATTCATTACTAATCCGAGATCATTCAAACACAATTCAAGAACATTTCAAACAATCTATACAATATTCAAACAATTCCACCAACACACCATACTCCACCCGAAATCTCTACAAATGCAACAAAACTACAACGTCGCATTTTCTTCTTTCAAATTCATAACTATCACAACAATGCACACTTTAGCAACTCCATTTCAACAATTACATAAAACCATATTAAAATCACATTAATTTCCTACAACAACCCACAACAAATTTCAATGCCGACTTGAACCATTAAACCTTCATTTACATCATAAAGGCCACAACACCACAACTAACATGCTAAATAAAATTAATTCATTCTTCCTCCGCTATACAACACCACACGGCCACAGACACTCACACACACCTACACGGCCACACACACCTACACGGCCACACCCACAACACACTATTTTCATGCTTTTAATTCATTTCTACATACTACAACATACATAAACCTTCTATAACATATAAAAGAAGAGAAATTCTTACCTTTTTCCTCAATTTTCCACTTGAATAGAATTTTTGGACTTTCCACAAAAGTAGTTTTCTCGCTCTAATAATTATACCACGTCGAAGAGGGTCTTTGAATTAGTGGGAATACTAGAAGAATCAATTTTTGGATCAAAGATTGATGGCTTAAAAAAAAAATTCTCTTATTTTTCCTCTTGGATGAACCCCTCTCCTTGCTCACTTTCTCTTTCTTTCCTTTTTTTTTTCTCTTGAATGTTCTTGAACAAGTGATGAATAATAGGCCCTTCCTCTTTTTATTATTTGGATTAAAATTCTACATGGGCCTTGGCCCAAGCCCCCTATGGCCGGCCACTCTTTGGGCCTTTTTTTTTATTTTTCCAAGCCCAATTACTTATAACTAATATTTTTGTAATTCATGAAACTATTTTTCAAAATTCTAATTTTGCCCTTAGCCTTCCTCAACATTTCTGCGTCAATATTTTCGTGAACAACTTATGTATTAAATAAGATCAAAATATTGTCTTATCTCTTACTAGTCACAATTATCTCAAATTAGCTGAATGTGCAAAATACGGGATATAACAGGAAGTCAAACGAAACAACGGGATCAACTTCGTAAAATATGAGTTATACGGCCACTTATACGGTCCGTATAAGGGATCGTATAACCTTTCCAGAGAGGGGTATTTCACTGGAGGTATTATACGTCCACTTATACGGACCGTATAAGTTATACGGACCGTATAAGGGTCCCTATAATCCTCGTCGGGCAACTTTTTAATTTTATAAAAAGAGGACCCCAAATTCGTTTCCCTCATTTCTCATCTTCTCCAACTCTCTCAAAACCTCTAGAATCTTCTCAAAACCATAACAACACATGCCCAAGGAAAAATTAAAGATCAAACACCAATAATCAAGTGAATCAAGCGTGTGGATGCTCACTAGGGTTGATACAAGTCAAGGTTTCCTTGGGAATTGAAGTTGGAGGTTTTCTCAAGTGAAGTATTTTCATCCAAAGATCATTTTTACATCTATCTCATGTTATTAAAAGTGTTGAGTGGTTGAAAGACTTGGATTAGAGGAAGAAGTAGAATATGGAGCTCAAATATGGAAGTAAAGGTATTTTGAGTAGTAAGTTCATTTGAGTCATGATTCTTAGCTTGAGATGATTATAATCTTGTTATGAATGATGTTAATGTCGTTGAGGAAGCATTATATGAAAAATGAATATGTCGTTGTATTGTAGTCATGGTCGTGGATGATTTGAAAGAGAATTGTGAGGATTGAATAATGTTTTAACTTGAAGAGTTTATTGATTATAATATTATGGGTGTTTCTATTGCCATTTGGGAGTTGTTTATTATATGGAGAAAGTTGTCGAAACAAAGGAAATGCTGCCCAATTTCCGTTAGCCCTTAGTCGCCTTAGCTTAGCTTAAGCATGTTTCCAATGATCTAATGTAGTACGAATTCCCTATAATGTAGAGTTGTGAGCTTGGAAGGAGAGCGCTTAGTCATTAAGGAGACATAAAGTCATGTAAGGCTAGTCCCCCTTCTTTCAAAGATATGACTTCTACATTATTATTTCTTTTCTATATTCCTATGATCTTCGTACATCCCAAAAGATGAAAGCTAAAGATTCTTAAAAGCTTCTTATGAAATAGAGATGAGATATGTTCTATGATAATGATGATGATAATGATGCTCTCATGAGTTTGATAATTCTATCATTGTGATTTCATTGATGTTAATTCTTGTTGTTGTCTCACCTCATGATATTAGTTCTTCATAGGTGAGGCATAGCGATGATGATTATTACATTATGTAATCGGAGGTTCCCGACCTTACGTCACTCCGATAGAGTTATATCTTTTACTTGAGCTCTCATGCATGCATCATATTATGTATATGTAAGATTACACCGTGCCTATTTGGCCGGGTAGTCACCACTACGATGGGCATAGTTGGCAGCTATGATGATGATTACACCGTCCCTATACGGCCGGGCCGATACCACTAGTGGACGGCTTGAGATGTTTACCTCGGAAGGCCTGGACGCGAGCTAATGATGATCACACTGCACCTATATGGTCGGGCTATTTATATATATATGTATGAATGATATGATGTTTCTTGTTAGCATGCATGATTTTGCCTTAGGAGGCATTCAGTTACATGTTATCTCTTCATCTCATGTTCTCTTACTTCTTTGTTATGTTGATATACATGCCTTACATACTCAGTACATTGTTCGTATTGACGTCCTTTTCTTTTATGGACGCTCTGTTCATGCCCACAGGTAAACAGGGATACGGTGCAGACGCTTAGCAGCTTACTCAACAGATTTACAGAAGCGCCACACTACTCCAGAGGTGCAGCCTATTGGTATATTCTTTTGTGTACATATTGGGGCATGGAGGAGTCCTGTCCCATCTTTATGATTTCAGTACTCTAGTTAGAGGTTCGTAGATACTTAGGTGTGGGTTGTAGATGCTATGTGACCTCTTCATTGTATATCCTTGTCACGACCCCACTAGAGGCCATGACGGGTACCCGGTACTAGCTTACCAAGCACCTCTGGTCTAACATTACACTTTCACTACTAAGCGGGCCAGATGGACAATTCATGCACCTCTCACTTAATATAGGCATCCATAACTATACCCGTAAGCACATGTCAATATTGTTATATCCCGCAATTCTGCACATTCAAAAAATTTGAAGCAATTGTGACTTGTAAGGAATAAGGCTATATTTTAATTTCATTGATATATATGTTGCTGCGTATGAAAAATATTGATGTGGAAACATCGGGGAAGGCTAAGGGAAAAATTGGAATTTCGGAAATTGGTTTCATGAATTATAAGAATTTGCCACAAAGTGATTGGGCTTGGAAAATTGAAAAAAAAAAAAGGGCGCAAAATAGAGAGGTGGCCGGCCATAGCCCCCTTGGCCCAAGCCCATGGAATTAAAAATCCAAGACAATAAATAAAGGGACCATTTGTTCATTACTCGAATATTCAAGAAACAAAACAAAAGAAGAGAGAAAGAAAAAGGAAAGAAGGCCTCACGGCCAAAGAGAAAAAAAAGAAGAATTTTTTTTTTGAGAGCCTCCATCCTTGATCCAAAAATTGTAATTTTCTTGTATTCTTACTAAGCTCAAGACCCTCTTCAACGTGGTATAATTATTTTGGCAAGAAAATCATTTTGTGGCCAAGTGGAAGATTTTAGCAAAGGTGAGAATTCTATTCCTTTTCATGTTTTGGAAGGCTTACATGCATGTTGTAGCATGTGGAAAGGAATGGAAAGTATGAAATTTGTGTGTTGTGGGTGTGTGTGTGTTGGCCGTGTAGTGTTGATTGGTAGAGGAAGGTGAATAAAATTTATTTAGTGTGTTAATTATGTTGTGTGGCCTTGTGATGTAAATGGAAGCATAATAGTTTAGAATTGGCATAAAAATTAGTTGTAAGTTGTTGTGGGAAAATTATGTGAATTTATTATAGTTTTATGAAATTATGAGAATGGAGTAGTAATGTGTAAATTGTTGTTTTAGTTTGTGAAATTGAAAGAAGAAAATGTGTCGTTGTAGTTTTGTCGCACTTATGGGAACTTCGGGTGAAGTATGTGTTGGTGGAATGGTTTGAATATTTTGTGGATTGATTGAAAATGCCTTTGAATGGTGTTTAATGATCTTGGATTAGTACTTGAGTGTGTGAACAAATGTGTTGTGAATATTTATGTTGAAAATTGGAGGTTTTGGGTGGATTATGGTTTGGTGGAACTTTGGTATAATTTGTTGAATAATGTGAAATGTTTTCAAATTGTATTTAAATGGTCTTGAATTAGTGAATGAATATGAAAGCGTTGACATTAGTTTGAAAGTGGGAAGTTGGAGTAGAAGTTGTTACATTAGGTGTAAAGGAGGGTTATTTATGTTGGAATGTGTTTTGTAGTTATTGTGAATGTTGTTGGTATTGTTGTTGTATTTCTGGCCGAGTTAAATTCTCGGGGATGGCACATTTACAGGGGAAATGCTGCCGAAATTTCTGTAGGCAAGTGTTACTGTAAGATTCAACTTTTAAAGGCTTCTAATTAATGTTTGGTAAACGTGACCATTTATAAATTTTGGAGTAAACGGGATTTGAATTTGGAGTAGCGTAAGGAGCGGAAAAGGTATGTAAAGCTTCACCTTTCCTTCTTTTGGCATGTCTTAGACATAATAGGTTTGGATACGAGCCTCGGGGATGATTCTATTCCTAGGAATCCGATTTTGAATTTGACCCTTTTCATTCAATAGAATTGAATTAAGCAATTTGTGCCTTGTCAAGATAATTACCTAAACACCTATAATTTTCCTAAATGGAATCAGATTACTCTACAACTTTCGTAAGTGACCCCCTAAGGCTTAATGTACGTAATTTGTGTCCGCCACCTCGGTTGATCCGAGGTGGGCCCATTATTTCCGAATCCGCCCCTATTATGTTATTGACTTGTTTTTGACCAATAATTAAAAGAAACTCTTAACTACTCCCTCAACAACTAAACGATAGGTGTTTGGATTATTCCTTGAGTCTTATGACATATTTTGAAGCGTAAAACGATCCTAGGAAGCTTATTTGGACATAACCCATTGTGACATCCGCAAGACATACACTATGATTATCGTCCAAATTCTTTTATATGATCTATTATTTGAGTTGTTCTATCGAGTCCCTAAAACGTCTTATGTGATATCTTCGCACGGTATTCAAAGGAAACTTTTGATTATTGTTCCGTTTATCAAACGGTAAGTGGTGTAACTATTGTAGCGAGTCTTATAATATATCTTGATACGACAATACATCCGGTTGTCCCATCGAGCCTTTGATATGTTTGACATGTGTATAAGATTCCAAGTTCTATTTGATTTGATTCATAATGATACCCAAAAAGATTTTGACATAATAATGGCTTCTGAAACGCTTATTGGGCGTCCTGTACTTCAAAGGTTCGTAACTTTCGTATACTAATTCCGATTGACCCGAAACTGTTTCTGAGCCTTCGGGTGTCGGTAAATATATTTGTTCATCAACACACGGTTTCGAAACGTATCTATGACTTTTGAAGAACTCTGTAAGTTTTGACGTCCCTAACCTTTGTAAGAGATTCCGAATCTGCTTTGAAATGTCCGTAAAGATTCTGTGGTAAAATGTCCGTAACTTTCACATAATAACTCCGATCGACTTGGGATATGTTTACGATCTCCAAATGTCAGTAAGTGTTCGTATCTCCCGAGTCTGGATATGTGTGTATATGGTTTCTCACTGCTCTGTTTCTGCAAGCCTCAGTATGATATTCACTGCGCCCGGGCCAGGTTCTGTTATGTTATCGTGCACCTCCTTGCATTGTTCACCGCGTCCCTCTCCCCTGCGGGCCGGGTTATGTTATATGTATGTTTGTGATGATATGGGGCGGTGGCCAGGATGTCATATGATATGTGATTCACCGCGTCCCGCAGCAGAGGGCCGGGTTCTGTTACATGCATACATGACATATGTTTTACCGCGTCCCTCAGTAAAGGGCTGGGTTCTGTTATCTGCATATGTGTTACATAATTCTGACATGCATTGATATTCCTTTTCACCGCGTCCCTTACTAAAGGGTCGGGATCTGTTACATGTATATATGATATCGGTCTTTGGCATCTGACGATTCTGTCCACCGCGTCCCTTACTAAGGGCTGGGATCTGCTATATGATTCTGTCCACCGCGTCCCTCACGAAAGGGTCGGGATCTGTCATACGCACATATATGATATACGATTCCGATATGCTTGATTTGTGTTTGGAAAGTAAGCTCTCTGGTATTTCTGTTTCCTCTGTACTTCTTCTGACTTATGGTATCGATATATATTATCCGGACCTAAGAAACAAGCATTCTAACATTCTGGATTCGTACTTCTTCTGAAATACGACTTCGGCTCATATGATCTATATTTGGGAAATAATTATTCTGATTCTCCTAGTCTGCACTTCTCTGTCATATGGTGTCTGCATACGTGATTAGAGATCAGGAAATAACACTTGGATAATCTGGACAGTGTATTTACCTTTGTACGGTTGATTCCTGTATTCCATGCTTTACATACTCGGTACATATTCCGTACTGACCCCCTTTCTTCGGGGGCTGCGCTTCGTGCCACGCAGGTACAAACGCTTATTGTGGTGATCCGCCAGCCTAGGTACACAGTCTGCTGTTTAGAGTGCTCCTTTGATCCGGAGCCTATCTTTTTGGTACAGATCCTTCAGCTGTATATATCTTTGTGTTTATGATTATTCTGGGGTACGGCGAGGCCCTGTCCCGTCATATGGTTCTGTTGTCTGTATTAGAGGCATGTAGACATGTATGTGGGTCATGGGTCATGTTTGTTCAGTGATGTTCATTCGGTTTGTGTCCGGTTTTCCCCTACACTACGTTAACAAGATTGGCTTATGTGTTATGGTATAAATAACGGTTTAATTAATATGTTTACGATTTTGTGTGCACGAGATTCATAATATGTAGACGTAAGCGTAATTTGATTAGTAAGCATGTACGGGTGCCCATGTCGGGCACTAGTCGCGGCCTACGGGGTTGGGTCGTGACAAAAGTGGTATCAGAGCGGTTTGTCCTCGCAATGTCTACAGGCCGTGTCTAGTAGAGTCTTGTTTATCGGTGTGTTGTGCACCACATCTATAAATAGGAGGCTACAGGACATTTAGGATGTTACCCTTTCTTTGGATCTTAGATCGCGCGATAGAACTGTGCTATTAGGGTGGCTCTTCTCTAACAGATTGTTATGTTTTCAGCGATGCCCCTGAGAAAAGTGACAGCTGCCCAGAAGGGCAAGTCAGTAGCAGTTGGAGAGACTAGCCAGGCCTAGAGGGTTACCAGGGCCCGTGCTCAGACTATATCCGAGGTTATGCCCCAGTCAGAGGGCTTTGCTACACCACCACTATCAGAGGAGCCTGGAGCAGCAGCCGCTGCCACTATGGATCGGGAGGCGGCTCCGCCATTAGCTCCAGAGGCTCCAGCGCCCGAGCCACCAGCTCCTCGGCCAGGAGCGGAGGATAGAGCAATGAGAGAGGCTGTACAATTGTTGACGAGGATAGTAGCAGGGTAGGCTCGCGGACGCGGGCTAGGGGGTGACGATGCGGATAGGCGTGATAGCTTAAGAGTTCGTGACTTCTTGACATGTAATCCTCCAGCGTTTTATGGGTCTAAGCCCGAAGAGGACCCCCAGGACTTCATTCGGCAGATGCGGCGCTCATTGAGACTGGTCAGGGCTTCTGAGACCGAGTCTGTTGAATTAGCTTCGTACAGATTACGAGATGTCGCGATTAATTGGTACGAGTCCTGGGAGCTGTCCAGAGGTGAGGGTGCCCCTCCAGCTGTATGGGACGAGTTTGTAGCCGCCTTTCTCAGCCACTTTTTTCCCCCAGAGTTGCGGCGGGCGAGAGTTGACAGATTTTTACACCTGAGGTAGAACGGCAGGAGTGTCCGAGAGTACAGCTTAGAGTTTGATTCTCTAGCCAGATATGCACCTACCATAGTGGCTGATATGGCTGACCGGATGCACCGGTACGTGATAGAGTTGGATCACTACCTGGTTGACAGTTGTATGGCGATGGCATCGCAGACTGGTATGGACATTTCCCGGTTACAGGCTTACGCGCAGGGGATGGAGGACCGGCACAGACAGGATCAGTCGGGTAGAGATCGTGACAGGAGACAGCCCAAGAGGGCTAGATCATCTGGGTATTCTGGGGAGGTTCGAGGCGGGCAGCCTCGATAGCTTACTGGACAGTCTTCGCAGCCCACGCTACATGCTCCCCCATAGTCTACTGGTGAGAGATTTGGTAGCACCGGATATTCAGGAGTTGGACAAAGTTCCAGAGCATCGGGGTCGCAGGTGAGCAGAGGTTTTAGTCAGTCAAAACCACCCATGCCTTGGTGTTCTTACTGTGGGAATCCCCACCCCGGGAGGTGTTATCGTGCCATGGGTGCCTGTTTCTTTTGTGGCCGTCAGGACCACGTTTTGAGGGAGTGCCCGTTCAAGAATGGTCTAGGTGGTTCAGCCCAGCCTACCGGATCGGATGCTGGTCCATCTTCCCCTTCTGTAGCGATGTGCCCTACGGGGCAAGGTGTGCCGACACTAGCGGGCCGCGGCAGAGGTCGTGGCGGAGCTTCCGGTTCTAGCGGTCCTTCGAACCGCATGTATGCTTTGGCTCGCCGACAGGACCAGGAGGCGTCACCAGACGTGATTACAGGTATACAGTTGATTTTACTGAAATGTATATACACTGATAGATTCAGACCTTATTTTGTTACATATTTTCCCCCCCTGATTGTTAGAAGAATTGGGATAAAAATTCGAAATTGATAGGACCGTTTGAGATAGTTATATATATATATGTAGATGAAAAAAAATGAATGTTGAGAATTTAAAAAGGCTAATTTGGTAATTCCGTAATCAGAAAAATGAAAGATCCTCCCTAGATCGGAGTGGGCCCCGCTACGAGAACCTTCCGAAAATTGTTAAGATCCCGACCTACCCTAGACTATGTGACAAAGGTCGTGCGGGGAAGGGGACGCGACTATATTAGCATTAAGGCACTGAAATGCATTAAAGGTTCGAGGTTAAGCGTGCTAGGCTCAGAGCAATTTTGGGATGGGTGACCCCCTGGGAAGTACACCGAAATTTTCATAATGTAGATATAACAGGAAAATGGGAAATTTAGAGTATCCTAAAGGAAATTAGATGTACTGAGCAGTTAGAAACCCCGAATAGGTCGGGCAGGCTAAGGCAAACTCGGCCGGTAAAGAAAAAGGAAGCGTAACACAGTTCTGCTTTGTAAGTTTGGAAATGTTTTGTTAGCAGTATGGTAGTAAATATACGTGTATGTGTATGACATCCCACTTATAATTGTACCGATCGATGGTGGGCCCCAGTAGTCGATGTTGTAATATATGAAAGATATTGACTGAATGGAACCTAAAAGACAAAGCGAAAGACATGGTACAACTGTTATAAGTAGACTGATGCTGGTTCCACCACTAGTTGCAGCCGGAAAGTCTTAGTACAACAATGTTCGGGAATAAAAAGGAAGCGAGTACAAAAAAAAAGGGAGAGAAAGAGTAATTGTAACATTTGGAAAGTTTGAGGGAAAGAATGAAACCTCCCCGAAGTGTCACGAGACCCTCTAAGGTCAGCTGAACATTCGAGGACGAATGTTCTAAAGGAGGGGAGGATGTTATATCCCGCAATTCTGCACATTTGAAAATTTTGAAACAATTGTGACTTGTAAAGAATAAGGCTATATTTTAATTTCATTGATATATATGTTGCTGTGTATGACAAATATTGATGTGGAAACATCGGGGAAGGCTAAGGGCAAAATTAGAATTTCGGAAATTGGTTTCATGAATTATAAGAATTTGCCACAAAGTGATTGGGCTTAGAAAATTGAAAAACAAAAGGGCGCAAAATAGAGAGGTAGCCGGCCATAGCCCCCTTGGCCCAAGCCCATGGAATTAAAAATCCAAAACAATAAATAAAGGGACCATTTGTTCATTACTAGAATATTCAAGAAACAAAACAAAAGAAGAGAGAAAGAAAAACGAAAGAAGGCCTCACGGCCAAAGAGAAAAAAAAGAAGAATTTTTTTTTGAGAGCCTCCATCCTTGATCCAAAAATTGTAATTTTCTTGTATTCTTACTAAGCTCAAGACCCTCTTCAACGTGGTATAATTATTTTGGCAAGAAAATCATTTTGTGGCCAAGTGGAAGATTTTAGCAAAGGTTAGAATTCTATTCCTTTTTATGTTTTGGAAGGCTTACATGCATGTTGTAGCATGTGGAAAGGAATGGAAAGTATGAAATTTGTGTGTTGTGGGTGTGTGTGTGTTGGCCGTGTAGTGTTGATTGATAGAGGAAGGTGAATAAATTTTATTTAGTGTGTTAATTATGTTGTTGTGGCCTTGTGATGTAAATGGAAGCATAATAGTTTAGAATTGGCATAAATATTAGTTGTAAGTTGTTGTGGGAAAATTATGTGAATTTATTATAGTTTTATGAAATTATGAGAATGGAGTAGTAATGTGTAAATTGTTGTTTTAGTTTGTGAAATTAAAAGAAGAAAATGTGTCGTCGTAGTTTTGTCGTACTTATGGGAATTTCGGGTGAAGTATGTGTTGGTGGAATGGTTTGAATATTTTGTGGATTGATTGAAAATGCCTTTGAATGGTGTTTAATGATCTTGGATTAGTACTTGAGTGTGTGAACAAATGTGTTGTGAATAATTATGTTGGAAATTGAAGGTTTTGGGTGGATTATGGTTTGGTGGAACTTTGGTATAATTTGTTGAATAATGTGAAATGTTTTCAAATTGTATTTAAATGGTCTTGAATTAGTGAATGAATATGAAAGCGTTGACATTAGTTTGAAAGTGGAAAGTTGGAGTAGAAGTTGTTACATTAGGTGTAAAGGAGGGTTATTTATGTTGGAATGTGTTTTGTAGTTATTGTGAATGTTGTTGGTATTGTTGTTGTATTTCTGGCCGAATTAAATTCTCGGGGATGGCACATTTACAGGCGAAATGCTACCGAAATTTCTGTAGGCAAGTGTTACTGTAAGATTCAACTTTTAAAGGCTTCTAATTAATGTTTGGTAAATGTGACCATTTATAGATTTTGGAGTAAACGGGATTTGAATTTGGAGTAGCGTAAGGAGCAGAAAAGGTATGTAAAGCTTCACCTTTCCTTCTTTTGGCATGTCTTAGACATAATAGGTTTGGATACGAGCCTCGGGGATGATTCTATTTGTCACGACCCAGCTCCGTGGGCCGCGACTGATGTCCTATTTGGACACGCCAAACAGACTTATGTACTGACTCGTCATATTTTTATCTAACTCAGACTTTCATATTAATCATCTCAAACAGATTGAAAGCAAATATTATCTTAAGCGGTCGCACGTGCAAAAATTATCATATCATAGTCAGAAGGGGCGGCGGAATACACATCGCCGAACAGATATACACATATACAAACATGCGGGCCATTATGGCCACCATAACAGACGGGACCGCATTAAGACGTAGATCATAGACAAACGAACACACACACATGACCCATTACCCACATATATGACTACAGGCCTCTACAAACCATAACAGAATCATATGACGGGACAGGGCCCCGCCGTACTCCAAATAACCAAATATACAGAAGCATATACATCACAAAAGATATGTACCAATATATGGGCTCCGGATCAAAAGGAGCACTCTGTAATAGCAGAATGTGTGGCCTACACTGGCAAATCACGAACCTCTGTACCTGCGGGCATGAAACGCAGCCTCCGAAGAAAGGGGGTCAGTACGAAAGATATACTGAGTATGTAAAGCATAAAGTACAGAAATCCAAACCATAACTGAAGTGAAGGGTACAGAGAGAGAATACCGGATCAAAATATCAAAATCTGTACTGAAGACACATGTACATAATGTAAATAGAAAATCATGCATAAGGCTCAGGAACGTGGTCACCACTCCGACGCTGGTGCCACAACACAGCATACTCCAGAAGGTTTCAAATCTCCGTACAACTCCGAACACAACATATGATCACATCATATCATATCATCAAAACATATCATGAGCCATATCACAGCATAACTCCATAAACGGAACCCGGCCCTATGGCGAGGTCTCGGGAACCGTAACACATCATACTGCCGAATATATCATAGTGAGCACGATCACAAAACCGGCCCGGGAACCGGCGAACGATGTCATAGTATAGGCACGAACAGAGTAGTGCGGAAACCATATGCATATACACAATTAAGTTCCAAGACTCGACAAATAAATACATATACATGTGTATATTGAGATCAGAAAGCTCAAGGTAAGTATCGAGTCTGTCGGAATTAGTATACAAAAGATATGAGCCTTTAAATTTACAAAACATTCAAAAAATACCTCATAAGCCGTTTTCTGAAAATTTAGTATCATTCACATTAAGGAACTTTCAAATAACTTGTGGATCAAGTCAAACAGAGCCTTAAATTCATAGGCAAAAGTCCCCTTTTTATATCATACAAAAATAGATTAAGTAAGACAAACGAAGAAAGTCTCGGGACTAGAGGGCCCACCTCGGGTCAAGTCGAGGTGGCAGACATAAATTACGAACATTAGACTATATGGAGTCATCCATGAAAGTTTCAAAGCGATTCTATCACATTTGTGCAAATTATGGATGTTTGAATAGTTTTCCAACAAAACATAAGAATTGTAATTCAATTACATTGAATGAATAGTACCTAAAATCAGACTCGGATTTCTATGAACAGAATAACCCCCGAGGCTCAAATCCAAACCTATTACACCTAGGACATGCCAAAAGAAGAAAAGGGATAGCTTTACATACCTTTTCTGCTTCCTACACGTCTCCAAAATCAAATCTCAAGTTCGCCAAAATCTACAATTTGGTCACAATTACCAAATGTTAATTGTAAGGCTTTAAGATTACAATCTCAACCAATACTTGTCTAAAACATTTGGGCAGCATCTCCCCTATAGATATAACATCCCCGAGATTTAAACTCGGCCAAAATAGCAGCAACCATACCAACAGCAATCTCAATAACATCAACAATCGGCTAGAGATGCACTCTAACATAAATAGTCTTCTTTTCCAAATAATGCAACAACTCCCAATCTAACTTTCCATTCTCAAATAAATATCAATATTTTCATGTTTCCATACTAATTTAAGATTATCCAAACATAGACCAAGAATATTCCAAGCCATATATCCAATGCTCAAAAATTCCATATTCCATCCAAAGTTCCTACTTATGCTTCGAAACCATCACAACACATTTTCCTATTTACAATTTCATAATCAACAACAATAATCTACACTTTAATAACTTCATTTTCATAATATCATAAAATCACATTAAAATGACATAATTTCCTACAACCAATTTCCATGCCAACTTAATCCATTTTACCTTCATTTACATTATAAGGTTCACAACAACACAACTAGCATACTAAACAAGATTAATTCATTTCCATTCCATCACTATGCACCACACGGCCAACACCCCATTTTTCACTTCAACCAATTTCATTCAACTTTCATCTCCAATACAAAATCCACAATAACCACAACTAGAACACTACATAAAATTCAACTCATCTCACCTATCCATTAATACATACATACGGCTACATGCATATATATACACCCAACATGCAAACTTCTATATTTTCATAACTTCTACTCATTTCTACATACTACAACATAGACAAACCTTCATAACATAATAAAAAGGAATTAATTCTTACCTTTTCTCTTCAACTTCTTCACTTGACCAAAGTGCGGAAACGATGAAACGGATGAATTATCTTCCGAAATAATTATACCACATTGTAGAGGGTCCTTGAATTAGTAGGAATACCACAAGAAAATAATTTTGGGAACAAGATTTCAAGGGATGAAATTCTTGCCCCCTTGGCCGAATGGCCTTTAATCTTTGCTCTTGTTCTTTTGTTTCTCTCCTTCTCTTATTTCTTGAACTTTCTAAAGATAAGCCTCCTTAATATAATTGGTCACATGGGTTTTTAAGGGGGCATGGGCTTGGGCCATGATGATGGCCGGCCACCCCTCCCTCTTTGGGCCTCAATTTTTCTTATTTTATTTGAGCCCAATTTATTATGGGTCTTATTTGTAATTCCCGAAACTAATTCCCAAAATTCCAAATTTGCCATTGGCCTTCCTCCGTATTTTCGCATCAATATTTTCCATGAATATCACACGTATATTAATTAGAATAAGAACATAGCCTTCATTTCCTACAACGCAAGATTATTCCAAATTTTCCAAACGCGCAAAACGCGGGATATAACATTCTCCCCCCCTTTAGAACATTCGTCCTCGAATGTTAAATTAGCCTTATAGGGTCTGACAAACATTTCAGGGGAGTTTCTTCTTATGAGTAGCACACATAAATCACTTACTAGTTAATATAACAAATTTAGAAATTTGGATTACCTGTAGGCGTAGAGAACAAGTGAGGGTACTTCTTCTTCATTTCGTCCTCCGCTTCCCAGGTCATTTCTTCTTTATTATTGTTTCGCCATAAGACCTTAACAGAGGGTATGTCCCTGGTACGCAACCTCCTCACCTAACAATTCAGAATAGCTACAGGTTGCTTCTCATAAGACAATTCCTCCGTCATCTGAATATTATCCACTGGAAATATTCTGGAATAATCGCCAACACATTTACGGAGCATGGATACACGGATTACCGGATGTACTGCCTCCGGATCAGATGGTATGTCTAGCTCATAGGCGACCTCGCCTATCTTCCGAATAATCTGATACGGCCCAATATACCGCGGACTAAGCTCACCCTTTTTACCGAATCTCATCACACCCTTCATAGTGACACCTTTAGAAATAGCCAGTCATCAATCTGAAACTCTAACAGTTGGCGTCGTTTATCTGTATATGATTTCTGTCGACTCTGGGCAGTCAATAATCGTTCCCGAATAGATTTCACTTTATCAACTGCTTGCTGAACCATACCTGGTCCGATCAACTTTATTTCACCCCATCGAACCAACCAATCAGAGATCTGCACTTCCTATCATACAGGGCTTCGTACGGTGCCATCTGGATGCTGGAATGATAACTATCATTATAAGCAAATTCAGTTAACGGTAACTAATCACTTCCACTATCCTTGAAGTCAATAACATAGACCCGTAGTATATCTCCCAGTGTCTGAATAGCGCGCTCGGCCTGTCCGTCGGACTGATAATGAAATACTGTGCTACGACTCACCTGAGTCCCCCAACCCTTCCTGGAATGACCTCCGGAAATTCGCTGTAAACTGGGCACCTTTGTCAGTGATAATAGAAACAGGGACCCCGTGAAATCTTGCTATCTCCTTAATATACTATCTGGCATAATCCTCGGCCGAATAAGTAGTCCTGATCGGAAGAAAATGGGCCGATTTCGTTAATCTATCAACAATGACCCAAATAAAATCGTACCTGTGTGGAGTGCGCGGTAAACCTATAATGACATCCATATTAATCGCTTCTCATTTCCAAGCTGGAATTTTCATTTCCTGTAGCAATCCGGTGGGATTTTGATGCTCGATCTTGACTTACTGGCAATTTGGGCTTTGGCCAACAACTCTACAGTGTCTCCTTTCATACCGTCCCCACCAGTATAAGCATTTAAGATCGTACTATATTCTAGTGAATCCAAGATGAACAGAATACTGAATACCGTACTTTGCCCATAGTTGGTCGTTGCGGCCCTGCAGTGTCAGGCACATATAATCTACCTCTGTATAACAATATCCCATCAGGTGAAGCCTCGAATTGGGTCTTTTCCTTATCAAGAATTGTGATATGTTTATCTCATGATTGGAATCCCCCCCCCCCTATCGGGTAAACTGATGTTGTACCTAAGTACGCGGTAATATGTTTTAAAGAATAGTAATAAAGGCAAGAAAATGGCTACGAGTTAAGTTCCTAAAGAGTAATGGAGAGGATTATCAGACTCAAAGAATTTTTCGGGTAATAACGATTATCGTAATAGGAATACCAGTGCTTGGTAGTTTGGAAATCTTTGAAGGAAAGAAAGGGGTTCGTTAGATAATAGAAAATAGTTCGTGAACCACTAATCACATGAAACATGAGAAGATACGCCATGAAATTATGTGGATTATCGGTACGAAGTGGTGTTTAATCATATTTGTAAAGAATCCGCACGAGAGAAATTATCCCACTCATGATCTGGAATTAGCCGCGGTGATTCATGTTTTTGAAAATATGGCGGCATTATTTATATGGAGTCCACGCTGATATTTGTACGGACCATCAGAGTCTCCAGTATATTTTAAGCAAAAAGGAGCTGAATTTGCGATAAGGAAGATGGTTTGAATTATTGAAAGATCATGACGTCGAAATTTTGTATCACCCTAGAAAAGCCAGTGTTGTGGCAGACGCACTTAGTCGCAAATCTATGGGAAATTTGACCAGTGTGCATTCAGAAAGGAGGAATTGGTGATACCACTTTTATCACGACCCAGCTCCGTGGGCCGCGACTGATGTCCTATTTGGACACCCCAAACAGACTTACATACTGACTCGTCATATGTTTATCTAACTCAGACTTTCATATTAATCATCTCAAACAGATTGAAAGCAAATATTATCTTAAGCGGTCGCACGTGCAAAAATTATCATATCATAGTCAGAAGGGGCGGCGGAATACACATCGCCGAACAGATATACACATATACGAACATACGGGCCATTATGGCCGCCATAACAGACGGGACCGTATTAAGACGTAGATCATAGACAAACGAACACACACACATGACCCAGTACCCACATATATGACTACAGGCCTCTACAAACCATAACGGAATCATATGACGGGACAGGGCCCCGCCGTACTCCAAATAACCAAATATACAGAAGCATATACATCACAAAAGATATGTACCAATATATGAGCTCCGGATCAAAAGGAGCACTCTGTAATAGTAGAATGTGTGGCCTACACTGGCAGATCACGAACCTCTGTACCTGCGGGCATGAAACGCAGCCTCCGAAGAAAGGGGGTCAGTACGAAAGATGTACTGAGTATGTAAAGCATAAAGTACAGAAATCCAAACCATAACTGAAGTGAAGGGTACAGAGAGAGAATACCGGATCAAAATATCAAAATTTGTACTGAAGACACATGTACATAATGCAAATAGAAAATCATGCATAAGGCTCAGGAACGTGGTCACCACTCCGACGCTAGTGCCACAACACAGCATACTCCAGAAGGTTTCACAACTCCGAACACAACATATGATCACATCATATCATATGATCAAAACATATCATGAGCCATATCGCAGCATAATTCCATAAACGGAACCCGGCCCTATGGCGAGGTCTCGGGAACCGTAACACATCATACTGCCGAATATATCATAGTGTGCACGATCACAAAACCGGCCCAGGAACCAGCGAACGATGTCATAGTATAGGCACGAGGAGAGTAGTGCGGAAACCAAATGCATATACACAATTAAGTTCCAAGACTCGACAAATAAATACATATACATGTGTATAATTAGATCAGAAAGCTCAAGGTAAGTATCGAGTCTGTCGGAATTAGTATACAAAAGATATGAGCCTTTATATTTACAAAACTTTCAAAAAATACCTCATAAGCCGTTTTCTGAAAATTTAGTATCATTCACATTAAGGAACTTTCAAATAACTTGTGGATCAAGTCAAACGGAGCCTTAAATTCATAGGCAAAAGTCCCCTTTTTATATCATACAAAAATAGATTAAGTAAGACAAACGAAGAAAGTCTCGGGACTAGAGGGCCCACCTCGGGTCATGTCGAGGTGGCGGACATAAATTACGAACATTAGACTCTATGGAGTCATCCATGAAAGTTTCAAAGCGATTCTATCACATTTGTGCAAATTATGGATGTTTGAATAGTTTTCCAACAAAACATAAGAATTGTAATTCAATTACATTGAATGAATAGTACCTAAAATCAGACTCGGATTTCTATGAACAGAATAACCCTCGAGGCTCAAATCCAAACTTAGTACACCTAGGACATGCCAAAAGAAGAAAAGGGATAGCTTTACATACCTTTTCTGCTTCCTACACGTCTCCAAAATCAAATCTCAAGTTCGCCAAAATCTACAATTTGGTCACAATTACCAAATGTTAATTGTAAGGCTTTAAGATTACAATCTCAACCAATACTTGTCTAAAACATTTGGGCAGCATCTCCCCTATAGATATAACATCCCCGAGATTTAAACTCGGCCAAAATAGCAGCAACCATACCAACAGCAATCTCAATAACATCAACAATCGGCTAGAGATGCACTCTAACATAAATAGTCTTCTTTTCCAAATAATGCAACAACTCCCAATCTAACTTTCCATTCTCAAATAAATATCAATATTTTCATGTTTCCATACTAATTTAAGATTATCCAAACATAGACCAAGAATATTCCAAGCCATATATCCAATGCTCAAAAATTCCATATTCCATCCAAAGTTCCTACTTATGCTTCGAAACCATCACAACACATTTTCCTATTTACAATTTCATAATCAACAACAATAATCTACACTTTAATAACTTCATTTTCATAATATCATAAAATCACATTAAAATGACATAATTTCCTACAACCAATTTCCATGCCAACTTAATCCATTTTACCTTCATTTACATTATAAGGTTCACAACAACACAACTAGCATACTAAACAAGATTAATTCATTTCCATTCCATCACTATGCACCACACGGCCAACACCCCATTTTTCACTTCAACCAATTTCATTCAACTTTCATCTCCAATACAAAATCCACAATAACCACAACTAGAACACTACATAAAATTCAACTCATCTCACCTATCCATTAATACATACATACGGCTACATGCATATATATACACCCAACATGCAAACTTCTATATTTTCATAACTTCTACTCATTTCTACATACTACAACATAGACAAACCTTCATAACATAATAAAAAGGAATTAATTCTTACCTTTTCTCTTCAACTTCTTCACTTGACCAAAGTGCGGAAACGATGAAACGGATGAATTATCTTCCGAAATAATTATACCACATTGTAGAGGGTCCTTGAATTAGTAGGAATACCACAAGAAAATAATTTTGGGAACAAGATTTCAAGGGGTGAAATTCTTGCCCCCTTGGCCGAATGGCCTTTAATCTTTGCTCTTGTTCTTTTGTTTCTCTCCTTCTCTTATTTCTTGAACTTTCTAAAGATAAGGCTCCTTAATATAATTGGTCACATGGGTTTTTAAGGTGGCATGGGCTTGGGCCATGATGATGGCCGGCCACCCCTCCCTCTTTGGGCCTCAATTTTTCTTATTTTATTTGAGCCCAATTTATTATGGGGCTTATTTGTAATTCCCGAAACTAATTCCCAAAATTCCAAATTTGCCCTTGGCCTTCCTCCGTATTTTCGCATCAATATTTTCCATGAATATCACACGTATATTAATTAGAATAAGAACATAGCCTTCATTTCCTACAAAGCAAGATTATTCCAAATTTTCCAAACGCGCAAAACTCGGATATAACACTATTCCTAGGAATCCGAGTTTGAATTTGACCCTTTTCATTCAATAGAATTGAATTAAGCAATTTGTGCCTTGTCAAGATAATTACCTAAACACCTATAATTTGCCTAAATGGAATCGGATTACTCTACAACTTTCGTAAGTGACCCCCTAAGGCTTAATGTACGTAATTTGTGTCCGCCACCTCGGTTGATCCGAGGTGGGCCCATTATTTCCGAATCCGCCCCTATTATGTTATTAACTTATTTTTGACCAATAATTAAAAGAAACTCTTAACTACTCCCTCAACAACTAAACGATAGGTGTTTGGATTATTCCTTGAGTCTTATGACATATTTTGAAGCGTAAAACGATCCTAGAAAGCTTATTTGGACATAACCCATTGTGACATCCGCAAGACATACACTATGATTATCGTCTGAATTCTTTTATATGATCTATTATTTGAGTTGTTCTATCGAGTCCCTAAAACGTCTTATGTGATATCTTCGCACGGTATTCAAAGGAAACTTTTGATTATTGTTCCGTTTATCAAACGGTAAGTGGTGTAACTATTGTAGCGAGTCTTATAATATATCTTGATACGACAATACATCCGGTTGTCCCATCGAGCCTTTGATATGTTTGACATGTGTATAAGATTCCAAGTTCTATTTGATTTGATTCATAATGATACCCAAAAAGATTTTGATATAATAATGGCTTCTGAAACGCTTATTGGGCGTCCTGTACTTCAAAGGTTCGTAACTTTCGTATACTAATTCCGATTGACCCGAAACTGTTTCTGAGCCTTCGGGTGTCGGTAAATATATTTGTCCATCAACACACGGTTTCGAAACGTATCTATGACTTTTGAAGAACTCTGTAAGTTTTGACGTCCCTAACCTTTGTAAGAGATTCCGAATCTGCTTTGAAATGTCCGTAAAGATTCTGTGGTAAAATGTCCGTAACTTTCACATAATAACTCCGATCGACTTGGGATATGTTTACGATCTCCAAATGTCAGTAAGTGTTCGTATCTCTCGAGTCTGGATATGTGTGTATATGGTTTCTCATTGCTCTGTTCGTGCAAGCCTCAGTATGATATTCACTGAGCCCGGGCCAGGTTCTGTTATGTTATCGTGCACCTCCTTGCATTGTTCACCGTGTCCCTCTCCCCTGCGGGCCGGGTTCTGTTATATGTATGTTTGTGATGATATGGGGCGGTGGCCAGGATGGCATATGATATGTGATTCACCGCGTCCCGCAGCAGAGGACCGGGTTCTGTTACATGCATACATGACATATGTTTTACCGCATCCCTCAGTAAAGGGCCGGGTTCTGTTATCTGCATATGTGTTACATAATTCTGACATGCATTGATATTCCTTTTCACCGCGTCCCTTACTAAAGGTCCGGGATCTGTTACATGTATATATGATATCTGTCTTTGGCATCTGACGATTCTGTCCACCGCGTCCCTTACTAAGGGCTGGGATCTGCTATATGATTTTGTCCACCGCGTCCCTTACGAAAGGGCCAGGATCTGTCATACGCACATATATGATATACGATTCCGATATGCTCGATTTGTGTTTGGAAAGTAAGCTCTCTGGTATTTCTGTATCCTCTGTACTTCTTCTGACTTATGGTATCGATATATATTATCCGGACCTGAGAAACAAGCATTCTAACATTCTGGATTCGTACTTCTTCTGAAATACGACTTCGGCTCATATGATCTATATTTGGGAAATAATTATTCTGATTCTCCTAGTCTGCACTTTTCTGTCATATGGTGTCTGCATACGTGATTAGAGATCAGGAAATAGCGCTTGGATAATCTGGACAGTGTATTTACCTTTGTACGGTTGATTCGGTATGTTCTGTTTTCTGTATTCCATGCTTTACATACTCGGTACATATTCCGTACTGACCCCCTTTCTTCGGGGCCTGCGCTTCATGCCACGCAGGTACAGACTCTTATTGTGGTGATCCGCCAGCCTAGGTACACAGTCTGCTGTTTGGAGTGCTCCTTTGATCCGGAGCCTATATTTTTGGTACAGATCCTTCAGCTGTATATATCTTTGTGTTTATGATTATTCTGGGGTACGGCGGGGCCCTTTCCCGTCATATGGTTCTGTTGTCTGTAGTAGAGGCCTGTAGACATGTATGTGGGTCATGGGTCATGTTTGTTCAGTGATGTTCATTCGGTTTGTGTCTGGTTTTCCCCTACACTACGTTAACATGATTGACTTATGTGTTATGGTATAAATAACGGTTTAATTAATATGTTTACGATTTTGTGCGCACGAGATTCATAATATGTAGACGTAAGCGTAATTTGGTTATTAAGCATGTACGGGTGCCCATGTCGGGCACTAGTCGCGGCCTACGGGGTTGGGTCATGACAAATATGTTGTACCAAAAGATTATACAACAACAAGAATAGACAAAGTTATGAAACATCTATCCACATACGCCTACCTACGAGCCTCTAAATAAGATACATAAATCCATGAGGACGGGGCAGGATTTCACCATTCCCACATATATACACAAGAGTAGTACCAATAAGCTATAGCTCCGGGACAACTGGAGCGTTCTTAAGATGCCGGTGATGGATCTCTTAAGGATCAGACGCGTCAACTTGCCTACCTGCGTGCATGAACGCAATGTCCATAAAAGAAAGGACGTCAGTACGAACAGAGTACTCAGTATGTAAGGCATATATGATAACATATAAAGAAGTATAGAAGACATAAGAAGAGAGTACAACTGTGGCTACTTTCCCCTTAAGGCGGAATCATGCATGCTCATCATTACCTTTTAACATATTATACATTCATACATAACTATCGAAATCAAATAACATCATTAGCTTGCGTCCGGGCCTCCCGTGTCCGGGGTAATTAACTCACGCCGCCCACTAGTGGTGCTGCCCGTGCCATATAGACACGGTGTTATTATCACCATCCATAAGCCGCCCACTATGCCCGGCATAGTGGTGCTGCCCGGCCATATAGGCACGGTGTACTCATTCATAAGCCGCCCACTACGCCCTCCGTCGTGGTGCTGCCCGGCTGTATAGGCACAATGTAATCATCACAACATAAGCATGCATAAGAGCCCAAGCAAAAGCTATAACTCCATTGGAGTGATGTAAGGTCGGTAACCTCCGATTGTATTATGGAATAACCATGATCGTCGTGTCTCACCTTGGAGGGACTAGCATTATAAGGCGAGACTATCAATGAAGAATAACATCAAGGGAAAACATAGAGTAAGATCATAATTATCATAAAGCATCAGTTCACTTTGGAGCTTTTAGAAATAGAGTCATCATCAATGAATAAAATTAAGAAATTCAAGAAGTAGCTCAACATTCACATATTATCATTGATCTCATAACTTGAGACTTTTAAACATAAAATCATCATTATCATAATCGTCATAGAGATGTGCTCATCTTTGACATCACCGTTATCATTGTAAAAACACATGTCCATCGTTGTTGTCATAAGAGCTTCTAGAATCGTAAATCTCTGGTTTAGAAAATACGGAAATTTTGGAAAACATTTATGGATTATAAGGAAGGGAGTCATGCCTTGAATCATGAACTTCTAACGTTTAGAAATAAGGAGGTTATGGAGTATTTATGGAATCAAACATAGGAATCATGCCTTTGAAAGAAAGGGACGAGCCTTAACATACCTGCTCGACCTCCTATTGGCTATGTTTATCCGCCCGAGCTCGTAAATCTACATTCGAGAGGATTCACACTAATGTTAGTCTCCGTATCACACACTTATCCCAAGTTCTAATTTAAACTATTTTATATTCTATCGAAAATCGGGCAACATCTCCCTTGTTTATGTGCGTAGCTCAAATTCTTAATTCATCAACCAACAATAACAACGACAATACCAATATCAATAATATCATTTCCCATATCAAAGTAATCCATAAAACATCCCACACGCTATTTTCCAACTTCCATAACTAAACAACTCACTATACAACTATTTAACCGCTCTATCTTTGTAAATAAGCCAGTATCAATATAAATTGGAAGAGATCCATACCTTTCTCCCGTTAATATTATTGTATCTTCACTTTACCACCCTAAGTATAGGCCACAACACACCGCTATATGATTCTGCAACAATAACTATACGCTATTCGAACCGGAATTTAGAAATTATACCTGGTTTGGGCTAAAAAGTGGGTGTGGGAAGGTTGGGGAATTTTATAGAGAAGTTGGGATGTTTTTGGGTGTGTTTGGTTGAAAATAGGGGGCCTCCCCCTTTTATAGAACGTTCCAGGTTCTGCCTGGACCGACTTATTTTTCCTTCAGCGCGTTCGCGCTGGCTTATTTTTTTCTGACTGTACCTTCGTTCAGTAAAAAAATCATAACTCTTGATACAGATGTCGTGTTAGGGCCCACGACCTATGGTTGGAAATATATTGAAATTTTCTACAACTTTTATTATTGGTCGTTTTCCAGATTCCACACTTATAATGTTGTTTTAGCCCCTCCAAGTCAGATCATCTGAAAATGTTTCCTTAAATCGCCCTTTTGGAGAGCCTATGCCCATATTTGGCTTAAGGGTCCTTCTTAGGACTTGCTCAACATTCCATGTACTACCCATATATCTCTTCATATGTCCTTTATAAAACCCCAACATGTGGGCCCCACTTAGCTTACAGTAACGAGGGCTTCCATTAAGCAACGCACGAGCTGCTTCACATTATATAGTCTCCAAATGTCATATGTATACTATTATTATTACACTCTAATAATATAACCTTCACCCCGAACCCGGTCCTCAAAATTATTCAGCGCGTTCACGCCTCGTGGTGGCGCGTTCGCGCTGTGTTGGCCCTTGGCCTTCTGCGCGTTTGCGCCACTCCTTGGCGCGTTCGCGCAGACCATTTTCCAGGCCTGCCGGCCTGATTTGTAACGGCCATATTTCCTTACCCTGATGTCCTATTGAGAAGTAGCTTATTGCGTTGGAAACTAGACTTCCCGAACTCCACTTTAGATTTTTGTTCCACTTCAAAACTCTAACTATACTAAAAGATATTCTTTCTCCCGGTTAACCAAAACTTGCGTACCAAACCTTGCTCAACTTTCCTTCAAAGCCTCAGAAGCTTAATCTCCTTAGTTCACTTGTTTTCCAGTCCTTCTATAACCTGTTACACGAACTCAGACTCTTATAATTGTAAAACGAGCACCTATGATCTTGCATCTTCTCGGCAATAACTCCGGTGTCTGCAGTTAAAAAGCTAACACCTAACGAATCTCAACGTACAGAAACTACGAGGTGTAACAATCCTGTACATCATTTTTATAGCCTTATGGGCCTATGTTTACATATAAATTTTTGGGAGGTACGTAGTGATTATTCATCGTACGTCTTGTGTTGAGAATGATGTATGTCCAGGTTGAGTATGATGGATAGTGTGATGAGTGGTGCTCGGTAGTCAGCCCGGGTAACCGTCATGGCCCACTAGTTGGGTCTTGACAGGGGTAAGTCTAGGTGTATTAGTGTGCTTGGCTAGGGGTAGTCAAGGGTGAGGGTTGCATAAGCGTTATTGTACGGTTTAGGGATTATAGGAGTTAATTCCTAGCATACAATAGAGTTGTAACCTGAGTTGCTCAGTGAGTGGAGTTGAAATCCTTTAGGGGTAGGTCATGATTTTTAATCCCTTGAGCAAGGAGTTTTCCACGTAAAACTCTTGTGTTGATTCTCGTACTACATTGCATAAGGGAACTTGTACATGACCAGGTCCCTCATATACTATTTGGTGGATGCACAACCTACAACAACAATTCAACGGACACAGACACAGAATATCTCACACATATTCACACTCAAATTAACTAGGGTTTAGCACATTAGTTGAAACCCTTAATTATTTGAGTTAAGTTTGAAGTTTTAAAGTTTTTTTTTCTTCTTGTCAGTGGTTTGATCATCGGGTTTGGAGCAAAGGAGTCTTCCAATTTCATTCTCGATCAGAGGCTGCGCGTAGAAAAGGTAAATAATTCTCCTTTCTTCATTTATTTTCTGTATTTATTTTCTATTTTGTGTTTGTATGATTAGTTTAGTTCATTTGGTAGATATTGTTTAGTTTGGCATGCTAGTTATTTAGATTAGTATATTTTTTAGATCAGATTAGTTGTATTTAATCATGTATTATCTTAGTATTAGCTCAGTTACTAGCATAGTTAATATCAATTTGCCATTTAACATGTTTAGCTTATTGTCTTAGCTTAATTATCAGACTAGTCTTGCAGTATTTTCTAGCTTAATCTGAACTTTGCTTCAAAATTGTTGCTATGTCTTCAAATGAATTCATGTTCTTGGTACTATTCGGTTTAGTTTAAACCTATCCAAGCCTAATCTAGCTAGTTTGCGAGTTTGTTCAGGTTTACTTCCTATTTAGTGTGACCGATAGTCCGGCCACTACTGACCAAACACCCCTACTCTCATACCTGAACCTTACTGGACAAGTGAGTGGTCCATAAGACTCATGACTGAACCATGCTAACTCATATCAGGATAACTTTAAGGACTAACAATCATCTGTGACATATATATATATATATATATATATATGCAGAAAATAACAGTGCCAACCAACAAGGCTACTACATATAGAAAGGACAGGACAGGGCCTCGCCGTACCCGAGTACATATACATCTAAACATAACATACCAAACAGACAGCAGCTCCGAATCAAATGGAGCGCAGCAACAACAGCTGGGAAGAGGCTCTACTGAGCTGGATCGCTTCTCTGTCTATCTGTACCTGCGGACATAAACGCAGCCCCCCGAACAATAGGGGAGTCAGTATGGATAATGTACCGAGTATGTAAGGCATAAGAGTGACATACACATAGAAGTCATGAAGAAAATCTGAAACTCGTAAACTAAACTGACTGGCCGAATGCATCTGTAAATATAATTATCTGAACATGTCTGCGTGAATGCATCTATATGTCTGCTTACCAAAAATGCCTCTGCAGGCTTATGATATGCATAGGTCATAGTGCCGAGGAACGTACGACCCAATCCATATATCATATAGGCCCTTTCGGGCATAATAACATAATGGCCCCTCCGGCCAGCCCCTTCGGTCATCATAATCATCATCACTGTGTACCAGCTGATCAGGTGGTGATACGTATATAACGCCTCGCCCTTTTCCCATAACCCATATATATATAATATACGCGTATATAACGCCTTCTGGTCACGGGTCAATATATATGTATGTAAATGAATGCAATGCATAAATATGAACTAACATTATCATGATACAAAACTCAGGACCCATGAACAGATGGAACTATCATAGCCAGGGGTACAGGATCATCAATAATTGAGATACTCCTAATACTTCTAAGAGTAGAGTAATATGGAGACTCGATTACTCATTGTTCGTTTGTATCGTAGGATCATGCCATAAAGAAAGAAAGGGAAAGCCTTAACATACCTTGAAGCTTATCTATTCGCTCAACTTCTACTTCACGAACTCGCAAATCTACAATCAAGAGATTTTATACTATTTTTAGGCTTATCTTTATATACTTGTCTTAAGCCTTCAAATGAAACCTATTTAGAATCTGCCAAAATTCGGGCAGCATCTCCCCCGTTTATATGCCTAGCCCGAAATCTCAATTTAGCAACCAACAACAACAACAACAATATCAACATCAACAACATCACTTCCAACACCAATATGTGCCATAAAATACCCCTCACGACATTTTCCAATTTCCACAACCAACAACTTTACTATATCACCATTTAAGCACTCTATCTTCGTGAATAAACCAAAAGTAATATCAATAGGGAGATATTCATACTTTATCTTTACTTAGAACAGTAATATCTTCAGTGCTCGCCTAAAATCCAAACTGAATCCACCGCAAAACAATACTACAAATCACAACCACGCGCTATCTGAGCCTAAACTAGTATTCTACCACTTGAAAATCACTTAATCTATGATACCCTCACCCTCTAATCTGTTTTCTGAGTTTTTTTTTGGAGAAAAATCTGAGGAAAAAGAGGGGGTTTACCCATTAAATAGGGGGTCAAAGTCGGTGAAACCGACTTAATAAATGACCTTCGCGAACGCGATGGTCTGGAATTTCCATGGCCATCGCGAACGCGAGGCCATCTCGCGAACGCGGAGGGCAATTATGCCTAGTTCTCCCAATTTTTCATCTTCTGCCCATTTGACCTCCAATCCTTCCAATACTTCTCCTACATGATCATAAATCCTTATAACCATTAATAGGCCCATATCGCTCCAGTGTTCACAATTAAGCAGTTGACGCCTACGAAACTCAACGTCCAAACTACGAGGTGTAACATTCTCCCCCCCCCCCCCCCTTAGAAACATTCATCCTCGAATGTTAAATTTTTAGGAATTCTACAGCAATTTTGACAGAGTTTCCCCTGTAATTATACCACTACCATCCTGAAATGCAACCCAAAATAATGCCACACAGGGCCACATGCTAATATATATGGCAATGTGGCTCGACACGATCAATTATAATAGCTATAAGTAAATCCAATACGTGGGGGTTATGATGTCTCAAACTGGGCCTCCTGGGACAATGGAAACATGTGCTGGTACTTAGTCTTAATCTCCTCTTCCACCTCCCAAGTCATCTCCTCGACATTTTTATTTCTCCAGAGTACTTTAACAGAAGCCGCATCCTTAGTTCTTAACCGACCGACTTGTCTATCTAATATAGCCACAGGGATCTCCTCATACGATAATTGCTCAGTCACCTAGATATCATCTACTGGCATGACTCTCAAGAGATCTCCTATGCATTTATGGATCATGGACACATGGAATACTGGATGTACAAACTCTAACTCAAAAGGTAATTCTAACTCATATGCTACTTTACCCACATTACGAATAATCTTATATGGTCCGATGTACCGAGGGCTTAGCCTACCTTTCTTGCCAAACCTCATCACCCCATACATAGGCGAGACCTTCAAGAAAACCCAATCTCCTACTTTGAACTCTAGCTTGCGATGACGGTTATCTGCATAAGATTTCTGTCGACTCTGCGCAGCTAATAATATTTCTTGGATGGTTTTCGCTTTGTCGACTGCTTACTGTATCAAATTTGGGCCCACTAATTAATTCTCTCCAACATCAAACCACCCTATAGGTGATCTATATCTCCGCCCGTATAAAGCCTCATAAGGAGCCATTTGGATACTGGAATGATAACTATTATTATATGCAAACTCGATAAGAGGTAAATGATTATCCCAGCTACCTCGAAAGTCAATTACCCAAGCTCTCAGCATGTCCTCAAGTGTCTGTATAGTACGCTTCGCTTGCCCATCTGTCTGCAGATGAAATGCGGTACTAAGACTCACTTGAGTCCCTAACCCATTCTGAAAAGATTTCCAGAAGTTAGCTGTAGCTGTAAATTGCGCTCCTCTATCTGAAATAATGGATGTAGGAACACCATCAAGTTATACAATATCTCTATGATAAAGCCTCTGTTACACCTCTAAAATTTCCCCGCGAACGTACAGTGGATAGGCTAACAAAGGGCATAGCGTATACGATGCTTTAATAAGAAAGGAACGACGTTTGACGACCCTAATTAAGATTCCAAAGGCAATTGCAATAAGAGACAGGTTATGCTCCATAATGACTAACTATAGGTTCTGAAAATGTGGAAAGTTGCAGATTTGCACTTTGGCCAGTTGATTGTAAAATGAAATACGGACCGTAAAGTAGTTTACGGGCCGTAAACTGCCATGTCGTATTTCAACCTCCAAAACATCAACTTTCTGTCAAATGCTTGAATGGTTAAAGACGACTTGAAATACAAACCGTAAACTGAATACGGCCCGTAAACTGTGTTAGTAAATCACCATGTCTCAGCCTGACATTCTGGTTCTGTAATGATTAAATACGTCCACAAAATACGACCCGTAAACTGGAATACGTACCGTAAACTGCGTTTACGACCACTGTTGTACTTTCGATGACTGTTCATTCCAGATAAGATTTTAGGTTATTAAAAAGGGGACCAAGTTTATTATTTCATTTCCACACTTCACCCCTTCTCTCTAAAACATCTCTCAACATTTATTCCACAAGAATTCAAGGATTATTAGTGATCAACAACATAAACCAAGTGAATCAAGTGTAAGGAAACCCATTAAAGATCATGCAAGTCAAGAAATCTCATTGGAGATGAACTAGGGTTTTTGCTCAAGTGGAGTATTATCAACCAAGGCTTGTTCCTACGACATCTAAGGTAAGATTTATGATATTTCTATGTTGTGTTAGGTATTTGAGAGTTGAAAAACTTGGATTGTAGAAGGGTATAGAAAAATGGATCATGAATGTGGAATAGTGCCATTTTGAGAAAAAGCTTAACTTGAGTTACGATTCTTGATGTGTTGTGATGTAAATATGTTATAAATGATGTTGACAACATGAGATGAGAAATGTATGAGAATAGACGTCGTCGTGCGTTATGGCCATGGATATGGATGATTGAAAGTAAGTCTAGAATATGGATAATGTGGATGAATAATGACTATCGTTATAGTATTGTGAATGTATTATTGACGTTTGAGAGTTGATATACGCTATAGAGGAATGTCGTACAAATAGAGGAGACGTTGCTCGATTTTCTCTAGTTTTTGTCACGTGTGCTAGCTATCGATTCTAATGATAGTATGACTTTAATGAAGGTAGAGACGTGAGCTTCGGAGGAGAACGTGCAAGTGTAGAATAGTTCAATGGAAAGGTATGTAAGGCTGACCCTTCTTTCATAAGGCATGGTTCTTTGGCCAAACGTCTAAATCTTCTATAAGACTATGATATCTTTCAAATGATCTGATCTTCCGAGCTTGTAAGCTCACTATTCTTGATACGCCACGATTGTGCTAAGTTCCTCGTATGACGAGTAAGCATATAAAGATAGATGCGATGAATGACGATAATAGTGACAATGATATGGAAGACGACTATGGTGGTAATAGCGATGACGATAACAATGACGAAGATGATAGTAATTATAATAGTAAAGATGCTTATGAGATATTATGTATATGTATCTATGTATGACTATTATGGAACTCCGAGCTTATGAGGCCGGGTAGGATATGTAAATAAATATGTATATGATTATGTAATGCGCGCACACCTCTGCAGATGGTACGGATAACCCTGACGCCTTGGTAGGGCCAGGTAGATGTAACCCTGACGCCTTGGTAGGGCCAGGTATGTGTAACCTTGAGCCTTGGTTGGCCAAGTATGTATGAAACACCGATCCTGCATGGTCGGGTATGCTATGTAAATGCTATGTATATGATATGATTATGTATATGATATAGATACGAGTACGAATACGGATATGATGTGATACGAATGTGAATAAGGATGTATGTACACAATACGCAATAGAAATGGAAAGTTCCTATGGAAGGCAAGTAAGTGCCTATGACGATGATATTACTATCTCCCATCCTGTGCTATTTTTCATGTTGCTTATTATGCTTCTACATTGATATTGATCATGCTTTACATACTCAATATATTCTTCGTACTGACGTCCTTTTGTTTGTGGACACTGCATCATGCCCGCAGGTGCACAGGGAGACAGACTCGATCCATAGCTACATTCTCAAGGACTACATAGCAGAGCTCCATTTCATTCAAAGCCATAGCTTTTGGGTACTTAATATTTTGTGTACATAATTATGGGCATAGCGGGGTCCTGTCCCGCTTATGTGATACGTTATACTCTCCTTAGAGGCTCGTAGACATGTGTATATGGTTAGGTATGTCGGGCCTTGTCGGCCTATGTTTTGTATATCATTTTGACAGCCTTTTCGGCTTATGTACATTGATGTGGCATAGGTGCCAGTGATGATATAAAGGCATTGTTGTCCAATGGGACTAGCATGATGAATGAATAGAAATGTATGTTTAATTATGCGGCTCACCTAGATCAAAGTGTAAGAGTAAGCCAAGGGGTGCCCGGGTGGGCTAGCACCGGGTCCTCATCGCGGCCCCTCTAGTCGGGTCGTGAATGCCTCGCATAGTCTTCAGCTGTATAAGTAGTTCTAATAGGTAGGAAGTGGGCTGACTTTATAAGCCTATCAACTATGACGCATATTGAATCATACTTCCGCTGAGTATGGGGCAAAACTATAATAAAATCCATATTAATTACCTCCCACTTCCATGTCAGAATCTCTATAGCCTACAATAAACCTTCGGGCTTCTGGTGCTCTATTTTGACATGTTGACAATTTGGACACTGAGCGACAAATTCAGCTATATCTCTTTTCATACCATCCCACCAATAAACTTCCATTAGATCATGGTACATTTTTGTCGAGCCTGGGTGAATAGAATAATGGGAATAGTGAGCTTTCCCCATAACTTGCTGACGGAGGCCCGCAATATTAGGGACACATAACCTATCTCGATACTTGAGTACTCCATCTTCCATAATCACAAAGGGTGTCTTTTCTTTCTAAGGAGCTGTGTCTCGATAATTTACTAAAACATGGTCTTCGTATTGCCGCTCCTTTATTTCAGCTATTAAAGACGACATCGCTGTATCTTGAACTGTAACTCCTCCATCACCTGTGTCTATCAACCGAACTCCCAAGCTAGCTAGCTGACTAATATCATAGGCTATCTCTCTTTTCTCCGGCCGCACATATGACAAACTACCCATGGATTTACGACTGAGAGCATCTGCAATAACGTTGGCCTTTCCAGGACGGTATAGAATATCAAAGTCATAATCTTTCAGCAACTCTATCCATCGCCTCTGTCATAAATTCAGGCCCTTCTACCTAAAGATATACTGGAGGCTCTTATGATCGGTATAAATATCTACATGAACACCGTATAAGTAGTGCCGCCACATTTTCAATGCGTGAATTACCGCAGCTAACTCAAGATTGTGAGTTGGGTAATTCTGCTCATGCTTCTTCAGCTGCCTAGAAGCATAAGCAATAACCATGCCATGTTACATTAATACACAGCCTATCCCAACAACTGAGGTTTCACAATAAAT
Organism: Lycium barbarum; assembly: GCF_019175385.1. Classification (NCBI taxonomy): domain Eukaryota; kingdom Viridiplantae; phylum Streptophyta; class Magnoliopsida; order Solanales; family Solanaceae; genus Lycium; species Lycium barbarum. The sequence goes on along the minus strand of NC_083342.1, from coordinate 38,286,115 downwards.
CACATAACCGTCTGTTCCTTCTGGAAGAGTCAGGACCAGTGCTAAGGTCAGCTTATCCTTCAATGTCTGAAAACTCCTCTCACATGCATCCGTCCACTGAAACTTAGTTGATTTATAGGTCAGCTTAGTAAGTGGGGCTGAAAGAGAGGAAAATCCCTCTACGAACCTCCTATAATATTCTGCCAGACCTAAGAAACTACGTACTTCCGTTGGTGTCGTGGGTCTTGGCCAATTCTTCAGGGCTTCTATCTTTTGAGTATCCACCCTAATACCTTCATCAGAGATAATGTGACCAAGAAATGCCACAGAGTTCAACCAGAACTCACACTTAGAAAACTTCGCATATAGTTCTTTATCTCGAAGAACTCTAAGCACCGCTCATAGGTGGTCTGCATGTTCGGCTTCTGACTGTGAATGAACTAGAATATCATCTATGAATACAATCACAAACAAATCTAGAAAGGGTCGGAACACACGAATCATCAAGTCCAGAAACACAGCTGGAGGATTGCTCAATTCGAATGACATAACGCGGAACTCATAATGCCCATATCTAGTCCTGAAGGACGTCTTCGAAATGTCCTCCTCCTTAACCCTGACCTGATGATATCCTGATCTCAAATCTATTTTTGAGAAATTCCTGGCACCCTACAGCTGATCAAATAAGTCATCAATCCTTGGAAGTCGATACTTACTCTTTATGGTCACTTTATCCAACTGCCTATAATCAATGTACATGTGCAAGGAGCCATCCTTCTTCCTTACAAATAATATTGATGCTCCCCACGGTGATGTACTGGGCCTAATAAATCCCTTCTCGAGTAAATCCCTCAGTTGCTTCTTCAATTCCTTCAACTCAGCGGGTGCCATTCTATAAGGAGGAATGGATATTGGTTGAGTATCTGGCAATAGATCAATAGAAAAATCGATCTCTTGCTCTGGTGGGATACCTGGAAACTCGTCTGGAAACACCTCTGGAAACTCATTAACCACAAGGACAGACTGAAAAGTCGGGGGCTCTACTTGTACATCCTGGACCCGGACTAAGTAATAAATATACCCTTTTCGGATCATCTTCCTTAGCTTAAGGTAGGAAATAAACCTACCCCTCGGCGAAGCAATGTTACCTTTCCACTCTAAAACTGGTTCGCCGGGAAATTGAAACCGGATCACCTTCGTTCTACAGTCGACATTAGCATAGTAGGAAGCTAACTAATCCATACCTATAATGACATGAAAATCAATCATATCTAACTCAATCAAATCTGCTATGGTATGATGATTACACACTATAACTACACAACTCCGATACACTCGCCTAGCTATTACTGGGTCACCAACAGGAATAGACACCTCAAAAGGTTTGATAGACTCAGGCTCTATCCTGAATTTACTAGCTACAAGTGGAGTAATATAGGATAAAGCAGATCCGGGGTCAATCAATGCATATACATCGTAGGAGGAAAGTGATATTATACCTATAACAATGTCAGGAGATGACTCATGATCCTGTCTACCAGCTAGTGCATACATACGGTTCTGAGGACCGCTCGAGCTAGATACTCCACCTTTTCCTCTACCTCGTCCGGCTGGTGTCACGACCCGACTAGGGGCCGCGACGGGTACCCGGGGCTAACCACCGAGCACCGCTCGTTCTACTACTTATCATGCTCATTAAACGCTCTTTTATCAACTTTATACTCAATTATAAGAAAATCATCTCTCATTTTGAAAACATAATTACTTTCATATACATATGCCTCTTGGCCATCAAAATGATATATATACATACATAATAGCATCCTTGTGAGACCATATAACCCACACTGCGCATCTACGAGCCTCTACTGGAGTACTAGACATAAGAACGGGACAAGACCCCGTCATGTCCAAAATACATATACATGAATATGGACAAAAGAATAATCATAAGCACCTCCGAAACAAAGGAGTGCTTTCAATCAGCCGACAGCTCCTACGAGTCTGGATCGAGCTCACCTCCCTATCTACCTGTGGGCATGAACACAACGTCCAAAGAAAACTGACGTCAGTACAAACATTGTACTGAGTATGAGAGGCATAAACAATGAAATAAGACAATGATATAAAAGAAATATCAATATATAACATTTGTATCTGACTGTCAAGTATAAAGGAAATAATGCACGCTGGCTTACTCATAATCATCATCATGTCATGTATGTATAAATGTATAAGCTGCCCGTCCATATAGGTACGGTGTGATAATGTATAAGCTGCCTGTCCATATCGGATCGGTGTAATAATCATAGCTTTCATCCAGGCCTCCCGCGTCCGGGGTATCATCTCATGCCGCCCACTAGTGGTGTCTGCCCATGCCATCTGGCCATGGTGTATACGCTGCCCGCCTTAGTGGTGACTGCCCGGCCATATAGGCACGGTGTTATTATCATCATAACATGCTCATCATAGTATTCCCATCATAATATGCTTATCATAATGCATGCATAAGGCTCAAGAACAACTATACTTTATCGGGGTGACATAAGGTCGTGATTCCCCCGATTTCATTATGGAGCATTTATTGACATTCTGCCTCACCTTGAAGGAATTAGCATATAAGGTGAGTGTGAGCAATAAATAACGTCATTCACATTATAGGATCATCATATCACACATTTTAGGATCTCTATACTTTAACTCATCATCATCATTATAGGACTCACAACATATCTCTTGTCTTATATAGCCATTCATGGATATAGACTTTTTGCTTTCCGGAATGTATGATTTCATGAATAGGAAAGAAGAGTCGTGATATAGGATTCATTCCATTAGAAAGAAAGGACTAGCCTCACATACCTTTTACGTTTAACTAGTCTATCGTTCACTTGTACTCCTTCAATGCCACGTTCCTACCTTCAAGAGAATTCGCATTAACGTTAGTTAATCGACTCTAAGAACGTGTCGCTATTTTTAGGGAAAATTGAGTAGCATTTCCTTTTTTTTCTACTACTTTCCCCACATTCGATATCAACTCCCAAACGCTCACAACAACATTCGCAATATTGCAAACAACAATCGTCATTTGTATACATTTATCACAATTCACCATTTCTCTTCAATATATGCACAATTATGGTTATAGCTCATTATCGCGTTTCTCATATATAATACTTATTTCATGGTCTAAACGTCATTTATAACATATTCATAATCACAACATACCAACATTCATGATTCATCCCAACCACTATTCAACAATGACACTATTCGCTCATTTATGACCCATTTTCTATGTCTTTCTACAATTCAAGTGTCTTAGCCTTCCAATGCCTTAAAAAACATGGTATGGTCATGAAACCTACCTTAGATGATGGATGAACAAACATTGAATGGAAATACTCTTCTAGCACCAAAACCCTATTTCACTTTTCTTGGGATTTCTTGGCTTGGATGACTTTCACTAGGTTCCATACACTTGTTTTCATGGATTTGGTGTTGTTGATCTTGGTTTTCCCTTGAATTCTTATGGATGGGTGATGGAGAATATTCTAGAGGTTTCTTGAAGTGTAGAAAGTGGGAATGAAATAAAATGAAATGAGAAGGGTCCCTTATATTATATAACAAAGCTGTCCCGACCAACTTATACGGACCAACATACGGTCCGTATATTTTTCGCTGACTGTATGTTGGACCGTATGTTTGGTCCAGAATGTGATGTTCCTCTTGGCCAATTATACGGCCTAACATACGGCCAGTATAATTTATACGGTCCGTATGTTGGGCCGTACAATGTCCAGTGGTTCCGTTTTCGTTCTCGTCGACTCGTTTGATCTCCGATCCTTATTGAACCTTCTTAACACTTGTTCAACACTTCAATACCAATCTAAGGGATGTTATTAATTGTCTCTAAGACATAATTATGCTCTCATTAACTTGTCATCCATAATTCCTACCCGATACATAACATATCCTTTACTTTCTTCGTCAAACTTCTTTATTTACGTCTAATGTCTTCAAATCTCGATTAAGATCATCAAATGCTATCTCTTACTTATCAAATCACCGTATACATCATACTCGTCTCTAGCATATTCACCGTACGCTAACAGGGAATTTTCCAAGGTGTAACATTCTTCCCCCCTTTTGGAACATTCGTCCTCGAATGTTAAACACTCGGAATTCTGCGAAAATTTTGCCAGAGTTTCCCCTGTAATATGGCACTACAAAACTATCACAACAACCCATAATATTATTTCCTCATAGGGATACAACATAATAGCATTATAAATTGTCCGCACACGACCCAAGTACATAAAAGAAAGGCATACATACCTCATAATCTCCATGTCTCATCATCGATTTCTTCCGGGGGCTGAAATAAATGGGGGTATGTGGATTTGATCTTCTCTTCCGCCTCCCAAGTCATTTCTTCTCGGTTGTTGTTTCGCCACAAGACTTTGACTGAGCCTACTTCCTTATTTCGAAGCCGTCGTGCTTTCCTATATAGAATAGCAATAGGCACCTCTTCATATGCTAGCTTTTCTGTCACTTGGACATCATCAATCGGAACAACCCTCATGGGATCTCCAACACACTTGCGGAGCATCGAAACATGGAAAACTGGATGGACTGATTCAAGCTCTGAAGGCAAGTCCAACTCATAAGCCACATGACCCACCTTACGGATAATTTTATAGGGTCTGATGTATCGAGGACTCAACTTCCCTTTCTTGCCAAATCTCATCACCCCTTTCATGGGCGACACTTTTAAAAATACCCAATCATTGACTTGAACTTCCAAGTCTCGCCGGCGGTTGTCCGCATAAGACTTTTGGCGACTTTGGGCTGTCAAGAATCGATCTCGGATCACCTTGACTTTTTCTACTGCTTGCTGAACCAATTCAGGGCCTATTAACTGCACTTCTCCTATTTCAAACCATCCGATCGGGGATCTACACTTTCTTCCATATAATGCTTCATACGGAGCCATCTGGATTTTGGAATGATAACTATTGTTGTATGCAAATTCAATAAGGGGTAAGTGATCATCCCAACTACCACCGAAATCCAGCTCACATACTCGTAGCATATCTTCCAAGGTCTGAATAGTACGCTCGGCTTGCCCATCAGTTTGCGGATGGAATGCCGTGCTAAGCTTCACTTGGGTACCTAGACTTTCTTGAAAGGACTTCCAAAACTTGGCTGTGAACTGTGCTCCTCTATCTATTATAATGGATAGTGGAATACCATGGAGTCTCACAATTTTCTTGAGATACAACCTGGCATAATCTTCCGCTAAGTCGGTAGTTCTGACTGGAAGAAAATGAGCTGCTTTCGTCAATCTATCCACGATCACCCATATAGAATCATAATTTCCTCGAGAACGAGGTAAACCCATAATAAAATCCATGTTGATCACCTCCCATTTCCAAGTAGGGATTTCCATTGCTTGTAAAAATCCTCCTGGCTTTTGATATTCGACTTTTACTTGTTGGCAATTTGGACACTGAGCTACAAATTCTGCTATGTCTCTCTTCATGCCATCCCACCATTATATTAGTTTAAGATCATGATACATCTTGGTTGCACCTGGGTGAATAAAATACCGAGAATTATGGGCTTCCTCTAGAATTCGACGACAGAATTCTGCCATATTCGGCATACACAGCCTGCCTCAGTATCTAAGAATTCCATCCATAGAAACATCAAATGGAGACTTCTCTCTTTCATGAGATATGTCTCTGTAATGGCATAGTTTAGGATCTTCATACTGATGTTCTTTCACTTCCATGTTCAAGGACGAGACTGTGGGATCATTAATGCCAATCCCTGTACTACCCGAATCAATTACACTGTTATAGCCCGTATTTTATACATTCGGATATTCCAAGATAATCGTGGTAAGTTAAGGGCAAGACTATTTTTCAAAGTTATTTTAATGTACAAGTTGTTTATTAGTATGGAAATATTGAGAAAGGCTAAGGGTAAAAAGGGAAATTCACAAAGTGGTTCATTGTAATATTGTGAAAGGCTAGGGGCAAAATGGGAATTTCACAAAAACTCAAGAAAATTCTTGAAGGGCCATGTGGCCGTCCAAGTGGGGTGGGCTTTGGCCCACATGGATGAATTATGTATGTCTATATATATGACTTATTAGTCATATTTATCCCCACCTTTACACTTAGAAAAATCAAGAAGCTTGGAGAAGAAGAACTTGGAAACAAATAGGGGCCATTCGGCCATGGCTCCAAAAATTTGGTCCATGGAAATTGATCAAGAAAAATTATTTTCTTCTAGTATTCCAACTAATTTGAAGGCCCTAATTAACATGGAGTGGTTGTTGGAGCAATAAAATCATTCATTTGTGCAAGTTTACAACCCTAGCCAAGTTAAGAATTGGAGTGAGAAAGGTATGTATTCAATCTTCTTTTACATGTGTTATAGATGATTTATGTATATTGAAGTATGTAGGAATGGATTAAATTCATGAAATATGGATATAGGGGTTATGGCCGAATATAGAGTATGTTGATAAGATGTGATGAAGTGATTTTATTTAGTATTTTGATTGTTGTAGTTATGGATTCCATGATGAAAATGAAGGTTGGATGAATTGAAATGAAGTTGTAATCGTTGAGAAATTATTGGAGGAATTAATGTTATTCTAATATGGTTTCTTGTAATTATGAGGATAATGTTGTTAGTGTGTGAATTATTGGTATAGTTCATGAATTGAAGGAAGGAAATGTGTTGTTATTCTTCTTGTTGAATTTGGAAGGTTTCGGGTGAAGTGCTATGTTGATTGGGTTGTTTTGAATATCATGTGAATTGTTTGAAGTATTCTTGAATCATGTTAGAATAATTTCGAATTAATACTTGAATGTGGGATCATTGGTGCTAGCTCGACTATATGTGATTGAATTGAATATAAATGAAATGTCGTTGAATTGTGTGACAAGGATTGTTAATGTTAGAGTGTATTTTGGATTGATAGTTGATGTTGTTAGTATGATTGTTGTATTGTTGTTGATAATTTGGCCGAGTTGAATTCTCGGATTGTTGTTGATAAATTGGCCGAGTTAGATTCTCGGGGATGCTGTATTTACAGGGGAAATGCTGCCGAAATTTCGGCAGATCATAAGTGGATTTATTTGAAAGACTAAGACAAGTGTGTGTGACGATGAGTTTAATAATTGTGTAAATCTTCTTGAATGTAGATAGCGAGCTTGGATAAATAAGCGTAGCTAATAGAACGTGGAACAGGTATGTAAGGCTTACCCTTTCTTTCTTTTGGCATGATCCTTGTGTAACGTACAGACTAAGTATATGTATGATTTCAAATAAACTCCTACTCTTAGAGCCACTAGGATGGCTAATATTCTTGATTTCCATAAGCTACCTCATATGGTTTTGATACGTATCTATGATTTTCGAAGCTCTATTTGATATGTTTCCGAGTTTGTCTATGATTCTTATTCACTTCTTGACATGAGTACGCTCGATATAGTTGAGCTTATTGTATGGTTGAATAACGAGTAAAGTATAAAGAGTTCATGCCCCTGAAAGGAGTTCTGTAAGTAGTAATGTCTCTAACTTTTGTATACAGTCTTGGATCGCTTTGGAAACGTTCGTAAAGGTTTCTGTACTAAAATGTCCATAACTTTCTTATACTAAACAGGATTGACTTGAAACGTATTTATGATCCTCAAGTGTCGATTTGCGTTCCTACCTATCGAGTCTTGATTTATGTGCATATAGTTTCTCACTACTCTGCTCGTGGATGCCTCAATATGTCCTTCACTAAGCCCGGGCCAGGATACGTTCTTGTGCGTACTCCACTGCATTGTTCACCGAGTCTCTCTCACTTGCGGGCCGGGACACGTTATATGTATATGTATATGATGATATGATGATACCGGGATGGCGGCCAGGATGGCGTATGATGACTTCATTCACCGAGACCCGCAATAGAGGGCCGGGACACGTTATATGCATAGAAGATATATGATGTTGACATGCATGATTTTATCCACCGAGTCCCTCACTTGAGGGCTGGGACACGTTACGCATATATGATATATGATGTGGACATGTATGATTTTATCCACCGATGTCACGACCCAACCCCGTAGGCCGCGAGTAGTGCCCGACATGGACACTCGTACATACATGCTGACCAAATTTCACTTGTGCCTACGTATTATGAATCTCGTGCGTCCCAGATTATAAACATATCATTTAAACCATTATTTATATCATAAAACATAGATCGATCATATTAATGTAGCGTAGGGGTAAACCGAGCACAAACCAAGCAGACATCACGGACCAAACACGACCCATGACCCACATACATGTCTACAGGCCTCTAATACAGACAACAAAATCATATGACGGGACAGGGCCCCGTCATACCCAAAAATAACCATAAGCACGAAACCATATACAACAAAGAGTTCTGTACCAAAAGTATGGGCTTCGGATCAAAGGAGCACTCCAAACAGCAGACTGTGTACCCTAGGCTGGCGGATCACCACAATGAGCGTCTGTACCTGCGGGCATGAAACGCAGCCCCCGAAGAAAGGGGGTCAATACGGAATATGTACTAAGTATGTAAAGCACGGAATATAGAAATCAGAACTATAGTCGAAACATGCGGTAAAAGAATAAGTACATGGTCCAGAATATCAAAATCACTCACTTCCCAGACCCAGGTCATACAAATCATCACATATCATATAAACCGATATAACCTGTCAGAAGGGTTGCCAAACGAACAGAGATTCCAGACGCAACTTGTGCCTACCTAGTTCATGTGTCAGACGGAGTGTATAACATACAGAATACTCAGATGATATAGTATACCGGTTGGAATACAGGACGTACAGAGTATCAGAACTTACTTTCCAGACGCAGATCACACATAGTGCACATTAAAGTCATATGCCATAACAGGACGCCGTAGCGTATCGGATCAGACGTTGTAACCGGCGAATCATATGATGTCTACAAGGAGTGTGACACCTCGAGCTCAGCCCAGTACAGTGGTCACACCATACATAAACGTATCGTATCAGGCGGCGTACAGCCGAAGTATATCATATCAGATCGTATCATATCATATCAGAACACGCGCCTACAAGGGGTATGCCACCTCGAGCTCGGCCCAGTACAGTGGTCATCCCATGCAGGAACTGCCCGTTTTTCCCGCTCGAGCTCTGCCTAGTACACGGGTCACGGATCAGTCTCGGGAGCTCGAGCTCTGCCCAGTACACTCCCAACGCGTCTGCTTGGTATCAGATTATGCAGCGCAGATACTGTCCGCTTTGGGGATCGAGCTCAGCCCAGACGACCCCTCACGGTTTTATTTCAGAACACAGTAGACAACATAGGGGAACAGCGCACGATAACATATCCTGGCCCGGCTCAGTGAATAGACATGCTAAGGATCGCACGAGCAGAGTAGTGAGAAACCAGATGCACATAGAAACCAAGACTCGACAGACAAGCGTCCTTACCGATACCTGGAGGCTTGGAACAGATTTCAGGTCAATCCAACGTAGTATGAGAAAGTTACGAGCGTTTGAAGTACAGAACGCTTTATAAGCATTTCAGAAGCCTTTTTCGGAGAATCCGAGTCATAGTCATACCAGGCACCTTCAGATGTCCTTACGAATCAGATCAAACGGAGATTTTGGAACCATATGTACATATAGAAAGATCATGAACGTTTTTGGTACCGGAACCTCTTCGGACACTTCTAAACAATCCGATGTCGTATACGAAAGTTGGAGACGCTAAAGCTTACAGAGAACATTCATATTGGATACTCACATCAGAGTACTTGTATCAGAATACTCATAGAAGAATACTTATAATAGAACACTTACATCAGAAATCTTATTTCAGAATGCTTATGTCGAATAGTTAATTCAGAAGACTCATATCATAATACTTTATCCGGATACTTATATCAAAATACTTACATCAGATTACTTATATCAAAATATTTATATCGGAATACTTATATCAAAATACTTCTAGCGGAGTACTTGTATCGGAACACCTATGCCCGGATACTCATGTCAACAAAAGGGCATACGGTCGAATTGTCATAGTGCGCGTGATCAATAACCGGCCCGGGAACCGGTGAACGATATCGTAATAAAGGGGCATGAGCAGAGTCATGAGCGACTAATACAATTTATAAATCGAAATAGTTATAAAACTTGATATAATCATATATCAGCTCATTAGTCAAACTAGTTCGAACAATTGGTCAATACAGGATTTATTTCACGAAAGTACTTCCAAAGTTACATTTATAGTTCGAAATGTAATTTAGAACATCAGGGACAGTCAAGACATTATTCTATGATAGCCAAAGTCATAAACAATAGTCTTTTTCCGACACTATACAAAAATACGCCTATTAGAACAAACAAAGGAGTCTCAGGATTAGTGGGCCCACCTTGGGTCATGTCGAGGTGGCGGACCTGAATCACAAGTATTAGGATCTATGGAATCATCAATGGAAGTTTCGAAGCGATTCTATTACATTTACCAAAGTTTCGGACGTTTGATCATTTTCCAACAAAATGTGAGGTTTTCTAATTCAATTAGATTGAATGAATAGTACTCAAATTCAAATTCGAATTTCCATGAACGGAATTGTCCCCGAGGCTCAAGTATCGACCTAGTATACTTAGGACATGCCAAAAGAAGGAATGGGTTAGCTTTACATACCTTACGTGCGTCTTTTGCTCGCTTAAACTCAAATCCCGTTTCGCCCGGAATCTACAAATGGTCAAAGTTACCAATTGTAAGTTATGGATTCTAAGGATTCAACTTAAAGTCATAGTTGTCTACCGAAATTTCGGCAGCACCTCCCCTATAAATATAGCACCCCCGAGAATCATCTCGGCTCAAATAGCAGCAACAACAACCCAACAGCATCAACAATCATCACAAAAATGCATTATATCAACAATAGTCTACGTTTCTATCCCACTTCCCATTATCCAACTAACATCAACATTTTCCATATTCATTAGCTAGTTAAAGATCATCCAAATACATTCAATAGCATTCCAAACAATATTCATGAATTCAAGTATTCCCGCTAATTTCATATTCCATCCGATGTTTCTACAAATGTAGCGAAACTTCCAACTCACATTGTTTTCCTTTCTAACTCATTAACAACAACCAAATTCACATTTGAATCTTACTTCCATACTTATATAAAAGTCATACAAAATTTACATAATTTCTCATAATTACATACAAGCAAATTCAAGTCGTTAAACCTTCATTTGCGTCACAATGGTCACAACGACGCAACTAACGGACTAAATAAAATTTAACTCACCGCTTTCCACCAACACCATGGCACACGACCATACACCATCCCACACACACACACACGGCTTCACACACATATCACAACTCCACAATTCTCATCAAATTCCAATCCTTACAACATATATATTTATTCCATAACACAAAAGAGTAGAAATCTTACCTTTTTCTTCAAACTTTCACTTGCCAACACAAGCACTTTCTTGCCTTAAAAATTATACCAAGTTGAAGAGCATCTTGAACTTACTAAGAATTCAAGAAGAACAAGATTTTTGGATCAAAGTCTAAGACTTGGAAAAAAAATTTCCTTTCTTGAAGGGAGCCGAACCCTCCCTTCTTGCTCTTTCTTTCTTTCTTTGATTTTTTTCTTGAACATTCTAAGGATGAACTTGAATATATAATATGCTTCCTTAATTAATTAGTCACATGATCATCACATGATCAATTTAATTCATGGGTTTGCCACATTATGGACCATGGCCGGCCACCCTATGTGGATTGGGCCTAAATTTTCTCTTTCATTTTGAGCCCATTTTATTAGAATTCTCATTTTGTAATTCCCGAAATAAATTTCCGAAATTCCAATTTTTGCCCTTGGCCTTCCCCGATGTCTCCGCGTCAACACTTTTCATAAACAACAACATATATGTCAAATGAAATCAAAATGTGGCCTTATTCTTTACAAGTCACAATTATTCCAAATTTTTTTTGAACACGCGAAACACGGGATGTAACAACCGAGTCCCTCACTGAAGGGTCGGGACACGTTATATGTAGACATGATATATGATGTGGATATGCATGATTTTCATTCAAAAAGGAAAGTGTATTGATGTTTTAAAAGTCATGTTTGTTCTGGTAAATCTCTATCTCAGCTATAATCCTCTTTACTATATTTCATGCCTTACATGCTCAGTACATATTCCGTACTGACCCCCTTTCTCCGGGGGCTGCGTTTCATGCCACGCAGGTACACCCAGATGAGTAGCAGTCATTATAGAAGACGTTCCAGCAGAGTTGGCAAGCTCCAATTGCCCCTGGAGTATTGCCGGGTGAGAGTATTATGCTATGATATCTTGTTCGAAGTTAGAGACTTTGTAGACGGAGTCGTGGGTATAGGATGTCAGTTTTGTGAGCGGCTCCGTCAGCCGATGTGTTATTTTGCTTTATGTTATAAATTTCTTATGATTACAGATTTCACTTGATTTGAGAATGATAAAAAGGATGTTTCTGGAAGTCTTTGCTATGTATTTCATTTTTGTTTGATTCAAGGAGTCCAAAAGATTATGTATGTAATAAGAGTCAGCGGGTTCGCTCGGCTCCGAATATGGGGTCGGGTGCCTATCACACCCTAGTAAGATCGGGGTGTGACAAAGTGGTATCAGAGCAGGTCGTCCTAGGGGTTGTCTGCAAATTCGTGTCCAGTAGAGTCCTGTTTATGGGTGTGAAGCCGGCCACATTTATAAACAGGAGGCTGCAGGGCATCTAGGGATTGTTGACCTTCTTTCTATCTTAGATCGTGCGATAGAGCCAAGTCATAGGGAATGAGATTCCTTATATAAGCCTTACATACGACGGAAGAAGGCGAGCGATGATATGGAAGGTCATAGAGGTAAGCCTTGATACATTTGTTCTGTTACCTGAAACTGGAAGCTCTAGATGGCTGGAATGTGTCATATAACCGTATGTTCTTTGAGGTATTGTCGATATTTGCTGCGTACAAATTTTGAATAGTAAGAATGGTAAAAGAGATTCTGTCAAAATTGTTAATCAGGTTATTTAGTTTGGTACGCCTAATAGGAAGAAGCGTGGAAAGGAAATATCGTAAATAAACAATAGATAGGATGCATTGTTTCAGAGGAGTTATGGATTTGGACATGGCGTGAAAAAAAAATTGTGAGAAAGACGATTAACAGTCTGAAGGATTAAAATAGGTTGTATTCGAGGTTTAGCAGGACCAAGGTCTATTGGGAGATTCAAGGGAAGTTAACCAAATGAGTTCTGTTGTAGATTATTATATAAGAGCGGCGAGTGGAGACCCAAATAGGCTGATATCCGAGTATTTATAAGTAACGGCGATGAAGGTATGTTCACTACCATTTGGAATCTGGAAGTCCAGGACAGGAAGTAGTCATACACACAGTTGGAAGGTGAACACTGGGAATTGAAAAGGGTAAAATAGTAATTGTAAAGGGAAGGACGTGTTACGGAAATGTCTCGGAATTTGTAAAACATCGACTTGCTCCAGATCATGTAATGAAGGTCATGCGGAGAGGTAGATGTGATTATATCAGCATTAATTGTTACACCTCGGGAATTTTTTCGTACTTGTGTGATGAGTAGAACAATGAAGGACTTGAGTGTATGGTGTTTTACTAAGTCGAGAATGGCTAATTTTGCATTTTTGGAAATAATATAGTTGCAAAAAATATTTCACCCAGTGGTCGTATATGGCACTATACGGCCCGTAAAGTGATTTACGGACCGTATAGTGCAATCGTCTTTCATTACGTCAAAAATCTCAAGATTCTGTTAAGTGTTGAAATGGTTAAAGACGACCCAGAATACGGCCCGTAAACTGGTTTACGGACCGTAAACCAGGTCGTAAACCACCAGGTCCCTCAGCCAAGACTTTCTGTAAATGTTGAATATGGTTAAATACGACCCAGTTTACGGCCCGTAAATTGGTTTACGGACCGTAAACCAGGTCGTAAACTGCCATGTCCACCAGCCAAACTCTCTGTTTTTGGAATGCTTAAATACGACCACAGTGGACGACCCGTAAATCAAAATACGGTCCGTAAACTGCAGTTTACGACCACTGTTCACCCGACGAGAATTCATTAAACATCAGCTTTTGAGTTATTAAAAGGAACTTAGGCCTCATTTTATTTCATTCTTCATTCATACAACTCAAGAACACTCTAGAACTCTCCAAATACTTCCTCCATAAGAATCCAAGAGAATCAAGGGAAAGCTAAAGATCAACAACACAAAACCTATGAAATCAAGTGCAAGAACACATCAAGGGGTCATCTAAGTCAAGTAATTCCCAAGAAGGTGAACTAGGGTTTTGTTTAAGTGAATAATTTCAACTCAAGGGTTGTTCAACCACTATCCAAGGTAAGTTTCATGATCATTCTATGTTGTTTGAAGTATTGAAAAGCTTAGACACTTGAAATGTAGAAGAACATAGAAATGGACCATTATTGAGTGAATAGTGCCATAAATGAATGATAGTGGGATTGAATTATGAATGTTGAAGTGTTGTGAATACAAATACGTTATAAATGATGTTTATATCATGAAACAAGCGTTAAACGCATGAAAATGCAAGGACGAGTCATAAGGCTAATTATGAGGGAAATTGGAGGAAAATGGTGGATTTTGCTAAATGTACGTAAACGACGATTGTGGATTTCGATATTGTGAGTAATGCTATGAATGTTGGGAGTTAATATAAAACATGGGAAAAATAGTATAAACAAGAGAAGCGCTGTCCGACTTCTCTTAGAATTGGCGACGCGTTCTTGTAGTTAGTATGCTAATGTTGATATGAATTCTTTATGAAGGTAACGACGCGATATTGAAGGAGAACGAGTGAGCGATATCTTAGCTAAACGACCAAGGTATGTGAGGCTAGTCCCTTCTTCCTGATGGCATGAATCTTGTACCACGAAATTCCTATTCTCTTCATGAGTTCTTATAGTCCGAAAGGCTAAGAGTCTAACTCCTTAATGTCTATATAAGATGAGGAATACGATATGATGATGCTAGTAAAATGATGATGTTAATTATCGCTTACACTCACCTTATGTACTAGTTCCTTCAAGGTGAGGCAGAGTATCAGTAGTTGTTCCATAATGGAATCGGGGGATCACGACCTTACGTCACCCCGATAGAATAAAGTTGATCTTGAGCCTTATGCATGTATTACAATGAGATATGTATTTTATGATGAGTATATTATTATTATGAGCATTTTATGATAAGCATGACATGAGCATTTCACACCGTGCCTAGTTGGCCGGGCAGTCACCGCCAAGGAGGGCAGCTATACGGATACACCATGACCTTCGGGCATGGGCATACACCACTAGTGGGCGGCATGAGATGGTACCCCGGACGCGGGAGGCCTGGACGCGGGCTAATATTATTGATTATCACACCGTTCCGACATAGACGGGTAGCTTGCATATGATGCATTTATGTTATGAGGATGAGTATGAGTAAGATGGCACGCATGATTTCCTTTATGATTATCAGACAGATCCAGATATTTCACGTTGATGTTATCACTATGTTGTTGATGTTTTCTTTCATTGTTTATGCTTCTCATACTCAGTACAACATTCGTACTGACGTCCTCTCTTCGGACGCTGTGTTCATGCCCACAGGTAGACAGAGAGGAGAGCTTGGCCCTGATCCTCAGTAGCAGTCAGCTGGTTGGAAGCACTCCATTGTCCGGAGGTGCTTAGGATTATCCTTTTGGTATATATGTATATTTTGGGCACGACGGAGTCTTGTTCCGTCCATGTATTTACAGTATGTTAGTAGAGGCTCGTAGATACGCAGTGTGGGTTAGATGGTCTCACAAGACGTTTCCATATGCATGTATATTATTTTGATGGCCGAAAGGCAATTGTATATAAAGTATTTATGTTTGTTTAATTATGATTTTCCTACAACTGGTATGTAAATTGATAAAAGAATATTAAATGAGCAAGATAAGTAGTAGAGTGAGGGGTACTCGGTAACTAGCTCCGGGTACCCGTCGCGGCCCCTAACTGGGTCGTGACAGAAGTGGTATCAGAGCAGTTCGTCCTAGGAAGTGTCTACGAGCCGTGTCTAGTAGGGTCTTGTTTATGGCGTGTTGCGCGCCACGCTAATAAACAAGAGGCTACAGGGCATTTAGGAAAATGACCATCCTTCTTCTCATGAAATCGTGCGATAGAGTCATGCTTAGGATTATGTTATTCCTAAAAGTGCGTTATGGTTTCAGAAAATGCCGTCGAAGGGAAAAGCTACAACTGCCCAGAAGGGCAAAGCTACGACAAAGAGGCAGGCGGAAAGAGAGCCTCCGGCAAATGTAGAGGAAAGCGAATCGCAAAGTGAGGCCGCGCCCAATGTAGAAGAGCATGGAGGAGCCTCAGCTCCGATTCCTCCACCGGGTGCTTCGGGTCAACAAGTGTCCGAGGCCATCCATTTTATTGACACAATTGGTTGCCGCTCAGGCACAACAACAGGATGCGGGTCCAAGGGATCGTTCAGCTAGCACGAGAGCCCGTGACTTTATGGCCTTAAATCCTCCAGAATTCTTTGGGTCAAAGCCAAATGAAGATCCGCAAAATTTTATCGATGAGATGTTGAGGACTTTAGAGATTATCCATGCTTCCGAGACCGAATCCGTGGAGTTGGCTTCTTATAGACTCCGCGATGTGGCGGTGTTATGGTATAAGAATTGGGTGATACCAAGAGGAGAAAATGTTCCACCTCCCGTGTGGTAAGAGTTTGTAGATGCCTTTATTCGTCACTACTTGCCACCCGAAGTCCGCCGAGCTAGAGCGGACAAGTTCCTGAATTTAAAGCAAATGGGTATGAGTGCCCGAGAGTATAGCATGCAATTCAACTCATTGGCTCGATATGCTCCGACTATGGTGGCCGACATGGGAGACAGAATCTATAGATTTGTGAGTGGTCTAGGGCCACATTTGTACAGAGATTGTTTGACGGCCTCCTTGCAAGACGGGATGGATATTTCCCGGATACAGGCCCATGCTCAGAATCTCGAGGAACGACAACGACAGCAAAGAAGTGATCGTGATGGTGACAGAAGACAAGGTAAGAGGGCTAGATCTATGGGAGAGAACAGTGAGTATAGAGAGGGATCGAGACAGACACATCCCAGGCACTCAGGTCAGTCCGCGACTAGTGCGCCTCCCAGATTCTCAGACGGAAGGTTTGATCGCTCTTTCCAGTCAGGGTAGGGTCAGAGTTCGAGGGCCCCAAGTTCTCAGTATCAGGGAGATGTAAGTCAGAGGAGACCTCCAGTACCGCGGTGTAGCCAGTGTGGCAAATTACATTCCGGACGGTGTCGTCAGGGTTCGGATGCTTGTTATGCTTGCGGGCAAGTTGGTCACATGATGAGAAATTGCCCCTCAGCGAGGGATAGAGCTGGGACTCAGCCTACAGGTTCAGCAGCGGGTTCTTCTTCAGCACGCCCGACAGCACAGACTCCTCAGACTACAGCAGGTAGAGGCAGAGGTAGAGGGGGAGCATCTACTTCAGGTGCTGTTCAGCCCCGTGTGTATGCTTTAGCTGGGCGACAGGATCTCGAGTCTTCCCCAGATGCTGTCACAGGTACCCTGACTATATTTTCCCATGACGTATATGCTCTGATTGATCCAGGTTCTACCTTCTCATATATTACTCCGTATATTGCTGATTGTGTTGGGGTGAGACCCGAGCCAATTAAACCTTTCGAAGTATTCACTCCGGTTGGTGATCCTGTAATAGCGAGGCAAGTATATAAGAACTGTGTAGTCATTATACGTGATCGTCAGACAAAGGCTGATTTGATTGAACTTGAGATGATAGATTTTGACGTAATTATGGGTATGGACTGGTTGGCGTCATGCTATGCTAATGTTTGTTTCCGGACAAAGGTAGTTCGATTCAAATTTCCGGGAGAGCCCATACTCGAGTGGAAGGGTAATACAGTTTCCCCAAAGGGTAGGTTTATTTCCTACCTTAAGGCGAGAAAGATGATAGCCAAGGGTTATATTTGTCATCTAGTTCGGGTTCATGACACGGAAGTGGAAGTGCCAGCTTTCCAGTCTGTCCCGGTAGTGAATGAATTCCCAGATGTGTTTCCCGACGAGTTACCAGGCCTTCCTCCAGAAAGGGAAATCGATTTTGCTATTGATGTAGTACCCAACACCGAGCCTATTTCTATTCCTCCCTATCGAATGGCTCCACCAGAGTTGAAAGAGCTAAAGGCACAGTTGAAAGACTTACTCGAGAAGGGTTTTATTAGACCCAGTTCATCACCGTGGGGAGCACCGGTCTTGTTCGTGCGAAAGAAAAATGGGTCGCTACGAATGTGTATCGATTATAGACAGTTGAACAGGGTGACTGTGAAGAACAGATATCCCCTTCCCAGAATCGACGACTTGTTCGATCAATTACAAGGTGCTAAGTGGTTTTCTAAGATAGACCTAAGATCGGGTTATCATCAAGTGAGGATCCGAGAAGAAGACATTCCCAAGACAGCCTTCAGAACGAGGTACGACCATTACGAGTTTTGAGTAATGTCGTTTGGGTTGACAAACGCCCTGGCGGTGTTCATGAATTTAATGAATAATGTGTTCAGGTCGTTCTTGGATCTTTTTGTGATAGTGTTTATCGACGATATCCTGGTATATTCTCGCATAGAGTCAGAACATGCAGATCATCTAAGAATTGTTCTTGGCGTTCTTCGAGATCGGGAATTGTATGCAAAGTTTTCGAAGTGCGAGTTTTGGCTAAAATCTGTGGCATTTCTAGGTCATGTTATTTCAGATGATGGTATCCGAGTCGACACTCAGAAAATAGAAGCTGTGAAGACTTGGCCAAGGCCTACGACACCTATAGAAGTTCGTAGTTTTCTTGGGTTAGCAGGGTATTACAGGAGATTTGTAGAGGGCTTCTCATCTATTTCAGCCCCATTGACGAAGTTAACTCAGAAGTTGGCTAAATTCCAGTGGAATGATTCCTGTGAGCGTAGTTTCCAAGAGTTGAAAAACAGGTTGACCTCAGCGCCAGTGCTAACACTTCCAGAAGGGTCCGATGGCTATGTCGTATATTGTGATGCCTCCGGTGTGGGAATAGGATGCGTATTAATGCAGCATGGGAGAGTCATTGCATATGCCTCGAGACAGTTGCGAAGGAATGAACAGAATTATCCGACTCATGATCTCGAATTGGCCGCGGTTATCCACGCCTTAAAAATATGGAGGCACTACTTGTATGGTGTACGTGTTGACATCTATACGGATCACAAAAGCCTCCAATATATTTTCAAACAAAAGGAGTTGAACCTGCGGCAAAGGCGATGGTTAGAATTACTAAAGGATTACGATGTGAACATTCTATATCATCCAGGGAAGGCGAATGTAGTGGCAGATGCACTTAGCCGCCGATCGATGGGTAGTTTATGTAGAGTTCCTTCGGAAAAGCAGTAAATGGTTCGTGAGCTCCATCAACTAGCAACTCTCGGCGTACGTGCGACTGATGCAGGAGATGCAAGTATTAGCATCAATGACCCCATAGTTTCATCATTGAATCTAGAGGTGAAGGAACGGCAATATGAGGATTCCCAACTAAGTCATTATCGAGATCTAGCTCACGAAAAAGAAAAGTCTCCATTCGAAGTTTCCATAGAAGGGGTCCTTAGATATCGGGGCAGGTTATGCGTACCGGATGTGAAAAACGTACGCCAACGGATTTTAGAGGAAGCACATTATTCCCGGTATTCTATTCATCCAGGTGCAACCAAGATGTACCACGACCTTAAGTTGCTATATTGGTAGGATGGCATGAAGCGAGACATAGCAAGGTTTGTAGCCCAATGTCCAAATTGTCAGCAAGTGAAAGCCGAACATCCAAAGCCAGGAGGTTTATTGCAAGCAATGGAAATTCCTACGTGGAAATGGGAAGGAATTAATATGGATTTTATGGTAGGATTACCCCGTACGCGAGGGAAGTATGATTCTATATGGGTGATTGTGGACAGGCTCACAAAAGCAGCTCATTTTCTCCCCGTCAGGACTACGTATTCAGCGGAAGACTATGCTAAATTGTATCTCAAGGAGATTGTACGACTTCATGGTATTCCTTTGGCCATTATCATGGATAGAGGGGCGCAGTTCACAGCCAAGTTCTGGAAGTCCTTTCAAGAAGGTCTAGGTACTCGAGTTAAGCTCAGCACGGCGTTCCACCCACAGACCGACGGGCAAGCCGAGCGCACTATTCAGACCTTAGAAGATATGCTACGAGCATGTGTGCTGGACTTCGGTGGTAGTTGGGACGAGCATTTGCCTCTTATTGAATTTGCCTATAATAACAACTATCATTCCAGTATCCAAATGGCCCCGTATGAAGCCTTATATGGAAGAAAATGCAGATCTCCAATTGGATGGTTTGAAACCGGAGAAGTACAATTGATAGGCCCCGACTTGGTCCAACAAGCAGTTGAAAAGGTTAAAGTGATTCGAGACCGACTGTTAACAGCTCAAAGTCGCCAAAAGTCTTATGCGGACAACCGCCGACGGGATTTAGAATTTCAAGCTAATGATTGGGTATTCCTGAAAGTTTCACCAATGAAGGGAATAATGAGGTTCGGCAAAAAGGGGAAATTGAGTCCAAGATACATTGGACCTTATCGAATCGTCCGCAAGGTGGGAAGAGTAGCCTAGGAGTTGGACTTGCCTTCAGAGCTCGAATCTGTACACCCAGTATTCCATGTTTCGATGCTCCGTAAGTGTATTGGAGACCCCACGAGGATTGTTCCGATTGATGATGTACAAGTGACAGAGAAGTTGACATACGAAGAAGTGCCCATTGCTATTTTGGATAGACAAGTACGAAGGCTTCGGAATAAAAAGGTTGCTTCAGTCAAAGTGCTATGGCGGAACAATAATCGGGAAGAAATTGTCACGACCCAACCCCGTGGCCGCGACTGGTACCCTAACTGGGTACCCGTACATACCTACCTGACAGAACTTCGTACCATACAAATTGTTTTTCTTTCAAACAGATGTTTACAAAATCAGGCCGATACAGATACTGCACGCGCGCGAACATATACATACCTGAACATACAGAAATTTACAGATAAGCCGATGAGGCTAACATACAGACGGAGTCACAAAATCGTTCGTACCTACCAAACAGATGAAACCCGTAACCCACACATCTATATACAGGCCTCTACAGACATACAAAATCAGATGACGGGACAGGGCCCCGCCGTACCCCGAAATACCATATATACAGAGTCTACAGATAACAGAAGATATATACCAAAAGTATTTGCTCCGGATCGAAGGAACTCTTCAGAATAGCAGAATCCGAGCCCTAGACTGGCGGCGTATCACCAAGTGCGCCTGTACCTGCGGGCATGTAACGCAGCCCCCGAAGAACCGGGGGTCAGTACGAAAAATGTACCGAGTATGTAAAGCAGAAATATATCAAACATAATCATGATCTGGACCGGAAGCACAGAAATATAATAGACAGGCTCATAAGCCGGACGGACAGAGTCATAGTCCCGACAAACGGACAGAATCATAGTCCAACAGACAGAATCAGAATTCATACGGACGTACAGAATCGGAACCCGTCGGTCAGATAATCCAGACGGACAGACGGAATCGTAACCGGTTGGACAGATAATCCGGACGGACATACAGAAGCATAACCAGTCGGACAGATAATCCGGACGGACATACAGAATCATAACCAGTCGGACAGATAATCCAGACGGACATACAGAATCATAACCAGTCGGACAGATAATCCAGACGGACATACAGAAGCATAACCCGTCGGTCAGATAATCCAGACGGACATACAGAAGCATAAGTCATACAGACAGAAAGAATCACACATAGGGTGCAGGAACGTGGTCGCCACTCATGCCATTGGCACCACAACACGTCAGATATCAGAAATTCTTCTCCGATCTCCGTCACACATCATAACATAACCACGGTACCCGGGGGCGGACAGATAACACAGCACCCCGAGCCCGGACTCATCATACTTCGTAATATATCATCGGTAACCGGGGACGGACATGTAACACAGTACCCCGGAACCGGACACATCATACTTCAGAATTCACATATGGGGCTCGGCGGCCCACCGCACGATATACGTACCGGCCCGGGATCCGGTGAAAGGAATCATAGCATGTGCACGAACTGATTAATGAGGAACCACATACATACAAATCGTCATACAGACTCAACAGAACAGAAGTAGGCCAACTGGCCGATCGAACCACGTATTCGGATAGTTTTCAAGGTACGTGCCTACACGTCACTTGGGGAGGCACAACAGATTATAACCAGAACCAGATTTCTAAATGTTAAAAACTATTTTGTAAGATTTGTATAAAAACAGTCGTATCGTGATCAGAATAGTAGTCCAGGTGTTTTCTGAGAAAATCGGGCAAAACTAAAGTAATTAAGATCATACAGAAGGTATCGGGCCTCGTGGGCCCGCCGCGGATAAACTCGAGGCGACATAGGTAAATTACCGATAGTAGACCTTATAAGGTCATCCATAATCATCTGGAAGTGTTCCGACTCCGTTTAGGGAAGTTTTGTACAAAAATTCACTTTAAAGGCAATTTGTAAGAAAATAGCTTCAATTGGATTGAAGGAATTGGAGCGGTTTTCCGTCTCGAATTCCGGGGGACGGAGTCGTACTTAAGGCTCGCGGCCGAGCCTATCACATCCGGAACATGCCTAGGAACAAAGGGGAATGCTTCACATACCTTGGTAGCACCTTACGCTCGCTTGGCGTCAATCCAAATTTCGTCCAAAATCTGGAAATGGTCAAGTTTACCATTTGTTAGTTTCAAACTTTCAATATTCCAACTTAACACATGCTTGCCTACCGAAATTTCGGCAGCATTTCCTCTGTATACACGAATCCCCGAGACTTAGCTCGGCTCAATACATCAACACAACAACCCAGAAATGACATTAAAACAACAATAAACATTAAGACATACACTATGGCATCACTAGCCATCTTTCGACACAACGAAACATCTTTCGTTTCAAACATACATTTCCAAACCAAACTTATTATGTTCATATTCATTATCCATCAAAATCATTACGACATACATCGGAGGCATCCATACCATTTTCACACGATATACATAAGATATGCAAACATTCAAACTTTCCATTAAGCTACTACTTATCCAATCTTCCCAACCTTCAACATACAAGTTCATAAACACATTTCCATATTCCAAGTTCATTATCCTTAATCATAATTTCAAGAAACCATGCTAAAACAACATACTTTCCGACAACAACTTTACCAACAAATACTTCGTGTTAGCTTAACCATTATCCTCCCATCTACTTCACAAATCCATAACAACACAGTTAACATGCTAACAAGATTTGGTTCTCCTTCCAACATCACATAACCACACGGCCACCTACAATATTTTCCAATTTTCACTAATTCATTCCACTTTCATTTCTAATACAATTTCCATCATACTACAACTAAATTACAACATGAATTCAAATCATCCAAATCATGCAATATACATATATATATTCGGCCAACACACACTTAGTTCCAACACACAAAATTTCCATGTTTTTCATTCATTCACACATACTACATCATACATATACCATTTATAACATAACAAGAGTATGAAATCCTCACCTTTCTTCAAGTTCTTCACTTGGAGGATAAAATTGTTTTCTTGCCACAATACTTATATCAACTTGTACAGGGCTTTGCACTTGGTAATAATTTCACAAGAGATGAACTTTTAAACCAAAGAATTGGCTCCAAATTTTTTTTCTTTCTTTTCTTTCTTTTTCCTTTCAATTCTTTTTCTTGAAGCTTCTTTGGATAATGATGCATTTTCATATATAATAAAATCCATGTGATAATTATCACATGGTAATTTAATAAATCCCATGGGCCAAGGCCTTACATGGCCGGTTGGGCTCCCACTTGGGCCTTAGTTTTCTTATTATTTTTTTTTTGAGCCCACTTGGCTAATTTTGTGATTTATGGAACAAGTTTCCAAAATTCCAATTTTGCCCTTGGCCTTCTTTCGTAATTCCATACCATTGAATTCACAACCTACACATTCATACCAAGTAATGTCCAATTGTGGCCTCATTCATTACAAGTCAATTTATCTTGAATTTTTCGAATAAGCGAAAATGTCGGATGTAACATCCTCCCCTCCTTTAAAACATTCGTCCTCGAATGTTAAATTGACCTTATGGGGCGTCATACTACTTCGGGAGGGTTCTCTTTATAATTGTCCTTCGTGGACTTTCCGACATAGCTTCTTTACCAATATAATGGGGTAATTCTTCACATCTCTGATTCAAATGCCTTCATAATATATTTTCTCATACCCCACATAATTATCGGACCATAAACTATATTCTCGTAGCAGACGAATGCTGTTCAGACATTATAATTAACATCACCTCTTGTTACACTTCTGAGTTCCTTCCCACACTATCGTAATCCCACTTCATACCAGACACTTCATGCCAAACAGATTCAGAACTAGGACCGGACGCGTAGAAGCATATCGGACGGATTCGTAATCGGGGGCAGACATACTAAACTATGGCGGACGGATTTATAGTCAAAATCAGAGGTACCGAAGTATGTCAGACAAATCTGAGATCGGAGTCAGACGTACAGAGAGGCATCAGACAGATTCGAAATCAGAATCAGACGTACAGAGGCATATCAGACGGATTCATATCCAGAGTCAGACATACAGAGGCGTGTCAGACAGATTCGCAATCAGAGTTAATCATACAGAGGTATGTCAAACAGAAACGTATTCAGAATCAGACGGACAGAGGTATGACAAACGAAATTTTGATCAGAATCGGACCATTCTTGTTGAGGCTCCTGTGGTTTATTAAAATTTCCTTTATCGATACCTCATCATTAATCCCGACGATTATACCACAGGGTTTTTTTTTCTACATCCTTCCCAGGAGAGGTCACCCATCCCAGAATTACTCTAGCCTTAGCACGCTTAACCTCGAAATTTTCATGCGTTTTGATACGTTACGGCTAATATAATTTCGTCGACCGCCCCGCACGACCTTTGTCACGTGATTTAGGGCAAATCGGGATCTTGGTACATTTTCGGAAAATTCTCGTAGTGGGTCCCACCCCGGGCTAAACCGTACAATTATCATATCACCCTTCCGAACTCTCGGTGTCTATCGAGTTAGCACTACCTTACCCCTACTAGTACCCAGAAGAAGGAAATCATATGACGTAATGAGATACAGACTTGTTCATACACACATTCCTCAAAAAGAGATTAGTAGCATACCTGGGTGTGCACTGGAAGACGCTCCTGGGTCCTGCTGGCCGGTCAAAGCAAATACGCGGTTTGAAGGACCGCTGTAACCCGAAGCTTCACCGCGACCCCTGCCACGACTCGCTGGTGCTGGTGCTGGTGCTGGTGCTAGGGCCCCTCGCCCCGTGGGGCGTATGGCTGCCAAAGGAGGGGATGAGCCAGCAACTGACCCGGTAAGCTGGGTTGAACCACCTGGACCACCCCTATATGGACACTCTCTCATCGTATGGCCTTGTTGGCCACACGAATAGCAGGCACCAGTGGCACGATAACACTCGCCGGGGTGGCGCCTCCTGCAATGAGGACATCGAGGTATGGATGGCCCCATCTGACTGAAACTCCCATCTACTCGCGAACTCGAAGCCATGGAGTTTTGTCCCGAAAACTGTGGGGGCGTACTGTATGCTGGCTGGGACGGATACCTGTTACCCTGCCACTGAGAAAACTCACCCTGGAATCCCCCTGAATATCCGGCCGATCAGGCTCTCTTAAGTCGGCCCCTATCGGGACCCCTATCAGGCCGACGCTCCCTACGCCGGTCCTCCATGCCCTGGGCATATGCCTGTACTCGGGCAACATGCATTCCTGGCTGGGAAGCCATCGCCAGGCAACCATCAATCAAATAGGGGTCTAGCCCCATCACATACCGGTGCACCCTGTCGGCTATCTCTGCTACTATAGCGGGTGCATACCTAGCCAATGAGTCGAACTCCAGGCTATACTCTCGAACATTTCTACCGTTCTGTTTTAGATGCAAGAATCGATCAACCCTGGCTCTCCGTAGCTCTGGAGGCAGAAAATGCTCAAGGAAGGCCTTAGTAAACTCGGCCCATACTGCTGGGGGAGATCCGTCACCCCT
The DNA here is from genome assembly GCF_019175385.1 of Lycium barbarum. Lineage (NCBI taxonomy): Eukaryota > Viridiplantae > Streptophyta > Magnoliopsida > Solanales > Solanaceae > Lycium > Lycium barbarum. The sequence continues at coordinate 38,259,755 of NC_083342.1, read as the reverse complement.
GGAGAGCTGCCAAGACTCATACCAATTTGCCGCCACCTCATATAGTCGATACGAAGCCAACTCCACAGACTCAATCGGCGAGGCCTTAATCAATCGTATTGTGCTCTCCATCTTTCTAATGAACTCCTGGGGGTCCTCCTCAGGTTTTGTCCCGGAGAATTCTGGAGGATTACAAGTCAAAAACTCACGAGCCGTGGAGCTCTCATACCTGTCCGTACGACCACCCCCAAATCCATGCCTGCGAACCTGGTCCGCCATCAATGTGGTCAATAGCTGAACCGCATCTCGCATGGCCCTACCCTCCGCCCCTGCCTGTGGAGCTGGAGGCTCGGGCACTGGAACCTCAGGAGCTTGCGGTGGAGCCGTCTCCCGATTAGCAGCTCCTGCTGCTCTGATATCCTTCGGCAAGGGGGGTGTAACAGATCCAGACGACGGGGGCACATCCCCAAGTGCAGGCTGCACACTGGCCCTGGTAACCCTCGGGGCCCGGCTGGTCTCTCCTGCCTCAATCCTCGCCTTTCCCTTCTGGGCAGCTGTTGCCTTCTTCGGAGGCATCACTGAAACATAGCAGATCGTTAGGAGAGGATCATCCTACTAATACAGTTCTATCGCACGATCTAAGAATCCAAAGAAGGGTAACATCCTAAATGCCCTTTAGCTTCCTGTTTATAGATGTGGTGCACAACACATTGATAAACAAGACTCTACTAGACACGGCCTGTAGACATTCCGAGGACTAACCGTTCTGATACCACTTCTGTCACGACCCAACCCCGTGGCCGCGACTGGTACCCTAACTGGGTACCCGTACATACCTACCTGACAGAACTTCGTACCATACAAATGTTTTTTCTTTCAAATAGATGTTTACAAAATCAGGCCGATACAGATACTGCACGCGCGCGAACATATACATACCTGAACATACAGAAATTTACAGATAAGCCGATGAGGCTAACATACAGACGGAGTCACAAAATCGTTCGTACCTACCAAACAGATGAAACCCGTAACCCACACATCTATCTACAGGCCTCTACAGACATACAGAATCAGATGACGGGACAGGGCCCCGCCGTACCCCGAAATACCATATATACAGAGTCTACAGATAACAGAAGATATATACCAAAAGTATTTACTCCGGATCGAAGGAACTCTTCAGAATAGCAGAATCCGAGCCCTAGACTGGTGGCGTATCACCAAGTGCGCCTGTACCTGCGGGCATGTAACGCAGCCCCCGAAGAACCGGGGGTCAGTACGAAAAATGTACCGAGTATGTAAAGCAGAAATATATCAAACATAATCATGATCTGGACCGGAAGCACAGAAATATAATAGACAGGCTCATAAGCCGGACGGACAGAGTCATAGTCCCGACAAACGGACAGAATCATAGTCCAACAGACAGAATCAGAATTCATACGGACGTACAGAATCGGAACCCGTCGGTCAGATAATCCAGACGGACAGACGGAATCGTAACCGGTTGGACAGATAATCCGGACGGACATACAGAAGCATAACCAGTCGGACAGATAATCCGGACGGACATACAGAATCATAACCAGTCGGACAGATAATCCAGACGGACATACAGAATCATAACCAGTCGGACAGATAATCCAGACGGACATACAGAAGCATAACCCGTCGGTCAGATAATCCAGACGGACATGCAGAAGCATAAGTCATACAGACAGAAAGAATCACACATAGGGTGCAGGAACGTGGTCGCCACTCATGCCATTGGCACCACAACACGTCAGATATCAGAAATTCTTCTCCGATCTCCGTCACACATCATAACATAACCACGGTACCCGGGGGCGGACAGATAACACAGCACCCCGAGCCCGGACTCATCATACTTCGTAATATATCATCGGTAACCGGGGACGGACATGTAACACAGTACCCCGGAACCGGACACATCATACTTCAGAATTCACATATGGGGCTCGGCGGCCCACCGCACGATATACGTACCGGCCCGGGATCCGGTGAAAGGAATCATAGCATGTGCACGAACTGATTAATGAGGAACCACATACATACAAATCGTCATACAGACTCAACAGAACAGAAGTAGGCCAACTGGCCGATCGAACCACGTATTCGGATAGTTTTCAAGGTACGTGCCTACACGTCACTTGGGGAGGCACAACAGATTATAACCAGAACCAGATTTCTAAATGTTAAAAACTATTTTGTAAGATTTGTATAAAAACAGTCGTATCGTGATCAGAATAGTAGTCCAGGTGTTTTCTGAGAAAATCGGGCAAAACTAAAGTAATTAAGATCATACAGAAGGTATCGGGCCTCGTGGGCCCGCCGCGGATAAACTCGAGGCGACATAAGTAAATTACCGATAGTAGACCTTATAAGGTCATCCATAATCATCTGGAAGTGTTCCGACTCCGTTTAGGGAAGTTTTGTACAAAAATTCACTTTAAAGGCAATTTGTAAGAAAATAGCTTCAATTGGATTGAAGGAATTGGAGCGGTTTTCCGTCTCGAATTCCGGGGGACGGAGTCGTACTTAAGGCTCGCGGCCGAGCCTATCACATCCGGAACATGCCTAGGAACAAAGGGGAATGCTTCACATACCTTGGTAGCACCTTACGCTCGCTTGGCGTCAATCCAAATTTCGTCCAAAATCTGGAAATGGTCAAGTTTACCATTTGTTAGTTTCAAACTTTCAATATTCCAACTTAACACATGCTTGCCTACCGAAATTTCGGCAGCATTTCCTCTGTATACACGAATCCCCGAGACTTAGCTCGGCTCAATACATCAACACAACAACCCAGAAATGACATTAAAACAACAATAAACATTAAGACATACACTATGGCATCACTAGCCATCTTTCGACACAACGAAACATCTTTCGTTTCAAACATACATTTCCAAACCAAACTTATTATTTTCATATTCATTATCCATCAAAATCATTACGACATACATCGGAGGCATCCATACCATTTTCACACGATATACATAAGATATGCAAACATTCAAACTTTCCATTAAGCTACTACTTATCCAATCTTCCCAACCTTCAACATACAAGTTCATAAACACATTTCCATATTCCAAGTTCATTATCCTTAATCATAATTTCAAGAAACCATGCTAAAACAACATACTTTCCGACAACAACTTTACCAACAAATACTTCGTGTTAGCTTAACCATTATCCTCCCATCTACTTCACAAATCCATAACAACACAGTTAACATGCTAACAAGATTTGGTTCTCCTTCCAACATCACATAACCACACGGCCACCTACAATATTTTCCAATTTTCACTAATTCATTCCACTTTCATTTCTAATACAATTTCCATCATACTACAACTAAATTACAACATGAATTCAAATCATCCAAATCATGCAATATACATATATATATTCGGCCAACACACACTTAGTTCCAACACACAAAATTTCCATGTTTTTCATTCATTCACACATACTACATCATACATATACCATTTATAACATAACAAGAGTATGAAATCCTCACCTTTCTTCAAGTTCTTCACTTGGAGGATAAAATTGTTTTCTTGCCACAATACTTATATCAACTTGTACAGGGCTTTGCACTTGGTAATAATTTCACAAGAGATGAACTTTTAAACCAAAGAATTGGCTCCAAAATTTTTTTCTTTCTTTTCTTTCTTTTTCCTTTCAATTCTTTTTCTTGAAGCTTCTTTGGATAATGATGCATTTTCATATATAATAAAATCCATGTGATAATTATCACATGGTAATTTAATAAATCCCATGGGCCAAGGCCTTACATGGCCGGTTGGGCTCCCACTTGGGCCTTAGTTTTCTTATTATTTTTTTTTTAGCCCACTTGGCTAATTTTGTGATTTATGGAACAAGTTTCCAAAATTCCAATTTTGCCCTTGGCCTCCTTTCGTAATTCCATACCATTGAATTCACAACCTACACATTCATACCAAGTAATGTCCAATTGTGGCCTCATTCATTACAAGTCAATTTATCTTGAATTTTTCGAATAAGCGAAAATGTCGGATGTAACAGAAATGACTTGGGAAGCGGAGGAAAAGATGAAATCTATGTACCCCCATTTGTTCCAATCCCCAAAAGATGAATGTTTTAATTTTATGTTTTTGGTCATGTGTGGCCATAAATGTGTTGATATTGTGACATAGCCCTGTGAGGCGATGATATTATGGGTCGTTGTGGTAAATTGGTAGTGCCAAATTACAAAGGGAACTCTGGAAATTTTTTTCTAGAATCCCCGAGTGTCGAACATTGGAGGACGAATGTTCCAAAAGGGAGGAAGAATGATACACCTCGGGAATTTTTCCGTACTTGTGTGATGAGTAGAACAATGAAGGACTTGAGTGTATGGTGTTTTACTAAGTCGAGAATGGCTAATTTTGCATTGTTGGAAATAATATAGTTGCAAAAAAAATTTCACCCAGTGGTCGTATATGGCACTATACGGCCCGTAAAGTGATTTACGGACCGTATAGTGCAATCGTCTTACATTGCGTCAAAAATCTCAAGATTCTGTTAAGTGTTGAAATGGTTAAAGACGACCCAGAATACGGCCCGTAAACTAGGTCGTAAACCACCAGGTCCCCCAGCCAAGACTTTCTATAAATGTTGAATATGGTTAAATACGACCCAGTTTACGGCCCGTAAACCAGGTCGTAAACTGCCATGTCCACCAGCCAAACTCTCTGTTTTTAGAATGCTTAAATACGACCACAGTGGACGACCCGTAAATCAAAATACGGTCCGTAAACTGCAGTTTACGACCACTGTTCACCCGACGAGAATTCATTAAACATCAACTTTTGAGTTATTAAAAGGAACTTAGGCCTCATTTTATTTCATTCTTCATTCATACAACTCAAGAACACTCTAGAACTCTCCAAATACTTCCTCCATAAGAATCCAAGAGAATCAAGGGAAAGATAAAGATCAACAACACAAAACCTATGAAATCAAGTGCAAGAACACATCAAGGGATCATCTAAGTCAAGTAATTCCCAAGAAGGTGAACTAGGGTTTTGTTTAAGTGAAGAATTTCAACTCAAGGGTTGTTCAACCACTATCCAAGGTAATTTTCATGATCATTCTATGATGTTTGAAGTATTGAAAAGCTTAGACACTTGAAATGTAGAAGAACATAGAAATTGACCATTATTGAGTGAATAGTGCCATAAATGAATGATAGTGGGATTGAATTATGAATGTTGAAGTGTTGTGAATACAAATACGTTATAAATGATGTTTATATCATGAAACAAGCGTTAAACGCATGAAAATGCAAGGACGAGTCATAAGGCTAATTATGAGGGAAATTGGAGGAAAATGGTGGATTTTGCTAAATGTACGTAAACGACGATTGTTGATTTCGATATTGTGAGTAATGCTATGAATGTTGGGAGTTAATATAAAACATGGGAAAAATAGTATAAACAAGAGAAGCGCTGTCCGACTTCTCTTAGAATTGGCGACACGTTCTTGTAGTTAGTATGCTAATGTTTTTATGAATTCTTTATGAAGGTAACGACGCGATATTGAAGGAGAAAGAGTGAGCGATATCTTAGCTAAACGACCAAGGTATGTGAGGCTAGTCCCTTCTTCCTGATGGCATGAATCTTGTAGCACGAAATTCCTATTCTCTTAATGAGTTCTTATAGTCCGAAAGGCTAAGAGTCTAACTCCTTAATGTCTATATAAGATGAGGAATACGATATGATGATGCTAGTAAAATGATGATGTTAATTATCGCTTACACTCACCTTATGTACTAGTTCCTTCAAGGTGAGGCAGAGTATCAGTAGTTGTTCCATAATGGAATCGGGGGATCACGACCTTACGTCACCCAGATAGAATAAAGTTGATCTTGAGCCTTATGCATGTATTACAATGAGATAAGTATTTTATGATGAGTATATTATTATTATGAGCATTTTATGATAAGCATGACATGAGCATTTCACACCGTGCCTAGTTGGCCGGGCAGTCACCGCCAAGGCGGGCAGCTATACGGATACACCATGACCTTCGGGCATGGGCAGACACCACTAGTGGGCGGCATGAGATGGTACCCCGGACGCGGGAGGCCTGGACGCGGGCTAATATTATTGATTATCACACCATTCCGACATAGACGGGCAGCTTGCATATGATGCATATATGTTATGAGGATGAGTATGAGTAAGATGGCACACATGATTTCCTTTATGATTATCAGACAGATCCAGATATTTCACGTTGATGTTATCACTATGTTGTTGACGTTTTCTTTCATTGTTTATGCTTCTCATACTCAGTACAACATTCGTACTGACGTCCTCTCTTCGGACGCTGTGTTCATGCCCACAGGTAGACAGAGAGGAGAGCTTGGCCCAGATCCTCAGTAGCAGTCAGCTGGTTGAAAGCACTTCATTGTCCGGAGGTGCTTAGGATTATCCTTTTGGTATATATGTATATTTTGGGCACGACGGAGTCTTGTTCCGTCCATGTATTTACAGTATGTTAGTAGAGGCTCGTAGATACGCAGTGTGGGTTAGATGGTCTCACAAGACGTTTCCATATGCATGTATATTATTTTGATGGCCGAAAGGCAATTGCATATAAAGTATTTATGTTTGTTTAATTATGATTTTCCTACAACTGGTATGTAAATTGATAAAAGAATATTAAATGAGCAAGATAAGTAGTAGAGTGAGGGGTGCTCGGTAACTAGCTCCGGGTACCTGTCGCGGCCCCTAACTGGGTCGTGACATTAATGCACCGGATTTCATCGAAGTTTCGAGGTTAAGCGTGCTAAGGTGAGAGAAATATTGGGATGGGTGACCCCCTGGGAAGTGTGCAAGAAATTCTATAAATCCAGAAATGAGAGGCAAATGAAAAGATAGAATAGCCTAAGGGAAATTAAAGTATACGGAATGGTTGAAAACCTTAAAAGGTTGCGTATGATGAGGCAGACCAGACCGGTGAAGAGAAAGAAAGTGGATCACAGCTCTGGAATTAGGATAGGCTTGAATAGCGTTTGGAAGTATTTTGTGGGCTAGTTGATAGTAATTATATATATATATATATATATATATATATATATATATATATATATATATATATATAAATGAATGTGACGATATCCCACATGTGATTGTATCGGTGGGCAGGTGTCCCAGCAACCGACGTTACGGTATGGAAGACCTCAATCGAGTAAGGGTACCGAAGTTCAAGTGACAGCAAAAATAAATGGTACAAGTGTTACAAGGTAAACTGATGTTATTTTTACTATAGGTTAAGATTGGAAAGTTCTAACACAACGATATTTGGAAGAGGAAGAGAGTGAGTAAATGGAAGGCAAGGAGATCAAAATGTCGGAAAAAGGGTAAAAGGTAAGAAACCTCAGTGAGTGAAGCCCCAAGAGAAACTACCGACAAAACACGAGACTACTTGGGTAAAAGATTCAAAGGTAGGTACGCGGAGAGGATAAAGTATGGTGATATGGAACAAAAGAGGAATGTGTGAGGTTCGAGAACCAATTTCAATAAGTGGGGCTAAAGGAATAGTGACTATGACAAGGGAAGTGAGGTAAGAGAAAGAATGTTTAGGCTTTGCGACGATGTTAAGAGGTTCCCAGCCTGTGAGAGGTATATAAAGAGATAAGCATAGGATAAGATTAACACGGATGCCTCGGACATGGAAGAGCTTTCCAAAAGGATGACTTAAGAATAGGACGGATCTGCGTGTTGGAAGGAGTGTAAACTTTAAGGATTCTGTGCTGCGAGCAAAAGTAGTGGGACACTCGAAAAATACGGACGCACAGCTGCAACGCGAACGCGTAGTTAAAAAGAAGCACGAGTAAGTGAGCTAAATGGGTGAAAGGGACTAATATTGGATTGGAAGATATGGGAATATTGACAAGAATGATGATATAGGCGCAAAATGAAAGAAAAACTTATGGTAAGAAGTTTCGATATGTTATGCACGGATTTGGAAAGAAAGATGAGGAGTAAGGTATAAACGAAGACTTCAAAAAGGGACATAGTGAATCTCGACGTCTCCATGGACTAGTGAGTCCAAGACACCGTTAGTCACAAAAGACAGAGGTATAGAGAGACGAAAAAGAAGGCATCAGAATTGGATACCCTTGTAAGTATTCTAGTTAACTACGAGAGTGTAAGCAGCAAGAAGATAGGCAGGCCAGACTATACGATGACGGAACCCGGCCATAAGGAGAAAGTGAAGGGTGGTAGGTAATTACCATAAATGAGGATACTCGAAGACTGTTGGCATATAAGGAGCCCCTTAAAAAAAGGGGAGGAGAACATATTATATTAGACTTAAAAGGAATCACAACATTTTCAGACTCCGGAGGAGGAAAATTTATTAACTCGGGGCCAGAGTTCAAAACATACTAGCATATCAGGAGGATATTTCGGATGACAGCGACTATTATAACGAAAGTATCAACAATTGGTAGTATGGAAATATTTGAAGGAAAGAAAGAACGCATTGCCTATGAATGAAATAAAAGAGTTCATCTGATACTAGAAAATAGTTCGTGGACCATTAATTATACGGAACATGAGAATATACGCTATGGAATTATATGAATCATCGACGTGAAGCGATGCTCGATCATATTTGTAAGGAATCCACGCCGGAGAGCCAACAAGAAATAACGATGGACGAAACGAGCGCCAATACAAAGAAATCAAAGACAAGTATACTTGTGTAAAGAAATGACCAGAGAAAGACAAGGATAATAAGTTGGCGCAATGGATTAGAAAAACCCATGACACAGAATGAGGACTCATGTAAAGACCGAGGAGTTCGATTATAAAGGAAATAGGGTAAAAGATAAGGAGTGGGCATGAAGAAAAGGGACAACTATAAGAGGCCCCCCCCCCCCCCGAAGTGTTATAAGACCCCATAAGATCAGTTGAACATTCGAGGACGAATGTTCTAAAGGGGGGGAGGATGTTATAGCCCGTATTTTGTATATTCGGATATTCCAAGATAATCATGGTAAGTTAAGGGCAAGACTATTTTTCAAAGTTATTTTAATTTACAAATTGTTTATTAGTATGGAAGTATTGAGAAAGTCTAAGGGTAAAAAGGAAAATTCACAAAGTGGTTCATTGTAATATTGTGAAAGGCTAGGGGCAAAATGGGAATTTCACAAAAACTCAAGAAAATTCTTGAAGGGCCATGCGGCCGTCCAAGTAGGGTGGGCTTTGGCCCACATAGATGAATTATGTATGTCTATATATATGACTTATTAGTCATATTTATCCCCACCTTTACACTTAGAAAAATCAAGAAGCTTGTAGAAGAAGAACTTGGAAAAAAATAGGGGCCATTCGGCCATGGCTCCAAAAATTTGGTCCATGGAAATTGATCAAGAAAAATTATTTTCGTCTAGTATTCTAACAAATTTGAAGGCCCTAATTAACATGGAGTGGTTGTTGGAGCAATAAAATCATTCATTTGTGCATGTTTACAACCCTAGCCAAGTTAAGAAGTGGAGTGAGAACCTATTCAATCTTCTTTTACATGTGTTATAGATGATTTATGTATATTGAAGTATGTAGGAATGGATGAAATTCATGAAATATGGATATAGGGGTTACGGCCGAATATAGAGTATGTTGATAAGATGTGATGAAGTGATTTTATTTAGTATTTTGATTGTTGTAGTTATGGATTCCATGATGAAAATAAAGGTTGGATGAATTGAAATGAAGTTGTAATGGTTGAGAAATTATCGGAGGAATTAATGTGATTCTAATATGGGTTCTTGTAATTATGAGGATAATGTTGTTAGTGTGTGAATTATTGGTATAGTTCATGAATTGAAGGAAGGAAATGTGTTGTTATTGTTCTTGTTGAATTTGCATGTCAACATCATATATCATGTACACATATAACGTGTCCCGGCCCTCTATTGAGCGACTCGGTGGATAGAATCATGCATGTCAGAGTCATATATCACATATGCATATAACGTGCCCCGGCCCTCCCGTGAGGGACGCGGTAAATCATATATCATGTATACATCTAACGTGCCCTGGCCCTCCAGTGAGGGACGCGGTAAATCATATATCATGTATGCATATAACGTGCCCCGGCCCTCCTTTGCGGGACGCGGTGAATAAATCATGTGTCATCCTGGCCACTACCCCATCATCACATCATAATGTCATCATATCATATATAACATGCCCCGGCCCGCAAGTGAGAGGGACGCGGTGAACAATGCAGAGAAGTACGCACGAGAACATACCCTGGCCCGGGACGCAGTGGAGGACATACTGAGACTTGCACGAAAAGAATAGTGCGAAACCATATGCACATAAATCAAGAGTCGACAGACCAGTATACTTACCGACACATGAAGGCTCAGAAACAGGTTTCGGATCAATCCGATTTAGTATAAGAAAGTTATGAGCGTTTGAAGTACAGAACCTTCTATGAACGTTCCAGAAGCCGTTTTTTGGAAAATCAAAGCAACAACCATATCAAGTACCTTTTGGATATCGTTATGGATCAAATCAAATATAACTTTTGGAACCATATGTACGTGAAAGTTACGGACATTTTTACCACAGAACTTTTGCGAACATTTCAAAGCAAATCCGAGATCTTCTACGAAAGTTAGGGACATTAAAACTTACAGAACTCTTTTAGAAACACAATTTTTTATGCTTATCTCGTTATTCAATAATATAATAAGCTCGATCATATTAGACATACATATATCAGAAGTGAATCAGAATCATAGACAACCTCGGAGACATATCAAACAGAGCTTCGGAATCATGGATATATATCAAAACCATATGAAGTAGCTTATTTATTTATTAATCATACAATAGACTCAACCATACGAAACATGCTCATGACAAAAGAGAATAAGCATCATAACCGAGCTCGGAATCAAAGAGTAGAGTTACCCCAAGGCGCGTGTCAGGTTATACCTTACTTAGCTCTAGGACATGCCAAAAGAAAGAAGGGGTAAGCCTTACATACCTGTCCCACGTTCTATTGGCTACGCTTATTCGCCCAAACTTGTTAGTCTACATACAAAAGGATTCACATAATCATTAGATTCATTGGCATATACTTGTTTTAGTCTCTCAAATGAATTCACTTATATTCTACCGAAATTTCGGCAGCATTTCCCCTGTAAATACAACATCCCCGAGAATCTAACTCGGCCAATTTATCAATAACAATACCAACAATCATATCTTCCAACTTCAACAATTAATTCAAAATACATTCCAACATTAGTAGGTCCTTTACATAATTCAATAACATTTCCTTTATATTCAATTCATACTTGTTCACATATTCAAATACTAATCCGAAACCATTCAATAATATTCAAGAACACTTCAACAACCCGCACAACATTTCAAACGGCCCAACCAACACAGACACTACCCGAATTCTTCCAAATTCAACCAGAACAATTACAACACATTTCCTTTCTTTCAACTTCATGAATTACACCAACAATTAACACTAACAACATTATCTTCCATAAATACAAGAACACTATATTCAATTCACATTAACTTCTAAAACAAGTCTCCAACCATTACAACTTCACTAGGATCATTAAACTTTCATTATCAACCTGGAATCCATAACAACAACAACCAAAATACTAAGCAAAATTAGTCCCATAATCCTACACACACAAACGGCCATAATACCATATATGCACGGCCACAACATAATATCCATATTTTCATAAATTTCATCCATTTCTTCATACTACAACATACACAACCATCCATAACATATAAAAAGAAGATTAAATATTACCTTTTTCCTTCAACTTCTCACTTTGCTAGGGTTGTGAATTTGCAACAATAAGAGGGATTCTTGCTTCCACAATTGTACCACGTTAAAGAGGGCCCTTGAATTAGTAGGAATACTAGAAGAAATTATTTTCTTGATCAAGATTTCCAATGGTTCAAATTTTTGCCCTATGGCCGAATAGGCCTTTTGTTTCTTTCTCCTCTCCAAATTTTTCTTGAATCTTCTATGAATTATGACTAATAAGTCTCCTCTTGGACTTATTTATTTTTCTCCCATTTGGGCCTTGGGCCACCACCTTAGCCCAATTTAGTCAAGCCCATTTTTTTTTTGTTTTGTAATTCACGAAAATTTATTTTCCAAATCTCAAATTTGCCCTTAGTCTTCCTCAATATTTCTATGAACCACCTTGCGAATTTCCCTTTTTACCCTTAGCCTTTCTCAATATTTCCATACTAATAATATTCATAACCAACTTGCACACTAAAATAGTTTTGGAAAATGGTCTTGCCTTCAACGTACCACGACTACCTCGAAATATCCGAACGTACAAAACACGGGCTATAACATCCTCCCACCCTTTAGAACATTCGTCCTCGAATGTTCAACTGACCTCGTCGGTATCATAATACTTCGGGAGGGTCCCTTTTATAGTTGTCCTTTCCTTCATGCCCATTCTTTAACTTTCACCTTATTTTCTTTATAGTCGAACTCCTCGATCTTTACATGAGTCCTTATTTCGTGTCATGGGTTTTCCAATTCATTACGCCAATTCATTATCCTTGTCCTTCCCAGGTCATCTCTTCTCTGTTACTGTTTCGTTACAATACCTTAATAGAAGTCAGGTTTTGGTACGTAACCTTTTTATCTGACGATCCAATATAGCCACCTGCTGTTCCTTGCCCTCATTTTATCTACAGTATTGCGGTCTCGCTTACCATGCTAATATTCATCAACCTTTGGTGTTCTCTTTTCTTCGCCCCCTGTTTCTTTATGTCTTTATCACTATCCCTTTTTTTTTAATCTTTCATTCTAAATATTCATCCAAAAACGTATGTACGAAATGTTTCCTTATTTATTATCCTTCTTTCACATTTCTCGACACAAGCATACTTGTCCTTCGTGCCTTTGTATTGGCGTTCATTTCATCCATCGTTATTTCTTGTTGGCTCCCCAGTGCGGTTACAAATATGATCAAGCATCACTTCACGTCGCTGATTCATATACTGTCATAGCGCATATTCTCATATTCCGTACAATTAATGGTCCATGATCTATTTTCTAGCATCTAGCGAACTCTTTTATTCCATTCATAGGCACTGCGTCCTTTCTTTCTTTCAAAAATTTTCAAACTACCAAGCGTTGGTACTTTTATTACAATAGTCGTTGTCATCCGAAATATCCTTTGAGTCTCATCATTCTCTCCATTATTCTTTGTAAACTTAGCTTGTAAGCATTTTCTTGCTTTTTTTTTTACTCTTTACCGCATGTCGTTGCGTACTTAGATACTATGCAATTTTTTTTGCTCGATACGGGGGATTCAAATTATGGTCCAACTATATCATAGTTCATGTCGGCATAAAGCATTCTCTTAAGGTGTCTTTCATTCTTTCCCTCCATGTCGGCCTCAGGGTATCCTCATTGTCAATTCGTTTCTACTTCTTTCATGTATTCTCTTGGTATGCCGATATATTTAAGCTCCGGCTTCAAGCTAATAGATTTCCTTTCTTGGCGCTTGAAAATGTTGTGATTCCTTTTTAGTCCTAATAGAATATGGTCTCCCCCCCCCCCCCCCCTTTAAAAGGGGCTCCTTGTATGCCAACAATCCTCTTGTGAAGTTTTCGTTTATATCTTACTCCTCGTCTTTCTTTCCAACTCTGCGCACCTCATACCAAAACTTTTTATCCTAAGTTTTTCTTTTACCTTCTGCTTATATCATCATTTTTTCCATATTTCCATACTCTTTCATCCACTATTAATCCTTTCATTTTCTTCCGACACCTTGAATCTCTTTATTTCCATCTATTCACTCACTTTCTTTTCCAAATATCGTTGTATTAGAACTTTCCAATCTTAACCTGTGGTGAAAGTGACATTACTTACCTTGTAACACTTGTACTATTTATTTTGCTGTCACTTGAACTTCGGTACCCTTACTTGATTAATGCCTTCTTTACCGTGGCACCGGTTGTTGGGGCTCACATGTCCATCGGCACAAGCACATGTGGGATATCCTACGCGTTCATATATATATATATATAATTGCTACTACCTTGTCCACAAAATACCTCCAAACACTATTCAAGCCTATCCTAATTCCGGAGCTGCGACGTACTTTCTGTCTCTTCTCTAGTCTAGCCTGTCGCATGCTATGTGGCCTTTTATGGTCTCCAACCATCCCGTATACTCTAATTTCACTCAGGCTATTCTAGCTTTTCATTTGTCTCTTATGTCTAAATATATATAATTTCTTGCACACTTCCCAGGGGGTCACCCATCCTAAAATTTCTCCCACCTTAGCACGCTTAACCTCGAAACTTTGGTGGAATCCGGTGCATTAATGCTGATATAATCGCATCCGCTTCCTCACATGACCTTTATCACATGATCTAGAGCAAATTGAAATCTTACAGATTCCGAGACATGTTCATAACACGTCCTTTCTTTTACAATTACTATTTTACCCTTTTCGATCTTCAATATTCACCTTTCACCTGCGAGTATGGTTACCTTTTATCCCAGATTTCCAGATTCCCGATGGTGGGGAACATGCCTTCGTCATCGTTACTTATAAATACTCAAGCATCAGTATGTTCAGATTTCCACTCACCAGCCGTACATAATAATCTACAGCAAAACTGCCTGTCAACTTTCTCTGAATCCTTCAACAGACCTGGTTCCTCTTATACCATTCTTTTCTTTCAAAATCTGTACACAGCAAATATCAACAATGCTTCATAAAGCATACGGTTATTTATCACATTCTAGCCATCCGGAACTGCCAATTTGAGGTAACAGATCAAATATATCAATACTTACCGCAGTGACTTTCCATATCATCACTTACCTCCTTCCGTCATATGTAAGGCTTACCTATGAAATTTCATTTTCCTATGACTTGGCTCTATCGCACGATCTATGACAGAAAGAAGGTCAACAATCCCTAGATGCCCCGTAGCCTCCTGTTTATAAATATGGCGCGCTTCACACCATAAACAGGACTCTACCGGACACGACTTTGCCGACAACCCGTAGGACAACCTGCTCTGATACCACTTTGTCACACCCTAACCTTACTAGGGTGTGATAGGCACCCGACCCCACATCCGGAGCCGAGCGAACCCGCTGACTCTTATTACATACATAATCTTTTGGACCTTTTAAATCAAATAAAGATGAAATGTATAGCACAACTTTCAGAAATGTTCCTTTTTCGTTACTTGTCAAATCAAACAAAATCAGTAATCATATAGAACTTATATTATAACACAAAATGACACATCGGCTGATGGAGCCGCTTACAGGACTGACAACCAATACCCACGACTCTGTCTGCAAAGTCTCTAACATTAATCAAACATCATAGCACGTATACTCTGACTCGGCAGCACTCCAGGAGCAAGTGGAGCTTGCCGACTTCACTGGAACATCTTCTGTAATATCTTCCACTCATCTAGGTGTACCTGCATGGCATGAAACGCAGCCCCCGAAGAAGAGGGGGTCAGTACGGAAAATGTACTGAGCATGTAAGGCATGAAATATAGGAAACAGAATCATGACTGAAACAGAGAATTACCAAAACCAAGTATGACCCTTTTAGAACATCAAGGTACTTGCCTTTTTAACTGAAAATCATGCATATCCATATCATATATCATATATACAGATAACATATCCCGGCCCTCCAGTGAGGGACTCGGTGGATAAAATCATGCATGTCAGAGTCATATATCACATATGCATATAACGTGCCCCGGCCCTCCCGTGAGGGACGCGGTAAATCATATATCATGTATACTTCTAACGTGCCCCGGCCCTCCAGTGAGGGACGCGGTAAATCATATATCATGTATGCATATAACGTGCCCCGGCCCTCCTTTGCGGGACGCGGTGAATAAATCATATGCATCCTGGCCACCACCCCGTCATCACATCATAATGTCATCATATCATATATAACATGCCCCGGCCCGCAAGTGAGAGGGACGCGATGAACAATGCAGAGAAGTACACACGAGAACATACCCTGGCACGGGACGCAGTAGGGGACATACTGAGACTTGCACGAAAAGAGTAGTGCGAAACCATATGCACATAAATCAAGACTCGACAGAGCAGTATACTTACCGACACATGACGGCTCAGAAACAGGTTTCGGATCAATCCGATTTAGTATAAGAAAGTTATGAGCATTTGAAGTACAAAACCTTCTATGAACGTCCAGAAGCCGTTTTTTTGGAAAATCAAAGCAACAACCATATCAAGTACCTTTCGGATATCGTTATGGATCAAATCAAATATAACTTTTGGAACCACATATACGTGAAAGTTACAGACATTTTTACCACAGAACCTTTGCGAACATTTCATAGCAAATCCGAGATCTTTTACGAAAGTTAGGGACATTAAAACTTACAGAACTCTACACAATTTTTTATGCTTATCTCGTTATTCAATCATGTAATAAGCTCGATCATATCAGACATACATATATCAGAAGTGAATCAGAATCATAGACAACCTCGGAGACATATCAAACAGAGCTTCGGAATCATGGATACATATCAAAACCATATGAAGTAGCTTATATATTTATTAATCATACAATAGACTCAACCATACGAAACATGCTCATGACAAAAGAGAATAAGAATCCTAACCGAGCTCGGAATCAATGAGTAGAGTTACCCCAAGGCGCGTGTCAGGTCATACCTTACTTAGCTCAAGGACATGCCAAAAGAAAGAAGGGGTAAGCCTTACATACCTGTCCCACGTTCTATTGGCTACGCTTATTCGCCCAAACTTGTTAGTCTACATACAAAAGGATTCACATAATCATTAGATTCATTGGCATATACTTGTTTTAGTCTCTCAAATGAATTCACTTATATTCTACTGAAATTTCGGCAGCATTTCCCCTGTAAATACAACATCCCCGAGAA
Organism: Lycium barbarum; assembly: GCF_019175385.1. Taxonomy (NCBI): domain Eukaryota; kingdom Viridiplantae; phylum Streptophyta; class Magnoliopsida; order Solanales; family Solanaceae; genus Lycium; species Lycium barbarum. Next base: position 38,242,746 of record NC_083342.1, on the reverse strand, counting down.
TCTAACTCGGCCAATTTATCAATAACAATACCAACAATCATATCTTCCAACTTCAACAATTAATTCAAAATACATTCCAACATTAGTAGCTCCTTTGCATAATTCAATAACATTTCCTTTATATTCAATTCATACTTCTTCACATATTCAAATACTAATCCGAAACCATTGAACAATATTCAAGAACACTTCAACAACCCGCACAACATTTCAAACGGCCCAACCAACACACACACTACCCGAATTCTTCCAAATTCAACAATAACAATTACAACACATTTCCTTTCTTTCAACTTCATGAATTACACCAACAATTCACACTAACAACATTATCTTCCATAAATACAAGAACACTATATTCAATTCACATTAACTTCTAAAACAAGTCTCCAACCATTACAACTTCACTAGGATCATTAAACTTTCATTATCAACCTGGAATCCATAACAACAACAACCAAAATACTAAGCAAAATTAGTCCCATAATCCTACATACACACACGGCCACAATACCATATATGCACGGCCACAACATAAAATCCATATTTTCATAAATTTCATCCATTTCTTCGTACTACAACATACACAACCATCCATAACATATAAAAAGAAGATTAAATCTTACCTTTTTCCTTCAACTTCTCACTTGGCTAGGGTTGTGAATTTGCAACAATAAGAGGAATTCTTGCTTCCACAATTGTACCACGTTAAAGAGGGCCCTTGAATTAGTAGGAATACTAGAAGAAATTATTTTCTTGATCAAGATTTCCAATGGTTCAAATTTTTGCCCTATGGCCGAATAGGCCTTTTGTTTCTTTCTCCTCTCCAAATTTTTCTTGAATCTTCTATGAATTATGACTAATAAGTCTCCTCTTGGACTTATTTATTTTTCTCCCATTTGGGCCTTGGGCCACCACCTTAGCCCAATTTAGTCAAGCCCATTTTTTTTTTGTTTTGTAATTCACGAAAATTTATTTTCCAAATCCCAAATTTGCCCTTAGTCTTCCTCAATATTTCTATGAACCACCTTGCGAATTTCCCTTTTTACCCTTAGCCTTTCTCAATATTTCCATACTAATAATATTCATAACCAACTTGCACACTAAAATAGTTTTGGAAAATGGTCTTGCCTTCAACGTACCACGACTACCTCGAAATATCCGAACATACAAAACACGGGCTATAACATCCTCCCCCCCTTTAGAACATTCGTCCTCGAATGTTCAACCGACCTCGTCGGTATTATAATACTTCGGGAGGGTCCCTTTTATAGTTGTCCTTTCCTTTATGCCCATTCTTTAACTTTCACCTTATTTTCTTTATAGTCGAACTCCTCGGTCTTTACATGAGTCCTTATTTCGTGTCATGGGTTTTCCAATTCATTACGCCTATTCATTATCCTTGTCCTTCCCAGGTCATCTCTTCTCTGTTACTGTTTCGTTACAATACCTTAATAGAAGTCAGGTTTTGGTACGTAACCTTTTTATCTGACGATCCAATATATCCACCGGCTGTTCCTTGCCCTCATTTTATCTACAGTATTACAGTCTCGCTTACCATGCTATAAATATTCATCAGCCTTTGGTGTTCTCTTTTCTTCGCCCCCAGTTTCTTTATGTCTTTATCACTATCCCCTTTTTTTTAATCTTTCATTCTAAATATTCATCCAAAAACGTATGTATGAAATGTTTCCTTATTTATTATCCTTCTTTCACATTTCTCGACACAACCATACTTGTCCTTCGTGCCTTTGTATTGGCGTTCATTTCATCCATCGTTATTTCTTGTTGGCTCCCCAGTGCGGTTACAAATATGGTCGAGCATCACTTCACGTCGCTGATTCATATACTGTCATAGCGCATATTCTCATATTCCGTACAATTAATGGTCCATGATCTATTTTCTAGCATCTAGCGAACATTTTTATTCCATTCATAGGCACTGCGTCCTTTCTTTCTTTCAAAAATTTCCAAACTACCAAGCGTTGGTACTTTTATTACAATAGTCGTTGTAATCCGAAATATCCTTTGAGTCTTATCATTCTCTCCATTATTCTTTGTAAACTTAGCTTGTAAGAATTTTCTTGCTTTTTTATTTACTCTTTACCGCATGTCGCTGCGTACTTAGATACTACGCAATTTTTTTTTGCTCGATACGGGGGATTCAAATTATGGTCCAACTATATCATAGTTCATGTCGGCATAAAGCATTCTCTTAAGGTGTCTTTCATTCTTTCCCTCCATGTCGGCCTCAGGGTATCCTCATTGTCAATTCGTTTCTACTTCTTTCATGTATTCTCTTGGTATGCCGATATATTTAAGCTCCGGCTTCAAGCTAATAGATTTCCTTTCTTGGCGCTTGAAAATGTTGTGATTCCTTTTTAGTCCTAATAGAATATGGTCTCCCCCCCCCCCCCTTTAAAAGGGGCTCCTTGTATGCCAACAGCCCTCTTGTGAAGTTTTCATTTATATCTTACTCCTCGTCTTTCTTTCCAACTCTGCGCACCTCATACCAAAACTTTTTATCCTAAGTTTTTCTTTTACCTTCTGCTTATATCATCATTTTTTCCATATTTCCATACTCTTTCATCCACTATTAATCCTTTCATTTTCTTCCGACACCTTGAATCTCTTTATTTTCCATCTATTCACTCACTTTCTTTTCCAAATATCGTTGTATTAGACCTTTCCAATCTTAACCTGTGGTGAAAGTGACATTACTTACCTTGTAACACTTGTACTATTTATTTTGCTGTCACTTGAACTTCGGTACCCTTACTTGATTAATGCCTTCTTTACCGTGGCACCGGTTGTTGGGGCTCACATGTCCATCGGCACAAGCACATGTGGGATATCCTACGCGTTCATATATATATATATATATATATATATATATATATATAATTGCTACTACCTTGTCCACAAAATACCTCCAAACACTATTCAAGCCTATCCTAATTCCGGAGCTGCGACGTACTTTCTGTCTCTTCTCTAGTCTAGCCTGTCGCATTCCGGATCCGACTAGGGGCCGTGACGAGTACCCGATACTTGTACCGAGCACTCCTTATCTATCATATTACCTTTACCTCTTAGCAAGCCGTGTAAACAGAGCCATATTTTTTTTTTGAACATTAACATTAGCAGCGTCATTCTGAACATAGGCTAATAAACTTCGTTAGCACTTTATACAACAACATTAACATGCCATAACACCATATATCTGACTATACTTGACTGACTGTACATATCTGCCTACGAGCCTCTAGACATAGTACACTTATACATAGAAAGGGCCGAGTACTATCGTGCCCGAGATTATATATACACAAAATAGTACCACTGAAATAAGGCTCCGGAACGACTGGAGCGCTGTAGAGTACTGCTGGCAGAGCTCCTAAGGATCAAGTCCACCTGTCTGTTGACCAGCGCGGCATGGAACGCAGCTTCCACAAGAAGGGACGTCAGTACGAATAGTGTACCGAGTATGTAAGGCATAGAAAATAATACAAGCAGTAACATAGAGTACGATTATTAATATCATGGAGTCACAGGGCACATAACGAGGCGAGAAAGTAACCTGGGCATAGGAAGGCCCCTTTTCAGGCCGACTGTCATGTAGGCTTGTCCTTTCGTCTTTGAAACGTTTCTTTTCATAAGTATAGGAATTAACATTTATATATTACTTATTCTCGTGTACAGAAAACAGTACATTTCAGTAACGGTACCTTTTGCTCACATTTACAGACGCCGAATACAATCGGCTCCACCCCCACGGTGTCCCTTATTCTCGTATACAGAAAACAGTACATTTCAGTGAACAATATCTTTGATTCACATTTTTCAGACGCCAAATACATCGGCTCTCCCAAGCCCCCTCCCCAACAGTGTCCCAACACCTTACATCATATATAGGTAGCATACATTATATATATATACAGACGCCGTGTACGGCTCTCCCATATCCCGCGTCCGGGCATCCCGCGTCCAGGATGGAATCCAGCTGAATCAGGTGGTGATATAACAGTGACCCTTCCCCTTTCCCCGTACAAATATACATATACATTTGCTTATCTTTTATACATATACACATCTCATATACAATTACTTATCTTATTTATATATACATATCCATACACATATACCTATTTTATATACATATGTCATATAAGCACACAAGAGCCAAGGAATGTCATGTATCCATCGGAGTGACGTAAGGTCGGTGACCTCCGATTACGTTATGGAATTCTTGTTATAGCTTTGTCTCACCTTGAAGGAACAAGTATTTTAAGGCGAGACTATCAACGGAGAATAGTATTACAGTAACCGTAGAATGAAATCGTGGGCATCATAGATGACCGTCATAGGCTTTGGAGTCAGAGAAAATAAAGATATAGCTAGGAAATATAAATACGATTCAAAAATTAGTGTATCACTTTCATGTTTACATAAGATACTTAGCTTAGTCATCTTAGTCATAGAGTCGTTCTGGTCGTACTTATCAAAGGTACATTCTCTTGTCTAACATTGTAATTATCATTATCCTCATAGAAACATTCTCGTTAGAGTAGTCATAGTACTTATCATTCGGTAACGAGATTGGGATCAAAAGTCCCCTTTGGATTTACTTCAAGTAAGTCAACCACGACTATAGGAAAATCCGAGAGTAACGGGCCCACCTCGGGCCGGATGAGGTAGCGTATACGATTTACGTATGTTACGTGTCATAGCGTTACTTGTGAGGGTCTTAGGGTAATCGGGTCCCATTTATACAAGTTCGAAGGGTGTAGGAGGTTTTTCCAACAATTGGCACACTTTCTAGTTCAATTCTATTGAATAAAAAGTGGAAAACTTTAGGTGCAGATTCCGGGGAACCGAGTTGTCCCCGAGGCTCGTACCCAACTTATTACAACTAAGACATGCCATAGAAAGAAGGGTAAAGCCTTACATACCTCTTCCGCTCCTTTTTGCTATTCCAAATTCACGTCGCAATCTCGTCAAAATTTGCAATTTGGTCATAGTTACCAAAACTCTTATTAGCATACTTAGTGTTAGAATCTTAAGGAAACACTTGGCTACCGAAATTTCGGCAGCATTTCCTCTGTAAATATACCATCCTCAACATTCAACATAGCCAATTTCTCATCCATCACAATCCGGGAATTCAAACCCGGCCAAACTATTAACATAATCGACAATCGCACTAGCAATTCACATATTTCATCCAAGATGCATGATTTCAATTTATTACTTTCTTCAAAACCTTCCGACTTCAATGAACACTATAACAACCTTATAGTATATATTCCAACGACATCATACCAATATCATTACATACTATCCATGCAAGAACATTATTCTTCAATATACATAATCTTCCAAAACAAGCTTTCAACTACTAATATCTCACTAAGTTCATTAGGCTTTCATTTGTAATATAAACTCCACAACACAACAACCAACATACTAAATAAAACTTGCTCACTATCCATTCACCATACCACACACATACACGGCTACACACACACATATATCACACGGCCAACATCATGCATTCACAACTACAATCTCTCCAAAATCATTTAACTTCCATCTTCCACATAACATTCACAACAATAACAACCAAACACTAAATAAAATAATTAACACATGGTCTCTACACACACATAGGCATACACGGCCACATCTATATTCTTGTTCTTCAAAATTTTCATTCACTTTTGCATACTACAACATGCATAAATATTCATAACATATAAAAGAGCACAAGTTCTCACCTTCCTTTTCCTTCACTTCTTCACTTGTCTACAATTGGCAACTTGTATGATTATGAATTTTTCTTGCTCCAACAATAACTCCACCTTGTCATGCACCCTCTACTTGGTAGAAAATGATTTTTGCAAGAATTTTTATCAATTTTTCTTGGAAATTTTTCTCTTGGCCGAAGGCCTTGGGGTTTTTCTCCTGCTTTTCTCTCTTTTGTTTTCTTGAAGTTTCTAGAGTCTTATGAGATAATTATGAGTTTTTTTCATCCTTTTAATTCATAAAATTTTTATCCCACATGGGCTTGGTCCCAAGTATGGCCGGTTGGGCCTTTAATTTTTTTTCCTAAAATTTCCAAGCCTACTTATGTTGTGAGCTAGGCCTTGTAATTCATGAAAACAAATTTTCCAACTCCCAAATTTGCCCTTCGTCTCCCTCAATATTTCCACGAGTTATGTCGTGAATTCCCCTTTATGCTCTTAACCTTTCTCATTGTCTTCACTTCTAAATTTTTCATAAACAACTCATGTGTCAAACAACATAAAATATTGCTTTGCTTGTTGTTTTCCCGCGATTGTCTTGAATTATCCGATTGCACAAAATGCGGGATATAACATCCTCCCCCCCTTTAGAACATTCGTCCTCGAATGTTAAACTGGCCTCATAGCGTAGTATCATACTTCGGGGAGGTATCTTTTGTCAATACCTCATGTCACCTAGCATGTTCATCTTAGGAGCTTAGGTTGCCCTTTTGCGATCTTTACAGTTGTACTTCCTTCTTCGTGGTGTCTGCCGCGTCTATCCCCTCACTAGACATGTTCCCGTATATCGCCATATCATGGAGTTCTTGCATTAGCTAGTGTGGACTCAATATCGGTCTCTCCCTGTGACATCTGAACTCTTCTCCTTCGTTCCAAAAAGCTTTCTGTTGTCATGACTTCCCTTTTTCTATTAGTTTAGTCCGTCTCAGCCTATATGACTCGTATGGGGTTCCTAACCACTTTCCACACCCCAATTTACTCTGGGCTGCCTAGTTTTTACACTCGTCTCTTATTTCCGCATTTATGAAATTTTCAGTGTATTTCCCAGGGGGTCACCCATCATGGAATTACTCCCACCTGGGCACGCTTAACCTTGAAACTTTAATGCATTTCAGTGTCTCGGTGTTAGTACTTCTACCTCCGCTTCCCCGTACTACTTATGTCGCATAATATGGGATGCGTTGGGGTCTTAGCAGGTTTCGAAAAGTCCATGTAACACATCTTTTCTTTTATTTACAGTTCTAACCTCCGCAATCTCCAGTATTCGCCTTTTACCTATGCGTATGGCCACTTTTCGTCCAAATTTCCAAACTCTTAATATGTTCAGTAATACAGAGGGCAGTATAGAGTAAAATAAAATCTGAATTGATTAACACACGGTTATCATAGAAAATACTGAAAAACTACCTGTGGCCGCGTCTGCGGAAGGTTCAGGGTCCTGTCGTCCTGTCAGTGCATATAGGCGGTGCGGGGGACCGGCTGAACTAGGTGCCCCTCCTCTACCTCGGCCGCGGCCCGCTGGAGCCTAGGAAGTCTGGCCACGAGGGCGCACGGTCGACGATGAACCGATTGGTGATCCGGCTGGCCGAGTTCGGCCTCCTTCATCCTTTAGTGGGCAATCACGTACAAAATGGTCAGTTCGACCACAGGCAAAACAACCACCAGTGTCTAGGTAGCACTGCCCAGAGTGTGGCTTGCCACACCGAGCACATCGTGGCGGGGGAAGCCCCGTCCAATCAGCTCTGTACTGGGATCCTGAAGCTCTAGTACCCTGATCCGATCCCGAATAGGCGGAGCGGTAAAATCTTCTATTCGCAAATAGAGGTGGTGCACTGGCCACTGATTGGCCTGAATACCTAGACTGCTCTTGTGCATGCCCCCCTCTATACTCGCTTCTAGCCCCAGAAGATCTGCCCCTTTTTCTGGGACCCCTATCTGGATAACGCTTCTCTCTCCGTGATTGGTACTGTTCTTCCAGATTTTGGGCGTGGGCCTGGATGCGGGTAATAGTCATCCCGTCCTGGAGTGAAGCCGTCAAGCACTCCTTAACCAAATGTAGCCCTAGCCCACTTACAAACCGGTGCACATGGTCTCCCCTATCAGCTATCAGGGCAGGGGCATACCTGGCTAGCGAGTTGAAACGAAGGTTGTATTCTCGGACACTCATGTTTCCCTGTCTCAGGTTCAATAACATATCGGCTCAAGCCCGTCGAACATCTGGCGGTAGGAAATGTCGCAGGAATTCCTCAGTGAACTCCTGCCAAACCGGAGGGGGTGCATTTGCTCCCCTCGTTGCTATCCAGCTGCTGTACCATAGAACTGCCACATCCCGCAGCCTGTATGAAGCCAACTCTACGGACTCCGTATCCGAAGCATGTATAATTCTCAGTGTCCTCAGCATCTCGTCTATGAAACTCTGCGGGTCCTCCTCTGGTTTTGATCCATAGAACTCTGGCGGCTTCAGGGTAATAAAGTCACGGGCCCTTGCGCTTACCGCCCTATCTCCCAGGTCTACATCTTGCCGCTGATCCTGTGCGGAAACTATCTGGGTCAATAACTGGATGGCCTCTGCCATCTGCTGGCCCAGAACTACTGGCGGTGGAACTGGAGGTGCGGGGGCTGGAGCTGGAGCTCTTTCCTGCTCTGCCGGTGCAGGGGGAGCAGGAACAGTCTGAGGGGGAGCCTCATTATGAGATTCTTCTTCTTCTAGCTCCCGTTCAACACTGCTGGCCGCCACCCTCTTGGCTTTCTCGGCCATCGTAGCCTTTCTCTTCGGCGGCATTACTGAAACCATAACATAGGTTTAGGAAAAGGAATATGGAAGCCTGGCAACTTAGCTCTATCGCACGATTTCAGAATGCAAAGAAGGTCACATTTCTTAAATGCCCTATAGCCTCCTGTTTATAAGCGTGGCGCGCTACACACTCTTAAACAAGACTCTACTGGACACGGCTCGTAGACAAACCCCTAGGACCGAACTGCTTTGATACCACTTTTGTCACGACCCGACTAGGGGCCGTGACGAGTACCCGATACTTGTTCCGAGCACTCCTTATCTATCATATTACCTTTACCTCTTAGCAAGCCGTGTAAACAGAGCCATATTTGTTTTTTGAACATCAACATTAGCAGCGTCATTCTGAACATAGGCTAATAAACTTCGTTAGCACTTTATACAACAACATTAACATGCCAAAACACCAGATATCTGACTATACTTGACTGACTGTACATATCTGCCTACGAGCCTCTAGACATAGTACACTTATACATAGAAAGGGCCGAGTACTATCGTGCCCGAGATTATATATACACAAAATAGTACCACTGAAATAAGGCTCCGGAACGACTGGAGCGCTGTAGAGTACTGCTGGCAGAGCGCCTAAGGATCAAGTCCACCTGTTTGTTGACCTGCGCGGCATGGAACGCAGCGTCCACAAGAAGGGACGTCAGTACGAATAGTGTACCGAGTATGTAAGGCATAGAAAATAATACAAGCAGTAACATAGAGTACGATTAATAATATCATGGAGTCACAGGGCACATAACGAGGCGAGAAAGTAACCTGGGCATAGGAAGGCCCCTTTTCAGGTCGGCTGTCATGTAGGCTTGTCCTTTCGTCTTTGAAACGTTTCTTTTCATAAGTATAGGAATTAACATTTATATATTACTTATTCTCGTGTACAGAAAACAGTACATTTCAGTAACGGTACCTTTTGCTCACATTTACAGACGCCGAATACAATCGGCTCCACCCCCACGGTGTCCCTTATTCTCGTATACAGAAAACAATACATTTCAGTGAACAGTATCTTTGATTCACATTTTCAGACGCCAAATACATCGGCTCTCCCAAGCCCCCTCCCCAACAGTGTCCCAACACATTACATCATATATAGGTAGCATACATTATATATATATACAGACGCCGCGTACGGCTCTCCCATATCCCGCGTCCGGGCATCCCGCGTCCAGGATGGAATCCAGCTGAATCAGGTGGTGATATAACAGTGACCCTTCCCCTTTCCCCGTACACATATACATATACATTTGCTTATCTTTTATACATATACACGTCTCATATACAATTACTTATCTTATTTATATATACATATCCATACACATATACCTATTTTATATACATATGTCATATAAGCACACAAGAGCCAAGGAAAGTCATGTATCCATCGGAGTGACGTAAGGTCGGTGACCTCCGATTACGTTATGGAATGCTAGTTATAGCTTTGTCTCACCTTGAAGGAACAAGTATTTTAAGGCGAGACTATCAACGAAGAATAGTATTACAGTAACCGTAGAATGAAATCGTGGGCATCATAGATGACCGTCATAGGATTTGGAGTCAGAGAAAATAAAGATATAGCTAGGAAATATAAATACGATTCAAAAATTAGTGTATCACTTTCATGTTTACATAAGATACTTAGCTTAGTCATCTTAGTCATAGAGTCGTTCCGGTCGTACTTATCAAAGGTACATTCTCTTGTCTAACATTGTAATTATCATTATCCTCATAGAAACATTCTCATTAGAGTAGTCATAGTACTTATCATTCGGTAACGAGATTGGGATCAAAAGTCCCCTTTGGATTTACTTCAAGTAAGTCAACCACGACTATAGGAAAATCCGAGAGTAACGGGCCCACCTCGTGCCGGATGAGGTAGCGTATACGATTTACGTATGTTACGTGTCATAGCGTTACTTGTGAGGGTCTTAGGGTAATCGGGTCCCATTTATACAAGTTCGAAGGGTGTAGGAGGTTTTTCCAACAATTGGCACACTTTCTAGTTCAATTCTATTGAATAAAAAGTGGAAAACTTTAGGTGCGGATTCCGGGGAACCGAGTTGTCCCCGAGGTTCGTACCCAACTTATTACAACTAAGACATGCCATAGAAAGAAGGGTAAAGCCTTACATACCTCTTCCGCTCCTTTTTGCTATTCCAAATTCACGTCGCAATCTCGTCAAAATCAGCAATTTGGTCATAGTTACCAAAACTCTTATTAGCATACTTAGTGTTAGAATCTTAAGGAAACACTTGGCTACCGAAATTTCGGTAGCATTTCCACTGTAAATATACCATCCTCAACATTCAACATAGCCAATTTCTCATCCATCACAATCCGGGAATTCAAACCCGGCCAAACTATTAACATAATCGACAATCGCACTAGCAATTCACATATTTCATCCAAGATGCATGATTTCAATTTATTACTTTCTTCAAAACCTTCCGACTTCAATGAACACTATAACAACCTTATAGTATATATTCCAACGACATCATACCAATATCATTACATACTATCCATGCAAGAACATTATTCTTCAATATACATAATCTTCCAAAACAAGCTTTCAACTACTAATATCTCACTAAGTTCATTAGGCTTTCATTTGTAATATAAACTCCACAACACAACAACCAACATACTAAGTAAAACTTGCTCACTATCCATTCACCATACCACACACATACACGGCTACACACACACACATATCACACGGCCAACATCATGCATTCTCAACTACAATCTCTCCAAAATCATTTAACTTCCATCTTCCACATAACATTCACAACAATAACAACCAAACACTAAATAAAATAATTAACACATGGTCTCTACACACACATAGGCATACACGGCCACATCTATATTCTTGTTCTTCAAAATTTTCATTCACTTTTGCATACTACAACATGCATAAATATTCATAACATATAAAAGAGCACAAGTTCTCACCTTCTTTTTCCTTCACTTCTTCACTTGTCTAAAATTGGCAACTTGTATGATTTTGAATTTTTCTTGCTCCAACAACAACTCCACCTTGTCAAGCACCCTCTACTTGGTAGAAAATGATTTTTGCAAGAATTTGTATCAATTTTCCTTGGAAATTTTTCTCTTGGCCAAAGGCCTTGGGGTTTTTCTCCTTCTTTTCTCTCTTTTGTTTTCTTGAAGTTTCTAGAGTCTTATGAGATAATTATGAGTTTTTTTCATCCTTTTAATTCATAAATTTTTTATCCCACATGGGCTTGGTCCCAAGTATGGCGGGTTGGGCCTTTAATTTTTTTTCCTAAAATTTCCAAGCCCACTTATGTTGTGAGCTAGGCCTTGTAATTCATGAAAACAAATTTTCCAACTCCCAAAGTTGCCCTTCGTCTCCCTCCATATTTCCACGAGTTATGTCGTGAATTCCCCTTTATGCTCTTAACCTTTCTCATTGTCTTCACTTCTAAATTTTTCATAAACAACTCATGTGTCAAACAACATAAAATATTGCTTTGTTTGTTGTCTTCCCGCGATTGTCTTGAATTATCCGATTGCACAAAATGCGGGATATAACATATGTGGCCTTTTATGGTCTCCAACCATCCCGTATACTCTAATTTCACTCAGGCTATTCTAGCTTTTCATTTGCCTCTTATGTCTAAATATATATAATTTCTTGCACACTTCCCAGAGGGTCACCCATCCTGAAATTTCTCCCACCTTAGCACGCTTAACCTTGAAACTTTGGTGGAATCCGGTGCATTAATGCTGATATAATCGCATCCGCTTCCTCGCATGACCTTTATCACATGATCTAGAGCAAATTGAAGTCTTACAGATTCCCAGACATGTTTGTAACACGTCCTTTCTTTTACAATTACTATTTTACCCTTTTCGATCTTCAATATTCACCTTTCACCTGCGAGTATGGTTACCTTTTATCCCAGATTTCCAGATTCCCGATGGTGGGGAACATGCCTTCGTCATCGTTACTTATAAATACTCAGGCATCAGTATGTTCAGATTTTCACTCACCATCCGTACATAATAATCTACAGCAAAACTGCCTGTCAACTTTCTCCGAATCCTTCAACAGACCTGGTTCCTCTTATACCATTCTTTTCTTTCAAAATCTGTACACAGCAAATATCAACAATGCTTCATAAAGCATACGACTATTTATCACATTCTAGCCATCCGGAACTGCCAAATTAAGGTAACAGATCAAATTTATCAATACTTACCGCAGTGAATTTCCATATCATCACTTACCTCCTTCCGTCGTATGTAAGGCTTACATATGAAATTTCATTTTCCTATGACTTGGCTCTATCGCACGATCTATGACAGAAATAAGGTCAACAATCCCTAGATGCCCCGTAGCCTCCTGTTTATAAATGTGGCGCGCTTCACACCATAAATAGAACTCTACCGGACACGACTTTGCAGACAACCCCTAGGACAGCCTGCTCTGATACCACTTTGTCACACCCTAACCTTACTAGGGTGTGATGGGCACCCGACCCCACATCCGGAGCCGAGCGAACCCGCTGACTCTTATTACATACATAATCCTTTGGACCTTTTAAATCAAATAAAGATGAAATGTATAGCACAACTTTCAGAAATGTTCCTTTTTCGTTACTTGTCAAATCAAACAAAATCTGAAATCATATAGAACTTATATTATAACACAAAATGACACATCGGCCGATGGAGCCGCTTACAGGACTGACAACCAATACCCACGACTCTGTCTGCAAAGTCTCTAACATTAATCAAATATCATAGCACGTATACTCTGACTCGGCAGCACTCCAGGAACAAGTGGAGCTTGACAACTTCACTGGAACATCTTCTGTAATATCTTCCACTCATCTAGGTGTACCTGCGTGGCATGAAACGCAGCCCCCGAAGAAGAGGGGGTCAGTACGGAAAATGTACAGAGCATGTAAGGCATGAAATATAGGAAACAGAATCATTACTGAAACAGAGAATTACCAAAACCAAGTATGACCCTTTTAGAACATCAAGGTACTTGCCTTTTTAAATGAAAATCATGCATATCCATATCATATATCATATATACAGATAACTTGTCCTGGCCCTCCAGTGAGGGACTCGGTGGATAAAATCATGCATGTCAGAGTCATATATCACATATGCATATAACGTGCCCCGGCCCTCCCGTGAGGGACGCGGTAAATCATATATCATGTATACATCTAACGTGCCCCGGCCCTCCAGTGAGGGACGCGGTAAATCATATATCATGTATGCATATAACGTGCCCCGGCCCTCCTTTGCGGGACGCGGTGAATAAATCATGTGCCATCTTGGCCACCACCCCGTCATCACATCATAATGTCATCATATCATATATAACATGCCCCGGCCCGCAAGTGAGAGGGACGCGGTGAACAATTCGGAGAAGTACGCACGAGATCATACCTTGGCCCGGGACGCAGTAGAGGACATACTGAGACTTGCACGAACAGAGTAGTGCGAAACCATATGCACATAAATCAAGACTCGACAGACCAGTATACTTACCGACACATGAAGGCTCAGAAACAGGTTTCGGATCAATCCGATTTAGTATAAGAAAGTTATGAGCGTCTGAAGTACAGAACCTTCTATGAACGTTCCAGAAGCCGTTTTTTGGAAAATCAAAGCAACAACCATATCAAGTACCTTTCGGATATCGTTATGGATCAAATCAAATATAACTTTTGGAACCATATGTACGTGAAAGTTACGGACATTTTTACGACAGAAATTTTGCGAACATTTCAAAGCAAATCCGAGATCTTTTACGAAAGTTAGGGACATTAAAACTTACAGAACTCTTTTAGAAACACAATTTTTTATGCTTATCTCGTTATTCAATCATATAATAAGCTCAATCATATCAGACATACTTATATCAGAAGTGAATCAGAATCATAGACAACCTCGGAGACATATCAAACAGAGCTTCGGATTCATGGATACATATCAAAACCATATGAAGTAGCTTATTTATTTATTAATCATACAATAGACTCAACCATACGAAACATGCTCATGACAAAAGAGAATAAGCATCATAACCGAGCTCGGAATAAAAGAGTAGAGTTACCCCAAGGCGCGTGTCAGGTCATACCTTACTTAGCTCTAGGACATGCCAAAAGAAAGAAGGGGTAAGCCTTACATACCTGTCCCACGTTATATTGGCTACGCTTATTCGCCCAAATTTGTTTTCTACATACAAAAGGATTCACATAATCATTAGATTCATTGGCATATACTTGTTTTAGTCTCTCAAATGAATTCACTTATATTCTACCGAAATTTCGGCAGCATTTCCCCTGTAAATACAACATCCCCGAGAATCTAACTCGGCCAATTTATTAATAACAATACCAACAATCATATCTTCCAACTTCAACAATTAATTCAAAATACATTCCAACATTAGTAGCTCCTTTACACAATTCAATAACATTTCCTTTATATTCAATTCATACTTGTTCACATATTCAAATACTAATCCGAAACCATTCAACAATATTCAAGAACACTACAACAACCCGCACAACATTTCAAACGGCCCAACCAACACATACACTACCCGAATTCTTCCAAATTCAACAATAACAATTACAACACATTTCCTTTCTTTCAACTTCATGAATTACACCAACAATTCACACTAACAACATTATCTTCCATAAATACAAGAACACTATATTCAATTCACATTAACTTCTAAAACAAGTCTCCAACCTTTACAACTTCACTAGGATCATTAAACTTTCATTATCAACATGGAATCCATAACAACAACAACCAAAATACAAAGCAAAATTAGTCCCATAATCCTACACACACAGACGGCCACAATACCATATATGCACGGCCACAACATAATATCCATATTTTCATAAATTTCATCCATTTCTTCATACTACAACATACACAACCATCCATAAACATATAAAGACAAGATTAAATCTTAGCTTTTTCCTTCAACTTCTCACTTGGCTAGGGTTGTGAATTTGCAACAATAAGAGGGATTCTTGCTTCCACAATTGTACCACGTTAAAGAGGGCCCTTGAATTAGTAGGAATACTAGAAGAAATTATTTTCTTGATCAAGATTTCTAATGGTTCAAATTTTTGCCCTATGGCCGAATAGGCCTTTTGTTTCTTCCTCCTCTCCAAATTTTTCTTAATCTTCTATGAATTATGACTAATAAGTATCCTCTTGGACTTATTTATTTTGCTCCCATTTGGGCCTTGGGCCACCACCTTGGCCGGCCACCTTAGCCCAATTTAGTCAAGCCCATTTTTTTTTTGTTTTGTAATTCATGAAAATTTATTTTCCGAATCCCAAATTTGCCCTTAGTCTTCCTCAATATTTCTATGAACCACCTTGCGAATTTTCCTTTTTACCCTTAGCCTTTCTCAATATTTCCATACTACTAATATTCACAAATAATATTCATAACCATCTTGCACACTAAAATAGTTTTGGAAAATGGTCTTGCCTTCAACGTACCACGACTACCTCGAAAGATCCGAACGTACGAAACACGGGCTATAACAATATAT
The DNA here is from genome assembly GCF_019175385.1 of Lycium barbarum. Taxonomy (NCBI): domain Eukaryota; kingdom Viridiplantae; phylum Streptophyta; class Magnoliopsida; order Solanales; family Solanaceae; genus Lycium; species Lycium barbarum. The sequence goes on along the minus strand of NC_083342.1, from coordinate 38,226,562 downwards.
ACATGAATATACACAAAAGAATAATCATAGGCACCTCCGGAACAAAGGAGTGCTTTCAATCGCTGACAGCTCCTACGAGTCTGGATCGAGCTCACCTCCCGTCTACCTGTGGGTATGAACACAGCGTCCAAAGAAAACAAACGTCAGTACGAATATTGTACTGAGTATGAGAGGCATAAACAATGAAATAAGACAATGATATAAAAGAAATATCAATACGGAACATCTGTATCTGACTGTCAAGTATAAAGGAAATAATGTACGTTGGCTTACTCATAATAATCATCATGTCATGTATGCATAAATGTATAAGCTGCCCGTCCATATAGGTACGGTGTGATAATGTATAAGCTGCCCGTCCATATCGGATCGGTGTATTAATCATAGCCTGCGTCCAGGCCTCCCGTGTCCGGGGTATCATCTTATGCCGCCCACTAGTGGTGTCTGCCCATGCCATTTGGCCATGGTGTATACGCTGCCCGCCTTAGTGGTGACTGCCCGACCATATAGGCACGGTGTTATTATCATCATAACATGCTCATCATAGTATGCCCATCATAATATGCTTATCATAATACATGCATAAGGCTCAAGAACAACTATACTTTATTGGGGTGACGTAAGGTCGTGATTCCCCCGATTTCATTATGGAGCATTTATTGACATTCTGCCTCACCTTGAAGGAATTAGCATATAAGGAGAGTGTGAGCAATAAATAACGTCATTAACATTATAGGATCATCATATCACACATTTAAGGATCTCTATACTTTAACTCATCATCATCATTATAGGACTCATAACATATCTCTTGTCTTATATAGCCATTCATGGATATAGACTTTTTGCTTTCCGGAATGTATGATTTCATGAAGAGGAAAGAAGAGTCGTGATATAGGATTCATGCCATTAGAAAGAAAGGACTAGCCTCAAATGCCTTTTACGTTTAATGAGTCTATCGTTCACTTGTTCTCCTTTAATGCCACGTTCCTACCTTCAAGAGAATTCGCATTAACGTTAGTTAATCGACTATAAGAATGTGTCGCTATTTTTAGGGAAAATTGAGAAGCATTTCCTTTGTTTCTACTACTTTCCCCACATTATATATCAACTCCCAAACACTCACAACAACATTCGCAATATGGCAAACAAAAATCGTCATTTGTATACATTTATCACAATTCACCATTTCTCTTCAATTTCTCCACAATTATGGTTATAGCTCATTATCGTGTTTTATCATATATAATACTTATTTCATGGTCTAAATTTCATTTATAACATATTCATAATCACAACATACCAACATTCATGATTCATCCCAACCACTATTCAACAATGACACTATTCACGCATTTATGACCCATTTTCTATGTCTTTCTACAATTCAAGTGTCTTAGCCTTCCAATACCTTAAACAACATGGTATGGTCATGAAACTTTCCTTAGATGATGGATGAACAAGCCTTGAATGGAAATACTCTTCTAGCACCAAAATCCTATTTCACTTCTCTTGGGATTTCTTGGCTTGGATGACTTTCACTAGGTTTCATATACTTGTTTTCATGGATTTGGTGTTGTTGATCTTGGTTTTCCCTTGAATTCTTATGGATGGGTGATGGAGAATATTCTAGAGGTTTCTTGAAGTGTAGAAAGTGGGAATGAAATAAAATGAAATGAGAAGGGTCCCTTATATTATATCACAAAGCTGTCCCGACCAACTTATACGGACCAACAAACGGTCCGTATATTTTTCACTGACCGTATGTTGGACCGTATGTGTGGTCCAGAATGTGATATTCCTCTTGGCCAATTATACGGCCTAACATACGGCCAGTATAATTTATACGGTCCGTATGTTGGGCCGTACAATGCCCAGTGGTTCTGTTTTCGTTCTCGTCGACTCGTTTAATCTCTGATCCTTATGGAATATTCTTAACACTTGTTAGACACTTCAATACCAATCTAAGGGGCGTTATTACTTGTCTCTAAGACATAATTATGCTCTCATTAACTTGTCGTCCATAATTCCTACCCGACACATAACATATCCTTTACTTTCTTCGTCAAACTTCTTTCTTTACGTCTAATGTCTTCAAAACTCGATTAAGATCATCATGTCACACCCTAACCTTAATAGGGTGTGATGGGCACTCGACCCCATATTCGGAGCCGAGCGAACCCTCAGACACTGATTACATACCTATTCTTTCCAAATTTTCAAATCAAATTACATAAAACACACAGTAGGGCTTCCAGAAATTTTCTTCCTATCATTCGCAAATCAAACAAAATCTGTAGACATATGGAATCTGTAATATATCACAAAATATCATATCGGCTGATGAAGCCGCTTACAGACTGACACTCTGTACCCACGACTCTGTCTGCAAAGTCTCTAACACAAATCAGAAAGCACAACTTATGTATACTCTGACTTGGCGACACTCCGGAGGGAGGTGGAGCTCGCCAATCCCGCTGAAACATCTCCTGGCAAAGTCTTCTGCTCATCTGGGTGTACCTGCGTGGCATGAAACGCAGCCCCCGAAGAAAGGGGGTCAGTACGGAATATGTACTGAGTATGTAAAGCATGGAATAAAATGAACAGAATCACATGCGAAACAAATAGTACAAAAGGTTAGTACAGAAACTAATGAGATATGCAAATTAACAAAAACAACTTACTGGAAACAGAGACAATGCATGCCAAGAACGGTATCCAGTCCTTTGCGGGACCCGGGGAAAAACGTGGCGCCGCCCTAACTTGGCGCCACACACCTCATACTCCAAATGGTTTACTCCGTAATCTCCGTCACACATCATAACATATACACGGTATCCCGGGAACCGGACATATACCACGAGAACCCGGGAACCAGATACATCATACTCCATATACATATACACGGTACCCCGGGAACCGGACAGATACCACGAGAACCCGGGGACCGAAATCCATATACACGGTAATCGGAGACGGACATATACCATAGTACCCCGGAACCGAACACATCATACTCCGGAAACATATATATGGAACCCGGCCCTCAAATAAAGGACTCGGCTAACCATCCGCACGATACATACCGGCCCGGGACTCGGCGAAGGAAACCATAACATATGCACGAGCAGAGTAGTGAGAAACTAAATGCACATAAATCAAAACTCGATAGAATGATCGGACGTACTATTAGGTCATTCGTAACAGACTACTCATAACAGAATACTTATATCAGAATACTTATATCAGAATACTTATATCAGAGTACTTATTTCAGAATACTTGTATCAAATACTTACATCAGAATACTTGTGTCAGAATACTTATATCAGAATACTTATATTAGGATACTTCTATCAGAATACTTATATCAGAATCAGAATTCTCCTATCAGAATTATTAGATACTCAAATTAGAGAGGGCATACGAATCATAAACAAACTCGGAATCACAGAGTAGAGTAACCCCAATGTACATATCAATATCATATCTTACTTGGCTCTAGGACATGCCAAAGAAAGAAAGGGTAAGCCTTACATACCTATTCCACGCTCTGTTATCTACACTTAGTTTTCCAAACTTGCTAATCTACATACGAAAGGATTTACATAATCATCAGATTCACTGACATATACTTGTCGTAATCTTTTCAAATGAATTCACTTATATTCTGCCGAACTTTCGGCAACATTTTTCCTGTAAATATACCGTCCCCGAGAATTTAACTCGGCCAATTTAACAACAGCAAACCCGAGAATTTAACTCGGCCAACATATTAACAACATTACCAGCAATCATACTTACAACTTCGACAACCAATACAATGTGCATTCTAACATGAACAACCTTTGTCATGCAATTCAATTCAATTCAATTCCAACCTTACAATCTTCCAGCCACATCCTTTACCTCTAAATCCATGAGTTACGTTCACAATCCACACACTACAATTCCTTTCATACAAACATAAGAACCATACTATTATTACACTAACTTCTCCAATAATCGCAAACGATTTCCATTTCACTTTAAACCACTAAATCTTCATTTAACATCATAAAATCTATTACAACAACAATTAGAATACTAAGTAAAATTAATTCATTCCTTCCATACCATGCCCACACCTATACGGCCAATACCACCCACGGCCACAACTACAACTTCACTTCCACATTATCACCCCTTCATGTTCATCACGAAACCCACAACACAACAATCAAACCACTAAATAAATTCAATCCATTTTTTTTCTACACACACACACACACACACCATTCAGCCACACACACTACATACATGTTTCCATGAATTTCATCCATTTTCACACTCCACAACATATACAAACCATGCACAACATATAAAAATGAAGATTAAGCCTTACCTTCTTCACTCCACTCCTTCACTCGGCTAGGGATGAAATCGCACAAACGAGTGGTTCTCTTGCTCCAACAACTACTCCACGTCGTAGAGGACCTCCCAATTGGTAGAAGAACTAGAACAAAATATTTTTCCTTTAATCAATTTCCATGGCCAAATTCGGCCATAGCTTGGCCGAATGGCCCTTATCTTATTATTTTTTTCTCCTCCTTTCTTTCTTGTCTCTTGAATGATGAATTATGTGTCTTACCACATAAGCTCATATATATATATATATATAGTTATTATAAGCATGTGAGGGGAACATGCCCTCTTTCTAGAATTTTCTTAAATTGCTAGCAAAGATGACTTATTTTGTCATCATTTTTCTTTCTTTTCTTTTTCTCACATGGCCAATATGGCCCTTTTGGAAATTTCATGAAACTTGTGTGAAATTCCCGTTTTGCCCCTCGACTTTCCTCAATATTACCATTTTGCCCCTAGCCTTCCACATTATTTCCATGACCCATTTTGCGAATTTCTCTTTTTGCCCTTAGCCTCTCACAATATTTCCAAACTAATAATAGTCATAAGTAATATTCATAACAACTTGTACATTAAAATAAATTTTGAAGATGGTCTCGCCCTTAACTTTCCACGACGACTTTGAAATATCCAAACGTACAAAATACGGGCTATAACATCCTCGCCCCCTTTAGAACATTCGTTCTCGAATGTTCAACTGACCTTATGGGTTCTTGTAGCACTTCGGGAGGGGGTTCCTTTATAGTTATTCTTCACTTCATGTCTGTTCTCTATCCTTCGCCTTGTATCTTCATAGTCAATCTCCTCGGCCTTTTTATGAGTTCTTATTCTGTGTCATAGGTTCCCCAATCCATTGCGCCAATTTACTACCCTTGTCCTTCCCAGCTCATCTCTTCGTTATTATAGTTTCGTCATCACACCTTAACAGAAGTCATGTCTTTAGTACGCAACCTTCGCTTAACGATCCAATATGGTCACAGGCTGTTCCTTGCTCTCATATTCCTCGACACAAGTGTACTTGTTTTTAATTTCTTTGTATCGGCACTCTGGCGTGAGTTCCTTACAAATATGGTCGAGCATCGCTTCACGTCAATGGTTCATATGATCTCATAGCGTATACTCTCATGCTCCATATAATTAACGGTTCATGAACCATTTTCTAGTATCCGATGAACTCTTTTATTTCATTCCTAGGCACTGCATTCTTTCTTTGTTTCAGAAGTTTTCAAACTACCAATTGTCGATACTTTCATTATAACAATCGTTGTTATCCGGAATATCCTTTGAATCTTATCATCTTCCCTATTACCAGTTGTAAACTTAACTTGCAACCTTTCCTTGCTCTCGTTATTACTCTCTAAAACATGTCGCTGCGCACTTAGGTACGGTGCAACTTTTCCCAGTATGAGGGATTCGAATCGAGATCTAATATACATAACATATTATGCCCCCCCCCCCTTTTAGGAAGATTCTTATCCATCAACGGTCCTCGAGTACCCTCGTCTTTCTTTCCGACTCGGCGCATAACATATCGAAAACTTCTCACCATAAATATTTCTTTCACTTTGTGTCTATGTCATCACAAGACTTAATCATTCTTTTGCTCGTTTCACATCCCTTGTCATAATCACTATTACTTTAAGCCTACTTATTAAATTCGGTTCTCGAGTCTCACATATTCCTCTTCCGCTCTATATTACCACACCTTATTCTCTTCACGTGCCCACTTTGAGTTCTTACCCAAATGGCCTCATGGTTGCCCATCGTTTCCTTTGGCGGCTTTACTCGATCATGTTTCTTACTTTCCACTTTTCATGACACTTGTACCATTTATCTTTACTTATTACCCGAACTTCGGTACCATTCCTTAATTAATGGCTTATTTACGGTGATGCTGATTACCGGGTTACATATCACACGCGTCCGCCAATACCATCACATATGGGGTATCGTACGCATTCATTCATATATATATACAATTACTATGAACTAACCCTCAAAATTCTTCCAAACACTATTCAAGCCTATCCAATTCCCAAAGCTGTGACGTACCTTCTGTCTCTTCTCTAGTCTGGCCCGTCGCGTGCTACGTGGCCTTTTATGGTCTCCAACCATCTCGTATATTCTAATTTCACTCAGACTACTCTAGTTTTTCATTTGTCTCTTACAGCTAAATCTTTGAAATTTCTTGCATACTTCCCAGGGGGGTCACCCATCCTCCCACCTTAGCACGCTTAAGCTCGAAACTTTGGTGGGATTCGGTGCCTTAATGATGATATAATCGCGTCCACTTTCTCATGTGACCTTTATTACATGATTCGGGGTTAGTCGAGGTCTTACAGATTCCGGGACACCCTCGTAACACGTCGTTTCTCCTACAATTACCGTTTTGCACTTTTTGATTTCCAATGTTCACCTTTCGCCTGTGTGTATGGCTACCTCCTGTCTTGGACTTCCAGATTCCCGATAGTAGTGATCACACCTTCATTGCCACACCAAACCCATAGGTACTCTAGGACAACACATCCCATTTATTGTCTATTTACGACATTTCCTTTCTACGTTTTCTTCTGTTAGGGAAATGGACTGATTCTTGAACTATTTTGGCTGAATTCCCTTTGCAACCTTTACTGCTCAACTTCTGTACACAGCATATATCCACAACGCTTCACAGAGTATACGGCCACATAACACATTCCAGCCATCCAGAACTTCCAACTTCAGATAACAAAACAATTACGTCAATACTTACCCCTGTGACTTTCCATGTCGCCACTTACCTTCTTCCGTCGTATGTAAGGCTTGGATAAAAAAATTTCATTTCCTATGGCTTGGCTCCATCGCACGATCTAGGACAGAAAGAAGGTTGACAATCCCTAAATGCCCTGTAGCCTCCTGTTTATAAATGTGGTCGGCTTCACACCATAAACAGGACTCTACTGGATACGACTTTGCAGACAACCCCACGGATAGACCCGCTCTGATACCACTTTGTCACACCCTAACCTTAATAGGGTGTGATGGGCACTCGACCCCATATTCGGAGCCGAGCGAACCCTCAGACACTGATTACATACCTATTCTTTCCAAATTTTCAAATCAAATTACATAAAACACACAGTAGGGCTTCCAGAAATTTTCTTCCTATCATTGGCAAAGCAAACAAAATCTGTAGACATATGGAATCTGTAATATATCACAAAATATCATATCAGCTGATGAAACCGCTTACAGACTGACACTCTGTACCCACGACTCTGTCTGCAAAGTCTCTAACACAAATCAGAAAGCACAACTTATGTATACTCTGACTCGGCGACACTCCGGAGGGAGGTGGAGCTCGCCAATCCCGCTGAAACATCTCCTGGCAAAGTCTTCTGATCATCTGGGTGTACCTGGGTGGCATGAAACGCAGCCCCCGAAGAAAGGGGGTCAGTACGAAATATGTACTGAGTATGTAAAGCATGGAATAAAATGAACAGAATCACATACGAAACAAATAGTACAGAAGGTTAGTACAGAAACTAATGCGATATGCAAATTAACAAAAACAACTTACTGGAAACACAGACCATGAATGCCAAGAACGGTATCCAGTCCCTTGCGGTATCCAGTCCCTTGCGCCACACACCTCATACTCCAGATGGTTTACTCCGTAATCTCCGTCACACATCATAACATATACACGGTATCCCGGGAACCGGACATATACCACAAGAACCCGGGAACCGGATACATCATACTCCATATACATATACACGGTACCCCGGGAACCGGACAGATACCACGAGAACCCGGGGACCGAAATCCATATACACGGTAATCGGGGACGGACATATACCACAGTACCCCGAAACCGGACACATCATACTCCATATACACGGTAACCGGGGACGGACATATACCACAGTACCCCAGAACCGAACACATCATACTCCGGAATCATATATATGGAACCCGGCCATCAAATAAGGGACTCGGCGAACCATCCGCACGATACATACCGGCCCGGGACTCGGCGAAGGAAACCATAACATATGCACGAGCAGAGTAGTGAGAAACTAAATGCACATAAATCAAAACTCGATAGAATGATCGGACGTACTATTAGGTCATTCGTAATAGACTACTCATAACAGAATACTTATATCAGAATACTTATATCAGAGTACTTATTTCAGAATACTTGTATCAAATACTTACATCAGAATACTTATGTCAGAATACTTATATCAGAATACTTATATTAGGATACTTCTATCAGAATAATTATATCAGAATCAGAATTCTCCTATCAGAATTATTAGATACTCAAATTAGAGAGGGCATACGAATCATAAACAGACTCGGAATCACAGAGTAGAGTAACCCCAATGTATATATCAATATCATATCTTACTTGGCTCTAGGACATGCCAAAGAAAGAAAGGGTAAGCCTTACATACCTATTCCACGCCCTGTTAGCTACACTTAGTTGTCCGAACTTGCTAATCTACATACGAAAGGATTTGCATAATCATCAGATTCACTGACATATACTTGTCGTAATCTTTTCAAATGAATTCACTTATATTCTGCCGAAATTTCGGCAGCATTTTTCCTGTAAATATACCGTCCCCGAGAATTTAACTCGGCCAATTTAACAACAGCAAACCCGAGAATTTAACTCGGCCAACATATTAACAACATTACCAGCAATCATACTTACAACTTCAACAACCAATACAATGTGCATTCTAACATGAACAACCTTTGTCATGCAATTCAATTCAATTCTATTCCAACCTTACAATCTTCCATCCACATCCTTTACCTCTAAATCCATGAGTTACGTTCACAATCCACACACTACAATTCCTTTCATACAAACATAAGAACCATACTATTATTACACTAACTTCTCCAATAATCGTAAACGATTTCCATTTCACTTTAAACCAGTAAATCTTCATTTAACATCATAAAATCTATTACAACAACAATTAGAATACTAAGTAAAATTAATTCATTCCTTCCATACCATGCCCACACCTATACGGCCAATACCACCCACGGCCACAACTACAACTTCATTTCCACATTATCACACCTTCATGTTCATCATGAAACCCACAACACAACAATCAAACCACTAAATAAATTCAATCCATTTTTTTTCTACACACACACACACACACCATTCGGCCACACACACTACATACAAGTTTCCATGAATTTCATCCATTTTCACACTCCACAACATATACAAACCATGCACAACATATAAAAATGAAGATTAAGCCTTACCTTCTTCACTCCACTCCTTCACTCGGCTAGGGATGAAATCGCACAAACGAGTGGTTCTCTTGCTCCAACAACCACTCCACGTCGTAGAGGACCTCCCAATTGGTAGAAGAACTAGAACAAAATATTTTTCCTTTAATCAATTTCCTTGGCCAAATTCGGCCATAGCTTGGCCGAATGGCCCTTATCTTATTATTTTTTTCTCCTCCTTTCTTTCTTGTCTCTTGAATGATGAATTATGTGTCTTACCATATAAGCTCATATATATATATAGTTATTATAAGCATGTGAGGGGCACATGCCCTCTTTCTAGAATTTTCTTAAATTTCTAGCAAAGGTGACTTATTTTGTCATCATTTTTCTTTCTTTTCTTTTTCTCACATGGCCAATATGGCCCTTTTGGAACTTTCATGAAACTTGTGTGAAATTCCCATTTTGCCCCTCGACTTTCCTCAATATTATCATTTTGCCCCTAGCCTTTCACATTATTTCCATGACCCATTTTGCGAATTTCTCTCTTTGCCCTTAGCCTCTCACAATATTTCCATACTAATAATAGTCATAAATAATATTCATAACAACTTGTACATTAAAATAATTTTTGAAGATGGTCTCGCCCTTAACTTTCCACGACGACTTTGAAATATCCAAACGTACAAAATACGGGCTATAACACATCAAATGCTATCTCTTACTTATCAAATCACTGTATACATCTTACTCTTCGCTAGCCTATTCACCATACGCTAACGGGGAATTTTCCAAGGTGTAACAGCTGGGGTCTCAGAACATTGCCCTAGAGGGCGTACAGATGAAGAACCAGCTACGGACCCTATAGGCTGAACAATACCTACACCATCCCTCATCGGACACTCCCGCATCTTATGGCCTGGCTGGCCACAAGCATAATAGCTATCTGATCCAAATCGACACTGCCCCAAGTGTGGTCTATCGCACTGAGCACACCGTGACAAAAGTGGCCTCATCTGGCCTGACTCATTTCTATGCTGAGAACCTGATGCCCGAAAACTTTGGCCCACTATAAAATAAGAAGACTGATCAAACTTTTGACCTTGAAACCATGAAGGTCCACTCCCAGCTGAATGAAAGGAATACGGGGAATGCTGTTGCCTCTGTCCTCCCCTAAAATCACCAGCCATCTCTAAAAATCTGGTCCTCTTACTATGGCCCCGATCATGTTCACGCCCCATTCTCTGCTGGCGCTTACGGTCCTAAAAAATGCTGCGCATATGCCTGTATGAGGGAAATATCCATGCCCGGCTATAATGCAAATGTCGTACACTGATCAATGAAATGCAGCCCTAGACCAGCCACAAAATGATGGACTCTATCCTCCATATCGACCACCATGGCCAGGGCATACCTGGCCAATGAATCTGTTACACCTCAGAAATTTCTCCGTGAACGTACAACGAGTAGACCAACGAAGTGTATGAGTGTGCGATGTTTTAGTAAGTAGGGAATGACTATTTATGAATTTTGGAAATGAGAAAGTTGCAGATTTGCACTTCGACCCAGTTGGTCGTAAAATAAAATACGGCCCGTAAAGTGGTTTACGGACCGTAAACTGCCATCGTCCTTCAACATTCCAAAAACTTCAACTTTCTGCCAAATGATGAAATGGTTAAATACGACTCAGAATACAGACCGTAAATCGAAATACGGCCCGTAAATTGTGACCGTAAACCACCATGACTCCAGCAAACCTTACTGTTTCTGATATGCTTAAATACGGTCATGAAGGACGGACCGTAAACCAGAATACAGCCCGTAAATTGGGTTTACGGCCACTGTGCACCCGACTACTGTTCATTAAAAATCAGGTTTTTAGTTATTAAAAGGGACCCTAAGCTCATTTATTCATTTCTTATGTACACGCCTCAAGAAGTCTCTAGAACACTCTAAACACTTCATTCAACAGAATTCAAGAGGACCAAAGGAAAATCAAGGTCAATAACATCAAATCCATGAAATCAAGTGTAAGAATCACACTAAAGTTCATCTTTCTCAAGAAAACCCAAAAGAGGTGAAGTAGGGTTTTGGTGCTAAAGGAGTAATTCCATTCAAGGCTTGTTCAACCATTATCTAAGGTAAGTTTCATGACTAAAACATGTTTTTTGAAGTATTAGAAGGTTAAGATACTTGAATTGTAAAAGACATAGGAAATGGGTCATTTGTGAGTGAATAGTGTCATGGTTGGATAGTAGTTGGGTTGGATTATGAATGATGGAGTGTTGTGATTATGAATACGTTGGAAATGACATATAGGCCATGAAATAAGTATTATATACGAGGAAACGCGATGGTAAGCTCTAACCATAAATGTGGAGAAAATGAAGAGAAATGGTGGATTGTGGTCAATGTATATAAATGATGATTGTTGATTGGGATATTGTGAATGTTGTTGTGAGCGTGTGGGAGTTGATATAGAATATGGGAAAAGTAGTATAACCAAAGGAAGTGCTGCCGATTTTTTCCTAGAAATAGTAGTGCGTTCTTATAGTCGATTAACTAATGTAAATGCGAATTCTCTTTTGAAGGTAGAAACGCAATATCGAAGGAGAACAAGCGAACGATAGCTTAGTTAAACGTCAAAGGTATGTGAGGCTAATCCCTTCTTTCTAATGGCATGAATCTCATAGCATAATTTTCCTCCTCTTCATGAGTCCCTATATTCCGGGAAGCTAAAAGCCTATATCCATGAATGGTAATATAAGATATGAGATATGATATAATGATCTTAAAATGGCATGATGTTATTTATTCCTCACACTCACCTTATATGTTAGTTCCTTCAAGCTGAGGCTGGATGTCGATAATTGCTCCATAATGAAATCGGGGGATCACGACCTTACGTCATCCCGATAAAGTAAAGTTTTTCATAAGCCTTATACATGTATTGTGATAAGTATGTTACGATAAGCATATTATGATAAGCATGTATGATGATGATATAACACCGCGCCTAGTTGGCCGGGTAGTCACCACTAAGGCGGGCAGTTATACGATACACCATGGCCAAATGGCATGGACAGACACCACTAGTGGGCGGCATGAGATGATACCCCAGACGTGGGAGGCCTGGACGCAGGCTAATGTTATGATTATCACACCGATCCGATATGGACGGGCAGCTTATACATTGTGCATACATGATAAGACAATGAGTATGAGTAAGACAGCATGACTTAATACTTTATGCATGACCGTCAGATATAGATATTCCATATTGATATTTCCATTATGTCATTGTTCTATTTCTTTGTTTATGCCTCTCATACTCAGTACAATGTTCGTACTGATGCCTGTTTTCCTTGGACGCTGTGTTCATGCCTACAGGTAGACAGGGAGGAGAGCTCGACCCAGACCAGCAGTAGTTGTCAGCCGATTGAAATCACTCCTTGTTTGGAGGTGCTTATGACGATTCTTTTGTATATTCATGTATATGTATCTTTGGGCATGACGGGGTCCTGTCCCGTCCTTATGTTTAGTACTCCAGTAGAGGCTCGTAGATGCGCAGTGTGGGTTAGATGGTCTCACGAAATGCTATTATATTTATATATTATTTTGATGGCCGAGAGGCAAATGTATATAAAAAGTATTTATGTTTCCATGTAAAATATGATCTCTTACAATTGGAGTATAAAGTATATAAAAGACCATTAAATGAGCAAGATGAGTAGTAGTACGAGTGATGCTCGGTGGCTAGCCCCGGGTACCCGTCATGGCCCTTAGCTGGGTCGTGACAAAAGTGGTATCAGAGCGGTTCAGTCCTAGGAAGTGTCTACGAGCCGTGTCTAGTAGAGTCTTGTTTATGGTGTGTTACGCGCCACATCAATAAACAAGAGGCTACAGGACATTTAGGAAAAATGACCATTCTTCTTCCTATGACATCGTGCGATAGAGCCATGTATAAGATTTTATCCTCCCTAATAGTGTATTGTGATTTTAGAATGCCGTCAAAGGGGAAGGCTACAGCCGCCCAGAAGAGCAAGACTACGACAAAGAGGCGGGTAGAAAGAGAGCCCCCGATGAACATAGAAGAAGGCGAATCACACAATGAGGCCTTGTCTAATACCTCTTATACCCCGCCTAATGTGGAAGAGCAAGGAGGAGCTCCAGCTCCAATTCCTCCACCGGTCGCTTCGAGTCAACAAATGACCGAGGCCATTCATTTATTAACGCAATTGTTCGCTGCTCAGGCACAATGGCAAAGTGCGAGTTCGAGTGATCGGGCAGCAAGTACCAAAGCCCGTGATTTTATGAGTCTAAATCCTCCGGATTTCTTCGGGTCAAAGCCGGATGAAGACCTGCAGGGTTTCATAGATGAGATGTTGAGGACATTGAAGATTGTCCATGCCTCTGAAACTAAATCCATGGAGTTGGCATCTTATAGACTCCGGGATGTGGCAGTTTTATGGTATAACAACTGGGTAATGTCACGAGGAGAGAATTCACTTCCTCCGGTTTGGCAAGAATTCCTGGATGCATTTATTCGTCACTATTTTCCACCCGAGGTCCGCCGAGCTAGAGCAGATAGGTTTCTAAATCTGAGGCAAGGAAATATGAGTGCCCAGGAGTATAGCATGCAATTTAATTCTTTGGCTAGATATGCCCCGGCTATTGTGGCCGACATGGGAGATCGGGTACATAGATTTGTAAGTGGCCTAGGGCCACATTTATTTAGAGATTGTTTACCGGCTTCCTTGCAAGACAGTATTGATATTTCCTGAATACAGACCCATGCTCAGAATTTAGAAGGGCGACAACAACCACCAAGAAATGACCGCGATAACGAAAGAAGGCAAGGCAAGAGGGCTAGATCTATGGGAGCAGGAAGTTGTTATAGAGGGGAACCAAGGAAGACATATTCTGGTTACTCAGGCCAGTCGGTGACCAGTGCACCTCCTCGATTTACAGGTAGGAGATTTGATCGCTCTTTCCGCTCAGGACAGGGCCAGAGTTCGAGAACTCCAGATTCCCAGTTCAGGGAAGATTATAGTCAGAGGAGACCCCCAGTACCGGGATGCATCCAGTGCAGTAGATTGCATTTCGGACAGTGTCGCCAAGGTTCGGACGCTTGTTATACTTGCGGCCAAGTTGGGCACATGATGAGAGATTGCTCGTCCATGAGTGGTAGAGTTGGAGTTCATCTCGCAGGTTCAGCAGCTGGTTCCTCCTCAGCACGCCCGGCAGGACAGATTCCCCAGGTGTCAGCAGGCCGAGGTAGAGGTAGAGGGGAAGCATCTACTTCAAGTTCCACGCAGCCCCGTGTATATGCTTTAGCCGGACGGCAGGATCTTGAGTCCTCCCCGGATGTGGTTACAGGTACATTGTCTATATTCTCCCGTGATGTATACGCAATGATAGATCCGGGTTCTACTTTTTCTTATATTACTCCATATGTTGCTGGTTGTATTGGGGTGAAACCGGAGACAATTAAACCTTTTGAGGTACTCACTCCGGTTGGTGATCCCGTGAGCAAGGAAAGTGTACAAAAATTGTGTCATTGTGATATGTAATCGCCAGACCACAGCTGATTTGATTGAGTTGGAAATGTTGGATTTCGATGTAATTATGGGCATGGATTGGTTGACCTCGTGCTATGCTAATGTTGATTGCCGATTGAAAGTGGTTCGATTCCAATTCCCGAGAGAGCCCGTGCTTGAATGGAAGGGTAATGCAGCATCTCCAAAGGGTAGGTTTATTTCCTACCTTAAGGCAAGGAAGATCATAGCCAAGGGTTATATTTATCATTTAGTTCGGGTTCATGACACCGAGTCAAAGCCGCCAACTTTCCAATCAGTTCCGGTCGTGAATGAATTCTCAGATGTGTTTCCATACGAACTTCCAGGTCTTCCTCCAGAGAGAGAGATTGACTTCGCCATTGATGTGTTGCCGGACACCAAGCCTATTTCTATTCCTCCGTATCGAATGGCCGCGGCAGAATTAAAAGAGCTAAAGGCGCAGTTGAAAGACTTGCTTGAAAAAGGATTTATTAGACCCAGTTCATCACCGTGGGGAGCACTGGTCTTGTTTGTAAGAAAGAAAGACGGATCTCGGCGATTGTGTATCGACTACAGGCAATTGAATAAAATGACGATAAAGAACAAATATCCTCTTTCGAGGATTGATGATTTATTTGATCAGCTACAGGGTGCCAAATGGTTTTTAAAAATAGATTTGAGATCGGGTTACCATCAGGTGAGAGTTAGAGAAACTGATATTCCCAAGACGGCCTTCAGAACGAGATATGGTCACTATGAATTCTGAGTGATGTCGTTTGGGTTGACTAATGCTCCGGCCGTGTTTATGAATTTGATGAACAATGTATTCAGGCCTCTCTTGTATCTATTTGTGATAGGCCATGAAATAAGTATTATATACGAGGAAAGGCGATGGTAAGCTCTAACCATAAATGTGGAGAAAATGAAGAGAAATGGTGGATTGTGGTCAATGTATATAAATGATGATTGTTGATTGGGATATTGTGAATGTTGTTATGAGCGTGTGGGAGTTGATATAGAATATGGGAAGAGTAGTATAACCAAAGGAAGTGCCACCGATTGTTTCTTAGAAATAGTAGTGCGTTCTTATAGTCGATTAACTAACGTAAATGCGAATTCTCTTTTGAAGGTAGAAACACAATATCGAAGGAGAACAAGCGAACGATAGCTTAGTTAAATGTCAAAGGTATGTGAGGCTAATCCCTTCTTTCTAATGGCATGAATCTCATAGCATAATTTTCCTCCTCTTCATGAGTCCCTATATTCTGGGAAGCTAAAAGCCTATATCCATGAATGGTAATATAAGATAAGAGATATGATATAATGATCTTAAAATGGCATGATGTTATTTATTCCTCACACTCACCTTATATGTTAGTTCCTTCAAGCTGAGGCTGGATGTCGATAATTGCTCCATAATGAAATCGGGGGATCACGACCTTACGTCACCCCGATAAAGTAAAGTTGTTCATAAGCCTTATGCATGTATTGTGATAAGTATGTTACGATAATCATATTATGATAAGCATGTATGATGATGATATAACACCGCGCCTAGTTGGTCGGGCAGTCACCGCTAAGGCGGGCAGTTATACGATACACCATGGCCAAATGGCTTGGGCAGACACCACTAGTGGGCGGCATGAGATGATACCCCGGACGCGGGAGGCCTAGACGCAGGCTAATGTTATGATTATCACACCGATCCGGTATGGACGGGCAGCTTATACATTGTGCATACATGATAAGATGACGAGTATGAGTAAGACAGCATGACTTAAGTCTTTATGCATGACCGTCAGATATAGATATTCCATAGTGATATTTCCATTATGTCATTGTTCTATTTCTTTGTTTATGCCTCTCATACTCAGTACAATGTTCGTACTGACACCCCTTTTCCTTGGACGCTGTGTTCATGCCCACAGGTAGACAGGGAGGAGAGTTCGACCCATACTAGCAGTAGCTGTCAGCCGATTGAAAGCACTCCTTTGTTAGGAGGTGCTTATGACAATTCTTTTGTATATTCATGTATATGTATCTTTGGGCATGACGGGGTCTTATCTCGTCCTTATGTTTAGTACTCCAGTAGAGGCTCGTAGATGCACAGTGTGGGTTAGATGGTCTCACGAAATGCTATTATATGTATATATTATTTTGATGGCCGAGAGGCAAATGTATATAAAAAGTATTTATGTTTCAATGTAAAATATGATTTCCTACAATTGGAGTATAAAGCCGATAAAAGACCATTAAATGAGCAAGATGAGTAGTAGCACGAGTAGTGCTCGGTAGCTAGCCCCGGGTACCCGTCACGGCCCTTAGCTGGGTCGTGACAGAATCGAACTGTATACAGTACTCCTAAACACTCATATTACCCTGCTGAAGATGCAAGAATATGTCTGCTCGGGCTCGTCGCACTTCTGGGGGTAAATATGGTAAAATGAAATGGTTGAATAATTGAAATGATTGAATAGGTCGGCGAATAAGAAGATTTGTCCATCAGTAATAATGACGAATAAAAGCATCTGGAAACTCCTGCCCTACGGCTGGAGGGGCATTCTCTCCCTAGATAGCTCCCATTTCCGATACCACTGTACTGCAATGTCACGCAACCTATAAGAAGCCAACTCCGCGGACTCGATCTCATCAACGTGCATAACCCTCAAGTTCCTTTGCATACCATCAATAATGTCCTGAGGGTCCATATTCCGGAGGGTCGAAATAGAGGAAAGTCTTAACCCTCGCACCGCCAGCACAATCTTCCTGGTCGACGCCTACTCCCTTCCACTGAGCCTGAGCAGCTACCAATCTGGTCAATAGCTGTACAACATCCCGCACATCCTGGCCCGGTGCATTTGGCTGAGGAATTGGGGGCACTGGGGCAGGTGCTGGAGGCAGGGTATGTGACGTCTGAGACAGGCTCTCACTCTGAGACACGCTTCGAGCTCTGGCAGCCCGCTGTGTGCGGCTAGTGGCCTTACTAGGCACTCTTTTTCCCTTTTGGGCGGCTTTAGCCTTCTTAGAAGGCATTGCTGAAATCAAAACAAATCATTAGAAGGGAATTTCATATCTCACAGCTTTATCGCACGATCTAGAATGGAAAGAATGGCAACATTCTAAATATCTTCTAGCCTTCTGCTTATAAGTGTGGTGCACAACACACCCATAAATAAGACTCTACTAGACACGGTCTGTAGATAACCCTAGGACGAAACTGCTCTGATACCACTTCTGTCACGACCCATCTGCTGTGTCGTGATGAGTGCCTGGCCATTACTGACCAAACACCACTACTCTCATACCTGAACCTTACTGGACAAGTGAGTGGTCCATAAGACTCATGGCTGAACCATGCTAACTCATATCAGGATAATTTTAAGGACTAACAATCATCCGTGCATATGAGATATATATATGCCAACCAACAAGGCTGCTACATATGTTGTACCACAAAAGGATGGGAGCCGACAGGGCTACATCTCATTAACTGTACATATCTGTCTACAGACCTCTACTAGAGTACCAAACTATAGAAAAGACAAGACAGGGCCTCACCGTACTCGTGTACATATATGTCTAAACATAACATACCAAACAGACAGCACCTCCAGATCGAATGGAGCGCAGCAACAATAGCTGGGAAGAGGCTCTACTGAGTTGGATCGCCTCTCTGTGTATCTGTACCTGTGGGCATGAACGCAGCCCCCCGAACAATAGAGGAGTCAGTACGGATAATGTACCGAGTATGTAAGGCATAAGAGTAACTTACACATAGGAGTCATGAAGAAAATCTGAAACTCATAAACTAAACTGACTGACTGAATGCATCTGTAAATCTGATTATCTAAACATGTCTACGTGAATGCATCTATATGTCTGCTTACTGAAAATGCCTCTGCAGGCGTATGATATGCATAGGTCATAGTTCCGAGGAACGTACGGCTCGATGCATATATCATATAGACCCCTTCGAGCATAATAGCATAATGGCCCCTTCGAGCGGCCTCTTCGGGCATCATAATCATCATCACTGTGCACTAGCTGATCAGGTGGTAATACGTATATAATGTCTCGCCCTTTTTCCATACCCCATATATATATATATATATATATATAATATACGCGATATAACGCCTTCTGTTCACGGGTCAATATATATGTATGTAAATGAATGCAATGCATAAATATGAACTAACATTATCATGATACAAAACTCAGGACCCATGAACAAAAGGAACAATCATAGCCAAGGGTACAGGATCATCAATAACTGAGATACTCCTAATACTTCTAAGAGTAGAGTAATATGGAGACTCGATTACTCGTTGTTCTCTTGTATCGTAGGATTATGCCAAAAAGAAAGAACGGGAAAGCCTTAACATACCTTGAAGCTTATCTATTCGCCCAACTTCTACTTCTCGAACTCGCAAATCTACAATCAAGGGAATTTATACTATTGTTAGGCTTATCTTTATATACTTGTCTTAAGCCTTCAAATGAAACCTATTTAGAATCTGCCGAAATTCGAGCAGCATCTCCCCTGTTTATATGCCTAGCCCGAAATATCAATTCAGCAACCAACAACAACAACAACAATATCAACATCAATAACATCATTTCCAAGACCCATATGTACCATAAAATATCCTTCACGACGTTTTCCAATTTCCACAACCAACAACTTTACTATATGACCATTTAAGCACTCTATCTTCGTGAATAAACCAAAAGTAATATCAATAGGGAGAGATTCATACCTTATCTTTACTTAGAACAATAATATCTTCAGTGCTCGCCTAAAATCCAAGTTAAATCCACCGCAAAACAATACTACAAATCACAACCACGCGCTATCTAAGCCTAAACTAGTATTCTCCCACTTGAAAATCACTTAATCTATGATACCCTCACCCTCTAATCTGTTTTCTGAGTTTTTTTTTTTGGGAAAAATATGAGGAAAAAGAGGGGTTTTACCCTTTAAATAGGGGGTCAAAGTTGGTGGAACCGACTTAATAAATGACCTTCGCGAACGCGATGGTCTGGAATTTCCAAGGCCATCGCGAACGCGAAGGGCAATTCTGCCCAGTTCACCCAATTTTTCATCTTCCACCCATTTGACCTCTAATCTTTCCAATAGTTCTCCTACATGATCATAAATCCTTATAACTATAAAATAGGCGCATATCACTCCAGTTTTCACAATTAAGCAGTTGACACCTACGGAACTCAATGTCCAAACTACGAGGTGTAACAAAAATGGTCTGGAAATATTTGAAATTAGTTCAATAAGCATGTTTGTTGGATAGTTGATCATCTCTGCATATTTGGGTTGCCATGCTTTCTTGTGTCTGTCATTTTTTTTCTTTGAACACTCTGTGTTTCCATGTTATAAGCATAATAGAATGACATAAATGCATTTTTCTTAGCTCAACTTGTATGCATTTCTCTGTCAAAGTGGTTTCTGAACATATTGAATGTTCTAGCATGAAAACATTCGTAATAAAGTGTTATATCCCGTGTTTTCGTATAATTGGAAATCGTGAAATAATTATGACTCGGGTGTTAGAAGGACCTAATTTAATTTTTGTGAATATGACTATGTTGGTTGTGAAATCTTTAATGCTAAGCCCTCGGGGAAGGCCGAGGATAAATTTGGAATTTCGGAAATTAGTTTCGGGAATTACAAATCGGGACTTTTCAAGAAGTGGGCCAAAGAAATAAAAAAATTACAATTGAAGCCCAAAGGAAAGAGAGGGGCCGGCCAAGCCCATTTTAAAAGGGTCATGTGCTATGCACATGACCCCAAAAGGATAGATATCACTTGAAGTCTTAGTAATTTAGATCAAATCAAAAAAAATCAAGAACACACAAAGGAAAGGGGCATTCGGCCGAATAGTGAAGAGAAAGAAAGAAAATTTCCAAGCTTTCTTGGGATCCAAAAATCTTGTTCTTCTCATATTTGTGAAGTACTCAAGGCCCTCTTCAACGGGGTATAATTAGTTTGGCGTAAAATCGACGTTTGCGACAAGTCGGGGTTTCAAGGAAAGGTATGAATTTTGTCCCCTTTTTGTTATAGAATTGATGTGAATGTGTTAAGCATTGGAAGTAGATGGAGATCCCGTAATTATAACGCAAATAGAAAGTCGTGGGTGTGTGTGTGTAGTGTGTTTGGCCGTGAGTTATGGAAGGAAAGAAATGGTTTGAATTGATCTTGTTTAAGTTGGCATAATGTGTTGTTGTGACCCTTAGATCGTAATTGATTGATTGTTGAATTAAATTGGCGGTGGAAAACGAATTCGGATATTATCGGAAAGTGTATATCCTTGGTATTCTTATGTATATCAATGTATATTTTGGGGTGCTATAGACTTTAGATATGAATCTACATCGATGTTGACGAATTCGGATTGGAACGACGTTAGTTAGAATGTTCGTCGTGAATTTTAATGTTTTGAAGAATTATGGAACTAATGGATTTTGGTGCAATTTCGTGTATGGTTTGAATTGTAATGAGAATGTGGTTGTATAAGTTTGAATGTGGGAATGAATACAAATAGGTAGATATAGAATTGGAATTTTGAAAGTTTGAATGGAAAGTTGCCAACTTTAGAAATCATGTAGAACTTTAAAGCTAGAATGGCTTGATTGTTGTTTATATTGTTTGGTTGATGTGTGGGCTGTTGTGGTTGGTTAATTTGAGCCGAGCTACGCCTCGGGGATGTTAGATTTATAGGGGAAGTGCTGCCGAAATTTCGGTAGGCAAATATGGAGTTAAAGGCATTTTTGAGCCTAAGAATCTCATTTGGTAACTTTGACCATTTGCAGATTTTTGACGAAACGGGACGGGACTTTTGGAGGAGCTTACGACATCTGAGAGGTATGTAAAGCTTCCCAATTCTTTATTTGGCATATCTTAGTGTGTTAGTTGAATATGAGACCTTCCGGAGCATTTCTGCTCCTCGAAACCCGATCCACAGGAAAGTTACTATTCATTCAATTCGATTGAAGCCTAAAGGCTCCCTTTTGGCTAGAATGCCATTATTCGTCCGAAACCTATCGAAATGTGGTCGGGTAACCTAGAAATGATTATGTATGACCCTTGGCATATAACTGCTCGTAAAAATATGTTCGCCACCTCACTTCGACTCGAGGTGGGTCCGCTACCCCAAAATGCCCGATTTGCCCTTCGGGCCACCTTTGAGAATAGAGTTGAACATACCACTTCTGATCTTTGGAACATCCTTCCACGGGGTATGTTTGGACTATTCGATGCACTAATTCAGGTTTTGAACTATATGGACCATTTTGGAATCGTTTTGCAAAATGAAACCTTATGTCGACTAAGTATTCGACTATTTTGTAATAGGATATGATTTATGAGTTTACTTTGTTTTGAAACACTATTTCGAAATACGATTTGCATTTGTTTGCTCACGACTCTGCTCGTGCCTTATTATGACTTCGTTCACCGGTTCCCGGGCCGGTTTTGATTCGTGCGTTTTATGATAATTCGGCCGTATGCTGTGTTACGGTTCCCAAGGCTTCGCCATAGGGCCGGGTTCCGTTTGGAGTTATGCTGTGATATGGCTCGGGATGCGATACGCTCACCGATGATTATGATTATGTTCGGGGATGTACGGAGATTTGAAACCTTCTGGTGTTATGCTGTGTGTGGTGCCAGTGTCGGAGTGGCGACCACGTTCTTAAGCGTTTGCATGATTTTATTTGCATAAAATATATGTATATGATTCCGATACAGATTTTGACATACCAGTTTGTACCCCACTTTGACATTTGATTTGCTTTCGGTTTTGATCCATAATTCTGTACTCCGTGCTTTACATACTCAGTACATATTTCGTACTGACCCCCTCTCTCCGGGGGCTGCGTTTTATGCCCGCAGGTGCAGACATCGGTGATCCTCCGCAGTAGGCTTCACTTCTTGCTTTCCGGAGTACTTTTACTTGATCCGGAGCCCACTCTTGGTACAGACTCCTCCACTTTGTATATGTACTTTGTATATTTGACAGTTTGGGGTACGGCGGGGCCCTGTCTCGCCATATGTCATGTTTTGAATTCGTAGAGGTCTGTAGTCATCTTTGTGGGGCGAGGGTCCTATGTGTATGTTGTCTGATTTTGCTTTCGGGTCTTAAAGCGGTCTGTTTGATATGATGGCCCCAAATGGCCCTTTTGTATATATTTGTATTTTGACCGGCGATGTCTATTCCGCCGCTTTGTTTGAGTTTGATTTGATATGACCGCTTAAGATATTTTTTTTTTCGATATAAATTATGTGTGATATAACTTTTGGAAAATCCTGAAATAAGTTTGGGTTCGGAAATGAATATGCGATTTGGTCTGGGTACCCAGGTAGGGTGCCAGTCGCGGCCCACGGGGCTGGGTCGTGACATAAAGTTCAAAATAAAGAAAAGTACAGCATCCTCTAAAATTGAGTTTTGATTTTTTGTCTGGTTAAGCTTTTATATATGGAGTGTATATGTAGGTATACCAGATGTATACAGTCCTTATATACCCCCGGTATATAAGGGCTTTTATATCAAGTATAATCATAGTATAGCAATCATCTAAACATGGTGTTACACCTCGGAAAATTTCCCGTTGGCACGCAAGTAAATGAACTAATGATGTGTGCGAGGAGTGCGAGTGTATAATGTTTCATGGGAAATGTATGAAAAGGGATGTGGATAATCTGAATGAAAAGTAGAGAAATGAGAAAAATTGAAAGTTGGCAAAACTATCCAATGGTCGTATATTGCAAAATACGGACCGTAAAGTGCAATACGGTCCGTAAACTGGCAGTCGTAAACTGCCATGCAAAAGCTTCAGCTTTCTGCCAGTGGTCGTAAAGTGAAAATATGGACCGTAAACTGGTATACGGTCCGTAAACTGCCAGGTCGTAAACTGGCATGCCAAACTTCAACTTTCTGTCAGCCGAGGAAATGGTTAAAAACGACCTGGTGGACGGACCGTAAAGTGATTTACGGCCCGTAAAACATGGTCGTAAACCACCATAAAGGCAGCCCAGCTTCTGGTTCTTGAAATGGCTAAATACGCCCATAGAGGACGAGCCGTATGGTGGAATACGGTCCGTAAACCTCCATGGACGACCACTGTTCACCCAACACAAATTTTCCAATTCATTAAATATGAGGATCAAGACTTATTTTATTTCATTACAACATTACACCACTTCTCTCTAGAACTTCTCTCTACATTTATTATATGAGTTTTCAAGGATTATAAGCCATCAATAACATTAAGACAAGTGAATCAAGGATAAGGGAATCATCAAGGATCATCCAAGTCAAGAAATCCAAATGGAGAAAAACTAGGGTTTTTCTCAAAGAAGAGTATTATCAACCAAAGCTTGTTCCTACAACTTCTAAGGTAAGATTCATGATTTTTACAAGATGTTTAAGGTATTGGAGAATTAAAATACATGGATTGTAGAAAATGTGGTCAACTAGGTCATGAATGATGAATAGTGACATTTTGACAAATAGTTTGAATTGAGTTATGAATGTTGTTGTGTTGTGATATGAATGTGTTATAAATGGTATTAAGATCATGAACTAAACACTTTAGACGAATGGACGAAGATGGGTGTTATAATCATGAATGTGGGTGAATTAGACGCAAACTGAGGAATCTAGATAATGTGGATAATGTGAATGACTAATGGTCATTGTTATGATATTAATGAAGGTATAAACACTAGCATTGGAAAGGAACGTGCAAGTGTAGAATAGTTTGACGGAAAGGTATGTAAGGCTAACCCTTCTTTCATAAGGTATGGTTCTTGGCCAAATTCCTAATTCCTCCATATGAGTATGTTGTCTTCACATGGTGGACATTCCGAGCTCATAAGTTCACGACCCTTGATATATACTATGATTATACTATGTCCCTCGTATGACGAGTAAGTCCATAATGTAGATGTAATGATAACGATGAGAATATTAATGATAATGATATCAAAAATGATGCAAAAGGTGACTACGGGCTATTATACTTATATGTGCCTATGAAGGGCTATAATGAACCCCGAGCTTATGATGCCGGGTAAGACTATATGTATATGACTATGTATAAAGTATGTATACGATTACGTAACGCGCGCACACATCTGCAGATGGTACGGATAACCTGAAGCCTTGGTAGGGCCAGGTAGAAATAACATTGAGCCTTGGTTGGCCAAGTATGTATGAAACACTGAACCTTATGGTCGGGTATGCTATGTATGTATAAAGTGTATGGCTATGTATATAATATGAATATGAATGTGATAAGACTATGTATAAGAATACGAATAAGGACATGTATACGAATATGAGCACAAGTATGGTACGAGTATCATTATGGGATACGAACGACAATGTATGCAAGTAAGCGACATGATGATGATGATATTACTGTCTCCCATCCTATGCTATCTTCATATGATATCTATTATGCTTCTATATTGATGTTGATCATGCTTTACATACTCAGTACATTCTTCGTACTGACATCCTTTTGTTTGTGGACGCTGCATCATGCCCCGCAGGTGCACAGGGAGACAGACTTAATCCTTAGCTGCCTATTCAGAGATTACATAGAGAGCTCCATTTCCTCCGGAGCCATATCTTTTGGGCACTCATTCTTTTGTGTATATAATTATGGGCATAGCGGGGTCCTGCCCCGCTAATGTGATATGTTATACTCTTAGAGGCTCGTAGACATGTGTGTGTGTGGGTAGATGTGTTTGGCCTTGTCAGCCTATGCTTTGTATATCATTTTGTCGGCCACGTTGGCCCATGAATATTGATGTGGCATAAATGCCTATGATGATATAAATGTGCGGGTGTCCATATGGGACTAGTTGACGAATGAATGCAAATGCATGTATAATTATGTGGCTCACCTAGATGTAAGTATAAGAGTAAGCTAAGAGGGTGCTCGGGTGGGTTAACACCAGGTGCTCGTCGCGGCCTCGAGTCGGGTCGTGACAAAAGTGGTATTAGAGCAGTTCAGTCCTAGGATGTGTCTACGAGCCGTGTGTAGTAGAGTCTTGTTTATGGGTGTGTTGCGCGCCACACTTATAAACGAAAAGATGCGGACATTTTAGGAATATATGACCTTCTTTCTTCATAAGAATCGTGCGATAGAGCTATGATGTAAGAAATTCTTGTTCCTAAATCGTGTGTTGTGTATTTCAGAGATGCCTAAAAAGAAAAAGGCTACAGCAGCCCAAAAGGGCAAGACGGTGGCAGAAAAGCGGGCTGAAAGAGCACCGCCACCGGTAGTAGAGGAAGATGAGTCCCAGAGTGCGGCTCAATCTCAGTCCTACCAGACAGTGCCTATTACTGAGGAGCACGTGGGAGCCTCAGCCCCAACTCCAGCTCCTCCACCGAATGCTTCGGGCCAAGACGTGAGAGAGGCCATTAATTTGTTGACTCAGTTGGTTGCGGCCCAGACTCAGAGGCCAAGCGCAGGGCAAGGTGACAGGACTATTAGTGCAAGGGCCCGTGACTTCATTGCTTTGAAACCCCCGGAATTTTTTGGGTCGAAACTGGAGGAGGATCCCCAGGACTTTATTGATGGTATGCTAAGGACGCTCCGGTTGATACATGCTTCAGACACCGAATCAGTGGAGCTAGCGTCATATAGATTGAGGGATGTCTCAATCCAGTGGTATACGGTTTGGATGGCTTCGCGGGGAGCCAATGCACCTCCACCGGTATGGCAAGAGTTTGTTGATGCTTTTCTCCGTCATTATATGCCTCCGGAAGTTCGGCGAGCTAGGGCCGATAAATTCTTGAATTTGAGGCAAGGTAGCATGAGTGCTACAGAGTATAGTCTCCGCTTCAATTCCTTGGCTAGGTATGCTTCGGCCATGGTAGCGGATATGGGCGATCGGGTGCACCGGTTTGTGAAAGGCCTAGGGCCACACTTGATGGATAAATTTTTAATTGCATCCCTTCAGGATGGCATGGATATTGTACGCATTCAGGCACATGCTCAGGAATTGGAGAAACACCTACAGCAGCGGAGAAATGAACGTGAGCAGGATAGGGGCCATAACAAGAGGGCCAGACCTTCGGGTTCGAGGAACGAGTCCAGGGGCGGACACAGACAGCAGTTTCCCAGCCATTCAGGCTATTCTATGACCAGTACACCTCCACAGTTCACGGAGCAGAGATTTGACAGATCTACTCGTTCCGAGCCGAGTCCGGGTTATTCGGGGTCTTAGTTTAGAGTTGATTCAGGCCAGTCAAGGCCACTTGTACCACGATGTTCCCAGTGTGGGAAGTTGCATTGGGGTCGATGCCGATTGGGCTCGGATGGTTGCTATTCATGTGGTCAACCAGGCCATATCATGCGTGATTACCCCTCAGTATAGGGTAGAGGTAGGACCCAGCCAGCAGGGTCGGCAGCTGGATCATCAACATCTGTACGCCCTACGGGGCCAGGTTCACATGCGCCAGTTGGCCATGGTAGAGGTAGAGGCAGAGCTCCCAGTACTAGCGGTCCTCAGCACCGCATTTATGCTTTGGCTGGATGCCAAGATCTTGAGTCTTCTCATAATGTGGTCACAGGTATATTATCGGTATTCTCTCATGATGTATATGCTTTTATTGATCCGGACTCCACATTATCATATGTTACTCCATATATTGCGGGTCGATTTATAATTGAGCCAGAGTCTATCAAACCTTTCGAGGTGTCTACACCCGTGGGTGAATCGGTAATAGCTAGCCGAGTATATAGGAATTGTGTGATTGTGATTTGTGATCGTCGTACCATGATTGATTTGCATGAGCTAGAAATGGTAGATTTTGACGTTATTATGGGCATGGATTGGTTGGCTTCTTGTTATGCCAATGTTGATTGCTGAATGAAGATGGTTCGTTTCCAGTTTCCGGGAGAACCAATCTTAGAATGGAAAGGGAATGCGGCATCACCAAAAGGTAGGTTTATTTCCTATCTAAAGGCAAGGAAAATGATCACGAAAGGGTGCATCTATCACCTAGTACGAGTTCAAGATGTAGAGGCTGAGTCGCCGACTCTTCAGTCAGTTCCGGTAGTGAACGAATTTCCTGATGTGTTCCCGGAAGAGCTTCCAGGCCTTCCTCCCGAGCGAGAGATCAATTTTGCGATTGATGTGCTGCCAGACACTAATCCCATATCTATTCCTCCCTATAGGATGGCACCCGCAGAGTTGAAAGAGTTGAAGGAGCAATTAAAAGACTTGCTTGAAAAAGGCTTCATTAGGCCTAGTTCATCCCCGTGGGGAGCACCTGTATTGTTCGTCCGGAATAAGGATGGCTCCTTGAGAATGTGCATTGATTATCGGCAATTGAATAAAGTGACAATTAAGAACAAGTATCCTCTCCCGAGGATTGATGATTTATTTGATCAATTGCAAGGTTCCAAATGGTTTTCAAAGATTGATTTGAGGTCCGGGTATCACCAAGTAAGAGTTAGGGAGAAAGATATCCCTAAGACAACTTTCAAACAAGATATGGCCATTTCCAGTTCCGAGTAATGTCGTTTCGGCTAACTAATGCACCGGCAGTGTTTATGGACTTAATGAACAATGCATTCAGGCCTTTTCTGGATCTATTCGTGATTGTATTCATTGATGATATCCTAGTGTATTCTAGATCCGAGGCAGAACATGCGGATCACTTGCGTATTGTCCTTGGAGTTCTTCAAACACGAGAGTTATTCGCGAAGTTTTCCAAATGCGAGTTTTGGTTGAACTCAGTGGCATTTCTGGGCCACATTGTTGCAGCTGACGGTATTCGAGTGGATAGCCAAAAAATTGAGGCAGTGAAGACTTGGCCAAGGCCCACGACCCCTACGGAGGTTCGTAGCTTTTTGGGCTTAGCCGGTTATTACAGAAGATTTGTTGAGGGTTTCTCTTCTATTTCTGCACCGCTCACCAAGTTGACTCAGAAGTCAGCTAAGTTTCAATGGACAGATGCTTGCGAGCGTAGTTTCCAAGAGTTGAAAGACCGAGTGACTACAGCCCCAGTCTTCACACTTCCAGAGGGATTGGAAGGATATGTTATTTATTGTGATGCTTCAGGCGTCGGGCTAGGCTGTGTATTGATGCAAAATGGTAAGGTGATTGCGTATGCTTCTAGACAATTACAGAAACATGAGCAGAATTATCCTACCCATGACTTGGAATTGGCCGCGGTGGTCCATGCTTTAAAGATATAGAGACATTACTTATATGGTGTCCACGTGGATATTTATACAGATCATAAGAGTCTCCAATACATCTTCAAGCAGAAAGAGTTGAATTTGCGGCAACGACGATGGCTAGAGTTGCTAAACGACTATGATGTTGAAATCCTGTACCACCCCGGAAAGGAAAATGTTGTGGCTGATGCTCTTAGCCGTAGGTCGATGGGAAGTCTAAGTGATGTACGACCAGAAAAGAAAGAGATGGCCCATGATCTTTAGCAGTTAGCTAGCCTAGGAGTCAGAGTGGTGGACTCAGGTAGCAGCGGAGCTACTATTCAGAATTCAGCAGTTTCATCGTTAGTAACGGAAGTAAAAGAGCGACAATTTGAGGATCCCATGCTAATGCAGTACAGAGATACACTCCCTCATAAGGAGGAGTCATCATTTGACATTTCGGAAGACGGAGTTCTCCGATGTCGAGGCAGGTTATGTGTTCCCGATGTGGCAGGTCTACGCCATCAGATTTTGAGAGAAGCTCATTGTTCCCGTTACTCCGTTCACCCCGGAGCGACGAAAATGTATCATGATCTTAAGACTATATATTGGTGGAATGGGATGAAGAAAGACGTAGCGGAATTCGTAGCTCAGTGTCCTAATTGCCAACAAGTGAAGATAGAACACCAAAAGCCGGGTGGCTTATTGCAAGCTATAGAAATCCCAACTTGGAAGTGGGAAGTGATTAATATGGATTTCATTACAGGGTTACCCCGTTCTCGACGTAAATATGATTCTATATGGGTGATCGTGGATAGGTTCACAAAGTCAGCGCATTTCTTACCGGTCAGAACGACCTATATGGCAGAAGATTATGCCAAGCTTTATCTTGAAGAGATAGTGAGACTCCCTGGCGTTCCGGTATCTATTATCACCGATAGAGGGACTCAGTTTACAGCCATGTTTTGGCGGTCTTTCCAAGAAGGTTTAGGGACCCAAGTGCGCCTAAGCACGGCGTTTCACCCACAGACCGATGGGCAAGCTGAACGTACTATTCATACTCTTGAAGATATGTTACGGGCATGTATGATAGATTTTGGAGGAAATTGGGATGACCATTTGCCACTCATTGAGTTTGCTTACAATAACAGTTATCATTCTAGCATTCAAATGGCACCGTATGAGGCTCTATATGGGCGAAAGTGTAAATCCCCAGTTGGGTGGTCTGAAACCGGAGAAGCTAAGTTGATAGGGCCAGACTTGGTCCAGCAAGCAATAGAGAAAGTTAAGCTCATACAAGATCGGTTGCTAGCGGCTCAAAGTCGTCAAAAGTCCTATGCGGATAATCGTCGAAGAGACTTAGAGTTCGAAGTGAAAGATTGGGTATTCTTGAAAGTGTCGCCGATGAAGGGCGTGATGAGATTTGGAAAAAAGGGGAAGCTCAGTCCCCGGTATATTGGGCCATACGAAATTGTGCGCAAAATAGGCAAAGTGGCCTATGAGCTAGATCTACCTCCAAATTTGGAGTTGGTCCATCCAGTATTTCATGTCTCGATGCTTCGGAAGTGTGTTGGAGATCCTACGAGGATCGTCCCAGTGAATGATATTCAAGTGACAGAAAAGTTAACTTATGATGAAATACCCATTGCCATATTAGATAGGCAGGTACAGAGGCTTAGAAACAAAGAAGTGGCCTCAATTAAAGTTCTGTGGAGAAATGACAATCGAGAGGAAATGACATGGGAAGCAGAAGAGAATATGCGATCCAAATACCCGCATTTATTTCAGCCCTTGGAAGAAGTCCAAGATGAGACGTCAAAATCATAAGGTATGCATGTTTTCCCTTTTATACATTCAGGTCGGGTGTGGCCAAATTTCTAGTGCTGTTGTATTATTGCCCCGTGAGGCATTGTTATTGTGGGTTTTTGTGACAGGGTGGTAGTGCCACATTACAGAGGAAACTCTGGCCAAATTTTTATAGAATTCCCCAAGCCTTTAACATTTGAGGACGAATGTTCCTAAGGGGGGTAGAATGTTACACCTCGGAAAATTTCCCGTTGGCACGCAAGTAAATGAACTAATGATGTGTGCGAGGAGTGCGAGTGTATAATGTTTCATGGGAAATGTATGAAAAGGGATGTGGATGATCTGAATGAAAAGTAGAGAAATGAGAAAAATTGAAAGTTGGCAAAACTGCCCAGTGGTCGTATATTGCAAAATACGGACCGTAAAGTGCAATACGGTCCGTAAACTGGCAGTCGTAAACTGCCATGCAAAAGCTTCAACTTTCTGCCAGTGGTCGTAAAGTGCAAATACGGACCGTAAACTGGCAGGTCGTAAACTGGCATGCCAAAATTCAACTTTCTGTCAGCCGAGGAAATGGTTAAAAACGACTTGGTGGACGGACCGTAAAGTGATTTACGGCCCCTAAACCATGGTCGTAAACCACCATGAAGGCAACCCAGCTTCTGGTTCTTGAAATGGCTAAATACGTCCATGGAGGACGAGCCTTATAGTGGAATACGGTCCGTAAACCTCCATGGACGACCACTGTTCACCCAGCACAGATTTTTCAATTCATTAAATATGAGGATCAAGACTTATTTTATTTCATTACAACATTACACCACTTCTCTCTAGAACTTCTCTCTACATTTATTATATGAGTTTTCAAGGATTATAAGCCATCAATAACATTAAGACAAGTGAATCAAGGATAAGGGAATCATCAAGGATCATCCAAGTCAAGAAATCCAAATGGAGAAAAACTAGGGTTTTTCTCAAAGAAGAGTATTATCAACCAAAGCTTGTTCCTACAACTTCTAAGGTAAGATTCATGATTTTTACAAGATGTTTAAGGTATTGGAGAATTAAAATACATGGATTGTAGAAAATGTGGTCAACTAGGTCATGAATGATAAATAGTGACATTTAGACAAATAGTTTGAATTGAGTTATG
This sequence comes from Lycium barbarum, assembly GCF_019175385.1. Taxonomy (NCBI): domain Eukaryota; kingdom Viridiplantae; phylum Streptophyta; class Magnoliopsida; order Solanales; family Solanaceae; genus Lycium; species Lycium barbarum. The sequence continues at coordinate 38,194,192 of NC_083342.1, read as the reverse complement.
AATGTTGTTGTGTTGTGATATGAATGTGTTATAAATGGTATTAAGATCATGAACTAAACACTCTAGACGAATGGATAAAGATGGGTGTTATAATCATGAATGTGGGTGAATTAGAGGCAAATTGAGGAATCTAGATAATGTGGATAATGTGAATGACTAATGGCCATTGTTATGATATTAATGAAGGTATAAACGCTAGCATTGGAAGGGAACGTGCAAGTGTAGAATAGTTCGACGGAAAGGTATGTAAGGCTAACCCTTTTTTCATAAGGCATGGTTCTTGGCCAAATTCCTAATTCCTCCATATGAGTATGTTGTCTTCACATGGTTGACATTCCGAGCTCATAAGCTCATGACCCTTGATATATACTATGATTATGCTATGTCCCTCATATGACGAGTAAGTCCATAATTTAGATGTAATGATAACGATGAGAATAGTAATGATAATGATATCAAAAATGATGCAAAAGGTGCCTACGGGCTATTATACTTATATGTACCTATGAAGGGCTATAATTGTTATATCCCGTGTTTTCACATATTTGGAAAATTGGAAATAATTGTAACTTGTGAGAAATAAGGTCATAATTAATTTTAGTTAACACATGAGTTGTTTATGAATCAATATTAATAAGGAAGTGTTGGAAAAGGCCAAGGGAAAATTTGAAATTTCGGAAATTAGTTTCGGGAATTACAAAATATGATCCATAAGTCATTGGGCTCAAAATTGGATGAAAAAAATTAAGGCCCAATGCTTAAGGGGTGGCCGGCCAAGTGAGGCCCAAATCCACCAAGAATTAATGAAATTTTCCATGTGATTAAATTAATATATGATGTCCTTATCCCTTAGAATTCTCAAGAAGCAAGAAAGAGAGAACAAACAAAAGAAGAGCAAAAATAAGGAGACCATTCGGCCCTAAGCTTGCAAAAATCACCTTCAAAAATCTTTTTCCAAAAATTGCTATCTTGTGGTTTTTCTACTAAGTTAAGTGTCCTCTACAACTTGGTGTAGTTGCTTCGGAAGGTTGGGCACTAGATTCATCAATCTCACACTTTGGACAAGTGAAGAAGATTGGAGAAAAAGGTAAGAATTCATCCCTTTTTATTATGTTATGAAGGCTTGGTTGTGTTGTAGTATGTAGAAATGAGTTGAAAGTATAGAGAAATGGAAGTTTGCAAAGTGGGTATATATATATGCATGTAGCCGTGTGTGTGTATATGTGTATACCTATAGTGTGTTGAATTTTATGTCGTATTCTAGTTGTGGTTATGATGGAAATTACATTGGAAATGAAAGTTGAAAGAATTTGGTTGAAGTTGGAAAATTCCCATGTTGGCCGTAGGTTGTGATGAAATAACGATGGATTAATGTTGTTTAATATGTTAGTTGTGTTGTTGTGATTCTTGCAATGTAAATGAAGGTAGAATAATGTAAGTTTGCATTGAAATGGAATGTAGGAGCTTATGTCGTCTTAGTATGATTTTATGTCGTTATGGAAATTAGGTTGCTAAGGTACAAATTATGATGATTGTTGATGAACTTGGAAGACGGAAACATGTTATGAATAAATATGCTAAAGATTAGAAGCTTCGGATGAAATGTGGCTTTCGTGGAAAGTTTGTACATTATGTATATCGTATGAATATCTTGTGGAAAATGATATGAAATGCTTTTAAACTATGTTGTGATAATCTAGATTGATAATGAATGTGAAATTGTTGAGAATAGTTTGAAAGTTAAGGTTAAAGTAAAGGTTATGACATTATGTCGGCAAGTAGAACTAGTGTTGCCGTATTGTGTTTCTAATGTTGTTGTTGATGTTGATGTTGTTGCTTGGGTTGTTGTTGATGATTGTGAGCCGAGTTAAGTTCTCGGGGGTGCTATATGTATAGGGGAAGTGCTGCCGAAATTTCGGTGGACAAATAAGAGTTGAATTGAATTTGTAGCATCTATAGCTTACAATTGGCAAACTTGACCATTTGCAGATTTTTGACGAAACGGGAAGTGAGTTTAGAAAGGCGTAAGGAGCTTGAAAGGTATGTAAAGCTACCCCGATCCTTCTTTTGGCATGTCTAAGTGTTTTAGGATCGGATTCGGGCCTCAAAAGACCTTCTTGGCCATCGGAATCCGCAAGAGAAAATCTCAGTTTTTCCTTCAGTAGAATTGAACCATTTTGATATGCTTTTCCTGAAAGTATGTAGACTTTCTCTAAACTCCTTGAAAAGCTATAGAATGTCCGTAGAACCTTTATAGGTGACCCCATAAGCTTAAAGGGCGTAAGTTGAGCCCACCGCCTTGCTTGTTCCGAGGTGGGCCCGCTATTCCCGGTTTTGCCCTTAATGTACTAAAGTCCCCTTTTTGAACGATTTTTGAAAGAAACGTTTCGACAACCCTTCTAATTACCTAACTAATATGGTTTTAAATATTCCATTAAGTCTGATAAATTGTTTTGATACTCGAAACTCATTTACTATGATTCCTTCCGACTTCATCGGATCGGTTTGTCTTTGATATGCCTCATCGAGTCTATGGAAACATTTATGATATTTTACTTGCATTAGTTTCTCACGACTCTATTCATGGATGCCCCAATGTTTCCCACACTGAGCCCGGGCCAGGATATGTTGTCAAGCGAAATCCCCTGCATTGTTCGCCGTGCCTCGATGTGAGGGGGAAGGTATATACGTACATGGGTTTGTGGAGTATGTTGTGCCATGTACGCTTGTTCTGATATGATTTACTATGGCCATCTGATATGACATATTATGTTACGGGGTTATGCCCCTATTCTGATTCTTCTGTGTTGTGGCACCAGCGTCGGGAGGGTGGCCACGTTCTGTCTGCCGAGTCCCTTGGCAGGGGCCGGATTTGATATGACATATGTTCTGTACACACTCTGCATGTTTTGGAAATATGTATCTGATACTTTGGATTTTCCGGTTACTTTCTGTATGTTCTGCACCAGTTATGATTTTGTTTCTGCAGCTCAGGCTTTACATATTCAGTACATATTTCGTACTGACCCCCTTTCTTCGGGGGCTGCGTTTTCATGCCGCGCAGGTACCGACGACAGGTTTGCTGACCCGTTCGCTTAGGATCTCATTCTGCTATTTTTGGAGCGCTCTTTTATCCAGAGCCATCTTTTGGTATAGTCTGTCACTTCTATATATGTATATTCCCGTTCATGGGTACGGCGGGGCCCTGTCCCGTCATATGATTCTGTCGGTCTGTTTAGAGGTCTGTGGACATGTTCGTGGGTTGGGAACTTTCTGTACAGATATGTGTATGTGTTGTGTTTGGGCGATCCCCTTCGCCGCGGCGGCCGGTCCGCATATATTTAGATGTTGCTTTGTTGGCCCTGTGAGGCCTTTGTTGGTATTTTCTGCGTGCAGGGTATTTGGGATAGTCCGTAAAACAAAGGAAACTCTGCCGAAATTTTTCTAAAAATTAGCTAAATTTGAAATAAAGCCTTGTCGGCTTCTGCCATATACTAGAATGCGTTTGAGTGCCCAGCTCGGGCACTAGTCATGGCCTACGGGGTTGGGTCGTGACAATAATGAACCCCGAGCTTATGATGCCGGGTAAGACTATATGTATATGACTATGTATAAAGTATGTATACGATTACGTAACGCGCGCACACATTTGCAGATGGTACGGATAACCCTGAAGCCTTGGTAGGGCCAGGTAGAAATAACATTGAGCCTTGGTTGGCCAAGTATGTATGAAACACCGAACCTTATGGTCGGGTATGCTATGTATGTATATAAGTGTATGGCTATGTATATAATATGAATATGAATGTGATAAGAATATGTATAAGAATACGAATAAGGAAATGTATACGAATATGAGCACAAGTATGGTACGAGTATCATTATGGGATACGAACGACGATGTATGCAAGTAAGTGACATGATGATGATGATATTACTGTCTCCCCTCCTATGCTATCTTCATATGATATCTATTATGCTTCTTTATTGATGTTTATCATGCTTTACATACTCAGTACATTCTTTGTACTGACGTCCTTTTGTTTGTGGACACTGCGTCATGCCCGCAGGTGCACAGGGAGACAGACTTAATCCTTAGCTGCCTATTCAGAGAATACATAGAGAGCTCCATTTCCTCCGGAGCCATATCTTTTGGGTACTCATTCTTTTGTGTATATAATTATGGGCATAGCGGGGTCATGTCCCGCTAATGTGATATGTTAGACTCTTAGAGGCTCGTAGACATGTGTGTGTGTGGGTAGATGTGTTTGGCCTTGTCGGCCTATGCTTTGTATATCATTTTGTCGGCCACGTTGGCCCATGAATATTGATGTGGCATAAATGCCTATGATGATATAAATGTGCGGGTGTCCATATGGGACTAGTTGACGAATGAATGGAAATGCATGTATAATTATGCGGCTCATCTAGATGTAAGTATAAGAGTAAGCTAAGAGGGTGATCGGGTGGGTTAGCACCGGGTGCTCGTCGCGGCCCCGAGTCGGGTCGTGACACTTGGATATTTCTTCCTGCGCATTATGTCATACTTGATTTGGGCCTGTATTTTATATTTTTGCTTATGGGATTTTGTCTTTGTACGCTCATATGCTTGTGCACATTTGGGCCACCCTCTTGTACCCTTTTCTTTTTTCTAATTTGGGCCTGCATGATTACCTGAACTTTTGCTTTAGTGTGGGCTTGCCTTTATCTTCATTAGTTTTGTATTAACTTTGGACTGTATGCAATGAGTATATACATTAGCATTATGGTTATGTCTCTTTGTATCTCTTGTCACATTATTTGCTAAGCCTAGTGCTCTCTAACCGCATTTCCCCCATTCTTCTCTTTGTTTGCATGGGAACTTGTACGAGCCATTTGAGCCATTTCTAGTTGAACCCCTGTTGGGCCAGAGGCCCAACCTCTTCTTTAATCGAGTCCAGATTAAGAGAAATAATTGAAGGCTCATCCATGGGTGAAAATGGCAACTGGTGGGCTTAGTTAGGCCCACCAGCATAACTTTTCTCCTTTCCATTTCCTATTTGTATATTATTTGTACATTAGTTGTATACTGTAAACAACACTTGTAATTATTGAAACCCAAATGCGTTAGAATTTAGGACAATCGCGTAGTTACTAAACATCTTTTCTCAAAATGATTTTGACACGATCAATATGAATGTTTGCATGAAATCAGTTCGAATATGCTACGAAAAATGTTTAAGTATAAAATCTGGAATTTTGTGGCAATGTGCAAGTCAAAACAGATTTTTAGATCAAAACTGAGTTGTTTTGGGCTTTAAAGCCCCCTCTAAAAATCTGGAAATGGAACGAGTATTTTCTATGTGTTTGATAAATTGGACTAAGATAAATTTCGGGCATTGTATCATAAGGATAAGGATTTGGGCCAGTGTTTTTGGGTAAGGTTAAAGACAAAAGAACAAATTTTCAAAAATAATATAAGGACATAAAATGAACCCTTTCTTTAAACTCATTTTGACTTAAGGATTTTTCAGATATTATTGGGCCAAAAGCCTAAACCTTAAGGCAAGCAAACAAAGGGAAATACACTTGGGCTAGAATTTGAGATAAGTTGGCTTTGGAATAATATATGGTTGAATATGGAGCTTCAATGAAATAAGGAATAAAATAACAAACTCTTTTCTTTACTTATACTTATCAAAACGTATACTATTTTTATTAATGGGATATATATACCTACTTATTTTCTATATGTATAGTAAGACTTATAAGGACTAAAATCATATCATTTGGACGAAGTTAGTTGCAACTCTACCTGCGAGAAATCTCGGCTGTGTTTTGGTCCGAAAATGAAGTGGTTTGAACTCCTTATAAATATTTTAAACCAAAACCTTTTCCTAAAGGATATTTTTGCCAAAGGTTGAATTTATGATTAGCATGACAAGTTTTGCAAGAAAGAAATGTTTTAGCAAATAATCACATTAATAACACATTGAAGCTCGTAGGTCAACCATATTGTAGGGATTCTTAATACTAGGGTGCTTAAAACCTTCCTTAGGGGATCACCAAAACCCTTACCTCGAACTCTGGTTTAAAAGGATTTTTTCTCTTGTTTGATAAACCCTTTTTACCCAATTTTCCCAATTTCCTTTATAAAATTAGTTGGCGACTCTAAAACCATAAAAATCTAAATATAGTCCACAAGTTCTTAGTAGCTTTTATGCACCTACGTAAAAGTGAATCGTAACAGATGGCGAATCCACTGGGGATTTTCTAGGTTCTAACAATAAGGGTTTTAATATAATGTGATATAATTGTAAATATTCTTACTTGTTTACTTTCCTGCAAAATATAAACTGTCATGCATTCATATCATCAATTCCGCCACTTCTGGTCTTAAAGGGGACACGCGAGGTCGCGGTCTATGCTTCACTAAAAAAACTGAAACACCCTTTCTTTGGAACACGTTGAATGCGGAGTTGGCGCCAGTCAGCCCACAACCGACAACGGTTCACCCTGAGTAGTCTGCTTAGGTCCAGCATATGCCTAGGATAGAGCTAGGACAAATCAAAAAACTACCAAGAAGACACCTGAATAATCTTAGTCACTCGTGGTATCTTTTATGGCACAACCAGAAATGAAGAAACCAAATACTTTGACCTAATCCCCGTTATCCTTGCCGATATGTACCGAGTCCTGAGCCTGTGTAGAAACCGCTTTAGGTACTTCCAAGGATGTAATGTCACACCTTAGCAATGGTAGGGCATGACGGGCACCCGACTCTCATCAGAGTCGAACGAACCCTTACACATTCGCTCTATCAAAACCTGTCATTTCTAAAACATTTAAAAACATGAAACTTTTCCAAATAGAGATCATTATCTTTATAATGATTATGAAAACTTTCAATCAATTAAGTACTTTAAACCAATTGAAATTGTCTAAAATACATACTCTTTTAAAATCTACAAATGATTCGCCTGACATCATTTTGTCGACATCTCGACAAACATACCACAAGACACTGTCTGCAGAAGTCTCTAAGAAGTGAACCGAACATTATGAGTCAAGACAGGGCCCCCAACATACCCATAATCACGCATATCAAGACATGACTCAGCACAGCTCCAGGATGAGGTGGAACTTGCCAATCCCAGCAGATGTCAGAGCATCTTAGTTGTATACTCAACCTGCCAAACAATCTGAGGCTGCGGGCATGAACGCAGCGTCCCCAGGCAAAAGGACGTCAGTACGGACAATGTACTGAGTATGTAAGGTGGTAACAAATCATAACCATAACTTGATTTAGGAGAGAAGAAATCACAATCAAACTCAATACCTGTAGCCTTCGCTGGAAGAAACATAAATGTATATACGAGGTCTCAAAATAATCTTTAAGTAAATAATGCAATCCAACAAACATTCTTTAAGTAAATAATGCAGTCTAACACATATTCTTTAAGTACATGATGCGATCTAACACACGTGCCGCTTCCGACATGTTAACAAAATAGTCACTTCGGACGGCCGCTTCCGGCATAGTAATAATGGCCCCTTCGGGCAACCGCTTCCGGCTTAATAACAATGATGGCCCCTTCGGCCAGCCGCTTCCGGCTTAATAATAATGATGGCACCTTCGGGCAGCCGCTTCCGGCTTAATAATGATGATGGCCCCTTCGGGCAGCCGCTTCCGGCTTAATAATAATGATGATTTTCCCTTCGGGCAGCCGCTTCAGGCTTAATAATAATGATGGTCCCATCGGGCAGCCGCTTTCGGCTTAATAATAATGATGGCCCCTTAGGGCAGCCGCTTCCGGCTTAATAATAATGATGGCCCCTTCGGGCAGGTTTTGAAAGTCTAAATAGTAAATCTCGCACCCCATTCGGAGTGGTTTTGAAAGTCTAAATAGTAAAATCTCGCACCCCATTCGGAGTGGTTTTGAAAGTCTAAATAGTAAAATCTCGCACCCCCTTCGGAGTGGTTTTGAAAGTCTAACTTTATGTCTCCTTTAGTATAAAACTAATTTCCTCGAAATCATTAGTAAAACCGTATGCATATATATATCAGTTTTTAGGACTCAATAGATAAGTACACTAATCGACACTTGAAGGATCATAAACACGTCTCGAGTCAATCCGAGTTAGCATAAGAAAGTTATGGACGTTATTCATTACAGAAACCTTTATGAACGTTTCAAAGCAATCCGAGTTAGCATATGAAAGTTATGGACGTTATTCATTATAAAAACCTCTGCGAACGTTTCAAAACAATCCGATACCGTCTATGAAAGTTCAGGGCATCAATCCTTATAGGATCCTTTTAGAAACAGAAACTCTTTATGCTTTGCTCGTTATTCCATCATACAATAAGCTCGACCATACTAAGCATGCTCATATCAAGAAGCGAATAAGAATCATAAACAAGCTCGGAATTAAAGAATAGAGTTACCCCAAGGTGCGTGGCATATCTTACTTAGCTCTAGGACCTGCCAAAGAAAGAAAGGGTAAGCCTTACATACCTGTTCAACCTCCTATTATCTACGCTTATTCGTCCGAGCTCGTAAATCTACATTCGAGAGGATTAGCACTACATTAGTCTCCATATCACACGCTTATTCCGAGTTTCAAATTTTTACTATTCTATATTCTGCCGAAAATCGGGCAGCATCTCCCCTGTTTATATGCCTAGCCCGAAATTACAATTCAGCAACCAATCAAAAACAACAATAATACCAACATCAACAACACTATTATTCGTACCAACATATTCCATAAACATCCCACACGACGTTTTTCAACATACAACAACAATATGCACTTTCTTCCATCCCAATCAAGGAGTATAGTCCCATCAACACACCAACAATGTTAGATACCGTTTTTATATGCATAAATCAGTCAATCCACACGGCCACAACATGTTCAAAACAGCCCATAAACACGACAACTACAACACAACACTTTATGACCTTTTCTCCATAACTATTTTTATTTTTAAGGCTTGCTAGACCTTCAAATAAACTCAACATAAAAGATGGGATAAATAACATAACTTATACTTGAAAAAAAAACTCAGCCACGTCAACCTTTTCCAATACCAAGCTTAAGTAGAAGCAAGAACAATCACTTTTCACGGACTAGTTTGGCGTAATCTTGTCAATTTCTTGATTTATCGGACTATAATGTTTGGGAGATGTTTTGAGAGAATTCTAGGAACTTTTGGAATGTTAATTTTCTGAAAAAAATGAGTTGATGGGGTATTTATAGCCCCCCTAGGTCGGTTCCACCGACCTTCCCATGTGGGGCCCGCGGATCCGCTTAGGCAGCTTAGGGTGTTGTTCTTAAAATGGCCATAACTCTTGATTCTGATATCGTGTGAGGGCCCACAACCTATGGTTGAAAATATCGCTCAATTATATAAAACTTTTATTTCTGGGAGTTTTCCCAAATTCCAAACTTATAATACCGTTTTTGCCCCTCCAAATCAGATCATCCGAAAACGTTTCCTTAAATCGTCCGTTTGGAGGGCTTATGTCCATATTTCGCTTATGGGTCCTTCTTAGGACTTGCTCAACTTCATATGTACTACCCATATATCTCTTCATATGTCTTTTATAAAATCCCGACATGTGGGCCCCACCTTAACTTATGGTTACGAGGGCTATTATCAAGTAACTTGTTAACGGATTTATTCCATACGATCTCCAAATGTCACATGAATACTCTTAAACGCAGCTAATACAATCTTCATCCCTAATTCTTGTATAACTCTGCTCTCCCTTGAGATCATACTAAGCCGCCGATAGTCTTGGTGACGCAAACTTTCCGGGGTGTAACATGTAACCACTCCAACAATGGCGGATCGCCAAGTACATGAACAAAGTCGGGAGTACCCAGTATTTGAGTAGGCCGGTAGAAAAGGATGACCTTTATACCTATTGCCCAAATTTTGGAAATCAAACAAAGCAAGGTTGGGCCTTCATCTTTTCCAGATTTAGAGAGGATAACATACAATGGATGTTCAATGACTTCATAACTAACACCGTTGTAGTCAAGGAAAGAAATCACCCGATCTTACCATTCATGGGGATTCGAGGGATTCGCCCTTATGCACAAGCTAGGGTTTTGAGGCAATTTGGTAGAACCCAAGACATACCCCAAGTCGGGAATATGGGTGAGTTTATCATTGACTATGATGATAACAAGATTCAGTGGGTCAGGGATTGTGTTCGAGAGTGGAATAGTCGTATATCTTAGGGTCCCGACACTTTAGCTCTCGATAGGTTACACCCTAGGTGTGATGAAGAATATAGAGATTGGTTAAGGGCCGACTTGCATGGCACCCTCACTCCTAAGCCTATTCTCTATAATTGTGTGCAAGGCAAGGCCTCAAAAGCTGAGATCAAAGACTGTTTGATCAAAAGAAGGGGTGATGATAGAGATGCTAAGTATTTGGAGAAGATAGAGCAGGATCGAGATACCATAGAATGCTTGACCCACTCACGATTTCTTGATAGAGCTTGATGATCGGATAAAGAAGAATTTGGATAACATTAACCGGATGAGCTTCATAGAGAAAGGATTTCTGATGGACGCCATGCTGACATCAACTCACCTCCACATCTAGACCGCCCTTCGGAAAACCAAGAAAGCGAGGACCGACAGGGCTTCATCATCAGCTTCAGGAGGGCGCTTCTGCTGATTCTTTGCTGTCATGTCTTTATTTTTGTACCCTTTCAGGGAAGAATATTATTACTAAAATTTATGTTTATGGGGCAATGGTTTGGTATAAATGGCACAATTATATTTCAAACGATTAGAAAACCATGGTTCAAAAAGGGTTTGGAACGCGGGTAGTATATTTATGCTTATTGATATAATGCTATGTTAATATGTGCTTTATGTTTCATATGGCTCATTTGAATGATTGATTGATCTGATGTGTCAGCCGCTATCCCAAAGAAAAACAAAGAAAATACGAAATAGCTCAAAAACCCGTATAATGGAACTAACCTTTGCCACTATTAAAAAAGGTTGACATGCCACTATGAACACCCAAGAGCATGTTGCCATCAAGAAGGAAAGCGAAGGATCACTTCACAGGAAGACTAAAAAATTGGAAAGGAAAATCCAGGTAGTCAAGGCAAAACTCAAAGAGGCCGATGAGATGTTGGACTCAGCGGAGAGTCTGCCAAAAGAGCCCACTAGGATAGGGCATCATCAAGAAGACATCCCGGATGAGGTCAAAGGAACACTACATGAACCATACCCCTACTAGATGGGTAAGAAGACAAAAACTATGAAACGGAGTCCGACCCACAAGAACCCACTTGCCCATTTAGGGAGGCCACCTTCGTCGCCACCACAAACCAAGAGAATGTTACACCCCTCGTTTTTCTCGTTGTAGAACCTATGATTTACTAGTCGAGTATACCTTTGGAATAGAGACCCGAGCCTGAGTTTGGAGGTAGAAAGTGTCTTACCCCGTGTACAAGGGTACCAGCAGGTATTCCTGGAAATTTGCAGGATTAGAAGTTGAGCGAATCGAATCGATGTGATCTGAGCTGAATCTGAGAAAATTTGCAGACACCAGTCATCGTCGATGGGTCGTCGAATGGTCGACGGACCGCTGATGTGCGGCGTCGACAGGGTTCCGCAGCCTTGCATCTGTAGGCGCAGGTCAACGGAGCAAATCGACGGACCGTCGACACGTCCAAATCGTTGACGGGTCGTCGACCAGCTCATCGAACCGGACCGCTGTAGCTTTTTGGGTTCCAAGTATAAATATATGGTTCACGACTTATTTGTCATTGTCCTTCATTCCAAATCAGAAAAATCCTAATATTTTCTCTCCCAATAATTTCCATCATTATTAGTGAAGATTTAGTAAAATTCGAACCCGTGAACCCGTGCTTGTCTAGAAGAAGATTATTCCTAGGGTTTCTTCAAGTTGTAAAGCTTAGAAGGTTGGAGTTGAAGTTGATCTTTGGAATCTTAGACCCCTCAAAGTATGTAAATGATTTCTACTCTTGTATTTGAGTTTATTATTAAGAGTTTTAGTGATTTTAGGTAAAGAGAAGGTATTTGTGGAAGTGGTAAGTTGATGAAGGGCAAGGTAGTGATTTGGGGTTATTTTTAAGTGATGTTTGAAAATAGATTTAAGTAAAAATTGTATACATATATGAGTGTTGTTATTGTTGTTGTGGTTGATGTTGGAGTGAATGAGAAGTTGAAGGGTTGTTAAGCTTATGAGAGAAATGTTGCCCATAATTTGTTAAGCTCTATCTGTATTTACAATGATTAGTAAGCAAGGTAAATGGTCTAATTAAGGCCAATGTTATCTTAATTATAGACTTGCAAGTTCGAGAGGTAGGAGTTGGAGGATTGGGTATATTTCAAGGTATGTTAAAGCTATAATTTCTTTCCTTTGGCATGATCCTATGATATGAGTCAACAAGCGAGTAAGCGAGCTTCCATATTACTCTACTCTTAGAAGCATTAGAAGTACTTCGATATTTGATGTTCATGTACCTCGTTTATGAGTGTTTCTTCTGTTCATGAGTCCAGTCTTATATAACTAGTTATATGTATACAGTTTACTCATGCATTACATTCATTATATATTTATGTACATTGACCCGTGATCAGAAGGTGTTATATAAGCGAATATTAGGTATATGTGAAGTATGAGAAGAGATATAGGCGTTATACATGCATTACCACTATGATGATGATATGAGAATCAGGCTGCAAGTACCGCAGCAATGTATATGATTATGGCCGCAGAGAGGCCGATATGATATGAAAAAAGAGACAAGCGTTATATACGCACATATATCAGGTGTTATATACGCACACATATATAGATGTATGACTATCATCGATAGGTATGAGCATGCATATTATGCGCCGAAAGTGGCATTGTCAGTTACATAGATTTTGCAGATACAGACATATACTAGTTCATACAAGTACATGCAGATAGTCATTTCCGCTTATGAGTTTAGATCTTATTCATGATTCTTGTATATATATGTTGTTCTTATGCCTTACATACTTAGTACATTATCCGTACTGACTCCCTGTTGCTCAGGAGGCTGCATTCATGCCCGCAGGTATAGGTAGACAGACAGGTGGTCCAGCTCAGTAGGACCACTAGATCCAACAGTGGTCAGTGCGCTCCATTTGATCTGGAGCAGCAGTTAGTTTTGGTATGCCACCCTTTTGAGATGTATATGCATATGGCTATGAGGGGGCCCTGTCCCGTTCTTTCTACAACTTTATTCCAGTAGAGGTCTGTAGACAGTTGTATTTATCAGTCAGATGATGTAGCCTTGTCGGCTTCTATTCTTTTGTGTACAGCATATGTAGCAGTCTAGCTGGCTTGCATTGTTCTTTTAGTATGCTTATGTATATACAGATTGTTCCGTGTTTATAATGTCACCTACTTATGAGATCAGTATAAGTCATGTATGGGCCCTATATTTCTAGTAAGATTAAGATATTAATATAGGGGTGTTTGGTCACTAGAGGTCAGACACTCGTCACGACTCATCGATTTGGGTCGTGATAGAAGTGGTATCACAACAGTTCCATCCTAGGATTGTCTATAGACTGTGTGTAGTAGAGTCTTATTTATGGGCATGTTGTGCACCACACTTATAAACATGAGGCTATAGGACATTTAGGATGATGTCATTCTTTCTCTCTTAGATTGCGCGATAGAGCCATGTATTAAGCGTTCGCTTCTGATGAATTGTTCTAATTTCAGCGATGCCCCGCAAGAAAGCTATAGCTGCCCAGAAGGGCAAGAGAGTGGTCGGTGAGGCCACTAGCTGTAATTGGCAGGCCACGAGGGCCCAGGATGAGGTCCAGAGTGAGGGGCCGTCTCAGACATTGCATACCCCGCCTCCAACACCTGCCCTAGTTCCTCAGTCGGATGCACTGGGCTAGGATGTGTGGGATGCTATACAATTATTAACTAGATTAGTAGCTGCCCAGGCTCAGCGGCAGGGAGTTGGTGTTGATCAGGCAGATAGGACAGTTCGAGGGTTAAGAGCTTTCTTGGGTTAGGTCCTCTAGAGTTTTCCATGATAAAGCAAAATATGGACCCCCTAGATTTTATTGATGGTATGCAGATGACCTTGAGGGTTATGCACACGGATGAGGTCGAGTCTGTAGATTTTGCTTCGTATAGGATCCGTGATATTGCCGTACAGTGGTATCGGACTTCGGAGTTATCTAGGGGAGAGAATGCCCCTCCAACTGTGTGGCGAGAGTTCTCGGATGCTTTTATTCGCCATTATCTACTTCCTGAGGTCAGATCAACCCGAGCAGATAGATTTCTACGTATTGAGCAGGGCAGTATGAGTGTCCAGGAGAATTGCGTGTATTTCGATTTTATGGCTAGATATGCCCCAGCTATGGTGGCTAAGATGGAGGACATATTTCATCGCTTCGTGGCTGGTCTAGGGCCACATTTGGTAGATGCTTGTACGACTGTCGCATTACAGCCAGACATGGATATCTCCTGTATACAGGCATATGCACACAGACTGTTACACCTTGGAAAATCCCTTGTATATGTATAGTTAATAGGCTAACAAAGGACATAGGGTATATGATGTTTTGTCGAGTAAGAAATAGTATTTGATGATCCTCGATGAGATTTTAGAGGCATGTAATGCAAGGAAAGAAAATTGCCAAGGAAAGTGAACCATATGTGGTGTATCGGATAAGAATTTCGAGCAACGAGCCTATCATGGCTCAATGATGTCTTGGAGACAAGTAATAAAGTCCATTTTATTGGTATTGAGATGTTAAACAAGTGCCAAGAAGGTTCCATAAGGATCGGAGATCAAACGAGACAACGAGAACGAAAACGGAACCACTGGGCATTATACGGCCCAACCTACAGACCGTATAAATTGTACCAGACGTATGTTGGACCGTATAATTGGCCAAGAAGGCCACCAGCTACTGGACCAAGCTAAAGGTATGTAAAACCTAATCCTTCCTTCTTTTGGCATGTCCTAGACGTAAGTAAGAAATGATATGAGCCTTGGGGTAAACTCTACTCTCTAGTTCCAAGCATGACTTATGATTCTACTCATTTCTTAATGTTATTGTCACGAGCCTACTATATGATTGACTAACAAATGATGTATGGAAATTCCTACTCTTAAAGAATTGCATAATAAAAGTCATATTTGACTTTCAAAAGCCATATCATGTTAGATCGATACATGTATATGAATCCTGAAACGTTCCTTGCTATGGGTTGTAATAAGATATAGAAAGAACTGAATATGAATATTATCCTGACACTTGAAAGCTGATTAGTTACTTATCTATTGAGTCTCCAAAGATAATTTTCATGTATGTGGTTTCTTATTATTCTGCTCGTGCTTACCGCTATATCCTTCACTGAGTCCCGGGCCAGGACACGTTTTCGTGCGCATATTTATTACATTATTCACCGAGTCCCTCACTAGAGGGCCGGGACACGTTATATATATATGATGATATGATGATATGATGATATGGGGATGGCGGCCAGGAGGGCATATGTTCATTATTCACCGAGTCCCTCACTAAAGGGCCGGAACACATATATGTACATGTTTATGATGCCATGATTTTAATTACCGAGCCCCTCACTAGAGGGCCGGGACACATTATATATGTTATATACAGAATGATTATTTAGCTTTGATTACAAAACTCTATATTGATATTGATATGAGAACGATACAGATGAATTATGTTCAAAGGTAAGTTTTATGAATTTCTATTTGTTGCATTGGGTCCTACACACCTTGTCTCAGTATGAGTCTATTAATATATTTCATGTTTTACATGCTCAGTACATATTTCGTACTGACCCCCTTTCTTCGGGGGGCTGCGTTCATGCCCGCAGGTACAGACGCTCGTTTCGGAGATCCACCAGCCTAGGATATCTATTCAGCTACTTTGAAGTGCTCCTTTGTTCCGGAGCCTAGCTTGTGGTATAACTCCCTTTTGTTGTATATGTATGCGTTTATTTGGGGTACGGCGGGGCCCTGTCCCGTCATATGATACTGTCAGTACTCTTAGAGGTCTGTGGACATTTGTGTGGGTCTGTATATAGTTGTTGTTGCGTTGTATGAATACGACTTATGTTTGGGGCGTACCCATTCGTAATGGCAGCCTTGTCGGCTTGCATATATATATATGTTTGGGATGTTGCGTGTAGTGGCAGCCTTGTCGGCTTGCGTAGATATATATATGTTGTTGTTGAAGATCGTAACTCCTCAGGAGACAGGTGCCTACGACATACAGAATTGTGACAACTTTAAAATAACGTCCTGCCTTTTTATACAAATAAGTTCATAATATGCTGGTTATAAAAGATTATAGTTAACAGGGGATATGAGTGTCCAACTCGGGCACTAGTCACGACCTATGGGGTTGGGTCGTGACAAAAGTGGTATCAGAGCGGTTTAATCCTCGGAGTGCCTACAGACCGTGTTGAGTAGAGTCTTGTTTATCGATGTGTTGTGCACCACATTTATAAACAGGAAACTACAGGACATTTAGGATGTCATCTTTCTTTCTCATTCTAGATCGTGCGATAGATCCTGAACCTAGGAAAGATTGTTTCTGACCTCTTTTCCTGTAGGTAGGTGCAGAATTGCGAGAGATGAAGAGGCCAGCTGCAGATAGTGGGGGTGCTAAGAATGCCCCTAGGGTAAATTCGGGACCCCAGCGTCCAGGACCGAGTAGGAGGAGCCTCAGTTATTCTATCGAGACTGACCCCTCAGAGGACCCAGCGACAATTCCTCCAGAGTTTTTGATATCCAGGGAGGCGGTCCCTGAACCCATACCAGTTGTTCCTATGGAAGGGCACCACGTCAGACCGGCTACCCCGGTAAGTGTTACAGATTATTCTAGCCCCCTGTCCTGGTCATCGGTAAACCAAGAGTTTCCCGGTTATCTATATTCACCGGATTTAGATGAAGAAGATGATGAAGGTCAGACGAGTAAACGGCGGGCAGACGATGACGAGGAGCACACTTCACCTTCTAGATCACCGGATCAGACTAGAGACTGATCGACTACAGGTATATGAGACCTTATTGAAATTTCCTATGTATGTGCATTTGTTATAGATTGTTACCTAATCGCGGCAAGTAGGAATCAAAGTAGTCAACAACCAAGTATTTACGAGTAACAGTGACCAAGGCGTTCCCACCCGTGGGAATTTTGGAATCTAGAATGGAAAATAGTTGCACGTACAGGTGAAAGTTAGATAGCAAGGGTACGTAATGAGAATTTATATATACGGAATGGAAAATTGGCCATCATTATGGTGAGTTATGGTAAGTATAGTAAGGAAACGGGTTAAATGGATACATTGCAGATAAGTCCAGTTAGAAAGTGTGCACAGAAGAAGCTAAAGGAACCAGTAATTGTAAACATAATATATATTAGACATACTACGAATGTTGCAGGTACGTTTGAAACCTGCAGTTAAATATGGAAAAGGAAAATAAACAAGAAAGGGTGACAAATACAGTTTGTGTTGGGTATACGAGGCAATTTCGTCATTTTTATCTTGCGATTGATATAGGAAGCCCTGTGCGGCTACGATACGATATATATATGTATGTGTTGGCCCTGTGAGGCATTGTTGGTATTTCCTGTGTGCAGGTTTTGAGATAGTAAGAAATACAGGGGAAGCTCTGCCAATTTTTTTTTTTTGAAATAAAAAGAGAATGACATATAAGATTTGGCTCAGTAACGATAAGATTTGGCTAAGTCGCAAGTACGCCGGACTTCGAGAAATAAAGTTAATGGTTGAATTGGTAATAATAGTAAATACGAGGTCGACATTGATATGGTAAATTTATCATGTTGGAGTAAGGCTTTAAGAGATACCCTCCATGTCAACCGTAAGGGGCATCATTCTTATTTGGGAAATTTGATTTCGAAGGAGCAAATATGAGCAGCAAAGTTTGGAATTCATTTGAACGGACCAGATACTTTCCAGCAGCATTTTACCTCAGAAAAAGCTCGTGTTGAAGAACCAAAACGTCTAGCGGTTAAGTTTCACTCTTATCCGAAGAGTATGAGGCATACAGTAAGTAATTTATGGACAAAAAGGTTCGCTCACGACCTAAGTACAAATCTAGAGGTGAATTATGTAAATCAAGCATTAGGAGCCCCGTGATGCTAGTCGGACTCTAGTTCCCCTTCTGATCATTGTTTGGAGGATATTTATAGGAATGAGTAAAGTACGGTAAGTAAGTGACTAAAAGATAAGACGTGATCTATGCGACTAAGGTATAAACGAAATTATGAAATGGAAAGGCGGGGTACAGAACAAATAAGAAAGACCTACAAGTCCTACAGGGAAAGTTCGGAATAGAGATCAAGTGGTAAAAAAACTGAAAGCGAGCACAGGAAGAGAAGGAATTAATAGAAGAAAGAAGGATGGTTCGTGTTATATCCCGTGTTTTCACACGTTTGGAGAAACTTGAATTTTATTGGATTTTTGAGATATAAGGTCAAATTTGATATTTTGTTGAACATAGGAGTTATGCATGAAAGAATAGAGTCATGAAAGTGTGGGACAAGGCTAAGGGCAATTTTGGAATTTTGGAAATTAGTTTCGGGAATTACAAAATACGATGCACAAGTTATTGGGCTTGTAAAATAAGAAGCAAATTGAGGCCCAAAGAGATTAGGGGTGGCCGGCCATGATGACCTTGGCCCAAGCCCATTTTTAGTTGGTCATGTGCTTGGTCATGTGACCAAGCACTTCAATTATATATTTAGAAGATGAATACTTAGGATAAACATAACACAAAAAAATCAAGAACAACACAAAGAGAAAGTGAAGCTCTCGGCTTGGAGAGCAAAAATTAGCCCTCAAAAATATTGCTCCAAAAATTTATTTCTTGTTGGTTTCCTACTAAGTTAAGGTTCCTTTGTAACTTGGTATAGTTGGTTTGGAGTGGGGAGCATTAGAATCACCAAAGTGATTACATCTCCAAGTGAAGAAGACTTGAGGAAAAGGTAAGAATTTCTACCTTTTTATTGTGTTGTTGAGTTTTGATTGTGTTGTAGTATGTAGAAATGTGTTGATTGTATGGAAGAAGGGAAGTTTGCAAAGTGGGTTTGGAATTGGAGGTGTAGCCGTGTGTATATATAGGTGGTATAACCACAATGTGTTGCATTCATGTTATATTCTAGTTGTGATTGTGATGAAATGCATATTGGGATTGAAAGTTGAATGATTTAGTTGAAGTTGTTAAAATAAGCATATGGTCATGTGGTATATTGGATTTGGGATAGAAATGAGTTAAGTTGTTTAGTGTGTTAGTATGTTGTTGTGATGTTTGTAATGTAAATGAAGTTAGAATGATATAAGTTTGTATTGAATTGGAATGTAGAAACTTATGTCGTTTTAGTATGATTTTCCGACATTAAGGAAATGAAGTTGTTTGGTTGTGAATTATGATGATCATTGATGAAATTGGAAGTTGGAAACTTGTTATGAAATTGTATGCCAAAGATTTGATGTTTTCCATAAGTTATGACTTTGGCGGAAAGTTGTATATTATGTATATCAAGTGTATAACTTAAGGAAAATGATATGAAATGTCTCTAAATCTATATTGTGATGATCTTGAGTGATAATGGATGTGAAATCATTGATATTAGTGAAGGTTTGGATTAGAATGAAGGTTATGCCAACTTGTGAGAAAAATGACTAGTTGAAGGATATTTGTGTTTTTGATGTTCTTTGTTGATGTTAATGTTGTCGTTTGGGTTGTTGTTGATGATTTCTAGCCGAGTTGAATTCTCGGGGTGCTATATGTATAGGGGAAGTGCTGCCGAAATTTTGGTAGACAAATATGCTTTAAGTTGGAATAATGGTATTCATAACTCACAATTGGTAAACTTGACCAATTGCAGTTTTTCGACGAAACGGGAAGTGAGTTTGGAAATGCTTAAGGAGCGTGAAAGGTATGTAAAGCAACCTCAATTCTTCCCTTGGCATGCCCTTAGTGTGTTAGGGTCGGATCCGGGCCTCGAAGGACCTCTTGGCCCTCGGAATCCGCAAGAGAAAATCTCAGTTTTTCCTTCAGTGGAATTGAACCACTTTAGTATGCTTTTCCGAATAATTATGCAACTTTGCTCCAAATTACTTGGAAAGTCATAGAATGTTTGTAGAACCTTTTTAAGTGATACTATAAGCTTAGAGGGCACAGTTTGAGCCCGTCGCCTTATTTGTCCCGAGGCGGGCCCACTATTCCCGGTTTTGCCCTTAATGTGCTAAAGCTTCCTTTTTAAGCGATTTTTGAAAGAAATGTTTTGATTACCCTACTAATCGCCTAACGAATATTGTTTTAAATATTCTATTAAATCTTATAAATTATTTTGACACTCGGAATGACTTCGGGAAGGTTATATTTCTGTACTTTATTATGATATCCGAAATGCATATATTATGATTCCGTCCGACTTCATTGGATTTGTTTATCTTTGATATGCCTCTTCGAGTCTTTGAAAATGTTTATGTGATTTTTAAATTGCATTAGTCTCTCACTACTCCATTCGTGGATGCCCCAATGTTTCCCACACTGAGCCCGGGCCAGGATATGTTGTCAAGCGTGATTCTCTGCATTGTTCGCCGCGTCCCGATGTGAGGGGGCAGGTATACGTGTACATGGGTCTGTGGAGTATGATGTGCCATGTCCGCCTATTCTGATTTGATCTGTTATGGCCATTTTGATATGACATTTTATGATACGGGGCCACGCCCCTTTTTCTGATTCCTCTGTATTGTGGCACCAGCGTCGGGAGGGTGGCCACGTTCTGTCTGCTGAGTCCCGTGGCAAGGACCGGATATGATATGACATATGTTTCTGTACACATTCTATCTGTTTTGGAAATATGCATTTGACACTCTGGATTTTGTACTCATTTTCTGAAATCATTATGATTTGACTTCTGTGATTCCGCTTTACATATTCAGTACATATTTCGTACTGACCCCCTTTCTTCGGGGGCTGCGTTTTCATGCCGCACAGGTACAGACGACAGGTTCGCTGATCCATCTGTTTAGGATCCCACTTCTGCTATTTTAGGGCGCTCTCTTCTTCAGAGCCCATCTTTTGGTACAGTCTGTCACTGCTATCTGGATATGCACATTGTTCTGGGTATGACGGGGCCCTGTCCCGTCTTATGATTATGTTATGTTCTGTAGAGGTCTGTGGATATATCTGTGTGGGTTCTGTACATATGTTTGGGATACTTTGTTCTATGATGGCCTTATCGGCCTATGTGTGCCAAGTCTGCTTTTTATGCTAAATTCTGTAGCGTCCACTAATATTATTATTATATTATTTTGTTAATATGCTAATTTGGGTATCGGGTACGTATAGGTGCCCAGCTAGGGCACTGGTCGCGGCCCACGGGGTTGGGTCGTGACAAAAGTGGTATCAGAGCAGTTCGTCCTCGGAATGTTCACAGACCGTGTCTAGTAGAGTCTTGTTTATCGGTGTGTTGTGCACCACACATATAAACAGGAGGCTACAGGGCATTTAGGATACTACCCATCTTTCTGTCTTAGATCGTGCGATAGAGCTGTGTTATCAGGATGACCCCTCCCTAACGAGTGGCTATATTTGCAGATATTCCTCCAAAAAAGGCAACAGCGGCCCAAAAGGCCAAGTCAGCAGCCTTGGGAGAGACTAGCCGGGTCCAGAGGATTACCAGGGCCCAGGCACATATTGCTCCGGAGACTTTGCCCCAGACAGAGGGTTCTTCTACACCGCCACTCGTGGAGGAGATTGGGGCGGCCGCAGCCGCAGATCGGGGGGCGGCTCCACCGTCAGCTCCCGCAGTTCCAGTACCTGAGCCTCCAGCTCCACGGCCAGGCACTGAGGATCAGTCTATGAGGGAGGCAGTCCAGTTGCTGACTAGACTTGTGGCAGGGCAGGTTCAGGGGCATGGACTGGTAGGTGACCGGGCAGTCAGACGTGATAGTTCGAGAGCCCGTGTGTTTTTGACTTGTAGTCCTCCAGAATTCTTCGGGACAAAGGCCGAGGAGGATCCTGAGGAGTTTATCAGGAAGATGCGACGCACTCTAGATTTGATTAATGCTTCCGAGACAGAGTCAGTCGCGTTAGCTTCGTACCGGTTATATGATGTGGCGGCAAACTGGTACGAGTCATGGGGGCTATCCAGGGGGGACGACGCTCCCCCAGCAGTTTGGGGCGATTTTTCTCAGGCATTTCTTGGACATTTTCTGCCCCCAGAGTTGCGACGAGCCAGATCTGATAGATTCTTATTATTGAGGCAGAAGGGCCTCAGTGTCCGGGACTATAGTTTGGAGTTTGATTCCTTGGCCCGATATGCACCTGCTGTGGTGGCTACTATGGCGGACCGGATGCACAGATATATTATGGGGCTGGATCGATATTTTGTTGATAGCTGCTTAGTATTGGCTGCTCAGCCCGGTATGGACATTGCCCGTATTCAGGCCCACGCCCAGGGCATGGAGGATCGGGGCAGAGGAGGACACCAGCCTGACAGGAGCCAGGATCGGAGACAGCCCAAGAGGGCCAGATCATCTGGAGACTTTCGGGGCAGACAGCCCCAACAGCCGCAGCAGCCTAGCAGATTTTCATCTCAGCCGGCGCAGAGCGCACCTCCCCAGCCTACAGGTCGCAGGTTCGATAACCCAGGGTATTCAGGAGCAGGCCAGAGCTCCAGGGCTTCAGGTTCGCGGACAGATAGGGGTTCTGGTCAGATGAGGCCACCCGGGGTTCAGTGTTCTCTTTGTGGCAGATATCATCCGAGGGAGTGCTACAGAGCCACCGGTGCATGCTTTTCTTGTGGTCGTCAGGGCCATTCTGTGAGAGATTGCCCGTATAAGGGTAGTTCGGGTGGTGCAGCGCAGCCTACCGGATCAGCCGCTGGGTCTTCATCTTCGTCAGTGGCTATGCGCCCTACGGGGCAGGGTTTTCCAGCACCAGCGGGTCGCGGCAGAGGCCGTGGTGGGGCTTCTGGTATTAGCGGCCCTTCGAACCGCATTTATGCTTTGGCCAGCCGCCAGGATCAGGAGGCATCTCCTAATGTCGTTACAGGTACTTTATTAGTCTTCTCTCGGTCTATGTATGCACTAATTGATCCAGGTTCGACTTTATCATATATTTCACCACTTGTTGCCGGTACAATTGGTATTATGTCTGAACCTATAGAGCTATTTGAGGTAGCCACACCGATAGGGGACTTTATTGTAGCCAAACAGGTTTATAAAGACTGTTCTGTGATTGTATGTAGCCGAGATACTAAGGCAGATCTGGTAGAGTTAGATATGACTGAATTTGATGTTATTATGGGTATGGATTTGCTAGCTTCCTGTTACGCTAATGTTGACTGCCAGAATAAGGTGGTTCGCTTCCAGTTTCCCGGGGAGCCAGTTATAAAATGGGCTGGTAATACAGCATCGCCGAAGGGTAAGTTTATTTTGTACCTTAAGGCGAAGAAAATGATCAGAAAGGGTTATATCTATCATCTGGTACGGGTGCAAGACTTGGGAGCAGAGATGCCGACACTTCAGTCAGTCCCCGTGGTTAATGAGTTTCCAGATGTTTTCCCCGACGAGCTTCCAGGTCTTCCTCCAGAGCGGGAGATAGACTTCTCTATTGACTTACTCCCAGACACTCAGCCTATCTCTATTCCTCCGTACAGAATGGCGCCTGCAGAATTAAAGGAGTTGAAGGAGCAGCTGAAAGATTTGTTGGATAAGAGTTTCATCAGACCCAGTACTTCGCCTTGGGGAGCCCCGGTATTATTTGTGCGTAAGAAAGACGGGTCGCTGCGTATGTGTATTGATTATCGGCAGCTGAATAAGGTAACTATAAAGAATAAATACCCCCTCCCCAGGATTGATGATTTGTTTGATCAGCTGCAGGGCGCTAAGTGTTTTTCGAAGATAGATCTTCGATCCGGTTACCACCAGGTGCGAGTACGAGAGGCCGATATCCCTAAGACAGCTTTCCAGACCCGATATGGGCATTATGAGTTTAGGGTTTTGTCTTTTGGGCTTACTAATTCCCCCGCAGTATTCATGGATTTGATGAACCGGGTATTCAGGCCATTCTTGGATATGTTTGTAATTGTATTCATTGATGATATCCTGGTTTATTCTCGGTCTGAGGCAGAGCACGCAGATCATCTGAGATTGGTATTACGGGTACTCCGGCATCAGAAATTATATGCTAAATTTTCTAACTGTGAATTCTGGCTGTCTTCAGTGGCTTTCTTGGGGCATATTATTGCAGCTGATGGTGTCCGGGTGGACACACAGAAGATTGAGGCCGTGAAGAATTGGCCCAGACCTACGACGCCCACAGAGCTACGCAGTTTCCTGGGGTTAGCAGGTTATTACAGGAGGTTTGTGGAGAAGTTTGCTTCGATTTCAGCGCCTTTAACAAGGCTGACTCAGAAGGGAGCTAAGTTCCAGTGGTCTGACGCTTGTGAACGGAGCTTCCAGTTGCTGAAGGAGAAGTTGACTACAGCCCCAGTTCTGACTCTTCCAGAGGGACCGGATGGGTATGTTATTTATTGTGACGCTTCTGGCATGGGGTTGGGCTGTGTATTGATGCAGCACGGCAGAGTTATAGCGTATGCTTCCCGGCAGCTCAAAAAGCATGAGAAGAATTATCCTACCCACGATCTGGAGCTCGCAGCGGTGATTCATGCTCTGAAGATATGGAGACACTATTTATATGGCGTTCTTGTGGATATCTATACTGATCATAAGAGTCTCCAGTATATTTTCAGACAGAGAGAGCTTAATTTGCGGCAGCGGAGGTGGCTGGAGCTTCTGAAAGATTATGATGTAGATATTCTGTATCATCCGGGTAAGGCTCATGTTGTTGCAGATGCGCTCAGTCGGAAGTCTATGGGCAGTTTGGCCGATTTACAGCCAGACAGGAGAGAGATAGCCCGTGATATTCAGCAGTTGGCTAGTCTCGGGGTTCGTCTGGCCGATTCTGGAGATACCCAGATTTCTGTTCGAGGGGTTTCTGAGTCATCCATCAGGAACGATATTAAGAGGCGTCAATACGAAGATCCTGTCTTAGCTCGGTACAGGGACACATCCTATGATAAGGAGAGGACTCCATTCGAGTTTTCACCGGAAGGCACTTTGTTATACAGAGGCAGGTTGTGTGTACCTGACATTGCAGGCCTTCGGCAGCAGGTTATGAGCGAGGCACATTATGCTCACTATTCGGTCCATCCTGGGTCTACAAAGATGTATCATGATCTCCGATGCTTATACTGGTGGGACGGTATGAAGCGGGATATTGCAGAGTTCGTCGCCCAGTGCCCTAATTGTCAGCAGGTCAAGATTGAGCATCAGAAGTCGGGTGGACTGTTGCAGGAGATGGAAATCCTGACTTGAAAGTGGGAGGTTATTAATATGGACTTCATTACAGGTTTTCCTCGCACTCCACAGAAGTATGATTCCATCTGGGTCGTGGTTGATAGGCTTACGAAATCAGCCCATTTCCTTCCCGTCAGGACTACTTATTCCGCCGAGGATTATGCCAGGCTCTATATTAAGGAGATTGTGAAGCTTCACGAAGTTCCTCTATCTATTATTTCTGACAGAGGCGCCCAGTTTACGGCGCATTTCTGGAGGTCTTTTCAGGAGGGTCTAGGGACTCAGGTGAGTCTGAGCACAGCCTTTCATCCTCAGAGCGACGGACAGGCCGAGCGCACTATACAGACGCTGGAGGATATGTTGCGGGCCTGCGTTATTGATTTCAGAGGTAGCTGGGATGATCACTTGCCATTGCTTCAGTTCGCATATAATAACAGTTACCATTCCAGCATCCAGATGGCTCCGTACGAGGCTCTATATGGCAGGAAATGTAGATCGCCGATCGGCTGGTTTGATATTGGCGAGACAGAGTTGATTGGCCCAGATATGGTCCAGCAGGCAGTGGACAAGGTGAAGCTTATTCGAGAGCGACTGTTGGCAGCCCATAGTCGACAGAAGTCATACGCAGATAGACGGCGTCGACCGTTGGAGTTTCAGGTAGGCGATTGGGTATTTCTGAAGGTATCGCCTATGAAAGGCGTGATGCGGTTCGACAGAAAGGGTAAGCTCAGTCCGCGTTATATTGGGCTTTATCAGATTGTTCGGATAGTTGGAAATGTCGCCTATGAGTTAGATTTGCCATCTGATTTGGAAGCGGTACATCCGGTATTCCATGTCTCTATGCTCCGCAAATGCATTGGTGACCCTTCCAGAATAGTCCCTGCGGATGATATTCAGGTGTCGGAGCAACTATCGTACGAGGAGCAGCCCGTATCTATTTTGGATCGTCAGGTAAGGAGGCTTCAGAATAAAGATGTAGCCTCTGTTAAGGTACTGTGGCGGAACGATAATAGGGAGGAAATGACATGGGAGGCCGAAGAGGAAATAAAAAAGAAATATCCTCAATTGTTCCCTATGCCCGCAGGTAACCTTAAATCCCTGCTTAAATTCATTTCAATACCAATCGTATGTCCTATGTGTTGTCTATAATCAGAAACTCCCCCAAAGTATTTTCCAACCCTATAAGTTTAATTTTACATTCAAGGACGAATGTTCTAAAGGGGGGGAGGATGTTATATCCCGTGTTTTCACACGTTTGGAGAAACTTGAATTTTATTGGATTTTTGAGATATAAGGTCAAATTTGATATTTTGTTGAACATAGGAGTTATGCATGAAAGAATAGAGTCATGAAAGTGTGGGACAAGGCTAAGGGCAATTTTGGAATTTTGGAAATTAGTTTGGGGAATTACAAAATACGATGCACAAGTTATTGGGCTTGTAAAATAAGAAGCAAATTGAGGCCCAAAGAGATTAGGGGTGGCCGGCCATGATGGCCTTGGCCCAAGCCCATTTTTAGTTGGTCATGTGCTTGGTCATGTGACCAAGAACTTCAATTATATATTTAGAAGATGAATACTTAGGATAAACATAACACAAAAAAAATCAAGAACAACACAAAGAGAAAGTGAAGCTCTCGGCTTGGAGAGCAAAAATTAGCCCTCAAAAATATTGCTCCAAAAATTTATTTCTTGTTGATTTCCTACTAAGTTAAGGTTCCTTTGTAACTTGGTATAGTTGGTTTGGAGTGGGGAGCATTAGAATCACCAAAGTGATTACATCTCCAAGTGAAGAAGACTTGAGGAAAAGGTAAGAATTTCTACCTTTTTATTGTGTTGTTGAGTTTTGATTGTGTTGTAGTATGTAGAAATGTGTTCATTGTATGGAAGAAGGGAAGTTTGCAAAGTGGGTTTGGAATTGGAGGTGTAGCTGTGTGTATATATAGGTGGTATAGCCACAATGTGCTGCATTCATGTTATATTCTAGTTGTGATTGTGAT
The DNA here is from genome assembly GCF_019175385.1 of Lycium barbarum. Taxonomy (NCBI): domain Eukaryota; kingdom Viridiplantae; phylum Streptophyta; class Magnoliopsida; order Solanales; family Solanaceae; genus Lycium; species Lycium barbarum. Next base: position 38,166,765 of record NC_083342.1, on the reverse strand, counting down.
GAAATGCATATTGGGATTGAAAGTTGAATGATTTAGTTGAAGTTGTTAAAATAAGCATATGGTCGTGTGGTATATTGGATTTGGGATAGAAATGAGTTAAGTTGTTTAGTGTGTTAGTATGTTGTTGTGATGTTTGTAATGTAAATGAAGTTAGAATGATATAAGTTTGTATTGAATTGGAATGTAGAAACTTATGTCGTTTTAGTATGATTTTCCGACATTAAGGAAATGAAGTTGTTTGGTTGTGAATTATGATAATCATTGATGAAATTGGAAGTTGGAAACTTGTTATGAAATTGTATGCCAAAGATTTGATGTTTTCCATAAGTTATGACTTTGGCGGAAAGTTGTATATTATGTATATCAAGTGTATAACTTAAGGAAAATGATATGAAATGTCTCTAAATCTATATTGTGATGATCTTGAGTGATAATGGATGTGAAATCATTGATATTAGTGAAGGTTTGGATTAGAATGAAGGTTATGCCAACTTGTGAGAAAAATGACTAATTGAAGGATATTTGTGTTTTTTATGTTCTTTGTTGATGTTAATGTTGTCGTTTGGGTTGTTGTTGATGATTTCTAGCCGAGTTGAATTCTCGGGGTGCTATATGTATAGGGGAAGTGCTGCCGAAATTTTGGTAGACAAATATGCTTTAAGTTGGAATAATGGTATTCATAACTCACAATTGGTAAACTTGACCAATTGCAGTTTTTCGACGAAACGGGAAGTGAGTTTGGAAAGGCTTAAGGAGCGTGAAAGGTATGTAAAGCAACCTCAATTCTTCCCTTGGCATGCCCTTAGTGTGTTAGGTTCGGATCCGGGCCTCGAAGGACCTCTTGGCCCTCGGAATCCGCAAGAGAAAATCTCAGTTTTTCCTTCAGTGGAATTGAACCACTTTAGTATGCTTTTCCGAAAAATTATGCAACTTTGCTCCAAATTACTTGGAAAGTCATAGAATGTTTGTAGAACCTTTTTAAGTGATACTATAAGCTTAGAGGGCACAGTTTGAGCCCGTCGCCTTATTTGTCCCGAGGCGGGCCCACTATTCCCGGTTTTGCCCTTAATGTGCTAAAGCTTCCTTTTTAAGCGATTTTTGAAAGAAATGTTTTGATTACCCTACTAATCGCCTAACGAATATTGTTTTAAATATTCTATTAAATTTTATAAATTATTTTGACACTCGGATTGACTTCGGGAAGGTTATATTTCTGTACTTTATTATGATATCCGAAATGCATATATTATGATTCCGTCCGACTTCATTGGATTTGTTTATCTTTGATATGCCTCTTCGAGTCTTTGAAAATGTTTATGATATTTTTAAATTGCATTAGTCTCTCACTACTCCATTCGTGGATGCCCCAATGTTTCCCACACTGAGCCCGGGCCAGGATATGTTGTCAAGCGTGATTCTCTGCATTGTTCGCCGCGTCCCGATGTGAGGGGGCAGGTATTCGCGTACATGGGTCTGTGGAGTATGATGTGCCATGTCCGCCTATTTTGATTTGATCTGTTATGGCCATTTTGATATGACATTTTATGATACGGGGCCATGCCCCTTTTTCTGATTCCTCTGTATTGTGGCACCAGCGTCGGGAGGGTGGCCACGTTCTGTCTGCTGAGTCCCGTGGCAGGGACCGGATATGATATGACATATGTTTCTGTACACATTCTGTCTGTTTTGGAAATATGCATTTGACACTCTGGATTTTGTACTCATTTTCTGAAATCATTATGATTTGACTTCTGTGATTCCGCTTTACATATTCAGTACATATTTCGTACTGACCCACTTTCTTCGGGGGCTGCGTTTTCATGCCGCGCAGGTACAGACGACAGGTTCGCTGATCCATCTGTTTAGGATCCCACTTCTGCTATTTTGGGGCGCTCTCTTCTTCAGAGCCCATCTTTTGGTACAGTCTGTCACTGCTATCTGGATATGCACATTGTTCTGGGTATGACGGGGCCCTGTCCCGTCTTATGATTATGTTATGTTCTGTAGAGGTCTGTGGATATATCTGTGTGGGTTCTGTACATATGTTTGGGATACTTTGTTCTATGATGGCCTTATCGGCCTGTGTGTGCCAAGTCTGCTTTTTATGCTAAATGTTGTAGCGTCCACTAATATTATTATTATATTATTTTGTTAATATGCTAATTTGGGTATCGGGTACGTATAGGTGCCCAGCTAGGGCACTGGTCGCGGCCCACGGGGTTGGGTCGTGACAGTTCGCTGCGGATGTGTATTGATTATAGGCAGCTGAACAAAGTAACAATAAAGAATAGATATCCCCTCCCCAGGATTGATGATTTATTTGACCGGTTGCAGGGTGCTAAGTGTTTCTCAAAGATAGACTTGCGATCAGGTTATCACCAGGTGCGGGTAAAGGAAGCAGACATTCCGAAGACTGCATTCAGGACCCGATACGGGCATTACGAGTTTAAAGTGATATCTTTTGGGCTGACCAATGCTCCAGCCGTGTTTATGGACATGATGAACAGGGTGTTTAAGCCATTCCTCGACTTGTTCGTGATTGTATTTATTGATGATATTCTGGTCTATTCACGATCGGAAGAAGAGCATGCAGACCACTTGAGGACTGTACTTAAGGTCCTCCAGAATCATAAATTATATGCTAAGTTCTCTAAATGTGAATTCTAGTTGACTTCAGTAGCATTTCTGGGGCATATTGTTGGAGCAGACGGTATTCAGGTAGACTCGCAGAAAATTGAGGCCGTCAAGACTTGGCCTAGACCTACGACGCCTACTGAGGTACGTAGCTGTTATATCCCGTGTTTTCACACGTTTGGAAAATTTGAAATATCTTGGATTTTTGAGAAATGAGGTCAAATTTGATTTTATTTGACATAGGAGTTGTGCATGAAAGAATATTGTTGTGAAAGTGTGGGACAAGGCTAAGGGAAATGTTGGAATTTTGGAAATTAGTTTCGGGAATTACAAAACGTTGATTATAAATCATTGGGCTAAAAAAAAAATGAAATGAATTGAGGCCCAAACCATAGACCATGGCCGGCCACTATGGCCTTGGCCCAAGTCCAATTACATGGTCATGTGCTTGACCATGTGACCAATAATTATAAGAAGACCAAGTCTTCATAGTATATCCATTAGAGAGCAAGAAAACCAAAGCAAAAAAATAAGAGCAAGAAGAGAGGAGGGTTTCGGGTTTGGCTTGGAAATTTGACTCCCAAAAGTATTGCTCCTAAAATGTTTCTTTTGTGGTTTTCCTACTAAATTGAGTAGCCTCTTCAACTTGGTGTAGTTGTCTTGGAGGGAGAAGCACTTGATTCATCAAAGTGATCACAAGTTCAAGTGAAGAAGACTAGATAATAAGGTAAGAATTCATCCCTTATCCTTGTGTTATGAAGTTTTGTTTGTGTTGTAGTATGTAGAAATGTGTTGATTGTATGAAGAAATGGAAGTTTGCAAAGTGGGTGTGTGGTATATATGTGTAGCCGTGTGCATGTGTATATTGTATAGCCATAATGTGTTGAATTCATGTTATATTCTAGTTGTGGTGGTAGTGAAATGCATATTGGGAATGAAAGTTGAATGAATTGAGTTGAAGTTGATAAAAAAAAGTATATGGCCGTGTGGTGTGGAGTGTGTGGAATGGAAATGGATTAAGTTTGTTTAGTGTGTTAGTTGTGTTATTATGATTCTTGCAATGTAAATGGAAGTAAAATGATATGAGTTTGCTTTGAAATGGAATGTAGAAACTTATGTCGCCTTAGTATGATTTTACGACATTATGAAAATGAAGTTATTAGGTTGTAAATTATGATGGGTATTGATGAATTTGGAAGATGGAATCATGTTATGAATATGTAAGTCAAGGATTAGAAGTTTCGAATGCATTATGACTTTGGCGGAAAGTTTGTATATTATGTATACCGTGTGTATAATTTGAGGAAACGATATGAAATGCTTCTAAACTATGTTATGATGATCTAGATTGATAATGAATGTGAAACCCTTGAGATTGGTTTGGAAATTGAAGTTGAAATGAAGGTTATGGCATTATGTCGACAAGTAGAACTAGTGGTGTCATATTGTGTTTCTAACGTTTGTAGTTGATGTTGATGTTGTTGTTTGGGTTGTTGTTGATGAGTTTGAGTCGAGTTGAATACTCGGGGTGTTATATGTATAGGGGAAGTGCTGCCGAAATTTCGGTAGACATATATGAGTTAAGTTGAATTCGTAGCATCAATAACTCAAAATTGGTAAATATGACCATTTGCAGATTCTCGACGAAACGGGGAGTGAGCTTGGATAGGCGTGCAAAGCTCACAAGGTATGTAAAGCTACCCCGATTCTTCTCTTGGCATGCCTAAGTGTATTAGAATCGAATTCGGGCCTCGAAAGACTTTCTGCCCCTCAGAAATCCGCAAGTGAAAATATAACTTTTTCTTCCAGTAAGATTGAACTCTTTTGGTATGCTTTCTTGGAAATTATGCAAACTTTCTCTAAACTCCTTGGAAAGCTATAGAACGTCCGTAGAACCTTTGTAGGTGACCCCATAAGCTTAAAATATGTAATTTGAGCCCACCGCCTTGCTTGTCCCGAGGTGGGCCCACTATTCCCGGTTTTGCCCTTATTGTACTTGAGTCTTATTTTTGAGCGGTCTTTGAAGGAAATGTTTGGACTACCATTCTAATTACCTAACTAACATTGTTTCAAATATTCCATTAAGTCTGATAACCTGTTTTGACACTCGGAACGATTTCAGAAAGGTTATACTTTTGTAATTCATTGTGATACCTGAAACTCACTTATTATGATCCCGTCTGACTTCATTGGATTGGTTTGTTTTTGATATGCCTCATCGAGTCTATGGAAACATTTATGATATTTTAACTGCATTAGTCTCTCACTACTCCATTCGTGGATGCCCCAATGTTTCCCACACTGAGCCCGGACTAGGATATGTTGTCAAGCGTGATCCTTTGCATTGTTCGCCGTGCCTCGATGTGAGGGGGCAGGTATACGCGTACATGTGTTTGTGGAGTATGCTGTGCCATGTACGCTTGTTCTGATATGATTTGCTACGGCCATCTGATATGATATATTATGTGATGGGGTTACGCCCCATTCTGATTCTTCTGTGTTGTGGCACCAGCGTCGGGAGGGTGGCCACGTTCTGTCTGCCGAGTCCCTTGGCAGGGGCCGGATTTGATATGACATATGATTCTGTATACACTCTGCATGTTTTGAAAATATGTATTTGATACTTTGGATTTTCTGCCCGCTTTCTGTACGTTCTGTACCAGTTATGATTCTGTTTCTGTAATTCAGGCTTTACATATTCAGTACATATTTCGTACTGACCCCCTTTCTTCGGGGGCTGCGTTTTCATGCCGCGCAGGTACCGACGACAGGTTTGCGGATCCGACCGTCTAGGATATCTTTTCTGCCATTTGGAGCGCTCTTTTATTCAGAGCCATCTTTTGGTACAGTCTGCCACATCTATATATGTATATTCTCGTTCATGGGTACGGCGGGGCCCTGTCCCGTCATATGATTCTGTCAGTCTGTTTAGAGGTCTGTGGACATGTGTGTGGGTTGGGGTCTTTCTGTACAGACGTGTGCTTATGTTGTGTTTGGGCGATCCCATTCGCCGCTGCGGCCGGTCCGCATATATTTAAATGTTGCTTTGTCGGCCCTGTGTGGCCTTTGTTGGTATTTTCTGCGTGCAGGGTATATGGGATAGTCCATACAACAAAGGAAACTCTGCCGAAATTTTTCTGGAAATTATCTAAATTTAAAATAAAGCCTTGTCGGCTTCTGCCATAAACTAGAATGCGTTTGAGTGCCCAGATCGGGCACTAGTCACGGCCTACGGGGTTGGGTCGTGACAAAAGTGGTATCAGAGCGGTTCATCCTCGGAATGTCTACAGACTGTGTCTAGTAGAGTCTTGTTTATCGGTGTGTTATGCACCACACCTATAAACAGGAGGCTACAGGGCATTTAGGATACTACCCTTCATTCTGTCTTAGATCGTGCGATAGAGCTGTGTTATCAGGATGACTCCTCCCTAATGAATTGTTACATTTGCAGTTATGCCTCCAAAAAAGGCGACAGCGGCCCAAAAGGCCAAGGCAGCAACTGTGGGAGAGACTAGTCGGGCCCAGAGGGTTACCAGGGCCCATGCACATATTGCTCCTGATATTTTGCCCCCGGAAGAGGGCTCTTTCACACCGCCACACGTAGAGGAGATTGGGGCAGCAGCAGCTGCAGGTCGAGGGGCGGCTCCACCGCCAGCTCCCGAGATTCCAGTACCTGAGCCTCTAGTTCCACGGCCAGGGACTGAGGATCAGACTATGAGAGAGGCAGTCCAGCTATTGACCAGACTTGTGGCGGGACAGGTTCAGGGGCACGGATTGGGAGGTGACCGAGCATATAGGCGTGACAGTTCGAGAGCTCGTGAGTTCTTGACTTGTGGCCCTCCAGAGTTCTTCGTGACAAAGCCCGAGGAGGATCCTGAGGAGTTTATCAGGAAGATGCGGCGCACCTTACATGTGATTAAGGCTTCTGCGACAGAGTCAGTCGAGTTGGCTTCGTACCGGTTGCAGATGCGCTCAGTCGGAAGTCTATGGGCAGTTTGGCCGATTTACAGCTAGACAGGAGAGAGATAGCCCGTGATATTCAGCAGTTGGCTAGTCTCGGGGTTCGTCTGGCCGATTCTGGAGATACCCAGATTTCTGTTCGAGGGGTTTCTGAGTCATCCATCAGGAACGATATTAAGAGGCGTCAATACGAAGATCCTGTCTTAGCTCGGTACAGGGACACAGCCTATGATAAGGAGAGGACTCCATTCGAGTTTTCACCGGAAGGCACTTTGTTATACAGAGGCAGGTTGTGTGTACCTGACATTGCAGGCCTTCGGCAGCAGGTTATGAGCGAGGCACATTATGCTCGCTATTCGGTCCATCCTGGGTCTACAAAGATGTATCATGATCTCCGATGCTTATACTGGTGGGACGGTATGAAGCGGGATATTGCAGAGTTCGTCGCCCAGTGCCCTAATTGTCAGCAGGTCAAGATTGAGCATCAGAAGTCGGGTGGACTGTTGCAGGAGATGGAAATCCTGACTTGAAAGTGGGAGGTTATTAATATGGACTTCATTACAGGTTTTCCTCGCACTCCACAGAAGTATGATTCCATCTGGGTCGTGGTTGATAGGCTTACGAAATCAGCCCATTTCCTTCCCGTCAGGACTACTTATTCCGCCGAGGATTATGCCAGGCTCTATATTAAGGAGATTGTGAAGCTTCACGAAGTTCCTCTATCTATTATTTCTGACAGAGGCGCCCAGTTTACGGCGCATTTCTGGAGGTCTTTTCAGGAGGGTCTAGGGACTCAGGTGAGTCTGAGCACAGCCTTTCATCCTCAGAGCGACGGACAGGCCGAGCGCACTATACAGACGCTGGAGGATATGTTGCGGGCCTGCGTTATTGATTTCAGAGGTAGCTGGGATGATCACTTGCCATTGCTTCAGTTCGCATATAATAACAGTTACCATTCCAGCATCCAGATGGCTCCGTACGAGGCTCTATATGGCAGGAAATGTAGATCGCCGATCGGCTGGTTTGATATTGGCGAGACAGAGTTGATTGGCCCAGATATGGTCCAGCAGGCAGTGGACAAGGTGAAGCTTATTCGAGAGCGACTGTTGGCAGCCCATAGTCGACAGAAGTCATACGCAGATAGACGGCGTCGACCGTTGGAGTTTCAGGTAGGCGATTGGGTATTTCTGAAGGTATCGCCTATGAAAGGCGTGATGCGGTTCGACAGAAAGGGTAAGCTCAGTCCGCGTTATATTGGGCTTTATCAGATTGTTCGGATAGTTGGAAATGTCGCCTATGAGTTAGATTTGCCATCTGATTTGGAAGCGGTACATCCGGTATTCCATGTCTCTATGCTCCGCAAATGCATTGGTGACCCTTCCAGAATAGTCCCTGCGGATGATATTCAGGTGTCGGAGCAACTATCGTACGAGGAGCAGCCCGTATCTATTTTGGATCGTCAGGTAAGGAGGCTCCAGAATAAAGATGTAGCCTCTGTTAAGGTACTGTGGCGGAACGATAATAGGGAGGAAATGACATGGGAGGCCGAAGAGGAAATAAAAAAGAAATATCCTCAATTGTTCCCTATGCCCGCAGGTAACCTTAAATCCCTGCTTAAATTCATTTCAATACCAATCGTATGTCCTATGTGTTGTCTATAATCAGAAACTCCCCCAAAGTATTTTCCAACCCTATAAGTTTAATTTTACATTCAAGGACGAATGTTCTAAAGGGGAGGAGGATGTTATATCCCGTGTTTTCACACGTTTGGAGAAACTTGAATTTTATTGGATTTTTGAGATATAAGGTCAAATTTGATATTTTGTTGAACATAGGAGTTATGCATGAAAGAATAGAGTCATGAAAGTGTGGGACAAGGCTAAGGGCAATTTTGGAATTTTGGAAATTAGTTTGGGGAATTACAAAATACGATGCACAAGCTATTGGGCTTGTAAAATAAGAAGCACATTGAGGCCCAAAGAGATTAGGGGTGGCCGGCCATGATGGCCCTAGCCCAAGCCCATTTTTAGTTGGTCATGTGCTTGGTCATGTGACCAAGCACTTCAATTATATATTTAGAAGATGAATACTTAGGATAAACATAACACAAAAAAATCAAGAACAACACAAAGAGAAAGTGAAGCTCTCGGCTTGGAGAGCAAAAATTAGCCCTCAAAAATATTGCTCCAAAAATTTATTTCTTGTTGATTTCCTACTAAGTTAAGGTTCCTTTATAACTTGGTATAGTTGGTTTGGAGTGGGGAGCATTAGAATCACCAAAGTGATTACATCTCCAAGTGAAGAAGACTTGAGGAAAAGGTAAGAATTTCTACCTTTTTATTGTGTTGTTGAGTTTTGATTGTGTTGTAGTATGTAGAAATGTGTTGATTGTATGGAAGAAGGGAAGTTTGCAAAGTGGGTTTGGAATTGGATGTGTAGCCGTGTGTATATATAGGTGGTATAGCCACAATGTGTTGCATTCATGTTATATTCTAGTTGTGATTGTGATGAAATGCATATTGGGATTGAAAGTTGAATGATTTAGTTGAAGTTGTTAAAATAAGCATATGGTCGTGTGGTATATTGGATTTGGGATAGAAATGAGTTAAGTTGTTTAGTGTGTTAGTATGTTGTTGTGATGTTTGTAATGTAAATGAAGTTAGAATGATATAAGTTTGTATTGAATTGGAATGTAGAAACTTATGTCGTTTTAGTATGATTTTCCGACATTAAGGAAATGAAGTTGTTTGGTTGTGAATTATGATGATCATTGATGAAATTGGAAGTTGGAAACTTGTTATGAAATTGTATGCCAAAGATTTGATGTTTTCCATAAGTTATGACTTTGGCGGAAAGTTGTATATTATGTATATCAAGTGTATAACTTAAGGAAAATGATATGAAATGTCTCTAAATCTATATTGTGATGATCTTGAGTGATAATGGATGTGAAATCATTGATATTAGTGAAGGTTTGGATTAGAATGAAGGTTATGCCAACTTGTGAGAAAAATGACTAATTGAAGGATATTTGTGTTTTTGATGTTCTTTGTTGATGTTAATGTTGTCGTTTGGGTTGTTGTTGATGATTTCTAGCCGAGTTGAATTCTCGGGGTGCTATATGTATAGGGGAAGTGCTGCCGAAATTTTGGTAGACAAATATGCTTTAAGTTGGAATAATGGTATTCATAACTCACAATTGGTAAACTTGACCAATTGCAGTTTTTCGACGAAACGGGAAGTGAGTTTGGAAAGGCTTAAGGAGCGTGAAAGGTATGTAAAGCAACCTCAATTCTTCCCTTGGCATGCCCTTAGTGTGTTAGGGTCGGATCCGGGCCTCGAAGGACCTCTTGGCCCTCGGAATCCGCAAGAGAAAATCTCAGTTTTTCCTTCAGTGGAATTGAACCACTTTAGTATGCTTTTCCGAAAAATTATGCAACTTTGCTCCAAATTACTTGGAAAGTCATAGAATGTTTGTAGAACCTTTTTAAGTGATACTATAAGCTTAGAGGGCACAGTTTGAGCCCGTCGCCTTATTTGTCCCGAGGCGGGCCCACTATTCCCGGTTTTGCCCTTAATGTGCTAAAGCTTCCTTTTTAAGCGATTTTTGAAAGAAATGTTTTGATTACCCTACTAATCGCCTAACGAATATTGTTTTAAATATTCTATTAAATTTTATAAATTATTTTGACACTCGGAATGACTTCGGGAAGGTTATATTTCTGTACTTTATTATGATATCCGAAATGCATATATTATGATTCCGTCCGACTTCATTGGATTTGTTTATCTTTGATATGCCTCTTCGAGTCTTTGAAAATGTTTATGATATTTTTAAATTGCATTAGTCTCTCACTACTCCATTCGTGGATGCCCCAATGTTTCCCACACTGAGCCCGGGCCAGGATATGTTGTCAAGCGTGATTCTCTGCATTGTTCGCCGCGTCCCGATGTGAGGGGGCAGGTATTCGCGTACATGGGTCTGTGGAGTATGATGTGCCATGTCCGCCTATTTTGATTTGATCTGTTATGGCCATTTTGATATGACATTTTATGATACGGGGCCATGCCCCTTTTTCTGATTCCTCTGTATTGTGGCACCAGCGTCGGGAGGGTGGCCACGTTCTGTCTGCTGAGTCCCGTGGCAGGGACCGGATATGATATGACATATGTTTCTGTACACATTCTGTCTGTTTTGGAAATATGCATTTGACACTCTGGATTTTGTACTCATTTTCTGAAATCATTATGATTTGACTTCTGTGATTCCGCTTTACATATTCAGTACATATTTCGTACTGACCCACTTTCTTCGGGGGCTGCGTTTTCATGCCGCGCAGGTACAGACGACAGGTTCGCTGATCCATCTGTTTAGGATCCCACTTCTGCTATTTTGGGGCGCTCTCTTCTTTAGAGCCCATCTTTTGGTACAGTCTGTCACTGCTATCTGGATATGCACATTGTTCTGGGTATGACGGGGCCCTGTCCCGTCTTATGATTATGTTATGTTCTGTAGAGGTCTGTGGATATATCTGTGTGGGTTCTGTACATATGTTTGGGATACTTTGTTCTATGATGGCCTTATCGGCCTGTGTGTGCCAAGTCTGCTTTTTATGCTAAATGCTGTAGCGTCCACTAATATTATTATTATATTATTTTGTTAATATGCTAATTTGGGTATCGGGTACGTATAGGTGCCCAGCTAGGGCACTGGTCGCGGCCCACGGGGTTGGGTCGTGACAGTTCGCTGCGGATGTGTATTGATTATAGGCAGCTGAACAAAGTAACAATAAAGAATAGATATCCCCTCCCCAGGATTGATGATTTATTTGACCGGTTGCAGGGTGCTAAGTGTTTCTCAAAGATAGACTTGCGATCAGGTTATCACCAGGTGCGGGTAAAGGAAGCAGACATTCCGAAGACTGCATTCAGGACCCGATACGGGCATTACGAGTTTAAAGTGATATCTTTTGGGCTGACCAATGCTCCAGCCGTGTTTATGGACATGATGAACAGGGTGTTTAAGCCATTCCTCGACTTGTTCGTGATTGTATTTATTGATGATATTCTGGTCTATTCACGATCGGAAGAAGAGCATGCAGACCACTTGAGGACTGTACTTAAGGTCCTCCAGAATCATAAATTATATGCTAAGTTCTCTAAATGTGAATTCTAGTTGACTTCAGTAGCATTTCTGGGGCATATTGTTGGAGCAGACGGTATTCAGGTAGACTCGCAGAAAATTGAGGCCGTCAAGACTTGGCCTAGACCTACGACGCCTACTGAGGTACGTAGTTGTTATATCCCGTGTTTTCACACGTTTGGAAAATTTGAAATATCTTGGATTTTTGAGAAATGAGGTCAAATTTGATTTTATTTGACATAGGAGTTGTGCATGAAAGAATATTGTTGTGAAAGTGTGGGACAAGGCTAAGGGAAATGTTGGAATTTTGGAAATTAGTTTCGGGAATTACAAAACGTGGATTATAAATCATTGGGCTAAAAAAAAATGAAATGAATTGAGGCCCAAACCATAGACCATGGCCGGCCACTATGGCCTTGGCCCAAGTCCAATTACATGGTCATGTGCTTGACCATGTGACCAATAATTATAAGAAGACCAAGTCTTCATAGTATATCCATTAGAGAGCAAGAAAACCAAAGCAAAAAAAATAAGAGCAAGAAGAGAGGAGGGTTTCGGGTTTGGCTTGGAAATTTGACTCCCAAAAATATTGCTCCTAAAATTTTTCTTTTGTGGTTTTCCTACTAAATTGAGTAGCCTCTTCAACTTGGTGTAGTTGTCTTGGAGGGAGAAGCACTTGATTCATCAAAGTGATCACAAGTTCAAGTGAAGAAGACTAGATAATAAGGTAAGAATTCATCCCTTATCCTTGTGTTATGAAGTTTTGTTTGTGTTGTAGTATGTAGAAATGTGTTGATTGTATGAAGAAATGGAAGTTTGCAAAGTGGGTGTGTGGTATATATGTGTAGCCGTGTGCATGTGTATATTGTATAGCCATAATGTGTTGAATTCATGTTATATTCTAGTTGTGGTGGTAGTGAAATGCATATTGGGAATGAAAGTTGAATGAATTGAGTTGAAGTTGATAAAAAAAAGTATATGGCCGTGTGGTGTGGAGTGTGTGGAATGGAAATGGATTAAGTTTGTTTAGTGTGTTAGTTGTGTTATTGTGATTCTTGCAATGTAAATGGAAGTAAAATGATATGAGTTTGCTTTGAAATGGAATGTAGAAACTTATGTCGCCTTAGTATGATTTTACGACATTATGAAAATGAAGTTATTAGGTTGTAAATTATGATGGGTATTGATGAATTTGGAAGATGGAATCATGTTATGAATATGTAAGTCAAGGATTAGAAGTTTCGAATGCGTTATGACTTTGGCGGAAAGTTTGTATATTATGTATACCGTGTGTATAATTTGAGGAAACGATATGAAATGCTTCTAAACTATGTTATGATGATCTAGATTGATAATGAATGTGAAACCCTTGAGATTGGTTTGGAAATTGAAGTTGAAATGAAGGTTATGGCATTATGTCGGCAAGTAGAACTAGTGGTGTCATATTGTGTTTCTAACGTTTGTAGTTGATGTTGATGTTGTTGTTTGGGTTGTTGTTGATGAGTTTGAGTCGAGTTGAATACTCGGGGTGCTATATGTATAGGGGAAGTGCTGCCGAAATTTCGGTAGACATATATGAGTTAAGTTAAATTCGTAGCATCAATAACTCAAAATTGGTAAATGTGACCATTTGCAGATTCTCGACGAAACGGGGAGTGAGCTTGGATAGGCGTGCAAAGCTCACAAGGTATGTAAAGCTACCCCGATTCTTCTCTTGGCATGCCTAAGTGTATTAGAATCGAATTCGGGCCTCGAAAGACTTTCTGCCCCTCAGAAATCCGCAAGTGAAAATATAACTTTTTCTTCCAGTAAGATTGAACTCTTTTGGTATGCTTTCTTGGAAATTATGCAAACTTTCTCTAAACTCCTTGGAAAGCTATAGAACGTCCGTAGAACCTTTGTAGGTGACCCCATAAGCTTAAAATATGTAATTTGAGCCCACCGCCTTGCTTGTCCCGAGGTGGGCCCACTATTCCCGGTTTTGCCCTTATTGTACTTGAGTCTTATTTTTGAGCGGTCTTTGAAGGAAATGTTTGGACTACCATTCTAATTACCTAACTAACATTGTTTCAAATATTCCATTAAGTCTGATAACCTTTTTTGACACTCGGAACGATTTCAGAAAGGTTATACTTTTGTAATTCATTGTGATACCTGAAACTCACTTATTATGATCCCGTCTGACTTCATTGGATTGGTTTGTTTTTGATATGCCTCATCGAGTCTATGGAAACATTTATGATATTTTAACTACATTAGTCTCTCACTACTCCATTCGTGGATGCCCCAATGTTTCCCACACTGAGCCCGGACTAGGATATGTTGTCAAGCGTGATCCTTTGCATTGTTCGCCGTGCCTCGATGTGAGGGGGCAGGTATACGCGTACATGTGTTTGTGGAGTATGTTGTGCCATGTACGCTTGTTCTGATATGATTTGCTATGGCCATCTGATATGATATATTATGTGACGGGGTTACGCCCCATTCTGATTCTTCTGTGTTGTGGCACCAGCGTCGGGAGGGTGGCCACGTTCTGTCTGCCGAGTCCCTTGGCAGGGGCCGGATTTGATATGACATATGATTCTGTATACACTCTGCATGTTTTGAAAATATGTATTTGATACTTTGGATTTTCTGCTCGCTTTCTGTACGTTCTGTACCAGTTATGATTCTGTTTCTGTAATTCAGGCTTTACATATTCAGTACATATTTCGTACTGACCCCCTTTCTTCGGGGGCTGCGTTTTCATGCCGCGCAGGTACCGACGACAGGTTTGCGGATCCGACCGTCTAGGATATCTTTTCTGCCATTTGGAGCGCTCTTTTATTCAGAGCCATCTTTTGGTACAGTCTGCCACATCTATATATGTATATTCTCGTTCATGGGTACGGCGGGGCCCTGTCCCGTCATATGATTCTGTCAGTCTGTTTAGAGGTCTGTGGACATGTGTGTGGGTTGGGGTCTTTCTGTACAGACGTGTGCTTATGTTGTGTTTGGGCGATCCCATTCGCCGCTGCGGCCGGTCCGCATATATTTAAATGTTGCTTTGTCGGCCCTGTGTGGCCTTTGTTGGTATTTTCTGCGTGCAGGGTATATGGGATAGTCCGTACAACAAAGGAAACTCTGCCGAAATTTTTCTGGAAATTATCTAAATTTAAAATAAAGCCTTGTCGGCTTCTGCCATAAACTAGAATGCGTTTGAGTGCCCAGATCGGGCACTAATCACGGCCTACGGGGTTGGGTCGTGACAAAAGTGGTATCAGAGCGGTTCATCCTCGGAATGTCTACAGACTGTGTCTAGTAGAGTTTTGTTTATCGGTGTGTTATGCACCACACCTATAAACAAGAGGCTACAGGGCATTTAGGATACTACCCTTCATTCTGTCTTAGATCGTGCGATAGAGCTGTGTTATCAGGATGACTCCTCCCTAACGAATTGTTACATTTGCAGTTATGCCTCCAAAAAAGGCGACAGCGGCCCAAAAGGCCAAGGCAGCAACTGTGGGAGAGACTAGTCGGGCCCAGAGGGTTACCAGGGCCCATGCACATATTGCTCCTGATATTTTGCCCCCGGAAGAGGGCTCTTTCACACCGCCACACGTAGAGGAGATTGGGGCAGCAGCAGCTGCAGGTCGAGGGGCGGCTCCACCGCCAGCTCCCGAGATTCCAGTACCTGAGCCTCCAGCTCCACGGCCAGGGACTGAGGATCAGACTATGAGAGAGGCAGTCCAGCTATTGACCAGACTTGTGGCGGGACAGGTTCAGGGGCACGGATTGGGAGGTGACCGAGCATATAGGCGTGACAGTTTGAGAGCTCGTGAGTTCTTGACTTGTGGCCCTCCAGAGTTCTTCGGGACAAAGCCCGAGGAGGATCCTGAGGAGTTTATCAGGAAGATGCGGCGCACCTTACATGTGATTAAGGCTTCTGCGACAGAGTCAGTCGAGTTAGCTTCGTACCGGTTGTATGATGTAGCGGCTAATTGGTACGAGTCTTGGGAGTTGGCCAGAGGCGACGGCGCTCCCCCAGCAGTCTGGGATGAGTTTTCTGAGGCTTTTCTTTGCCATATTCTGCCTCCGGAGTTACGGCGGGCCAGAGCTGACAGATTCTTATTGCTGAGATAGAGGGGCCGCAGCGTCCGAGAGTACAGTATGGAGTTCGACTCCTTGGCCCGATATGCGCCTGCTGTGGTAGCTACTATGGCTGACAGGATGCACAGGTATATTATGGGGCTGGACCGTTATTTTGTCGACAGCTGTTTGGTATTGGCTGCTCAGCCCGGCATGGATATTGCCCGGATTCAGGCGCACGCCCAGGGCATGGAGGACCGGCATAGGGAGCGTCAGCCTGATTGGAGTCAGGATCGGAGACAGCCCAAGAGGGCCAGATCATCTGGGTATTCTGGAGATTTTCGGGGCAGACAGCCTCAGCAGCCGCAGCAGCCTAGCAGACATCTATCCCAGCCGTGACAAAGCGCACCTCCACAGCCTACAGGTCGCAGATTTGATAGCCCAGGGTATTCAGGAGCAGGTCAGAGCTCCAGGGCTTCAGGTTCGCGGACAGATAGGGGTTCTGGTCAGACGAGGCCACCTAGGCCTCAGTGTTCTTATTGTGGAAGATACCATCCTGGGCAGTGCAACAGAGCCACCAGTGCATGTTTTTCTTGTGGCCGTCAGGGCCATTCTGTGAGAGATTGCCCGTATAAGGGTAGTTCGGGTGGTGCAGCGCAGCCTACCGGATCAGCCGCCGGGTCATCATCTTCGTCAGTGGCTATGCACCCTACAGGGTCGGGTACATCAGCACCGGCGGGTCGCGGTAGAGGCCGTGGTGGAGCTTCTGGTACTAGCGGTCCTTCGAACCGCATTTATGCTTTGTCCAGCCGCCAGGACCAGGAGGCATCGCCTAATGTCGTTATAGGTACATTATTGGTCTTCTCTCGGTCTGTGTATGCATTAATTGATCCAGGTTCGACTTTGTCATATATTTCGCCTCTTGTTGCTAGAAAAATTGGTATAACGTCTGAACCTATAGAGCCGTTTGAGGTAGCCACACCGATTGGGGACTTTATTGTAGCGAAACAGGTATATAAAGACTGTTCTGTAACTGTATATGGCCGAGACACTAAGGCAGATCTGGTGGAATTAGATATGATTGAATTTGATGTTATTATGGGAATGGACTGGCTAGCCTCCTGTTATGCTAATGTTGACTGCCAAAATAAGGTAGTTCGTTTCCAGTTTCCTGGGAAGCCAGTTATAGAATGGGCCGGTAATACAGCATCGCCGAAAGGTAAGTTTATTTCATACCTTAAGGCAAAGAAAATGATCAGAAAAGGTTATATTTATCATCTGGTTCGGGTACAAGACTTGACAGCAGAAACGCCGACCCTTCAGTCAGTTCCCGTGGTTAATGAATTTCCAGATGTGTTCCCAGATGAGCTTCCAGGCCTTCCTCCAGAGCGGGAGATAGATTTTACTATTGATTTGCTTCCAGATACTCAGCCGATATCTATTCCCCCGTACAGAATGGCACCGGCAGAATTGAAAGAACTGAAAGAGCAGTTGAAGGATCTGTTAGAAAAAGGCTTCATCAGACCCAGTACTTCGCCTTGGGGATCTCCGGTATTATTCGTGCGTAAGAAAGACGGGTCGCTGCGTATGTGTATTAATTATCGGCAGCTGAATAAGGTAACCATAAAGAATAAATACCCCCTCCCCAGAATTGATGATTTGTTTGATCAGTTGCAGGGAGCCAAATATTTTTCGAAGATAAACCTTCGGTCAGGCTATCATCAGGTACGGGTACGAGAGGCTGATATTCCTAAGACAGCATTCCAGACCAGATATGGGCATTATGAATTCAGAGTTATGTCTTTTGGGCTGACTAATGCTCCTGCGGTATTCATGGATTTAATGAACCGGGTATTCAGGCCGTTCTTAGACATGTTCGTAATTGTATTTATCGATGATATTCTGGTTTATTCTCGGTCCGAGGCAGAGCACGCAGATCATCTGAGAGCGGTACTTGGGGTACTTCGGCATCAGGAATTTTATGCAAAATTTTCTAAATGTGAATTTTGGCTGGCTTCAGTGGCATTCTTGGGACATATTATTGCAGCTGATGGTGTCCGGGTGGACACACAGAAGATTGAAGCCGCGAAGAATTGGCCTAGACCCACGACGCCCACTGAGGTACGTAGTTTTCTGGGATTAGCAGGCTATTACAGAAGATTTGTGGAAAAGTTTGCTTCGATTTCAGCGCCTTTGACAAGGCTAACTCAGAAGGGAGCCAAGTTCCAGTGGACTGATGCTTGTGAACGAAGCTTCCAGTTGCTGAAAAAGAAGCTGACTACAGCCCCAGTTCTGACTCTTCCAGAGGGACCCGATGGATATGTTATTTATTGTGACGCTTCTGGCGTGGGATTGGGCTGTGTATTGATGCAGCACGGCAGAGTTATAGCTTATTCTTCCCGACAGCTCAAAAAGCATGAAAGGAATTATCCTACCCACGATCTGGAGCTTGCAGCGGTGATTCATGCTCTGAAGATATGGAGACATTATTTATATGGCGTGCATGTTGATATCTATACAGATCATAAGAGTCTCCAGTATATTTTCAAGCAGAAAGAGCTTAATTTGCGGCAGCGGAGGTGGCTGGAGCTCCTGAAAGACTATGATGTGGATATTCTGTATCATCCGGGCAAGGCTAATGTTGTTACAGATGCGCTTAGCCGGAAATCTATGGGCAGCTTGGCAGATTTACAGCCAGACAGGAGAGAGATAGTACATGATATTCATCAGTTGGCTAATCTTGGGGTTTCTGAATCATCTATTAAGGAAGATATCAAGCGGCATCAATATGAAGATCCTGTTTTAGCTCGATACAGAGACACTGCCCATGAAAAGGAGAAGACTCTGTTCGAGTTTACACCAGACGAAACCTTACTATACAGAGGCAGGTTGTGTGTACCTGATATTGCAGGGCTACGGCAGCAGGTTATGGGCGAGGCACATTATGCTCGCTATTCTGTTCATCCTGGGTCTACGAAGATGTACCATGATCTTAGATGCCTATACTGGTGGGATGGCATGAAACGGGATATCACAGAGTTCGTCGCCCAGTGTCCCAATTGTCAGCAGGTCAAGATTGAACATCAGAAACCGGGTGGACTGTTGCAAGAAATGGAAATTCCGACGTGGAAGTGGGAGATCATTAATATAGACTTCATTACAGGTTTGCCTCGCACTCCACGGAAGAGTGATTCCATCTGGGTTATTGTTGATAGGCTGACGAAATCAGCCCATTTTCTCCCCGTCAGAACTACTTATTCCGCCGAGGATTATGCCAGGCTTTATATTAAAGAAATAGTGAAGCTTCATGGAGTTCCTATATCTATTATCACTGACAGAGGTGCCCAGTTCACAGCGAACTTCTGGAGATCTTTTCAGGAAGGATTAGGGACTCAGGTGAGCCTGAGCACCGCTTTTCATCCTCAGAGTGACGGACAGGCCGAGCGCACTATCCAGACGCTTGAAGATATGTTGCGGGCCTGTGTTATTGATTTCAGAGGTATCTGGGAGGATCACTTGCCATTGATTGAATTTGCTTATAATAACAGTTACCATTCCAGCATCGAGATGGCTCCGTACGAGGCCCTCTACGGCAGGAAATGCAGGTCACTGATCGGCTGGTTTGATATTGGCGAGACTGAATTAATCAGCCCAGATATGATCCAGCAGCCCATTGATAAGGTGAAACTTATTCGGGAGCGGCTATTGGCAGCCCAGAGTCGACAGAAATCATACGCTGATAAACGGCGTCGTCCTTTGGAATTCCAGGTTGGTGATTGGGTATTTCTGAAGGTATCGCCTATGAAAGGCGTGATGCGGTTCGGCAGAAAGGGTAAGCTCAGTCCGCGTTATATTGGGCCTTATCAGATTGTTAGAAAAATTGGAAATGTCGCCTATGAGTTAAATCTGCCATCTGATTTGGAGGCGGTACATCCGGTATTCCATGTATCTATGCTCCGCAAATGCATTGGTGATCCCTCCAGAATATTTCCTGCGGATGATATTCAGGTGACGGAGCAGTTATCTTATGAGGAGCAGCCCGTAGCTATTTTGGACCGCCAGGTAAGAAAGCTCCGGAACAAAGATGTAGGCTCTGTTAAGGTGCTGTGGCGTAACGATAATAGGGAGGAAATGACTTGGGAGGCCGAAGAGGAAATGAAGAAGAAATATCCTCATTTGTTCCCTATGCCCACAGGTAATCTTGAATCCTTGCTTAATTTTATTTCAATAATGAATGTGTGTCATATGTGCTGTCCATAAACATAAACTCCCCAAAAGTATTTTCAGACCCTATAAGATTAATTTAACATTCGAGGACGAATGTTCTAAAGGGGGGGAGGATGTTATATCCCGTGTTTTCACACGTTTGGAAAATTTGAAATATCTTGGATTTTTGAGAAATGAGGTCAAATTTGATTTTATTTGTCATAGGAGTTGTGCATGAAAGAATATTGTTGTGAAAGTGTGGGACAAGGCTAAGGGCAATGTTAGAATTTTGGAAATTAGTTTCGGGAATTACAAAACGTGGATTATAAATCATTGGGCTAAAAAAAAATGAAATGAATTGAGGCCCAAACCATAGACCATGGCCGGCCACTATGGCCTTGGCCCAAGTCCAATTACATGGTCATGTGCTTGACCATGTGACCAATAATTATAAGAAGACCAAGTCTTCATAGTATATCCATTAGAGAGCAAGAAAACCAAAGCAAAAAAATAAGAGCAAGAAGAGAGGAGGGTTTCGGGTTTGGCTTGGAAATTTGACTCCCAAAAATATTGCTCCTAAAATTTTTCTTTTGTGGTTTTCCTACTAAATTGAGTAGCCTCTTCAACTTGGTGTAGTTGTCTTGGAGGGAGAAGCACTTGATTCATCAAAGTGATCACAAGTTCAAGTGAAGAAGACTAGAGAATAAGGTAAGAATTCATCCCTTATCCTTGTGTTATGAAGTTTTGTTTGTGTTGTAGTATGTAGAAATGTGTTAATTGTATGAAGAAATGGAAGTTTGCAAAGTGGGTGTGTGGTATATATGTGTAGCCGTGTGCATGTGTATATTGTATAGCCATAATGTGTTGAATTCATGTTATATTCTAGTTGTGGTGGTAGTGAAATGCATATTGGGAATGAAAGTTGAATGAATTGAGTTGAAGTTGATAAAAATAGTATATGGCCGTGTGGTGTGGAGTGTGTGGAATGGAAATGGATTAAGTTTGTTTAGTGTGTTAGTTGTGTTATTGTGATTCTTGCAATGTAAATGGAAGTAAAATGATATGAGTTTGCTTTGAAATGGAATGTAGAAACTTATGTCGCCTTAGTATGATTTTACGACATTATGAAAATGAAGTTATTAGGTTGTAAATTATGATGGGTATTGATGAATTTGGAAGATGGAATCATGTTATGAATATGTAAGTCAAGGATTAGATGTTTCGAATGCGTTATGACGTTGGCGGAAAGTTTGTATATTATGTATACCGTGTGTATAATTTGAGGAAACGATATGAAATGCTTCTAAACTATGTTATGATGATATAGATTGATAATGAATGTGAAACCCTTGAGATTGGTTTGGAAATTGAAGTTGAAATGAAGGTTATGGCATTATGTCGGCAAGTAGAACTAGTGGTGTCATTTGTGTTTCTAATGTTTGTAGTTGATGTTGATGTTGTTGTTTGGGTTGTTGTTGATGAGTTTGAGCCGAGTTGAATACTCGGGGTGCTATATGTATAGGGGAAGTGCTGCCGAAATTTCGGTAGACAAATATGAGTTAAGTTGAATTCGTAGCATCAATAACTCACAATTGGTAAATGTGACCATTTGCAGATTCTCGACGAAACGGGGAGTGAGCTTGGATAGGAGTGCAAAGCTCACAAGGTATATAAAGCTACCCCGATTCTTCTCTTGGCATGCCTAAGTGTATTAGAATCGAATTCGGGCCTCGAAAGACTTTCTGCCCCTCGGAAATCCGCAAGTGAAAATATAACTTTTTCTTCCAGTAAGATTGAACTCTTTTGGTATGCTTTCTTGGAAATTATGCAAACTTTCTCTAAACTCCTTGGAAAGCTATAGAACGTCCGTAGAACCTTTGTAGGTGACCCCATAAGCTTAAAATATGTAATTTGAGCCCACCGCCTTGCTTGTCCTGAGGTGGGCCCACTATTCCCGGTTTTGCCCTTATTGTACTTGAGTCTTATTTTCGAGCGGTCTTTGAAGGAAATGTTTGGACTACCATTCTAATTACCTAACTAACATTGTTTCAAATATTCCATGAAGTCTGATAACCTGTTTTGACACTCGGAACGATTTCAGAAAGGTTATACTTTTGTAATTCATTGTGATACCCGAAACTCACTTATTATGATCCCGTCTGACTTCATTGGATTCGTTTGTTTTTGATATGCCTCATCGAGTCTATGGATACATTTATGATATTTTAACTACATTAGTCTCTCACTACTCCATTCGTGGATGCCCCAATGTTTCCCACACTGAGCCCGGGCCAGGATATGTTGTCAACCGTGATCCTTTGCATTGTTCGCCGTGCCTCGATGTGAGGGGGCAGGTATACGCGTACATGTTTTTGTGGAGTATGTTGTGCCATGTACGCTTGTTCTGATATGATTTGCTATGGCCATCTGATATGATATATTATGTGACGGGGTTACGCCCCATTCTGATTCTTCTGTGTTGTGGCACCAGCGTCGGGAGGGTGGCCACGTTCTGTCTGCCGAGTCCCTTGGCAGGGGCCGGATTTGATATGACATATGATTCTGTATACACTCTGCATGGTTTGAAAATATGTATTTGATACTTTGGATTTTCTGCTCGCTTTCTGTACGTTCTGTACCAGTTATGATTCTGTTTCTGTAATTCAGGCTTTACATATTCAGTACATATTTCGTACTGACCCCCTTTCTTCGGGGGCTGCGTTTTCATGCCGCGCAGGTACCGACGACAGGTTTGCGGATCCGACCGTCTACGATATCTTTTCTACCATTTGGAGCGCTCTTTTATTCAGAGCCATCTTTTGGTACAGTCTGCCACTTCTATATATGTATATTCTCGTTCATGGGTACGGCGGGGCCTTGTCCCGTCATATGATTCTGTCAGTCTGTTTAGAGGTCTGTGGACATGTGTGTGGGTTGGGGTCTTTCTGTACAGACGTGTGCTTATGTTGTGTTTGGGCGATCCCATTCGCCGCGGCGGCCGGTCTGCATATATTTAAATGTTGCTTTGTCGGCCCTGTGTGGCCTTTGTTGGTATTTTCTGCGTGCAGGGTATATGGGATGGTCCGTAAAACAAAGGAAACTCTGCCGAAATTTTTCTGGAAATTATCTAAATTTAAAATAAAGCCTTGTCGGCTTCTGCCATAAACTAGAATGCGTTTGAGTGCCCAGATCGGGCACTAGTCACGGCCTACGGGGTTGGGTCGTGACAGTAGCTTTCTGGGGCTAGCAGGATATTACAGGAGATTTGTAGAAAAGTTTGCTTCGATTTCAGCGCCTTTAACAAGGCTAACACAGAAAACGGCTAAATTCCAGTGGACCGATGCTTGTGAATGAAGTTTCCAATTATTGAAAGATAAGTTGACCACGGCTCCAGTTCTAACTCTTCCTGAGGGGCCAGATGGCTATGTTATTTATTGTGATGTTTCCGGTGTTGGGTTGGGTTGCGTGTTGATGCAGCACGGCAGAGTTATCGCCTATGCCTCCCGACAGCTCAGGAAGCACGAAAGAAATTATCCTCCCCATGACCTGGAGTTGGCGGCGATGATACATGCCTTGAAGATATGGAGACATTATCTATATGGCGTGCATGTTGATAGTTATACAGATCATAAGAGTCTCCAGTATATCTTTAAGCAGAAGGAGCTGAATTTGCGGCAAAGGAGGTGGCTAGAGTTGTTGAAAGATTATGATGTCGATATTCTATATCACCCAGGAAAGGCTAACGTTTAGTAGATGCACTCAGCCATAAATCTATGGGTAGTTTGGCAGGTGTACAACCAGGAAGGAAAGAGATAGTCCATGAGATTCATCAGCTAGCGAGTCTTGGAGTTCGTTTGGCTGATTCTGATGATGGCAGAATTTTTATGCGAGGTGTTGCTGAGTCCTCTATTGTATAAGAAGTGAAGATACGTCAATATGAGGATCCTATTCTTGTACATTACAGAGACACAACACTTCAGAAGGACGAGACCCTATTCAAGATGTCATCTGATGGAGTACTACGATACAGAGACAGATTATGTGTACCTGAGGTTGCAAGATTACGGCAGTAGGTAATGGGGGAGGCACACTATGCTCGTTATTTTGTACACCCAGGATCAACAAAAATGTATCTTGACCTTAGGTGTTTGTATTGGTGGGATGGTATGAAAAAGGACATAGCAGAATTCGTGGCCCGGTGTCCGAATTGCCAACAGGTCAAGATAGAGCACCAGAAGCCTGGAGGACTACTCCAGGAGATGAAGATTCCGACCTGGAAATGGGAGGTAATTAATATGGATTTCTTCACAGGTCTACCTCGCACTCCACGGATATATGACTCTGTCTGGGTTATTGTTGATAGATTGACAAAATCAGCCCACTTTCTTCCAGTCAGGACTACGTATTCAGCTGAGGATTATGCCAGATTGTATCTTAAGGAGATAGTGAGACTTCATGGGGTTCCCACAGCTATTATCTCGGATAGAGGGGCCCAGTTTACAGCTAATTTCTGGAGATCCTTCCAGGAGGGATTGGGGACACAGGTGAGTCTCAGCACAACATTTCACCCTCAGACTGACGGACAGGCCGAGCGTACCATTCAGACGCTACAAGATATGTTACGGGCCCGTGTCATTGATTTTAGGGGCAGCTGGGATGATCACTTGCCGCTGATCGAGTTTGCTTATAATAACAACTACCATTCTAGCAGTCAGATGGCACCGTATGAAGCTCTCTGTGGCAGGAAGTGTAGATCCCCTATAGGATGGTTTGACGTTGGTGAGACTAAGTTAATAGGCCCAGATATGGTTCAGGAGGCTGTCGATAAGGTGAAGCTTATTTAGGAAAGGTTACTGGCAGCCAGAGTCGGCAGAAGTCATATGCAGATAATCGACGTCGACACTTGGAATTTCAGGTTGGCGATTGGGTGTTCTTGAAGGTGTCACCCATGAAGGGTGTTATGAGATTCGGCAAGAAAGGGAAGTTGAGCCCGAGATACATTGGACCTTATCAGGTTATCCGTAAGGTAGGCCAAGTTACCTACGAGTTAGATCTACCAGTGGATTTAGAAGCAGTACATCCGGTCTTCCATGTGTCAATGCTTCGGAAGTATATAGGCGATCCTTCCAGGGTGTTTCCTGCAGATGATATCCATGTAACAGAGGAGCTATCATACGAAGAGCAGCCGATAGCCATACTTGATCGACAAATCAGAAGGTTGCGAACAAAAGATGTGGCGTCGGTTAAAGTGTTGTGGCGGAACAATAATAGGGAGGAGATGACTTGGGAGGCTGAAGAGGAGATGAAAAAGAAATATCCTCACTTGTTTTCCACGCCTACAGGTAATCTAAACCCCCTTGCTTGATTGTGTTAATTGTCTGCTCAATCTATATGTTAGCGATAAGGAAAACCCTTCCCAAGACTCTTATAGAACCCGACGGGATAAAAATTGACATTCGAGGACGAATGTTCTAAAGGGGGGGAGGATGTTATATCCCATATTTTCATACATTGGGACGTTTTAAACTAAACGCGACAAGTTAAAGACAAGACTATTTTAAGATACGAAGTAGAGACTTTAACTTCCGGTTTCGTTTCAAGTCACAAGTTACCTATAAATTTTGTTTGGTATAGAAGAATTAATGGAAAATTGGGATTAAATTAACATGATTAGATTATTAAGTGGGATTAAAAAAAACCAAATCAGTCCATAAAATAAGACATAGTGGCCGTGTAAGAGGATTGAAGTGGTCAATCATCATTGACCCAAAATTTGAGTGGGACACATGTCCAAATCATGTAATGCATATATATAACACAAATTCTGATTCATTCATCACTAACTAGCCCATTTCCACATTTACAAAGCAAAAAAAAAAATTAAGAGATAGAGAGAGAGGCTCTCGGCTACAAGCTGGCCGAGAATAACCTTCTCCAAATTGATCCAAAAATCAGTTTCTTAAGCAATTCAACTCCCTTGAAGGTGTGTATTAATGTGTAGCATTCATTGGAATAGCAAGAACAAGTGTTAAAATTGAAGAAGTGAAAGTGAAGGGCTAGCCGATTGAAGGGTTTAGTTACAAGGTAAGAATTGATCCCTTCTCATGTGTTTTATGGTGAATTGAATGTTTATGATTGTGCATGTTGGTAATGGACTGTTTTTCTTGAAGTTGAAGTGGGCCGTGTGCTATAGACCTAGGTGAAATGATGCTTAATCTTCTTGTACATGTATTGGGAATGAATTGAATGTGTTGTAGTATGGATAAATGGATGAAAATCATGAAGTTGTTGTAGTTGTGTTGAAGCCGTGTAGGGGACTGCTTTAGGAGAAGTTATGGACTTCTTTGTGTCATGTTTTAATTGTTGTTGTTATGGACATTGTGGTGTATTGTATGCATTATGGAAAGATGAATTGGGGTGTAAAATAAATGAATTATGTTGAAGTAGGAAAACAGTCCCAAACCATGGACTGTTTTAATGATAGGAGTGGATTAGTCCGTTTTGAATGTTGATTGTTGTTATGAACGTATAGTGAAAGTGAAGCTTAATGATTCAAGTTGAAATTGAAATAGTTTGTAGGCTGTTGTAAGAATAAATATGATGCTAAAACATTTCCAATAATCGTATAAGTAATGTTGTAAACGTGTTGTTGTCGTTGTAGTTGAAGTTGGAAAACTGCAAATTGAAAATGGTAATGTTGTGCGTGCTGTTTGGCCGTGAAGAGGGGACTGTCTTGAATGATGTACGGACTGTCCAAAGTTCCCTTAAGTCATGTTTAACCAAGTTCGGATTGATACTTGAAAGTATGATTAGCAATATTAGTTTGTAGTACTAGTTGGTTTGAATACGAACGAAACGTCGTCTAAATGTTAGAAAGGGATTGTTAACGTTAAAATACATATTGAATTCCCTCGTAGACTAATCGTAGCTCTTGATATCTTGATATAGGATAAGTACCATTGGGCAGCAAGTACAAGTTATAATACGACTAAACGCTAAAGGTATGTAAAGCCTAATCCTTCCTTCTTTTGGCATGTCCTAGACGTAAGTAAGAAATGATATGAGCCTTGGGGTAAACTCTACTCTCTAGTTCCAAGCATGACTTATGATTCTATTCATTCCTTAATGTTATTGTCACGCGCCTACTATATGATTGACTAACAAATGATGTATGGAAATTCCTACTCTTAAAGAATTGCATAATTAAAGTCATATTTGACTTTCAAAAGCCATATCATGTTAGATCGATACATGTATATGAATCCTGAAACGTTCCTTGCTATGGGTTGTAATAAGATTTAGAAAGAACTGAATATGAATATTATCCTGACACTTGAAAGCTGATTAGTTACTTATCTATTGAGTCTCCAAAGATGATTTGCATGTATGTGGTTGCTTATTATTCTGCTCGTGCTTACCGCTATATCCTTCACTGAATCCCGGGCCAGGACACGTTTTCGTGCGCATATTTATTACATTATTCACCGAGTCTCTCACAAGAGGGTCGGGACACGTTATATATATATGATGATATGATGATATGATGATATGATGACATGATGATATGGGGATGGCGGCCAGGAGGGCATATGTTCATTATTCACCGAGTCCCTCACTAAAGGGCCAGGACACTTATATGTACATGTTTATGATGCCATGATTTTAATTACCGAGCCCCTCACTAGAGGGCCGGGACACGTTATATATGTTATATACAAAATGATTATTCAGCTTTGATTACAAAACTCTATATTGATATTGATGTTATATCCCGTGTTTTCGCACCTTTGGAAAAATTGGAAATGATGTTGACTTGTAAGAAATAAGGTTATAATTAATTTTTATTTGACATAGGAGTTGTGTATGAAAGGATATTAATGTGGAAGTGTCGAATAAGGCCAAGGGCAAATTTGGAATTTTGGGAATTAGTTTCGGAAATTACAAAATGTGACTTATAAGTCATTGGGCCAAAATAATTCAATGAAAAATTAAGGCCCAATGCTAAGGGGTGGCCGGCCAACATAGTGGCCAAGCCCATGGTTTTATTAAATTTTCCCATGTGTTTAATTAATAAGGGGACCATGTTATATATATATCATCTTATCCCTTAGATTGTTCATGAAACATAGAACAAACAAAAAGCAAAACAAGAGAGAGCAAGAAGAAGAGGGCTCGGGTTTGGCTTGGAAAAATCACCCCCAAAAATATTGCTCTTAAAATTTTTCTCTTGGTGAATTTCTACTAAGTTGAGGTCCCTTTATAACTTGGTGTAGTTGCTTTGGAAGGAAGAACACTTGGTGCCTCAATTTGATCACTTATTCAAGTGAAGAAGACTAGAAAATAAGGTAAGAATTTATCTCTTTTTATTGTGTTATGATGTTTTATTTGTGTTGTAGTATGTGGGAATGAGTTGATTGTATGGAAAATTGGAAGATTTCAAAGTGGGATTGGAATATGGTGTGTAGCCGTGAGGGTATATGTGTTGTATACCTATAATGTGTTGAACTATGTTATATTTTAGTTGTGAATGTGATGGAATTCATATTGTGGATGAAAGTTGAATAAATTTGGTTGAATTGATAAATAGAGCAATTGGCCGTGTGGTATATTGGAGTAGGAATAGAAATGGATTAAGTTGTTTAGTGTGTTATTGTGATGCTTTCAATATAAATGAAGATGGGATAATATAAGTTGGTATTGAAATGGGATGTAGAAACTTATGTCGTTTTAGTATGATTTTCCGACATTAGGAAAAGGAAGTTATTTGGTTGTTAGTTGTGTTGATCATTGATGAATTTGGAAGTTCGAAACATGTTATTAATATGTATGCCAAAGAATTGATGTTTTGAATGAGTTATGACTTTGGCGGAAAGTTGTATATTATGTATATCGTGTGTATAATTTAAGGAAACAATATGAAACGCTTCTAAACTATGTTGTGATGATCTAGTTTGATAATGAATGTGAAATCATTGAAATTGGTTTGGAAATTGAAGTTGAAATGAAGATAATGGCACTAGGTCGGCAAGTAGAACTAGTGTTGCCATATTGTGTTTCTAATGTTTGTTGTTGATGTTGATGTTGTTGTTGATGGTTTTGAGCCGAGTTGAATTCTCGGGGATGCTATATGTATAGGGGAAGTGCTGCCGAAATTTCGGTAGACAAATATGAGTTGAATTGAATTCGTAGCATCTATAACTTACAATTGGTAAATGTGACCATTTGCAGATTTTCGACGAAACGGAGAGTGAGCTTGGATAGGCTTAAAAAGCTCAAAAGGTATGTAAAGCTACCCCGATCCTTCTTTTGGCATGCCTAAGTGTATTAGGATCGAATTAGGGCCTCGAAAGACTTTCTGCCCCTCGGAATCCGCAAGTGAAAATATCACTTTTTCTTTCAGTAAGATTGAACTCTTTTGGTATGTTTTCTTGGAAATTATGCAAACCTTCTCTAAACTCCTTGGAAAGATACAGAATGTCCGTAGAACCTTTATAGGAGATCCCATAAGCTTAAAGGGCGTAATTTGGACCCATCGCCTTGCTTGTCCCGAGGTGGGCCCACTAGTCCCGGTTTTGCCCTTATTGTACTTAAGTCTTCTTTTCGAATAGTTCTTAAAAAAAACGTTTTTACTACCATTCTAATTACCTAACAAACGTTGTTTTAAATATCCCATTAAGTCTGATAAATTGTTTTGATACTCGAAACTCATTTACTATGATTCCTTCTGACTTCATTGGATCGGTTTGTCTTTGATATGCCTCATCGAGTCTATGGAAACATTCTTGATATTTTAATTGCATTAGTCTCTCACTACTCCATTCGTGGATGCCCCAATGTTTCCCACACTGAGCCCGGGCCAGGATATATTGTCAAGCGTGATCCTCTGCATTGTTCGCCGTGCCTCGATGTGAGGGGGCAGGTATACGCGTACATGGGTTTGTGGAGTATGTTGTGCCATGTACGCTTGTTCTGATATAATTTACTATGGCCATCTGATATGATATGTTATGTTACGGGGTTATGCCCCTATTCTGATTCTTCTGTGTTGTGGCACCAGCGTCGGGAGGGTGGCCACGTTCTGTCTTCCGAGTCCCTTGGCAGGGGCCGGATTTGATATGACATATGTTCTGTACACACTCTGCATGTTTTGTAAATATGTATCTGATACTTTGGATTTTCCGTTTACTTTCTGTATGTTCAGCACCAGTTATGATTTTGTTTCTGCAACTCAGGCTTTACATATTCAGTACATATTTCGTACTGACCCCCTTTCTTCGGGGGCTGCGTTTTCATGCCGCGCAGGTACCGACGACAGGTTTGCTGATCCGTCCGCTTAGGATCTCCTTCTGCTATTTTTGGAGCGCTCTTTTATTCAGAGCCACCTTTTGGGTACAGTCTGTCATTTCTATATGTGTATATTCTCGTTCATGGGTACGGCGGGGCCCTGTCCCGCCATAGGATTCCGTTGGTCCATTTAGAGGTCTGTAGACATGTTTGTGGGTTGGGATCTTTCTGTACAGTGGTGTGCTTATGTTGTGTTCGGGCGATTCCATTCGCCGCGGCGGCCGGTCCGCATATATTTAAATGTTGTTTTGTTGGCCTTGTGTGGCCTTTGTTGGTATTTTCTGCGTGCAGGGTATATGGGATAGTCCATAAAACAAAGGAAACTCTGCCGAAATTTTTCTGGAAATTAGCTAAATTTGAAATAAAGCCTCGTCGGCTTTTGCTGTATACTAGAATGTGTTTGAGTGCCCAGATCGGGCACTAGTCACGGCCTACGGGGTTGGGTCGTGACAAAAGTGGTATCAAAGCGGTTCGTCCTCGGAATGTCTACAGACTGTGTCTAGTAGAGTCTTGTTTATCGGTGTGTTGTGCACCACACCTATAAACAGGAGGCTACAGGGCATTTAGGATACTACCCTTCTTTCTGTCTTAGATCGTGCAATAGAGCTGTGTTATCAGGATGATTCCTCCCTAACGAATTGTGACATTTGCAGTTATGCCTCCAAAAAAGGCGACAGCGGCCCAAAAGGCCAAGGCAGCAGCTGTGGGAGAGACTAGTCGGGCCCAGAGGGTTACCAGGGCCCATGCTCATATTGCTCCAGATATTTTGCCCCCGGCAGAGGGCTCTTCCACACCGCCACATGTAGAGGAGATTGGAGCAGCAGCAGCTGCAGGACGAGGGGCGGCTCCACCGCCAGCTCCCGAGATTCCAGTACCTGAGCCCCCAGCTCCACGGCCAGGTACTGAGGATCAGACTATGAGAGAGGCAGTCCAGCTATTGACTAGACTTGTGGCAGGGCAGGTTCAGGGGCACGGACTGGGAGGTGACCGGGCTTACAGGCGTGACAGTTAGAGAGCCCGTGAGTTCTTGACTTGTGGCCCTCCAGAGTTCTTCGGGACAAAGCCCGAGGAGGATCCCGAGGAGCTTATCAGGAAGATGCGGCGCACCTTACATTTTATTAATGCTTCTGCGACAGAGTCAGTCACATTGGCTTCGTACCGGTTGTATGATGTAGCGGCAAATTGGTACGAGTCATGGGAGTTATCCAGAGGCGACGGCGCTCCCCCAGCAGTTTGGGATGTTTTTTCTCAGGCTTTTCTTAGCCATTTTCTGCCTCCGGAGTTACAGCAGGCCAAGGCTGACAGATTCTTATTGCTGAGACAGAGGGGTCGCAGTGTTCGAGAGTACAGTATGGAGTTCGACTCATTGGCCCGATACGCACCTGCTGTGGTAGCTACTATGGCTGACAGGATGCACAGGTATATTATGGGGCTGGACCGTTATTTTGTCGACAACTGTTTGGTATTGGCTGCTCAGCCCGGCATGGATATTTCCCGGATTCAGGCCCACGCCCAGGGCATGGAGGACCGGCATAGGGAGCGTCAGCCTGATAGGAGACAGGATCGGAGACAACCCAAGAGGGCCAGATCATCTGGGTATTCTGGAGATTTTCGGGGCAGGCAGCCTCAGCAGCCGCAGCAGCCTAGCAGACATCTATCCCAGCCGGCACAGAGCGCACCTCCACAGCCTACAGGTCGCAGATTTGATAGCCCAGGTTATTCAGGAGCAGGTCAGAGCTCCAGGGCTTCAGGTTCGCGGACAGACAGGGGTTCTGGTCAGACGAGGCCACCTAGGCCTCAGTGTTCTTACTGTGGCAGATACCATCCTGGGGAGTGCTACAGAGCCACCGGTGCATGTTTTTCTTGTGGCCGTCAGGTCCATTCTGTGAGAGATTGCCCGTATAAGGGTAGTGCGGGTGGTGCAGCGCAGCCTACCGGATCAGCCGCCGGGTCTTCATCTTCATCAGTGGCTATGCGCCCTACGGGGCCAGGTACTTCAGCACCAGCGGGTCGCGGCAGAGGCCATGGTGGAGCTTCTAGTACTAGCGGTCCTTCGAACCACATTTATGCTCTGTCCAGCCGCCAGGATCAGGAGGTATCGGCTAATGTCGTTACAGGTACATTATTGGTTTTCTCTCGGTCTGTGTATGCATTGATTGATCCAGGTTCGACTTTGTCATATATTTCGCCTCTGGTTGCTAGTAAAATTGGTATAACGTCTGAACCTATAGAGCCGTTTGAGGTAGCTACACCGATTGGGGACTTTATTGTAGACAATCAGGTATATAAAAACTGTTCTGTATTTGTATGTGGCCGTGACACTAAGGCAGATCTGGTGGAGTTAGATATGGTCGAGTTCGATGTTATTATGGGAATGGACTGGCTAGCCTCCTGTTATGCTAATGTTGACTGCCAAAATAAGGTAGTTCGTTTCCAGTTTCCCGGGGAGTCAGTTATAGAATGGGCCGGTAATACAGCATCGCCGAAAGGTAAGTTTATTTCATACCTTAAGGCGAAGAAAATGATCAGGAAGGGTTATTTTTATCATCTGGTTCGGGTACAAGACTTGACAGCAGAAACGCCGACTCTTCAGTCAGTTCCCGTGGTTAATGAATTTCCAGATGTGTTCCCAGAAGAGCTTCCAGGCCTTCCTCCAGAGCGGGAGATAGATTTTACTATTGATTTGCTTCCAGATACTCAGCCGATATCTATTGCCCCATACAGAATGGCACCAGCAGAATTGAAAGAACTGAAAGAGCAGTTGAAGGATCTGTTAGAAAAAGGCTTTATCAGGCCTAGTACCTCGCCTTGGGGAGCCCCGGTATTATTTGTGCGTAAGAAAGACGGGTCGCTGCGTATGTGTATTGATTATCGGCAGCTGAATAAGGTAACTATAAAGAATAAATACCCCCTCCCCAGAATTGATGACTTGTTTGATCAGTTGCAGGGTGCCAGGAGTTTTCGAAGATAGATCTTCGGTCAGGCTATCATCAGGTACGGGTACGAGAGGCTGATATTCCTAAGACAGCATTCCGGACCAGATATGGGCATTATGAATTCAGAGTTATGTCTTTTGGGCTGACTAATGCTCCTGCGGTATTCATGGATTTAATGAACCGGGTATTCAGGCCATTCATAGACATGTTTGTAATTGTATTTATCGATGATATTCTGGTTTATTCTCGGTCCGAGGCAGAGCACGCAGATCATCTGAGAGCGGTATTGGGGGTACTTCGGCATCAGGAATTATATGCAAAATTTTCTAAATGTGAATTCTGGCTGGCTTCAGTGGCATTTCTGGGACATATTATTGCAGCTGATGGTGTCCGGGTGGATACACAGAAGATTTAGGCCGTGAAAAATTGGCCCAGACCCACGACGCCCACAGAGGTACGTAGTTTCCTGGGGTTAGCTGGCTATTACAGAAGATTTGTGGAAAAGTTTGCTTCGATTTTAGCGCCTTTGACAAGGCTAACTCAGAAGGGAGCCAAGTTCCAGTGGACTGATGCTTGTGAACGAAGCTTCCAGTTGCTGAAAGAGAAGCTGACTACAGCCCCAGTTCTGACTCTT
Organism: Lycium barbarum; assembly: GCF_019175385.1. Classification (NCBI taxonomy): domain Eukaryota; kingdom Viridiplantae; phylum Streptophyta; class Magnoliopsida; order Solanales; family Solanaceae; genus Lycium; species Lycium barbarum. The sequence continues at coordinate 38,132,840 of NC_083342.1, read as the reverse complement.
CCAGAGGGACCCGATGGATATGTTATTTATTGTGACGCTTCTGGCGTGGGATTGGGCTGTGTATTGATGCAGCACGGCAGAGTTATAGCTTATGCTTCTCGGCAATTGAAAAAGCATGAAAAGAATTATCCTACTCACGATCTGGAGCTTGCAGCGGTGATCCATGCCCTGAAGATATGGAGACATTATTTATATGGCGTTCATGTTGATATCTATACAGATCATAAGAGTCTCCAGTATATTTTCAAGCAGAAAGAGCTTAATTTGCGGCAGCAGAGGTGGCTGGAGCTCCAGAAAGACTATGATGTGGATATTCTGTATCATCTGGGAAAGGATAATGTCGTGGCAGATGCGCTTAGCCGGAAATCTATGGGCAGCTTGGCAGATTTACAGCCAGACAGGAGAGAGATAGTGCGTGACCTTCATCAGTTGGCTAATCTTGGGGTTCGTCTGGCCGATTCTTTAGGTACACGAATTTCTGTCCAAGGGGTTTCTGAATCATCAATTAAGGAAGATATCAAGCGGCATCAATACGAAGATCCTATTTTGGCACGATACAGAGACACAGCCTATGATAAGGAGAAGACTCCGTTCGAGTTCACTCCGGACGGGACTTTATTATTTAGGGGCAGGTTGTGTGTACCTGATATTGCAGGCCTTCGGCAGCAGGTTATGAGCGAGGCACATTATGCTCGCTATTCGATCCATCCTGGGTCTACGAAGATGTACCATGATCTCCGATGTTTATACTGGTGGGATGGCATGAAACGGGACATCGCCGAGTTCGTCGCCCACTGTCCCAATTGTCAGCAGGTCAAGATTGAACACCAGAAACCGGGTGGACTGTTGCAGGAAATGGAAATTCCGACGTGGAAGTGGGAGATAATTAATATGGACTTCATTACAGGGTTGCCTCGCACTCCACGGAAGTATGATTCCATCTGGGTTATTGTTGATAGGCTGACAAAATCAGCCCATTTTCTCCCCGTCAGAACTACTTATTCCGCCGAGGATTATACCAGGCTTTATATTAAAGAAATAGTGAAGCTTCATGGAGTTCCTATATCTATTATCACTGACAGAGGTGCTCAGTTCACGGCGAACTTCTGGAGATCTTTTCAGGAAGGATTAGGGACTCAGCTGAGCCTGAGCACAACTTTCCATCCTCAGAGTGACGGACAGGCCGAGCGCACTATCCAGACCCTTGAAGATATGTTGCGGGCCTGTGTTATCAATTTCAGAGGTAGCTGGGAGGATCACTTGCCATTGATTGAATTTGCTTATAATAACAGCTACCATTCCAGCATCCAGATGGCTCCGTACGAGGCTCTGTATGGCAGGAAATGCAGGTCACCTATTGGCTGGTTTGATATTGGCGAGACAGAGTTAATTGGCCCAGATATGATCCAGCAGGCAGTTGATAAGGTGAAACTTATTCGGGAGCGGCTATTGGCAGCCCAGAGTCGACAGAAATCATACGCTGATAAACGGCGTCGTCCTTTGGAATTCCAGGTTGGTGATTGGGTATTTCTGAAGGTATCGCCTATGAAAGGCGTGATGCGGTTCGGCAGAAAGGGGAAACTTAGTCCGCGTTATTTTGGGCCTTATTTCATTGTGCGGAAAATTGGGAATGTCGCCTATGAGTTAGAATTGCCATCTGATTTGGAGGCGGTACATCCGGTATTCCATGTCTCTATGCTCCGCAAATGCATTGGTGATCCCTCCAGAATATTTCCGGTAGATGATATTCAGGTGACGGAGCAATTATCTTACGAGGAGCAGCCCGTAGCCATCTTGGACCGCCAGGTAAGAAAGCTCCGGAACAAAGATGTAGCCTCTGTTAAGGTGCTGTGCCGGAACAATAATAGGGAGGAAATGACCTGGGAGGCCGAAGAGGAAATGAAGAAGAAATATCCCCATTTGTTCCCTACGGCCACAGGTAATCCTGAAGCCTTACTTAATTCTGTTTCAACAATGAATGTGCGTCATATGTGCTGTCTATAAACAGAAACTTCCCCCAAAGTATTTTCCAACCCTATAAGATTAATTTAACATTCGAGGACGAATGTTCTAAAGGGGGGAGGATGTTATATCCCGTGTTTTCGCACCTTTGGAAAAATTGGAAATAATGTTGACTTGTAAGAAATAAGGTTATAATTAATTTTTATTTGACATAGGAGTTGTGTATGAAAGGATATTAATTTGGAAGTGTCGAATAAGGCCAAGGGAAAATTTGGAATTTTGGGAATTAGTTTCGGAAATTACAAAATGTGACTTATAAGTCATTGGGCCAAAATAATTCAATGAAAAATTAAGGCCCAATGCTAAGGGGTGGCCGGCCAACATAGTGGCCAAGCCCATGGTTTTATTAAATTTTCCCATGTGTTTAATTAATAAGGGGACCATGTTATATATATATCATCTTATCCCTTAGATTTTTCAAGAAACATAGAACAAACAAAAAGCAAAACAAGAGAGAGCAAGAAGAAGAGGGCTCGGGTTTGGCTTGGAAAAATCACCCCCAAAAATATTGCTCGTAAAATTTTTCTCTTGGTGAATTTCTACTAAGTTGAGGTCCCTTTATAACTTGGTGTAGTTGCTTTGGAAGGAAGAACACTTGGTGGCTCAATTTGATCACTTATTCAAGTGAAGAAGACTAGAAAATAAGGTAAGAATTTATCTCTTTTTATTGTGTTATGATGTTTTGTTTGTGTTGTAGTATGTGGGAATGAGTTGATTGTATGGAAAATTGGAAGATTTCAAAGTGGGATTGGAATATGGTGTGTAGCTGTTAGGGTATATGTGTTGTATACCTATAATGTGTTGAACTATGTTATATTTTAGTTGTGAATGTGATGGAATTCATATTGTGGATGAAAGTTGAATAAATTTGGTTGAATTGATAAATAGAGCAATTGGCCGTGTGGTATATTGGAGTAGGAATAGAAATGGATTAAGTTGTTTAGTGTGTTATTGTGATGCTTTCAATGTAAATGAAGATGGGATAATATGAGTTGGTATTGAAATGGGATGTAGAAACTTATGTCGTTTTAGTATGATTTTCCGACATTAGGAAAAGGAAGTTATTTGGTTGTTAGTTGTGTTGATCATTGATGAATTTGGAAGTTGGAAACATGTTATTAATATGTATGCCAAAGAATTGATGTTTTGAACGAGTTATGACTTTGGCGGAAAGTTGTATATTATGTATATCGTGTGTATAATTTAAGGAAACAATATGAAACGCTTCTAAACTATGTTGTGATGATCTAGTTTGATAATGAATGTGAAATCATTGAAATTGGTTTGGAAATTGAAGTTGAAATGAAGATAATGGCACTATGTCGGCAAGTAGAACTAGTGTTGCCATATTGTGTTTCTAATGTTTGTTGTTGATGTTGATGTTGTTGTTTGGGTTGTTGTTGATGGTTTTGAGCCGAGTTGAATTCTCGGGGATGCTATATGTATAGGGGAAGTGCTGCCGAACTTTCGGTAGACAAATATGAGTTGAATTGAATTCGTAGCATCTATAACTTACAATTGGTAAATGTGACCATTTGCAGATTTTCGACGAAACGGAGAGTGAGCTTGGATAGGCTTAAAAAGCTCAAAAGGTATGTAAAGCTACCCCGATCCTTCTTTTGGCATGCCTAAGTGTATTAGGATCGAATTAGGGCCTCGAAAGACTTTCTGCCCCTCGGAATCCGCAAGTGAAAATATCACTTTTTCTTTCAGTAAGATTAAACTCTTTTGGTATGTTTTCTTGGAAATTATGCAAACCTTCTCTAAACTCCTTGGAAAGCTACAGAATGTCTGTAGAACCTTTATAGGTGATCCCATAAGCTTAAAGGGCGTAATTTGGACCCATCGCCTTGCTTATCCCGAGGTGGGCCCACTAGTCCCGGTTTTTCCCTTATTGTACTTAAGTCTTCTTTTCGAATAGTTCTTAAAAGAAACGTTTTTACTACCATTCTAATTACCTAACAAACGTTGTTTTAAATATCCCATTAAGTCTGATAAATTGTTTTGATACTCGAAACTCATTTACTATGATTCCTTCTGACTTCATTGGATCGGTTTGTCTTTGATATGCCTCATCGAGTCTATGGAAACATTCTTGATATTTTAATTGCATTAGTCTCTCACTACTCCATTCGTGGATGCCCCAATGTTTCCCACACTGAGCCCGGGCCAGGATATGTTGTCAACTGTGATCCTCTGCATTGTTCGCCGTGCCTCGATGTGAGGGGGCAGGTATACGCGTACATGGGTTTGTGGAGTATATTGTGCCGTGTACGCTTGTTCTGATATAATTTACTATGGCCATCTGATATGATATGTTATGTTACGGGGTTATGCCCCTATTCTGATTCTTCTGTGTTGTGGCACCAGCGTCGGGAGGGTGGCCACGTTCTGTCTGCCGAGTCCCTTGGCAGGGGCCGGATTTGATATGACATATGTTCTGTACACACTCTGCATGTGTTTGTAAATATGTATCTGATACTTTGGATTTTCCGTTTACTTTCTGTATGTTCAGCACCAGTTATGATTTTGTTTCTGCAACTCAGGCTTTACACATTCAGTACATATTTCGTACTGACCCCCTTTCTTCGGGGGCTGCGTTTTCATGCCGCGCAGGTACCGACGACAGGTTTGCTGATCCGTTCGCTTCGGATCTCCTTCTGCTATTTTTGGAGCGCTCTTTTATTCAGAGCCACCTTTTGGGTACAGTCTGTCATTTCTATATGTGTATATTCTCGTTCATGGGTACGGCGGGGCCCTGTCCCGCCATAGGATTCCGTTGGTCCATTTAGAGGTCTGTAGACATGTTTGTGGGTTGGGATCTTTCTGTACAGTGGTGTGCTTATGTTGTGTTCGGGCGATTCCATTCGCCGCGGCGGCCGATCCGCATATATTTAAATGTTGTTTTGTTGGCCCTGTGTGGCCTTTGTTGGTATTTTCTGCGTGCAGGGTATATGGGATAGTCCGTAAAACAAAGGAAACTCTACCGAAATATTTCTGGAAATTAGCTAAATTTGAAATAAAGCCTCGTCGGCTTTTGTTGTATATTAGAATGTGTTTGAGTGCCCAGATCGGGCACTAGTCACGGCCTACGGGGTTGGGTCGTGACAATTGATATGAGAACGATACAGATGAATTATGTTCAAAGGTAAGTTTTATGAATTTCTGTTTGTTGCATTGGGTCCTACACACCTTGTCTCAGTATGAGTCTATTACTATATTTCATGCTTTACATGTTCAGTACATATTTCGTACTGACCCCCTTTCTTCGGGGGGCTGCGTTCATGCCCGCAGGTACAGGCGCTCGTTTCGGAGATCCACCAGCCTAGGATATCTATTCAGCTACTTTGAAGTGCTCCTTTGTTTCGGAGCCTAGCTTGTGGTATAACTCCCTTTTGTTGTATATGTATGCGTTTATTTGGGGTACGGCGGGGCCCTGTCCCGTCATATGATACTGTCAGTACTCTTAGAGGTTTGTGGACATTTGTGTGGGTCTGTATATAGTTGTTGTTGCGTTGTATGAATACGACTTATGTTTGGGGCGTACCCATTCGTAATGGCAGCCTTGTCGGCTTGCATATATATATATATATGTTTGGGATGCTGCTTGTAGTGGCAGCCTTGTCGGCTTGCGTACATATATATATATATATATATATATATATGTTGTTGTTGAAGATCGTAACTCCTCAGGAGACAGGTGTCTACGACATACAGAATTGTGACAGCTTTAAAATAACGTCCTGCCGTTTTATACAAATAAGTTCATAATATGCTGGTTATAAAAGATTATAGTTAACAGGGGATATGAGTGTCCAACTCGGGCACTAGTCACGGCCTACGGGGTTGGGTCGTGACAGCCATCCAGCTTGAGCGGTCCTCAGCACCACGTGTATGCATTGGCTGGTAGAGAGGGCCGCGAGGCGTCTCCTGATGTTGTTACAGGTATATTATCAGTTTCCTCCCATGATGTTTATGCCCTGACCGATCCAGGTTCCACCTTATCATATGTTACAACCTTTGTTGCCGGCAAGTTTGGGGTAGAGCCCGAATTGATTAAACCTTTCATGATGTCTACGCCAGCTGGTGATCCGGTTATAGTTAGGCGAGTATACCGGGACTGTGTGGTTATAGTTTGTGACTGCCACACTATAGCAGATTTGATTGAGTTAGATATGATTGGTTTTGATGTTATTATGGGCATAGACTAGTTGGCTTCTTGTTATGCTAATGTTGATTGTAGAGCAAAGATGGTTCGATTTTAGTTCCCAGGCGAGCCAATCCTAGAGTGGAAGGGCAATGCTGCTTCGCCTAGGGGTAGGTTTATTTCCTACCTTAAGGCAGAGAAGATGATTAGAAAAGGGTATATTTTTCACTTAGTTCGAGCTCAAGATGTGCAAGCAGAGTCACTGACTTCAGTCTGTTTCTGTGGTTAATAAGTTTCCAGAAGTGTTTTTTCCAGATGAGCTTCCAGGCATTCCCCCAGAGAGAGAGAGATTGATATCACTATTGACCTATTGCCAGACACTCAGCCAATATCTATCCCTCCTTATAGGATGGCACCTGCGGAATTGAAATAATTGAAGGAGTAGTTAAAGGATTTGCTCGAGAAGGGCTTTATTAGGCCTAGTACATCGCCGTGGGGAGCACCGGTATTTTTGTAAGAAAAAAGGATGGCTCCTTGCGAATGTGTTAGGCAATTGAATAAAGTGACTGTAAAGAATAAGTATCCGCTCCCGAGGATCGATGATTTATTCGATCAGTTGCAAGGTGCCAAATACTTCTCAAAGATAGACTTGAGGTTAAGATACCACCAGGTTAGGGTGAAGGAAGAGGACATTCCGAAGACGGAATTCCGGACTAGATATGGCCACTATGAGTTTCGTGTTATGTCTTTCGGGTTAACTAATACCCAGCCGTATTCATGGATTTGATGAATCTTGTATTCAGACCCTTCCTATATTTGATTGTGTTTATATATGATATTCTGGTTTATTCGCCGTCAAAGGCTGATCATGCAGAACATCTACGAACGGTGTTTGGAATTCTTCAAGGTAGAGAGTGGTATGCCAAGTTTTCCAAGTGTGAGATCTGGTTGAACTGTGTGGCATTTCTGGGTCACATTATTTTAGAAGAAGGCATTAGAGTGGATGCCCAAAATAATGAGGCCGTGAAGAATTGCCCAAGGCCCACGACACCAACAGATATACGTAGCTTCTTAGGCTTGGCAGGTTATTATAGAAGGTTTGTAGAAGGATTTTCCTCTCTTTTAACCCGATTGACTAAGTTGACTCAGAAATCAGCTAAGTTCCAATGGACAGATGCTTGTGAATAGAGTTTTCAGACATTGAAGGATAAGTTGACATCAGCACCAGTTTTGATTCTCCCGGAAGGGACAGATGGCTATGTCGTATATTTTGATGCTTCAAGTGTTAGATTGGGTTGTGTGTTGATGCAACATGGTAAGGTTGTCTCCTATGCTTCTAGACAGTTGAAGAAGCACGAGAAGAGTTATCCAACCCACGATATTAAATTAGTGGCAGTGATTCAGGCCTTAAATATATGGAGGCACTACTTATACGGTGTCCATGTTGATATCTATACTGATCTTAAGAGTCTCCAGTACATCTTTAAGCACAAGGAATTGAACTTACGTCAAAGGCGATGGCTAGAGTTGCTAAAGGACTATGATATGGATATTCTGTACCATCCTGGGAAAGCTAATGTAGTAACCAATGACCTTAGTCGTAAATCCATGGGTAGCTTGTCATATGTGCCGCCAGAGAAAAGAGAAATGGTCCATGAAGTTCATCAATTAGCCAGCCTCGGATTTCAATTGATAGATTCAGGTGATGCAGGAGTTACCGTTCAAGACACAGCGGTGAAATCTTTGGTAGTACAGATAAAGGAGCATCAGTATGAGGATTCTATTTTAGTTCACTACCGGGATACAACACCTCAGAAAGAAAAGACACCCTTTGTGATTAAAGGTGATGAAGTACTCAGGTATCGAGGTAGGTTATGTGTTCCTAATGTTGCATAACTCCATCAGCAGGTTATGGGAGAGGCACATTACTCCTACTACTCTATTCATCCAGGCTCAACAAAGATGTACCGTGATCTCAGGGAAGTGTATTGGTAGGATGGTATGAAAAGAGATATAACTGAATTTGTTGCCCAGTGTCCAAATTGTCAGCAGGTCAAGATAGAGCACCAGAAGCTCGGAGGTCTATTTCAGGCTATGGAGATTCTGTCATGGAAGTGGGAGGTAGTTAATATGGATTTCATTACAGTTTTGCCTCGTACTCCGTAGAAGTATGCTTCCATATAGGTTGTAGTTGATAGGCTGAGCCTATCAGAACTGTGTTCCTACAACCATTATTTTACATAGGGGAACACAATTCACATCTAAATTCTGGAAGTCTTTTCAGCAGGGATTGGGGAGTCAAGTGAGTCTTAGCGCTGCATTTCACCCACAGACGGATGGGCAGGCAGAGCGTACCATACAGACACTTAAGGATATGCTTAGAGCTTGTGTACTTGACTTTCAAGGCAGTTGGGATGATCATTAGCCTCTTATCGAGTTTACATATAACAACAGTTACCATTCCGGTATTTATATGGCTTCGTATGTGGCCTTATATAGGTGGAGGTGTAGATCGCCCATAGGATGGTTTGATTTCGGGAAGAATCAGTTAGTAGGCCCAAACTTAATTCAGCAAGCAGTTGATAAGGTGAAAGTGATTAGAGAGAGATTGCTAATAGCCTAGAGCCGACAGAAATCCTATGCAGATAATTGGCGATGTGAGCTAGAGTTTGAGATAGGCGATTGGGTGTTCCTGAAAGTTTCTCCTATGAAGGGAGTGATGAGGTTTGGCAAGAAGGGTAAGTTGAGCCCTCGATATATTGGGCCATATAAGATCATTCGTACTATGGGCGCGGTGGCATATGAGCTAGAATTTCCTTCTGAGTTAGAGTCGGTACATTCGGTATTTCATGTATCTATGCTTCATAAATGTATTGGATATCCTTCAAGAGTGGTACCAGTGGATAATATCCAAGTGACCGAGCAGTTATCATACGAAGAGGTTCCAGTGGCTATATTGGACAAGCAGGTTCGTCAGTTACGAACTAGGAATGTAGTTTCAGTTAAAGTTTTATGGAGGAATAAGAATGTTGAGGAGATGACTTGGGAAGCGGAAGAGGCAATGAAAATTAAGTACCCGCATTTGTTTTCAGCAGTACAGGAGGTGCAGTCCGAGGCATCATCTCCCCCAGGTATTATTTCATTTCAGTTATCGTGATTGGTCGTGTGAGGCCCTAGTATTGTATGTTATAGTATGTGGCCCTGTGTGGCATTATTTTGGGTTGCTGTGTGCAGGACGGATTGGTATAAGTACAGGGGAAACTCTGTTTTATAATCCATGACTATTTGAACATTCGAGGCCGAATGTTCCTAGGGGGGGGGGGGGGGGGAGGAGAATGTTACACCCCTCGTTTTCCTCGTAGTAGAACCTGTGATTTCCTAGTCGGGTATGCCTTTGGAATAAAAACCTGAGCCCGAGCTCGAGTTTGGAGGTACAAAGTGTCTTACCCCATGTACAAGGGTACCAGTAGGTATTCCAGGCAATTTGCAGGATTAGAAGTTGAGTGAATCGAATCGATGCGATCTGAGCTGAATCTGAGAAAATCTGCAGACACCAATCATCATCGACGGACTGTCGACGAGTGGTGTCGACAGGGTTCCACCGCCCTGCATCTGCAGGCGCAGGTCGACAGAGCAAGTCGACGGACCATCGACGCGTTGACGGGTCGTCGGCCCGCTCGTCGAACCAGACCGCTGTAGCTTTTTGGCTTCCAAGTATAAATATGTGGTTCACGACTTATTTCTCATTTTCCTCCATTCCAAATCAGAAAAATCCTAATATTTTCTATCCCAATAATTTCCATCATTATTAGTGGAGATTTGGTAAGATCCGAGCCCGTGAACCCGTGCTTGTCGAGAAGAATGTTGTTCCTAGGGTTTCTTTAAGTTGTGAAGCTTAGGGGGTTTGAGTTGAAATTGATCTTTTTGGAATCTTAGACCCCTCAAGTTATGTAACTGATTTCTACTCTTGTAGTTGAGTTTATTATCAAGAGTTTTAGTGATTTTAAGTAAAGAGAAGGTATTTGTGGAAGTGGTAAGTTGATGAAGGGCAAGGTAATGATTTGGGGTTATTTTTAAGAGATAATTGGAAATGGATTTAAGTATATTTCGATATATATATATATATATATATATATATATATATATATATGAGTGTTGTTATTGTTGTGGTGGTTGATATTGGAGTGAATGAGAAGTTAAAGGGTTGTTAAGCTTATGAGGGAAATGTTGCCCATAATTTGTTAAGCTCTATCCGTATTTACAATGGTTAGTAAGCAAGGTAAATGGTCTAATTATGGCCTATGTTATCTTAATTGTAGCTTTCAAGTTCGAGAGGTAGGAGTTGGACGATTGGGTATATTTCAAGATATGTTAAGGCTATCATTTCCTTCCTTTGGCATGATCCTATGATATGAGTCAACAAGCGAGTAAGCCAGCTTCCATATTACTCTACTCTTAGAAGCATTAGAAGCACTTCAGCCTTTGATGTTCATGTACCTCATTTATAAGTGTTGCTTCTGTTCATGGGTCCAGTCTTATGTAGCCAGTTATATGTATACTGTTACACCCTGGAAAAATTTTCGTCTTACCGAGACTGCAGACGACTTAGTATGGGCTCAGGGGAGGGTAAAGATATACAAGGATTAGGGATGAAGATTCTGTTATATATGTATAAGAATAACATATAGACGACAGTGGAGGTCATATGGTGTAAGTTGGTTAATACGTTACTTGACAAATAGCCCTCGTAACCGTAAGTTAAGGTGGAGCCCACATATCGGGATTTTATAAAGGGCATATGACAAGTTATATGAATAGTACATAGGAAGTTTAGAAAGTCTTAAGAGGGACACTTAAGCCAAATATGAGCATAATCACTTCAAAAGGATGATTTAAGGATACGTTTTCGGGTGATCTAGCTTTACGAGGCCAACACACCATTATACGTTGCGAAATTTAGAAAATGGAAAAATTGAAAGTTGTAGATAATTGAAATACCTTTCCAACCATAGGTCGTGGGCCATCGTGCGACATAGGGATAAAAAGTTATGGACGTTTTAAGGAGGAAAGGTCAAACTGGCAGTAGGCTCGGCCCAACCCGACTCCTAGTCGGGTCAGGCCCACTTCCTTGGCTAGTTAAGGAAAATTTTCACCCATTATCTTCCTCATTGCATGCCAAAATATCTAGAATATTTTAGAGAGAGAGTGAGGATAGTTAGAGAGATAAAGCAAGGGTTCGATCAAGTTCGAGGCCCCGAATCCCGAGGCTCGTGAAGGATAAAGTGTAATACGAGTTGTCGTCGTCCTTTCAAGCTAAATATTGGGCTTGGGGGATGATATTTTCCTGGTTGAGCTGGTGCTAAGGTATGTATTATTTTCTCATCTTTGTTATTGAGATGATTACGTGGAGATTTAACAGATTAAAGTGTTAGAAATATAGTTATAATTATCGTATACCGAATATTAAGGCGTTGTGGTTTAGGCGCTGTTTTGGATAGAATTGTAAGATGAGTTTAGTCATATTATTGTTGTAAATTGTTAGATTTGTTGTTGTTGTTGGTTATTAGCTTAATTTGGAATTGTTGGGTTGGTAGGATTGTAGGGGAGATGCTGTCCAAATCTCGTTAGGCGACAGAATAAATGATTAGTTAGAATAATCTTGTTGGCCTAGTCTTAATCCCCATATTGTTGATGGTATTTTAGTTGACTAAGCTCGGGAAGGGACTCGAGGATTATCTTGAGGCATAAATAAGGTATGTAAGGATAACTTGTTACACCTCCGAAATTTCCCCGTGAACGTACCACGAATAGACTAACGGAGAATACGGGTATATGATGTTTTAAGGAGAAGGGAACGACGTTTGACGACTTTAAGTAAGATTTCAAAGGCAATGGGAACAAGAGATAGGTTATGCTCCACAATGACTAAATTATAGGTTTTGAAGACTTGAAAGTCGCAGATTTGCAGTTTGGCCCAGTCGACCATAAAGTGAAATACGGACCGTAAAGTGGTATACGACCCGTAAACCACCATGTCGTATTTCAACTCACAAAACTTCAACTTTCTGTCAAATGTTTAAATGGTTAAATACAACTTGGAATACGGACCGTAAATTGAAATACGGCCCGTAAACTGCGATCGTAAATCACCATAATCCCCAGCATACCTTTCTGGTTTTGATATGCTTAAATACGACCACGATATACGGCCCGTAAACTGGAATACGGACCGTAAACTGGGTTTACGACCACTGTGCACTTCAGTCACTATTCATTCTTGATTAGATTTTAAGTCATTAAAAGGAGACCTAAGCTCATTCAATTCATTTCATCTCCACGATATTTCTCTCTAGAAACCTCTAGAATGATATCTACTCTTCATCACAAGACAACCAAAGGAAATCCATGAAATAAAGTGTATGAAAGCTAACTAAAGTTCATCTTTCTCAAGAAAACCCAAAAGGAAGTGAAGTAGGGTTTTGGTGCTAGAGGAGAAACTCCACTCAAGACTTGTTCAACCATCATCTAAGGTAAGTTTCATGACTAAACCATGTTGTTTAAGGTATTGGAAGGTTAAGATACTTGAATTGTAGAAAGGCATAGGAAATGGGTCATTAATGAGTGAATAGTGTCATGTTTGGATGGTAGTTGGGTTGAATCATAAAATGTTGGGGTGTTGTGATTGTGAATACGTTATATATGATATTTAGGCCATGGAATAAGTGTGATACATGAGAAAACGCGATAGTAAGCTATAACCATAAATGTGGAGAAATTGAAGAGGAATGGTGGATTGTGGTCAATGTATATGAATGATAATTGTTGATTGCAATATTGTGAATGTTGTTGTGAGTGTTGGGAGTTGATATAAAACGTGGAAAAAGTAGTGTAAACAAAGGAGGTGCTGCCTAATTTTCCCTAGCTTTAGAAAGCCCGTTCTTATAATTGCTTAGCTAATGACGATATAAATTCTCTTGAAGGTAGAACGTGTGTATTAAAGGAGAACACGCAAGCGATAGCTTAGTTAAATGTCAAAGGTATGTAAGACTTATCCCTTCCTTCAAAGGCATGAATCTTTCAAATTTTCCATGGTCCTCCTATATGATGGAACTTATGAGTCCTTAAATATACTAAATTACATACGAGCATGATAATGATGACAATGAGTTGAAGTATAGAGATTCGATAGTTCATGATATTGTGATCCCATAACACTGATGATGTCATTATTGATAACACTCACCTTATGCACTCTTTCCTTCAAGGTGATGCAAGGTACTCATAAATGTTCATAATATAATAGGGGGCTCACGACCTTACGTCACCCCGACATAGCCATGGTTGTCTTCAAAGTCTAATGTATACCCCTAATGCTAAATGTGAAATAATGCTAAGTCATGATATGTCTATAAGATGTCTAATGATTCTAACTTATAATATGCCTATGTTCTGTATAAAAATGCCAAGCTATGATAAGATTGTGATACGTTCATGAAATGTGTAATAGTGATGGGTAATGATTGATTTTGCGATGATGATATTCCACCATGCCTAGATGGCCGGGCATGTCACCGGTAAGGCGGGCTGCATATGATTCCACCATGCCTAGATGGCCGGGCATGTCACCGCTAAGGCGGGCTGCGATGTTACACCGAGCCTAGAGGGGCCTGGCATGATCACCACTAGTGTTGTATCCCGTATTTTTGAACGTCAGATTATTTGCTGAGATGGGACCCACACATCGAGATTTTTTTTTGGGACATCTGAAAACTCATATGAATCACATATGAGAAGTTAAACACAACTCAAGAAGGACCCTTGGGCCAAATCAAAGTGGAAGTCCTCCAAACGAATATTTTAAGAAAACGTTTTCGGGTGATCTGACTTGAAGGGGCAAAAACGGTATTATAAGTTTGGAATTTGGAAAAGTACCAAGAACTATAAGTTGTAGATAATTGAATTAGCTTTCCAACCATAGGTCGTGGGTGCCCAGGTGACGTCGGTACAAGGAGATATGAACGTTTTAAGGTCGAAAGATCAGTGGGCTAGGCCCAACTCGGGACCAAACCGAGTTGGCCCAAAAAAATCAAAAACAATAATAAGGCCCAAATTTGTGAGGCCCAACCGGCCATGGTTATGGCCCAAGCCCATATTAAATAAAATTTGGTCAATAAATAAGATGACTAAGTCATCTTATTCCACATAATGTTCTAGAAATTTCAAGAAAAGCAAGAACAAGAGAGAGAGGAGAAAAACTTAAGGCCATTTCGGCCAAGAGCAATTTTCTCAAGAAAAATTTGCAAAAATTCTCCAAAAATCATTTTCTACCAAGTAAAGGGTGATTAACAAGGTGGAGTTGTTGTTGGAGCAAGAAAAATTCAAAATCATACAAGTTGTCAAGTTGTAGTCAAGTGAGAAGTTGAAGAAGAAAGGTGAGTTTTGATCTTGTTTTATGTGTTATATATGGTTTATATGTGTTGTAGTATGCTAAAATGGATGAAATTCATGAAGGAGAGAAATATAGTATATGGCCGTGTATATATATATGTGTGTGGGAGTCATGCTTCAATTATTTTAATTAGTGTTTAGTTGTTATTGTTGTGAATGATATGTGGAAAATGGAAGTTGAATGAGTTTGGAGAGATTGTAGTGGTGTATACATGTTGGAGCCGTGTGAGTGTGCATGGTATATGTGGCCGTGTATACTTGATGTATAGTCGTGTATATTGGTGAGTTGTGAAAGAATAATGAGCGAGTTGTAATTAATATCTTAATCCTTGTGTTGTAGATGTTATATCGCAAATAAAGACTTGACAAGTTTGGTGAAGTATTGGCAATTGGAAGTTTGTGTAAATTGAAAATAATGTTTTTGTATGGAAGACATGTAATGGTATTACTATGATGTTGTTGGAATATATGTATTATAAGGTTATTGTTGTTTCATTGGAATTGGAGAGTATTGAAGGAGGTAGAATGTTAATTGAAGTGTTGGAATGCACCTTGAATGGAATATGTGAATTTTTAGTGTGATTGTTGAATTATGTTAATAGTTTGGCCGGGTTTGAATTCTCGGATTGTGATTGATGAGAATTTGGCTATGTTGAATGTTGAGGATGGTATATTTACAGAGGAAGTGCTGCCGAAATTTCGGTAGCCAAGTGGTTCCTTAAGATTCTAACTCTAAGTACCCTAATGAAAGTTTGGGTAAATGTGACCAATTTGCAGATTTTGACGAGATTGCAACGTGAATTCGGAATAGCAAAAGAAGCGGAAAGAGGTATGTAAGGCTTCACCCTTCTTTCTATGGCATTTCTTAGTTGAAATAAGTTGGGTACGAGCCTCGGGGACAACTCGGTTCCCCGGAATCCGCACCTAAAGTTTTCCACTTTTTGTTCAATAGAATTGAACTAGAAAGTGTGCCAATTGTTGGAAAAACCTCCTACACCCTTAGAACTTGTATAAATGGGACCCGATTACCCTAAGACCCTCACAAGTAACGCTATGACACGTAACATACGTAAATCGTATACGCTACCTCATCCGGCCCGAGGTGGGCCCGCTACTCTCGGATCTTTCTTTACAGTCTTGCTTGACTTACTTGAAGTGAATCCAAAGGGAACCTTTGATCCCGATTTCAATACCAAATGATAAATACTATGACTCCTCTAACGAGGGCACTTCCATGACGATAATGATAACAATGATGTTAGATAAGAGAATATGCCTATGATACGTACTACCGGAACGACTCTATAACTAAGATGACTACGCTAAGTATCTTATGTAAACATGAAAATGATAAACTAATTTTTGAATCTTATTTATATTTCCTAGCTATGACTTTATTTTCTAAAAGATTTCAAAGTCTATGAACCGTCATCTATGATGCCCCGATTTAATTCTACGTTTACTTTAATATTATTCCCCGTTGGTAGTCTCACCTTAAAATACTCGTTCCTTCAAGGTGAGACAAAGCGATCACGAGTATTCTATAATATAATTGGAGGTCACCGACCTTACGTCACTCCGATGACTACATGATTCTTCTTTGGGCTTTCCTGCGTGCCTATGAGACATATGTATATAGGATACGTAAATGCATATAAGACATGTAAATGTATGTAAGATATGTGTATATATTTTTTTAAAACATGCACATGACGAAAGAGCTAGAGCGCTATAGACGCTGATGTACCTACACGACACACGTATATGTATATGATAAAAGAGCTAGAGCGCTATAGACGCTGATGTACCTACACGACACACGTATATGTATATGATAAAAGAGCTAGAGCGCTATAGACGCTGATAAATGTACATGATATATGCATGTGTATACGGGGAAAATGGAGGTAAGGGCAGAGCGTTATGAACGCATATCCACCTGATCAGTTGGCATTACATGATATGATATCGTCCCGGACGCGGGATGTGTATATTTATGGTTAAATGGATCGGCTGCCGACGCCTCGGCAATATGAGATGTCCTATTTTATATGTATATGTATATGAACAAGGAAAGATTCTTAAAGGAAAGCTAAGTACGCATAGCACCTGCCAAGGGTATATATATATACAGGTTATGTTTCTATCCCAGGACATGTGTTGTAACTCTCTTATGTCATTATACATGATTCATATTTTCTGTATATTACTATTCATGCCTTACATACTCGGTACACTATTCGTACTGACGTCCCTTCTTGTGGACGCTGCGTTTCATGCCGCGCAGGTCAGCAGACAGGCGGATTTGATCCTTAGAAGCTCTACCAGCAGTGTTGACAGTGCTCCAGTTATTCCGGAGCCTTACTTCCTTGGTACTATTTTATGTATATATATCCGGGCATGGCAGTACTCAGCCCTTTCTATATATAAGTGTATTACGTCTAGAGGGTCGTAGACAGATATGTACAGTCAGTTAAGTATAGTTAGGTATATGGTGTTTTGGCATGCTAATGTTAATGTTAAAAAAAAAATGGCTCTGTTTACATGGCTTGTTAAGAGGTAAAGGTAAAACGATAGACAAGGGGTGCCCGGTACAAGTATCGGGTACTCGTCACGGCCCCTAGACGTGTCGTGACAGAAGTGGTATCAGAGCAGTTCGGTCCTAGGGGTTTGTCTACGAGCCGTGTCCAGTAGAGTCTTGTTTATGGGTGTGTAGCGCGCCACACTTATAAACAAGAGGCTACAGGGCATTTAGGAAATGTGACCTTCTTTGCATTCTGAAATCGTGCGATAGAGCTAAGTTGCCAGGCTTCCATATTCCTTTTCCTAAACCTGTGTTATGGTTTCAGTAATGCCGCCGAAGAAAAAGGCTACGATGGCCGAGAAAGCCAAGGGGGTGGCGGCCAGCAGAGTTGAACGGGAGCTAGAAGAAGAAGAATCTCATAATGAGGCTCCCCCTCAGACTGTTCCTGCTCCCCCTGCACCAGCAGAGCAGAAAAGAGTTCCAGCTCCAGCCCCCGCACCTCCAGTTCCACCGCCAGCAGTTCCGGGCCAGCAGATGGCAGAGGCCATCCAGTTATTAACCCAGCTCGTTGCCGCACAGGCTCAGCGGCAAGATGTAGACTTGGGAGGCAGAGCGGTAAGTGCAAGGGCCCGCGACTTTATCACCCTGAAGCCTCCAGAGTTTTATGGATCAAAACTAGAGGAGGACCCGCAGAGTTTTATAGATGAGATGCTGAGGACTCTGGGGATCATACATGCTTCGGATACGGAGTCCGTAGAGTTGGCTTCATACAGGCTGCGGGATGTGGCAGTTCTGTGGTACAGTAGCTGGATATCATCGAGGGGAGCAAATGCACCCCCTCCGGTTTGGCAGGAGTTCACTGAGGCGTTCCTGCGACATTTCCTACCGCCAGAGGTTCGACGGGCTCGAGCTGATATGTTCTTGAACCTGAGACAGGGAAATATGAGCGTTCGAGAATACAGCCTCCGTTTTAATTCATTATCCAGGTATGCCCCAGCCATGATAGCGGATAAGGGAGATCATGTACACCGATTTGTGAGTGGGCTAGGGCCACATTTGGTTAAGGAATGTTTGACAGCTTCACTCCAGGACGGGATGACTATTACTCGAATCCAGGCCCACGCCCAAAATCTGGAGGAACAATATCAGCCACGGCGAGAGGAGCGTTACCCAGATAAGGGTTCCAGAAAAAGGGGCAGGTTTTCCAGGACTAGAAGCGAGTACAGAGGGGGACAGGCACAAGAGCTATTCAGGCATTCAGAACAACCAGCGGCCAGTGCACCGCCTCGATTTACGGATAGGGGACTTGACCGTTCTACTCACTCACGACCAGATCAGGGTACTAAGGCGTCAGGATCCCAGTATAGAGCTGATTCTAGCAGGATGATGCCACCCCCGCCACGGTGTGCGCGATGTGGTAGACCGCATTCTGGAGAGTGTCGCGCAGGTACAGGTGCATGTTATACTTGTGGGCGGGTTGGCCATTTGATGCGTGATTGCCCACTGAGGTATGAGGGAGACCAAGCCCAGCCCGTCGGGTCCGCGGTTGGTTCATCGTCGACCGTACGCCCTCTTGGACAGACCTCCCAAGCTCCAGCGGGCCGCGGCCGAGGTAGAGGAGGGACACCTAGTTCAGCTGGTCCTCCGCACCGCCTATATGCATTGACAGGACGACAGGATCCTGAGCCTTCCGCAGACGCGGCCACAGGTACTTTTTCGGCACCTTCTATGATGTGTATGTTAATTGATTCGGATTCTATCCTATCCTACGTTGCCTTTATATTGCTGATCATATTAAGAATTCAGAAATTAGGACGAAAGGTAGCCATACGCACAGGTAAAAAGACGAATACTAGAGATTGCGGAGGTTAGAACCGTAAATAAAAGAAGAGATGTGTTACGCGGCGTTTCGAAAACTGCTAAGACCCCAACTCGTTCCATAATATGTGATATAAGTAGTGCGAGGGAGTGCGGGCGAAAATACTAACGCTAAGACGCTGAAATGCACTAAAGTTTCAAGGTTAAGCGTGCTAGGGTGAGAGTAATTTCATGATGGTTGACCCCCTGGGAAATATGCTGAAATTTTCACATATGTGGGAACAAGAGACGAATGTGAAGCTAGGTAGTCCAATGTAAATTAGAGTGTGTGGAGTGGTTACAAACCCTATAAAAGTCATGTAGGCTGAGACGGACAAGACTAACGGAAGAGGAGAAAGCGTGACAGAAAGGGGACTTATTAACGTAGGGCCAACGTTTAGAGCTTACTCAATGGACTTACGACATAAAAGCGACCTAAGCGACATGTGAGATGTCTATGAAGGAGACCTCCCCGAAGTATTATGATACACTATGAGGCCAGTTTAACATTCGAGGACGAATGTTCTAAAGGGGGGGAGAATGTTGTATCCCGTATTTTTGAACGTCAGATTATTTGCTGAGATGGGACCCACACATCGAGATTTTTTTTTGGGACATCTGAAAACTCATATGAATCACATATGAGAAGTTAAACACAACTCAAGAAGGACCCTTGGGCCAAATCAAAGTGGAAGTCCTCCAAACGAATATTTTAAGAAAACGTTTTCGGGTGATCTGACTTGAAGGGGCAAAAACGGTATTATAAGTTTGGAATTTGGAAACGTACCAAGAACTAGAAGTTGTAGATAATTGAATTAGCTTTCCAACCATAGGTCGTGGGTGCCCAGGTGACGTCGGTACAAGGAGATATGAACGTTTTAAGGTCGAAAGGTCAGTGGGCTAGGCCCAACTCGGGACCAAACCGAGTTGGCCCAAAAAAATCAAAAACAATAATAAGGCCCAAATTTGTGAGGCCCAACCGGCCATGGTTATGGCCCAAGCCCATATTAAATAAAATTTGGTCAATAAATAAGATGACTAAGTCATCTTATTCCACATAATGTTCTAGAAATTTCAAGAAAAGCAAGAACAAGAGAGAGAGGAGAAAAACTTAAGGCCATTTCGGCCAAGAGCAATTTTCACAAGAAAAATTTGCAAAAATTCTCCAAAAATCATTTTCTACCAAGTAAAGGGTGATTAACAAGGTGGAGTTGTTGTTGGAGCAAGAAAAATTCAAAATCATACAAGTTGTCAAGTTGTAGTCAAGTGAGAAGTTGAAGAAGAAAGGTGAGTTTTGATCTTGTTTTATGTGTTATATATGGTTTATATGTGTTGTAGTATGCTAAAATGGATGAAATTCATGAAGGAGAGAAATATAGTATATGGCCGTGTATATATATATGTGTGTGGGAGTCATGCTTCAATTATTTTAATTAGTGTTTAGTTGTTATTGTTGTGAATGATATGTGGAAAATGGAAGTTGAATGAGTTTGGAGAGATTGTAGTGGTGTATACATGTTGGAGCCGTGTGAGTGTGCATGGTATATGTGGCCGTGTATACTTGATGTATAGTCGTGTATATTGGTGAGTTGTGAAAGAATAATGAGCGAGTTGTAATTAATATCTTAATCCTTGTGTTGTAGATGTTATATCGCAAATAAAGACTTGACAAGTTTGGTGAAGTATTGGCAATTGGAAGTTTGTGTAAATTAAAAATAATGTTTTTGTATGGAAGACATGTAATGGTATTACTATGATGTTGTTGGAATATATGTATTATAAGGTTATTGTTGTTTCATTGGAATTGGAGAGTATTGAAGGAGGTAGAATGTTAATTGAAGTGTTGGAATGCACCTTGAATGGAATATGTGAATTTTTAGTGTGATTGTTGAATTATGTTAATAGTTTGGCCGGGTTTGAATTCTCGGATTGTGATTGATGAGAATTTGGCTATGTTGAATGTTGAGGATGGTATATTTACAGAGGAAGTGCTGCCGAAATTTCGGTAGCCAAGTGGTTCCTTAAGATTCTAACTGTAAGTACCCTAATGAAAGTTTGGGTAAATGTGACCAATTTGCAGATTTTGACGAGATTGCAACGTGAATTCGGAATAGCAAAAGAAGCGGAAAGAGGTATGTAAGGCTTCACCCTTCTTTCTATGGCATGTCTTAGTTGAAATAAGTTGGGTACGAGCCTCGGGGACAACTCGGTTCCCCGGAATCCGCACCTAAAGTTTTCCACTTTTTGTTCAATAGAATTGAACTAGAAAGTGTGCCAATTGTTGGAAAACCCTCCTACACCCTTAGAACTTGTATAAATGGGACCCGATTACCCTAAGACCCTCACAAGTAACGCTATGACACGTAACATACGTAAATCGTATACGCTACCTCATCCGGCCCGAGGTGGGCCCGCTACTCTCGGATCTTTCTTTACAGTCTTGCTTGACTTACTTGAAGTGAATCCAAAGGGAACCTTTGATCCCGATTTCAATACCAAATGATAAATACTATGACTCCTCTAACGAGGGCACTTCCATGACGATAATGATAACAATGATGTTAGATAAGAGAATATGCCTATGATACGTACTACCGGAACGACTCTATAACTAAGATGACTACTCTAAGTATCTTATGTAAACATGAAAATGATAAACTAATTTTTGAATCTTATTTATATTTCCTAGCTATGACTTTATTTTCTAAAAGATTTCAAAGTCTATGAACCGTCATCTATGATGCCCCGATTTAATTCTACGTTTACTTTAATATTATTCCCCGTTGGTAGTCTCACCTTAAAATACTCGTTCCTTCAAGGTGAGACAAAGCGATCACGAGTATTCTATAATATAATTGGAGGTCACCGACCTTACGTCACTCCGATGACTACATGATTCTTCTTTGGGCTTTCCTGCGTGCCTATGAGACATATGTATATAGGATACGTAAATGCATATAAGACATGTAAATGTATGTAAGATATGTGTATATATTTTTTTAAAACATGCACATGACGAAAGAGCTAGAGCGCTATAGACGCTGATGTACCTACACGACACACGTATATGTATATGATAAAAGAGCTAGAGCGCTATAGACGCTGATGTACCTACACGACACACGTATATGTATATGATAAAAGAGCTAGAGCGCTATAGACGCTGATAAATGTACATGATATATGCATGTGTATACGGGGAAAATGGAGGTAAGGGCAGAGCGTTATGAACGCATATCCACCTGATCAGTTGGCATTACATGATATGATATCGTCCCGGACGCGGGATGTGTATATTTATGGTTAAATGGATCGGCTGCCGACGCCTCGGCAATATGAGATGTCCTATTTTATATGTATATGTATATGAACAAGGAAAGATTCTTAAAGGAAAGCTAAGTACGCATAGCACCTGCCAAGGGTATATATATATACAGGTTATGTTTCTATCCCAGGACATGTGTTGTAACTCTCTTATGTCATTATACATGATTCATATTTTCTGTATATTACTATTCATGCCTTACATACTCGATACACTATTCGTACTGACGTCCCTTCTTGTGGACGCTGCGTTTCATGCCGCGCAGGTCAGCAGACAGGCGGATTTGATCCTTAGAAGCTCTACCAGCAGTGTTGACAGTGCTCCAGTTATTCCGGAGCCTCACTTCCTTGGTACTATTTTGTGTATATATATCCGGGCATGGCAGTACTCAGCCCTTTCTATGTATAAGTGTACTACGTCTAGAGGCTCGTAGACAGATATGTACAGTCAGTTAAGTATAGTTAGGTATATGGTGTTTTGGCATGCTAATGTTAATGTTCAAAAAAAAAATGTCTCTGTTTACATGGCTTGCTAAGAGGTAAAGGTAAAACGATAGACAAGGGGTGCTCGGTACAAGTATCGGGTACTCGTCACGGCCCCTAGACGGGTCGTGACAACTAGTGGGCGGCATATGATGGTTACCTGGACGCGGGATAACGATGAGATATGTGATGTGACAAGATACGTGATGTGACAAGATATGTGATGTGATGAGATATGTAATGTGACGAGATATGTGATGTGATGACATATGTACCATGATTATGTAAAATATGATATATGTACAAAAATGTATTTGCTTATGACACTCTTGCAGGTTATATCTTTCTCTCATGGCTCACGATCCTCCTATTATATTTATTTGATTCTTGTCTTGCATACTCAGTACAATATTCATACGGACGTCCGTTTTCTTTGGACGCTGTGTTCATGCCCACAGGTAGACAGGGAGGAGAGCTCGGCCCAGATTCATAGTAGCTGTCAGCCGATTGAAAGCACTCCTTTGTTCCGGAGGTGCTTGATTATTCTTTTGTGTATATTTGTATATGTTGGGCTCGACGAGGTCCTGTCCCGTCTATGCGTTTTGTACTCCAGTAGAAGCTTGAAGATACAATGTGTGGGTTATGTGGTCTGATAAGGTCACTATGGTATAATTTTATATATTATTTTGTTAGCCTAAAGGGCTTATGTATATGAAACTATTTATGTTCACAAATGAAAGATGACTTTCATATGATTTGTGTATAAAATCGATAAAAGAGTAGTTAATGAGCATGATGAGTAGTAGAACGAGCAGTGCTCGGTGGTTAGCCCTGGGTACCCGTCGCGGCCCCTAGCTGGGTCGTGACATAACCCTTCTTTCATATTTTGGCATGATCCCTTTTATATGACTCCTAAAGAAAGTAAAACATAAGTACTCTATTATTAGTTGGATTTGGAGTCGATATCCAATGTCTTGTTTCGTTCATACTATACTCTTCTTGATAATTCGAAGGAAGATTTTGCGATACATTATACTTACATGTTCACTACAAAGCAAATGGTAAATGAAGGAAACTCTAAAACATGTTCTCAAAATCTCTCTAAAGGGAGTTGTAATAGAAACCACTCTGAAAGGGGTGAACCGTTTTGTAACTTCATTACATATTCATACTGTATATCATATGTATTGTTATTGTTCCACCTGATCAGCTGGATTATGATATTCTTAAGCCGGAAGCGGCTGCCCGAAGGGGCAACCCTAGCTAAGTCGAAAGCGGCTGCCCGAAGGGGCCATCATGACTACGCCGGAAGCGGCCGTTCGAAGAGACTATTGTGTTATTAGCCGGAAGCGGCTACGAGTAGGATATTCTATATTTATGTTATGTATGCTAGAATTTGTGTAAGGGACCATATGACGTGGTTCAAAGTGCTGTTCCAGGTTACTCCCAGGTTGCTTTCTAAACTTGCTTACTGTTACGCTTTTCCTTGTTTTATGATTCAGTATTGCCTTACATATTCAGTACATATTCCGTACTGACCCCCTTTCTTCGACGGGGGGAGGGGGGGCTGTGTTTCATGCCCGCAGGTTCAGGGATGCGGTTAAACGATCCAGCCACCTAGGAGGAGTCAGCATTGAGAGTCAGACAACTCCACTTGCTTCGGAAACTGTTCCTGTTTTGGTATAATGTTGTTTGTATACATTATGGGTACGACGGGGCCCTGTCCTATCACTTATGCATGGTCATACTCTTCTAGTAGTCTACGGACAGCGTGGGTGTCATGGATACTGTTTGGCCTTGCCGGCCATTGTTTTGTTGTACAAAAGTATCGCAGCCTCATTGGCTTACCTTGTGATATGGTACATATATATAAGTATGTTTTGAGATATTTTGAGTTACAGTTGGACTTTGGTATTCTATTTACAGCTTTCAAACTTAGTTAAATAGACCCTATTGAATGCCATGTTTGAGTACAGGTAACATAAGTTGGGTTATCGGGCAGGTTAAACTCGGTCACTCGTCATTGCCCTAGGTTGGGTAGTGACAAAAGTGGTATCAGAGCAGTTCATTCCTCGGCATGTTCGCAGACAACGTCTAGTAGAGTCTTGTTTATCGGTGTGTTGTGCACCACATCTATAAACAGGAGGCTACGAGACATTAATAGGGTGTCATTCCTTCTTTCATGTTAGAGATCGTGCAAATAGTGTTGTGTTATAAGTGATGTCCTTAATCTAATAATCTTGTATGATTTCAGCGATGACTAGGAAGAGTAAAGCGACAGCAACCCAGAAGGGTAGATCAGTTGAGGGTGAGGCAGTTAGCCAAGCCCCCAGGTCTACCAGAGCTCAGACCTATACAGGGATACACATTCAGTCCAGAGTTCTCCTACTTACCTACCTCCGGAGGAGCTCAGAGGGGCACATGATCTAGCCCCAGCTCCAGAACCAGTACCTGTACCTCCAGTCCCTCAACCGGATGCTCAGGGTTAGGAAATGAGAGAGATGAGAGATGCTATCCATTTTTTGACTCAGATACTTGTTACCCAGGCTGGACGACAGGATAGGGGTCATGAGTATCCAGATAGGGCTGCTAGTGCCAGGGCCCAAGATTTTCTTACATTAGATCCCCCAGAGTTTAAGGGCACGGACCCTAATACTGGTCCTCGGGAGTTCATAGATAGTATGTAGCGTACTTTAAATGTGATGAAGGTGTCAGCTACAGAATCTGTTGAGTTAGCTGCTTATAGATTGCAAGGTATTGCGATTAATTGGTTTCAGTCATAGAGATTATCAAGGGGTAGGGATGCTCTTCCGCCGACTTGGCAGGAATTCTCAGATGCCTTCTTGCGCCATTATATGCCTCCTGAGTTGAGGTGGGCAAGGGTTGATAGGTTCCTTAACTTGCAGCAGGGTAGTATGTCTGTTAGAGAGTATAGTGTGGAGTTTGATTCTTTAGCCAGATATGCCCCTTCTATTGTGCAGGAAATGGAAGATAGAGTTCGCCGATACGTGATGGGATTAGAACCATGGTTGCAGGAGGCTTGTATGGCTGTAGCGATGCAGCCAGGTATGGATATAGCCCGTATTCAGGCTTATGCTCAAGGGTCAGAGGATCGTAGGAGCCAGCGAGAGGCTATCTCGGAGCAGAGTAGTAGTCAGCCCAAGAGGGCTCGGTCAGAGGATCAGTATAGAGGTTCCACTAGCGAGAGCAGACCCCAGTATAGTGCACCTCTGCAGTTCCAAGGATCTTAGCGAGGTAGGGAGACTTACCTTAGGCAGAGACAGAGTTCTTATGCATCGGGTTCTCAGCAGCAGGTGGGGTCAGGGCAGGAGGTGATGCCCCCTCCTCGATATGCGACTTGTGGGAAACGTCAAGTAGGACGGTGTTGTTAGGGTGTATGCTATACTTGTGGTGATCCGGGGCACTATGCTAGAGATTTCCCACAAAGAGTGGGTAGTATTGTTCCTGAGAATTTGGTAGCAGCATCATCACCCTCAGTGAGAGCCCCAGAGATAGGACTCCAGACTTCTTCCGGCCGAGGTAGGGGCAGAGGTGTAGCATCTAGCTCCAGTTCTGGGCCGCATTGTATCTACGCTCTAGGTGGGAGACCGGGTCAAGAGACACCGCAGGATGCACCATCAGGTATACCCTTCTTCAGATTATTTATTGATGGATTTAAGCTATATACGAACTGTCCCTTACCACTATGACATGATGTATTACAACATAAGTTAGAATACAAGCATAGGAGTTAATGGGGTAAATCGAGACAAAAGACTTAGTCAAAAACTTAGTTGAAACCTTAAGGGGGGAAGTGCCCATAGCATAGCAAGACCATAGCTATAAATCGGAACTAGGGTAAACGAATAGAAGACTACCCTTGATATGTAACCTTTTAGTTATTATAACATGATACTGGCGGTATTAGATACGATTAATTTGACCTTAAATAGTACCATCATGTTTTACTCTATTGTTTAACTATCCATAAAACTTCTATAAGTTACATATTTTCAACATTCGAGGACGAATGTTCCTATGGGGGGAAGGATGTTACACCCCGAAAAACTTTTCGTGTTACCGAGACTGCAGACGACTTAATATGGGCTCAGGGGAGGATAAAAATATACAAGGATTAGGGATGAAGATTCTGTTATATATGTATAAGAATAACATATTGACGACAATGGAGGCCATATTGTGTAAGTTGGTTAATACGTTACTTGACAAATAGCCCTCGTAACCGTAAGTTAAGGTGGGGCCCACATGTCAGGATTTTATAAAGGGCATATGAAAAGTTATATGAATAGTATATAGGAAGTTTAGAAAGTCTTAAGAGGGACACTTAAGACAAATATGAGCATAAGCACTCCAAAAGGATGATTTAAGGATATGTTTTCCGGTGATCTAGCTATACGAGGCCAACACACCATTATACGTTGAGAATTTGGGAAAACGCAAAAAAGGAAAGTTGTATATAATTGAAATACCTTTCCAACCATAGGTCGTGGGCTTTCTTACAACATAGGGATAAAAGGTTATGGACGTTTTAAGGAGGAAAGGTCAAACTGGCAGTGGGCTCGGCCCAACCCGACTCCAAGTCGGGTCAGGCCCACTTCCTTGGCTATTTAAGGAAAATTTTCACCCATTATCTTCCTCATTGCATTCCAAAAGATCTAGAATATTTTAGAGACAGAGAGAGTGAGGAGAGTTAGAGAGATAAAGCAAGGTTTCGATCATGTTTGAGGCCCCGAATCTCGAGGCTCGTGAATGATAAAGTGTAATACGAGTTGTCGTCATCGTTTCAAGCTAAATATTGAGCTTGGGGGATGATATTTTCGTGGTTGAGCTGCTGCTAAGGTATGTATTATTTTCTCATCTTTGTTATTGAGATGATTACGTGGAGATTTAACGGATTAAAGTGTTAGAAATATAGTTATAATTATCGTATACCGAATATTAAGGCGTTGTGGTTTAGGGGCAGTTTTGGATAGAATTGTAAGATGAGTTAAGTCATATTATTGTTGTAAATTGTTAGATTTGTTGTTGTTGTTGTTAGTTATTAGCTTAATTTGGAATTTTTGGGTTGGTAGGATTATAGGGGAGATGCTGTCCAAATCCCATTAGGAGACATAATAAATGATTAGTTAGAATAATCTTGTTGGCCTAGTCATAATCCCTATATTGTTGATGGTATTTTAGTTGACTAAGCTCGGGAAGGGACTCGAGGATTAGCTTGAGGCATAAATAAGGTATGTAAGGCTAACCCTTCTTTCATATTTTGGCATGATCCCTTTTATATGACTCCTAAAGAACGTAAAACATAAGTACTCTATTCTTAGTTGGATTTGGAGTCGATATCCAATGTCTTGTTTCGTTCATGCTATACTCTTGTTGATAATTCGAAAGAAGCTTCCGCGATACATTATACTTACATGTTCACTACAAAGCAAATGGTAAATGAAGGAAACTCTAAAACTTGTTCTCAAAATCTCTCCAAAGGGAGTTGTAATAGAAACCACTCTGAAAGGGGTGCAACGTTTTGTAACTTCATTACATATTCATACTGTATATCATATGTATTGTTATTGTTCCACCTGATCAGCTGGATTATGATATTCTTAAGCCGAAAGCGGCTGCCTGAAGGGGCCACCCTAGCTAAGCCGGAAGCGGCTGCCCGAAGGGGCCATCATGACTACGCCGGAAGCGGCCGTCCAAAGGGACTATTGTGTTATTAGCCGGAAGCGGCTACGAGTAGGATATTCTATATTTATATTATGTATGCTAGAATTTGTGTAAGGGACAATATGACGTGGTTCAAAGTGCTGTTCCAGGTTAATCCCAGGTTGCTTTCTAAACTTGCTTACTATTACGCTTTTCCTTGTTTTATGATTCAGTATTGCCTTACCAATTCCGTACTGACCCCCTTTCTTCGGGGGGGGGGGGGGGTTGCGTTTCATGCCTGCAGGTTCAGGGATACAGTTAAATGCTCCAGCCACCTAGGAGGAGTCAGCATTGAGAGTCAGACAGCTTCACTTGCTTCGGAGACTGTTCCTGTTTTGGTATAATTTTGTTTGTATACATTATGGGTATGACGGGGCCCTGTCCCGTCACTTATGCACGGTCATACTCTTCTAGTAGTCTGCGGACAGCGTGGGTGTCATGGATACTGTTTGGCCTTGCCGGCCATTATTTTGTTGTACAAAAGTATCGACAGCCTCGTTGGCTTACCTTGTGATATGTTACATATATATAATTATGTTTTGAGATGTTTTGAGTTATAGTTGGACTTTGGTATTCTATTTACAGCTTTCAAACTTAGTTAAATAGACCCTATTGAATGCCATGTTTGAGTACAGGTAACACAAGTTAGGTTCTCGGGCTGGTTAAGCTCGGTCACTCGTCATGGCCCTAGGTTGGGTCGTGACATATACAGTTTACTGATGCGTTACATTCATTATATATTTATGTACATTGAGCCGTGACTAGAAGGCGTTATATATGCGAATATTAGATATATGTGAAGTATGAGAAGAGATATAGGCTTATACACGCATTACCACTATGATGATGATATGAGAATCAGGCTGCAAGTACCGCAGCAATGTATATGATGATGGCCGCAGAGAGGCCGATATGATATGAGAAAAGAGACAGGTGTTATATACGCACGTATATCAGGCGTTATATACGCACACATATATAGATGTATGACCATCAATGATAGGCATGAGTATGCATATTATACACCCACAGTGGCATTGTCAGTTACACAAATTTTGCAGATACAGACAGATACTAGTTCATACAAGTACATGCAAATAGTCATTTCAACTTATGAGTTCAGATCTTATTCATGATTCTTGTATATATATGTTGTTTTTATGCCTTACATACTCGGTACATTATCCGTACTGACTCCCCGTTTATCGGGGGACTGCGTTCATGCCCGCAAGTATAGGTAGACAGACAGGTGGTCCAGCTCAGTAGTACCTCTAGATCCAGCAGTGGTCGGTGCGTTTCATTTGACCCGGAGCCACAATCAATTTTGGTATGCCACCCTTTTGAGATGTATATGTATATGGGTATAACGGGGTCCTATCTCGTCCTTTCTATAGCTTTATTCCAGTAGAGGTCTATAGACAGTTGTATATATTAGTCAGATGATGTAGCCTTGTCGGCTTCTATTCTTTTGTGTACAGCATATGTAGCAGCCTAGCTTGCTTGCACTGTTCTTTCAGTATGCTTATGTATATACAAATTGTTCCGTGTTTATAATGTCACCTACTTATGAGATCAGTTTAAGCCATGTATGGGCCCTAGATGTCCAGTAATATTCAGATATGAGTATATGGGTGTTTGGTCGCTAGAGGTCATACACTCGTCACGACTCATCGATTTGGGTCGTGACAGAGAAAGACCCCGAAGTACAGATAATGTCCATCCGCCCGGCATCACCAGCTTGGTGGGCAATTGCGCTCAAGGCTGTTTCTTACCCTTACCACGTTACACTGAATCATGTACAATGTGAAGAAATCTTCGAGAGGCTGAAGATTGTGGGGGCCACCTGTACTAGCCATGAACGGTTACCGCCATGTGCTCCAATATACGTGCAGAAGAGGGGCCAGTTAGACAAAAAACAACTTAACCACATAGCTGATGAATGTGTGACTTCTGGGAAAAGGATCATAAGATTGATTGGAGATAAGACAATCCACAAGAAATGAGGGCCCCAATCATTATTAGTTCACGACATTGTCTCCCCAAATGAAGGAATTACTTTGGACACCCACGTATGGCGTTATGATTTCACCATCTTCAAGGATTCGTATGCAAGCATGTTCCAAAAATTGGCAAGTACAGGAAAGGTCCACCCAATTAAGGCTGCTTGGAAGGCTTCATCTGTGCGAACTAGTCGAAGGAGGATTTTTCTATTCCACTCTAGAGCCCCTGGGCATGACATTGAAGAGTGCGAGGTTTTCAAGTTTTAGCTGGAGCATTTGGTCTATGCAGGAGAGATTTGGATAGTACTTCCGCCCTAGTATTAATAAGTAGGTCATTCAGCCAAACACGCGGTTATAAGGACAAATAACACGTTTCGATCTCAAAGAAAGGTCATCTTTGGGTAGATTTAGCGGTCCCCCTTCGTGTTTTGAAAAGTTTTGTCCCCCCTCCCCTTATTTGTATATAAAAAAATATGTTCGACCTGATGTCCCCAGGAGGGATAGGTAGGAAGCCCTTATCGAGCCTGGTCTACGAAGGCTTAAGGTAGGAGAGACATATTTTATGTAATCCGAACAACAGAAGGTCTTGATTTCTTGCAAAGGGATACGTAGGCCGTCTATGCAAGAATCAATCCCTATATTATATAAAATATATTCCCCCCTCCTTTATTTACTTAAGCAAGATCCACATGACGTAAGAGAGTAAAAATACCCGAAATCTCAATACAAAAGATCAATCAGGCATTCGAATCAAACTTGTGATTTTATGTGCTACGTGCTTTATATACCAACTCTATGTGATACCTTCCCTTATTTATTGTTGCCTAACGTAGTAACATCACTTGTATTTGAGTTGTTCTTTTCTTATAGAAAGAGAAAGTTGATCCGTGTTCGTTCCACACTGGCATACTTCAAAAGATCTAAAGCTGCAATAGCATCCTTTTCTCAGCTAGACAAAGGCAAGACAACAATGGCTAGTACTTCAGAAAATGAACAAAACCGGGCTGAACTCATCATCAGGGACTCGCCCTCACCTAGTTTTCAAGAACCCTCGAATTCTTAGGACGTCATCAAAATGCTGTTTGAAAAGGTCACTGACCTCCAAGAGAAGGTCACAAGAGAAGAGATGGCCAATGCAACCAAAGAGGCACCCACTGAGGAAAGGAAGCCTCCATCACCTTTCCTGTTTATGAGTTCACCGCTACCCGATCACTTCCCCACTTATCCTGCTAGAACCACAATGTCATTTACCCTGCACCCACCTACTTCTAAACTAACGCACATTGGTACGTCATGCCACACCCCACCACCTCTCAACACTGTCCAAATCCCTGGAACCGCTCACTCAGCTCCATCCTACCAAGCATCGTAAAATGCTCACCCTACCTGCATCACACACCCAAGCACAATTTCCTTACCAACCCAAAAGCTACCCACGTACCTAAAAACCACCCCGCACCTCAAACTATTTATTTCCACACACCTGTCACCCAAAATACCTTTTCACCAGATCAGCAAGATCTTGATCACTAGGAGGAGATGGAAAAGGCATGGAAAGCCGACCAAGATAGGCGCAACAAGGAAACTTAGAGCAAAATGGCCAAAATATTAGAATAATCCACAAGAGCTACCCGTACGGCTACGGGTTTAAACTATGACAATCTCTGCATGCATCCGAGTTTGGATTTGCCCAAAGGTTTCAAAGCGCCTAAGTTCAAAATGTTCAGCGAAACGGGCAACCCCAAGGCTCAACTACGAGCTTCTTGTGATCAACTAGTCAGTGTCAGAGACAACCCGGTGCTCGATATGAGTCTATTTAGTTGAAACTCGACTGGAGAAGCCTCCGAATGGTTCACGACACATGACATACACCGATGGACTACGTGGGAAGATATGGTAGAAACCTTCATGGAAAGGTTCCATTTTAATGTGGAAACAGTATCAGACCGGTAGTACTTGGAAAAGGTAAAACAAAAATCAATCGAGAACTACCGCGAATGCGCGAGTAGGTGCAGAGCCGAAGCCACTTGAGTGCAACCACTAACGAGCGAGGAATATCTAGTCCCAGTTTTTATCCGTTCTCAAGAAATAAACTTTTATGATTGGATGTTGTCAATGGCCGAGAGGCCATTCTTCGAACTTGTAAAAGTGAGGGAAGCCATAGAGGATGGCCTCAAGTTGGGAAGTATCATAAGTGTGGCCGGCAAGGCTACGGGACAAAGCTCTATGGGATTTACTAGAAAGAAAAAGGAAGACGTGGCAAGTGTTTCCCATACCTCAAGGCTGAGACCCAAAAGAAAAGATGAATTCAAATCTCCAATGGAAATATACCCATCACCACCCCCAAATGCCTACCTACCAGCTCTATACAACACAGTGCCCGTATATTATGCACAACCCACCTTCCAATCACCATAACAGAACTACCAAGCTCCGCAAAATAACTTGCAATCACCACCACCAAATTACCAAACTCCACATCCAAATTATCAAACTCCCGCACCTGCTTACAGACCTCCCCAAAATAACCCGCTAGTAAATTACCAGAATCAACCACAGCCAAATGCCTATTATGCGCCACGATAAATTTTTGAAAAGTAGCCTACCCGTACGTTCAGCCCGTTAATGAAGACTCGAACTGAACTGTTCAAAAGGTTGAGAACTACAAGAATGATTCAAACAGTTCCACCAAAGATTGTCAATCCCTGAAACAGGTTCTACTTGGCAGACCAAACATTGCTTACCCTTCTAGTGGGAACGGATACAATACTGAGGATTGCATCAATCTAAAGTATAAAATACAATATATGATTGACAAAAAGGAGATCATTCTCCAAATTCTTGCACCAAACGTAAAAACCAATCATTTACCTAATCACAACAACAATACAATTCATATTATAGAGAGAGAAGATGATTGGGTCGTAGGTAAGCCTATCATTCGGGATCCTACTCAAGCACTTGAGCATACAGTGGTGTCTCTCACCATACAAGAATGCCCGTAGTTTAAAGTGTTATTTCCCGCACCGGTAGTCATGCACGTGTCTCAAGAGGTGGTAGTGGCACCTAGAAAGGAGTTTGTGGTACAAGTAGCCGCGGCCTACTGAATGACACGGTCAAGGAGATGTTACACTTGTGAAGATTTGGCCTAAAGGGCACCCTGGAGAGAAGAAAATCAAAAGAGGCCCATCGTTGAGGGCGTAGCTGAAGACTTCTGACGCTGGATGCAGCTGAAGGAATACTCCATTGTGGAGCATTTAAAGAAAACCCCAGCTATTGACACCTAATTTTTTACCTCCCAAGATAGTTTTTAAATGCTCGGAGTCCATGGACAATAAATAAAATCAACTGTGCACCTAAAGGGTCTAGGTAATTTTTATGAACTTATTTGGGATAATATTTCACCCTTTTAAATTGATAAAGAAATCTCCAGGGTAATTTTAATTTTTATGGAAACTGATGATATACAAAGAATATTTTTATTGAAATTAATCAAAGGGGCAAGAAAACCCTTTTTGGATAATTAGTTGCTTAATTAATTAAATCAAGGAGAATTAGATTAATGAGTAATTTTATTCCATTTTTTACTGTCCAAGGCACTCTGAGTAATTAATAGAATTGGCCATTTTACCCTTTAAATCTTGATTCTGTGTGCGTTTGCGTAGTTGAATAATTTTGTTTTATCTGATTAATTAATTCAAAAGCAGTATCTACAAAATAATTTTTTATGTTTATGTATGAGTAATGTTTTAAATTATTTAAGTCCTAATGGACTAATAATTAGTCTTTCTTTATATATATATATATACACACACATCATGCATATACCAATATACATGGTGCGTGTACATATATGTATATATATAAGAGGCCCAGTGTTTTTAACAAAAATAAAGGACTAGGACCCGAGCCAATAGAGATTAAAAGGGAGGGAGTATATACTCATCCCACCCATTTATTTTAAGAAGACCCTAGGGGTCTGTTGCAAAAAAAAAAACCCTAGCGCCGCCTTCTTTTTCACCACCTACCCTTCCCCTATTTTTCAGTCCTGTCCCATTGTTAGAGCGTGTAACATGAAGGAGAGGACGAAACATTAATAGCTTCGTCCTTCTCTCACTAGAAAATCGGCCAAACAGGCCTTTAAAGGTACAAACCCCCCATTTTATATGTATTTCCATCATTATTGCTAGTCTTGAAGCATTTGAACCATTGATTTATTTCATTTTCTTCTTTAGATCTGGACCATATATTAAATTTGTTTGTAAGACTTGTATAAATTTGCAAGTCCCACATCATTGGTTGCAAGTCTGAGAGGCATCCTGGGGTTTCTATAAATAGAAACCCCCATTTGTTCGAGAAAAGAGGTGGGAAGCCAAAAAGAGGCTAAAAATTATGTTTTTTAGCCTTAAGAGTTCCATAAGTCTAAAAACTTTAGTTTTAAAACTTAAGGGTTTCAATTTGTTTTCATTAGTTCTAAAATTTGCTTTTCATTTTCTTGTGTGGTGTTGTGGTGGCTTGAGTTTGGTATTGGAGCACGAAGGCCTCCAAAGTCTATCTCTTGACCCCCGTTGCACTCACAAAAGGTAAATACCTCTTAGTTTGATGCTTTATATTTATGTCATGTTTAGTTAATAAGATTATGTTTAAGTTAGTATTTTAGTTCATTGTTTTCATACTTAGATTCTACTTATGTTGTGTTTAGTTAATAAGATTATGTGGGATTTTATGATGAAGTTTAAGTCGTTATTGCTCGTTATGCTTAGTTTCTGGTTTGTGTGATGCTTAGGTAGCATAATTATATGGTTTAGGATAGGATTTAAGCTAGTGCCTTATCTTATCACCTCTATACCTAAATCTGTCTACATTATACCTCGTTAAGATGATTATGTGTGGTTTAGGATAGAGGCTTGAGTTAATGTGTTGGTCTGATACCTTTCTTCTCAGTTTATGTCCATACTATGCTTGGTTAATATTATTCTTTGTGGTTTAGGACAAAGCTCAAACCTGACAAGCTTGTTGTGGTTCTGTCTATATTATGCTTATCTGAGGTGTTTCATGTGGGCTAGAGGGTAGTCCCAATTTGATAGGTTGTTTTGACTCACTTGTTTGATTCAGAATTTCTATTCATGCCTTGTGGCTAGTTGTCTCCCTTTTCTTTAAAAATATTATCTAGACTATAGCATTAAGCTGATGAACTTGCTTGACCTAGACTTCTATTTATCTTTCTTGTCTGCACCATTGTTGTTTTAGTTGTGACTAAACGTATATTAAGTGTGGTTTAGACTATGGTTTTGATTTTGAGGAGTTTTATCTGATTGGAATGTCTTTTATGCATTTTCTGTTCTATCATGTTTGTCTAAACACTATCAAAGCCCTGTGTGAGGGTCTGGGATATAGTCTAAGCCAAGGTGTTACCCTGATGAAAGTCCTGTGTTTTGATCAGAGTCAAAATAGGTTTATTGAAGCCATATGTGGACTAGTCCCA
The DNA here is from genome assembly GCF_019175385.1 of Lycium barbarum. Taxonomy (NCBI): domain Eukaryota; kingdom Viridiplantae; phylum Streptophyta; class Magnoliopsida; order Solanales; family Solanaceae; genus Lycium; species Lycium barbarum. Next base: position 38,096,826 of record NC_083342.1, on the reverse strand, counting down.
TGTGATAAGGTTGGGTCATGAGAGGGTTAGTTTGAAGTCATAAGTTCTTTGGAATGACTGATTTGCTTTATGTCTTGTTATTGTTCATTTAGAGGTTGTCTTAGTCTGGAGGTTAATTAAGGGAGGGGTCAAGAGGTCTATCTGAAGTAGGTGGCCTAATCTGGTCATTGTTTGTCCTATGTGTCATATGTAGTTATGTGCTAGTTGGGAGTTTGAAATCTTGAACCCAGCTAGATCATAGTCTGTCCTGCTTAATCATATGTGTCATGCAAAAGTTGAAGTCTTGTTATGTTGAAGGCTTGTTATGTATAACTTTAGCCTGGTTATTGTTGTCTCATCTAATCATGTACTTGTTAGAAAGATTGAAAGTCTAATAGGAACTGGACATAGTCTAGTCATTACTTTGTCTTTCTTAAACATGTTCTTTGTTTGGGAGTTGAAGTTTGTCATGTGCTAGAATTAGCCTGATCATATCTGTCCTGTCCAATGGTGTTTTGATTCTAAAAAAGTGAAAGTACGTTGTGTGCTCTTTGTCGAATTAAACTTGTTTCACTTGGTAACTTGTTTGGCCTGATTCCTGTTGTCTCACCTAAGTCCCACTCACCTGATAAAACTTGGCATTTTGGGGTCACAATAATGTATAATTAAAACAAAGGTCTTAAAAGTGATCCTGGGGAAGGGAAGGGTCTTAGCTTGGCCAAATTATTTCACTTGGCTCTGCCTTTGTCTTGACTGTCCTGTTTGTGGTAAGTGTGGGAATTTGTTAAAGTACCTCTGAGTAGAGCATGTAGAGTGAGTAGTTGTGATGTGTTTGAGTCTAAAAAGGTTTCTAATGTTGCTATAACAAACTAGGTTAGAGCAGTTATGAGATGGTCTACGTTTGATAAAAGGTGGGGCAAATCATCTAGTCTAACAGGTTGATTAAGAGGTGATTGTTATGTTTGTTCTCAGCTAGCAAATGAAATATGTTTATTCTAATAAAAAGGGCATAAAAAGGATTTAAAGGTTGGTAGTTTGGCAAGAAGTGTGTGCCTGTGTGTCTTGTTATGACCCAGCCCCGTGGGCCGCGACTGGTGCCCTATTTTGGACACTCCAAACAGACTTACATACCAAATCGTCATATTACAGCTTAGCCAAATTTAATATTCATCATCTTAAACAGACTGAAAGCAATTATTTTCTTAAGCGGTCGCGCGCACAAAATATCATATCAGAACCAACAGAGGCGGCGGAATACACATCGCCGAATATATGCACATATACAAACGTACAGGCCATTTAGGCCGCATCCAAATCTGATAGATTGGCGGAATATACATCGCCAGATACATACACGTGTACAGACAATTAGGCCGTCTTGGCCATAATAGCAAACGGGACCGCATTAAGTCGCAAAACATGGACAAGCGAACACACACATGACCCATTACCCACATATATAACTACAGGCCTCTACAAATCATAACAGAATCATATGACAGGACAGAGCCCCGCCGTACCCCAAGTAATCAAATATACAGAAGCATATACATCACAAAAGATATGTACCAATATATGGGCTCCGGATCAAAAGAAGCACCCTGTAACAGCAGAATGTGTGGCCTACACTGACAGATCACGAACCTTTGTACCTGCGGGCATGAAACGCAGCCCCCGAAGAAAGGGGGTCAGTACGAAAGATGTACTGAGTATGTAAAACATAAGGTGCAAAAGTCCAAACCATAACTGAAGTGAAAGGTACAGAGAGAGAATACCAGATCAATATATCAAAACCTGTACTGAAGACATATGTACATAATGCAAACAGAAATCATGCATAAGGCTCAGGAACGTGGTCACCACTCCGACGCTGGTGCCACACACCGCATACTCCAGAAGGTTTCAAATCTCCGTACACCCCGAACACAACATATCATATCATCAAACATATGATAAGCCATATCACAGCATAACTCCATAAACGGAACCCGGCCCTATGGCGAGGTCTCGGGAACCGTAACACATCATACTGCCGAATTTATCATAGTGCGCACGATCACAAACTGGCCCGGGAACCGGCGAACGATATCATAGTAATAGGCACGAGCAGAGTAGTGCGGAAACCATATGCATATACACAATTTAATTCCAAGACTCGACAAATAAATACATCTATATATATATATATATATATATATATATATATATATATATATATATATTGAGGTCAGAAGGTTCAAAATAAGTATCGAGTCTGTCAGAATTAGTATACAAAAATATGAGCCTTTAAATTTATAAAACTTTCGAAAAATACTTCATAAGCTATTTTCTGAAAATTTAGTGTCGTTCACATTTAGGAGCTTTCAAATAACTTATGGAACAAATCAAACGGAGCCTTAAATTCATAGGCAAAAGTCCCATCTTTATATCATACGAAAGTAGATTAAGTAAGACAAACGAAGGAAGTCTCGGGACTAGTGGGCCCACCTCGGGTCAAATCGAGGTGGCGGACATAAATTACGAACATTAGACTCTATGGAGTCGTCCATGTAAGTTTCAAAACGATTCTATCACATTTGTGCAAATTATGGATGTTCGAATAGTTTTCCAACAAAACATAAGAATTATAATTCAATTACATTGAATGAATAGTGCCAAAAATCAGACTCGGATTTCTATGAACAGAATTGCCCCCGAGGCTCAAATCTCAACCTAGTATGTCTAGGACATGCCAAAACAAGGAAAGGGATAACTTTACATACCTTACTTGCGCCTTACGCTCGCCCAAACTCAAATCCCGTTTCGTCCGAAATCTACAATTGGTCACAATTACCAAATGTGAATTTCAAGCTTTTAAGAATTCAAACTTAAATCCATATTTGTCTACCAAAATTTCGGCAGCATTTCCCCTATAAATTCAACATCCCCGAGAGTTAACTCGGCCATAACATCAACAACAACACCCACAACAATACCAACAACATCAAAAATCACAATAAAACACATTCTAACATAAAGGCTCTCCTTTTCTACATTGTGCAACAACTCCCATTCCAACTTCATACTTCCAACCCAATGTCAATATTCTCACAATTATTTACTACTTCAAGATTATTCAAACATAATCCAATAACATTCCAAATAATACTCAAGGATTCAAACAATCCCGCCAATTCCATATTCCATCCGAAGCTTCTACAAACGCAACAAAACAACAAAGTTGTATTGTTTTCTTCCAAGTTCATTAATGACAATCATAATTCACATTTTAGAACTCTATTTCCATAGTTACATAAAAACTATATTAAAACATATAATTTCCCCATAACAACATACTACCAATTCCAATGCCGACTTAAATCGTTAAACCTGTATTTACGTCATAAATGTCATAACGACACAACTAACAAGCTAAATAAAATTAAATTCACCTCTCCCCTTCACCACCATGGCTCATGGCCATATACCCATTTCATACACACACACGCCATGCATCCACACACCACAATTCCCAAATTTTCATGCAACTCTAATCACTATAACATACACACTTATTCCATAACATAAAAGAATAGAATGCTTACCTTTTTCTTCAATTTTCCACTTGCCACCAACATCGTCCTCTCGCTAAACTAATTATACCACATCGAAGAGCGTCTTGAACTTATTAAGAATTCAAGAAGAAAGAGATTTGTGAATCAAAGTTGGAAGGACTTCAATTTTTTTTTCTTTCTTGTTCGGCCGAAGGGGCCTTATGGAGAGGCTCCCAATTTTTTGTTTTCTTGAATCTTCTACTTGAAGATGACTAATGGTCCCTTTATATATTTAGCACATGACTTTGACTAAATTCATGGGCTTGGACCCTTCCTTTTGGGCCATAGCCGGCCAAGCCCCTCAATTGGGCTTCAATTTCTCTTTTATTTTTTTAGCCCAATTTATTAAAAATCTTATTTTGTAATTCACGGAACTAATTTCTAAAATTCTAATTTTTGCCCTTGGCCTTCCTCCGTATTTCCGCATCAATATTTTTCATAATTATCACACACATGTTAAATAAAATAAAAACATAGCCTTCATTTCTTACAAGGCAAGATTATTCCAAATTTTCCAAATGCGCAAAACACGGGATATAACATTCTCCCCCCCTTTAGAACATTCGTCCTCGAATGTTAGATTAGCCTTATAGGGTCCCACAAGCATTTCAGAGCACATATCCATTACTTACCAATCAAGATAACAAATTTAGAGATTTAAATTGCCTGTAGGTATAGAGAACAAGTGAGAATACTTTTTCTTCATTTCGTCCTCTACTTCCCAGGTCATTTCTTCTCCACTATTATTTCGCCACAAGACCTTAACAGAGGATATGTCCTTGGTTCGCAGCCTCCTCACCTAACGATCCAGAATAGTTACAGGTTGCTCTTCAAAAGACAAGTCTTCCGTCACCTGAATATCATCTACTGGGAATATTCTGGAAGGATCACCAACACATTTACGGAGCATGGATACATGAAGTACCGGGTGCACTGCCTCCAGATCAGATGGTAAGTCTAACTCATAGGCGACCTCGCCTATCTTCCGAATAATCCGATATGACCCGATATACCGTGGGCTAAGCTTACCCTTTTTACCGAATCTCATTACGCCCTTCATAGGCGATACCTTCAGAAATACCCAGTCGCTAATCTGAACTCTAACGGTCGACGTCGTTTACCTGTATATGATTTCTGTCTACTCTGGGCAGCCAATAACCGTTCCCAAATAAATTTCACTTTATCAACTGCTCGTTGAATCACATCCGACCCAATTAGTTTAGTTTCGCCCACGTCAAACCAACCAATCGGAGATCTGCATTTTTTTTCATATAGGGTTTCGTATGGTGCTATCTGGATGCTGGAATGATAACTATCATTATTATAAGAAAATTCAGTTAACGGTAAATGATTACCTCCACTGTCCTTGAAATCAATAACATAGACCCGTAGCATATCTTCCAGTGTCTGAATAGTACGCTCGGCCTGTCCGTCGGACTGAGCATAACATACTGGGCTATGACTCACCTGAGTCCCCAGTCCTTCCTGGAATGGTCTCCATAAGTTAGTCGTAAACTGAGCACCTCTGTCAGTTATAATAGATACAGGAACCCCATGAAGTCTTATTGTCTCTTTAATATACAACCTGCGTGGAGTGCGCGGTAACCTGTAATGAAGTCCATGTTAATCGTTTCTCATTCCCAAATTGAAATTTCCATTTCCTGTAGCAATCCGCTGGGCTTTTGATGCTCGATCTTGACTTACTGGCAATTTGGGCTTTGGCCAACGAACTCTGCAGTGTCTCTTTTCGTATCGTCCCACCAGTATAAGCATTTGAGATCGTAATATATTCTAGTGAATCCAAGATGAACAGAATACTAAGTATCGTGCTTCGCCCATAATTGGTCGCCGCAGTCCTGCAACGTCAGGCACACATGATCTACCTCTGTATAACTATATCCCATCAGGTACAGCCTCGAATTGGGTCTTTTCCTTATCAAGAAATGTATCTCTGCACTGTATTAGAATAAGATCTTCGAACTGACGCTGTTTTACCTTTTTCCATAACCGATGATTCAGCAACTTCTGGGACAGAAACCCCCAATATTTCCGGAATTGCCCAAACGGACTCTACGGCTAGCTAACTGATGAATTTCACGAACCAATTCCTCCTTTCTGGATGCACACCGGTCAAACTGCCCATAGATTTGCGGCTAAGTGCGTCTGCCACAACACTGACTTTTCTAGGGTGATACAGAATATCGATGTCATGATCTTTCAATAATTCAAACCATCTTCCTTATCGCAAATTCAGCTCTTTTTTGCTTACAATATACTGGAGACTCTGATGGTCCGTACAAATATCAGCGTGGACTCCATATAAATAATGCCGCCCTATTTTCAAAAACATAAACCACCGCGGCTAATTCCAGATCATGAGTGGAATAATTTCTCTCGTGCGAATCCTTTACAAATATGATCAGACACCACTTCGTACCGATAATACACATAATTTCATGGCTTGTCTTTTCATGTTTCATGTGATTAGTGGTCCATGAACTATTTCTAGTATCTAACGACCCCTTTCTTTCCTTCAAATATTTCCAAACTACCAAGCACTGGTATTCCTATTACAATAATCGTTATTACCCGAAATATCCTTTGAGCCTGATAATCCTCTCCATTACTCTTTAGGAACTTAACTCGTAGCCATTTTCTTGCCTTTATTACCATTCTTTAAAACATATTACTGCGTACTTAGGTAAAACATCAGTTTTCCCGATAGGAGGGATTCAAATCATGACATAAACATATCACAATTCATATTGGCGAGAAGCATTTTCTTACGGCGTCTTTAATTCTTTCCCTTTATTCTCTTGGTATGTAGATACATTTAGGCTCTGGCCTCAAGTCAATAGATTTCCTTTCTTAACACCTAAAGATATTGTAATGACATTTTAAGTCTAATGTAATACGTTCTCCCCCCCCCCCCTTTCAAGGGGCTGTACTTATACCATATCCATGCCTTTTTCTTTACAATCTATAACTTGATTAGCCTCGCACGAGATCTTAATAAAATCATGAGGCGATGGGAACTCTCGATCACATAGTACAAAATCTTATCTGATAGCTGGTCCTCAAATAATGTGGTTAATGTAACAATTTATCTTTTAATAATCATATTCTTCCTCATTAGAAGATTCGGCCAAGTTATCCCTTCTTTCACACCCGTTCCTTATCTGTCGTTCTGCTTTCGCGATAATCGAATTACTTGATATTCACATTATTCATCGTTCCATACCATAGGTTTTCCTTTTGCCATGCACTATTACATTCCTGTTCCTTTTTGCATATAATTTCATGATTTTCCCGTCGGCTATTTTTGAGGCTCTGCTTAATTACGTTTCTTACTTTTTACTTTGTCTCAAAAATTTTGTGCACTCAATGTCTTCCATATATTAGAACACTAGCTGTTAGGGTTCATCTATCGATCAACATAGTCATAAAAGGGGAGTCCTGTACATATATATATATATATATATATATATATATATATATATATATATATATATATATATATATATATATATATATATATATTACTGTCATTTCGTTTACAAGACATCTGCAATCACTTATTCAAACTCACTCTAATTCTAGAGTTGTGTTGCTCTTTCTTCCTTTTCATTAATCTAATCCGTCTCAGTCCACACGACCTCTATACAGTTTCTAACCTTTCCACATACTCTAATTCCCTTTAGATTGCCCCAAATTTCCTATTTATCTCTGATATCTATATTCGTGAAAATTTTAGTACATTTCCCAGGGGGTCACCCATCCCAAAATTGCTCTGGCCCTAGCACACTTAACCTTAAAACTTTAATACATTTAGGTGCGTTAAGGCCGGTATAATCACATCAACTGCCCCGCACGACCTTTATCACGTAATTTTAGGCAAGTCGGGGTCTTAACAACTTCCAAAACGTTCTCTTAGCGGGTCCCACCCCGATCTAGAGAGGATTCTTTTTTACTTTTCTGACTATATATAATTACTGTGTCGCCCCTTTTAAATCCTCAATATTTACCTTCGTCTATATATCTAATTCTAAACAACCCAGAAGTTTAAATTTTTATTCCACAAATTCCATCTCCAATTAGTCGATGAGAACCGATAAAATGTTACTGTAAGGCCTTCTCCAACTACCAGCAGAGGAAACTGGAGTCCGACAAACATCGCAGAACTTCTTAGTACTTAATTCACATAATTACCTCCATATATATATATATATATATATATATATATATATATATATATATATATATATATATATATATATATATATTATTTTATTTTTGAGACGTGAGCGAACCATTTAATTCCCGACTGCTTGTCATACGCTTTGTATTCTTCCAATAAGGTGAAACTTAATCGCTGGACATTTTTGCCCTTCAACATAGGCTTTTCTAAAGCAAAGTGTGGTCGGAACGTATTTTGGTCCGTTTAAATAAATTGCAAATTTGCTGCTCATATGTGTTTTCTCGAAATAAAAATTTCCCACATAAGGACGGTGCTTCTTATGAATGACATGGAGAATATCTCTTAAACTTTAATCCACATAATAGATTTACTCTATTGGTATCGACTTTCAAGACATGTTAAGAACTTATATCTCATTTTCCTTTTTATAATTTTGGAAAAATTTGGGCAGAGGTTCCTCTGTACTTCTTACTATCCCAACACCTGCACTCAAAAATACCAACAATGCCTCACCGGGCCAACATATATACGTACGTATCATATCATATCATAGCCACACAGGGCTAATAATTTCAAGTAAAAATATGAAGATGTCGAGACTTACCTCACCTACATAACTCAAACGGCACCGGTGGCACTTTCCTATTTACTTGCCTTTTCGATTTTCAACTTTATATTTGAATCATACTTCTAATGACTTCCCCAACATACATCTTTCATACCATTGCTTACCTGTGTACTGTGTAGCTTCCAATATCATCAGCCACTATCTTCTGTCGATACCATTCTTCGGCCGAAATCAAGGGTTAGTAAAAAGGAATTCATTTCCTACAGCTGGCTCTATCGCACGATCTAAGATCCAAAGAAAGGTAACACCCAAAATGTCCTGTAGCCTCCTGTTTATAGATGTGGTGCACAACACACCGATAAACAAGACTCTACGAGACACGACCTGTAGACATTCCGAGGACAAACTGCTCTGATACCACTTTTGTCACGACCCAGCCCCGTGGGCCGCGACTGGTGCCCTATTTGGACACCCCAAACAGACTTACATACCAAATCGTCATATTACAACTTAGCCAAATTTAATATTCATCATCTTAAACAGACTGAAAGCAATTATTTTCTTAAGCGGTCGCGCGCACAAAATATCATATCAGAACAAACAGAGGCGGCGGAACACAAATCGCTGAATATATGCACATATACAAACGTACAGGCCATTTAGGCCGCATCCAAATCTGATAGATTGGCGGAATATACATCGCCAGATACATACACGTGTACAGACAATTAGGCCATCTTGGCCATAATAGCAAACGGGACCGCATTAAGACGCAAAACATGGACAAGCGAACACACACATGACCCATTACCCACATTGTTACATTCCATAATAATCCGTGCTACTTGAAGTAAAACAAGAAAAAAATGAGTTATGAAGGTTCAAGGAAAGTTAGTCGAGTTAGTAAGAATATCGTTATATATATGGTTGCCTTAAGTATCCCGAGGTGACATGGTAACCTAAAGGATTTGAAATCATGTTATGAGTATGTATATGAGTGTGTATATGTATGTATAAGAGGTTACATGAGGTTGGAAGAGGATTAGAAGTTAAACGAAATGAATCGGAACAACTTCAGTAAACATTTCGGACCCGATTTTAGCCTATATTGTAGGAGGCATATCTCCTAGCATATGAGGAGTTTTAAGGTGTTTCAAAAGCCAAAAATTAAGTTCATCGAGTCTAGTTTCCAACGCAACAAACCGCACATAAAAATGATATCGGGATAAGGAGATATGGACGATGCAATTTGGGCTGGCAGGGCAGCAAGTTTGGACCCGACCCAAACACTCATATTTCGGCCCATGAGGCCCATTAAACTTAATATATAAGCCACCACTTTTCCCTATATCACTTCACACGACTTAAACAGATCCAAGAACCCTTATTTTCTCTCCCAAACCCCCTTTCTAATTGAGCCATCATATAAGCTAAATCCTAGACCCTTGACATGATATTAGTTAAAGAGAAGTTGTAGCCTAAGTTTTCCTTGTGTTGTAAGCAAGAAGCTGGAAAGAGGAACAAGATTCTTGAAGATTCTGATTGTTAAAGGTAATTTCAACCTCCTACTCATGTTATTAATTTGGATTAAAGGTTTAATATGGTGTATACATGGAGGAAACGTTGATATACAAGCGATATATGGACTTAGATGTTATCGTAAGTTAGGGACTGTTGTTGTTGAAGTTGAAGTGGGCTGTGTGCTAAAAACTTAGGTGAAATGATGCTTAATATTCTTGTACATGTATTGTAAATGGATTGAATGTGTTGTAGTATGGATAAATAAATGAAAATCATGAAGTTGTTGTAGTTGTGTTGAAGCCGTGTGAGGGGGCTGTTTTAGAGGAATTTGTGGACTGTTTTGTGTCACATTTTGATTGTTGTTGTTATGGACATTGTGGTGTATTGTGTGCATGTTGAATATGTGAATTAAGGTGTTAAATAAATGAATTATGTTAAAGCATATAAGCAGTCCAAAACAGTGGACTGTTTTAGTGCTAGAGGTGAATTTGTATGTGTTGAGTGTTGATTCTTGTTGTGAACGTTTAGTGAAAGTGAAGTGCAATGATTCAGGTCGAAATTGGAATGAATTGTGGGCTGTTATAAGAATGTAAATGATGCTAAAACAGTTCCAAGGATCATGAAAGTAATGTCATTAAACATGTTGTTGTCGTTGTAAGGTTTTTGTGTCGACAAGGTAGTTGTTTGCGTACGAATTTGGTGATATATTTATCTTGTGACTGCTGGTCGTATTTTACTGAAATTATATGAAATGAAGACATGAAATAATGTGTAAGAATCATATGTGGTTTGCTTGGTATGTTCGTAAACGTTTGCAAGAATTCCGGGAACCTTTATGTTGTTGGTTAGGGACTGTTTTGGGCGTGTTGATTGGTTAGGGACTGTTTTGGGCGTGTTGTTGTTAGGAACTGTTTTGGACATGCTGTCTTCTATAAATTGGAAATACTAATGATAGTTAAGAATCTATATTGTATTTACGTTGTTTGGGTTGTTGTAAAGTTGTTACACGAAAACGTTAAGGCTACGGATTATTAGGAGTAACTTTAGAATGTAGTAGCCGTATGTGAATCGTTATGGAATGTTGTGAATGTGGGATATTTGGAATGTTATGTGGGCTGTCCGGGTTGGTATTGAACATATGATTATTGATGTTGGATTGGTTGTATGTAGTTGGTTTGAATGCGAACGAAACGTGGTCTAAATGTTTGAAAGGGATTGTTAACGTTAAGATACATATTGAATTCCCTTGTAGACTAATTGTAGCTCTTGATATCTTGATATAGGATAAGTGTATTTGGGCAGCAAGTACAAGTTAGAATACAACTAAACGCTAAAGGTATGTAAAGCTTATTCCTTCTTTTCTTGGCATGTCCTAGACGTAAGTATGAAATGATATGAACCTTGGGGTAAATTCTATTCTCTAGTTCCATGCATGACTTATGATTCTATATTTCCTTAATGTTATTGTCACGAGCCTACTACATGATTGACTAATGAATGATGTATAGAAGTTCCTACTATTAAAAGAATGGCATGAATAGAAGTATACTTGATTTTCAAAAGCTACATCATGAAAATTGATACATGTACATGAAAGCTGAAACGTTCCTTGCTATGGCTTATAATGAGAGTCGAAAAGAATTGAATATGATTATTATCCCAATACTTTAGAGCTGGTTAGTTTCTTATCTATTGAGTCTCAAAAGATGAATTTCATATATGTGGTTGCTTATTATTCTGCTCGTGCTTATCGCTATATCCTTCACTGAGTCCCGGGCCAGGACACGTTCTCGTGCGCACATCTACTATATTATTACCGAGTCCCTCATTAAAGGGCCGGGACACGTATATGTTTATGTTTATGATGCTATGACTATATTCACTGAGTCCCTCACTAGAGGGCCGGGACACGTTATATATATATATGATGATATGATGATGTGATGATATGATGATATGGAGATGGTGGCCAGGAGGGCATATATATTCCTTATTACCGAGTCCCTTACGAAAGGGCCGGGACACGTCTATGTGCATGTTTATGATACTATGATTTTAATTACCGAGCCCCTCACTAGAGGGTCGGGACACGTATACATGTTATATACAGAATGATTATGCAGCTTTGATTACAAAACACTATATTGACATTGATATGAGAATGATACAGATGAAATATGTTCAAAGGCAAGTCTTTATGAAATTCTGTTAGTTGCATTGAGTCCTATACATCTTATCTCAGTATGAGTCTATCACTATGTTTCATGCTTTACATGCTCAGTACATATTCCGTACTGACCCCCTTTCTTTGGGGGGCTGCGTTCATGCCCGCAGGTACAGACGTTCATTTCGGAGATCCGCCAGCTTAGGACACTTATTCAGCTATTTTGACTGCTCTTTTGTTCCGGAGCCTAGCTTGTGGTATAACTCCCTTATGTTGAATTCATATGAGTTTATTTGGGTACGGCGGGGCCCTGTCCCGCCATATGATACGGTCATTACTCTTAGAGGTCTGTCGACATTTGTGTGGGTCTGTTTATGCTTGTTGACGCGTTTTATGATTATGACATATGTTTGGGGCGTACCCATTCGTAATGGCAGCCTTGTCGGCTTGCATATATATGTATGTTTGGTATGTTGCATATCGTGGAAGCCTTGTCGGCTTGCGTACGAATATATATATGTTGTTGTTTAAAAATTTTAATTATTCAGGAGACAGGTGCCTACGACATACAAAATTTTGACAGCCTTAAAAATAACACGCTACCTGTTTATACAAATAAGTTCGTCACATGCTAATTGCAAATGACTACAGTTAATAGATAATATGAGTGTCCAACTCGGGCACTAGTCACGGCCTACGGGGTTGGGTCGTGACACACATATATGACTACAGGCCTCTACAAATCATAACAGAATCATATGACGGGACAGGGCCCCGCCGTACCCCAAGTAATCAAATATACAGAAGCATATACATCACAAAAGATATGTACCAATATATGGGCTCCGGATCAAAAGGAGCACCCTGTAACAGCAGAATGTGTGGCCTACACTGACAGATCACGAACCTCTGTACCTGCGGGCATGAAACGCAGCCCCCGAAGAAAGGGGGTCAGTACGAGAGATGTACTGAGTATGTAAAGCATAAGGTGCAGAAGTCCAAACCATAACTGAAGTGAAAGGTACAGAGAGAGAATACCGGATCAATATATCAAAACCTGTACTGAAGACATATGTACATAATGCAAACAGAAATCATGCATAAGGCTCAGGAACGTGGTCACCACTCCGACGCTGGTGCCACACACAGCATACTCCAGAAGGTTTCAAATCTCCGTACACCCCGAACAAAACATATCATATCATCAAACATATCATAAGCCATATCACAGCATAACTCCATAAACGGAACCCGGCCCTATGGCGAGGTCTCGGGAACCGTAACACATCATACTGCCGAATTTATCATAGTGCGCACGATCACAAACCGGCTCGGGAACCGGCGAACGATATCATAGTAATAGGCATGAGCAGAGTAGTGCGGAAACCATATGCATATACACAATTTAAGTCCAAGACTCGACAAATAAATACACACACACACACACACACACACACACACACACAGATATATATATATATATATATATATATATATATATATATATATATATATATATATATATATATATTGAGGTCAGAAGGTCCAAAATAAGTATCGAGTCTGTCAGAATTAGTATACAAAAATATGAGCCTTTAAATTTACAAAACTTTCGAAAAATACTTCATAAGCCATTTTCTGAAAATTTAGTGTCGTTCACATTTAGGAGCTTTCAAATAACTTATGGAACAAATCAAACGGGGCCTTAAATTCATAGGCAAAAGTCCCATCTTTATATCATACGAAAGTAGATTAAGTAAGACAAACGAAGGAAGTCTCGGGACTAGTGGGCCCACCTCGGGTCAAATCGAGGTGGCAGACATAAATTACGAACATTAGACTCTATGGAGTCGTCCATGTAAGTTTCAAAACAATTCTATCACATTTGTGCAAATTATGGATGTTCGAATAGTTTTCCAACAAAACATAAGAATTATAATTCAATTACATTGAATGAATAATGCCTAAAATCAGACTCGGATTTCTATGAACAGAATTGCCCTCGAGGCTCAAATCTCAACCTAGTATGTCTAGGACATGCCAAAAGAAGGAAAGGGATAGCTTTACATACCTTACTTGAGCCTTACGCTCGCCCAAACTCAAATCCCGTTTCGTCCGAAATCTACAATTGGTCACAATTACCAAATGTGAATTTCAAGCTTTTAAGAATTCAAACTTAAATCCATATTTGTCTACCGAAATTTCGGCAGCATTTCCCCTATAAATTCAACATCCCCGAGAGTTAACTCGGCCATAACATCAACAACAACACCCACAACAATACCAACAACATCAAAAATCACAATAAAACACATTCTAACATAAAGGCTCTCCTTTTCTACATTGTGCAACAACTCCCATTCCAACTTCATACTTCCAACCCAATGTCAATATTCTCACAATTATTTACTACTTCAACATTATTCAAACATAATCCAATAACATTCCAAATAATACTCAAGGATTCAAACAATCCCGCCAATTCCATATTCCATCCGAAGCTTCTACAAACGCAACAAAACAACAAAGTTGTATTGTTTTCTTCCAAGTTCATTAATGACAATCATAATTCACATTTTAGAACTCTATTTCCATAATTACATAAAAACTATATTAAAACATATAATTTCCCCATAACAACATACTACCAATTCCAATGTCGACTTAAATCGTTAAACCTTTATTTACGTCATAAATGTCTTAACGACACAACTAACAAGCTAAATAAAATTAAATTCACCTATCCCCTTCACCACCATGGCTCACGGCCATATACCCATTTCATACACACACACGCCATGCATCCACACACCACAATTCCCAAATTTTCATGCAACTCTAATCACTATAAAATACACACTTATTCCATAACATAAAAGAATAGAATGCTTACCTTTTTCTTCAATTTTCCTCTTGCCACCAACGTCGTCCTCTCGCTAAACTAATTATACCACGTCGAAGAGCGTCTTGAACTTATTAAGAATTCAAGAAGAAAGAGATTTGTGAATCAAAGTTGGAAGGACTTCAATTTTTTTTTCTTTCTTGTTCGGCCGAAGGGGCCTTATGGAGAGGCTCCCAATTTTTTGTTTTCTTGAATCTTCTACTTGAAGATGACTAATGGTCCCTTTATATATTTAGCACATGACTTTGACTAAATTAATGGGCTTGGACCCTTCCTTTTGGGCCATAGCCGGACAAGCCCCTCAATTGGGCTTCAATTTCTCTTTTATTTTTTTTGAGCCCAATTTATTAAAAATCTTATTTCGTAATTCACGGAACTAATTTCTAAAATTCCAATTTTTTCCCTTGGCCTTCCTCCATATTTCCGCATCAATATTTTTCATAATTATCACACACATGTTAAATAAAATAAAAACATAGCCTTCATTTCCTACAAGGCAAGATTATTCCAATTTTTCCAAATGCGCAAAACACGAAAATATAACATGTCTAGCCCATGAGTCATGTCTGTGTGCAGGAAAACCTTTGTTTTTTAAGAACTTGCCAACTAGTTACAATAATAGCCCATAAGTCATGTCTGTGGTATAGATGACCTCATCTGGCCTGAATCACTCCTATACCGAGAGTTCAACTCTCTGAAACTCTGATCCGGTCCGGAATGAATAGAGAAATCGGACCCCTGGCCTGCAACTCGTAGAGGTACACTAGTTGCTGACTGGCCTGAGTGTCTAGAATATGACTGCCTCGATCCCCCTCTATAGTCGCTATCGGCACCTATGGATCTAGCCCTCTTACTTTGCCCCTTATCAATATCACGCTCACCCTTTTTCGGATGTTGTTGCTCTTATAAATTCAGGGCATGGGCTTGAATGCGGGAAATATCCATCCCGTCATGCAATGAAGCCGTTAAACAATCCTTAAATAAATGTGGCCCTAAGCCACTCACAAACCTGTGCACCCTATCTCCCTTGTCGGCCACCATGGTTGGACCATAGCTAGCCAATGAATTAAACTGAAGGCTATACTCCCGGGCACTCATATTTCGTTGTTTCAAATTTAAGAACCTATCCGCTCTAGCTCCGCAGACCTCGGGTGGCAAATAGTGGCCGATGAAGGCATCTACAAATTCTTGCCAAACCGGAGGAGGCGCATTCTCTTTTCTTAATGATATCCAATTATTATACCATAAAACTGCCACATCCCGGAGTCTATAAGATGCTAACTCCACAAATTCGGTTTCGGAGGCATGAATAATCTTTAATGTTCTCAACATTTCATCAATAAAACCTTGAGGGTCTTCATCCGGCTTTGACCCGAAAAATTCCCGAGGATTCAAACTCATAAAATCACGGGCTCTAGTACTAACGGCCCTGTCACTTGAACCCGAACCCTGCCGCTGTGACTGGGCGGCAACTAACTGTGTCAATAAGTGGATAGCCTCGGTCATTTGTTGACCCGAAGGAACTGGTGGAGGAACTGGAGGCAAAGGAGCTGGAGCTGAAACCCCTTCTTGTTCTTCTATAATAGGTGGGGTAGGAGAAGTATTAGATGTAGCCTCATTATGTGACTCATCCTCTTCTACATTCATTAGTGGCTCTCTTTCTACCTGCCGTTTCATCGTAGTCTTGCCCTTCTAGGCGGCTGTAGCTTTTCCCTTTGGTGGCATTTTTGAAATTATAGCACACTATTAGGGAGGAGATAATCTTATAACACAACTCTATCGCACGATCTCTTAAGATGAAGAATGGTCATTTTTCCTAAATGCCCTGTAGCCGCATGTTTATTAGTGTGGCGCGCAACACACCATAAACAAGACTCTACTAGACACGGCTCGTAGACACTTCCTAGGACTGAACTGCTCTGATACCACTTTTGTCACGACCCTACTAGGGGCCATGACGGGTACCCGGGGCTAACCACCGAGCACCACTCATTCTATTACTCATTATACTCATTATACACTTCTTTAATATTCATGTGCTCATAATCATAGGAAAACCATTTTTCATTTGGAAACATAATTACTTTTATATACATAAGACCTTCGGCTATCAAAATAATATATATACAATAAGGACATCGTGAGACCATACTACCCACACATACGTATCTACGAGTCTCTACTAGAGTATCAGACATATGGACGGGACAGGACCCCGTCATTCCCAAAACATATATGTACACAAAATAGTAAATCAATTGCACCTCCGGAATAATGGAGTGCTCTCAAAAGTCTGCTAAACGGCTCCTATGAATCTGGGTCGCCTCCCTGTCTACCTGTGGGTATGAACACAGCGTCCAAAGAAAAGGGACGTCAGTACGAACATTGTACTGAGTATGTAAGGCATGAATGAACTGAACATAATAGAGAAATCATGAGACATAAGATGAAGATATAACCTGCGTAACTTTTAAGGGTGGATACCTTGCATACCTATATCATATATAATCATAGCACGTGGATCATCATAGCGCATACATCATCGTATCATATATATATATATATATATATATGTATCATGCTACCGTATCTGCTCATACACATTAACCATTATCCGTATTCGACCACGTAGTGGCTCGACAATATTCGTATTCGGCCACATAGTGGCTCGACAATATCCGTATTCGGCCATATAGTGGCTCGACAATATCACATACATGTCTTCCGTACCCGGCCATAACAAGGCTCGGTATATCTCATCATCATCATTTCCATCACATACATCTCATAAGCTTATCATAACTTTTCATAGAGCATACATTTGAATTTAAAGACAATCTAAGAAAATCATATCATATTCGTAGCATGAACATCGTATAAATATCATATGATAGACTTTATAATCTCTAGACTTAGACTTATCATTACCATCACCGCATCTATGGCATATCTCTTACCTTTATCTCATATGAAATCCTCTATGAATATAGGCTCGTAATTTTTCAGAACATTGGTCATAGGACATGCATTAGAGCTTATAGACAATCTATAACAATAACGGGGTGACATAAGGTCGAGAACCCCCGATAACATTATGGAGTGATCATATACATCATATCTTACCTTGAAGGAACTAAAATTTTAAGGTGAGAGTACACCATGAACAACATCAAGGGATCGTAAATAGGATCATTAACTTCATAAACATCATTTCTTGTTATAGAATCTCTAGGCTTAATACTTATCATCATTATTATCATATTCATGACATATTCCTCATCTTTATCTCATCAGAAGATCTTTATCAATGTTGACTCATAGTTCCCGGAATGTAAGAAAGTGATGGAGAGGTAGGGAAATAATCATAGGAATCATATAAGGATCATCATCTTCGTAGGAATGTCATTCATGAGCTTTAGGACTTCTAGACTTAGATTCATCATCAATATTGTCATGCTCGTAACGTGTCTCTTTTCTTTATCTTGTATGAAGCTCTTTATAATCGTAGACTCATAATTTCTAATATATAGGAAAATCATGAAAAGATAGAAGGATTCATGCCTTAGAAAGAAGGGAGTAGCCTTACACATCTTTTCCTTTAGCTATTCTACCACTTGATCGTTCTCCTTCAATGTTCACGTCTTTACCTTCAAGGGAGTTCGTATTAACATTAGTTAGACGATTATAAGAACGTGCTTACTAAAGCTAGAGAAAATTGCGCGGCATTTCCTTTGTTTCTATTACTTTCTCCATATCTTATATCAATTCCCAAAGATCCATAACAACATTCACAATATTATAGGCAACAATCATCATTCATCTACATTATTCACATTTCACAATTTCACTTCAATTCCTCCATAATCATGGTCATAGTTCACTATTGCGTTTTCTCACATATAATACTTACCCCATGTTCTAAATGTCATTTATAGCTTACCTATAATCACCACATCTCACTATTCGTGATTCACTCCAAACTACTACTCAAAATGTCACTATTCACACATTATACGGGCCGTATAACTTTATACGGCCCGTATAATCTCACCAGTGAGGGACTTCAGAAGAGGTAATTTCACGGTCACTTATACGGACCGTATAACTCATCTTTTCACTGATCTTGTTCTCGTCACTTAGTGTGATCTCCAATCCTTATGGGACCTTCTTGACACTTGTTTATCACCTCATTAACAATCTAAGGGACGTTATAATTCTTCTCCAAGACGCTATTTAATCATCATTAACTTACTACTCGTAAATCCTTTCCGATACACATCGCATGCCCTGCCCTCTCTTAGCAAACTTTCTCCTCTTATTACAAATGTCTTTGAAATCACAATTAGGGTCATCAAATGTCATTCCTCACTCATTGAAATGCCGTATATTCCGTGCTCTTCGTTAGTCTACTCACTGTACGTCAACGAAAAATTTCCTGGGTGTAACAATCATCACTTGAATTAGTATAAATAGGTTTTGTTTCCTCTGGGCAGTGTCTTTGAACCATAAAAAATATGTAGGTTAGGCTGTCTGAACATGGAAATGTGGAACCTCCTTTTTTTATGAGGAGTCCTGGGCTAAGTGATTGTCTAAAAAGAGACCAGTTTGTATTTGACCATAAAACCTCCTGTGTTTGGTTTGATATGACTGAATGGTTCCAGCTTCTTCCTTCTGTTACCATGATTATCTTAGCAAGTCCATGGTTTGATTGACCATTATCTGCGTTTCCTCTAGAACAGTTATGTGCATTACCTTTAGTCACGAGATAGAGTTTTCCCCTCATTATTTTTATACTTGCTGGTTGTCTAGTCTAACTTAGGTGCTGTTATTTGCTATGTTTGATATAAATGTCTCCCTTTAGAGTATGGCACTTGGTTATTGCTTGTTTATATGTTTTCTTGAAATCTGTTGCCACTCCCAAGTTCTAGTCACTCTTTTTCCTCTTGCTTGGGATGCACTGGTTGAGCATAAACTATGGTAGTTAGGGGTCGTCCAGTCTTTCTTAGTGTTAGCCATGCCTGGTGTTCTTAGAAGACCCTTGGTACTTGTGCGACATCAGGAGTATAAGGCAAGGACTTAGTCCCTATGCCATTACAAAATATCCAACCAAGGCAAATCCATTCAAGGAGAAACGGGTTAAGTATAGAATAATACGAGTACCTTCCATGTTTTTATAACATGCATAGTTTTATTATTTTGGTGATAAGTTCAGTATTTATAAACTAACTGGGTCCCTTTCTTCCCCCCCCACCCCACCCTCACCCTCCTCACTCGCATGGCCACTCGGGTCCAGCCAAAGCCTTCCTATTGAGCCTTGGAAATTAATTCAAAAATCAAGTCCGTAAAGACAAAGTAAATAGCAAGGCGAGCAGAAGGCCCAACCATGGGTGAAAATAGCTAAACTAGGGTCTTGGTACGCCCCTAGTCTAATTCTATTTCATTGTCATTTTACATTATTTGTTTAAATCTTTGATGTACTTGTAATTTGCATCCAAACTCATATTATAGAGGAAACGATTATGGTTAGAATTAGCCGTCTTACGATAACGGGGATTATACCGTTTAGATGACTTTAGGTCTCCAACGAATTTCCAAAACCCCAAGCAATGTTCCTCAATTTTAAAAGATAAGTATAAAAAATGAGATTTCATAAACTCCTTTAATATAACTTGGGTTTTAAACTCCAAACAGGTAAAAGAGATTATTGACAACAAAAACTTTTTTTAGGACTTAATAAAGTTACAACCCCTTTTTAAACAAATCCGTTTTCTCAAAGTTTATACAAAAGGCGATCTTTTTACAACTGTTTGAAACAAATTTTGGGCCTTCCCTAATCAAAAGACAACTTTGCATTATTTTAAATTCTAAGAAAAAATGGACCAATATTATACTTAGGCTTTTTTATAACTAACAATGGCCAAAATTGGATAAAAGAAATGTGAACACAGCTCTGTTTTTTTTCTGAAAATTAAAATAGAACCAAAGTTTTGCCTAGGATTGCAGTTTTGGGCCAAGGAGAAAGCCTTAAAAACGAGTATATACAACCAAGATATACTTCTTTAAAAATACAGAAGCACTCTTTTTATAACATAAAAACCAATTGTAATACAAAGATCCAGATAAGACTGAACGTATCAAAACACAGTGATACGAGCCAAAGTATGACATGAATTTAACACTATGAAAAATCAAGAATCTCGCCTTTCTCTTCATTTGTGAAGATAAAATATACTCTTTATATATATAAAAGGAGACTATTTATACACGGATATTTTAAATCCGAAAACTACGATATCCCATATATAAGGGGGACATATTCAAATTCTTTTCCAAAATGATATGCAATTTACAAAATGACAGTTTCTTTAAATGCGAGAATAAACACAAAATAGACAGTTCAATAAAATACTCAAACTTTGGAATTCGAAGGTCAACCGTATAGTACGGATCTTTAATACTAGGGTGCCTAACACCTTCCCTAGGGGATCATCAGAACCCTTACCTAGAACTCTGGATTATGAAGGTTTTTTCACGATATTTGAATAAACCCTTCAAAACCGATTTTCCTAATTTCCTAAAAATTAGGTGGCGACTCTTTTAAAACAAATTCTGAAAGAGCACCAACAAGTTTGTAGTAGTATTTTAAGCGTTAACTGCCGTGTGAAAAGAGAACCGCAACACCAGCCCAAATATCTATGTTAGCACTATTATTAAGTTCACCGCATCACCGTATGGCTTTGATGAAGGTACTGGAAAAAGTTCATGTTCCTGCCAGGACAAGTAGTGAAAACCTAGCCTAGATTGTCGCCAATGTCATGGAGGAGCAACAAATCACCTTCACCAACAAAATATTTCCCAATGAAGGCACCACTAACAACAAGGCACTATACATCACTGTCATGTGCCGAAACAAAGTGGTGACTCGATTTTTGGTCGACAATGGGGCCGGTCTTAATATTTGCCCCGAATCCACTCTTGCCCAGCTTGGCTACGACCTCAGGAAGGTCCACTAAAGTCATACCAACATAAGAACATTTGACAGAGCTCAGTTGTTATATCCCGTACTTTCGAGTGTTCGGGAAAATTTGAGATAATTTTGATTTGTAAGGAATGAAGTCATGTGTTGATTTGAATTCACACATGTGTGTGTTGTTCATGAGAAATATTGGTGTGGAAATACGGAGGTAGGCCAAGGGCCAAATTTGGAATTTTGGAAATTAGTTTCGGGAATTACAAAACGAGAGTTATAAGTCTTTGGGCTCAAAAAAAAAATATGAACAATTAGGCCCAAAAGAGGGGGGTGGCCGGCCACTATGGCCCAAGCCCACACCTCACAATTTCCATGTGTTAAATATTAGATTAAGGGGGTCTTTATCCTTTAGAAGTTTCATGAATAATTGAGAGAAAGAAAAAAAAATAAAGCAAGAGAGCAAGAACAAGAGGAGGGGTTTCGGCCCCTTCAAAAAGAAAAGGAAAAAATCTTAGCTCCTTGAATCATGGTCCAAAAATCATGATTTTCTAGTAATATTACTCACTCAAGTATGCTCTCCAACATGGTATAATTTTCAAGGCAAGAAGGTGTTTGTGTTGGCAAGTGGAGAATTGAAGAAGAGGTAAGGATTTCATGTTCTTGTGATGTTATGAAAGCTTGGTTTATGTTGTAGTGCATGGAAATGAGTGGAAATTATGAAAATATGGAAGTTTACATGGAATTTATATATATACATGTGTGGCCGTGTGTGTGCCTTGATGAATAGATAATATGAATTGAATTTTATGTTGTAATCTAGTTGTGGTTATGATGGAATTCATATTGAGAATGAAAGTGGAATGAATTTGGTTGAAGTTGGAAATTTATATGGTTGGCCGTGTGATGTGTGAAAATTGAAATGGAAATGAATTAATGTTGTTTAGTATGTTAATTGTGTCGTTGTGAAGTGAATGGAAGAATAATGGTTTTTGTTGTAATGGAAAGTTTGTTGTTGAGTTGTTGTAGGAAATATGTAACCTTATTGTAGTTTATGTAAATATAGAAATGGAAGTTTTGAGGTGTGAATTATGGTGATTGTTGATGAAGTGGAAGATGGAAACATGTTATGAATATGTATGTTAAAGATTAGAAGTTTTGTATGATTTTATGACTTGGATGGAAAGTTGGTATATTTGGTATATCGTGTGAATATTTCGTAGAAATGATATGAAATGCTTCCAAATGGCATTGTAATGATCTTGATTAATGATGACTATGAAAACGTTGAGATTAGTTTGGAAGTGTGAAGTCGGAATGAAAGTTTTTGCGTTGTATCGAAAAGGAAGCTAGTTGTATTATGATGTGTTATATTGGTGACTGTTGTTGTTGTTAGTGTTGTTGTTGGTTTGGTTGTTGACATATGGAGCCGAGCTAAGTCTCGGGGATGCTATGTATATAAAGGAAATGCTGCCGAAATTTCGGTAGGCAAGTATGTGCTTAAGTTGGGCCCTTAAGGCTTGAATTTGACAATTGGTAAAAGTGACCATTTGCAGATTTTGGACGGAACGGGAATCGAGTCTGGACGAGCGTAGAGCGCAACTAAGGTATGTAAAGCCTTCCCCTTCATTCTTTGGCATGTCCTAGACATACTAGGCTGAGATTTGAGCCTCGGGGGCAATTCTGCTCATAGAAATCCGAGATTGATTTTTGGTACTATTCATACAATGCAATTGAACTACAAAAGGTGCATTTTGTTAGAAAAATGGTTAAGCATCCGTAACTTTCACAAATGTAATCCGATCGCTCTGAAACTTTCCTGGGTGACTCCGTAGAGTATAATGTGCGTGATTCATGTCTGCCACCTCGACTTGGCCCGAGGTGGGCCCGCTATCCCCGACTTCTCTTCTATGGTCCTGTTTGTTTCATTCTTGTACGATAAGTCAAGGGAACTTATGGTTATTGTTCCGACTACTAAACGGGAGTTATTTTAACTATTCTGAGTTTGATTTAATGTTTATTGAAACGATTGTGGAGACAGAAACCTTGATATCTTCGGAATGGCTTTAGCCAGCTCACTTTTGTCCGGAGCTCACAGGTAGCTCCTGGTTATTATGCTGTTCACTATACGATAGGTGATATGACCACCTTTATGAGCCTTATAAAATATTTTTGACATCTAAACCGTTTTGAAAATCTTACCCTGATAATTTTGATAAACTACTTATCTTCTGTATTTTCTGATATACGATTTTGGTATACCTGAATCTTGTGTGACGCATGATCCTGGCACGTGTGATTTATGTTTGGGAAGTAGTGATTTGGTATCCTGTATGGTTATTTTCTGTTTTACTGAGTCCCGGGCCGGTTATGTGAATATGCGCATATGTGATATTGGCCGCTGGACCCTCGACCGCGGCGTGTCCGACATTGACTGCTGGACCCTTGACCGCGTCATGCCGGACGTGTGGCATTGACTGCTGGACCCTTGACCACGCCTGCCGCACTTGTGATTATGCCCGACATAGACCGCTGGACCCTTAACCGCGGTATGTCTAAATTGTGGTAGTGACCGCTGGATACTTGACCACGGTATGTATGATTGTGACCGCTGGATACTTGACCGAGGTATGTGTGATTGTGACCGCTGGACCCCTGGCCGCGGTATGTGTGATAATGACCGCTGGGTACTTGGCCGCGGTATGCGTGATGGCGACCGCTGGACTTATGGCCGCGGTAAGTGTGCGTTTGATTCTTTTGTATGCATGAAACAAAAATGATTTTCAAAAGAAAGTAAAGCATTTTGGTATTCTAATTGCCGTATTCGTCAGCCGGAACCTCTTGTGTGTGACTTGCACGTCAGAGGTGACATTGTGTCATCCTGGTTATTCGTGCACACTCCGTTGCACTGTCTACTGCGCCCCTCATTAAAGGGCCGAAACCTGATATAAATGTATATTATCTGTACTTGTGTAAGTTATGATTCTGTATGCATGGTTCTGCCTGTTACACTTCTAGACAGTTGATTCAGAGAATGATTCTGTCGGTGTTGCTTCTGTATGACTGAGCCGGACTATGATTCAGTCGGCTATAGTTCTGCACCCCTAGCTTTGGTTGCGGGTATGTCAGTCGCACTCTGTGCCCCGATCCGCACGATGATCCTGTCAGTTAAGCTCTGTGCCTCTGTTTCATATCACGATTCAGACGGCTACACCCCGTGCTTATGATATATGTCGTGGTCCTGCACACACACTCTATATTTCTGTTTCGGACTCGGGTCCGATCCTACCTGTTGTACTTCTATACTTCTAGCTCGGGCTTTGATTATATTGTTACATGGTCGCTTTACATACTCGGTGCATTTCCGTACTGACCCCCTGTCCTTCGGGGGCTGCGTTTCATGCCGCGCAGGTACTCCCAGTTGAGGTGAGGACAGATGGAAGATATCTCAGCACAGATGGCAAGCTCCATTTGTTCCCGGAGTGTTGCCGAGTCAGAGCCTGTATGTTATGCGCTTGGAATCTGGTTAGAGACTTTGCAGACAGTGTTGTGGGTGTTGGTTGTCGGTCTGTGTATGTAATGAATTTTGTATGTTCACAAATTTGTTCGGCCTGAGGGCCACGGGAAAGAATTTTTCTGAAAGAAAAGTTTTGCTATGTACTTTATTATTTGATTTAAAAAAAAATATGACGTAATTTTATGTGTACCAAGAGTCTGAGGGTTCGCTCGGCCCTAAGTAAGGGTCGGGTGCCCATCCCACCCTAGTGAGGTCGGGGTGTGACATCAGTGTGACCCTGTCGAAGAAGTTGACCTTCGTATCCAGATGGGGCTAGCAGAATTTATCAACGAATTCTAGGTCATGAAAATACCCGCTAACTAAAATTTGCTACTGGCTAGACCATGGATCTACATGGCAGAGCCATTCCATCTTCACTTTATCAGTTAGTGAAATTTATGTGGGATGGTCACGAAGTTTTGATTCACGGAGAAGGTAGCATCCATAAATACCCAGATAACTCGGTGCAGGTCATCGACGCAATTCCTTAAGGAACGGATTTCCATGTGGTGGAACTGGTGGGGGCTGCCCACATAATAGATTCTGCAGAAGTTCCCATGCCTGCAATTTATAAGATGATTGCCTCGACTATGCTCCAGAACAGTTTTGAACCAGAGCGAGGCCTGGGAAGGGATTTACATGGCATCATAGTGCCAATCCCTATTCCCTAAAACAATTTCCACGTTGGGTTGGGGTATGTCCCTATTGATGACTAGGCATCAACAACTACTAGAAAGAAAAAAGACGCTACTGTCACAACCTAACTGGAGGCCACGATGGGCACTCAGGCCAAACCTGCCGAGCGCTGCTAAGCATGCTTTGCTATCATAATCATAATTAAGAATGGACCTCAAGAGTCATCAGATAGAGATTTGCTAAATCATAAGAGATATTCTGAAAAAGGAATGAACCGGTAATACACTTTATGACTAAGCTGAACATGAACTGTGCAAGCTGATAGACCACTATGAAATACTATACAGTAAAATATTAACCAAAGGGGTCGTACATAATATAGCTATACCAATATCAGCTGAGTAGCGGCCTACGGGGACAGATCACCAATCTCTCTATCTGCACCAACGGGCATGAACCGCAGCATCCCCAAAAAAGGACGTCATTAGGGACAAAATACTGAGTATGTAAGCCATGAAAGTAATATGAAAGAGACATAAGAAAACATAGGGTATATGAGTGCACCCTGTATGTCTAAACTGCCTCTGTGAGTCAATGATGTACATAAATACTGTGCATGAATGCATGAGGTCATATATATATATATATATATATATATATAAGTATATAACGCATGTCATGCCTTTGTGGGCATCCCATCATATCGTATCGGCCGATGTGGGCATAATCATCATCACCGTTATCATCATATAACCAGGTGATCAGGTGGTAGTGCGTATATAACGATGTCACCTTCCCCATACTCCATAAATATATATAATACATAATATACGCGTATATAAGGCATGAGGGGTCATAGGTCTGTATATGCATATATATAAATGAAATACAATGCATAAATATGATAAGAGTACATTTGGAATCTATCAGAGTGACATATATATATATAATACATAATATACGCCATACATATGTATAATACATAATATACGCATATATAACGCCTGAGGGTCACAGGTCTGTATATGCATACATATAAATGAAATGCAATGCATAAACATGATAAGAGTACACATGGAATCTATCAGAGTGACGTAAGGTCGTTATACCTCCGAACATCATTATGGGATGGCAGTTTGATCAACAAGTAACTCTAGAGATCATATTGAATCTAAAGAAAGACTTTTTGGAGATAACTGTCACAACCCAACCCCGTGGGCCGTGACTAGTGCCCGAGCTGGGCACCGCATACACTTACCTACCAGAATTTGCATACAAATAACTAATCCAGATTTGGCGTACACAGATTTATACAGATGTAAGGCAAATCGCACGAAGACATGTACATACACAAACATATACATAAGTCGCTAAAGTTGTTATAACGTACGGAGCGGCACACACGACAAATCACACAGACATACCTGACCGACAATGACCCATGACCCACAAACATGTCTACAGGCCTCTAACAAAGATAACGGAATCAGATGACGGGACAGGGCCCCGCCGTACCCTTAAACAGTCATATATACATAAATATGTACAATAAAAAGGTCTTGTACCCAAAAATACGGGATCCAAGACAAAGGAGCACTTCACGCAGCAGAACGGGTATCCTAAGCTGGCGGCGTATCACAAGGAGCGTCTGTACCTGCGGGCATGTAACGCAGCCCCCGAAGAACAGGGGGTCAGTACGGAATATGTACTGAGTATGTAAAGCAGGGTATATACCAAATAAAATCATAACCGGAATCGGAAGTGCAGAAGCATAACAGACAGAACCATAATCAGAATCTGAAGTACTAGGAATACTTACCTCGTTCAAAACCTAAAAAAATGCTTACTCTTATATCACTAATCATGCATGCAGGATCATATACAAAAACAGATAACAGATAGCAGATAACAGATCCCGGCCCTCCAGCGAGGGACGCGGTAACAGATCCCGGCCCTCATAGTACGGGACGCGGTGGACAGACAGATCATATGCCATCTTGGCCGCCACCCCCATATCATCATATCATATACATAAACAGAACCCGGCTCGCACATCGAGGGACGCGGTGAACAATGCAGTGGAATGCGAACGATAACATATCCTAGCCCGGGCTCAGTGAAAAGACATATTGAGGCGTCCACGAGTAGATTAATGAGAAACCATATGCATATAAATCTCTTTCTAGACTCGATGTAGCAATCCAAACGACAGATCGGCTCGAAGGAATCGGATGATAGTCATAATGTGTATATACATATACCTTTTGGATGGCACGATAGATTGTATCAAAACAAAGCCTCTGGAATTATTTTACATATCAAAATACCTTATAAGACTCATTGGAATAGTTACAACACTTAACGCTTGATAAATGGAACAATGATCAAAAGTTTCCTTTGAATGTCGTGCGAAAATAAGTCCAAAAGAGTGATACAAAAGGCCACGAAAATTATGGGCCTACCTCGGGTCAAATCGAGGTGGCGTACGGAAAGTTACGAACATTAGACTTGATGGAGTTACCTATAAGAGTTTTAGGGCATTCCGGTTCCGTTTGTGAAAGTTACATATGTTCAAGCTACTTTTCCAAATAAACATAGTGTACCTAATTCAATTATATTGAATGAATAAGGGTCAAATCTACGCTCGGATTTGTAGGAGCAGAGTCGTCCCCGAGACTCGAATCATAACCTATTATACCTAAGACATGCCAAGAGAATGAAAGTCAAAGCTTTACATACCTTTTCCGCTTCTTACGCTACTCCAAATTCAAGTTCCAAACTCTCCAAAATCTACAATTGGTGTTACATCCGACATTTTTGTTCATTCGGAAGAATTCAAGGTAAAATGACTTGTGATGAATAAGGCCACTATTGGACACTACTTGGTATGAATGTGTGAGTTATGAATTCAATGGTGTGGAATTGCAAAAGGTGGCCAAGGGCAAATTTGGAAACTTGCCTTAGGAATTGCAAAAATCTAGCCAAAGTGGGCTCAATAAAATGAAACAAAACAAAGGCCCAACCGGCCACACTATTGATCCAAGCCCATGGATCAATTAAATGCCATGTGACATTATATAGTAGTCCTAATCTATAGAACTTTCAAGAGAAAACAAGAAAGAACAAAAGGAAAAGAGAGAAAGGGTTTCGGGTTCAAGAGAGAAAGAAAAGGAAAAGAAAGAAAAAATTTTTGGAGCCAATTCTTGGGTTTAAAAAGTTCCTCTCTTGAGAGATTATTGCTAAGCACAAGATTATCTACAAGTTGATATAAAGATTTTGGCAAGAAAACAACTTCAACCCCAAGTGAAGAACTTGAAGAAAGGTAAGGATTTCATGCTTTTGTTGTGTTAAAAATGATGTATGTATGTTGTAGTATGTGTGAATGAATGAAAAATATGGAAATTTGGTGTGTTGGAATTTTTGGGTGGTGGCCGAATGCATATATATGTATTGCATGATTGTAATGGTTTGAATTCTTGTGTAAGTTAGTTGTAGTATGGTGGAAATTGTATTAGAAAGGAAAGTGGGATGAATTAGTGAGAGTTGGAAAATATAGTATGTTGGCCGTATGGTACTATGTGTAATATGGGATGTGAATTTGATTTTGGTTGTATGTTAATTGTGTTATGGCTTTGTGAAGTAGATTGAAGGATAATGGTTAAGCCAAAACGAAGAATTGTTTGTTAAGTCGTTGTCGGAAAGTATGTTGCGTTAGCCTAATGTCTTGAAATTGTGATTGACGATAACGAACTTGGAATATGAAAATGTGTTTATGAACTTGTATGATTGGAAGTTAGGAAAGATTGGAAAGGTAGTGATTTGATAGGAAGTTGAATGTTTGAGTAACTTATGAATGTTATGTGAATATGGTATGGATGCCTCCGATGTGTGTCGTAATGATTTTGATGGATGATGGATATGAAAATAATAAGTTTGGTTGGAAATGCAAGTTTAAAACGAAAAATAACTCGTTGTGTCGAAAGATGGCTAATAATGCCATAGTGTATGAATTAGTGTTTATTGATGTTTGTTGTTGTTTGGATGTTTTCTCTGGGCTGTTGTGTTGAGGAATTGAGCCGAGCTAAGTCTCGAGGATGTCGTATATACAGAGGAAATGCTGCCGAAATTTCGGTAGGCAATTATGTGTAAAGTTAGAATATTGAAAGAATGGAACTAACCAAATGGTAAACTTGACCATTTCCAGATTTTGGGCGAAATTTGGATTGACGCCGAGCGAGCATAAGGCGCCATCGAGGTATGTGAAGCACTTCTCTACGTTCCTAGGCATGTTCTGGATGTGGTAGGCTCGGCCGCGAGCCTTAGGTCCGACTCCGTTCCCCGGAATTCGAGACGGAAAACCGCTCCAATTCCTTCAATTCAATTGGACCTATTTTCTTACAAATTGCCCTTAAAGTGAGATTTTGTACAAAACTTCCCCAAACGGAGTCGGAACACTTCCGAATGAGTATGGGTTACCTCATAAGGTCAATTAGCAATAATTTACGTATATAGCCTCGGGTTGGTCCGAGGTGGGCCCATAAGGCCCGATACTTCCGGTACGATTTTAAATACTTCTGTTTCGGGTCCGATTTTCTCTAAAAACTTCTGAATTATTATTTTGTGTATATTATGGCTATTTTTGTGTAATCTATATAACATGCTTTCTGAACATCTGAGCATCCCATTCTGATAATCTGTCGTGCCTTCCCAACTAGGTTATAGGCGCGTACTATGCATACTATCTGGACATTCTGATTTTGGCTCGCCGTTTGGCACCCTTCTGATTGATCGAGTCTGTATGTTGAGTCTGTAGGTAGGTGGTTTCTCATTTATCGATTCGTGTCTGCCTCAATGCATTCTTTCACTGCGACCCGGGCCAGGTTCTGTTATCGTGCATACTTCTCTGCATTGTTCACCGCGTCCCTCGGCGTACGGGCCGGGATCTGTATGTCTGTATGAGCTGTGTATGGGGATGGCGGCCAGGATGGCATATGATCCGATTTGATTCTGTCTGTCCACCGCGTCCCGTACTAAGAGGGCCGGGTTCTGTTACCGCGCCCCCAGACAGGGCCGGGATCTGTATGAATATATGCGTGTGCCATCTGTATTTATAAAGCACACGCCTTTGTATGATTTTGTATGACTCTGTGCTACTCTGCATGCATAATTCTGTCCGTCATACTACTGTTTGTCCGTCTGTGTTACAACTATTTCTGTATGTCCGTATGGCTTCTGCTTCTGTATGTCCGTATGGATTCAGATTCTGCTCGTCTGTCCGTATTATGATTCCGTCTGTCTGTCCGAACTATAATTCTGTTCATTTGTGTGTAACACGATTCTGTATGTCTGTCTGGATCATAACTCTGTCCGTTAGTTTGACTTATGATTCTGCCCGTTATATTTCTGTGACTCTAGTTCGGACTATGTTTATATCTGTTACGTTTCTGCTTTACATACTCGGTACATTTTCCGTACTGACCCCCGTTCTTCGGGGGCTGCGCTACATGCCCGCAGGTACAGACGCGCCAGGTGACACGCCGCCAGTGTAGGTTCTGACTCTGCCATTCGAAGAGCTCCTTTGACTCGGAGCATATCTTTTGGTATATATTTTCTGTCTTCTGTGTACTCCGTATGTATGTATATTCTGGGTACGGCGGGGCCCTGTCCCGTCATATGATTCTGTATGTCTGTAGAGGCCTGTAGATGGATATGTGGGTTACGGGTTTCGTCTATATGTTAGCCTTATCGGCTTATCTGTAAATGTCTGTATGTTCAGGTATATGTATATATATATGTAAGTTACGCGCGTGCCGTAATTGTATCGGCCTACTTCTGTACTTCTGTTTTGAAAAAAAAAAAAACTCTGTATGGTTCGAGTTCGATCAGGTAGGTACGTATGGGTGCCCAGTTAGGGTACCAGTCGCGGCCCACGGGGTTTGGGTCGTGAAAAAAGTGGTATCAGAGCGGTTAGTCCTCGGTATGTCTACAGGCCGTGTCTAGTAGAGTCTTGGTTATCGATGTGTTGTGCACCACATCTATAAACAGGAAGCTACAGGGCATTTAGGATGTTACCCTTCTTTGAATTCTTAGATCGTGCGTTAAAGCTGTATGATTAGGATGATTCTCCCTTACGAATTGCGGTATCTACAGCGGGGCTCCAAAGGAGCAGAAGTGTCGGTATTCGGGAAAATGTTTCTGACCCTCTTCTTGCAGGTAGTTGTAGGTTGGTGACGAATGAAGAGGACGGCTTCCGACGATGAGGATGGGGGTGCCAAGAAGGCCCCCAGGTTGTCACCAGGGCCGAGTAGGCAGGGCCCCAGTTACTCGATCGAGACAGATCCTTCGGAGGATTCCCCGGAGGATAGCTACGATACGGATCCGTCGGAGGACCCATCTACGACTCCTCCAGAGACCCCGAACCCTGGAGCAGAGGATCCCGTGGAGGATGGCTACAATACAGATATCTCGGAGGATTTGGCGATGACCCCTCCGGAGCTTCTTACCTCCGAGGAGGAGGATAGTCATGAGGCAGGCCCGTCGGAGCATTCTTCTGGGATGACGCAGGAGGAGATTTTCAAGTATGCACCAGCTCTTATTATTAGGGAGAACCTTGATAGCCCGGCCACCTCGGAGAGTGCTATGGATTTCTCCTGTTCTTGGCCTGGGTCACCAGTGGGCCAGGATTTGTTTGATCGTCCATACCCCTCCGATTCAGATGCGGGTGATAATGGAAACCGGGTAGGTAGGGAGCAGACAGGCGTGGATGATAGTGGGCATACCTCTCACGGCAGCTCCCCAGGTCAGACTCGATATTGATTATTTATAAGTGTATGAGTTTTTAGAACTTCCTATGTGTGTATGATATTTGTAAGACGTTGTTCTATGAAGACGACGGAAATTTAAAGGAATTAGAGACCTAGTGACCCCAAGGCAAGGGCGACGGAGATGTCCCCACCGTCAGTGTGAGTCTAGAAATCCTGGATGAAAGTAAACAGGAAGGTGCCTTCGATGCTGTTTGAGTTGGGCGCGTGTGGTAAGTGTCGACGACATTATAATTCTCATTTGAAGTTATCAGCCCCGTGTGGCTGCGATACGATATGATATGATATGTATGTATGTGTATATGAGTTGGCCCTGTGAGGCATGATTGGTATTTCTGGTGTACAGGTTTTGGATAGTAAGAAATGCAGAGGAAACTCTGCCCAAATTTTTCCAGGAATATGGAGGTTAACATGTAGATTAAGTACAAAAAGGTCCCGCGATACTTGTCAGACTTTAGTTCCTTCTGTCGGTGGCCGAAGAACACCTTGCGGTGACATTTTATCAGATTCCACCGATTATTTGGAGGCGGAATTCGTGTGACGAAGACTTAAATCCGTGGGTTATCTGTAATCATATGTATATGTGTATGAAAGTGAATGTTTAAGATTCAGAAAGGCGACATGGTAGTGGTACGACTTAACCGGGGGTGGGACCCGCTACAAAAATTTTCCGAAAATTTGCGAAGACCCCGATTTGCTCTAAAATTACGTGACAAAGGTCGTGAGGGGCAATCGACGAAATTATATTAGCCCCAACGCGTCAAAATGCATGAAAGTTTCGGAGTTAAGCGTGCTCAAGCCAGAGTAATTCTGGGATGGGTGACCCCCTGGGAAGTAATGCAAAGTTTTGCACAAGTGCAGGTATGACTGATATAAATGAAAATTTGGGGTAATTTAAAGGAAAAGAGAATGTATGGAGTAATTAGCGCCTTTACAGATACTACACAGACCGACGCGGGTTAAATGGGCAAAAAGGAAAGGTGCGATACCACTCGGAAAACTTAGCGAATCTGGATAACAGTCAGCGACGACCCGAATGTTGTCAGGGGATAGAAAAAGCCCAATTACATCATAAGTTAGTCTGGTATGGCGATGGTTGTAAAAGGAAAGAGAGTATGGATAGTAGGGAAGGAGAGAGATAAGTAGAGCGAGTAAGCAGAAACTTTGAAAAAGTCGATAAGCGACACCCAAGACGATTTGTATGATTGATTCTGAATACGTTCCTGTCTGACATGTCTCTGTACGATTAAACCTGATTACGAATCTGTCTGACACACCTCTGTATGTCTGACTCTGGATATAAATCCGTCTGGTGTGCCTCCGTACGTCTAATTTTGGTCACGCATCTGTCTGATACATCTCCGCATGTCTGATTCTAAGTGTGACTCTGTATGATACATTTCTGTAAGCCTGATTCCGATTTCGAAGTCCGTCCGATACCTTTTTATACATCTGACTCTGATCTCAGATCTGTCTGACATACTTCCGTATCTCTTCTTTTGATTATGAATCTATCCGCCATAGTTTGGCATGTCTGCTTCCGATTACGAATCCGTCCGATATGCTTCTACGCGTCCGGTTCCAGTCCTGAATCTGTTGGTAAGAAGTGTCTGGTATGAAGTGGGATTATATTGATGTGGTAGAAATCTCCGGAGTGTAACAAGAAATGATACGGACTATGACGCCTGGAAAGCGTTTGTCAGTTACAAGAATATAGCTTATGGTTCGACGATTGCGTGGGGTACGAGAAGATATATTATGAAGGCATCTGAATCTGTGATGTGAAAAATTACCTCATAATGTTGGTAAAGAAGCCATGTCGGCAAGTCAGCAAAGGACGACTATAAAGAGAACCCTCCCGGAGTAGTATGGCGCCCCATAAGGTCAATTTAACATTCGAGGACGAATGTTCTAAAGGGGGGGGAGAATGTTACATCCGACATTTTTGTTCATTCGGAAGAATTCAAGGTAAAATGACTTGTGATGAATAAGGCCACTATTGGACACTACTTGGTATGAATGTGTGAGTTATGAATTCAATGGTGTGGAATTGCAAAAGGTGGCCAAGGGCAAATTTGGAAACTTGCCTTAGGAATTGCAAAAATCTAGCCAAAGTGGGCTCAATAAAATGAAACAAAACAAAGGCCCAACCGGCCACACTATTGATCCAAGCCCATGGATCAATTAAATGCCATGTGACATTATATAGTAGTCCTAATCTATAGAACTTTCAAGAGAAAACAAGAAAGAACAAAAGGAAAAGAGAGAAAGGGTTTCGGGTTCAAGAGAGAAAGAAAAGGAAAAGAAAGAAAAAATTTTTGGAGCCAATTCTTGGGTTTAAAAAGTTCCTCTCTTGAGAGATTATTGCTAAGCACAAGATTATCTACAAGTTGATATAAAGATTTTGGCAAGAAAACAACTTCAACCCCAAGTGAAGAACTTGAAGAAAGGTAAGGATTTCATGCTTTTGTTGTGTTAAAAATGATGTATGTATGTTGTAGTATGTGTGAATGAATGAAAAGTATGGAAATTTGGTGTGTTGGAATTTTTGGGTGGTGGCCGAATGCATATATATGTATTGCATGATTGTAATGGTTTGAATTCTTGTGTAAGTTAGTTGTAGTATGGTGGAAATTGTATTAGAAAGGAAAGTGGGATGAATTAGTGAGAGTTGGAAAATATAGTATGTTGGCCGTATGGTACTATGTGTAATATGGGATGTGAATTTGATTTTGGTTGTATGTTAATTGTGTTATGGCTTTGTGAAGTAGATTGAAGGATAATGGTTAAGCCAAAACGAAGAATTGTTTGTTAAGTCGTTGTCGGAAAGTATGTTGCGTTAGCCTAATGTCTTGAAATTGTGATTGACGATAACGAACTTGGAATATGAAAATGTGTTTATGAACTTGTATGATTGGAAGTTAGGAAAGATTGGAAAGGTAGTGATTTGATAGGAAGTTGAATGTTTGAGTAACTTATGAATGTTATGTGAATATGGTATGGATGCCTCCGATGTGTGTCGTAATGATTTTGATGGATGATGGATATGAAAATAATAAGTTTGGTTGGAAATGCAAGTTTAAAACGAAAAATAACTCGTTGTGTCGAAAGATGGCTAATAATGCCATAGTGTATGAATTAGTGTTTATTGATGTTTGTTGTTGTTTGGATGTTTTCTCTAGGCTGTTGTGTTGAGGAATTGAGTCGAGCTAAGTCTCCAGGATGTCGTATATACATAGGAAATACTGCCGAAATTTCGGTAGGCAATTATGTGTAAAGTTAGACTATTGAAAGAATGGAACTAACCAAATGGTAAACTTGACCATTTCCAGATTTTGGGCGAAATTTGGATTGACGCCGAGCGAGCATAAGGCGCCATCGAGGTATGTGAAGCACTTCTCTACGTTCCTAGGCATGTTCTGGATGTGGTAGGCTCGGCCGCGAGCCTTAGGTCCGACTCCGTTCCCCGGAATTCGAGACGGAAAACCGCTCCAATTCCTTCAATTCAATTGGACCTATTTTCTTACAAATTGCCCTTAAAGTGAGATTTTGTACAAAACTTCCCCAAACGGAGTCGGAACACTTCCGAATGAGTATGGGTTACCTCATAAGGTCAATTAGCAATAATTTACGTATATAGCCTCGGGTTGGTCCGAGGTGGGCCCATAAGGCCCGATACTTCCGGTACGATTTTAAATACTTCTGTTTCGGGTCCGATTTTCTCTAAAAACTTCTGAATTATTATTTTGTGTATATTATGGCTATTTTTGTGTAATCTATATAACATGCTTTCTGAACATCTGAGCATCCCATTCTGATAATCTGTCGTGCCTTCCCAACTAGGTTATAGGCGCGTACTATGCATACTATCTGGACATTCTGATTTTGGCTCGCCGTTTGGCACCCTTCTGATTGATCGAGTCTGTATGTTGAGTCTATAGGTAGGTGGTTTCTCATTTATCGATTCGTGTCTGCCTCAATGCATTCTTTCACTGCGACCCGGGCCAGGTTCTGTTATCGTGCATACTTCTCTGCATTGTTCACCGCGTCCCTCGGCGTACGGGCCGGGATCTGTATGTCTGTATGAGCTGTGTATGGGGATGGCGGCCAGGATGGCATATGATCCGATTTGATTCTGTCTGTCCATCGCGTCCCGTACTAAGAGGGCCGGGTTCTGTTACCGCGCCCCCAGACAGGGCCGGGATCTGTATGAATATATGCGTGTGCCATCTGTATTTATAAAGCACACGCCTTTGTATGATTTTGTATGACTCTGTGCTACTCTGCATGCATAATTCTGTCCGTCATACTACTGTTTGTCCGTCTGTGTTACAACTATTTCTGTATGTCCGTATGGCTTCTGCTTCTGTATGTCCGTATGGATTCAGATTCTGCTCGTCTATCCGTATTATGATTCCGTCTGTCTGTCCGAACTATAATTCTGTTCATTTGTGTGTAACACGATTCTGTATGTCTGTCTGGATCATAACTCTGTCCGTTAGTTTGACTTATGATTCTGCCCGTTATATTTCTGTGACTCTAGTTCGGACTATGTTTATATCTGTTACGTTTCTGCTTTACATACTCGGTACATTTTCCGTACTGACCCCCGTTCTTCGGGGGCTGCGCTACATGCCCGCAGGTACAGACGCGCCAGGTGACACGCCGCCAGTGTAGGTTCTGACTCTGCCATTCGAAGAGCTCCTTTGACTCGGAGCATATCTTTTGGTATATATTTTCTGTCTTCTGTGTACTCCGTATGTATGTATATTCTGGGTACGGCGGGGCCCTGTCCCGTCATATGATTCTGTATGTCTGTAGAGGCCTGTAGATGGATATGTGGGTTACGGGTTTCGTCTATATGTTAGCCTTATCGGCTTATCTGTAAATGTCTGTATGTTCAGGTATATGTATATATATATGTAAGTTACGCGCGTGCCGTAATTGTATCGGCCTACTTCTGTACTTCTGTTTTGAAAAAAAAAAAAACTCTGTATGGTTCGAGTTCGATCAGGTAGGTACGTATGGGTGCCCAGTTAGGGTACCAGTCGCGGCCCACGGGGTTTGGGTCGTGACAATTGGTCACATTTACCAAACATTAATTAGAACCTTTAGAAGTTGAATCTTAAAGTAACACTTGTCTACAGAAATTTGGGCAGCATCTCCCCTATAAATTCGACATCACCAAGAATTTAACTCGGCCAAAACACCAATAACAACACCAACAACAATACCAACAACATCAACAATCAATTCAAAATGCATTTTAACATAAGTGATCCCTTTGCACATAGTTCCTCAACCTTCAACTCAACTACGTATGTTCAAGTCGATATTCACACTTACATATTCATTTACTAATTTAAGATCATCCAAACATAATTCAAGAACATTTTGAACAACCTACACAATATTCAAACGACTCCACCCCAAAACTATCTCGACTAAAATTCCTCAATTTCCAACAAAACACAACTAACATATTTTTATCTTCCAAATTCGTGAATTACCTCAACAATCCATACACTAGTAACATTATTTTCCATCAATGCAAGAAGGCTACATTCAATTCTCATTAACTTCTACAACAACTTCCCAACAATTACAACTTCATTAAAATCATCATAATTTCATTTGTATCATAGAATACATATCAATAACAACTAAATTATTTCATAGAACTTGGTTCATATTTCTCACACCACACACACACATATATATATATACGGCCACCTTTCATCACCCACAACTTCAACTAAATTCATCAAACATTCATTTCCAATGTAGAGTCCACAACAACCACAACTAGAATGCTACATAAAAATTAACTAATCTTGCCTACACAACACATGCATACACACGGCTATACCATGCAAACTTCCATATTTACATGAATTCTATCCATTTCTACATACTACAACATAAACAAACCCTTCATAACATATAAAAAGGGGGATTAATTATTACCTTTTCTTCCTAACTTCTTCACTTGACTAGGGTGCGGAAACGACGAAACGAACGACTTATCGACCCAAACAACTACACCACGTTGTAGAGGGCCCTTGAATTAGTAGGAATACTAGAAGAAATTAATTTTTGGAACAAGATTTCAATGGCCTTGTTCTTCCATGCCTTGGCCGAATGGCCTCCTTATGTTTTTCTCCTTCTTCTTGTTTTCTTTCTTTGTTTTTCTTGAATGTTCTAATGGATGACCATAATAAGCCCCTCTTGTTGTTCATTTATCACATGATTTAATTCATATGGGCTTGGGCCAATTTTGTCTTGACCATGGCCGGCCACCCTATACTCTTTGGGCCTCTTTTTCTAATTTTTTTAGGCCAATTATTTGTGCCTAATTATTTTGTAATTTCCGAAGCTAATTTCCAAAATTCTCAATTTTGCCCTTGGCCCTCTTCCATATTTCCGCGTCAACATTTTTCATAAATAACATCTATATATATTAAATAAAATAAAAATATGGCCTTATCTCTTACAAGTCGCAATTATTTCAGATTTTTCGAACATGCAAAATTACGGGATATAACCGCCTCCCCCCCTTTAGAACATTCGTCCTCGAATGTTCAACTGACCTTATGGGGTCTCATAATACGTCGGGGAGGTCTCTTTCTCACCTTCAAAATTTCCCAAACGTTATCATTACTGTCCTCCTTTACGTACTCGCTTTCTTTCTATTCCCGAACATCGTTGTGCTAGAACGTCACGGCCTTAGCTGGAGGCGGAACCAGTGTCAGTTTTCTTGTAATGTCTGTACCATGTCTTTCGCTTTGTCTCTTAAATTCCGTTCAGTTGATGGCTTTCATACCTCGCGACACTGGCTGCTGAGGTCCACCTGCCGGTCGGTACAATCATGAATGGGGTGTCATATGCGCACTTATACATTTACTACCATTTCACTTAAAAAACATTTCCCAAATGCTTATTCAAACTTACTCTCATTCCGAGGCTGCATTGCGCTATCTTCTTCTTCACCGGCTTATTTTGCCTTAGTCTACCCGACTTCTTTAGGGTTTCTAATCACTCCGCATATTCTAATGTCCTTTAGGTTACCCCAAATTTCCCATTCGTCCCTTACTCCTATACTTGTGAAAATTTTAGTTTACTTCCCAGGGGGTCACCCATCCCAGAATTACTCTGGCCCTAGCACGCTTAACCTCGAAACTTTAGTTCATATAGACACGTTAACGCTGATATAATAGCACCCACTTCCTCACACAACCCTTTTCGCACAATCTAGGGCAAGCTGGGGTCTTAACAATTTCCGGATAATTTTCGTAGCGGGTCCCACTCCGCTCTAGAGAGGGTTTTTCATTTCTCTGATTATGCATTTACTATATTAGTCCTCTAAATCTTCGATATTCATTTTTTCATTATATGTATGGCCACCTCAACGGCCTTATCTATTCCGGTTTTGTCCGAATTCTATTAATAACTAGGAGGGGAAAATATATCACAAAGTAGAGCCTAGATCTGTCAATACACTTATATTTTGAAAAAGAACAATAGTATACCTGTATCCGCGTTTGGTGACGCCTCCGGGTCCTGTCGACTAGTCAAGGCATAGATGCAGTTCGAAGGACCGCCAGAACTGGGAACTCCGCCACGACCTCTGCCGCGGCCTACTGATGTTGACGTACCCTGCCCCGCAGGTCGCATGGCTACCGAAGGAGAAGATGAGCCAGCAACTGACCCAGTGGGCTGGACTGAACCATCTGAACCACCCTTAAACTGGCATTCCCTCACAATATGGTCTTGGCTACCACAAAAATAACAGGCGCCCGTAGCACGATAACACTCCCCTGGATGAGGCTTCCCACAATAAGAGCACCGAGGCCTGGGTGGCCTTGGCTGACTGGAACCTCTGTCCGCCTGTGAGCCTGAAATCCTGGAGCTCTGGCCTGCTCCTGAATACCCTGGGCTATAAAATCTCCTGCCTGGGAACTGTGGAGGTGTGCTCCGTGCCGGCTGGGAAGGATGCCTGCTACCCTGCTGCTGAGACGGCCTACTCCGAAACTCCTCAGAATACCCAGCTGATCTGGCCCTCTTGGGCTGGCTCCTGTCAGGATCCCTATCGGGCGGACGCCCCTTATGTCGGTCCTCCATACCCTGGGCGTGCGCCTGTATACGGGCAATATCCATCCTAGGCTGAGCAGCCATCACCAGACAACTGTCAATCAAATATCGGTCCAGCCCCATTATATAACGGTGCATCCTGTCAGTCATATTAGCTACCATAACGGGTGCATATCTGGCCAGTGAGTCGAACTCTAGGCTATACTCTAGGACGCTCCTACCATCCTGCCTCAACTGTAAGAACCTGTCAACCCTAGCGCGCCGCAGCTCCGGAGGCAGAAAGTGGCGAAGAAAGGCCTGAGTAAACTCGTCCCACACTGCTGGGGGAGCGCCGTCACCCCTGGACAACTCCCAGGACTCATACCAATTAGAACCTACCTCGTGCAACCGGTATGAAGCCAAATCGACGGACTCAGTCGCTGAAGCCTTAATCAACCATAACGTGCGCTGCATCTGTCTGATAAACTCCTGGGGATCCTCTTCGGGTTTTGTCCCGAAGAACTCTGGAGGATTACACGTCAAGAACTCACGGGCCCTCGAACTATCATGTTTGTGCGCCTGATCACCTCCTAATCTGTAGCTGTTCCCCTGCTCTGCCACCAATCTGGTCAGTAGTTGGACCGCCTCTCTCATGGCCCAATCCTCCGCCCCTGGCTGTGGAGCTGGAGGCTCGGGCACTGGAACCCCGGGAGCTAGTGGTGGAGCCGCCCCCTGATCAGCAGCTGCTGCTACTCCAATCTCCTCTGGTAATGGCGGTGTAACAGAACCGGCTGATGGGGGAACATCCTCCGGCTCAAGCTGAGCACGGGCCCTTGTAACTCTTTGAGACCGGCTATCCTCTCCTGACTCTGCCACTGCTTTGCCCTTCTGGGCAGCCGTCGCCTTCTTCGGAGGAATCACTATAAACATAACAATCCATCAGAAAGGAATCATCCTAAAAGCACAGCTCTATCACACGATCTAAGATCCAAAGAAGGGTAACACCTTAGATGTCCTGTAGCCTCCTGTTTATAGATGTGGTGCACAACACACCGATAAAAACGTCTCTACTGGACACGGCCCGTAGAAACTCCGAGGACAAATTGCTCTGATACCACTTTTGTCACGACCCAACCCCGTGGACCGTGACTAGTGCCCGAGCTGGGCACCGCATACACTTACCTACCAGATTGGCATACAAATAACTAATCCAGATTTGGCGTACACAGATTTATACAGATGTAAGGCAAATCGCACGAAGACTTATACATACACAAACATATACATAAGTCGCTAAAGCTGTTATAACGTACGGAACGGCACACACGACAAATCACACAGACATACCTGACCGACAATGACCCATGACCCACATACATGTCTACAGGCCTCTAACAAAGATAAAGGAATCAGATGACGGGACAGGGCCCCGCCGTACCCCTAAACAGTCATATATACATAAATATGTACAATAAAAAGGTCTGTACCCAAAACTACGGGCTCCAAGACAAAGGAGCACTCCACGTAGCAGAACGGGTATCCTAAGCTTGCGGCGTATCACAAGGAGCGTCTGTACCTGCGGGCATGTAACGCAGCCCCCGAAGAACAGGGGGTCAATACGGAATATGTACTGAGTAT
The DNA here is from genome assembly GCF_019175385.1 of Lycium barbarum. Lineage (NCBI taxonomy): Eukaryota > Viridiplantae > Streptophyta > Magnoliopsida > Solanales > Solanaceae > Lycium > Lycium barbarum. The sequence goes on along the minus strand of NC_083342.1, from coordinate 38,054,213 downwards.
GTAAAGCAGGGTATATAGCAAATAAAATCATAACCGGAATCGGAAGTGCATAAGCATAACAGACAGAACCATAATCAGAATCTGAAGTACTAGGAATACTTACCTCGTTCAAAATCTAAAAAAATGCTTACTCTTATATCACTAATCATGCATGCAGGATCATATACAAAAACAGATAACAGATAGCAGATAACAGATCCCGGCCCTCCAGCGAGGGATGCGGCAACAGATCCCGGCCCTCTAGTACGGGACGCGGTGGACAGACAGATCATATGCCATCCTGGCCGCCATCCCCATATCATCATATCATATACATAAACAGAACCCGGCTCGCACATCGAGGGATGCGGTGAACAATGCAGTGGAATGCGCACGATAACATATCCTGGCCCGGGCTCAGTGAAAAGACATATTGAGGCGTCCACGAGTAGATTAATGAGAAACCATATGCATATAAATCTCTTTCTAGACTCGATGTAGCAATCCAAACGACAGATCGGCTCGAAGGAATCGAACGATAGTCATAATGTGTATATACATATACCTTTTGGATGGCACGATAGATTGTATCAAAAACAAAGACTCTGGAATCATTTTACATATCAAAATACCTTATAAGACTCATTGGAATAGTTACAACACTTAACGCTTGATAAAGGGAACAATGATCAAAAGTTTCCTTTGAATGCCGTGCGAAAATAAGTCCAAAAGAGTGATACAAAAGGCCACGGAAATTATGGGCCTACCTCGGGTCAAATCGAGGTGGCGTACGGAAAGTTACGAACATTAGACTTGATGGAGTTACCTATAAGAGTTTTAGGGCATTCCGGTTCCGTTTGTGAAAGTTACATATGTTCAAGCTACTTTTCCAAATAAACATAGTGTACCTAATTCAATTATATTGAATGAATAAGGGTCAAATCTACGCTCGGATTTGTAGGAGCAGAGTCGTCCCCGAGACTCGAATCATAACCTATTATACCTAAGACATGCCAAGAGAATGAAAGTCAAAGCTTTACATACCTTTTCCGCTTCTTACGCTACTCCAAATTCAAATTCCAAACTCTCCAAAATCTACAATTGGTCACATTTACCAAACATTAATTAGAACCTTTAGAAGTTGAATCTTAAAGTAACACTTGTCTACAGAAATTTGGGCAGCATCTCCCCTATAAATTCGACATCACCAAGAATTTAATTCGGCCAAAACACCAATAACAACACCAACAACAATACCAACAACATCAACAATCAATTCAAAATGCATTTTAACATAAGTGATCCCTTTGCACATAGTTCCTCAACCTTCAACTCAACTACGTACGTTCAAGTCGATATTCACACTTACATATTCATTTACTAATTTAAGATCATCCAAACATAATTCAAGAACATTTTGAACAACCTACACAATATTCAAACGACTCCACCCCAAAACTATCTCTACCAAAATTCCTCAATTTCCAACAAAACACTACTAACATATTTTTATCTTCCAAATTCGCGAATTACCTCAACAATCCATACACTAGTAACATTATTTTCCATCAATGCAAGAAGGCTACATTCAATTCTCATTAACTTCTACAACAACTTCCCAACAATTACAACTTCATTAAAATCATCATAATTTCATTTGTATCGTAGAATACATATCAATAACAACTAAATTATTTCATAGAACTTGGTTAACGTTTGTAAATTTCGTACACCACCTCGACTTTACTCGAGGTGGGCCCACTAGTCCCGAGACTTCCTTCGTTTGTCTTACTTGATCTATTTTTGTATGACATAAAAAGGGGACTTTTGCCTATGAATTTAAGGCTCCGTTTGATTTGCTCCATAAGTTTTTCGAAAGCTCCTTAATGTGAATGATATTAAATTTTCAGAAAATGGCTTATGAGGTATTTTTCGAAAGTTTTGTAAATTTAAAGGCTCATATCTTTTGTATACTAATTCCGACAGACTCGATACTTACTTAGAGCTTTCTGATCTCAATACATATATGTATATGTATTTATTTGTCGAGTCTTGGAACTTAATTGTGTATATGCATATGGTTTCCACACTACTCTGCTCGTGCCTATTACTATGATATCGTTCGCCGGTTCCCGGGCCGGTTTTGTGATCGTGCGTATTATGACATATTCGGCAGTATGATGTGTTACGGTTCCCGAGACCTCACCATAGGGCCGGGTACCGGTTATGGAGTTATGCTGTGATATGACTTATGATATGTTTTGATGATATGATATGTTGTGATGATGTGTTATGTTCGGGGTTTGTACGGAGATTTGAAACCTTCTGGAGTATGCTGTGTTGTGGCACCAGCATCGGAATGGTGACCACGTTCCTGAGCCTTATGCATGATTTTTATTTGCATTATATATACATATGCTTTCAGCACAGACTTTGATGTACTGGTTCGGTATTTACTTCCTGTACCCTTTTATGTCAGTTATGGTTTGGATTTCTGTATTCTATGCTTTACATACTCAGTACATCTTTCGTACTGACCCCCTTTCTTCGGGGGCTGCGTTTCATGCCCGCAGGTACAGAGGTTCGAGATTCGCCAGTGTAGGCCACACATTCTGCTACTACAGAGTGCTCCTTTTGATTCGGAGCCCATCTTTTGTCATGTATATGTTTCTGTATATTCGACTATTTGGGGTATGGCGAGTCCCTGTCCCGTCATATGTTTCCGTTTTTTCATTTGTAGAGGCCTGTAGTCCTATATGTGGGTCGTGGGTCCTATATGTGTATGCTTTGTTTATGAGTTGCGTCTTAATACGGTCCGGTTTGTTATGGCGGCCATGGTGGCCCATATATTTGTATATGTGTATACATTCGGCGATTTGTATTCCGCCACCCCTTTTGGCTTTGATATGATATCTTTGCACTCGCGACCGCTTAAGATAATATTTAATTTCAGATCTGTTTAAAATGATTAATATGAAATCTGAGTTAAATTAGAATATGACGAGTTAGTATGTAAGTCTGTTTGGGGTTTCCAAATAGGGCACCAGTCGCGGCCCACGGAGCTGGGTCGTGACAAGAGCCAAGTCATAGGAAATGAGATTCCTTATATAGGCCTTACATACGATGGAAGGAGGTAAGTGATGATATGGAAAGTTACAGAGGTAAGTCCTAATATATTTGATCTGTTACCTGAAATTGGCAGTTCTGGATTGTTATGTCCCGTGTTTTCGTGTAAGTAAAAAATCGAGAAACAACTAAGACTTGTGTGTTGCGAGGAAATATTTTGATTCTAAGTGATATGACTATGTCGGTTACGGAATCATTGGTGTTAAGACCTCGGGGAAGGCCGAGGGTAAATTTGGAATTTCGGAAATTTGTTTCGGGAATTACAAAACGGGACTTTTAATGGATTGGGCCAAGAATTGGACAACAAAAATTGAGGCCCAAATTTTGTGGGGTGGCCGGCCACTTGGTTGGCCCAAACCCATTTTTAAATGTCATGTGCTATGCACATGACACTTAGTAATGGATATATATCAATGTGCTTTGGTAATTATCAAGAAAATAAATCACATTTCAACTTTGAGCACAAACAAGGCTCTCGGCCGAATGGGAATAAGAGAAAGAAAACAATTTGGCAAGCTTGGTTCTAGCATTAAAAATCTTGGTTTCTACATAATTGTGAAGTGCTCAAGACGCTCTCCGTTGTAGTACAATTAGTTTGACGAAAGGGCGACGTTTGCGGCAAATCGGGATTTCAAGAAAAAGGTGAGATTTCTATGCTTTTATGTTATGGAATGGACATATATGTGTTAGTAATTGGAGTAACGTGAGGATTATGGATTTGTGTTGTGGGTGAAGTAGCCGTGCATGTGTGAAAAGTTGTGTGTGGCCGTGTTCAAAATAAGGTGGGGGAAAGAGTCGTCTAAAGTTTATTTAAATTGGTTAGTTGTATTGTAGTGATCCCTTGTGATGCAAATGAATGTTTGATGAATTGATTTGGTGTTAGAAAATGATTTCGGATATTATCGGAAAGCGTATACCTTTGGTATCATTATGTATATCATTGTATATTTAGGGTGCTAGAGACTTTAAATATGAATTTATAATGATGTTAATGAATTCGGAATGAAACGACGTGAGTTAGAATGTTCGTCGTGAAATTTTGATGTTTTGAAGAATTATGGAAAGTAATGGATTTTGGGGCAATTTCGTGTTTGGCTTGGATTGTAGTTAGGATATGATTGTATAAGTTTGAATGAGGAAATGAATACAATTATGTAGAGATAGAATTGGAATTTTGGAAGTATGAATGAAAGTTGCCAACTTAAGTAATAAAGTTGAACTTTGAACCTAGAGTGGTTTGGTTATTGTTTGTGTTGTTTGTTGATGTGTGGGCTGTTGTTATTGATATATTTTGAGCCGAGCTAAGTCTCGGGGATGTTAGATTTATAGGGGAAATGCTGCCGAAATTTCGGTAGGCAAAAATGGAGTTAAAGGCATTTTTAAGCCTAAGAATCTCAATTGGTAACTTTGACCATTTGCAGATTTCGGACGAAACGGGACTTGACTTTTGGGAGAGCATATGACGTCTGTAAGGTATGTAAAGTCCCCTACTCCTTCATTTGGTATGTCTTAGTATCCTAGGCGAATATTGGAACTTCCGGAGCATTCCTGCTCCTCGAAACCCGATCCACAGAAAAGTTACTATTCATTCAATTCAATTGAAGCCGAAGGGCTCTATTTTGGCTAGAATGCCACCATTCGTTCGAAACCTATTGAAATGTGGTCGGGTAACTTAGAAATGATTATGTATGACCCTTTGGCCTACAAATGTTCGAAAAATATGTTCGTCGCCTCAATTTTCCTCGAGGTGGGCCCGTTAACCCCGAGACGCCCTATTTGACTTATTGGGCTGTCCTTTTGAATAAAGTTTGAAATGATGCTTTCGATTGTGGAACTTCCTCCTACGGGATATATTTTGAATATTACGATGCGCTAAGTTACGTTTTGAGCCATATGTACTATTTTGGAAACGTTTTGTGAAAGGAAACCTTATATCGACTAAGTGTTCGATTATTTTGTACTAAAGAACGATTTGTGAAACTATTATGTTTTGAAAGGCTATTTTGAAGTATGATTTGCATTTGTTTTCTCACGACTCCGCTCGTGCCTTATTATGACTTCGTTCACCGGTTCCCGGGCCGGTTTTGATTCGTGCGCCTTATGATAATTCGGCCGTATGCTGTGTTACGGTTCCCGAGGCTTCGCCATAGGGCCGGGTTCCGTTTGGAGTTATGCTGTGATATGGCTCGTGATGCGATACGCTCACCTATGATTATGTTTGTGTTCGGGGATGTACGGAGATTTGAAACCTTCTGGTGTTATGTTGTGTGTGGCGCCAGCGTCGGAGTGGCGACCACGTTCCTGAGCTTTGCATGATTTCGTCTGCATTATGTATATGTATATGATTTGATACGGATTTTGACACACCGGTTTGTACTCCACTTTGTTACCTGATTTGCTTTCAGTTTGGTCTATATATCTGTACTCCGTGCTTTACATACTCAGTACATATTTCGTACTGACCCCCTGTTCTTCGGGGGCTGCGTTTCATGCCCGCAGGTACAGAAGCTCGTCTGGGTGATCCTCCGGCTTAGGCTACTCATTCTGCTATTTTGGGGTACTCCTTCTGATCCGGAGTCCACTTTTGGTATAGACATTCTCTGTTATGCATACACTGTGTACAATTGACTATTTGGGTATGGCGGGGCCCTGTCTCGCCATCTGCCTTTGTTTTGAGTTCGTAGAGGCCTGTAGTCATATATGTGGGGCGAGGGTCCTATGTATGTTTGTTCGATTTTGTTTTCTGGTCTTAAAGCGGTCCGTTTGTTATGATGGACCTAAATGGCCCTTATGCTTATGTTTACACTTTTGACCGGCGATGTCTATTCCGCCGCTTTGTTTGGATCTGATATGACAATCTGATTTGTACGACCGCTTAAGACATATTTTGACATAAACTATGTTTGATATGATTTTGTAAAATTCTGAAGTGAGTTTGGATTTGATAATGAATGTGCGATTCGGTCTGGGTACCCAGGTAGGGTGCCAGTCGCGGCCCACGGGGCTGGGTCGTGACAAAAGTGGTATCAGAGCAGTTTGTCCTCGGAATGTCTACAGGCCGTGTCTCGTAGAGTCTTGTTTATCGATGTGTTGTGCACCACATCTATAAACAGGAAGCTACAGGGCATTTAGGATGTTACTCTTCTTTGGAATCTTAGATTGTGCGATAGAGCCAGCTGTAGGAAGTGAATTCCCCTTTTTTCTCTAACCCTTGATTGCAGCTGGAGAGTGGTGTCGATGTATGACAATGACTGTTGATATTGGAAGCTATACAAAATCTGGTAAGAAATGTTACGAAAGACGTATGCTGGGTAAGGTATTCTGAAGTACGATTAAAACATAAAGTCGAGCAGCGAAAAGAGAAATAAATATGAAAAGTGTAGCTGGCGCAGTCGAGTTGGGCATGTGAGGTAAGCCTCGGCATATTTATATTTTTGTTTGAAATTGTTAGCCCGTGTGGCTATGAGGTGATATGATGTGATATGTATGTATGTATGTGTGGTGGCCCTGTGAGGCCCGGTTGGTATTTCCTGTGTACAGGTTTTGGGATAGTAAGAAATATAGAGGAACCTCTGCCCAAATTTTTCTAGAAATACGAAAAGGGAAATGGGATATAAATTCTTAACCTTTCTTGAAGATCGATACCATTATGATAAACCTATTATGGTGGATTAAAAGATACCCTTCGTGTTATTTGAAACGAGCATTACCTTTAGCGGGAAAATTTTATCTCAAGTAAATATATACGAGTAGTAGATTCGTAATTTATTTGGAGGGACCAGAAATGTGTTCTAACCCCATTTTGTTTTAGCACAACCCATGTGAAGGGCAAGAATGTCCGACGACCAAGGTTCCCCTAATTGAAAGAATACAAAACGTATGACAAGCAGTTGAGAACTGAGCGGTTCGCTCTCGGCTTAAGTATATGGATATGTATAACCGTGGGGGTAATTATGTGAATTAAGCATTTGATGATTTCGCGAAGTTCGTCGGACTCTAGTCTTCATTTGCTGATGGTTGGAAGATACCTTACAACAACATTCTGTCAGTTTTCCTCGACTATTTGGAGATGGAATTTGTAGAGTACGAGTTTAGACTTGTAGGCTGTCTGAAAGTACATGTGTATGCATGAAGGTAAATGTTGAGGATTTACAAGCGACGACATGGTAATCACCAAGTCAGAGAAGTAATAGAATTCTCGTAGGCTGGGGTGGGACCCGCTACGAGGACGTTTTGAAAAGTTGTTAAGACCCCGATTTGTCTTAAATTATGCGACAAAGGTCGTGAGTGGCGATCGACGAAATTATATTAGCCCTAACGCGTCAAAATGCGTGAAAGTTTTGGGGTTAAGCGTGCTCAAGCCAGAGCAATTCTGGATGGGTGACCCCCTGGGAAGTAACGCAAGATTTTTGCACAAGTGTAAGTATGCTAGAGACAAATGAAAATTTGGGGTAATCTAAAGGAAAAGAGAATGTGTGGAGTAATTAGTGCCCTTACAGGGGTCGCGCAGAACGAGGCGGACTAAATGGACAAAAAGAAAAGGGTAGAACACCGCTTAGGAAATTGAATGAATTTGAATAACAGTCAGAGACGTTCGCCAGCAAGGTATTAGTGAGTGTGTGTATGATTTTCGTCTGGTGTCCATGTGGGATAAGAGCCGAGTCCCGGCAACCAAAGTTGTGATCGACGAACGGTTTTACTGAACCAAATACATGAAACGAAGCGGGGGCGACAATCCGAATGTTGTCAAGGGATAGAAAAGCCCCAAATTACATTATAACTTAGTTTGGAATGACGATGTCTGAAAGAGAAAATGAGTATGGAGGGTAGGAAAGATGAGAGATAAGCAGTGTGAATAAGTGGAATCTTTGAAAGAGTTGATACGCGAGATGCAAGACAATTTGTGTGACAGCTTGGCGAATAAGTTTACAAATAAAGGGAAATTTTTCATGAATCGTTGGAGCCTTAATAAGAGTGATCTGATCCTAATTCGGATTCTATCTGCTATACTTTTGCATTCCCGATGATGATAAGGCTCTGTCTATTACGCCTATATGCTTCCGGCCTCGATTGTGTTCCCAGTTGATAAACCTTGGTACATTGGTTCTGAATCTGATTGTGGTTGTAATACCTCTGCATGATTAGCTCTGATCGCGAATCCGTCTGACACATCTCTGTATGTCTGACTCGAGATGCGAACTTGTCTAATATGCCTCTGTACGTCTGATTTTGATCACGCGTTTGTCTGATCCATCTCGGTATGTTTGATTCTGATTACGACTCTGTCCGATACATTTCTGCCTGTTTGACTTTGGTCACGATTCTGTGTGATATAGTTCTGTACGTCTGATTCCGATTTCGAATCTGTCTGATCTGATTCCGTACGTCTGACCCCGGTTATGAATCTGTCTGCTAAATCTCCGGTATGTTCGTATGTGGATCTGTTTCGCCTTCTTAAGCGGCCCGTATGCTATTATGGCCAAGATGGCCCATGAGGTTGTACGTGTGTGTGCATTTGGGCGATGTATATTCCGCCACCTTTATGATTTTGATATGACTGTTCTGCACGGGCGACCGCTTAAGATAAGTGTTCGATAAGTGTTTGTGTGACGTCTGTTGTTAATTTTCAGCTCGAGCAACGTATGTTGAGTCTGAATGAGTTCGAATACGATGATCTGGTTGTGAGTACGTTTGGGGTGACAGAATATTTCCGTGTGTTTGATTCTGATTACGAATTCGTCTGATACGCCTTGGTACGTCTGACTCCGATCTCAGATTTGTCTGACATACTTTTGTACCTCTAATTTTGACTATGAGCCCGTCTGCCATAGTCTAGTATGTCTGCCTCCGATTATGAGTTCGTTCGATATGCTGCTAGGCGTCCGGTCCTAGTTCTGAATCTGTTGATGTGAAGTGTTTGGTATGATTCTGAATTCGTTGGTGTGAACTGTCTGGTATGAAGTGATTTTGAATCCGTTGGTGTGAAGTGTCCGGTATGAAGTGGGATTACGATAATGTGGTAGAGAACGCAGTAGTGTGATAAGGAATGATATTGGCTATGATGTCTGGAAAATGTTTGTCCGTTACAAGAATATAGCGTGTGGCTCTTAATGAAACAAAGACTCAGTTTGAAATCTCGCCGAAGGTGCATTATTGTACGACGACAGATTCTGTGTACCGGACGTGGCGGGCTTACGGCTTTAGATTATGGGCTTCATTGTTGGGTTGCCGCGTGCTCTACGCAGGTACGACTCTATTTGGGTTATTGTGGACAGGCTGACGAAATCAACCCATTTCCTTCCGGTCCGGATTACTTATTCGGCTGAGGACTATGCCAGATTATATATCAGAGACATAGTCAGACTTCACGGAGTCCCTGTATCTATTATTACTGACCGAGGTGCCAAGTTTACAGCAAATTTCTGGAAGTCATTTCAGGAGGGATTAGGGACTCAGGTGAGCCTCAGTACAGCTTTTCATCCTCAGGCCGATGGGCAGGCCGAGCGCGCTATTCAGACGCTCGAGGATATGTTGCGGGCCTGCGTTATTGATTTCAGGGGCAGCTGGGATGATTGTTTGCCGCTTATAGAGTTTTCCTACAATAACAGTTATCACTCCAGCACTTAGATGGCTCCGTACGAGGCCCTTTATGGCAGGAGATGTGGATCTCCTATTGGTTGGTTTGACGTCGGCGAAACTAAGTTGATTGGGCCAAACGCGATCCAGGAAGCTTATGCTGATAGACGACGTCGACCGTTAGAGTTCCAGATTGGCGAACGGGTATTCCTGAAAGTGGCGCCCATGAGAGGCGTTATGAGATTCGGTAAGAAGGGTAAATTGAGGCCGCGGTACATCGGGCCATACCAGATTGTTCGGAGGGTAGGCGCAGTCGCCTACGAGCTAGACTTGCCATCCGATTTGGAGTCCATGCACCCGGTGTTTCATGTGTCTATGCTGCGGAAGTGTATTGGTGACCCTTCCAGGATATTCCCAGTAGATGATCTTCAGGTAATGGAGCAGTTTTCTTATGACGAGCAACCTGTATCTATTCTGGACCGACAGGTAAGGAGATTGCGCACTAAGGAAGTGCCTTCTGCCAAAGTTCTGTGGCGCAACAGTAACCAGGAAGAGATGACTTGGGAGGCGGAGGATGAGATGAAGAAGAGATTCCCCCATTTATTCCCTACGCCTCTTGTAATCTAAACTTTTGAATTTGTTGTATTAATGAACGAATGGACCATGTGTGCTATGAATAAAAATGGTTTTCCCGTTACGTTTGTGAACCTTCATAAGATTTAATTAACATTCGGGGACGAATGTTCTTAAGGGGGGGAGAATGTTATGTCCCGTGTTTTCGTGTAAGTAAAAAATCGAGAAACAACTAAGACTTGTGTGTTGCGAGGAAATATTTTGATTCTAAGTGATATGACTATGTCTGTTACGGAATCATTGGTGTTAAGACCTCGGGGAAGGCCGAGGGTAAATTTGGAATTTCGGAAATTTGTTTCGGGAATTACAAAACGGGACTTTTAATGGATTGGGCCAAGAATTGGACAACAAAAATTGAGGCCCAAATTTTGTGGGGTGGCCGGCCACTTGGTTGGCCCAAACCCATTTTTAAATGTCATGTGCTATGCACATGACACTTAGTAATGGATATATATCAATGTGCTTTGGTAATTATCAAGAAAATAAATCACATTTCAACTTTGAGCACAAACAAGGCTCTCGGCCGAATGGGAATAAGAGAAAGAAAACAATTTGGCAAGCTTGGTTCTAGCATTAAAAATCTTGGTTTCTACATAATTGTGAAGTGCTCAAGACGCTCTCCGTTGTAGTACAATTAGTTTGACGAAAGGGCGACGTTTGCGGCAAATCGGGATTTCAAGAAAAAGGTGAGATTTCTATGCTTTTATGTTATGGAATGGACATATATGTGTTAGTAATTGGAGTAACGTGAGGATTATGGATTTGTGTTGTGGGTGAAGTAGCCGTGCATGTGTGAAAAGTTGTGTGTGGCCGTGTTCAAAATAAGGTGGGGGAAAGAGTCGTCTAAAGTTTATTTAAATTGGTTAGTTGTATTGTAGTGATCCCTTGTGATGCAAATGAATGTTTGATGAATTGATTTGGTGTTAGAAAATGATTTCGGATATTATCGGAAAGCGTATACCTTTGGTATCATTATGTATATCATTGTATATTTAGGGTGCTAGAGACTTTAAATATGAATTTATAATGATGTTAATGAATTCGGAATGAAACGACGTGAGTTAGAATGTTCGTCGTGAAATTTTGATGTTTTGAAGAATTATGGAAAGTAATGGATTTTGGGGCAATTTCGTGTTTGGCTTGGATTGTAGTTAGGATATGATTGTATAAGTTTGAATGAGGAAATGAATACAATTATGTAGAGATAGAATTGGAATTTTGGAAGTATGAATGAAAGTTTCCAACTTAAGTAATAAAGTTGAACTTTGAACCTAGAGTGGTTTGGTTATTGTTTGTGTTGTTTGTTGATGTGTGGGCTGTTGTTATTGATATATTTTGAGCCGAGCTAAGTCTCGGGGATGTTAGATTTATAGGGGAAATGCTGCCGAAATTTCGGTAGGCAAAAATGGAGTTAAAGGCATTTTTAAGCCTAAGAATCTCAATTGGTAACTTTGACCATTTGCAGATTTCGGACGAAACGGGACTTGACTTTTGGGAGAGCATATGACGTCTGTAAGGTATGTAAAGTCCCCTACTCCTTCATTTGGTATGTCTTAGTATCCTAGGCGAATATTGGAACTTCCGGAGCATTCCTGCTCCTCGAAACCCGATCCACAGAAAAGTTACTATTCATTCAATTCAATTGAAGCCGAAGGGCTCTATTTTGGCTAGAATGCCACCATTCGTTCGAAACCTATTGAAATGTGGTCGGGTAACTTAGAAATGATTATGTATGACCCTTTGGCCTACAAATGTTCGAAAAATATGTTCGTCGCCTCAATTTGCCTCGAGGTGGGCCCGTTAACCCCGAGACGCCCTATTTGACTTATTGGGCTGTCCTTTTGAATAAAGTTTGAAATGATGCTTTCGATTGTGGAACTTCCTCCTACGGGATATATTTTGAATATTACGATGCGCTAAGTTACGTTTTGAGCCATATGTACTATTTTGGAAACGTTTTGTGAAAGGAAACCTTATATCGACTAAGTGTTCGATTATTTTGTACTAAAGAACGATTTGTGAAACTATTATGTTTTGAAAGGCTATTTTGAAGTATGATTTGCATTTGTTTTCTCACGACTCCGCTCGTGCCTTATTATGACTTCGTTCACCGGTTCCCGGGCAGGTTTTGATTCGTGCGCCTTATGATAATTCGGCCGTATGCTGTGTTACGGTTCCCGAGGCTTCGCCATAGGGCCGGGTTCCGTTTGGAGTTATGCTGTGATATGGCTCGTGATGCGATACGCTCACCTATGATTATGTTTGTGTTCGGGGATGTACGGAGATTTGAAACCTTCTGGTGTTATGCTGTGTGTGGCGCCAGCGTCGGAGTGGCGACCACGTTCCTGAGCTTTGCATGATTTCGTCTGCATTATGTATATGTATATGATTTGATACGGATTTTGACACACCGGTTTGTACTCCACTTTGTTACCTGATTTGCTTTCAGTTTGGTCTATATATCTGTACTCCGTGCTTTACATACTCAGTACATATTTCGTACTGACCCCCTGTTCTTCGGGGGCTGCGTTTCATGCCCGCAGGTACAGAAGCTCGTCTGGGTGATCCTCCGGCTTAGGCTACTCATTCTGCTATTTTGGGGTACTCCTGCTGATCCGGAGTCCACTTTTGGTATAGACATTCTCTGTTATGCATACACTGTGTACAATTGACTATTTGGGTACGGCGGGGCCCTGTCTCGCCATCTGCCTTTGTTTTGAGTTCGTAGAGGCCTGTAGTCATATATGTGGGGCGAGGGTCCTATGTATGTTTGTTCGATTTTGTTTTCTGGTCTTAAAGCGGTCCGTTTGTTATGATGGACCTAAATGGCCCTTATGCTTATGTTTACACTTTTGACCGGCGATGTCTATTCCGCCGCTTTGTTTGGATCTGATATGACAATCTGATTTGTACGACCGCTTAAGACATATTTTGACATAAACTATGTTTGATATGATTTTGTAAAATTCTGAAGTGAGTTTGGATTTGATAATGAATGTGCGATTCGGTCTGGGTACCCAGGTAGGGTGCCAGTCGCGGCCCACGGGGCTGGGTCGTGACATGGATGGCTAGATTTTGATATATAGTCGTATGTTCTGTGAGGTATTGTCGATAATTGCTGCGTACAGATTTTGAATAGTAAGAATGGTAAAGGAGATTCTGTCAGAATTTTTGGGTATGCTTAACAGGAAAAAGCGTGGAAAGGAAACATCGTAAACAAATAATAAGTGAGATGCGCTGTTTAGAGGAGTTATGGATTTGGGTATGGCGTGAAAAATTGCGAGAAAGATGATTAGTAGTCCGTAGGACCAAAATCGATAACGTTCGAGGCTTAGTAGGAGCAAGGTCTGCTAAAGGATTCAGAGAAAGTCGACAATTAGTTTTGCTGTGGATTATTAGGTAAGGATGGTGAGTGGGAGTCCGAACTGGCTGATAATCGGGTATGCATAAGTAACGGCGACGGAGGTATATTTGTTAGCATCAGGAATCTGGGGATCTAGAACGAAAGGTAGTCATACACGAGAGTAAAAGGTGAATATTGAGGGTTAAAAGGGGTAAAATAGTAATTGTAAAGAGAAGGATGTGTTACGAAAATATCTCGGAATCTATAAGACTTCGACATGCTCCAGATTATATGAGGAAGGTCATGCGAGGAAGTGGACGCGATTATATTAGTAATAATGCATCGGATTCCATCAAAGTTTTGAGGTTAAGCGTGTTAAGGTGGGAGCAATTTTAGGATGGGTTACCCCCTGGGAAGTATGCAAGAAATTCTATATATCTAGACATAAGAGACAAATGAGAAGTTAGAGTAACCTAAGGGAAACTAGAGTATACGGGATGGCCGGAAACCTTAAGAGGTCGCGTAAGACGAGGTAGGCTAGACTGGAGAAGAGAGTGTAAACTGTAAGGATTCTATGCCGAGGGAAAAAGTAGTAGGACGCTCAAAAAATATGGACGCCCAGCTGCAGCACAAATGCGTAGTTAAGAAGAATTACGAGCATGTGAAAAGACGAATAGTGGATGGAAAGGTGTGGAAATGTGGACAAGGGATGACGTAGACAGAAAGTAAAAGATAACTTGGGATAAGAAGTTTCGATATGTTATACACAGAGCTGGAAAGAGAGATGAGGAATAAGGTATAAACGAAGACTTCATAAAAGGACTGTTGGCATATAAGGAGCCCCTTAAAGGGGGGGGGGGGGGGGGGGAGACCATATTATATTAGGCCAAAAAGGGATCACAATATTTTGAAGTACCAGAAAAGGAAACCCATGACGTGGAATGAGGACTCGTGTAAAGACCCAGGAGTTCGAGTATAAGGAGAATAGGGAGAGGGATAAGGAACTGGCATAAAGAGAAGAACGACTATAAAAGGAACCCTCCCGAAGTATTATGACACCCCATAAGATTAGTTGAACATTCGAGGACGAATGTTCTAAAGGGGGGAGGATGTTATAGCCCGTATTTTGTACGTTCGGATATTTCGAGGTAGTCGTAGTGAGTTAAGGGCAAGACTATTTCAAAAAAAATTAATGTACAAGTTGGCTATGAATATTATTTATGAATACTATTAGTATGGAAATATTGAGAAAGGTTAAGGGTAAAAAGGAAAATTCACAAAACGGCCGACGGTAATATTGCGGAAGGCTAGGGGCAAAATGGGAATTTTATAAAATATTCGAGAAGGTTCTTGGAGGGGCCATGTTGGCCGTGTGGCACATGCCATATTTTATTAAATGGGGGCTAATTATAAATATATATGGACTAAGCTTACCTAGCAAGACAAGTTGGCATATTTGTTTATTTTTAAGAAACTTCAAGAAAATTAGAGAAGGGGACATGTGGCCCCAAGTTTTCATGAAATAATTTTTTCCACTTCTAGCCCCAAGTTTTCCATAATATTTCCACACCAACAAAATTCATTAGCAACTTGTACTTCAAAATAATTTTGGAAAATAGTCTTACCCTTAACTTATCACGATTATCTTGAAATATCCGAATGTACAAAATATGGGCTATAACACTTAACATAGCTTGAAGCGTATCTAATCATCCAACGTCTACTTCTCAAACTCGTAAGTCTACAATAAATATAATATATTCCACAGTTAGACCATTTACATCACTTACTATCCAATTCAAATACGAAAAGAGCTTAACGAATTTCGGACGACATCTCCTTTGTAAACTTACTAATCCCTAAATTTCCAATTCAACCCAAACATCAACAGCAACACCAAAAATAACAATATCAATATTTACATAGCAAAACATAATCAATTCTACTCCAAATCCTCTCCTTAAAAACCCCTTGTCTCAACTTGACCCTTATTCAACTTACTACTTTCATAGTTATATTTCCTTTACTTAAAACCACTAAAACTCTTGATAAATAACTTACACAAAGGTAGGAATCATACACATACATTGAGGGGACTAGAATACCAAGAATCAACTTCAACGCCCAAGCTCCACCACTTCAATAAAACCCTAGAAACAACCTTTTTCCTTCACTAGCTCGAGTTTACGGGGCTCGAATCTTGCCAGAATTCCTCCAATATGATTGAAAATGTTGAGGGGAAATACATTAGGGTTTGCTCTGGTTAGGGAATGATAAAATAAGAAATAGAATCATGGGGATACATATATATAGATGGATCAAGAAAATTCCAGCGGTGCGGGTTGACGACTCGTTAACGTGCTCCGTCGACTTGCCACATGAGATTCAGAGATGGCGGTGCACCAACAGCCAATAACAATGGCTCATCGACGTGTTGATGGCCTATCAATGTGGACTGGTTCTGCACGTTTTCCTATGTTGCTCCGACTCGTGTCAATTCGATTCGTTTAACTTCTGGTCCTATCGTATTGCAAGGAACACATACCTGTACTTTGGTATACCCGAGGTGTTACATCCGGCATTTTTGCATATTCGAAAAAAACAAAATTCGAGATAACTTGACTTGTAATGAATGAGGCTATATTTAGACCTTACTTAGTATGAACGTGCCGGCTATGATAACATTGGTGCGGAAATACCGAGGAAGGCTAGGGACAAAATTGGAATTTCGGAAATTTGTTTTGGGAATTACAAAACAAGATTTGTAGCCAATTGGGCTAAAAAGAAATATAAGAAAATGAGGGCCAAAAGAGAGAGGGGTGGCCGGCCATGCAATGGCCCAAGCCCATGGATTTTAATTAATTTTCCATGTGCCAAATATGATAAAGAGGGCTATATATTTCATCTCTATCCTTAGAATTTTCAAGAACCTTGAAGAGAAAGAAAGACCACTCCAATTTCGGCCATGGAGAGAAAAAATTGGAGCCTCCAAATTTAATCCAAAAAAATTATTTTCTTCTAGTATTCCACTAATTTGAAGGCCCTCTTCAACATGGTATGATTGATGGAAGGAGAGAACTACTCTTTGGAACAAAATTCTAACCCTAGTTAAGTGAAGAAGTTGTGAAGAAAGGTAAGATTCCATTCCCTTTGATATGTTGTGAAGGTTTTGTTTATGTTATGGTGTGTAGAAATGGATAGAATTCATGAAAATATGGAAGTTTGCATGGTAGGTATGTATGTGTGCATGAGCCGTGTAGGTGAAAAGTTGTATTGATAATATGAGTTGTATTTTATGTTGTAATATAGTTGTGGCTATGGTGAAATCTATATTGGAAGTGAAAGTTGAAGGAATTTGGTTGAAATAAGTTGTATGTCGTTATGGGGAATTTATGTGATTTTTATATGATTTTTGTATAATTGTGAAAATAAGAATTTTGATGTGGACTTTGGTAGTTGTTGATGAAATTGGAAGATGGAGACATACTATGAATATGAATGTTAAAGATTAGAAGTTTTGGAGGCATTATGGCTTTGGCGGAAAGTTTGTACATTTTGTATATTTTGTGAATATTTTGTAGAAATGGTATGAAATGTTTCCAAATGGTATTGCAATGATTTTGATTAGTAAGGAATATGAAAACATTGAGTTTGGTTTGGAAATGGGAAGTCGGAATGGAAGTTACTACATTATGTTGGAAAAAAAAAGGGGACTAGTTGTGTTATGTTGTGTTTTATAGTGGTTGTTGTTACTGTTGATGTTGTGTTGGGTTGTTGTTGATTGTTTTGAGCCGAGTTAAATTCTCGGGGCGTTGTATTTACAGGGGAGGTGCTGCCGAAATTTCGGTAGACAAGTACTAATTCAAGATTGAATGCCAAAGCCCTATAGTCAACATTTGGCAAAGATGACCAATTGCAGATTTTTGACGAAACGGGAATTGAATTTGGCGAGCGTACAAGGCAAGAAAGGTATGTAAAGCTGTACCCCTCCTTCTTTTGGCATGTCCTAGGTAGGTTAGGTTTGGATTTGAAGCCTCGGGGGTTACTCTACTCGTAGAAATCCGAGTTGGATTTTAGGTACTATTCATTCAATGGCATTGAAGCATAATTGCTACACTTTGTTGGAAACTATTCAAACATCTATAAATTGCGCAAATGTGAGAGAATCGCTTTGAAACTTTTGTGGATGACCTGTTAAGACCAAACAATTATAGTCTGACGTATGTCACCTCGACTTGACCAAAGGTGGGCCCACCACCCCGAGACCTATTTGTATTGTTTTATTTGCCCTACTTCCGTATGATAATTAAGAGAAACCTTGGCTATTGCTCCGAGTTTGCTATAAGTATTTAGTAACTCAGTTATAAGTATTCTGACTCGACTATTTTGATATAAACATCCCGATACGAACGATCCGATTCGAATATTTTGATATAAGCATTTTGATGTAAATATTCAGATATAAGTATTTTGATATAAGTACCCGATATATATATAAATAATTCGATATGAATATTCTGATATAAGTATTCTGAGTTAGGTATACTGGTACGAGTGTCTGGTATAAGTGTTCTGATACGGGTATTCCGATATAAGTATTCCGATATAAGTATTCTCTGTAAGCCTTAACGTTCATTATGTACGATCTCGGATCACTTTAAAGTCTGAAGAGGTTTCTGTATTCCAAATGCTCATAACTTCCTGATACTAACTAGGAAGAGCCCGAAACTCGTTTCTGAGTCTTCGAATGTCGGCAAGTGTGCCTATTCATTGAGTCTGGATTTATGTGCATATGGTTTCTCATGACTCTGCTCGTGCTTGACTTAATGTCTCTTTCACTGCGTCCCGGGCCAGGTTCTGTTATCGTGCCCTTCTTCTGCTTCATGCATGACTTAATGCCTCTTTCACTGCGTCCCGGGCCAGGTTCTGTTACCATGCGTTTCCTCTGCATTGTTCACCGCGCCCCTCGGTGGGAGAGCCGGGTTCTGTTATCTGTATATGATGATATGGGGATGGCAGCCAGGATGGAATATGATTCTGTTCACCGCGTCTCTTCCCAGAGGGCCGGGCTCTGTTACCGCGTCCCTTATCACACGGCCGGGATCTGTTACCTGCTATCTGCATATGTATACTTTGACATATGATTTTGACATATGATGATTCTGTTACCGCGTCCCTTATCACATGGCCGGGATCTGTCATCTGTGAAAAAAATTACATGTTTTTGATATGTATAATTTTGTCCGGAAAATAAGCATTCTGGTATTCTGTACGCTCTGTATTCCGTCCGATACATGACATCATCTGAGCATTCTGTACGTTCTGCATTCCGTCCGATATATGACATCGTCTGAGCATTCTGTACGTTCTGTATTTCGTCCGATACATGACATAATCTGAGCATTCTGTACGTTTTGCATTCCGTCCGATATATAACATCGTCTGAGTATTCTGTACGTTCTATACCTCGTCTGGCATGTGACATCACCTCTGTACGTTCAGTACTCCGTTCTGTATTCTGTATCTTCGGCACCTTTTCGGACATGCGATCTGTAATTGTAGAATAAGTATTTTGGTACTTTGGTTAATACCCTTACTTTCTGTATATGCTTATGACTCTGCATGCATGACTCTGTCTGTTGCATTTCTGAAAGTCTGATTCGGATATGAATTCGGTCTGTCATACTCTATACCTCTGATTCAGATTACGACTCTGTCTGTCATACCCTATACTCACTATATATATTTATATTTTATTTTTCTGATTCAGATTCGAGTTTGATTCTGTCAGCTATATCTCTATACTTATGGTTCAGTTTATGATTATATTTGTTACATTTCCGCTTTACATACTCAGTACATATTCCGTACTGACCCCCTTTCTTCGGGGGCTGCGTTTCATGCCGCGCAGGTACTCCCAGCTGAGTTGAAGACAATATAGAAGATATTCCAGTGCAGATGGCAAGCTCCTTTTGTTTCCGGAGTGCCGCCGAGTTAGAGTTTGTATGTTATGCTTCTGGACTTATGTTAGAGACTTTGCAGTCAGCGTCGTGGGTATTGTTTGTCAGTCTGTCAGCGGCTCCGTCAGCCGATATGCCAGTCTGTGTTATGTATTGAATTTTGTATGACTGTAGATTTGTTCTGCTCGGAAGCTACGAGAAAGAAAAAAAAATTTACTACGTACTTTATCTTGTTTGATTTAAAAAGTTTGACGTGACTTTTATGTGCAGCAAGACTCTGAGGGTTCGCTCGACCGTAAGTAAGGGTCGGGTGCCCATCACACCCTAGCGGAATTAGGGTGTGACAAAGTGGTATCAGAGCAGGTTTGTCCTAGGTGTAGTCTGCAAAGTCGTGTCCGGTAGAGTCCTGCTTATGGTGTGTAGCGCGCCACATTCATAAACAGGAGGTTGCGGGGCATTTAGGGATTGTTGACCTTCTTTCTATCTCAGATCGTGCGATAGAGCCAAGTCATAGGAAATGAAATTCCTTATGTGAGCCCTATATACGACGACATAAGAGGGGAAATGGTATGAAAAGCCATGTTTTTTCCCCGTTATATGGAAATTGGAAGTTCCGAATGGTTGGAATGTGATATATGACTGTATGTTCTGTGAGATAATGTTGATATTTGCCATGTGGAGATTCTAAATAGCAGGAATGGTAAATGGAGATTGTTATGTAAGGATAGTTAGTAAGAGCCCGGACGGGCTGATATCCGAAATATTCGTAAGTAACGGCGACGAAGGTATGTTCGCCACCATCGGGAATCTGGAAGCCCAGAACAGGTAATAATTATATACATAAGTGAAAAGTGCACATTAGGAATCAAAAAGGGCAAAATAGTAAATGTATAAGGAAGGACGTGCTCCGATAATGTCTCGGGATCTGTGAAACCTCGACTCGCCCTGGGTCATGTAATAAAGGCCATATGAGAAAAAGGACGCGATTATATCGGCGTTAAGGCATCAAATTCCGCCAACGTTTCGAGGTTAAGCGTGCTATGCTGGGAGCAATTTCAGGATGGGTGCCCCCCTGGGAGGGATACGAAATTTTTCACGAGTATAAGTATTACATATAAATAGAAATTTGGAGTAACTTAAAGGAAAAGAGAATGTGTGGGGCAGCTAGTACCCTTGCAGGAGTCGCGCAGACCAAGGCGGACTAAATGGGCAAAAAGAAAAAAAAAAAAACAGAAAGGTGCAATACCGCTCGGGAATTTGGCGAATTTGAAAAGTGGTTGGATACGTTTACAGGTAAGATAGTAGTAAACGTATATGTATGTGTATGATTCTCCTCTGGTGACCATATTGATCAAGAGCCGAGTTCCAGCGACTAATGTTGCGATAGACGAAAGGTTTTATTAAACAGAATGCATGGGACGAAGCGGAGGTTAGGATACAAAAGTTGTAAAAGAATAGACGAACCCTGATTACATTTCTGTCTGATACATCTCTGTACGCCTGATTCTGATCACGGATCTGTCTGACATACTTCCATACGTCTGACTCTGACTACGAATCTGTCCGCCATAGTCCAATACATCTGACCCTGATTATGAATCTGTCCGATATGCTTCTGTGTGTCTGGCTCTAGTTATGAATCTGTTTGGTATGACGTGGGATTATGATAACGTTGTAAGGAACCGAGAAGTGCGACAAGAGGTGAATGACGTTGATGGCAAATGTAACATTGAAAAGAATTTTGAAGGAAAGAAAGGAACCTCCCCGAAGTGTCATGAGACCCCCTAAGGTCAATTGAACATTCGAGGACGAATGTTCTAAAGGGGGGGAGGATGTTACATCCGACATTTTTGCATATTCGAAAAAAAAAATCGAGATAACTTGACTTGTAATGAATGAGGCTATATTTAGACCTTACTTAGTATGAACGTGCCGGCTATGATAACATTGGTGCGGAAATACCGAGGAAGGCTAGGGACAAAATTGGAATTTCGGAAATTTGTTTTGGGAATTACAAAACAAGATTTGTAGCCAATTGGGCTAAAAAAAAAATATAAGAAAATGAGGCCCAAAAGAGAGAGGGGTGGCCGGCCATGCAATGGCCCAAGCCCATGGATTTTAATTAATTTTCCATGTGCCAAATATGTTAAAGAGGGCTATATATTTCATCTCTATCCTTAGAATTTTCAAGAACCTTGAAGAGAAAGAAAAACCACTCCAATTTCGGCCATGGAGAGAAAAAATTGGAGCCTCCAAATTTGATCAAAAAAAATTATTTTCTTCTAGTATTCCACTAATTTGAAAGCCCTCTTCAACATGGTATGATTGATGGAAGGAGAGAACTACTCTTTGGAACAAAATTCTAACCCTAGTTAAGTGAAGAAGTTGTGAAGAAAGGTAAGATTTCATTCCCTTTTATATGTTGTGAAGGTTTTGTTTATGTTATGGTGTGTAGAAATGGATAGAATTCATGAAAATATGGAAGTTTGCATGGTAGATATGTATGTGTGCATGAGCCGTGTAGGTGCAAAGTTGTATTGATAATATGAGTTGAATTTTATGTTGTAATATAGTTGTGGCTATGGTAAAATCTATATTGGAAGTGAAAGTTGAAGGAATTTGGTTGAAATAAGTTGTATGTCGTTATGGGGAATTTATGTGATTTTTATATGATTTTTGTATAATTGTGAAAATAAGAATTTAAATGTGGACTTTGGTAGTTGTTGATGAAATTGGAAGATGGAGACATACTATGAATATGAATGTTAAAGATTAGAAGTTTTGGAGGCATTATGGCTTTGGCGGAAAGTTTGTACATTTTGTATATTTTGTGAATATTTTGTAGAAATGGTATGAAATGTTTCCAAATGGTATTGCAATGATTTTGATTAGTAAGGAATATGAAAACATTGAGTTTGGTTTGGAAATGGGAAGTCGGAATGGAAGTTGCTACATTATGTTGGAAAAAAAAAAGGGGGACTAGTTGTGTTATGTTGTGTTTTATAGTGGTTGTTGTTACTGTTGATGTTGTGTTAGGTTGTTGTTGATTGTTTTGAGCCGAGTTAAATTCTCGGGGCGTTGTATTTACAGGGGAGGTGCTGCCGAAATTTCGGTAGACAAGTACTAATTCAAGATTGAATGCCAAAGCCCTATAGTCAACATTTGGCAAAGATGACCAATTGCAGATTTTTGACGAAACGGGAATTGAATTTGGCGAGCGTACAAGGCAAGAAAGGTATGTAAAGTTGTACCCCTCCTTCTTTTGGCATGTCCTAGGTAGGTTAGGTTTGGATTTGAAGCCTCGGGGGTTACTCTACTCGTAGAAATCCGAGTTGGATGTTAGGTACTATTCATTCAATGGCATTGAAGCATAATTGCTACACTTTGTTGGAAACTATTCAAACATCTATAAATTGCGCAAATGTGAGAGAATCGCTTTGAAACTTTTGTGGATGACCTGTTAAGACCAAACAATTATAGTCTGACGTATGTCACCTCGACTTGACCCAAGGTGGGCCCACCACCCCGAGACCTATTTGTATTGTTTTATTTGCCCTACTTCCGTATGATAATTAAGAGAAACCTTGGCTATTGCTCCGAGTTTGCTATAAGTATTTAGTAACTCAGTTATAAGTATTCTGACTCGACTATTTTGATATAAACATCCCGATACGAACGATCCGATTCGAATATTTTGATATAAGCATTCTGATGTAAATATTCAGATATAAGTATTTTGATATAAGTACCTGATATATATATAAATAATTCGATATGAATATTCTGATATAAGTATTCTGAGTTAGGTATACTGGTACGAGTGTCTGGTATAAGTGTTCTGATACGGGTATTCCGATATAAGTATTCCGATATAAGTATTCGGCTATGAATATCTGGATATGAGTTTTCTGGTCCGAGTATTCTGATATGAGTATTCTCTGTAAGCCTTAACGTTCATTATGTACGATCTCGGATCACTTTAAAGTCTGAAGAGGTTTCTGTATTCCAAATGCTCATAACTTCCTGATACTAACTAGGAAGAGCCCGAAACTCGTTTCTGAGTCTTCGAATGTCGGCAAGTGTGCCTATTCATTGAGTCTGGATTTATGTGCATATGGTTTCTCATGACTCTGCTCTTGCATGACTTAATGTCTCTTTCACTGCGTCCCGGGCCAGGTTCTGTTATCGTGCCCTTCTTCTGCTTCATGCATGACTTAATGCCTCTTTCACTGCGTCCCGGGCCAGGTTCTGTTACCGTGCGTTTCCTCTGCATTGTTCACCGCGCCCCTCGGTGGGAGAGCCGGGTTCTGTTATCTGTATATGATGATATGGGGATGGCGGCTAGGATGGCTTATGATTCTGTTCACCGCGTCTCTTCCCAAAGGGTCGGGCTCTGTTACCGCGTCCCTTATCACAGGGCCGAGATCTGTTACCTGCTATCTGCATATGTATACTTTGACATATGATTTTGACATATGATGATTCTGTTACCGCGTCCCCTATCACAGGGCCGGGATCTGTCATCTGTGAAAAAAATTACATGTTTTTGATATGTATAATTTTGTCCGGAAAATAAGCATTCTGGTATTCTGTACGCTCTGTATTCCGTCCGATACATGACATCATCTGAGCATTCTGTACGTTCTGCATTCCGTCCGATATATGACATCGTCTGAGCATTCTGTACGTTCTGTATTTCGTCCGATACATGACATCATCTGAGCATTCTATACGTTATTCATTCCGTCCGATATATGACATCGTCTGAGTATTCTGTACGCTCTGTACCTCGTCTGGCGTGTGACATCACCTCTGTACGTTCCGTACTTCGTTCTGTATTCTGTATCTTCGGCACCTCTTCGGACATGCGATCTGTAATTGTAGAATAAGTATTTTGGTACTTTGGTTAATACCCTTACTTTCTGTATTTGCTTATGACTCTGCATGCATGACTCTGTCTGTTGCATTTCTGAAAGTCTGATTCGGATATGAATTCGGTCTGTCATACTCTATACCACTGATTCAGATTACGACTCTGTCTGTCATACCCTATACTCACTATATATATTTATATTTTATTTTTCTGATTCAGATTCGGGTTTGATTCTGTCCGCTATATCTCTATACTTATGGTTCAGTTTATGATTATATTTGTTATATTTCCGCTTTACATACTCAGTACATATTCCGTACTGACCCCCTTTCTTCGGGGGCTGCGTTTCATGCTGCGCAGGTACTCCCAGCTGAGTTGAAGACAGTATAGAAGATATTCCAGTGCAGATGGCAAGCTCCTTTTGTTTCCGGAGTGCCGCCAAGTTAGAGTTTGTATGTTATGCTTCTGGACTTATGTTAGAGACTTTGCAGACAGCGTCGTGGGTATTGGTTGTCAGTCTCATAGCGGCTCCGTCAGCCGATATGCCAGTCTGTGTTATGTAATGAATTTTGTATGACTGTAGATTTTTTCTGCTCGGAAGCTACGAGAAAGAAAAAAAAAATTTACTACGTACTTTATCTTGTTTGATTTAAAAAGTTTGACGTGACTTTTATGTGCAGCAAGACTCTGAGGGTTCGCTCGACCCTAAGTAAGGGTCGGGTGCCCATCACACCCTAGCGGAATTAGGGTGTGACACGAGGTAAGGTCCTTAACATCTTAAAAACTCGGATATGGATATCCATACTAAGGGCATAAACCACCAATAAGCTAAAGACTTTCTTGCGACGAAAATGGGAGGTGTAACACCCTGCCTACTTGAACCTGTGGGCATGAAATGCAGCGTCCCCCAGGCAAAAGGGACGTCAATACGAATAATGTACTGAGTATGTAAAGCACGAATAGCAACATAATAAAGACAGCAGAGTAAAATGAGATAAATGAGAGTCAACCTGTACATCTGAATGGCTTTGAGGGCATATGTCATGCATGCTTTCTTTTAATACATATACAAATATATATATATAAGCCACACTATGGGGCTGTACTGTTATCATTAAGCCGCTCTCTTGGGCTAACATAATCATACCGTGCTTAACTGCAGTGGTGTGCACAATAGGTGCCATACCCAATAGGCTATAGCGCGGCGCGGTGTCATAAAATAGATACACGCAATGCATGAATGAGAGTACAAGAAAGCGTTATGACTCTATTAGGGTGACGTAAGGTTGATATACCTCCGATCATTATGCGTCATCAATCATTATCCTGGACATCCATTAGCCATGAGGGGCTTTTATAACATAATCATAACTTGTATAGCATGAGCATTCCCACAAGGGATAATATGAATCTGACTCATGAGAATTCAATATATATCATGAAAAAGAACAGGACATAGGACTATGTACAACTAAGATTAGAGTTTATTATGAAGCATTCGTCTTTGTTCGTTCGTTTCCGTTAGATCATGCCAAAACAAGGAAGAGAACAACCTTGACATACGTCAAGTCATCCAAGCAATCCAACAATCGAGCTAAGTACAATTTGCATGCCAAACCTATAAAAAATGAATACATATACAATCTTAGGCGGCGCTAGTATAGTACATATATCAACGATAACTCGATTCTAAAATGAAACGGGCAGCACTTCCCCTTATTCTCTAGCCACAGTAATATATACAACAACCCACAATAACAACAACAAGCTCACAAAAGTCCTTAGATACTCCTTTCACTATCCATACCAAGAATATACATCAAACTACCTAAAGTATACCAATATACAATAACAACATACACTTCCTTTCTTCCCAATCAAGGAGTATAACCATAAAAACACATCAACAACATTAGATATTACTCATATACATGGAAATTATGTCAACAACACAGTCACAACATGCTCAGAACAGTCCATGAACTAACTTTCTTCGGTTATCAGTTTTTTATGCTAGTTCATGCTTAATCTTCCCATTTAACTTTACCAACATCAAGTTAGCCTTAGAAAAAAGTAAAAACACAATATAATCACCTCTTATAGAAGATTCAAGTCAGAATTGATGTGTTCCCAAGCATACAATCTGTGTGAAATTTTTAGGAGATAGGTTTTCTCACTTCCTTCCTTGTATTTGAGTTGCTAATAGATGAATTCACCATGAAATCTTTGTGAAATTTTTAGGGGACTCAGGGAGGGATTAGGGTCATGGTCTTGAAGAAAAATAATAAGAAATGAGTTTTGGCATAAATTTAAAGTGTAGAAGGTCGGCCGCCCACCTCCATTTGACGACCACTTTGACAAACAATCAAATTGTTTTGTGGTCTTCAAATTGGCCACCAAGAATCTCTCTGTGACTATTTTGCTGTGAAGAGCCACCACTTTGACGGACCATAAAATATTTTTGCAGACCGTCAAATGGTCCGTCAAAATGCACTTTCCGACAAATTGTTTTGTTCGATTCGATTAACCTCAAATCTTTCCAATACTTACAAAACATGAACTTAACCCTTTGTATATATAAGATAGGCATGTCTACCATCATATACCCTCAGAGATAGTCCCAATGTCCAATAGAAATCCCATAGAAATTTCGGTAGAGTCTCCCCTGTAACTGTACTACTACCAACTTGAAATAGAGCAACCCAAACTATATAATGCCACACAAGGCTACAATAAACAACAACAACAATGGCCTCACATGATCACTAAACATAAGTAACGAAACACTACACACCTAAAGGCAAAGGTGTATCAGTTTGGATCTCCTCTGGGAGAGAAAACAACTGCAAATACCTGGATTTCATGACTTTCTCAGCTTCCTAAGTCATCTCCTTGACATTCTTGATCCTCCAGAGAACCTTTACCGAAGCCACGTACTTGGTCCTCAACATATGCACCTTTCGATCTAGATTGGCAACTGGGACTTCCTCATAGGATAGCTGCTCTGTAACTTGTACATCATCAATAGGTACAACTCTGGAAGGATCTCTGATGCACTTACGGAGCATAGGCACATGGAAGACCGGATATACAGACTCCAAGTCTGAAGGTAGGTCTAACTCATAGGGCACCTGGCCCACTCGGTGCATAATCTTGTAAGGCCTAATGTATAGAGGGCTAAGCTTGCCGTTCTTGCCGAATATCATAACGCCTTTCATCGGTGATACCTTCAAGAATACCCAACCATCTACTTAGAACTCTAAATCTCGTCGGCGATTATCTACATGAGATTTCTGGCAACTCTGAGCAGCCAATAGCCTTTCCTGATTAACCTTAACCTTATCAACCGCCTGCTAGATCAAGTCTAGTCCTATTAGCTTGGATTCCCTAACCTTGAGCCATCCGATAAGTGATCTGCACTTCCGTCCATATATGGCTTCATACAGAGCCATTTGAATGCAGGACTGGTAGCTATTATTATATGCGAACTCAATGAGCGACAAATGATCATCCCAACTACCTCTGAAGTCTATCACACATGCCTGTAAAATATCCTCGAGCATCTAAATGGTACGCTAAGCCTGTCCGTCTGTCTGGGGGTGGAATGTTGTGCTCAGACTCACCTAAGTCCTTAATATTTTCTGGAAAGACTTCCAGAAGTTAGCGATAAAATGTGCACCCCTATAGGAGATGATAGATAATTGAACACCATGAAGGCGCACTATCTTCTTAATATAAAGTTTCACATAGTATTCTGCTGTATCAGTAGTCTGACAGGCAGATAATGGGCTGACTTCGTAAGCCTATCAATAATCAGCCATATTGAATCAAACTTACACTGAGTACAAGGTAATCCTATAATGAAATCCATACTAATTGCTTCCCATTTTCAAGTAGGAATGACAAACGCCGGTAATAACCCACCGGGCTTCTGATGCTCAATTTTCACCTGTTGATAGTTAGGACACTGAGCTACAAACTCTGCTATATCCTTTTTCATCCCATCCCACCAATATACCTCTCTAACATCATGATACATCTTCGTCACCGCCGGATGAATAGAATAACGGAAGTTATGAGCCTCCCCCATAATCTATCATCGTAACCCTGCGACATTTGGAACACACAGTCTACCTCGATATCTAAGGACTCCGTCTCTAGTAATCTTAAAAGGAGTCTTCTCCTTCTAAGGGGCAATATCTCTGCAATGGACTAACATAGGATCCTTGTATTGGCGTTCCTTAACCTCAGCCACTCAAGATGATGCTGTTGAATCCTGAATAGTAACTCCTGCATCGCCTGAGTCCAATAATCAAACTCCAAGGCTAGCTAGCTGGTGAAGCTCATGAGCTAACTCCCTTTTCTCTGGCCGTCAGTAAGATAGGCTACCCATGGATCTATGGCTAAGGGCATCTTCCACTACATTCGCCTTCTCTGGATGGTAGAGAATATGAATATCTTAATCTTTCAGTAGCTCTAACCATCGTCTCTTACGCAAATTCAACTTCTTCTACTTGAAAATGTACTGACGGCTCTTATGATCGGTATAGATATCAACATGGACACCATATAAGTAATGCCTCCACATCGTTAACGCATGACCCACTGCGGCTAACTGTAGATCATGGGTCGGGTAATTTTCTCGTGCTTTCTCATTTGCCTCGCGGCATAAGCGATAACCTTACCATGCTGCATTAACACGCAACCCAATTTTACGCCTGAATTATCACAATGAATAGCATAACCTTCTGGTCCCTCTGGAAGTGTCACAACTAGAACTGAAGTCAACCTGTCCTTCAACTCCTTCAACTCCGCTCACAAACGTCTATCCACTGGAACTTAGCTGCTGTTTGAGTCAGCTTCGCCAGTGGTGCTGAATGGGAGGAAAAACCCTCTACGAATCTTCTATAATAAATTGCCAAGCCCAGGAAACTAAGAACCTCGGTGGGTGTTGTGGGTCTAGGCCAAGTCTTCACAACTTTTATCTTCTGCGTATCAACCCTAATGCCCTCATCTAAAATGATGTGACCAAGAAAAGCCATAGAGTTCAACCACAACTCACATTTAGAGAATTTTGCATACAACTTTTGAGCCTAAAGAACTCTAAGTACAACATGCAAATGATCCACATGTTCAGTGTCTGATTCAGAATACACTTGAATATCATCGATAAACACGATCACGAACATATCTAGGAAGGGCCTAAATATGTTTTTTATCAAATCCATAAATACTTCCAGGGAATTAGTCAAACCGTACGACATCACCGGAAACTCAAAATAACCATATCTTGTTCTGAAAGCTATCTTAAACATATCCTTTTCTCTAACCCTCACCTGGTGATATCCTGATCTCAAATCTATTTTTGAGAAACATCTGGCACCATATAACTGATAAAACAAATCATTAATCCTCGATAGCGGATACTTATTCTTTATCCTCACTTTATTCAATTGTCTGTACTCAATACACATTCACAAGGAGCCGTCTTTCTTACTTAAAAATAACACACGTGCTCCCCACAATGCTGTACTAGGCCTGATAAAGCCTTTCTTAAGCAAGTCCTTAAACTACTCCTTCAGCTCCTTTAACTTAACCGGTACCATCCTATAAAGAGGAATAGATATAGGTTTGGTATCCAGTAAGACATTAATAGCAAAAGTCAATCTCCTGCTATAGTGGGCAACTCTGAAGGTCATCTAAAAAAACATCTGGGAAATCATTAACTACACGGACAAACTAAAGAGTCGGTGACTTCGCTTCTGCATCCTGAACTCAGACTATATGAAAGATACAACCTTTGGTGATCATTTTCCTTGCTTTGAGATAGGAAATAATCCTACCTCTCGGTGAGGATGAATTACCCTTCCATTCTAAAACTGGCTCTCCTGAAACTGAAACCGAACAATCTTCATTTTACAATCGACATTAGCATAACAAGAGGCTAGACAATCCATACCTATAATGACATTAAAGTATACCATATCTAACTTGTTCAAATCTTCCACAGTATGATGATTACAAACTATAACTGCACAATTCTTGTATACCCGTCTAGCTATCACTGGGTCACCAACAGGTGTAGACACTTCAAATGGCTTAATCAACTTAGGCTCTACCCCAAACTTACCAGCTATAAAAAGAGTAACATACAACAACATAAAACCTAGATCTATCAATGCATATACATCATAGGAGGAGACTGAGAAAATACCTGTAACAACATCAGTCGAAGACTCAAGATCTTGTCAACCAGCCAATGCATAAATGCGGTTCTGAGACTCTACCCCTGCCACTGCTAGCTGATGTTTGGGAACCCTTCCCAGAGTGGCGTACAGATGATAACGAAGTAGCTGTAGATCTTGTAGGTTGAACTATACCTCTACCACCTGTCGATAGACACTCCCACATAATGTGGCCTGGCTGTCTGCAAACATAACAGGCATCAGAACCCAAGCGGTACTGCATAGTATGTAACTTACCACACTGAGTACATCGTGAAAAAGGCAGTCTCATCTGGCCTGGCTCACCCCTATACTGGGAACTTGAGGGTCTGTAATCCTGACCTGGTCCTAAATAGGAGGACTGATTATATCTCTAACCTGTGAACTAGGGAGGCGTACTAGCCGCTGAATGCCTTGAATACCTAGGATACTGCTACCTCTGACCACCTCTGAATTCACTAAAAGATTACAGAGATCTAGCTCTCTTGCCCTGGCCCCTATCATGCTCACGCTCAGCCCTCCGCTGCTGCTTATGCTCCTAGAGGCCCTAAGGGTATGCCTGAATACGAGAAATATTCGTACCTGTATGAAGTGCAGCCATCAGACAAGCATCAATCAGGTATTGTCCCAAGCCAATCACGAACTAGTGAACCCGATCCTCCATCTCACCTAAAACAGTGGGAGCATACAGTTACACCTCAAAAAATTCTCTGTTGATGCATAGTGAAAAGACAAGCGAAGGAAACGAAATGTTCGATATTTCAATAAGTAAGAAATAGCATTTGATGACCCTAATTGAGATTTCAAAGACATTCGAGGTAAGAGAAGAAAGTTTGCCAAGAGAAGGCAAGGCATACGTTAGGTGTTGGATAAGATTTACGAGTGTCGAATTAATGATAACTTAAGGATGTCAAAAATAAGAGTTGTAACTCTCCTTAGGTTGGTGATAAAGTGTTAAAAAAGTGTTAAGAAGGTTCCATAAGGATTGGAGATCAACGAAACGACGAAAACCATTTCAGAGAAATGGAGTTATAAAACCACTTATACGGTCCGTATAAGGGGTCCGTATAACTCCCAGCAGGGAGATGTTTTTCTTGGTGGTGTACCACGGCCACTTATACAGACCGTACAATAATATACGTACTGTATAAGTGTTCGTATAGTATCCGACGGGCTGATTTTTAGTTTTTGTATAAATAGAAGCCTTGGATTCTTTTATTTTATGTTTCATCTTCTACAAGTATTGATAGGTCAAAACCATTCTCCAAGCACATTCCACTCAAATCCAAGAGAAAACATAGATCAAAAGACTAGAATCAAGTGTAAAAAACTCATTAAAGCTCATCCAAGACAAGAAATCTAAGTGGAAGTGGAACTAGGGTTTTGGTTCAAGTGAAGTATCTCCACCCAAGGTTCATTCCTACACAATATAAGGTAAGTTTTATGGCCTTTGAATGTTTTTTAAGGTATTGAGAAGTTGGAAGACTCAGATGCTAAAAGGAGATAGAAAATGGGTCTTGAATGTGAGAATAGTGACATTTTTTAGTAGTAGCTTGGATTGAGTCATGAATCTTGATATGTTGTGATTATTATAATGTTATAAATGACATTATGTCATGACCTGACTAGGGGCCATGACGGGTACCCGGGGCTAACCACCGAGCACCGCTCATTCTGCTACTTATTAAACTCGTTAAGCGTTCATTCATCAAATTCATACTCAAATCATAGGAAAAATCATTTTTAATTTGGAAACATAATTACTTTTAAATACATAAGCCCTTCGGCAATCAAAATAATACACACATGCCTATATGCGTATATACACTTATCAAAATCGTGAGACCATACTACTCACACATACGTATCTACGAGCCTCTATTAGAGTACTAGACATATGGACGGGACAGGACCCCGTCGTGCCCAAAACATATATGTACATAAAATAGTAAATCAATGGCACCTCCGGAATAATGGAGTGCTCTCAAAAGTCTACTTATCGGCTTCTATAAATCTGGGACGCCTCCGTGTCTACCTGTGGGCATGAACACAGCGTCCAAAGAAAACGGACGTCAGTATAAATATTGTACTGAGTATGTAAGGCATGAATGAAATGAACATAATAGAGAAGTCATGAGACATAAGATGAAGACATAACCTGCGTAATTTCTAAGAGTGGATGCCTTTCATGCCTATATCATATATTAACATAATACATGTATCATCATAATACATACTTCATTGTATCATACATATATACATATATATATATATATATCATAGCGCATACATCATCGTATCATATATATATCATAGCGCATACGTCATCGAATCATATTTATCATCCTGCATAAGCAGCCCGCCTTAGCGGTGACATGTCCGGCCATTTAGGCACGGTGAAATCATAAGCAGCCCGCCTTAGCGGTGACATGTCCGGTCATTTAGGCACGGTGGAGTCATAAGTGGCCCGCCTTTGGGGTGACATGTCCGGCCATTTAGGCACGGTGGAATCATATCATCGTGAGCACATCATAGGCATAGCATTATTATCGTCGTCATCATATAGTCAACATAAACTTATCATTATCATACATATCATAGGCATATCAGAACCTTGTTGTAAACTTAGAATCGTCATACATTCATCATTAAACATACATCTCATAAGCTTATCATAACTTTTCATAGAGCACACATTTAAATTTAAGGACAGTCTATGAAAATCGTATCATATTCGTAGCATGAACTTTGTATAAATATCGTATGATAGACTTTATAATCTCTAACTTAGGCTCATCATTACCATTATCGTTTCTATAGCATATCTCTTAACTTTACCTCATATGAAATCCTCTATGAACATAGACTCGTAATTTTTTTGGAACATTGGTCATAGGACATGCATTAGAGCTTATTGACAATCTATAACAATATCGGGATGACATAAGGTCGAGAACCCCCGATTCCATTATGGAGCATTCATAAGCATTCCGCCTCACCTTGAAGAAATTAGCATATAAGGTGAGTGTATTCAAAGAACAACATCAATGGATCATTAGCCTTGTAGAACCATAATATTATAGGCCTTAGAATCTTTAGACTTAGACTCATCATCATCATTATCGCATTCGTAACATACCTCTTATCTTATCCCATATGGCTATTCATGAACATAGGCTCTTAGTTTTTCGGAAGGTAGGAAAGTCATGGAAAGGTAAGGAAATAATATCATAGAAGTTACATAAGGATCATTAGATTCGTAAGAAGTTCATATCCTGAGCCTTAGGACTTCTAGACTTATATTTATCATCGGTATCGCCATGCTCGTAACATATCTCTTTTCTTTATCTTGTATGAAGCTCTTTATAATCGTAGACTCATAGTTTTCGATAAGTAGTAAAATCATGAAGAACGAAGGAATATCATATCATAGGATTCATGCCTTAGAAAGAAGGGACTAGCCTTACATACCTCTTCCGTTTGACAATTTCCATCGCTTGATTGTTCTCCTGTAATGCTCACGTTTCTACCTTCAAGAGAATTCACATTTATATTAGCTAATCCATCACATGAACGTGCTTACTAAAGCTAGGGAAAATTGGGAAGCATTTCCTTTGTTTATACAACCTTTCCCATATCGTATATCAACTCCCAAACATTTACATTAACGTTAATAATATCATAACCAACAATCTTCATTCATCTGCACTAACCTTATTTCACAATTCCACTTCAATTCATCCATAATCATGGTCATAGTATACTAGTACGTTTTCTCACATATAATGCTTACCCCATGTCCTTAATATCATTTGTAACATAACCATATCACAACACATCAAGAATCATGACTCAATTCAAGCTATTACTCAAAATGACATTATTCCCACATTCATGACCCATTTTTCTATATTCTTCTAAAATCCAAGTGTTTCAACTTTTCAATACCTTAAACATCATGGAAACACCATAAAACTTACCTTAGATAGTGTAGAAGCTAGTTTTGGATGATAATCTTTCACTTGAAGAAAAACCCTAGCTTCAATCCAATGGGGTTTCTTGCCTTGGATGAACTCCAATGAGTTTCTTACACATAATTTCCTTGGTTTGATGAATTTGATCACTAATATCTCTTGAATTCTTGTGGGAGAAGTGTTCTAGAGAGTTCTAGAGAGAAGGGGAGTGAAAAGGGAAAATGAAATAAAATGAAATTGGTCCCTTATTAAATACACAAAACATGTCCCGACACGAACATACGGACCAACATACGGTCCGTACATTTTATATGGGCCGTATGTTTGGTCCTGTGAACATTGCCCCTCTTGGCTGATTATACGGCCTAACATATGGCCAGTATAATTTATACAGCCAGTATGTTGGGCCGTATAATGCCCAGCTGTTCCGATTTCGTTCTCGTCGAGCCGTTTGATCTCCAATCCTCATGAAACCTGTTATACCCCGTATTTTTTATACGTCAAATTATTCGCAAGCTAATCGACATAAGTTAAGGACGAGATTATTTTTGGATATGAGATAGGAACTTTTAATTCCCAATTTTAATTAGTACACGAATTGCTTATAAATTTCAATTAGTATAGAAATATTATTGGAGATTAGGGACTAATTAACTATGATTAGATTATTAAGTATGGATTAGTGATTAATTAAAATTAATTAGGTTAGATAATTATTATTGAAGTGGGCCCCACCCGATTCTTTAATAAAAAAAATAAAAAAAAATTATAAATAAAATGTATCAAAGTGATGATTCACCATGGGGGGGGGGGGGGGGGAGCACATGTAGGGCCACTAGAATTCATAGTAATAGTCAAGTTGGTGACCAAAGTTAGCATTCACTTTCATTATTGCAAATTGAAGCTTAAGAGCAAAAAAAAAAAAAAAAGGGAGCATAGCCATGGCTACTGCTCTCGGCCAGCCATGGTTGTAAAAAAAAGAAGATTTTGTTTTCTTATTTTGATTGACTTCCAAGGTAATTTTCAAGTCCAAGGAGGTGATAGCAACATTGGGTATTGAATTGAGGAAGAAGAAATAGTGAATTGGAGCAAATAAGTGTACAATTTCCTCCGATTAAATTAAGGTAAGATTTTCTCATTTTATGGTATAATCATATTAATGGTGTTGTAATGGAAGGATTAAAATTGGATTGGTTAAAATTGGAAGTAAGAAATTGCACGAATTCGTTGTTATTGGGAATTGTAGTTGTTATATGGAATGGTTGGGTTGAAAGATTAAAAATGTATTTTTATGTTCATATGTTGTTGTCGTGTTGTCATTGATATGTCTTCTAAATTTGGAATAAAGAAGTGTATAGCGTATCGTAAACAAAGCGTATGTTGGTCTATTTGGTGTATAATCTTAAATGTTAATGATTTGGATTGGAAAAGGATTAAGAAAGGTTGTTGGGTTGTCTGAGTTGTTTATGGGCTGGATTGTAAGAATTTGATATGAATATTTGTATTACTGTCGTGGTTGGTATTGCTGTGATAACAGGAGATTAATTGGAATTTCGGGTTAGGCAAGTTATATAGGGGAAATGCTGTCCGATTTCCGTTAAGTTCTTAACTAACAAAAATCCTAATCAAGAAAGTATGAATTAAATAATGATTCTTATAAGGGATTGGTTACAGATTTATAAGCTAGAAAGTATAGTTTACTAACAATAGCGTTACTTTCATATTAAATAGGCTAAAGGGGCGACGAAGCGAACTTGGTTATGATTAACCTTTAACAGGTATGTAAAGCTATCCCTTCTTTCTTTTGGCAAGTCTTAGATATAAGTGACCTATGATATGAGCTTTGGGATGATCCTATTCATAAGTTTCGAGTGTGATTCATGATTCTTATTCACTTCAAGAATACCCAACCATCTACTTAGAACTCTAAATCTCGTCGGCGATTATCTACATGAAATTTCTGGAAACTCTGAGCAGCCAATAGCCTTTTCTGATTAACCTTAACCTTATCAACCGCCTGCTAGATCAAGTCTAGTCCTATTAGCTTGGATTCCCTAACCTTGAGCCATCCGATAAGTGATCTGCACTTCCGTCCATATATGGCTTCATACAGAGCCATTTGAATGCAAGACTGGTAGCTATTATTATATGCGAACTCAATGAGCGACAAATGATCATCCCAGCTACCTCTGAAGTCTATCACACATGCCCGTAAAATATCCTCGAGCATCTAAATGGTACGCTAAGCCTGTCCGTCTGTCTGGGGGTGGAATGATGTGCTCAGACTCACCTAAGTCCTTAATCTTTTCTGGAAAGACTTCTAGAAGTTAGTGATAAACTCTGCACCCCTATAGGAGATGATAGATAATTGAACACCATGAAGGCGCACTATCTTCTTAATATAAAGTTTCACATAGTATTCTGCTGTATCAGTAGTCTGACAGGCAGATAATGGGCTGACTTCGTAAGCCTATCAATAATCAGCCATATTGAATCAAACTTACACTGAGTACAAGGTAATCCTATAATGAAATCCATACTAATTGCTTCCCATTTTCAAGTAGGAATGACAAACGCCGGTAATAACCCACCGGGCTTCTGATGCTCAATTTTCACCTGTTGATAGTTAGGACACTGAGCTACAAACTCTGCTATATCCTTTTTCATCCCATCCCACCAATATACCTCTCTAACATCATGATACATCTTCGTCACCCCCAGATGAATAGAATAACGGGAGTTATGAGCCTCCCCCATAATCTGTCATCGTAACCCTGCGACATTAGGAACATACAGTCTACCTCGATATCTAAGGACTCCGTCTCTAGTAATCTTAAAAGGAGTCTTCTCCTTCTAAGCGGCAATATCTCTGCAATGGACTAACATAGGATCCTTGTATTGGCGTTCCTTAACCTCAGCCACTCAAGATGATGCTGTTGAATCCTGAATAGTAACTTCTGCATCGCCTGAGTCCAATAATCGAACTCCAAGGCTAGCTAGCTGGTGAAGCTCATGAGATAACTCCATTTTCTCTGGCCGTCAGTAAGATAGGCTACACATGGATCTATGGCTAAGGGCATCTGCCACTACATTCGCCTTCTCTGGATGGTAGAGAATATGAATATCTTAATCTTTCAGTAGCTCTAACCATCGTCTCTTACGCAAATTCAACTTCTTCTACTTGAAAATGTACTAATGGCTCTTATGATCGGTATAGATATCAACATGGACACCATATAAGTCATAGCCTATGCTTCCCGTTAGCTCAGACCGCATGAAAGAAATTATCCCACTCATGATCTGGAATTAGCCGCGGTGATTCATGCTTTGAAGATATGGCGGCATTACTTATATGGGGTCCACGTTGATATTTAAACTGACCACAAGAGCCTCCAGTATATTTTTAAGCAGAAGGAAC
Organism: Lycium barbarum; assembly: GCF_019175385.1. Classification (NCBI taxonomy): domain Eukaryota; kingdom Viridiplantae; phylum Streptophyta; class Magnoliopsida; order Solanales; family Solanaceae; genus Lycium; species Lycium barbarum. Next base: position 38,016,107 of record NC_083342.1, on the reverse strand, counting down.
TGAATTTGCGGCAGAGAAAATTGCTTGAATTATTGAAAGATTATGACGTCGATATTCTGTATCATCCTGGGAAAGCCAATGTGGTAGTTGATGCACTTAGCCGCAAGTCCATGGGTAGTTTGACTGATGTGCATCCTGATAAGAAAGAATTAGTTCGTGAGATTCGTTAGTTAGCTAGCCTTGGAGTCCGTTTGGCAGATTCTGGAGATGCTGGGGTTTCCGTTCGAGAGGTTGCTGAATCATCTATTATAGAAGAGGTAAAGCAGCGTTAGTTCGAAGATCTTGTGTTGGCACAGTACAGAAATGTGGCCCTCAATAAAGAAAAGACTCCATTCGAAATTTCGCCTGAAGGGGTATTATTATATGGAGGCAGATTATGTGTACCAGACGTTGCAGGGTTACGACGGCAAATCATGGGCGAAGCCCATAATGCTCGGTATTCTGTTCATCCTGGTTCCACTAAAATGTACCATGATCTTAAATGTTTACACTGGTGGGACGGTATGAAGAGAGACATTGCAGATTTCGTTGGCCAGTGTCCAAATTGTCAGCAAGTTAAAATCGAGCATCAAAAGCCCGGTGGGTTGCTACAGGAAATGCAAATTCTAGCTTGGAAATGGGAGATGATAAATATGGATTTCGTTACAGGTCTACCGCGCACTCCACACAGGTATGATTCTATTTGGGTTATTGTTGACAGATTGACGAAATCAACCCATTTTCTTCCGGTCAGGACTACGTATTCGGCTGAGGACTATGCCAGATTGTATCTTAAAGAGATAGTAAGACTTCACGGGGTTCCTGTATCTATTATCACTGACAGAGGTGCCCAGTTCACAGCAAATTTCTGGAGATCATTCCAGGAAGGATTGGGGACTCAGGTGAGTCTTAGTACAACATTTCATCCTCAGTCCGACGGACAGGCCGAGCGCACCATTCAGACATTGGAAGATATGTTGCGGGCCTGTATTATTGATTTCAGAGGTAGCTGGGATGATCATTTGCCCCTTATTGAATTTGCTTATAATAATAGTTATCATTCCAGTATCCAGATGGCACCGTACGAAGCCCTATATGGTAGGAAATGCAGATCTCCGATTGGTTGGTTCGATGTGGGCGAAACTAAATTAATTGGTCCAGATGTGATTCAGCAAGCAGTTGACAAAGTGAAACTGATTCGAGAGCGACTATTAGCGGCCCAGAGTCGACAGAAATCTTATGATGATAAACGACGTCGACCATTGGAGTTCCAGATTGGCGACTGGGTATTTCTGAAGGTGTCTCCTATGAAGGGTGTAATGAGATTCGGTAAAAAGGGCAAGCTTAGTCCACGGTATATCGGGCCGTATCAGATTATTCGGAAGATAGGCGAGGTCGCCTATGAGTTAGACTTACCCTCCGATCTGGAGGCAGTGCACCCGATATTTCATGTATCCATGCTCCGTAAATGTGTTGGTGATCCTTCCAGAATATTCCCAGTATATGATATTCAGGTGACGGAGGACTTGTCTTACGAAGAGCAACCTGTAGCTATTCTAGATCGTCAGGTGAGGAGGTTGCGTACCAAGGATATACCCTCTGTTAAGGTTTTATGGCGGAACAATAATAGAGAAGAAATGACCTGGGAAGTAGAGGACGAAATGAAGAAGAAGTATCCTCACTTGTTCTCTACATCTACAGGTAATCTAAATTTCTAAATCTGTTACATTGATTGGTAGATAATTGAGATGTGCTACTTATAACAAAGAAACTCCCCCGCTATGCTTACAAGACCTTATAAGGCTAATTTAACATTCGAGGATGAATGTTTTAAAGGTGGGGAGAATGTTATATCCCGCATTTTTGCGCATTTCGAAAAATTTGGAATAATCTTGACTTGTAGGAAATAAGGACATGTTTGTATTTTATTTAATATATGTGTGATATTCATGGAAAATATTGATGTGGAAATACGGATGAAGGACAAGGGCAAAATTGGAATTTCAGAAATTTGTTTCGGGAATTACAAATTATGATCCTTAATTAATTGGGCTCAAAAAAAAAATAAGAGAAAAATTGAGGCCGAAATCAATGGGGTGGCCGACCATATGGCCAAAGGCCCAAGTCCATGGAATTATTCCATGTGACAAATTAATTAAGAGGAAAATTATATAGATGACCATCCATAGAAGGTTCAAGACAAAAAAACAAAAAAACAAAGAGAGAGTGAGAGCCAAGAGCTATTCGGCCAAGGAGAAAGAAAGGAGAAATTTTTTTCTAGTCCTTCAACTTTGATCCTAAAATCTTGTTCTTCTTGAATTCTTAGCAAGTGCAAGATGCTCTCCAGCGTGGTATAATTAGTTTAGCGAGAGGACTACGTTTGCGTCAAGAGAAAATTTGAAGAAAAAGGTAAGAATTTCATCTTTTATGTTATGGAAGGAGTGTATATGTTATAATGATTAAAATTGAATGAGAATTATGGAATTGTGATGTGTGTGTACTTGGCCGTGTGGGTGTGTGAAAGTGTAGGTGGCCGTGTGCTATGGGGTAGGGTAAGGAGGATGAATTAAAGTTCATTTAGTTTGTTGGTTGTGTCGTTGTGGCATTTATGACGTAAATTAAGGTTTAACGACTTAAGTCGGCGTTGAAATTGCATATGTGTTGTTATGGGAAATTATGTGTTTTAATATAGATTGTATGTAATTATGAAAGTAAAGGTCTAAAGTGTGAATTAATGTTGTTGTTAATGACCTTGGAAGAAGACAATGCGATTTTGTGGTCTCGTTGCATTTGTTGAAGTTTTGGATGGAAGATGGAATTGGCGGGATTGCTTGAATCCTTGAGCATTGCTTGAAATGTTATTGAATTATGTTTGAATAATCTTGAATTAGTAAATGAATATGAAAACGTTGATATTGGGTTGGGAGTGTGAAGTTGGAATGAGAATTGTTGCATAATTTAGAAAGGAAGAACATTTATGTTAGAATGTATTTTGTTGTGATTCTTGATGTTGTTGGTATTGTTGTGGGTGTTGTTGTTGATATTATGGCCGAGGTAATTCTCGGGGATGTTGAATTTATAGGGGAGTTGCTGCCAAAATATTTGTAGACAAGTATGGTTTAAGATTGAGTCACTAAAGCTTATGATTTACATTTGGTAATTGCGACCATTTGTAGATTCTGGAGTAAACGGGATTTGAGCTTAAGCGAGCGTAAGACGCTAATAAGGTATGTAAAGCCATCCCTTTCCTTCTTTTGGCATGTCCTAGGTGTACTAGGTTTGAATTTGAGCCTCGGGGAATATCCTGTTCCTAGAAATCCGAGTTTACTTTTAGTACTATTTCATTAAATAAAATTGAATTAGAATCATATGTTTGTTGGAAAGAAATGCTCAAGCACTCGTAACTTTCACATACGTAATCGAATCGCTTTGAAACTTTCATGGATGAATCCATAGAGTCTAACATTTGTAAATTTCGTACACCACCTCGACTTTACCCGAGGTGGGCCCACTAGTCCCGAGACTTCCTTCGTTTGTCTTACTTGATCTATTTTTGTATGACATAAAAAGGGGACTTTTGCCTATGAATTTAAGGCTCCGTTTGATTTGCTCCATAAGTTATTCGAAAGCTCCTTAATGTGAATGATATTAAATTTTTTTGAAAATGGCTTATGAGGTATTTTTCGAAAGTTTTGTAAATTTAAAGGCTCATATCTTTTGTATACTAATTCCGACAGACTCGATACTTACTTTGAGCTTTCTGATCTCAATACATATATGTATATGTATTTATTTGTCGAGTCTTGGAACTTAATTGTGTATATGCATATGGTTTCCGCACTACTCTGCTCGTGCCTATTACTATGATATCGTTCGCCGGTTCCCGGGCCGGTTTTGTGATCGTGCGTATTATGACATATTCGGCAGTATGATGTGTTACGGTTCCCGAGACCTCGCCATAGGGCCGGGTACCGTTTATGGAGTTATGCTGTGATATGACTTATGATATGTTTTGATGATATGATATGTTGTGATGATGTGTTATGTTCGGGGTTTGTACAGAGATTTGAAACCTTCTGGAGTATGCTGTGTTGTGGCACCAGCATCGGAGTGGTGACCACGTTCCTGAGCCTTATGCATGATTTTTATTTGCATTATATATACATATGCTTTCAGCACAGACTTTGATGTACTGGTTCGGTATTTACTTCCTGTACCCTTTTATGTCAGTTATGGTTTGGATTTCTGTATTCTATGCTTTACATACTCAGTACATCTTTCGTACTGACCCCCTTTCTTCGGGGGCTGCGTTTTATGCCCGCAGGTACAGAGGTTCGAGATTCACCAGTGTAGGCCACACATTCTGCTACTACAGAGTGCTCCTTTTGATTCGGAGCCCATCTTTTGGTATATATCTTCTGTCATGTATATGTTTCTGTATATTCGACTATTTGGGGTACGGCGGGTCCCTGTCCCGTCATATGTTTCCGTTTTGATTTGTAGAGGCCTGTAGTCCTATATGTGGGTCGTGGGTCCTATATGTGTATGCTTTGTTTATGAGTTGCGTCTTAATGCGGTCTGGTATGTTATGGCGGCCATGGTGGCCCATATATTTGTATATGTGTATACATTCGGCGATGTGTATTCCGCCGCCCCTTTTGGCTTTGATATGATATCTTTGCACTCGCGACCGCTTAAGATAATATTTAATTTCAGATCTGTTTAAAATGATTAATATGAAATCTGAGTTAAATTAGAATATGACGAGTTAGTATGTAAGTCTGTTTGGGGTATCCAAATAGGGCACCAGTCGCGGCCCACGGAGCTGGGTCGTGACAAGAGCCAAGTCATAGGAAATGAGATTCCTTATATAAGCCTTACATACGATGGAAGGAGGTAAGTGATGATATGGAAAGTTACAGAGGTAAGTCCTGATATATTTGATCTGTTACCTGAAATTGGCAGTTCTGGATGGCTAGAATGTGATATATAGTCGTATGTTCTGTGAGGTATTGTCGATAATTGCTGCGTACAGATTTTGAATAGTAAGAATGGTAAAGGAGATTCTGTCAGAATTGTTGGGTATGCTTAACAGGAAAAAGCGTGGAAAGGAAACATCGTAAACAAACAATAAGTGAGATGCGCTGTTTAGAGGAGTTATGGATTTGGGTATGGCGTGAAAAATTGCGAGAAAGATGATTAGTAGTCCGAAGGACCAAAATGGATAACGTTCGAGGCTTAGTAGGAGCAAGGTCTGCTAAAGGATTCAGAGAAAATCGACAATTAGTTTTGCTGTGGATTATTAGGTAAGAATGGTGAGTGGGAGTCCGAACTGGCTGATAATCGGGTATGCATAAGTAACGGCGACGGAGGTATATTTGTTACCATCAGGAATCTGGGGATCTAGAACGAGAGGTAGTCATACACGAGAGTAAAAGGTGAATATTGAGGGTTAAAAGGGGTAAAATAGTAATTGTAAGGAGAAGGACGTGTTACGAAAATATCTCGGAATCTGTAAGACTTCGACATGCTCCAGATTATATGAGGAAGGTCATGCGAGGAAGTGGACGCGATTATATCAGTAATAATGCATCGGATTCCATCAAAGTTTTGAGGTTAAGCGTGTTAAGGTGGGAGCAATTTTAGGATGGGTTACCCCCTGGGAAGTATGCAAGAAATTCTATATATCCAGACATAAGAGACAAATGAGAAGTTAGAGTAACCTAAGGGAAACTAGAGTATACGAGATGGCTGGAAACCTTAAGAGGTCGCGTAAGACGAGGTAGGCTAGACTGGAGAAGAGAGTGTAAACTGTAAGGATTCTATGCTGAGGGAAAAAGTAGTAGGACGCTCGAAAAATATGGACGCCCAGCTGCAGCACAAACGCGTAGCTAAGAAGAATTACGAGCAAGTGAAAAGACGAATAGTGGATGGAAAGGTGTGGAAATGTGGACAAGGGATGACGCAGACAGAAAGTAAAAGAAAACTTGGGATAAGAAGTTTCGATATGTTATACACAGAGCTGGAAAGAGAGATGAGGAATAAGGTATAAACGAAGACTTCATAAAAGGTCTGTTGGCATATAAGGAGCCCCTTAAAGGGGGGGGGGGGGGGAAGACCATATTATATTAGGCCAAAAAGGGATCACAATATTTTCAAGTACCAGAAAAGGAAACCCATGACGTGGAATGAGGACTCGTGTAAAGACCCAGGAGTTCGAGTATAAGGAGAATAGGGAGAGGGATAAGGAACGGGCATAAAGAGAAGAACGACTATAAAAGGAACCCTCCCGAAGTATTATGACACCCCACAAGATTAGTTGAACATTCGAGGACGAATGTTCTAAAGGGGGGGAGGATGTTATAGCCCGTATTTTGTACATTCGGATATTTCGAGGTAGTCGTGGTGAGTTAAGGGCAAGACTATTTCCAAAAACATTTAATGTACAAGTTGGCTATGAATATTATTTATGAATATTATTAGTATGGAAATATTGAGAAAGGTTAAGGGTAAAAAGGAAAATTCACAAAACGGCCGACGGTAATATTGCGGAAGGCTAGGGGCAAAATGGGAATTTTATAAAATATTCGAGAAGGTTCTTGGAGGGGCCATGTTGGCCGTGTGGCACATGCCATATTTTATTAAATGGGGGTTAATTATAAATATATATGGACTAAGCTTACCTAGCAAGACAAGTTGGCATATTTGTTTATTTTTAAGAAACTTCAAGAAATTAGAGAAGGGGACATGTGGCCCCAAGTTTTCATGAAATAATTTTTTCCACTTCTAGCCCCAAGTTTTCCTTAATATTTCCACACCAACAAAATTCATAAGCAACTTGTACTTCAAAATAATTTTGGAAAATAGTCTTACCCTTAACTTATCACGATTATCTTGAAATATCCGAATGTACAAAATACGGGCTATAACACTTAACATAGCTTGAAGCGTATCTAATCATCCAACGTCTACTTCTCAAACTCGTAAGTCTACAATAAATATAATATATTCCACAGTTAGACCATTTACATCACTTACTATCCAATTCAAATACGAAAAGAGCTTAACGAATTTCGGACGACATCTCCTTTGTAAACTTACTAATCCCTAAATTTCCAATTCAACCCAAACATGAACAACAACACCAAAAATAACAATATCAATATTTACATAGCAAAACATAATCAATTCTACTCCAAATCCTCTCCTTAAAAACCCCTTGTCTCAACTTGACCCTTATTCAACTTACTACTTTCATAGTTATATTTCCTTTACTTAAAACCACTAAAACTCTTGATAAATAACTTACACAAAGGTAGGAATCATACACATACATTGAGGGGACTAGAATACCAAGAATCAACTTCAACTCCCAAGCTCCACAACTTCAATAAAACCCTAGAAACAACCTTTTTCCTTCACTAACTCGAGTTTACGGGGCTCGAATCTTGCTAGAATTCCTCCAATATGATTGAAAATGTTGAGGGGAAATACATTAGGGTTTGATCTGGTTAGGGAATGACAAAATAAGGAATAAAATCATGGGGATACATATATATAGATGGATCAAGAAAATTCCAGGGGTGCGGGTTGACGACTCGTTAACGTGCTCCGTCGACTTGCTACATGAGATTCAGAGATGGCGGTGCACCGACAGCCAACAACAATGGCTCATCGACGTGTTGATGGCCTATCAATGTGGACTGGTTCTGCACGTTTTCCTAAGTTGCTCCGACTCGTGTCAATTCGATTCGTTTAACTTCTAGTCCTATCGTATTGCAAGGTACACATACCTGTACTTTGGTATACCCGAGGTAAGGTCCTTAACATCTTAAAAACTCGGATATGGATATCCATACTAAGGGCATAAACCACCAATAAGCTAAAGACTTTCTTGCGACGAAAATGGGAGGTGTAACACCCTGCCTACTTGAACCTGTGGGCATGAAATGCAGCGTCCCCCAGGCAAAAGGGACGTCAATACGAATAATGTACTGAGTATGTAAAGCATGAATAGCAACATAATAAAGACAGCAAAGTGAAATGAGATAAATGAGAGTCAACCTGTACATCTGAATGGATTTGAGGGCATATGTCATGCATGCTTTCTTTTAATACATATACAAATATATATATATAAGCCACACTATGGGGCTGTACTGTTATCATTAAGCCGCTCTCTTGGGCTAACATAATCATACCGTGCCTAACTGTAGTGGTGTGCACAATAGGTGCCATACCCAATAGGCTATAGCGCGGCGCGGTGTCATAAAATAGATACACGCAATGCATGAATGAGAGTACAAGAAAGCGTTATGACTCTATTAGGGTGACGTAAGGTTGATATACCTCCGATCATTATGCGTCATCAATCATTATCCTGGACATCCATTAGCCATGAGGGGCTTTTATAACATAATCATAACTTGTATAGCATGAGCATTCCCAAAAGGGATAATATGAATCTGACTCATGAGAATTCAATATATATCATGAAAAAGAACAGGACATAGGACTATGTACAACTAAGATTAGAGTTTATTATGAAGCATTCGTCTTTGTTCGTTCGTGTCCGTCAGATCATGCCAAAACAAGGAAGAGAACAACCTTGACATACCTCAAGTCATCCAAGCAATCCAACAATCGAGCTAAGTACAATTTGCATGCCAAACCTATAAAAAATGAATACATATACAATCTTAGGCGGCGCTAGTATAGTACATATATCAACGATAACTCGATTCTAAAATGAAACGGGCAGCACTTCCCCTTATTCTCTAGCCACAGTAATATATACAACAACCCACAATAACAACAACAAGCTCACAAAAGTCCTTAGATACTCCTTTCACTATCCATACCAAGAAGATACATCAAACTACCTAAAGTATGCCGATATACAATAACAACATACACTTCCTTTCTTCCCAATCAAGGAGTATAACCATAAAAACACATCAAAAACATTAGATATTACTCATATACATGGAAATTATCTCAACAACACAGTCACAACATGCTCAGAACAGTCCATGAACTAACTTTCTTCGGTTATCAGTTTTTTATGCTAGTTCATGCTTAATCTTCCCATTTAACTTTACCAACATCAAGTTAGCCTTAGAAAAAAGTAAAAACACAATATAATCACCTCTTATAGAAGATTCAAGTCAGAATTGATGTGTTCCCAAGCATACAATCTTTGTGAAAGTTTTAGGAGATGGGTTTTCTCACTTCCTTCCTTGTATTTGAGTTGCTAATAGATGATTCACCTTGAAATCTTTGTGAAATTTTTAGGGGACTCAGGGAGGGATTAGGGTCATGGTCTTGAAGAAAAATAATAAGAAATGAGTTTTGGCATAAATTTAAAGTGTAGAAGGTCGGCCGCCCGCCTCCATTTGACGACCACTTTGACAAACAATCAAATTGTTTTGTGGTCTTCAAATTGGCCACCAAGAATCTCTCTGTGACTATTTTGCTGTGAAGAGCCACCATTTTGACGGTCCATAAAATATTTTTGCAGACCGTCAAATGGTCCGTCAAAATGCACTTTCCGACAAATTGTTTTGTTCGATTCGATTAACCTCAAATCTTTCCAATACTTACAAAACATGAACTTAACCCTTTGTATACATAAGATAGGCATGTCTACCATCATATACCCTCAGAGATAGTCCCAATGTCCAAGGCTAGGACGGCTAACATATGATGAATCTCAACGTACAAAACTACGAGGTGTAACATCGTTGCCCCCTTAGAAACATTCATCCTTGAATGTTAAACTTTCAGGAATCCCATAGAAATTTCGGTAGAGTCTCCCCTGTAACTGTACTACTACCAACCTGCAATAGAGCAACCCAAACTATATAATGCCACACGGGGCTACAATAAACAACAACAAAAATGGCCTCACATGATCACTAATCATAAGTAACGAAACACTACACACCTAAAGGCAAAGGTGTATCAGTTTGGATCTCCTCTGGGAGAGAAAACAACTGCAAATACCTGGATCTCATGACTTTCTCACCTTCCTAAGTCATCTCCTTGACATTCTTTATCCTCCAGAGAACCTTTACCGAAGCCACGTACTTGGTCCTCAACATATGCACCTTTCGATCTAGATTGGCAACTGGGACTTCCTCATAGGATAGCTGCTCTGTAACTTGTACATCATCAATAGGTACAACTCTGGAAGGATCTCTGATGCACTTACGGAGCATAGGCACATGGAAGACTGGATATACAGACTCCAAGTCTGAAGGTAGGTCTAACTCACAGGGCACCTGGCCTATTCGGTGCATAATCCTGTAAGGCCTAATGTATAGAGGGCTAAGCTTGCCGTTCTTGCCGAATATCATAACGCCTTTCATCGGTGATACCTTCAAGAATACCCAACCATCTACTTGGAACTCTAAATCTTGTCGACGATTATCTACATGAGATTTCTGGCAACTCTGAGCAGCCAATAGCCTTTCCTGATTAACCTTAACCTTATCAACCGCCTGCTAGATCAAGTCTAGTCCTATTAGCTTGGATTCCCTAACCTTGAGCCATCCGATAAGTGATCTGCACTTCCGTCCATATATGGCTTCATACAGAGCCATTTGAATGCAGGACTGGTAGCTATTATTATATGCGAACTCAATGAGCGACAAATGATCATCCCAGCTACCTCTGAAGTCTATCACACATGCCCGTAAAATATCCTCGAGCATCTAAATGGTACGCTAAGCCTGTCCGTCTGTCTGGGGGTGGAATGCTGTGCTCAGACTCACCTAAGTCCTTAATCTTTTCTGGAAAGACTTCCAGAAGTTAGTGATAAACTCTGCACCCCTATAGGAGATGATAGATAATTGAACACCATGAAGGCGCACTATCTTCTTAATATAAAGTTTCACATAGTATTCTGCTGTATCAGTAGTCTGACAGGCAGATAATAGGCTGACTTCGTAAGCCTATCAATAATCAGCCATATTGAATAAAACTTACACTGAGTACAAGGTAATCCTATAATGAAATCCATACTAATTGTTTCCCATTTTCAAGTAGGAATGACAAACGCCGGTAATAACCCACCGGGCTTCTAATGCTCAATTTTCACCTGTTGATTGTTAGGACACTGAGCTACAAACTCTGTTATATCCTTTTTCATTCCATCCCACCAATATACCTCTCTAACATCATGATACATCTTCGTCACCGCCGGATGAATAGAATAACGGGAGTTATGAGCCTCCCCCATAATCTGTCATCGTAACCCTGCGACATTAGGAACACACAGTCTACCTCGATATCTAAGGACTCCATCTCTAGTAATCTTAAAAGGAGTCTTCTCCTTCTAAGGGGCAATATCTCTGCAATGGACTAACATAGGATCCTTGTATTGGCGTTCCTTAACCTCAGCCACTCAAGATGATGCTGTTGAATCCTGAATAGTAACTCGTGCATCGCCTGAGTCCAATAATCGAACTCCAAGGCTAGCTAGCTGGTGAAGCTCATGAGCTAACTCCCTTTTCTCTGACCGTCAGTAAGATAGGCTACCCATGGATCTATGGCTAAGGGCATCTGCCACTACATTCGCCTTCTCTGGATGGTAGAGAATATGAATATCTTAATCTTTCAGTAGCTCTAACCATCGTCTCTTACGCAAATTCAACTTCTTCTACTTGAAAATGTACTGATGGCTCTTATGATCGGTATAGATATCAACATGGACACCATATAAGTAATGCCTCCACATCGTTAACGCATGACCCACTGCGGCTAACTCTAGATCATGGGTCGGGTAATTTTCTCGTGCTTTGTCATTTGCCTCGAGGCATAAGCGATAACCTTACCATGCTGCATTAACACGCAACCCAATTTTACGCCTGAATTATCACAATGAATAGCATAACCTTCTGGTCCCTCTGGAAGTGTCACAACTAGCACTGAAGTCAACCTGTCCTTCAACTCCTTCAACTCCGCTCACAAACGTCTATCCACTGGAACTTAGCTGCTGTTTGAGTAAGCTTCGGCAGTGGTGCTGAATGGGAGGAAAAACCCTCTACGAATCTTCTATAATAAATTGCCAAGCCCAGGAAACTAAGAACCTCGGTGGGTGTTGTGGGTCTAGGCCAAGTCTTCTGTCACGACCCAACCCCGTAGGCCGTGACTAGTGCCCGAGTTGGGCACCCTAACACACTTATCCAAATTGAATCACATACAGATAGCGCATAAGGCACAAATTTCCCACGCTGCCTCAAATCATATCAAAAGCCGACAAGGCTGCCATAACGAGTGGGATCAAAATAACGCAACTGTACAGAAATAGGCACCAGCCCACATATATGTCTACAGACCTTTAAACAGACCAACCGAATCATATGGCGGGACAGGGCCGCGCCGTACCCTGAATAAACATAAACCTGAACATCGGTAGAGTATGTACCCAAAATGTCAGCTCCGGAACAAAGGGAGCACTCCGAACCGCAGAATGGAAATCCTACGCCGGTGGGTCACCAAAACCTGAGTCTGTACCTGCGGGCATGAAACGCAGCCCCCGAAGAAAGGGGGGGTCAGTACGGAAAATATACTGAGTATGTAAAGCGGAAATATAACAAATATAATCATAGTTCGAACCAGAAGTGCAGAGATATAGCGGACAGAATCACCATACGGATCGGGGCACAGAATATGGCTGACATAATCGTAATCAGAGTTAGAGGTACCGAAGTGTAACAGACTGAATCACGGTCTGAATCATATTTCCGGAAGTGTAGCAGACGGAGTCATAATCCAGATCAGGCATACAGAAGCGTAACAGACAGAATCATGCATGCAGAGTCATAAGCATATACAGATACAAGTAGCATATATATCAGATCCCGGAAGACAAATACGGCAATCAAAATGCCAAACTGCTTTGCTTTCTTTTAAAAAAACATTTCCGTCTCATACACATAGAAAATCAAACACACAAATGCCGCGGCCAAATTCCAGCGGTTAACATCCCAAATGCGGCATACCGCGGTCAAGAATCCAGCGGTCAATGTCGCACGCACCGCGGTCGAGAATCCAGCGGTCAACATCACAAATGCGGCATACCGCGGTCAAGAATCCAGCGGTCAACGTCACACAGTGCACACAATAATAAAACCGGCCCGGGACTGGGCGAAAGAAGTAATAACAGAATGCACGAGCGGAATCATAAATAACCGTAAGCATGCAAATCTCTTACCACAACCCAACAGGATAATCAAAACAAACTGTTAGTTCAACCCCGGAACAACAGTCAAACATGTTATAACCCCAATGAAATGATTAAACGACCATCTCACAGTAGTTGACGCACTAGTCATAAGTTTTCATGTTTCAAATACATTGTGGGACTTACGAAATACTTCAAAACAACTGTCGTATAGTAGTTAGAAAAGTAGCCAAGAGTTTCCTTTGAATTCCACTTCAAAATAAGTCAAACGGAACAAATCAGAAAAATCCGAGAATAGTGGGCCCACCTCGAATCAAATGAGGTGGCGTACGTAAATTATGGATCATAGGTCTTATGGAGTCATCCGTGAGAGTTTTAGGGCATTCCGACTTCATTTGTGAAAGTTGCATACATATAGGTCATTTTGCCGACGAAAGGTTAAGAAACCAATTCAATCTCATTGGATGAAATGGAGCCAATTTCAATCTCGGATTTCTAGAAACAGGGTCGTATCTGAGGCTCGCGGCCGGGCCTATCATGTCTAGAACATGCCAAAGAATGAAGGGAAAGACTTTACATACCTTGATTGCGCCTTACGCTCGTCCAAGTTCAATTCCCGTTTCGCTCAAAATCTACAAATGGTCATGTTTACCAATTGTCAATAGTATGACTTTTAGCATTCAAATATTTAATTCATTACTTGTCTACAAAAATTTGGGCAGCATTTCCCCTATAAACTCGCCTATCCGAATTTCCAATTGCTCTCCTGTTGACACAGAAATACCAACAATAACATATGGACACAACCATATCTTCAATTCTTTTATTTCAACAAGAACAACAACATATCAAAACAACCCCCAACTATAATATAACGATGCCCGAAATTCTAACGAACACTTGCAATACACCAAGCAGCCCATATGCACTTCTTATACCTTATTTCATGCAATCTTTTCCGCAAATTTCTGAGAAATACAACAGCAGCCACACGACACCACATCATCTATTCATATGCAACTAAACCACATTATTATCTCTATAATCCTTACAACAACCCACAATAATTTAACTCCAACTCTAACCATTAAATTCCTTCACTCTCCTCACATAATCCATGATTACAACAACCAAAATATTAATTCAAATCAGTCCATCAATTTCAATTAAAACAGCCCCTCACCCATAAATTTCAACAAAACAACAAACGAGTTTATAATGTTGTTTTCTCCATTCTAATTCGTTAAAACTCTAAATAAACACTTTAATAACATAAAAGGAATTTTATAAATACCTTATCAGAAGCTCCACCACGAAAATTTCATCCCCCAAGACCAATATTTATCTCAAATTGAAGGCAACGCAACGTACAACGTTTTTCTCTTCATGAGCTTCGGGATTCGAAGCTCGGATTTTAATCAAAATGGCTTCCTTAGCCTAGAAGCTCTCTCTCTCTCTCTCTCTCTCTCTCTCTCTCTCTCTCTCTCTCTCTCTCTCTCTAATGTTTTGGAGGATATGAGCTGAAAATGATCAGCCCTCAAATGAATCTACTATATATTTTAACGTTAATGGGCCTCATGGGCCGAAACATACTCATGGGCCAAAATATGAGTGCTTGGATCGGGTCTCAAGTTTCTGCCCCGCCAGCCCAACTTTCATCGTCCATATCTCCTTATTCCGATATCATTTTGACGTGAGGTTTGTTGCGTTGAAAACTAGACTCGATGAAATTAATTTTAGGCTTTTGAAACACCTTAAAACTCCTCATATACTAGGAGATATGCCTCCAACAATATGGGCCAAAAATCTGGTCCGAGATTTTTCTGAAGTTGTTCGGATTCATTTCGTTCAGATTCGTTTAACTTCTAATCCTCTTCCGACCCTCATGTAACATCTTATACATACATATACATACTCATATACATACATAACAATCCATACACATCTCGAAGGGTCCGGAGAATCACAATAACCTTAAACGTAACTGGAGGACTTACGAAGCTTCGACGAAACTCCAATCGCAAAAATATATTCATATCTTTTATCCATCTTCTATATCATTACTAATAATCTCAAATACTTTAAAAGGGCACTCACATTACCTCATATACGCTCATAACGCGATTTCAAATCCTTTAGGTTACGATGTCACCTCGGGATACTTAAGGCAACCATATATATATATAACGATAACTTTCCTTGAACTTTCTTAACTCATTCTTTCTTGTCTTAATTAAAATAGCACAAACTCTTACGGGGTGTAACATCTTCACGACCTTTATCTTCTGCGTATCAACCCTAATGCCCTCATCTAAAATGATGTGACCAAGAAAAGCCATAGAGTTCAACCACAACTCACATTTAGAGAATTTTGCATACAACTTTTGAGCCTAAAGAACTCTAAGTACAGCATGCAAATGATCCACATGTTTAGTGTCTGATTCAGAATACACTTGAATATCATCGATAAACACGATCACGAACATATCTAGGAAGGGCCTAAATATGTTTTTTATCAAATCCATAAATACTTCCAGGGAATTAGTCAAACCGTACGACATCACCGGAAACTCAAAATAACCATATCTTGTTCTGAAAGCTATCTTAAACATATCCTTTTCTCTAACCCTCACCTGGTGATATCCTGATCTCAAATCTATTTTTGAGAAACATCTGGCACCATATAACTGATAAAACAAATCATTAATCCTCGATAGCGGATACTTATTCTTTATCCTCACTTTATTCAATTGTCTGTACTCAATACACATTCACAAGGAGCCGTCTTTCTTACTTACAAATAACACACGTGCTCCCCACAATGATGTACTAGGCCTGATAAAGCCTTTCTTAAGCAAGTCCTTCAACTACTCCTTCAGCTCCTTTAACTTAACCGGTACCATCCTATAAAGAGGAATAGATATAAGTTTGGTATCTAGTAAGACATTAATAGCAAAAGTCAATCTCCTGCTATAGTGGGAAACTCTGAAGGTCATCTAAAAAAACATCTGGGAAATCATTAACTACATGGACAAACTAAAGAGTCGGTGACTTCGCTTCTGCATCCTGAACTCAGACTATATGAAAGATACAACCTTTGGTGATCATTTTCCTTGCTTTGAGATAGGAAATAATCCTACCTCTCGGTGAGGATGAATTACCCTTCCATTCTAAAACTGGCTCTCCTGAAACTGAAACCGAACAATCTTCATTTTACAATCGACATTAGCATAACAAGAGGCTAGACAATCCATACCTATAATGACATTAAAGTATACCATATCTAACTTGTTCAAATCTTCCACAGTATGATGATTACAAACTATAACTGCACAATTCTTGTATACCCGTCTAGCTATCACTGGGTCACCAACAGGTGTAGACACTTCAAATGGCTTAATCAACTTAGGCTCTACCCCAAACTTACCAGCTATAAAAAGAGTAACATACAACAACATAAAACCTAGATCTATCAATGCATATACATCATAGGAGGAGACTGAGAAAATACCTGTTACAACATCAGTCGAAGACTCATGATCTTGTCAACCAGCCAATGCATAAATGCGGTTCTGAGACTCTACCCCTGCCACTGCTAGCTGATGTTTGGGAACCCTTCCCCGGGGGGCGTACAGATGATAACGAAGTAGTTGTAGATCTTGTAGGTTGAACTATACCTCTACCACCTCTCGATAGACACTCCCACATAATGTGGCCTGGCTGTCTGCAAATATAACAGGCATCAGAACCCAAGCGGTACTGCATAGTATGTAACTTACCACACTGAGTACATCGTGAAAAAGGCAGTCTCATCTGGCCTGGCTCACCCCTATACTGGGAACTTGAGGGTCTGGAATCCTGACCTGGTCCTAAATAGGAGGACTGATTATATCTCTAACCTGTGAACTAGGGAGGCGTACTAGCCGCTGAATGTCTTGAATACCTAGGATACTGCTACCTCTGACCACCTCTGAATTCACTAAAAGATTACAGAGATCTAGCTCTCTTGCCCTGGCCCCTATCATGCTCACGCTCAGCCCTCCGCTGCTATTTATGCTCCTAGAGGCCCTAAGGGTATGCCTGAATACGAGAAATATTCATACCTGTATGAAGTGCAGCCATCAGACAAGCATCAATCAGGTATGGTCCCAAGCCAATCACGAACTAGTGAACCCGATCCTCCATCTCACCTAAAACAGTGGGAGCATACAGTTACACCTCAAAAAATTATCTGTTGATGCATAGTGAATAGACAAGCGAAGTAAACGAAGTGTTCGATATTTCAATAAGTAAGAAATAGCATTTGATGACCCTAAATGAGATTTCAAAGACATTCGAGGTAAGAGAAGAAAGTTTGCCAAGAGAAGGCAAGGCATACGTTAGGTGTTGGATAAGATTTACGAGTGTCGAATTAATGATAACTTAAGGATGTCAAAAAGAAGAGTTGTAACTCTCCTTAGGTTGGTGATAAAGTGTTAAAAAAGTGTTAAGAAGGTTCCATAAGGATTGGAGATCAACGAAACGACGAAAACCATTTCAGAGAAATGGAGTTATACGACCACTTATACGGTCCGTATAAGGGGTCCGTATAACTCCCAGCAGGGAGATGTTTTTCTTGGTGGTGCACCACGGCCACTTATACAGACCGTACAATAATATACGTACTGTATAAGTGTTCGTATAGTATCCGACGGGCTGATTTTTAGTTTTTGTATAAATAGAAGCCTTGGATTCTTTTATTTTATTTTTCATCTTCTACAAGTATTGAGAGCTCAAAACCATTCTCCAAGCACATTCCACTCAAATCCAAGAGAAAACAAAGATCAAAAGACTAGAATCAAGTGTAAAAAACTCATTAAAGCTCATCCAAGACAAGAAATCTAAGTGGAAGTGGAACTAGGGTTTTGGTTCAAGTGAAGTATCTCCACCCAAGGTTCATTCCTACACAATATAAGGTAAGTTTTATGCCCGTTGAATGTTTTTTAAGGTATTGAGAAGTTGGAAGACTCAGATGGTAAAAGGAGATAGAAAATGGGTCTTGAATGTGAGAATAGTGAAATTTTTTAGTAGTAGCTTGGATTGAGTCATGAATCTTGATATGTTGTGATTATTATAATGTTATAAATGACATTATGTCATGACCTGACTAGGGGCCATGACGGGTACCCGGGGCTAACCACCGAGCACCGCTCATTCTGCTAATTATCAAACTCGTTAAGCGTTCATTCATCAAATTCATACTCAAATCATAGGAAAAATCATTTTTAATTTGGAAACATAATTACTTTTATATACATAAGCCCTTCGGCAATCAAAATAATACACACATGCCTATATGCGTATATACATTTATCAAAATCGTGAGACCATACTACCCACACATACGTATCTACGAGCCTCTATTAGAGTACTAGACATATGGACGGGACAGGACCCCATCGTGCCCAAAACATATATGTACATAAAATAGTAAATCAATGGCACCTCCGGAATAATGGAGTGCTCTCAAAAGTCTACTTATCGGCTTCTATAAATCTGGGACGCTTCCGTGTCTACCTGTGGGCATGAACACAGCGTCCAAAGAAAACGGACGTCAGTATAAATATTGTACTGAGTATGTAAGGCATGAATGAAATGAACATAATAGAGAAGTCATGAGACATAAGATGAAGACATAACCTGCGTAATTTCTAAGAGTGGATGCCTTTCATGCCTATGTCATATATTAACATAATACATGTATCATCATAATACATACTTCATTGTATCATACATATATACATATATATATATATATATATATATATATATATATATATATATATATATATATCATAGCGCATACATCATCGTATCATATATATATCATAGCGCATACATCATCGAATCATATTTATCATCCTGCATAAGCAGCCCGCCTTAGCAGTGACATGTCCGGCCATTTAGGCACGGTGAAATCATAAGCAGCCCGCCTTAGCGGTGACATGTCCGGTCATTTAGGCACGGTGGAGTCATAAGCGGCCCGCCTTTGGGGTGACATGTCCGGCCATTTAGGCACGGTGGAATCATATCATCGTGAGCACATCATAGGCATAGCATTATTATCGTCGTCATCATATAGTCAACATAAACTTATCATTATCATACATATCATAGGCATATCAGAACCTTGTTGTAAACTTAGCATCGTCATACATTCATCATTAAACATACATCTCATAAGCTTACCATAACTTTTCATAGAGCACACATTTAAATTTAAGGACAATCTATGAAAATCGTATCATATTCGTCGCATGAACTTTGTATAAATATCGTATGATAGACTTTATAATCTCTAACTTAGGCTCATCATTACCATTATCGTTTCTATAGCATATCTCTTAACTTTACCTCATATGAAATCCTCTATGAACATAGACTCGTAATTTTTTTGGAACATTGGTCATAGGACATGCATTAGAGCTTATTGACAATCTATAACAATATCGGGATGACATAAGGTCGAGAACCCCCGATTCCATTATGGAGCATTCATAAGCATTCTGCCTCACCTTGAAGGAATTAGCATATAAGGTGAGTGTATTCAAAGAACAACATCAATGGATCATTAGCCTTGTAGAACCATAATATTATAGGCCTTAGAATCTTTAGACTTAGACTCATCATCATCATTATCGCATTCGTAACATACCTCTTATCTTATCCCATATGGCTATTCATGAACATAGGCTCTTAGTTTTTCGGAAGGTAGGAAAGTCATGGAAAGGTAAGGAAATAATATCATAGAAGTTACATAAGGATCATTAGATTCGTAAGAAGTTCATATCCTGAGCCTTAGGACTTGTAGACTTATATTCATCATCGGTATCGTCATGCTCGTAACATATCTCTTTTCTTTATCTTGTATGAAGCTCTTTATAATCGTAGACTCATAGTTTTCGATAAGTAGTAAAATCATGAAGAACGAAGGAATATCATATCATAGGATTCATGCCTTAGAAAGAAGGGACTAGCCTTACATACCTCTTCCGTTTGACAATTTCCATCGCTTTATTGTTCTCCTGTAATGCTCACGTTTCTACCTTCAAGAGAATTCGCATTTATATTAGCTAATCCATCACATCAACGTGCTTACTAAAGCTAGGGAAAATTGGGAAGCATTTCCTTTGTTTATACAACCTTTCCCATATCGTATATCAACTCCCAAACATTTACATTAACGTTCATAATATCATAACCAACAATCTTCATTCATCTGCACTAACCTTATTTCACAATTCCACTTCAATTCATCCATAATCATGGTCATAGTATACTAGTACGTTTTCTCACATATAATGCTTACCCCATGTCCTTAATATCATTTCTAACATAACCATATCACAACACATCAAGAATCATGACTCAATTCAAGCTATTACTCAAAATGACATTATTCCCACATTCATGACCCATTTTTCTATATTCTTCTAAAATCTAAGTGTTTCAACTTTTCAATACCTTAAACATCATGGAAACACCATAAAACTTACCTTAGATAGTGTAGAAGCTAGTTTTGGATGATAATCTTTCACTTGAAGAAAAACCCTAGCTTCAATCCAATGGGGTTTCTTGCCTTGGATGAACTCCAATGAGTTTCTTACACATAATTTCCTTGGTTTGATGAATTTGATCACTAATATCTCTTGAATTCTTGTGGGAGAAGTGTTCTAGAGAGTTCTAGAGAGAAGGGGAGTGAAAAGGGAAAATGAAATAAAATGAAATTGGTCCCTTATTAAATACACAAAACATGTCCCGACACGAACATACGGACCAACATACGGTCTGTATGTTTGGTCCAGTGAACATTGCCCCTCTTGGCTGATTATACGGTCTAACATATGGCCAGTATAATTTATACAGCCAGTATGTTGGGCGGTATAATGCCCAACTGTTCCGATTTCGTTCTCGTCGAGCCGTTTGATCTCCAATCCTCATGAAACCTGTTATACCCCGTATTTTTTATACATCAAATTATTCGCAAGCTAATCGACATAAGTTAAGGACGGGATTATTTTTGGATATGAGATAGGAACTTTTAATTCCCAATTTTAATTAGTACACGAATTGCTTATAAATTTCAATTAGTATAGAAATATTATTGGAGATTAGGGACTAATTAACTATGATTAGATTATTAAGTATGGATTAGTGATTAATTAAAATTAATTAGGTTAGATAATTATTATTGAAGTGGGCCCCACCCGATTCTTTAATAAAAAAAATAAAAAAAAATAAAAATAAATAATAAATAAAATGTATCAAAGTGATGATTCACCATGGGGGGGGGGGGGGAGCACATGTAGGGCCACTAGAATTCATAGTAATAGTCAAGTTGGTGACCAAAGTTAGCATTCACTTTCATTATTGCAAATTGAAGCTTAAGAGCAAAAAAAAAAAAAAGGGAGCATAGCCATGGCTACTGCTCCCGGCCAGCCATGGTTGTAAAAAAAAGAAGATTTTGTTTTCTTATTTTGATTGACTTCCAAGGTAATTTTCAAGTCCAAGGAGGTGATAGCAACATTGGGTATTGAATTGAGGAAGAAGAAATAGTGAATTGGAGCAAATAAGTGTACAATTTCCTCCGATTAAATTAAGGTATGATTTTCTCATTTTATGGTATAATCATACTAATGGTGTTGTAATGGAAGGATTAAAATTGGATTGGATAAAATTGGAAGTAAGAAATTGCTCGAATTCGTTGTTATTGGGAATTGTAGTTGTTATATGGAATGGTTGGGTTGAAAGATTAAAAATGTATTTTTATGTTCATATGTTGTTGTCGTGTTGTCATTGATATGGCTTCTAAATTTGGAATAAAGAAGTGTATAGCGTATCGTAAACAAAGCGTATGTTGGTCTATTTGGTGTATAATCTTAAATGTTAATGATTTGGATTGGAAAAGGATTAAGAAAGGTTGTTGGGTTGTCTGAGTTGTTTATGGGCTGGATTGTAAGAATTTGATATGAATATTTGTATTACTGTCGTGGTTGGTATTGCTGTGATAACAGGAGATTAATTGGAATTTCGGGTTAGGCAAGTTATATAGGGGAAATGCTGTCCGATTTCCGTTAGGTTCTTAACTAACAAAAATCCTAATCAAGAAAGTATGAATTAAATAATGATTCTTATAAGGGATTGGTTACAGATTTATAAGCTAGAAAGTATAGTTTACTAACAATAGCGTTACTTTCATATTAAATAGGCTAAAGGGGCGACGAAGCGAACTTGGTTACGATTAACCTTTAACAGGTATGTAAAGCTATCCCTTCTTTCTTTTGGCATGTCTTAGATATAAGTGACGTATGATATGAGCTTTGGGGTGATCCTATTCATAAGTTTCGAGTGTGATTCATGATTCTTATTCACTTCTTGATGTTAGAAATCTTTAGGTAATTGAGCTATTGCCTCTAAGTATTCTATACGTTGGATAGTAGTCGGTATGTATAAGCTCCTTTTCTTAGAGACTCTACAATGACTAATGTCCTTGACTTCCATAAGCTATTTCATATTATCTTGGTACATGTCTATGATTCCTGAGGCTCTATTTGATATAGTCCATAGTGACATTTAAAGGGTACTCAACATGACTATCGCCTTTGATACTCAAGTGTTAGTTATTCTACTTATTCTATTGAGTCTCAGATGATGATTTACTTGCATATGGTTGCTCATGATATTCTACTCGTGCATACTGTTATTGTATCATTCACCGAGTCCCGGGCCGGGTATGTATTGGTGCACAGTTTCACTACATTGTTCACCGAGTCCCTCACTAGAGGGCCGGGTATGGTATATGTATATGATGATATGATGATATGATTATGGCACCGAGTCCCATGATGGGCCGGGTATGGTATACGTGTACACGACTTTATTCACCGAGTCCCATAATGGGCCGGGTATGGTATATGATAATGATATGCATGATTTCGTTCCGTAAGGCACAGGTACAGTGATTTCTTGATTATCATACTTGTGTCCTGGAATCTCTACTTCAGTTATGATCTTCCTTAATGCATTTCGTGCTTTATATACTCAGTTCATATCTCGTACTGACCCCCTTTCTTCGGGGGGGGGGGGGGGGGGGGCTGCGTTTCGTGCCCGCAGGTACTCGATTCGGTGATCCTCCAGCTTAGGATTTTCCAGTCAGCTGTCTTGGAGAGCTCCATTGTCCCGGAGCCCAGAATTTTGGTACAGATCTTCTGATATGTATATATGTTTGTCCAGGGGTATGATGGGGCCCTGTCCCATCATATTTCACTGCTAATACTCTTAGAGGTCTGTAGACATATGTGTGGGTTGTGTATAAGTTTTGTTCAGCTGTGCCTATATGGCTTACGTATGGTATTGACATGTTGTGACATCCTTGTCGGCTTATGTATGGTATTGACATGTTGTGGCAGCCTTGTTGGCTTGCGTATCATATTTACATGTAATGGCAGCCTTGTCGGCTTGCGTATCTTATTATATGTTGATTAGTTATGACTCCTCAGGAGACAGGTTACCTGGATACCTATATATGATGATGTTGTGAACCTTTGAGGTTCTTTTTCAAAGTTTCCATATTGTTCTTAAGAATCATTTTGTCTATATTTAATAGGTACGTATACGAGTGTCCAGCTCGGGTACTTGTCATGGCCCACGGGGTTGGGTCGTGACAGAAGTGGTATCAGAGCAGTTCATCCTCGTAGTGTCTACAGACCGTGTCTAGTAGAGTCTTGTTTATTGGTGTGTTGTGCACCACATCTATAAACAAGAAGCTACAGGACATTTAGGATATTATCTTTCCTTCTGTCTTAAGATCGTGTGATAGAGCCAGAACCTAGGAAAGATTGTTTCTGACCCCTTTTCCTTTAGGTAGGTGCAGATTGGCGAGAAATGAAGAGGTCAGCTTCAGATAGTGGGGGTGCTAAGAACGCCCTTAGAGTAAGTTCAGGACCCCAGGCTCCAAGACTGAGTAGGAGGAGCCTCAGTTATTCTATCGAGACTGACCCCTCAGAGGACCCAGCGACAATTCCTTTAGAGTTTTTGATATCCAGGGAGGCGGTACCTGAAGCCATACCAGTTGCTCCTATGGCAGAGCACCACGTTAGACCGGCTACCCCGGTAAATGTTACAAATTACTCCAACCCCCTATCCTGGTCATCGGTATAACAGGAGTTTCCCGGTTATCAACATTCCCCGGACTCAGATGAGAAATGCGATGAAGGCCAGACGAGTAGATGGCAGGCAGACGATGATAAGGAGCACACTTAACCTTCTAGATCACCAAATCAGACTAGAGACCGATCAACTACAGGTATATGAGACTTTATTGAAATTTCCTATGTATGTGCATTTACTATAGATTATTACCTAATAGCGGCGAGCGGAAATCAAAGGGGCCGACAACCAAGCATTTATAAGTAACAGCGACCAAGGTGTTCCCATCACCGTGGGAAATTTTGAAATCTAAGATGGAAGGTAGTTATACATGCGGGTGAAGGTTAGATATCGAGGTTACGTTATGAGAATTTGTATATACAGAATGGAAAACTAGCCATCATCAGGGTAAGTAATGGTAAGTATAATAGGAAAATGGATTGAATGTGTATATATACTGTTGATATATTCAGTTATAAGGTGTGCACAGAAGAGGCTAAAGGGATCAGTAACGGTAAGCGGAATATATGTTAGATATAGTGTGAATGTTGTAGGTATGATTGAAACCTGCAGTTAAAGATTGAAAGGGAAAGTAAACAGGAAAGTATAACAGGTACGGTTGAGTTGGACATGCGAGGTAAGTTATCATCTTCATACTGTTGTTGATATATGGAGCCCTGTGTGGCTATGATATGATATATATGTATATATGTTGGCCCTGTGAGGCATTGTGGGTATTTCCTGCGTGCAGGTTTTGGGATAGTAAGAAATACAGAGGAAACTCTGCCAAAATTTTCCTAGAAATACAAAAAAAAAATTGTTAGGACAGTTTGGAAGGGCTTGTGATAATAAAAGATAATTTAGAAAGGGCTGGCAAACCTTGATAGGGTGTTATATTAAGGTGTCAACTGAATTGATCAACAGGGATAAATTACGACGAGTTATAGTTAAAAATAATAATAGTATTATTGAGACAAGAGTACGGAGGAGGAAGAATTGTGACGAATACGAATGTATTGATAAGACAGCTTGTGAGATATTAAGTCTAAGATTGACCAGAAAGGGGAAAAAGGTTGAGAAGTGTTACACTATAGGATTGATTACGAACAGGATATAATGTGGATATAATAAGGATTGTTATGAAAATGAGTAAAGCCTAGTGAGGAAGTGACTAAAAGATATAACGTGATCTATATGATTAAAATATAAAGGCTAATGTGAAATGGAAAGGCGAGGTATAGGACGAATAAGAACGGCTTATAAAGTTCTATAGGGAAAGTTCGAAATAAAGATTATGCGATAACGGGAATGGAAGCGAGCACAAGAAAAGAAGGAGTTAGTTTAAAAAAAAGGGAAATAAGAAGGAAGTGAGCGAGACAATAGTGCAGTAATAGGTTATGACATGTATAGCCGAGGGCACGAGTAATATAAGTGACGGAGCAGTGAAGGACTAAACTATAAAGAGGTGAGCAACGAAGTAGAATGAGTGCCAGAAAATGACTGGGATGATAAGAACAAATAGGGATGTACAGAATACACTTTGAAAAAGAGAGAGGGATTATAAAGGAGTAGTGTTTTCCGAAAGATACAAGAGTAGCAAGAGATTCCTCGTGCACAGAATAAAAGATGGACATAGAATGGAGAAATGGAAAAGAACCTTCTTGACACTTGTTGAACACCTCAATACCAATCTAAGGGACGTTATAACTCTTCTCCAAAGCATTATTAAATCATCATTAACTCGTTACTCGTAAATCCTTTCCGATACATCTCATATGTCTTACCTCCTCTTGGCAAACTTTCCTCGCTTACTTCGAATGTCTTTGAAATCTCATTTAGAATCATCAAATGCTATTTCTTGCTTATGAAAACATCGCATACGTTGTACCCTTTGTCAGTCTATTCACTGTACAAGAACGGAAAATTTTTCGCGGTGTAACATTCTTTCCCCCTTGGGAACATTCATCCTCGAATGATAAGATATCCGGAATTCTACGAAAATTTCGCCATATGTTTTCCTTCAACTGACCCGGAGTATCATGACCATACTATTCTTTCTTACCTCCTACTCCTCTTTTTAAGTACCCACTTGGTTTCATTAGCGATGCATAAATACTTGCAAGTTACATAATCGTTCTTGCGTGATTCGTGTACATACATATCTATACATATACAAGTATCCAGATCCGTATCAGTATTCATAATCGTACTCATTTACTTATCATATCCATAGTTATATTCATATACATAGCATTTACATAGCATGCTTGACCACGAAGGTTCGGTGTTTCGCGTGCCCGACCATGGCTAGGCTCGGTGATTACATATACCTAAACTCTTTTGTCTATCTGTAGTAACTTATATCGTCATGCCCTTTTCCTTCCTTTATTTTTTTCCTTGATTACCATATCTTATGCTCTACTATAGAGAACCTTAGGTCCCTCTCTTAATTGTTGCTTATAAATCACAATATCATTAATTACAACTTTACCGTTAGTGCCTTTGCCTCTCGTCTAGTATAACATCGCCATCCTTTACAATACCCCTTGAGTTATTCGCCTTCAATGTCATGTGGTTCAAGGTCTTCATGAATGATTTCCTATACAGTCTCGGATGCTTGCTCAATTCGTGTTTGTTTATTTACTAGTCAGTAGACTCGTCTCTGCGCAACTCTCACCTTTTGTTTTTATGTCCACATCTGTTACATATTAGGGTCCATCATTTCAATCTCTACACTTATATTCTCTTTACTCGCTTCCACCCTTTAGGGGTTTTACTTGTACCATTCTCCAATCTGTTACCTCTCTTTCAAATCATGAATTCATATATCCCTTACTATACTACATCTTATTCATGCTGTTTCTCGTAATTTATAGCTACGATATTTCATGTTTGAAGTCTTAACATACTCACCTTGCAGTTTATAATCAAGTAATACAACCGACATAGCAATCGGAACAAGGATGTATTTTACTTAGCTCATCTGGTCAATGTATAAATCCGCTCCAATTAACAACTTTTGTTCCATAGGGATGGTCAAAATAATAGTGTTTCTATTTATCCATACCATCCATGCAATGTCACTTGCCCTCTTCTTCGGGGCTCAAAGTTCACTTGTAACGTCATCTTTGTTTTTCTAGGGCCTAAGTCTCATGCGTAACTAATACCCCTTATGCCTCAAACTCTTTTACTTCTTGTTTTGCGCTCAACATTGGTTTCAAAACCAATCATTATCATATTGTGTTTGTCATTGATGATAGCTTTATTCTCTCGCTTTATCGTCGCACGGTAAACTCATAACTCATGGCCATCTTTTTCCTTTAAACTCATTACTTCATATGCCTTACTCTTTCTAACATGGTACAGGATATTCGTAGGAGATGCATCTTCCTTTAATCATAACACGACTACTTCTTAAGTGCGCGTACTTTGCGGCGCATTTCCTTCTCTTTCTATTCCCATTCTTATTCCTTTACATTCTTTCCTCCTCAATTTATCTTATTTCCTTCCGTTTTATAATCAATCCTTTATTCTTTGCACGAGGAACCCTATTCTTAACTTAGTACCTCTTTGTCTTTGAGGATATACTACCTTTGTACAATCCATTATTCGCTTCCAAAACTTATTCTGTTCATTCTGATCATCCCCTCTCATCCTTAGTGTGTTAATCCTTTTTCTAACAACCGTCCTATTTCATTATTCATCTTTCTGTAGTCTTGGTCTTTTACATCCAGCTAAAGATATCACTCACACTCTTGATTATACCAATCACAAACTACTGATGCTTTGCCTATCACTTTTCTCTAATTTCTTTTTCAAGTTGACTTCCCCCTTTTTTTGCTTGCTATCATTTCTGTCATTGAGGAATCCCTATGCTGGACTTTTTTTTTCCTCTAACAAGGTCTTTTAAACTTTCTCATCTACTTCTAACAAGGTCTTTTAAACTTTCTCATCTACTGCCCCATGGCTCGCTTGTTGGTTTCACACTTGCATTCACTCTTTATTCATATAGAACATGTTACACCCCGTATCTTCGAAGAGAACTTATCAAATTTGAAATGTAAGTACGTTGAGTTTGGGTTAAGTAAAACAACTTTGGAATATGAGAAACAAGAATTATTAAGTATATTTAATGAGTGAAGGATGTATATAAGGTATACCGGAAGGTTTTATAAAGAAATGAGTGGAAGAAATGAAGTAGTACGACTTTGGAGAAAGGATGGGTAATGTTTTGTGTGAAAATTTTGGTCCAACTTGGGGGGCGAATATCTCTTAGCATATGAAGTGTTTTAAGGTGAAACAAAAGCCTAGAATTAAGTTCTTCGAGTCTAGTTTCCAAAGAACCAAACCTCTCGTCGATAGGACATCAAAGTAGAGAATTATGGACGTTACAAGTTCAGCTGATAAAGCAGAAACGCGTGCTACAGTGCTGCTACAGTAGATGCTACAGTGACCCCTGACCGTATTTGACCCGAATTTGATCCTTATAAAAAGGGTAAGAGCCCGCATTTTTACTAGATTTTAGCCCAGATTTTGCCCAGAAAATTCTAGAAATTCAAGAGAGAGAGAGGGACACAAAAAGTAAGGAATTTTCAAGTGACAGAGTATTAATCGAAGCACAGATAAACGCATAGATATGATTTTAGTATGGTTTTGCGGTGGATTCAAGGTGGATATTAAAGATATCTCTGTTTTAACAAAAATAAGGTATGAATCTCTCCTTATTAATATTACTTTTGGTTTATTTACGAAGATAGAGTGATGAAATGGTTGTATAATAAAGTTGTTGGTTGAGAAATTGGACAAACATCGCGTGGGATGTTTTATGGAATATTTTGATATTGATGATGATGTTATTGATGTTGGTGCTGTTGTAGTTGTTGTTTTGCTGGTATTGTGATTTCGGGCTAGGCATATAAACAGTGGAGGTGGTGCCCGAATTTCGGCAGATTATAAATGGATTTATTTGAAGGACTAAGACAAGCGCATAACGATGAGTCTAACGATTGTGTAAATCCTCTTAAATGTAGACTTGCGAGCTTGGACAAATAGGCATAGCAAATAGGAGGTGGAACAGGTATGTATGGCTAAACCCTTTCTTTCTAAAGGCATGATTCCTTGTTATAAACCTTTGTGCCATATCAACAATATCCTTGCCTCCACAAATGCTAGAAGCCTATGAATCTCATGATCCTTACGATATTATTGAGCTTATTCATGATCTTTGAGACTATTCTTTGTGATTGATCTCGCCTCATAATTCTTGTTCTTTCGAGGTGAGATATAGTGATGACGATTCTATTTCTAATGCTATCTAAGTTCATGGCTCTCGATACTCTATTTCATCTTAAGATAGTTGATCTTCTAAGAAAGGATATAGTGATAATGATAATGGTAACGATGACGTTGATTTCAGTTTTGTATTTTTATGTATATGTATGTATGTATGTATGCATTGCACTCCCACTGATCAGTTGGATAAGATAACACCGAGTCCCGAAAGGGCCGGGTAAGATGATGCCGAGTCCCGGAAGGGCCGGGTAAGATAACACCGAGTCCCGAAAGGGCTGGGTAAGATAACATCGAGTCCCGAAAGGGCCGAGTAAGATGATACCGAGCCCCGGAAGGGCCGGGTAAGATAACATTAAGTCCCGAAAGGGCCGGGTAAGATGATACCGAGTCCCGAATGGGCCGGGTAAAAACACACCGAGTCCCGAAAAGGCCGGGTAAGATGATACCGAGTCCCGGAAGGGCCGGGTAAGATAACACCATGTAATATGTTATATGTATCTATATATATTACCGCGCCTTAACGACCGGACGAGATATTATATATGTATAGATATGTATGGAAAAATTCTTGAAAAGCTAAGCATGCACGATATTCGCCTTAAAAGGGCATTCAGAGGCACAGGTTGATCTCTTTTATATTACTTTATCCCTATACGTCCATTTTATTATTTTCCGTGTTCGGTATTTCTTGCTATGTCGTTGTTCATACCTTAGATACTCAGTACACAATTCGTACTGACGTCCTTTCTTGTGGATGCTGCGTTCATGCCCGCAGGTAGACAGGTAGGCGGATCAGACCCGTAGGTGATTTATCAGCAGATGCTCAGGAGCACTCCACTTACTTCGGAGCTACAGTATATGGGTATTTGTCATTATAGTCACATGTATTCTATTTAGAGGCTCGTAGACACGTGTGTACAGTAGATGTTTCATAACCTTGTTAGTCCATATTGATGAATAATATTTTAGTAGCCTTGTCGGCTAGAGATGATGAATATAATTGTTGAAGATTATCTAGAGAGGTGTTGTTATGTTGTGATATATATATATCCTTACAGATTATGATATCCATGAGTTATCTTTATGGTCCATCCAAAGGTGATTATAAGATGTATGTTTAGACGTGCTCGGTGTGTTAGCTCCGGGTGCTCGTCATGGCCCTCTAGTTGGGTCGTGACAAAAGTGGTATCAGAGCAGTTCGTCCTAGGAATTATCTACGAGCCGTGTTCAGTAGAGGGTTGTTTATGGGTGTGAAGTGCGCCACACTTATACACAGGAGGATGCAGGGCATTTAGGAATAATTGACCTTCTTTCTCATCTTAGATCGTTCGATAGAGCCATGTTATCAGGATTCCCGCCTTTTCCTAACTGTATGTTATGATTTCAGTATGACTGTGAAAAGGAAAGCTATAGTGGCCCAGAAGGGCAAGACGGTGGCCGAAAGAAGAACTGATCTGGAGCCACCAGCAGAAGTAGTAGAGGGTCAGTTTCATAATTGATATACCCCGCATTTTAAGAGCATGAGCGTGACACGCGCTTCCTCAAAATTGACAATCATGTGGTTACCACATAATTTAAACTCACGTTGATAATGTTGTATTCCGTACTTTTGTACGTCGGATTATTCATAAGCTGAGGTGGGGCCCGCACGTCGAGATTTTTTTTAGGACACATGACAAGTTATATGAAGCACATATGTGAAGTTGAACACAACTCAAGAAGGACCCTTGAGCCAAATCAAAGTGGAAGTCCTCCAAACAAATATTTTTAAGTAACGTTTTCGGGTGATCTGAATTCGAGGGGCAAAAACGGTATTATAAGTTTGGAATTTGGAAAAATACCAAGAATAGAAGTTGTAGATAATTGAATTAGCTTTCCAACCATAGGTCGTGGGTCCACAGGTGACGACGTAATAAGGACATATGGACGTTTTAAGGAAGAAAGGTCAGTGGGCTAGGCCCAATCCGAGGCCAACCGGGTTAGGCCCATTACCCATGTCTCTATAAGTGCAAATTTCGGCCTTCCTCCTCATTTTAAGACCAGGAACGCCCAGAAAATTCTGGGGAGAGAGAGAAAAAGAGTCTTGGAGAAGAAAAACCAATTTTGATCGAAATCTGAGCCCCGAATCCCAAAGCCCATGAAGGGAAAAGTGTTGTACGCTGCGTTGTCTTCAATTTGAGCTAAAAATCAACCATGGAGAAGAGTGATAACGTGTTGGCTGCATGCTTAAGGTATGAAAAAGTTTCCTTTTCATTGTTAACGAGTTTATTTAGAGTTTCGACGGATCAGCATGGAGAGAATAGCCTGATAAATTCGTTTGTTGGTGTTGTGAATTATGGAATGAAACTTGAAGAAAATTTTGGATGATAATAAATGTATTTAACTTGTAAAATGTGGAGGATTTTGTTATTAATGTTATTGGTATTAATTTCAGCTTCTTTACGGAAATAAAATTATTAAATAGTTATACCACAAAATGGTTGGTGGAGGAATTTGGGAAACAGTGTGCGGGATGTTTTATGACATACGTTGGTATTGGAAATGATGTTAATACTATTGATATTGTTGTTGATGTTGTTGATAATTTGGCCGAGTTGAATTCTCGGATTGTTGATTGATGATTTGGCCGAGTTGGATTCTCGGGGATGGTGTATTTACAGGGGAAATGCTGCCGAAATTTTGGCAGAATATAAATGAATTCATTTGAAGGACTAAGACAAGTGTATGTCGATGAGTCTAATGATTGTGTAAATTCTCTTGAATGTAGACAAGCAAGTTTGGACGAATAAGCGCAGCTAATTGGACGTGGGACAGGTATGTAAGGGTTACCCTTTCTTTCTTTTGGCATGATCTTTGTAAAACCAACATGACAAAGTATATGTATGACTTCAAAGAAACTCCTATTCCTAGAGCCACTAGGATGGCTAATATTCTTGGCTTCCGTAGGTTGTTTCATATGGTTTTGATGCGTATCTATGATGTCCGAAGTTCGGTTGATATGTTTCCGAATGACATTCGAGAGATAATTGATGTGATTAATGTCTTGGTTTTCAAATAATAGCACGTTTGATTATTCCATCGAGTCTTTGATACATTTTGATACGTACATATGGTTGCAAAAGCTCTGTCGGATGTGATCCATGACAATATTTGAAGGGTACCTAACATGATTGTGGCTTTGATTTTCCGAAAATGGCTTCTGAAACGTTCGTAGAAAGTTCTGTACTTCAAACGCTCATAACTATCTTATACTAAATCGGATTTACCCGAAACTTGTTTCTGAGCCTTCAGGTGTCGTTAAGTATACTTCTCCATCGAGCCTTAGAATTGATTTATATGTATATGGTTTCTCATTACTCTGCTCGTGCGCACTATTGTTAGATCGTTCGCCGAGTCTCAGGCCGGATATGTCGTTGTGCGCACTATGTTAAACTCGGCACTAACATATTATGTTATAATATATATGTATGGATCGGGCTGCACGTTCTGCAGCAGTATAATATATTTATGGATCGGGCTGCACGTTCCGCAGCAATATAATATATATATGGACCGGGCCGTACGTTCCTCGGAACTAATATGTTATATATATGGATCGGGCTCCACGTTCCGCAGCAGTATAATATATATATATATATATATATGGATTGGGCCGTACGTACCGCAACACTATAATATATGTATGGATCGGGCTGCACGTTCCGCAGCAGTATAATATATTTATGGATAGGGCTGCACGTTCCGCAGCAGTATAATATATTTATGGATCGGGCTGCACGTTCCGCAGCAGTATAATATATATATGGATCGGGCCGTACGTTCCTCGGCACTATCATTTTACATATGGATCGGTTATATGTATATGTATATGATGACGTATGATGTCGGCACGCATGATCTGTGTTTGGAAAGTAAGTATTTTGGCACTCTGGATGATTTACTTACTTTCTGTACTCCTTCTGACATATGACTTCGGCATATATGATTTGCGTTTGGAAAATAAGCATTTTGGTATTCTGAATGATGTACTTACCTTTGTACTACTTGTTTCGATTATGGTTCCGTTTTCTGTATTCCATGCCTTACATGCTCAGTACATTTTTCGTACTGACCCCTCTTTCTTCGGGGGCTGCGTTTCATGCCGCGCAGGTACACCCAGATGAGTTGAAGCTATTATAGAAGATGTTCCAGCGAAGATGGCAAGCTCCATTTGCTCCTGGGGTGTTGCCGAGTCAGAGTATATGTGCTGTGATTTCTGATTGATGTTAGAGACTTTGCAGACAGAGGCGTGGGTATAGAATGTCGGTTTTGTAAGCGGCTCCATCAGCCGATATGTCATTCTGTGTTATGTGATAAATTCTACATGATTACAGATTTTGTTTGATTTGAGAATAACGATGAAAACTAATATTTCTGAAAGGTGTACTATGTATTTCATCTTTATTTGATTTAAAAGTCCAAGAAGATTATGTGTGCACTAAGGGTCCGAGAGTTCGCTCAGCCCTAAGTAAGGGTCGGGTGCCCATCACACCCTAGGGAGATTAGGGTGTGACAAAGTGGTATCAGAGCAGGTCGTCCTAAGGGTTGTCTGCAAAGTCGTGTCCAGTAGAGTCCTGTTAATGGGTGTGAAGCCGGCCACATTTATAAACAGGAGGCTGCAGGGCATCTAGGGATTGTTGACCTTCTTTCTGTCTTAGATCGTGCGATAGAGCCAAGTCATAGGAAATGAGATTCCTTGCACTAACCTTTGATCTTAGCAGGAGCACAATATCGACGGGAGAAGCTGAGTGACGATATGGAAAGTCATAGGGTAAGTTTTGATATTTCTATTCTTTTGCCTGAAATTGGGAGCCCTGGATGGCTGGAATATGTCGTATGTATATATGCCCTGTGAGGCATTGCTGGTAATTGCTGTATGCAGGTTTTGGATAGTAAGAATTGTAAAGGAGACTTTTCCAGAATTTTTCAACAAATCGGGTCATTCAGTTAGGTACATCTAAAAGGTGTAAAGCTGAAGAGTGAAAAAGGAAGGTAAACATGAAAATATAATAGGGCAGACCCCTAAGGGATCAAGTACATTTCGAGGTATGATATATGAGCCCTTAGGAATATTCTATGTATGTGCAATTGCTGTAGATTATTATCCAATAGGGGCGAGCGGAAACCCAAAGAGTCCGATAACTGAGCATTTATAAGTAACAGCGACCAAGGTGTGCTCGCTACCATTGGGAATCTGGAAGTCTAGGATAAAAAGTAGTCATGTATACAGACGAAAGATGGATATTGAGAACTAAAAAGGCCAAAATAGTAATATTGTAGTCGGAAGAGTAAGAGATCCTTTCTAATTCGGAAAGAGATGCGTTATGAGAACGTTTCGGAATCTGTCAAGACTCCTTGTTATATTAGACTATGTGGTGAAGGCTATGCGGTGAGGTGGATGCGATTATACCAGCATTAATGCAGCGGATTTCATCAGAGTCTCAAGGTTAAGCGTGCTGGGGCGAGAGAAATTTTAGGATGGGTGACCCCCCTGGGAAGTGTATTAAAAGATCTGTAAATTTTAGACGTAAGAGAAAAGTGAGAAGCTAAAGTAGTCTAAGGGGAATTAGAGTGTGCGGAGTGATTGGAAACCAAAAGCGGTCGCGGACGACGAGGCAGACTAGACCGGTGAAAAAAAAGAAGGTGCACCACAGTTCTAGAATTAGGTGAGTTTGAGTACATTTGGAAATACCTTGTAAGCGGGGCGTTAGAAAATGTGTATATATATATATATATATGAATGCGTATGATATCCTATACATGGCTATATCAGCGGGTATATGTATCCCGGCCACCGGCGTTGCGGTATATTGAAGGCATTGGTCGAACCGGGTGATAAAGTTCAAGCGACAAAAGAACGTTAACAGGTGGGCTGATGTTATCGTCGTCACAAGCTAGAACTGCAAAGTCCTACGGTAAAGAAAATTAGAAAAGAAAGAAAGCGAATAAATGGAAGGTAAGGAGATCAAAATGTCGGAAAAAGTGAAAAGGGTAAGAAACGTGAGTGAGTAAGGCCTCCAAGAGAGACGACAGGAAAAGCACGAGACACGACGCCATTCGGGTAAAAATTCGAAGGTAGGCGTGTAAAAAAAGATTAAAGTTTGGTGGTATAGAACACAAAGAGGAATGTGTGGGATCAGAAAGCGAACTACAATAAGTGAGATTAAGAGGATAGTGACCATGACGAGGAATGAGAAGTAAGAGAAGGAATGGTTAGACCGTGCGATGATGTCAAGAGATTTCCAACCCTTGAAAAGTATATAAAGGGATAAGTGTGTAGTCAAATTAACAAGGTCGCCTCGGACATAGAGAAGTTCTCCAAAAGAATGACTTATGAATAGAACAGATTTGCACGTCTAAAGTAATATTTCACGAATTTCAGAGCCGAAGCCACAAATGGCAAGAGAAGAAGAGTGCTCGAGGAAGAAGAAAACCCAAGAAGGGTTAAGGATGATGAGTCGACACTGCTAATTGGAAAGTTAGTGGTATGGAATAGGAATTCATGTGAGGTCTGAGAGATTTGATCTTAGAGGAAATGGAATGAAATGCAAAGACACTCGGAGACTGTTGGCGTATAAGGAGCCCCTTAAAAAGGGGGGGGGGGGGAGCATATTATGTTGAACTTAAAATGAATCGCAACACTGACAGGCTCCAGAGGAGGAAAATTTATTAGCTCGGGGCCGGAGTTCAAAGTATATCGGCATACCAAGAGAATACATGAAAGAAGTAGAAACAAATTGACAACGAGTATACCGTGAGGCCGACATGAAGGGAAAGGATGAAAGATACCTTAAGAGAATGCTTCATATCAATATGAATTATGATATGTTTATGCCATGATTTGAATCCCTCATATCGGGCTAATTTGTGCCGCACCTAAGTACGCAGCAACATGCTTTGAAGAGTAATAAAAACAGCAAGAAAATGACTACAAGCTAATTACACCAAGGACAATGGATAAAAATGATATAGTTGTTATCGTTATACATTTAAGTATGGACATTAAGTGAATTAATGAAGGGAACGTATTAGAATTAAAATTGAAAGTAAGGATTGAAGGTCGAAGAGCACAAAGACTCCTGAATAAAAAGAAGACGAGATCAAAAATTAGGGAAGAGTATGTGGTAAGTACGACATGAAAGGGGCATACAAGAATGTAAACAATGAAGGCTGAAGAGACAATGAAAGCGATAAAGCATGGAGAGTTAGTGGACTGACAAATAATAAAAAAAAGGGATGACCTTGAGTACAGGCATAAATTTTGGCTACAAAAGAGGAAGAATAGACTGCATGGTTCGGATAAGTTCAGTTTTAACGAGCAAGTAAGACTGCAAGTAAGTAAAGTAGATACGGACAAATATAGGTAAGAACATCGATATCTACCTCGGAGCGAACTCTACCTCAACATTCGAGGACGAATGTTTTTAAAGGGGGGGAGGATGTTATACCCCACATTTTCAGAGCATGAGCGTGACACGCGCTTCCTCAAAATTGGCAATCATGTTGTTGCCACATAATTTAAACTCACGTTGATAATGTTGTATTCGGTACTTTTGTACGTCGTATTATTCATAAGTTGAGGTGGGGCCCGCACGTCGAGATTTTTTTAGGACACATGACAAGTTATATGAATCACATATGTGAAGTTGAACACAACTTAAGAAGGACCCTTGAGCCGAATCAAAGTGGAAGTCCTCCAAACAAATATTTTTAAGTAACGTTTTCGGGTGATCTGAATTCGACGGGCAAAAACGGTATTATAAGTTTGGAATTTGGAAAAATACCAAGAATAGAAGTTGTAGATAATTGAATGATATTTCCAACAATAGGTCGTGGGTCCACAGGTGACGTCGGAATAAGGAGATATGGACGTTTTAAGGCATAAAGGTCAGTGGGCTAGGCCCAATCCGAGCCCAACCGGGTTAGGCCCATTACCCAAGTTTTTATAAGTGCAAATTTCGGCCTTCCTCCTCATTTTAAGACCAGGAACGCCCAGAAAATTCTGGGGGGAGAGAGAAAAAGAGTCTTGGAGAAGAAAAACCAATTTTGATCGAAATCTGAGCCCCGAATCCCTAAGCCCATGAAGGGAAAAGTGTTGTACGCTGCGTTGTATTCAGTTTGAGGTAAAAATAAACCATGGAGAAGAGTGTTAACGTGGTGGATGCATGCTTAAGGTATGAAAACGGTTCCTTTCATTGTTAACGAGTTTATTTAGAGTTTCGACGGATTAGCATGGAGAGAATAGCCTGATAAATTCGTTTGTTGGTGTTGTGAATTATGGAATAAAACTTGAAGAAAATTTTGGATGATAATAAATGTATTTAACTTGTAAAATGTGGAGGATGTTGTTATTAATGTTATTGGTATTAATTTCAGCTTCTTTACGGAAATAAAATTATTAAATAGTTATACCACAAATTGGTTGGTGGAGGAATTTAGGAAACAGTGTGCGGGCTGTTTTATGACATACGTTGGTATTGGAAATGATGTTAATACTATTGATATTGTTGTTGATGTTGTTGATAATTTGGCCGAGTTGAATTCTCGGATTGTTGATTGATGATTTGGCCGAGTTGGATTCTCGGGGATGGTGTATTTACAGGGGAAATGCTGCCGAAATTTTGGCAGAATATAAATGAATTCATTTGAAGGACTAAGACAAGTGTATGTCGATGAGTCTAATGATTGTGTAAATTCTCTTGAATGTAGACAAGCAAGTTTGGACGAATAAGCGCAGCTAATTGGACGTGGGACAGGTATGTAAGGGTTACCCTTTCTTTCTTTTGGCATGATCTTTGTAAAACCAACATGACAAAGTATATGTATGACTTCAAAGAAACTCCTATTCCTAGAGCCACTAGGATGGCTAATATTCTTGGCTTCCGTAGGTTGTTTCATATGGTTTTGATGCGTATCTATGATGTCCGAAGTTCGGTTGATATGTTTCCGAATGACATTCGAGAGATAATTGATGTGATTAATGTCTTGGTTTTCAAATAATAGCACGTTTGATTATTCCATCGAGTCTTTGATACATTTTGATACGTACATATGGTTGCAAAAGCTCTGTCGGATGTGATCCATGACAATATTCGAAGGGTACCTAACATGATTGTGGCTTTGATTTTCCGAAAATGGCTTCTGAAACGTTCGTAGAAAGTTCTGTACTTCAAACGCTCATAACTATCTTATACTAAATCGGATTTACCCGAAACTTGTTTCTGAGCCTTCAGGTGTCGTTAAGTATACTTCTCCATCGAGCCTTAGAATTGATTTATATGTATATGGTTTCTCATTACTCTGCTCGTGCGCACTATTGTTAGATCGTTCGCCGAGTCTCAGGCCGGATATGTCGTTGTGCGCACTATGTTAAACTCGGCACTAACATATTATGTTATAATATATATGTATGGATCGGGCTGCACGTTCCGCAGCAGTATAATATATTTATGGATCGGGCTGCACGTTCCGCAGCAGTATAATATATATATGGACCGGGCCATACGTTCCTCGGTACTAATATGTTATATATATGGATCGGGCTGCACGTTCCGCAGCAGTATAATATATATATATCTGGATTGGGCCGTACGTTCCGCAGCAGTACAATATATGTATGGATCGGGCTGCACGTTCCGCAGCAGTATAATATATTTATGGATCGGGCTGCACGTTCCGCAGCAGTATAAAATATATATATATATATATATATATATATATATATATATATATATATATATATATATATATATATATATATATATATATGGATCGGGTCGTACGTTCCTCGGCACTAATATGTTATATATGGATCGGGTCGTACGCTCCTCGGCACTATCATATTACATATGGATCGGTTATATGTATATGTATAGGATGACGTATGATGTCGGCACGCATGATCTGTGTTTGGAAAGTAAGTATTTTGGCACTCTGGATGATTTACTTACTTTCTGTACTCCTTCTGACATATGACTTCGGCATATATGATTTGCATTTGGAAAATAAGCATTTTGGTATTCTGAATGATGTACTTACCTTTGTACTGCTTGTTTCGATTATGGTTCTGTTTTCTGTATTCCATGCCTTACATGCTCAGTACATTTTCCGTACTGACCCCTCTTTCTTCGGGGGCTGCGTTTCATGCCGCGCAGTTACACCCAGATGAGTTGAAGCTATTATAGAAGATGGCAAGCTCCATTTGCTCCTGGGGTGTTGCCGAGTCAGAGTATATGTGTTGTGATTTCTGATTGATGTTAGAGACTATGCAGACAGAGTCGTGGGTATAGAATGTCGGTTTTGTAAGCGGCTCCATCAACCGATATGTCATTCTGTGTTATGTGATAAATTCTACATGATTACAGATTTTGTTTGATTTGAGAATAACGATGAAAAAGAATATTTCTGAAAGCTGTACTATGTATTTCATCTTTATTTGATTTAAAAGTCCAAGAAGATTATGTGTGCACTAAGGGTCCGAGGGTTCGCTCGGCCCTAAGTAAGGGTCGGGTACCCATCACACCCTACGGAGATTAGGGTGTGACAATAATGATGTCCCATCTCGGACCTCTCCCACCTTTCCCATTTCAGAGGAGCAAGAGGGGGCCTCAGGCCCAGCCCCAATCTCTCCAGTTCCCTCATCTGATGCCTTGGGCCAGGAGATCAAACAGGCCATTCTTTTACTAACTCAGTTAGTCGCCGCTCAGGCTCAGCGGCGAAGTATGGGACATGGTGACAGAGCCGGTAGTGCTACAGCCCGTGATTTTATCAGTTTAGACTCTTCAGAGTTCTTTGGGTCGAAACCGGAGGAGGACCCGCAGGCTTCATAGATGAGATATCGAGAACGTTACGATTAATGCATGGTTTTGATACTGAGTCAGTAGAATTGGCTTCTTATAAATTTCGGGACGTTGCGGTACATTGGTATGCAGTTTGGATGTCTTCTAGAGGAGTCAATGCTCCTCCACCGGTATGGCAAGAGTTTGTGGATGCTTTTCTTCGACATTACTTGCCGCCGACGGGCTAGAGCTGACAAGTTTTTGAATTTTAAACAAGGTAATATGAGTACCCGAGAGTACAGTCTTCGTTTTAATTCCTTGGCAAGGTATGCCCCAGCTATGGTAGCTGATATGGGGGACCGTGTACATCGGTTTGTAAATGTATTGGGGGCCACATCTGATAAGGGAATGCTTGACGGCGTCACTCCAGGAAGGAATGAATATCTCTCGTATTCAGGCCCATGCCCATAATTTGGAAGAACAGCAGCAGTCGCAAAGAGGTGAGCGTGATTTTGATAGGGGTTGCAGTAAGAAGGCCAGATCTGCAGGCGCCACCAATGAGTTCAGAGGAAGTCAAAGGCAGTAAAATCCTAGGTACTCAGGCCATTCGGTGGCTCGTGCGCCTCCTCGATTTGTAGGTAAGAGGTTCGATTATCCTAATTATTCTGGACGGGGTCGTAACTTTGGAGTTTCGGGTTTCCAGTATGGAGGTGAACCCGGTCAGATATGACCGCCCTTATTGCAGTGTAATCAATGTGGTAAGTCACATTTTGGACCGTGTCGTTTTGGTTTGGATGTTTGCAATGCCGGTGGTCAGCCAGGCCACATTATGTGTAAGTGTCCATTT
Source organism: Lycium barbarum (assembly GCF_019175385.1). Lineage (NCBI taxonomy): Eukaryota > Viridiplantae > Streptophyta > Magnoliopsida > Solanales > Solanaceae > Lycium > Lycium barbarum. The sequence goes on along the minus strand of NC_083342.1, from coordinate 37,974,796 downwards.
CTAGATCGTCAAAGGATGGTGCAGCCTACCGGATCGGCAGCAGGATCGTCGTCATCGGTGATCCCTCTAGGACGATACACTCAGACATCAGTAGAAGGAGAGCATCCAACTTAAGTAACCCTCAGAACCGTATTTACGCATTTACCGGCCAACAAGACTTAGAGTTTTCGCTCGATGTTGTCACAGGTATATCGTCAGTATTTTTTTATGATGTGTAGTCATTGCTTGATTCGGGTTCGGCGTTGTTATATATTACTCCTTATATTGCTGGTTGGATTGGGGCGAACCTTGAGTTGATCAAGACATTCAAGGTATTTTATTAATAAGATGTTAGTATGATTAAATGGGGGATAAGCACATATTTAAGTACGACCTGTGAACATAAGTTTATGAATGCCTTACAAAAGGGATAAGTTTGTGGTTAAATTAACACGGTTGCCTCAGACATGGAGAAGCTTTCCAAAAAAGATGAATTAAGAATAGAACGGATTTGCGCGTTTAAAGGAATATTTCACGAACTTCAGAGCCGATACTACAAATAACAAGAGAAGAAAGGTGCTCGAGGAGGAAGAAGCCCAAGGAAGGTTAAGAGTGAAAGTAGGAAAGGTATACTAATGGGTTGGTCGAAGGAAGAGGAGAGCATTTAGGAGTAAAGTAACTGGAAATCTTTAACCATTGGAGTAAGAAGGATATTTTAACGAGTTGGCGGTAGGAAACCCGATTACTCATTGAAGAAAGAACGAGGATAATGAGTCGACAAAATTGATTAGAAAATTTATGACATGGAATAAGAATTCATGTGAAGACCGAGAGATTCGATCATAGAGGAAATGAATGAAATATAAGGAACGTGCATGGAAGACCACCCGACCGTAGCATCAGAAAGATAGATAAAGGTTCGATGAACGAGGATAGAGATAAAGGTTCGATGAACGAGGATAGAGAGGGTGTAAACTGTAAGAATTCTGTGCTAAAAGAAAAAGTAGCAGAACACTCAAAAAACTTGGATGCACAGCTGCAACGCAAATGCGTAGTTAAGAAGGATTATGAGTAAGTGAGCTAAGCAGGCGAAAGGACTAGCAATGGATGGAAGGGTATGGAAATGTTGGAAAAAAAATAGAGGTGTGAAAAGACGGAAAAGAAGGCATCGGAATTGGATCTAACCCTTATAAGTATTCCGATTGGTTACAAGACTGTAACTAACAAGAAGATAGACAAGTCAAACCATACGATGACGGAACCTTGGCCCGAAAAAGATCGTGAAAGGCGGCAGATAATTATCGAAGACGACGGTTACTCGAAGGCTATGGGTGTATAAGGACCTCCTTAATAAGGAGGGAAGAACATACTAGATTTGAAAGGAACTATGATGTTTCAAGCACCAGAAAAGGAAATTTATTAGCTCAGGGCCAGAGTTCGAAACATAAGCGCATATCAGGAAGGTATCAGAAAGAAGTAGAAACAAATTGACAATAAGTCTACCATGAGGCAGACATAGGAAGAAAGTATGGAAGACACCTTAAGAGAATGCTTCACGCCGACATGAGCTCTGATATCTCTAGAGCATTGTTTGAATCCCTCGTACTGGGCAAAAATTGCGCCGTACCTAAGTATGCAGTTACATGCCCTAAAGGGTAATGAAAAGAGCAAGAAATGTCTCTAAGCTAAATTTACAAAGGGTGTTAGAGAGGATGACGGACCCAAATGACACTTGGGATGACAATGACAATTGTAATAAAAGGAACAACGATTGGTAGTTTGGAAATTTTTGAAGGAAAGAAAGAACGCTGCTCCTATGAATGGAATTAAAAGAGTTCACCGGATATTAGAAAATAGTTCGTGGGCCACTAATTATACTGAACATTAGAGCATATGCTATGGAATTATATGAACCGTCAACGTGAAGCTATGCCTAACTACAATTGTAAGAAGGCCACACCGGAAAGCCAACAAGGAATAACGACAGACGAAACGATCGCCGATACAAGGAAATCGAAGATAAGTATACTTGCGTTGCAAGAGATTCATAATAAAAGAATTGCCGGAGTCCTATGCTTCTGGGATTGTATTGATAGATTTGAGGGAAGAAGGTTAAAGGAACAGTTGTGGCAGGAGCTCAAAGAAGGTTGTGAGCTATGAAATTAGTTGAACTCGGATTATGAATTGCCACAAGTGTAACTGTACGGTGAAGGATAGTAAAGGGTGAAGAACCATTATTTATTTGGATCGATGGAGGTGGTCTTGGGAAGGAACTGGGAGGAATAGTTTAAGGAACACAGCCATTATACCCACTAGCGACAAGGTCATGTTGGATAAACACTCGGAATGTAAGGGTAAGAGAGATGGTGACAAGGTTGTAAGGACTAATGAAGCTGACCAATGAACTATAAGGAGTCAGTACAGTGTATAACCAAGACCCACAGGTATCAAAAAGAGTAGCCCGAGATGGCACCGAAGGAATAAATGCAAAGAGGGCGCCGTAGAGAGAGAAAGGTAGCTGCCCACTAACAAGGAAACAAGAAGCGAGAAAAAAAAATAGTACTTACAGGACGATGAATGGTTATGGCACAACAAGTCAAGACTATCATAATGAAGAAAGGACAAGAGTGAGATGCTAGTTAATTTTCGATTATGTACATGAGGACAAAGAAGTGAAAGGAGATGACTGAAGGCAATAAAAGAGTTAAGAAAGAACGAGAAGAGACTGACCCAAGTTTTAGTTTAAGCAAATGGTAATCGGACCCCGAAGGAAAAATAATTGTTCTAACGAATCAAAGATGGTGTCATGGGTTGGAAAAACTGCAACATTCGAGGACGAATGTTTTTAGGGGGGGAAGGATGTTACACCCCGTATCTTCGAAGAGCACTTATCAAATTTGAAACGTAAGTATGTTGAGTTAGGGTTAAGTAAAACGACTTTGGAATACGAGGAGCAAGCATTATTAAGTATATTTAATGACTGAAGGATGTATATAAGTTATACCGGAAGGTTTTATAAGGAAATGAGTGGAAGAAATGAAGTAGTACGACTTTGGAGAAAGGATGGGTAATGTTTTGTGTGAAAATTTTGGTACAACTTGGGGGCGAATATCTCTTAGCATATGAAGTGTTTTAAGGTGAAACAAAATCCTAAAATGAAGTTCGTCAAGTCTAGTTTCCAACGCAACAAACCGCTCGTCGATAGGACATCGGAGTAGAGAATTATTGTCACGACCCAGCTAGGGGCCGCGACGGGTACCCGGGGCTAACCACCGAGCACCGCTCGCTCTATGACTTATTCTACTAATTTAATGCTCTTTTAATCAATTTATATTCAAATCATAAAGAAATCATCTTTCGCTTGAAACATAAATGCTTTCATAAACATAAGCTATCAAAATAATATGCACGTATATGTATATAACTTTGGGAAACCCCATAACCCACACTACGTATCTACGAGCCTCTACTGGAGAACTAGACATATACAAATATATACAAAAGCATAGCTCGACTGGCACCTCCGAAATAGTGGAGTGCTCCTGTAAATCTGCTGATAGCTCCTATAGGTCTGCGCCGCCTCTCTGTCTACCTGTGGGCATGAACACAGCGTCCAAAGAAAACGGACGTCAGTACGAATATTGTACTGAGTATGTAAGGCATAACAATGGAAATACATCAATGAGATAAAGGAAACATCAATAAGGATCAACTGTATGTGACTGTCTTGTATAGAAGAAATAGCACATGCTGACTTACTTCATATCCATCATCATATCATATATTGCTGCGGAACGTGCAGCCCGATCCATGTATCATCATATATATATATATATATATATATATATATATATATATATATATATATCTGTTAGTACCGAGGAACATACGGCCCGATCCATAAATAATATAGTATGTTAGTGCCGAGGAACGTACGGCCCGATCCATCACCCATATACCCCGCGTCCGGGCACCCCGCGTCAGGGATGAAATCATGATACGCCAGCTGTACAGGTGGCTATGCGTCTATAGCGCCTCACCTTTCCCCACTTCCCCTGAAAACATTTTCATATCATATATATCTATATACATACATAATATACGCAGCATGCATGAGAGCCCAAGGAGAGTTGTGTTCCTATCGGAGTGACGTAAGGTCGAACACCTCCGATTATATTATGGATTAATCATGATCGTCATGTCTCGCCTTGAAGGGACAATCATCATAAGGCGAGACTATCAACGAAATCTAATATAAAAAGAACAGAAAGTAGGGTCACCATCTTGTAAGAAGTCACTTCGTATACTTTTGGAAATGTTAAGGGAAGTATAGTCGTCATCCATGAATAAAATTTAGAAATCAAGAAATAGCTCGATATTCTTATATCGTTATTGAAAACATAAACTTGGAACCTTTAAACCCGGAATCATCATCATCATAATCAAATAGGAAAATATTCTCGTCTTGACATCATATTCGTCATTGCAAAAGCGTGTCCATCATTATGATCATAAAATCTTACGAAATCATAAACCGTCGTTTTGGAAAGACACAAACATTTTGGAAAACATTCACGGGTTATCAAGAAAGGAATCATAAACGTTTAGCTTTGGAAAATGAGGAAGCTATGGAAGCATTCATGAAATCGTAACATTAGAGTCATGCCTTTGAAGGAAAGGGACAAGCCTTAACATACCTTGTTTGGTTAGCTAAATATCATTCACTTGCTCTTCTTCAATATCGCGTCGTTACCTTCATAAGGGAATTCGAATTATCATTAGTTGATGGACTATAAGAACGCGTCGCTATTTCTAAAGAAAATTGGGCGGCACTTCCTTTGTTTATGCTACTTTTCCCATGTTCTATATCAACATCCAATATTCACCACAATATCACAATCAACAAACATCATTTACATACCCTCATCACAATCCACCAATTTCCTCCAATTTTCCCCATATTTATCCATATAGCTTATTATCGTGTTTCCGCACCTTTAATACTTATTTCATGATAAAAGCAACATTTCTAGCATATTCATAACTATAACACCTCACTTCCATGATTTAATTCCATCATTATTCACTAGTGGAACTATTCACCCTTTTAAGACCCATTTTCCATGTCTTTCTACAATTCAAGCTTTCCTTAGTCTTCTAACACTTAAATAACTTGATAATGTCATGAAACATACCTTGGATGGTGATTGAACAAACTTTGAGTTGAAATACTTCACTTTCACAAAACCCTAGTTCCACCATCTAGGGAATTTCTTGGCTTAAATGAACAATGAGGAGTTCCACACTCTTAATTCCTCTAATTTGGTTGTTATTGATCTTGATTCTTACTTGAATTCTTGGTTTAGAAGTGTGTGGAAGGTTCTAGAGAGAGAGAGGATCGTGTAGGAGAAAATGGGAAATGAAAAATGAAACTTTGGATCATATTTTTATAAAACACACTTCAGTCCCGATGTCATTATACGGTTCGTTATACGGTCCGTATAAATTTATACGGTCCGTATAACTGACCGTAAAATCGACTCAGTGCTCGCCCCTCTGTGTGACCATTTGACAGGCCGTATAATCGTTATACGGTCCGTATAATTCACCGTAAAACTGACCTTCTCTCAACCTCATTCTGTGACACTTTGAAGATTCATTTTACGGACCGTCAAACCGTTATACGGTCCGTATAGTACACCGTAAAACTCACCCTTCAGTCAGTCTCTTCTGTGACACTTCTGCGGTCCGTATAATGGACCGTAAAACACTTTTACGGTCCGTATAATGGACCGTATACTCCCAGTTCACTGAATCTTATTTTCTTTACTTTGTTTCATTTCCGATCCTTATGGAACCTTCTTAAAAGTTGTTCAACTCCTCGATACCAATCTACGGGACCTTATTACTTGCCTTCGAAATGCCACACACACATTTTATCCTTATTAGCCTATTTTGCACATGCTAACGGAAAAAATTCCGAGGTGTAACATTCTTCCCCCCTTTTGGAACATTCGTCCTCGAATGTTAAACACTAGAGATTCTACAGAAATTTCGCTAGAGTTTCCTCTGTAATCTGGCACTACTAACCTGTCACAGCAACCCATAATATATAATGCCTCACAGGGCCATAACAATAAGGGCCACAAACGACCGCATCATCATGAAGATAAAGCATCACATACCTCAAAATGTTGATATCTCTTGTTGAATTTCTCCCGGGGATTAAAATAAAAGCGAGTACATGGATTTCATTTTCTCTTCTCCTTCCAAGTCATTTCTTCCCATTGGTTGCCTCGCCACAAGATCTTGACTGAGGCTGCTTCCTTATTGCATTCGTAGGTTGTCACATCCCAGGCTACTGTAGTAAGCGTATAGCATGCACTTATGTCATATTCAGAGTAATTATCCTATTTTCCCCTAACACACTAATCCCAACTCCACATTTCAACTCAATTTACCATATATTTCCCCTCAACTGACTCGGGGGTATCATAATCACACTATTCCTGTTTACTTCTTTCTAAGTACCCACTTGGGTTCATGGGCGACGTATAATTACTTGCAAGTTGCATAATTATTCTTGCATGATTTGTGTACATACACATCTATACATGTACATGTGTCCGTATCTGCATCCATATTCATAATCGTACTCATTTACATATTGTATCCATAGTCATATTCATATTCACATCATTTACATAGCAAGCCCGACTACGAAGGTCCAGTGTTTCGCGTACTCGACTACGACGAGGCTCGGTGATTATTCGCACCCCAAAATCTTTTGTCTATCCGTAGCAACTTATCGCGTCGTGCTTTCTTCCTTCCTTTATTCATTTGATTTTATTTGATCTTTATATCTTACATCCTACTATAGAAAACCGCAAGTCCTTTTCTCAATTGTCGCTTATAAATCGCAATATCATTACAACGACTCTATCATTAGTGCATTTGTCTCCGTCCTAGTATCACATCGCCATCCTTTGTAATGTCCCTTGAGTTATTTGCTCCCAATATCATATGGTTCAAGGTCTTCGCGGATGATTTCCAGTACAGCCTCAGATGCCTGCTCAATCCGTATTCCTTTATTCACCAGTCGTTAGTCTTATTTCTGTACAACTCTCACTCTTAGTTCTAGAGTATATCTCTTACATCTTAGGGTCCATCATTCCAATTTCTACACTTGTATTCTTTTTGCTCGCTTCCCCCCCCCCCCCCCCTTTAAGGGTTTTGCTTGTACTATTCTTAATTCCGTTGCCTCACTTTCAAATCTCTAATTCACATATCCCTGAATATACTATATCTCGTTTGTGTTGTTTCCCATAATTTATAACTACGATAATTCATGTGGGAGGTCTTAACATACTCACCTTGCAGCTTTGTAATCGAGTGATACAATTGGCATAGCAATCCGAACAATAATGTATTTTACTTAGCTCCTTTGGTAGTTATAATTCAATATCTAAATCCGCTCCAATTAACAACTTTCGTCCCATAGGGGTGCTCACAACAGTAGTAGGTCTAGTTATCCACACTATCGATATAATATCACTTACCCTGTTTTTTTGTTTTTTGGTCAAAGTTCGCTTGTAACGTCATCTTTGTTCTCGAGGGTCTAAGTCTCATGCGTAACTAATACCCCTTATGCCTCATGCTCTTTTACTCCTGATTATACCAATCACAAACTACTACGACTTTGTCATATCACTTTTCTCTAGTTTCTTTATCAAGTTGACTTACCTTTTTGTCATTGCTTGACATCATTACTTGTCATTGAAGAACTTCCATGTTGGACTTTCCTTTAACAAGGCTTTATAAGCTTCTTCATCTACTGCCCCATGGCTCGCCTATTGGCTTCATACTTGCATTCACCCCCTGTTCATATGGGGCATGTCACATTTTTAGTCGTTTCCTTGCTATACTTTACTTACTGTGTATCCCAGTTATCGCTCTGTCCTCATTATATCATGATCATAATCAACTCTATAGAGTGACACTTCTTGGTATCATTCGCAAATCTTGCTCATGAAATAGATTAAACTTTACGAAGTGAGCATACTTAAACTGTTTCTCTTTCTGATTATCCCTATTTCACTTACCACATAAGTCACTTCACCAATGTATTTACATTCATTATAGTCCTTCATACCCGTATCTCTGTCTACGTGTTGCCGTCACTTTATTTTGCCAATAAACTTATCGTATCTTCCTCGTGCTTATCCCTTCCATCAATACTTCAGTACCACACTCTATTGGAGTTACCCTTTTCCTCCTATGACATGCTTTAGTACTACCTTATAACTATTGTTACTATCCCTCCAATAGTATTTAACTCACCTCGTGTAGTTGTTAACGATACTCCTAACTTAATCACGTCCTTCCATTCACATCTCTTCTCGCTAGAACGTGTCACCAGCTTATATCTTATCTCCTTTAGATGCTAGGAAAATTTCGGCAGAGTTTCTCTTGTAAACATAACAATCCCGAACCTGCACATAGCCCAGGAAACACGTCCGATGTCTTAATGGGACATATATCGGGACACACCTAATACGTAAACGAACAACACAAGATCACTTACTATTAAAGGGTATAAATAATAGTGCTTGTCTCATAAGTTGTGCCTGCACACTCAGTTTAGGATTCCAATATCCATATACATACACATATTATTTATATTTACTCGCTTTCAATCAACTTACTCGTAAATCACGATTATGGCTATCACTGGTTCACTAACAAATATAGATATCTCACTTTGCTTGATTGGCCCAGTCTTTTACTCTAACACAGTCAATAACATCTGAAGTAATATATGACAGCATAAGGCCCAAATCAATCGATGCTTACATATCGTAAAAGGATACTGGCAATGTACCTGGGGTGATATCAGGGAAAGACTCAAGATCTTGTCGCTCAGTAAATGCATGGATATGACGCCGGGATCTACTCGGACTAGGCGTCCCTCTTTGGTCTCTACCAGCACCTACTAACACATGTGGCCCTGGCCCTGGGGGGCGTACCGATGACGAAGAGTCAACTACCACTCTCGTAGTTCGAACCTTAGCTTTACCACGTAGCGATGAGTAGTCACGCTTTAAATGGCCTGGCCGAGCACAGGCATAACAAACATCCGAGCCAAAACGACAGGGTCCCCTATGTAACTTGCGACACTGAGTACATCGTGGTACCGAGAATCTCGTCTGACTAGAACTACTCCGAATTCTGGAATTGGAAACTCTGAGACTTTGGGGTGACCTAGAATAGGTAGGTTCATCAAATCTGAGTCTAGGAAACTGCGGAGGAGCACCACTTGTGAAAGGAACTGAGTGCCTAGAGAATTGTTGCCTCGAGTCACCCCTAAATTCATGATCAAACCCTGAAGAATTATCTCCCTTTCTCCAACCTCTGTTACCGTGGCCCACATCCTGCGGCTGAGCTTGAGTGGCAACCAATTGAGTCAGTAAAAGAATTGCATGTCTCATCTCTTGGCCCGAGGCATCTGGGTAAGGAACGGGGAATGCTGGAGCTAAAGTTGAGGCTCCCCTTTGATCCTCTAAAGTGGGTGAAGTATGGGAAAACCGAGGTGGGGCCTTATTCTGAGGTTCGCCCTCCTCCATATCTATAGACAGCTCTTGCTCGAGCCCTTCTTCAAACACCATCTTGCCCTTCTGGGCTGCGGTAGCTTTTCCCTTCATCAGCTTCGCTGAAATTATAACGCACCGTTAGGGAGGGGATAATCTTATAATACAGCTCTATCGCACGATTTCTTATGATAAAAGATGGTCATTTTTCCTAAATGCCCTGTAGCCTCCTGTTTATTAATGTGGCGCGCAACACACCATAAACAAGACTCTACTAGACACGGCTCGTAGACACTTCCTAAGACCGAACTGCTCTGATACCACTTTTGTCACGACCCAGCTAGGGGCCGCGACGGGTACCCGGGGCTAACCACCGAGCACCGCTCGATCTATGACTTATTCTACTAATTTAATGCTCTTTTAATCAATTTATATTCAAATCATCAAGAAATCATCTTTCGCTTGAAACATAAATTCTTTCATAAACATAAGCTATCAAAATAATATGCACGTATATGTATATAACTTTGCGAGACCCCATAACCCACACTACGTATCTACGAGCCTCTACTGGAGAACTAGACATATACAAATATATACAAAAGCATAGCCCGACTGGCACCTCCGAAATAGTGGAGTGCTCCTGTAAATCTGCTGATAGCTCCTATAGGTCTGCGCCACCTCTCTGTCTACCTGTGGGCATGAACATAGCGTCGAAAGAAAACGGACGTCAGTACGAATATTGTACTGAGTATGTAAGGCATAACAATGGAAATACATCAATGAGATAAAGGAAACATCAATAAGGATCAACTGTATGTGACTGTCTCGTATAGAAGAAATAGCACATGCTGACTTACTTCATATCCATTATCATATCATATATTGCTGCGGAACGTGCAGCCCGATCCATGTATCATATATATATATATATATATATATATATATATATATATATATATATATATATATATATATATATATATATATATATATATATCTGTTAGTGACGAGGAATGTACGGCCCGATCCATAAATAATATAGTATGTTAGTGCCGAGGAACGTACGGCCCGATCCATCACCCATATACCCCGTGTCCGGGATGAAATCAGATACGCCAGCTGTACAGGTGGCTATGCGTCTATAGCGCCTCACCTTTCCCCACTTCCCCTGAAAACATTTTCATATCATATATATCTATATACATACATAATATACGCAGCATGCATGAGAGCCCAAGGAGAATTGTGTTCCTATCGGAGTGACGTTAGGTCGAACACCTCCAATTATATTATGGATTAATCATGATCGTCATGTCTCGCCTTGAACGGACAATCATCATAAGGCAAGACTATCAACGAAATCTAATATAAAAAGAACAGAAAGTAGGGTCACCATCTTGTAAGAAGTCACTTCGTATACTTTTGGAAATCTTAAGGGAAGTATAGTCGTCATCCATGAATAAAATTTAGAAATCAAGAAATAGCTCGATATTCTTATATCGTTATTGAAAACATAAACTTGGAACCTTTAAACCCGGAATCATCATCATCATAATCAAATAGGAAAATATTCTCGTCTTCACATCATATTCGTCATTGCAAAAGCGTGTCCATCATTATGATCATAAATTCTTACGAAATCATAAACCTTCGTTTTGGAAAGACACAAACATTTTGGAAAACATTCACGGGTTATCAAGAGAGGAATCATAAATGTTTAGCTTTGGAAAATGAGGAAGCTATGGAAGCATTCATGAAATCGTAACATTGGAGTCATGCCTTTGAAGGAAAGGGACAAGCCTTAACATACCTTGTTTGCTTAGCTAAATATCATTCACTTGCTCTTCTTCAATATCGCGTCGTTACCTTCATAAGGGAATTCGAATTATCATTAGTTGATGGACTATAAGAACGCGTCGCTATTTCTAAAGAAAATTGGGTGGCACTTCCTTTGTTTATGCTACTTTTCCCATGTTCTATATCAACATCCAACATTCACCACAATATCACAATCAACAAACATCATTTACATACCCTCATCACATTCCACCAATTTCCTCCAATTTTCCCCATATTTATCCATATAGCTTATTATCGTGTTTCCGCACCTTTAATACTTATTTCATGATAAAAGCAGCATTTCTAGCATATTCATAACTATAACACCTCACTTCCATGATTTAATTCCATCATTATTCACTAGTGGCACTATTCACCCTTTTAAGACCCATTTTCCATGTCTTTCTACAATTCAAGCTTTCCTTAGTCTTCTAACACTTAAATAACTTGATAAAGTCATGAAACATACCTTGGATGGTGATTGAACAAAGCTTGAGTTGAAATACTTCACTTTCACAAAACCCTAGTTCCACCATCTAGGGAATTTCTTGGCTTAAATGAACAATGAGGAGTTCCACACTCTTAATTCCTCTAATTTGGTTGTTATTGATCTTGATTCTTACTTGAATTCTTGGTTTAGAAGTGTGTGAAAGGTTCTAGAGAGAGAGAGGATCGTGTAGGAGAAAATGGGAAATGAAAAATGAAACTTTGGATCATATTTTTATAAAACACACTTCAGTCCCGATGTCATTATACGGTTCGTTATACGGTCCGTATAAATTTATACGGTCCGTATAAATTTATACGGTCCGTATAACTGACCGTAAAATCGACTCAGTGATCGCCCCTCTCTGTGACCATTTGACGATCCATTTGACAGGCCGTATAATCGTTATACGGTCCGTATAATTCACCGTAAAACTGACCTTCTCTCAACCTCATTCTGTGACACTTTGACGATTCATTTTACGGACCGTCAAACCGTTATACGGTCTGTATAGTACACCGTAAAACGCACCCTTCAGTCAGTCTCTTCTGTGACGCTTCTGCGGTCCGTATAATGGACCGTAAAACACTTTTACGGTCCGTATAATGGACCGTATACTCCCAGTTCACTGAATCTTATTTTCTTTACTTTGTTTCATTTCCGATCCTTATGGAACCTTCTTAAAAGTTGTTCAACTCCTCGATACCAATCTACGGGACCTTATTACTTGCCTTCGAAATGCCACACACTCATTTTATCCTTATTAGCCTATTTTGCACATGCTAACGGAAAAATTTCCAAGGTGTAACAATTATGGATGCTACAAGTTCAGCTGATAAAGTAGAAACGCGTGCTACAGTACTACTGCAGTAACCGACCTGCTACAGTAAAATGCTACAGTGAACCCAACCCGGATTTGACCCTTATAAAAAGGGTAAGAGCCCGCTTTTTCACCAGATTTTAGCCCAGATTTGGACCAGAAAATTCTAGAAATTCCAGAGAGAGAGAGAGAGGTAAACAAAAAGTAAGCAATTTTCAAGTGACGAAGTATTAATCGAAGCCACGATAAACGCATAGATATGATTTTAGTATAGTTTTGCGATGGATTCAAGGTGGATATTAAAGATATCGCTGCTTTAACAAAAATAAGGTATGAATCTCTCCTTATTAATATTACTTTTGGTTTATTTACGAAGATAGAGTGATGAAATGGTTGTATAATAAAGTTGTTAGTTGAGAAATTGGACAAACATCGCGTGGGATGTTTTATGGAATATTTTGATATTGATGATGATGTTGTTGATGTTGGTGCTGTTGTAGTTGTTGTTTTGTTGGTATTGTGATTTCGGGCTAGGCATATAAACAGTGGAGGTGGTGCCCGAATTTCGGCAGATTATAAATGGATTTATTTGAAGGATTAAGACAAGCGTATAACGATGAGTCTAACGATTGTGTAAATCCTCTTTAATGTATACTTGCGAGCTTGGACAAATAGGCATAGCTAATAGGAGGTGGAACATATATGTATGGCTAAACCCTTTCTTTCTAAAGGCATGATTCCTTGTTATTAACCTTTGTACCGTATCAATAATCTCTTTGCCTCCACAAATGCTAGAAGCCTATGAATCTCATGATCTTTACGATATTATTGAGCTTATTCATGATCTTTGAGACTATTCTTTGTGATTGATCTCGCCTCATAATTCTTGTTCTTTCGAGGTGAGATATAGCGATGACGATTCTATTTCTAATGCTATCTAAGTTCATGGCTCTCGATACTCTCATGATATTATCTATTTCATCTTAAGATAGTTGATCTTCTACGGAAGGATATAGTGATAATGATAATGGTAACGATGATGTTGATTTCAGTTTTGTATTTTTATGTATATGTATGTATGTATGTATGCATTGCACTCCCACTGATCAGTTCGGTAAGATAACACCGGGTCCCGAAAGGGCCGGGTAAGATAACACCGAGTCCCGGAAGGGCCGGGTAAGATAACACCGAGTCCCGAAAGGGCCGGGTAAGATAATACCGAGTCCCGGAAGGGCCGGGTAAGATAACACCGAGTCCCGAAAGGGCCGGGTAAGATGATACCATGTCCCGAAAGGGCCGGGTAAGATAATACCGAGTCCCGGAAGGGCCGGGTAAGATAACACCATGTAACATGCTATATGTATATAAATATATGTATCTATATATTTATTACCGCGCCTTAACGACCGGACGAGTTATTATATATGTATGGAAAAATTCTTGAAAAGCTAAGCATGCACGATATTCGCCTTAAAAGGGCATTCAGAAGCACAGGTTGATCTCTTTTATATTATTTTCCGTGTTCGGTATTTCTTGCTATGTCGTTGTTCATGCCTTACATACTCAGTACACTATTCGTACTAACATCCTTTCTTGCGGACGCTGCGTTCATGCTCGCAGGTAGACAGGTAGGCGGATCAGACTCGTAGGTGATTTATTAGCAGATGCTCAGGAGCACTCCACTTACTTCGGAGCTGCCGTATATGGGTATTGGTCATTATAGTCACATGTATTCTATGTAGAGGCTCGTAGACATGTGTGTACAGTAGATGTTTCATAACCTTGTTAGTCCATATTGATGAATAATATTTTAGTAGCCTTGTCGGCTGGTGATGATGAATATAATTGTTGAAGATTATCTAGAGATGTGTTGTTATGTTGTGATATATATATATATATATATATATATATATATATATATATATATATATATATATATATATATATATATATATATATATCGTTACAGATTATGATATCCATGAGTTATCTTTATGGTCCACCCAAAGGTGATTATAAGATGTATGTTTAGAGGTGCTCGGTGTGTTAGCTCCGGGTGCCCGTCATGGCTCTCTAGTTGGGTCGTGATAGAACATGTCACATCCTTAGTCGTTTCCTCGTTATTCTTTGTATTACAGTTCTTGTTACGTTCTCATTATATCTTGATCATAATCAACGCTATAGAGTGCCACTTCTTTACCTCGTTCGCAAGCCTGCTCGTAAAGTGGAATAAACCCTGCGAAGTCAGTATACTCAACCTGTTACTCTTTCTGATCAGCCCTATTACACTTACCATATAAGTTGTTTTACTAATGGATTCACATTCGTTATACCTCTTCGTATTTCATACCCCTGCCTCAGTCATGCTGTTACTTTATTTTGCTAACAGACTTGTCGTATTTTACTTATACTTATCCATCCAATCAATACTTCAGTATCACACTCTATTGGAGTTACCCTTTCTCTTCTATGTCATGTTTTAGTACTACCCGTCTCCTTAATTTTGTCACGACCCAGCAAGGGGCCGCGATGGGTACCCGGGGCTAGCCACCGAGCACCACTCGTTCTACTACTCATCTTACTCATTTAATGCTCTTTTATCAATTTATACTCAGGACATAAGAAATTCATCTTTTCATTTGAGAGCATAAAATACTTTTATATGCATAAGCCTCTCAGCTATCAAAATAATAATACATAGCAACAATTCGTGAGACCATCTAACCCACACTGCGTATCTACGAGCCTCTACTGGAGTGCTAAACATGAATACCGGACAAGATCCCATCATGCCCAAAATACATATACATGAATATACACAAAAGAATAATCAAGCACCTCTGGAACAAAGGAGTGCTTTCAATCGGCTGACAGCTACTACGAATCTGGGTCAAGCTCTCCTCCCTGTCTACCTGTGGACATGAACACATCGTCCAAAGAAAACGGACGTCAGTACGAACATTGTACTGAGTATGAGAGGCATAAACAATGAAATAAGGCAATGATATAAAGGAAACATCGATATGAAACATCTGTATCTGACTGTCAAGTATAAGGAAAATAATGCATGCTGGCTTACTCATAATCATCATAATGTCATGTATGGATAAGTACATATAAGCTGCCTGTCCATATAGGATCGGTGTGATAATCATAACATCGGCTTGCGTCCAGGCCTCCCGCGTCCGGGATATCATCTCATGCTGCCCACTAGTGGTGTCTGCCCATGCCATTTGGTCATGGTGTATAGTATAGCTGCCCGCCTTAGCAGTGACTCCCCGACCAAATAGGCGCGGTGTTATATCATCATCATACATGCTCATCATAATATGCTTATCACAACATACTTATCATAATACATGCATAAGGCTTAAGAACAACTTTACTTTATCGGGGTGACGTAAGGTTGTGATCTCCCGATTTCATTATGGAGAAATTATTGACATCCTGCCTCACCTTGAAGGAAGTAGCATATAAGGTGAGTGTAAGAAATAGATAACATCATTATCATTATAGGACTCATCATATCGTATCTCTTATCTTATATTGCCACTCATAGATATGGGCTTTTAGCTATCCGGAATATAGGAACTCTTGAAGAGGAAGGAAAATCATGCTATGAGATTCATGCCATTAGAAAGAAAGGACTAGCCTCACATACCTTTGACTTTTAACTAAGCTATCGCTTGCTTGTTCTCCTTCGATATCACGTTTCTACCTTCAAGAGAGAATCCGCACTAACGTTAGTTAATTCGACTATAAGAACGCGCTACTATTTCTATGGAAAATTGGGCAGCACTTCCTTTGTTTATACTACTTTTCCCATATTCTATATCAACTCCCAAATGCTCACAACAACATTCACAATATTGAAATATACAATCATCATTTATATACATTGACCACAATCCACTATTTCTCTTCAATTTTCTCCACATTTATTGTTATAGCCTACTATCGCGTTTCCTCATATATAGTACTTATTTCATGGCCTAAATGTCATTTATAACGTATTCATAATCACAACACACCAACATTCATGATTCAATCCAACTACCATCCAACCATGACACTATTCACTCATTAATGACCCATTTCCTATGTCTTTCTACAATTCAAGTATCTTAACCTTCCAATACCTTAAACAACATGGTTTAGTCATGAAAATTACCTTGGATGATGGTTGAACAAGCCTTGAATGGAATCACTACTCTAGCACCAAAACCCTACTTCACTTCCTTTGGCTTTTCTTGAGAGAGATGAACTTTAGCTAGGTTTCATACACTTTGTCTCATGGATTTGGTATTTTTGATTATGGATTTCCTTTGATTTTCTTGTAGATGAATGTTAGAGAATGTTCTAGAGGTCTCTTGACTTGTGGAGAGTGGGAATGAAATGAAAAGGGTCCCTTATATTAATGCACCAAAGCTGGCCGAACCACTTTATACGGACCAACATACGGTCCGTATAATTTTCACTGGCCGTATGTTTGGTCCAGTGAGCCATGTTGTTCTGGACTGGATCTATGGCCTGGACATACGGTCCGTGAATTTTATACGGCCAGTATGTCTGGCCGTATAATGTCCAGTTGTCCGAAACTTGTTTTCGTCGACTCGTTTGATCTCCGATCCTTATGGAACCTTCTTAACACTTGTTCAACACTTCAATACCAATCTAAGGGACGTTATTACTTGTCTCCAAGACATCATTATGCCCTCATTAGCTCGTCGTCCATAATTCCCATCCGATACATAACATATCTTCGACCTTCTTCGTCAAACTTCTTTCTTTACGTCTATCGTTTTCAAGTCTCGGTTAAGATCATCAAATGCTATCCCTTACTTATCGAATCATCGTATATGTCGTTCCCTTCACTAGCTTATTCGCTGTACGCTAACGGCGAAAATTTCCAAGGTGTAACAAATTTACTCTAGCATTTCTCTTTACCGTATCAATGTCGCTCTTATAACTGCCATTAGTATTAATTCAATAGTATTTAACTCATCTCTTGTAGTTGTTAACGATACTCCCAACTTAACCTCGTCCTTCTATTACTTCTTGCACAACATCTTTTCCCGTTAGGACATATTACAAGCTTATATCTTATCTCCTTTAGATTCTAGGAAAAATTTCGACAGAGTTTCCTCTATATTTCTTACTATCCCAAAACCTGCACGCAGCAAATACCGACAACACCTCACAGGGCCAATACACATATGTACGACATATCTCAGCCACACAGGGCTCCCACTTTCAAGTAAAAGCACAAAGATGTCGAAACTTACCTCATATATCATACTTCGATATGTACCTGATCCTTTAGCGATCTGCCCTGTTATCCATTCCTATTTACTTTCCCTTTCATCCTTCAGCTTTACATTTCAATCATACCTCAATATTCTTACCTTACTCGACACACATCTTTCATACCGTCGGTTACCTTTGTTTTGATTCATTCAATTTGTTTGGTTCACAAACTTATAACTGAACTTATCATCAAGAGACACATTTGATCAATTCCTCTATCATATGAAACTGACTTACCTCTATGACAACCAATCCATTAATATATGAATATGTACCCTGATACCGTAGTCTCAACGAAGGGGCTTACCTCTATAACTTTCAATATCAACAATCACTTTCTTCGGTCATTACCGTTCTTCTGCTGCAATCAGGTGTTAGTTTAAGGAATCTCATTTCCTATGGCTTAGCTCTATCGCACGATCTTAGGGCTGAAAGAAGAGTAACCATCCTAAATGCCTTGTAGCCTCCTGTTTATAGATGTGGCGCACAACACACCATAAACAAGACTCTACTAGACACGGCTCGTAGACACTTCCTAGGACTGAACCTGGCTCTGATACCACTTCTATCACGACCCGACTAGGGGCCATGATGGGTACCCGGGGCTAACCACCGAGCACCGCTCATTCTACCACTTATCAAACTTGTTAAGCGTTCATTCATCAAATTCATACTCAAATCATAGGAAAAAACATTTTTCATTTGGAAACATAATTACTTTTATATACATAAGCCCTTCGGCTATCAAAACAATACATAGATGCCTGTATGCGTTTATACACTTATCAAAATCGTGAGACCATACTACCCACACATACGTATCTACGAGCCCTACTAGAGTACTAGACATATGGACGGGACAGGACCCCGTCGTGCCCGAAACATATATGTACATAAAATAGTAAATCAATGGCACCTCCGGAAAAATGGAGTGCTCTCAAAAGTCTTCTTATCGGCTTCTATAAATATGGGATGCCTCCCTGTCTACCTATGGGCATGAACACAACGTCCAAAGAAAACGGACGTCAGTACGAATATTGTACTGAGTATGTAAGGCATAAATGAAATGAACATAATAGAGAAGTCATGAGACATAAGATGAAGACATAGCCTGCGTAATTTCTAAGAGTGGATGCCTTTCATGCCTATATCATATATTAATATAATACATGTATCATCATAACGCAAACTTCATCGTATCATACATAAATACATACATACATATATATATATATATATATATATATATATATATATATATATATATATATATATATATATATCATCATAGCGTATACATCATCGTATAATATATATATCATAGCACATACATCAGCGAATCATATTTATCATCATCATCGTTAACCCGCGTCCGGGTAACCATCATATGCCGCCCAGTAATGGTGATCATGTCCGGTCTTCTAGGCGCGGTGGAATCATAAGTAGCCCGCCTTAGCGGTGACATGTCCGGCCATTTAGGCATGGTGGAATCATAAGAAGCCCGCCTTAGAGGTGACATGTCCGGCCATTTAGGCACGGTGGAATCAGAAGCAGCCCGCCTTTGCGATGACATGTCCGGCCATTTAGGCACGGTGGAATCATATCATCGTGAGCACATCATAGGCATAGCATTATTATCGTCGTCATCATATAGTCAACATAAACTTATCATTATCATACATATCATAGGCATATCATAACCTTGTCATAAACTTAGTATCGTCATACCTTCATCATTAAACATACATCTCATAAGCTTATCATAACTTTTCATAGAGCACACATTTAAATTTAAGGACAATCTATGAAAATCGTATCATATTTGTAGCACGAACTTTGTATAAATATCGTATGATAGACTTTATAATCTCTAACTTAGGCTCATCATTACCATTATAGTTTCTATAGCATATCTCTTACCTTTACCTCATATGAAATCCTTTATGAACATAGACTCGTAATTGTTTCGGAACATTGGTCATAGGACATTCATTAGAGCTTATAGACAATCTATAACAATGTCGGGATGACATAAGGTTGAGAACCCCCGATTCCATTATGGAGCATTCATAAGCATTCTGCCTCACCTTGAAGGAATTAGCATATAAGGTGAGTGTATTCAATGAACAACATTAATGGATCATTAGCCTTGTATAACCATAATATTATAGGCCTTAGAGTCTTTAGACTTAGACTCATCATCATCATTATTGCATTCATAACATACCTCTTATCTCATCCCATATGGCTATTCATGAACAGAGGCTCTTAGTTTTCCGGAAGGTAGGAAAGCCATGGAGAGGTAAGGAAATAATATCGTAGAAGTTACATAAGGATCATTAGCTTCGTAAGAATGTCATATCCTGAGCCTTAGGACTTCTAGACTTATATTCATCATCGGTATCGTCATGCTCGTAACATATCTCTTTTCTTTATCTTGTATGAAGCTCTTTATAATCGTAGACTCATAGTTTTCGATACGTAGGAAAATCATGAAGAAGGAAGGAATATCATATAACACCATAAAACTTACTTTAGATAGCGTAGAAGCAAGTTTTGGATGATAATCTTTCACTTGAAGAAAAACCCTAGCTTCAATCCAATGGGGTTTCTTGCCTTGGATGAACTCCAATGAGTTTCTTACACTTGATTTCCTTGGTTTGATGAATTTGATCACTAATATCTCTTGAATTCTTGTGGGAGAAGTGTTCTAGAGAGTACTAGAGAGAAGGGGAGTGAAAAGGGAAAATGAAATTAAATTAACTTGGTCCTTTATTAAATACACAAAACCTGTCCCGACACGAACATACGGTCCGTACATTTTATATGGGCCGTATGTTTGGTCCAGTGAACATTGCCCCTCTTGGCTGAATATACGGCCTAACATACGGCCAGTATAATTTATACGGCCAGTATGTTGGGCCGTATAATGCCCAGTTGTTCCGATTTCGTTTTCGTCGACTCGTTTTATCTCCAATCCTTATGGAACCTTCTTGACACTTGTTGAACACCTCAATACCAATCTAAGGGACGTTATAACTCCTCTCCAAAGCTTTATTAAATCATCATTAACTCGTTACTCATAAATCCTTTCCAATACATCTCATATGTCTTGCCTCCTCTTGGCAAACTTTCCTCGCTTACTTCAAATGTCTTTGAAATCTCATTTAGAATCATCAAATGCTATTTCTTACTTATCAAAACATCGCATACGTTGTACCCTTCGTCAGTCTATTCACTGTTCATGAACGAAAAATTTTCCGAGGTGTAACACATTAAGAACATGGGATAAACATTGTATATGAGTGAACATAATAGTGTGCTATGACCATGGATATGGATGATTGGAAGTGAATTGGGAAATATGGATGATGTAGGTGAATAAAGAATATTGTTATGATGTTGTGAATGTTATTATTTATGTTTGGGAGTTGACGTAAGATATGGAGGAAGTTGTATAAATAAAGGAGATGCTGCCAAATTTCCTGTAGCTTAAGTCAAGTATGCGAAGCTATCGATTTTCTAATGTTAGTAAAACTCTAATGAAGGTATAAACGTGAGCATTGAAGCAGAACGTCCAAGTGATAGAATAACTAGATAAAAAGGTATGTAAGGCTAACCCTTCTTTTAATAAGGCATGGTTCTTGGGCCATATATCTATTCTTTCATGAGCCTATGATGTCCTCCAAATGATTCTATCTCTAAAGCTACTAAAGCTCATGATTCTCGCTAAGTTACGATTCTATGAACTTTCTTATACGATGAGTGATCCTCTAAGGATAGATGTAAAGAAACGATGATAGTAGTGATGTCAAATATGTTGTTGGGCTCTCAGGTATATGTGTTTATGTATGGTTATTATATAACCCCAAGCTCATATGGCCAGGTATGATATGCATTGCGTGCACACCACTGCAGTTGGGTACGGATAACCCTGACCCTTGGTAGGGCCAGGTATGTATAACCACTGAGCCTTTCCATGGCCGGGTATGTGAAACACTGATCCTTCATGGTCAGGTATACTATGAATATGAATATGTAGATGAATATGAATATGTGTATGAATATGAAAATAAATACGGATACAAATACGGATATGGATATGGATGTATGTACACAATCACGCATTAGAAATGGAAAGTCCCTATGAAAAGCAGGTAAGTGTTTATGACAATGGTTGTACTACCTCCCACCTTATGTTATTTCTCCTGTTTTCTCTTATGCTTCTATAATGACATTGATTATGCTTTATGTACCCATTATATTCTTAGTCCTGACGTCCTTTTGTTTTTGGACGCTACGTCATCCCCGCAGGTGGCCAGGGAGACAGGCATGATACGTAGCTATATTACTCAGGAACTACGTAGCGGAGCTCCATTTCATTCGGAGCTACAAATTTTAGTATCTATTCTTTTGTGTACATACTTATGGGCATGGCGGGGTCCTGTCCTGCCTATATGATATGACGTACTCTCCTTAGAGGCTCGTAGACATGTGTATATGGTTGGATGCATTTGGCCTTGCCGGCTTATATTTCAGATATCATTTTATTAGCCTCGTCGGCTTATGTACATTGATATGGGCATAGTTATCGATGGTGATATAAATGTATTGTTGCCCAATGGCAATAGTATGAATGATGGGTGGAAAGTATGATTTAGCTATGTGGCTCAGCTAGATGTAAATGTCAATGTATGATAAGAGGTGCCCGGGTGGGTTAACACTGGGTACCCGTCATAGCCCTCCAGTTGGGCCGTGACAAAAGTGGTATCAAAGCAGTTCTGTCCTAGGGTGTATCTACGAGCCGTGTTTAGTAGAGTCTTGTTTATGGGTGTGTTGCGTGCCACGCTTATAAATAGGAGGCTGCGGGAATTTTAGGAATAAACGACCTTCTTTATTCATAAGATTGTGCGATAGAGCTATGATTTAAGAACTTCTTTTTCCTTAACCGTGTGTTATGTATTTCAGAGATGCCTGTATAGACAAAGGCTACGGCAGCCCAAAAGGGCAAGACGGTGGCAGAAAAGCGGGTTGAATGAGCACTGCCAACGGTTGTAGAGGAAAGTGAATCCCAGAATGCGGGTCATTCTTAGTCCTGTCATTCAGTTCCTATTTTTGAGGAGCATGAGGGAGCCTCAGCCCCAGCTCTAGTAACTCCAGCTCCTCCACCGAATGTTTCGGGACAAGATGTAAAAGAGGCCATTCATTTTCTTACTCAGTTGGTTGCCGCCCAAACTCAACGGCAAGGTACAAGGCAAAGTGATAAGGCTATTAGTGCAAGGGCCCGTGATTTCATTAGCTTGAACCCTCTGAAATTCTTTGGATCAAAGCCGGATGAGGACCCTCAGAATTTTATTAATGGAATGTTAAGGACACTTCGGTTAATGCATGCTACGGACATTGAATCGGTGGAGTTAGCCTCCTATAGATTGAGGGATGTCGCGATCCATTGGTACACTGTTTTGATGGCTTCGCGGGGAGCCAATGAGCCTCCCCTGGTTTGGAAAGAATTTGTAGATGGCTTCCTCCGACATTACCTGCCTCCAGAGGTTCGGCGAGCTAGAGCCGATAAGTTCTTGAATTTGAGGCAAGGAAGTATGAGTGCTTTAGAGTATAGTCTCTGCTTCAATTCCATGGCTAGGTATGCTTCGGCCATGGTAGCGGATATGGGTGGCTGAGTGCACTGATTTGGGAGAGGCCTAGGGCCATATTTGATAGACAGGTGCTTGACTGTGTCCCTTCAGGACAATATGTATATTTCACGCATTCAAGCCCATGTTCAAAATATAGGGGAAAGCCAATAACAACAAAGATGTGAGCGTGAGCATGATAGAGGGTATAACAAGAGAGCTAGGTCTTCGCGTCCGATGAGTGAGTTTAGAGGCGAGCACAGACAGTAGTTTTCTAGGAATTCAGGCCATTCTTTGACTAGTGCGCCTCCACGATTTACAGGACAGAGATTTGATAGAACTACTCATTCGGGGCCGAGTCAGAGTTTTTTGGGATTTCAGTTAAGGGGTGATTCGGGTCAGGTGAAGCCACCCGTACCACGATGTTCCCAGTGTGGGAAGCTACATTAGGGCCAGTGCCGGTTAGGTTCAGAGGTTTGCTATTCATGCTGTGGGCTAGGCCATATTATGCGTGATTACCCCTATGTTGATTGGTAGAGGTAAGACCTAGCCTTCAGGGGCAGTAGCCGAATCTTCATCATCTATATGACGTATGGGGCCAGGTTCACATGCGTCAGTCGGCCATGGTAGAGGCAGAGGGAGAGTCCCCAGTTCTAGTGGTCCTCAGCACCGTATTTATGCGTTGGCTGGACGCCTAGATCTTGAGTCTTCTCCTGATATTGTCATAGGTATATTATCGGTATTTTCTCATGATATATATGATTTGATAGATCCGGGCCCCATATTGTCATATGTTACTCCATATGTTACGGGTCGATTTAGAGTCAAGCCAGAGTCAATCAAACCTTTTGAGGTGTCTACACCCGTTAGTGAATCGGTAATAGCTAGCCGAGTATATAGAAGTTGTGTAGTTGTGATTTGTGACCATCGTACTATGGTTGACTTACATGAGTTAAAAATGGTGGATTTTGATGTTATTATAGGCATGGATTGGTTGGCTTCTTTCTATACCAATGTTGATTGTAGAATTAAAATGGTTCGTTTCCAATTTCCTGGAGAACCAGTTTTAGAATGGAAAGGGAATACTTCGTCACCGCAAGGTAGGTTTATTTCCTATCTAAAGGCAAGGAAAATGAGCACAAAAGGTTGTATTTACCATCTAGTTCGGGTTCAAGATGTAGAAGCTGAACCGCCAATTTTTCAGTCAGTTCCCATAGTGAATGAGTTCCGAATATTTTCCCGGAAGAGCTTTCAGGCCTTCTTCCGGAAAGAAAGATTTATTTTGCTATTCATGTGTTACCGGGCACCAAGTATATATCTATTCCACCTTATAGAATGGTTCCTGCAGAGTTGAAAGAATTGAAGGAGCAATTTAAGCACCTGCTTGAGAAAGGCTTTATTAGGCCTAGCTCATCCCCATGGGGAGCACCCATGTTGTTTGTCCGAAAGAAAGATACCTCCTTGCGAATGTGCATTGACTATCGACAACTGAATAAGGTGACGATTAAGAATACATATCCTCTTCCGAGGATTGATGACTTATTTGATCAATTACAAGGCGCCAAGTGGTTTTCAAAGATATATTTGAGATCCGGGTATCATCAAGTGAGAGTTAGGGAGAAGGATATCCCTAAGACAGCCTTCAGAATGAGATATGGCCATTTTGAGTTCCGGGTGATGGCATTTGGGCTAACTAATGCACCGGCAGTATTTATGGATTTGATGAATGATGTTTTCAGGCCCTTCGTAGATTAATTTGTGATTGTATTCATCGACGATATCTTGGTGTATTCTAGATCCGAGCCAGAGCATGTGGATCATGTGTGTATTGTCCTTAAAGTTCTTCAAACTCGAGAGTTGTTTGCAAAATTTTCTAAGTGTGAGCTTTGGTTGAACTCAGTGACATTGTTGGGGCACATTGTTTCAGCCGATGGTAATCAGGTAGATAACAAAAAGATTGAGGCCGTGAAGACTTGGCCAAGGCCCACGACTCCTACGGAGGTTCGTAGTTTTCTGGGCTTAGCAGGTTATTACAGGAGATTTATAGAAGGCTTTTCTTCTATTTCTGCACCACTCACAAAGCTGACCCAAAAATTAGCTAAGTTTCAATGGACGGATGCTTGTGAACGTAGTTTCTGAGAGTTAAAGGGTAGATTAACTTCTGCCCCAGTCCTGACACTTCTCGACATATTGGAAGGTTATGTTGTTTATTGCGATGCGTCAGACATTGGTCTAGGCTGTGTGTTGATGCAACATGGTAAGGTGATTGCGTATGCTTCAAGCCAATTACGAAAACATGAGAGAAATTATCCAACCCATGACCTTGAATTGGATGCAGTGATTCGTGCATTAAAGATGTGGCGACATTATTTTTACGGTGTCCATGTGGATATTTATACAGATCATAAGAGCCTTCAGTATATCTTCAACCAGAAAGAGATGAATTTGCAACAACGACGATGGTTGGATTTGCTAAATGATTATGATGTTGATATCCAATATCACCCTGGAAAGGCTAACGTTGTGGCTGATGCTCTTAGCCGTAGATCTATGGGAAGTTTGTGTGATGTTCGGCCTGAGAAAAGACAAATGGCTTGTGAGCTCCAGTAGTTAGCTAGCCTAGGAGTTCGAGTAGTGGACTCAGGTAGCATTGGAGCTACCATCCAGTATTCAGCAGTCTCATCACTGGTAATGGACGTGAAGAGCGTCAATACGAAGATCCCATGCTAATTCATTACAGAGATACACTGTCTCAAAAGGAGAAGTCATCATTTGAGGTCTCAGGAGATGGAGTTCTCCGATGCCGAGGCAGATTATGTGTTCTTGATGTGGCAGGATTATGCCACAAAATATTGAGAGAAACCCATTGCTCCCGTTATTCCATCCATCCCGGAGACACGAAAATGCATCATGATCTTAAATCTATTTATTGGTGGAATGGGATGAAAAAGGATATAGCGGAATTTGTAGCCCAATGTCCCAATTGTGAGCAAGTGAAAATTGAGCATCAAAAGTCGGGCGGGTTGTTGGAAGCTATAGAAATTCCAACTTGGAAATGGGAAGTAATTAACATAGACTTCATTACAGGGGCTTACCCCGTTCTCGACGTAAGTATGATTCTATTTGGGTGATTGTGGATCGACTCACGAAGTCAGCTCATTTCTTTCCAGTCAGAACTACATATGTGGCAGAAGATTATGCAAAGCTTTATGTTAAAGAGATAGTGCGACTTCATGGTGTTTCAGTATCTATTATCTCTGATAGAGGAACTCAGTTTATAGCTAATTTTAGGAAGTCCTTCCAAAAGGGTTTGGGGACTCATGTGAGCCTTAGCACGACATTTCATCCGCAAACTGATGGACAAGCTGAACATACCATTCAGACTCTCGAGGATATGTTACGGGCATGTATGTTAGATTTCGGAGGTAATTGGGATGATCATTTACCACTTATTGAGTTTTCTTATAATAATAGTTATCATTCTAGCATCCAAATGGCACCCTACGAGGCTTTGTATGGGTGAAAGTGTTGATCCCCAATTAGGTGGTTCGAAGTAGGAGAGACTAAATTGATAGGGCCAGACTTCGTCCATCAAGCCATAGAGAAAGTTAAGATCATACGAGATCGGTTATTAGCAGCCGAAAGTTGTCAAAAGTCCTATGGGGATAATCGTCGAAGGGACTTAGAGTTCAAAGTTAAAGATTGGGTGTTCTTAAAAGTGTCACCAATGACGGGTGTAATGGGATTTGGCAAAAAGGGAAAGCTTAGTCCCCGGTACATTGGGCCTTATGAGATTGTGCACAAGGTAGGCAAAGTAGCTTACGAATTAGATCTACCTCCCGATTTGCAGTCACTTCACCCAGTTTTCCATGTCTTGATGCTTTGTAAATGTGTTAGAGATCCTACAAGGATCGTGCCAGTGGATGATGTTCAAGTGACAGAAAAGTTGACTTATGAAGAGGTACCCATTGCCATATTAGATAGGCAAGTACGGAGGCTTAGAAACAAAGAAGTGGCCTCAGTTAAGGTTTTGTGGAGAAACAATAACCGAGAAGAAATGACTTGGGAAGCGGAAGAAAATATGAAATCCAAATACCCGCACCTATTTCAATCGCCGGAAAAGATCCAAGATGAGACATCAGGATCATGAGGTATGTACGTTTCCTTTTTATGCATTTGGGTAGTGTGTGGCCAAACACTATTTCTATTATGTTATGGCCCTACGAGGCATTGTTATTATGGGCTGTGGTGACAGGATGATAGTGCCCTATTAAAGGGGAAACTCTGGGAAAATTTTTATAGAATCCCCGAGAACTTAACATTCGAGGACGAATGTTCTTAAGGGGGGAAGAATGTTACACCTCGGAAAATTCTCCGTTGATGCACAGTGAATAGACTAGTGAAGGACACGAAGTATTCAATATTTCAATAAGTAAGAAATAGCATTTGATGACCCTAATTGAGATTTGAAAGACATTCGAGGTAAGAGAAGAAAGTTTGCCAAGAGAAGGCAAGGCATATGTTAGGTGTTGGATAAGATTTACGAGTACCGAATTAATGATGACTTAAGGATGTCTTAAAGAAGAGTTTTAACTCTCCTTCGGTAGGTGATAAAGTTTTAAACAAGTGTTAAGAAGGTTCCATAAGGATTGGAGATCAACGAAACGACGAAAACCATTTCAGAGAAATGGAGTTATACAACCACTTATACGGTCCGTATAACTTTATACGGTCCGTATAAGGGGTCCGTGTCACGACCCAACCCCGTAGGCCGTGACTAGTGCCCGATCTGGGCACCCAAACCCATCTATCAAATGCATTCAAGTATATAGCAGAAGCCGCCAAGGCTATATTCTAAATTTAGATAATTTCCAGAAATATTTTGGTAGAGTTTCCTTTGTTTTACAGACTATCCAAAATAACCCTGCTCACAGAAAATACCAACAAAGGCCACACCGGCCAACAAGTCAACATGTAAACATATGCGGACCGGCCGCCGCGGCGAATGGGATCGCCCAAACACATCATATACACATATCCGTACAGAAAGACCCAACCCACAAACAAGTCCACAGACCTCTAAACAGACCGACAGAATCATATGACGGGACAGGGCCCCGCCGTACCCAAATAGTCAGATATACAGAAATATATACATAACAAAAGATGTATGTACCAAAAGTGGACTCCGGATCAAAAGGGAGTACTCCGAAATAGCAGAAAGTGGAGCCTACAGTGATGGATCACTTGTGTCTGTACCTGCGGGCATGAAACGCAGCCCCCGAAGAAAGGGGGTCAGTACGAAAGATGTACTGAGTATGTAAAGCATAGAGTACAGAAATATGAGCCATAACTGAAAACAAACAGGATACAAAGGGGAAATACCGAACAGTATATCAAAATCTGTATCAAAACCATATATACGTAATGCAAACAAAATCATGCAAAGCTCAGTAACGTGGTCACCACTCCGACGCTGGTGCCACACACAGCATAACACCGGAAGGTTCAAATCTTCGTACATCCCCGAGCACACATATCAGCATAGCATATCACCAGCCATATCACAGCATAACTCCAAACGGAACCCGGCCCTATGGCGAGGTCTCGGGAACCGTAACACAGCATACGGCCGAATTTATCATAGCGCGCACGAATCATAACCGGCCCGGGAACCGGTGAACGAAGTCATAATAAGGGCACGAGCGGAGTCGTGAGCAAACAATGCAACTTATAAGTCAAAACACCTTTTTAAACTTGATAATATCATATGCTAACTCATTAATCAAATAGTTCGAATAATTAGTCAATACGGGGTTCGTTTCACAAAAGTATTTCCAACATAGTATTTATGGTTCAAAATATAGTTTAGAATATCGTGGCAGTCAAACATTATATTATGATTACCAAATTCATAACCAAAAGTGTTTTGCCGACATTAGACAAGAATGGGCATAATAGAGCAAACAAAGAAGTCTCGATGCTAGCGGGCCCACCGCGGGTCAAGTCGAGGTGGCGGACATGAATCACAGACATTTGGGGTCTATGGAATCATACATGGAAGTCCCGAGGCAACTTGATTACATTTACAAAAGTTTCGGACATTAGATCACTTTTCAATATAATATGAGTTTTATAATTCAATTCAATTGAATGAATAATACTAAATTTCCAATTCGGATTTCTAGGAACAGAATTGCTCTCGGGGCTCCAATATCAACCTAGTATACCTAAGACATGCCAAAAGAAGGAATGGGTAGCCTTACATACCTTATATGCGTCTTACGCTCGCCCGAAACGCAAGTCCCGTTTCGCTCAGGATCTACAAATGGTCAAAGTTACCAATTAGGGATTTCAAGGCTTAAGAATTCACTTAACCTCATTTTTGTCTACCGAAATTTCGGCAGCATTTCCCCCATATATATATATCACCCCGAGACTTAGCTCGGCTCCATATACAACAACAACAACAACCCACAGTATCACAATCATCACAAGTCATAACAAAATCACTTTAACGTCAATATTCTTTCTTTCTACATAAATCAACAACTTTCATCCAAAATTCACCACCTCCACATTATCATATTCATTTACTCATTCAAAGTTATTCAAACACATTCCAATAATATTCCAAACGATATACATGAATTTAAGCAATCCGCTACTTTCCATATTCTATTCAAAACGTCCACAACTACGACGAACATACTAACTTGCATTGTTTCATTCCAAATTCATTAACAACAACCATAATTCACATTTAAAGTCTTACTTTCACAATTATAAACGAATATACAAAAATCATATAATTTCCCATAAGGACCCGCAACCATTTTCAATGCCAATTCAACTCGTTAAACATTCATTTACGTCATAAATGCCACAACGACGCAACTAACAAACTAAACAAAATCAAAATTCACCTTGCCTTCACCATGACATGGCTCACGGCCACTTCACCACACACACACACACCCACGGTTTCAATGGAATTCTCGTCTATTCTCAATCCTTATAATATTCTTACGAATTCCATAACACAAAAGTGACAAAATCCTTACCTTATCTTGAAATTCCGACTTGCCGCAAAAGTGATTCTTTCGCCAAACAAATTGTATCACGTCGGAGAGCGTCTTGTACTTGCTACAAATATGAGAAGAACAAGATTTTTAGACCACAATCCAAGGCTAGAGAAATTTTTTTTTTGGAACAAGGGGTTCGGCCGAATGGGGTTCAAGAACTCAAGGATGAGTTTTTAATTTTGTTTCTAGATTTCTCTAAGGATAAGCATACCTATATACATAATTGATTAGTAGGCACATGGAAAGCACATGACCATTAAATGGGTCTTGGGCCAAGGCCTCATGGCCGGCCACCCCATGGTCTTGGGCTTCAATTTTCCTTCAAATTCTTCTTGGCCCAATTCGTTGAAATCTCGTTTTGTAATTCCCGAAACCAATTTCCGGAATTCCAATTTTTGTCCTTAGACTTCCTCCACATTTCCACACCAATATTTTCATAAACAACATAGACATATTAACTAAAATCAAATATATGGCCTTATAACATACAAGTCTCAATTATTTTCAAGATTTCCAATTATGCGAAAACACGAGACATAACAGCCGGGTTCCCACATTTTTATTCTCCCAAAAAAAAAAGATCCTACATCTCTCTAGAACTCTCCAAATCCCTCCCTCTATTTCGACAACAAATCTATACCAAAAACCAAGATCAAAAGCAAAGATTAAGAGATTCATGTACTAGGAAGCCTACTAGGGTTTGTGAAGATTAAGAATTTCTTTGGTATTTAAGTGGGGGATTTCATTCTAATGGATTAGATTGACACAAGTCTTGTTCCTAAGTGATTAAGGTGAGTTTTCTATTCATTTCATGTTATTGAGAATATTGAGAGGTTAAAAGACTTGGATTATGGAAGAAAGTGAAATATGAGCTTAAATATGAAAATAATGGTATGTTGGGTAGTAAGTTAATGTGAATTATGATTCTTAGGATGAGATGAATATAATCACGTTATAGATGATGCTAATGACGTTGAGGAAATGTTATGTGAGGAATAAATATGATGTTGTGTTATAATTATGGTTATGGATACCCTTGAAGGGGAATTGTGAGAATTGAATAATGCTTAACCTAAAGAGGTTATTGATTAGGATATTGTGGGTGTTGCTGTTGATGGTTGGGAATTGTTACAGTTGGAGAAAGTGGTTGAAACAATGGGGATATTGCCCAATTTTCGTTAGCTTTAGCTTAAGCCTAAGTATGTCTTCAATTATCTAATCTTAGTACAAATTCCCTTGAAGGTAGAATCGCAAGCTTGAGAGGCACGCAATTAGACGATAGAGTTGAAAAGATACAAAGGTATGTGAGGCTAGTCCCTTTTTTTTCCAAAGGCCTGATTCTTCTATATATGGTGATTTCTTTCTGGTAATTTCCGTGACCTTCTTACATCCCAAAAGATGAAAGCTGAAGAGTATTAACAGTTTCCCACGAGATAGAGATGAGATATTTTCCTTGATAATGATATGATGCTAATGATCTTGACCGGATTCCTTGATGCTATTCATTGTTGATAGCTTCACTTTATAATGCTAGTTCCTTCAATGCGAGGCATTATGATCATGACTACTCCATAATGAAATCGGGGGTTCTCGACCTTACGTCACCCCGACAGAGTTATAGCTTGTCCTTGAGTTTGTATGCATGCATAGTGATAAGTATATGAAGATGAGATTGCACCGTGCCTAGATGCGTGCCTAGAGGGCCGGACATGACACCACTAGTGGGCGGCGGGTGATAGTTACCCGGATGCGGGTTAACGATAATGGTATATTTGATATGCATAACATGTGTTTTCCATTAAAAACTAAATAGGTTATATCTTCGCCTCATGTTTTACCACTTCTTTATTATGTCGGTATTATTCATGCCTTACATACTCAGTACATTTTCCGTACTGACGTCCTTTGTTTTTTTGGACGCTGTGTTCATGCCCACAGGTAGACAAGGAGACAGTGCAGACCCGTAGGAGCTTATCTTATCAGCGGATTTACAGGAGCCCTCCACTACTCTAGAGGTGCTACTTATGGTCGTATTATTTTGTGTATATATTTGGGTATGACGGGGTCCTGTCCCGCCCTTATGTCACGGTACTCTAGTAGAGGCTCGTAGATACGGATGTGTGGGTAGTTGATGTTTTGAGGATATATCGGTGTGTATCTTATATATCATTTTGTAGCCATGAGGGCCTATGTATCTATATACATGTATATGTTACCTTCGAGATTGTGTATGTTCAGGTTGGGTATGATGACTAGCATAATGAGTGGTGCTCGGCAGTCAGCTCCGGGTACCCAGCATTATCCCCTAGTCGGGTCGTGACAAAAGTAGTATCAGAGCAGTTCTGTCCTAGGGTGTGCCTACAAGCCGTGTCCAGCAGAGTCTTGTTTATGGGTGTGAAGTACGCCACAGTTATAAACGAGAGGCTGCGGGGCATTTAGGAAAAATGACCATTCTTCTTCTTGTTAGATCGTGCCATAGAGCCATGTTATGAGATTTTCTCCTCCCTAATTGGGCGTTATGATTTCAGTGATGCCGGTAAAGAGAAAAGCAATAGTCGCCCAGAAGGCCAAGGCTACGACAGAAAGGCGGATGGAAAGGGAGCCACTAACAAATATATAGAAGAAGGTGAATCTCATAATGAGGCTCCATCCAATACCTCGCACATTCCACCTATTCTAGAAGGACAAGAGGGGGCTCCAGCTCCGACTCCTATGCCTCCAGTTCCTCCACTGGGTGTTTCGGGTCAACAAACGACTGAAGCTATTCAGCTATTGACACGGCTAGTTGCCGCTCCGGTACCGCGGCAGACTATGGGTCCAGGTCACAGGGCGACTAGGGATAGAGCCCGTGATTTCATGAGTTTAAATCCTCCAGAATTTTTTGGGTCAAAGCCGAAAAAAGATCCACAAGGTTTTATTGATGAGATGCTGAGAACGTTGAGAATCATCCATGCCTCTGATACTAAATCTGTGGAGTTGGCATCTTATAGACTCCGGGATGTGGCGGTTCTTTGGTATAATAACTGGATATCTTCAAGAAAGGAAAATGCACCTCCCCCAGTTTGACAGGAATTTTTAGATGCTTTCCTTTGTCACTATTTGCCACCCGTGGTTCGAACGGCCCGAGCTGACAGGTTTCTGAATTTAAAGCAAGGAAATATGAGTACACGGGAGTATAGTCTCCATTTCAATTAACTGGCCTGGTATTCTCCCACTATGGTAGCTGATATGGGAGATAGAGTACGCAGATTTGTGAGTCACTTAGGGCCCCATTTGTTCAAAGATTGCTTGACAACTTCATAGCAAGAGGGGATAGATATTTCTCGTATTTAGGCTCATGCCCAGAACTTAGAAGAGCAGCAACATCCGCAAAGGGGTGAACACGATATTGATAGAGGACAGAGCAAGAGGGCCAGATCTATTAGCGGTGAGTACAGAGGTGGTCAACAACAGTATTCCAGGTATTCGCGGGTAGGAGATTTGATCGCCCTATTTATTCCGATCCGGGTCAAAGTTCGAGGGTCTTAGGTTCCCAGTTTGGAGGTAATCCTAGTCAGAGGAGACCACCGGTTCCACGATGTAGTCAGTATAGAAAGTCACATTCGGGCCCGTGTCACCAAGGTTCAGTTGCTTATTATGTTTGTGGACAGACTGGGCATGTGATGTGTGATTATCCCTCGAGGTACGGTTGAGGTGGGGTTCAGCCTACAGGATCTGCAGCTGGTTCTTCCTCGTCTGTGCGCCCGGTAGGGCAGACTCCCCAGATTTTTGTAGGCCGCGGTAGGGGCAGAAGGGGAGCGTCCAGTTCAGGTGGAGCCCAGCCCCGTATCTACGCTTTAGCCGGACTCCATGATCTTGAGTCTTCCCCAGATGTGGTTACAGGTATACTGACTATATTCTCTCATAATGTTTATACGTTGATTGATCCGGGTTCCACATTGTCTTATATCACTCCGTATATTGCTGATCGTATTGGGGTGAAACTCGAGCCAATAAAGCCTTTTGAGGTATCTACTCCTGTTGGTGACCCAGTAATAGCTAGACAAGTGTATAAGAATTATATGATTGTGGTATGTGATCGTCATACTATTGCCGATTTAATTGAGCTTGAAATGTTAGATTTTGATGTAATTATGTGCATGGATTTGGTGGCTTCTTATTATGCTAATGAGGATTGTAGAACTAAAATAGTTCGATTCCAATTCCCGAGAGAACCCGTACTTGAATGGGAAGGTAATACAGAGTCTCCAAGAGGTAGGTTTATTTCCTACCTTAAGGCAAGGAAGATGATAGCTAAAGGTTATATTTATCATCTAGTCCGAGTTCATGACACCGAAGTAAACCCGCCGAATTTTCAATCCGTCCCGTTAGTAAATGAATTTTCGTATGTATTTCCAGATGAACTTCTAGGCCTTCCTCCGGAAAGAGAGATTGACTTTTCTATTGATGTGTTGCCGGACACCAAGCCTATATCTATTGCTCCTTACCGAATGGCACCTGCAGAATTGAAAGAGCTAAAGCACAACTGAAAGATTTACTTGAGAAAAGATTTATCAGGCCCAGTTCATCACCGTGGGGAGTACTTGTCTTATTTGTGAGAAAGAAAGATGGCTCCCTACGGATGTGCATTGACTATAGGCAGCTAAACTAGGTAACGATAAAGAACAAATATCAGCTTCCAAGAATCGTTGATCCGTTTGACCAATTACAGGGTGCCAAATGGTTTTCCAAAATTGATCTAAGATTGGGGTATCATCAAGTGAGGGTTAAAGAAGAAGATATTCCCAAGACAAGTTTTAGAAAGAGATATGGCCACTATGAATTTCGGGTGATGTCGTTTGGGTTGACTAATGCTCCGGAAATGTTTATGAATCTTATGAATAATGTATTCATGCCCTTTCTAGACCTATTTGTGATCGTGTTCATTGATGACATCTTACTATATTCTTTGTCAGAAGCAGAGCATGCAGACCATTTGCGTGTTGTCCCTAGAATTCTTCGGACTCGAGAATTGTATGCAAAATTTTCAAAATGTGAATTTTGGTTAAATTCTGTGACTTTTCTGGGCCATATTATCTCAGCTGATGGCATTCAAGTAGATGTTCAAAAGATTGAGGCTGTGAAGACTTGGCCAAGGCCTACAACACCTACAGAGGTCCGTAGCTTCTTGGGATTAGCAGGCTATTATAGAATATTTGTGGAAGGATTCTCTTCTATTTCAACACCATTGACAAAGTTAACTCAGAAATCAGTAAAATTTCAATGGGGTGATGCTTGTGAATGCAATTTCCAGGAATTGAAGGATAAATTGACTTCGGCCCCAGTCCTGACACTTCTAGAAGGACAAGATGGTTTTGTTGTGTATTGTGAAGCCTCTGGTGTTGGGTTAGGCTGTGTGTTGATGCAGTACGGTAAGGTCATTGCCTATGCTTCCCGACAGTTCTGGAAACAAGAAAAGAACTATCCGACCAATGATCTTAAATTAGCGGCACTTATCCATGCGCTAAAAATGTGGAGACATTACTTGTATAGTGTACATGTTGATATTTATACGAATCACAAGAGTCTCCAATATATTTTCAAGCAAAAGGAGTTGAATCTACAGCACAGGCGGCGGTTAGAACTACTGAAAGATTATGATGTGAGTATTTTATACCATCCCGGAAAGGCGAATGCAGTAGCCGATGCACTTAGTCGTAAATCAATGGGTAGTCTATGTGAGGTTCCTCCGGGGAAGAAAGAATTAATCTGTGAGCTTCACCAGCTAGCCAGTCTCGGAGTTCGTCTAATTGATTCGGGTCATGCAAGAGTTGGTATTCGCAACCCAACTGTTTCGTCCTTAGATATGGAGGTGAAAAAGCGCGAAAATGAAGATCCCTAGTTGAGCCACTATAGAGATACATTATATGAGAAAGAGAAGCCACCATTTGAAGTTGCCACAGATGGGGTCCTTAGGTACCGACACAGGCTATGTGTTCCAAATATTGCCGAACTACATCATCAAATTCTAGAAGAAGCTCATTATTCTCGGTATTCCATTTACCTAGGAGCGACAAAGATGTACCACGATCTCAAGCCAATGTATTGGTGGGATGGATGAAGAAAGACATAGTAGAATTTGTAGCTTAATGTCCGAATTGCCAACAAGTGAAAATTGAGCATCAAAAGCCAGGAAGATTATTGCAAACAATGGAAATTCCAACTTGGAAATTGGAAGTGATTAACATGGATTTCATTGTATGGTTGCCTCGTTCCCGATGCAAGTATGACTCCATATGGGTGATCGTGGACAGACTCACGAAATCAGCTCATTTCCTTTTAGTCAGAACCACATATTCGGCAGCAGATTATGCAAGGTTGTATCTTAAGGAGATAGTGCGACTTCATGGTGTCCCGGTATCTATTATCACAGATAAGGGAACCCAATTTACTACTAAATTATGGAAGTCCTTTCAAGAAGGATTGGGAACTCAAGTGAGACTTAGTACAACATTTTATCCACAAACGGATAGCCAAGCTGAACGCACTATTCAGACCTTGAAAGACATGTTGCGGGCATGTATGCTAAACTTCGAAGGAAATTTGGATCAACATTTGCCACTAATTGAATTTGCCTATAACAACAGTTATCACTCAAGTATCCAGATGGCTCCATATGATGCTCTGTATGGAAGAAAGTGTAGATCCCCAATTGGATGGTTTGAAGTAGACGAGGTACAGCTAATAGGTCCGAAGCTGATTCAACAAGCGTTGGAAAATCAAGGTCATCCGAGATCGATTATTGACAGGCCAAAGTCGCCAGAAATCTTATGCGGACAACCGTCGGCGAGACTTGGAATTTCAAGCTAATGATTGGGTATTTCTAAAAGTGTCACCGATTAAAGGTGTGATGAGATTTGGCAAGAAGGTCAAACTTAGTGCCCGACATATTGGGCCTTACAAAATTTTACATAAGGTGGGCCAAGTAGCTTATGAACTGGATTTACCTCCACAGCTTGAATCAGTTCATCCATTCTTTCATGTGTCAATGCTCCACAAATGTGTTGGAGATCCAGCTAGAATCGTGCCAGTTAATGGTATTCAAGTTATAGAAAAGTTGGCTTGTGAGGAGGTGCCTATAGCCATATTAGATCGGCAAGTACGAAAGCTTAGAAATAAAGAGGTAGCATCGTTTAAGGTCTTGTTGAGAAATAATAACCGATAGGAAATGACTTGGGAAATGGAAGAAAATATGAAGGTCAAGTACCCACACTTGTTTCCACCCCCGGAAGAGACCCAAGGCGAGGCATCAACATTATGAGGTATGTATGCTTTATTTTTATGCTTCTGGTCGTGTGTGGCTAAAATTTCTTGCTATTGTGTTGTAGCCCTGTGAGGCAATGTTATTATGAGCTATTGTGTCATGACCTAAACTGATGGGCCATCACTAGTGCCCGAGCTGGGCACCCGTATACGACCCGCTAGATATAATCAAACTGAAACTAAGGACAATGTGGAAATATGTAAAACATGTTGTAGACTCATAATGCCATATATCAGAATGAACCTGTCTCCTGAAGAGTCATAGTTAACCAAACGTAACAAAATACACAAGCCGACAAGGCTGCCAATATACACGGGAATATCCAAAACAAACTACATTTGTATAGTTGTCCAAGCCATATACATAAATCACGCATGTCTACAGACCTCTAAGAGTATGACAAAGTCTATATAAGAAGATCTGTACTGAAACAACTCAAGCTCCGGGACAATGGAGCTCTCTAAAAAGCTAGGCAACCCCCGAAGAAAGGGGGTCAGTACAAATAGTGTACTGAGCATGTAAGGCATGAAATCAATATATACATAAAATCATGGAAAACATTTGAGGCGTGTCAATGAATGGGCAAAATAAATGCATCAGTATAGCTATATCAAAGAAACACATATATCCATAGAAATATCAAAACAAAGGCCACAGCGTCACCCCCTGTTAATTGTGCCATATATGTACACATCACAACAAAAGCCACAACACACCCCCTGTCAACTGTGCCATATATATACACATCACAACAAACCCCCTGTCAACTGTGCCATATATAAATATACATCACAACAAAGGCCACAGCACACCTCCTGTCAACTGTGCCATACATATACACATCACAACAAAGGCCACAGCACACCCCCTGTAAACTGTGCCATATATATATACACCACAGCAAAGGCCACAACACACCCCCTGTCAATTGTGCCATATATATACACAACAAAGGCCACAGTACACCCCCTGTCAACTGTGCGTTACATATACATGAAGAATGAAAATGAGTGCAGTGCATAATCAAAATGAAATATTAGAGCTCTCTGTAATGTCACAAAATAGCCATATGCATATATTATACTCATGGCATGCATAGGAGTTCAAATGAAAACTATCGCTCTATCCCACCTTGGAGGAACAATTTATATGGTCAGATCAACAACAACGAAATAAATCGAGAAAATCATGGAATAGCTTAACATTTTCATATCATCGTTGAAATCATATTTGAGACCTTTAAGCGTAAAATCATCGTCAACGTAATCCTCATAAAATCATAAGAAACTTTAAGAGTCATAAAATCTAGCTTTGAAATCAAGGAGGTTATGAAAACAGTTATGGCATCATACCATAGGAATCATGCCTTTGAAAGAAAAGGACGATCCTTAACATACCTGTTCAACCTCCTAGTAGCTACGCTTATGTGTCTGAGCTCGCAAGTCTACATTTAAGAGGCTTTATACTAACATTAGCCTCTTCATCGCACACTTGTACCAAGTTTCAAA
Source organism: Lycium barbarum (assembly GCF_019175385.1). Classification (NCBI taxonomy): domain Eukaryota; kingdom Viridiplantae; phylum Streptophyta; class Magnoliopsida; order Solanales; family Solanaceae; genus Lycium; species Lycium barbarum. The sequence continues at coordinate 37,935,248 of NC_083342.1, read as the reverse complement.
TTATACTATTCTATATTTTGCCGAAAATCGGGCAGCACCTCCCCTGTTTATATGCCTAGCCCGAATGCTCAATTCAACAACCAAAAACAACAATAACAATAACAACATGCATAACATCATTTCCAACACCAATATGTACCACAAAATAGCCTAGACGCTGTTTTCCAACTTCCATAACTAACAAACTTACTACACGATTGTTTAGCGACTTTATCTCCGTAAACAAGCCTTAAATAATACCAAAAGAGAAAGATTGTGTCACACCCTGAACTTACTATGGTGTGATGGGCACCCGACCCATATTCGGAGCCGAGCGAACCCGCTGACTCTTATTATATACTTATTCTCTTTAGATTCTTACATCAATAAGAAATGAAAAACATAGTTAAGCCTCTAGAATCTTTCTTTCGTTATTCTCAAGTCAAACAAAATCTGTGGTCATGTGGAGTCTGTAACATAAAATATAAAGACACATCGGCTGCGGAAGCCACTTTCAAGACTGACATACTACACCCACGACTCTGTCTGCAATGTCTCTAACTTCGAACAAGACATCATAGCATAGTACTCTGACCCAGCAACACTCCAGAGCAAATGGAGCTTGCCAACTCCGCTGGAACATCTTCTATAATAGCTTCTACTCATCTGGGTGTACCTGCGCGGCATGAAACGCAACCCCCGAAGAAAGGGGGGTCAGTACGAGCAATGTACTGAGTATGTAAGGCATGAATAGTAACATAGTGAGGGATATAAATATGAACAATAACAGAATGGAAATATAGAGCATATCATGAGGTAAAAGAGTAACCTGTACATTTGAGTGTCTCTTAGGGCGGATGCCATGCATGCTTAACTTTCTTTGAAAAACATTTCTTGTTCATATATATAGAAAATAGAACATATCATAGCGCCGAACAACGTCGGCTCCCCCACATATGTCCCACGTCCGGGCATCCAGCATCCGGGATGATAAGTTACGCCAACTGACCAGGTGGCAATGCATCTATAGCGCAACATATGTCCCCTTTTCCCCATATTCCCCATATGCATATACATATATCATATAAGCAGCATACATGAGAGCCCAAAGAAAGTCATGTATCTATCGGAGTGACGTAAGGTCGGTAACCTCCGATTATATTATGGAATAATCATCCCGACTTCGTCTCACCTTGAAGGAACAATTATTATAAGGGGAGACTATCAACGAAGGATAACATTAAGAGAACATAGAATAGGATCACAAATCTCGTAAGGCACCAAATCACATACGTATGCATATAGAACAAATTCTCAAGACTCGATGGGTACGTACGTAGATCGACACCTGAAGGCTCAGACACAAGTTTCGGGTCAATCCGACTTAGTATAAGAAAGTTATGAGCGTTTGAAGTACAGAACCTTCTACGAGCGTTTCAGAAGCCATTTTTGGAAAATCAAAGCAACAATCATCTTAGGTACCTTTTGAATATCGTTATGGATCAAATCAAATAGAGACTTTGGAACCATATGTACGTATCGAAAATATATCAAAGACTCAAAGGAATAATCAAACGTGCTTTCATTTGAAAATCAAGACATGTCATATCAATTATCTCTCGAACACCATTCGGAAACATATCAACCGAACTTTTGACATCATAGGTAGGCGTCAAAACCACATGAAATACCTTTTGGAAATCAAGAACGTTAGCCGTCCTAGTGGCTCTAAGAATAGAAATTTCTTTGAAATCACACATATACTTTGTCATGTCGGCTTCGCAAAGATCATGCCAGAAGAAAGAAAGGGTAAGCCTTACATACCTGTTCCACGTCCTATTAGCTACGCTTAATTGTCCAAGCTCGCTATCGCTAGTCTACATTCAAGAAGATTGACGCAATCATTAGACTCATCATCATATACTTGTCTTAATCCTTCAAATTACTTTATTTATAATCTGCCGAAATTTCGGCAGCATCTCCCCTGTAAATACACCATCCCTGAGAATCTAACTCGGCCAATTTATCAATCAACAATCCGAGAATTCAACTCGGCCAAACTATCAACAACAATACCAAAAATCATACCAACAACATCAACAATCAATTCAAGACGCATCCTAACATCAACAACCTTTGTCATACAATTCAACGACATTTCATTTATATCAATTCAATTCACATAGCATTCAAAATGACTCAATCAACATACTATTTCACCCGAAACCTTCGAAATTCAACAAGAACCATAACAACCTATTTCCTTCTTTCAAATTCAATCACAACACTAAATAAAATTAATTCATCATATCTACACAATCACCACCTCCATTCGGCCACATCATACATATACATATTTCATGAATTTCATCCATTTCCACATAGTTCAACACTCACAAATCGTCTATAACACATGAAAAGAAGATTGAGCACATACCTTCTTCATCTAACCTCTTAGCTTAGCTAGGGTTTGTAACTTGCAAGAATGGATGTTCCGCTTGCTCCAATAACTACTCTACGTTAAAGGGAACGTTCCAATTGGTTTGAATACTAGAACGAATTAATTTTTCCTTGATCATTCTCCATGGTTCATGTTCGGCCACCATGGCCGAACACCCCCTTTTTTTTTTCTTTCTCTCCAACTTCCTAAATTAAATTAATGAATGAAGTGGTCCTCTCTCATATAGATATTTAGCTCCTTCCAATGCCATGTGGACACATGCCCTCTTCTCCATTTTTCTTGAACTTTCTTAAAAGTAAATAAGAAGACCACTTGGCTTGTTACATAAGCTTGGTCCATATATATATTTATAATTAGCCCCCATTTAATAAAATATGGCATGTGCCACACGGCCAACATGGCCCCTCCAAGAACTTTCTCGAATATTTTGTGAAATTCCCATTTTTTTCCCTAGCCTTCCGCAATATTACCATGAGCCATTTTGTAAATTTCCCTTTTTACCCTTAACCTTTCTCAAAATTTTCCATACTAATAAACAACTTGTATATTAAAATAATTTTGGAACATAGTCTTGCCCTTAACCTACCACGACCACCTTAAAATATCCGAACGTATAAAATACGGGGTATAACAGATTGATACCTTTTTTCTTGTTAAGACATCAATATCCTCAATATCCATGCTAAAATCCACTGCAAAACAATACTAGAATCACAACCATGTGTTACCCGGACCTAAACCACTACTCTGATACTTGAAAATTGCTCACTTTTTGTTTTCGTCACTCTCTCTCTTCAATTTCTGGAATTTTCCAGCAAAATCTGTTGAAAAAAAGGGGTTCTTACCCTTTTTATAAGGGTCAAATTCGGGTCGGTTCACTGTAGCATTTTACTGTGGCAGGTCGGTTACTGTAGTAGTGCTGTAGCACGCGTTTCTGCTCTGTCAGCTGAACTTGTAACGTCCATAATTCTCTACTCCGATGTCCTATCAACGAGCGGTTTTTTTGTGTTGGAACTAGACTCGACGAAATTTATTTTAGGCTTTTGTTTCACCTTAAAACACTTCATATGCTAAGAGATATGCGTCCCGCAAGTTGGACCAAAATTTTCACACAAAACAGTACCCATCCTATCTCCGAAGTCGTACTACTTCATTTCTTCCACTCATTTCCTTATAAAACCTTCTGGTATATCTTATATACATCCTTCACTTATTAAATATACTTAACAATGCTTGCTCCTTATATTCCAAAGTGGTTTTACTTAACCCTAACTCAACGTACTTATGTTTCAAATTTGATAAATGCTCTTCGAAGATACGGGGTGTAACATCCTTCCCCCCTTAAAAACATTCATCCTCGAATGTTGTAGTGAGCCGATCCTCAATATCCTCATTGAATTTTTGTTCGATTACCATATACTTATACTATAATTTGGTCAGTTTCGTCCTGTTCTTTCTTAGCTCCTCATCAAATTCATTTGTGAGTCGTACAATCTTCAATCCTCATGTATACAAGTTAGCTAGTATTCCATTCTCATTCTGTCTTCCTTCCTGTGGTTTAACTAGCCACGCCATGATTACTCACCGTCTTGCGAGCGTCCTTCCTCTTCATTCCTCATTTCTTTACTAACGGATAACACCCTTGCTCGAATATAGCACTTTCTTCTCTCTCTTGTTGACTCCTCAGATGGTATCTTGGCTATCCCTACTTGTTCTTGTTGAGCTTAGATACGTGCTAGATTATCCCCTTGTAATTCATCAGCCAAGCTTTCCGATTCATCATAGATTTTCTTATACTAATGTCTCGTTGCTTGTTCAACGTTACTCTGCTACTGACAAATCCTTACTCTTAACGGTTACGTTTCTTCAACCATCCGTCTTAATTCCTTTCCATGATAGGTTATAACCATATCCTCAATACTATTTCTTAAATATGTACATTCCTAATGTTCCATCACCATCTCTATTATTCCTCGTAGCAGGATTATATATTACAATGAACTAATAATCATAGTTCGAACTGGTCTATATCTCACAATATCTTCGAATTCTTGTCAAACTCTCCCTTTAATTCCTTTGCCTCAAATCTTGCAATATAACTTATAATTATAAGGTTAGGGCAACTCTCACTTTACCACAACTTCTTCCCAACATCGGTATGGTATACTTACCCTTGACTTCCTTATTCCAGTGATCACTTAGTTAGCTGTCATTCCTTGTTGGCTTTCCGGTGTGTCCATTCCCATCTGTGGGGCATAACCTTACGCTGATGGTTCATATAATTCAATAATACATACCCTTATGCTCAGTATGGTTAGTGACCTGTGATATACTTTCTAATTTCTATTAATGCTGCTGCCTTTCTATCTGCACCCACATCGTTCTTCCTCTCTTTATAGATTGCCTCACCGCTTATTATTACTCCCTTTGTTAAGATTCTTATATTTTTCCTTTAATATCAAGATTTTCTTCCGTTGTAACCCAAAGTGTCCTTTGTACTTATCATCCATTTCATCATTCTCTTTGTAATTAGCTTGCAGAGCTTTCTTGCTCTCTTTATTACTCTTTAGGATACGCCGCTGCCTATTTAGGTGCAGTACAAATTTCCCTGGTCTAGAAATATCATATCTCACGTCCGCATGAAGTATTCTCTTGATCCATTTTAATTCCTTTTCATACTTGCTTTGTGGTATGCTTATCTTTAATTCGTTCCTGCTCCCTCTTAATGCATTCTTGGTATACCACTACATCCCGAATTTTGGCCTCCTTAAGCTAACCTCTTTCTTTCCTTGGACTTTTGACAATGCCATACCTCGTTTCCAGACTAGATCTGCTCTTCTCCCCCTTTTAAGGGTGTTATTATACACTAGTAACTCCCGAGTATCAGTAGTCATCGGCCTACCCTAACGATCCTTCAACTCTTTTGGTCTCTTATAATACTGAAATTCTCTCATCGTATAGCTTGACTTATTTTCCTTTCTGCTAATCGAGGGCTTTGCATTTGAATGAAGCGCTTATGCATTACAGATCCATTCCCGCTGCCTTTTTTCAGGCCTTTTTACTTCTACCTTTTATGACTGAACATTTCCCGAATCAATGGGTTAATTGAAACATTGGAATCCGTCAAAACATTTTACGGTCACACTTTGCTCTTTTTATCCCTCGTCTTCCTCCATAACTATTATCACTGAAATTCTTCTTACACTGCGTTTTCGGTTTCACTCTACGTCTACAATATATCATTGAGGGTTAATATGCTACACTCTTCCCCTTCCACTATCAATCCTTTTATTCTCTTCGCTCACTTTTCCGAAATTTCCTTGACTACTTATTTGCGTCCCACCTATGCATTGTAGTTATTCCAGTGTTCTGCCACTTCTTGTTCGTGTCATGAATCCTTTGCAAATATACCCTCTTCTTTCTTCTCCTTCCTGCCGCCAAGGTTATTTCATACTCATGAACATTTCCCATATGTCCTTCTATTTCCTTCATAATTAAACCTCGGTATTCCTTATCCTCATCCCATGTCATTGATGTACTACCTCCCGGTTAAATTTGTTAGTTCATTAACCTCTCGCTTGTCCTTGGTGATTGCTCAATTTTTCTTTTCTTCCTTTCTTCTTCTTTTGACCAGCCCATTAGTGTACCTTTCCTGCTTTCATCCTCAAACCTTCCTTGAGTTCCGTCCTCCCTGAGTGCCCTTCTCCACTTGTTATTTTATAGTATCAACCCTAACGTTCGTAAAATATTCCTTTATACGTGCAAATCCGTTCTATTCTTAAATCATCTTTTAGGAAAGCATCTCCGTTTCCGAGGAAATCGTGTCAGTATGACTACATATTTATCTCTTTAGACACCTCTCGAGAGCTGGAAATATCTTAGTATCGTTGCAAGTCCTGATCATTCTCTCTCTTACTTCACATCCCTATTTGTGATTACTATCCTTTAGTCCCACTTATCGAAATCTATTTTCTGAACCCACATATTCATCTTTTGTTTCACACTACCATACTTTATCCCTTTCCCTTTCTTTCATATTGTTTTCGATATGCTTGGTCCTATCTGACCTTTTGTCTTGTTTTTCCTCTCTTGTTCTCCTTTATTGAGCCGATTGTCTTTCGGAAACAACCGCCCTACCTTTCAAGGTAGGGGTTAGGTCTACGTACACTCTACCCTCCCCAGACCCCACATGGTGGGATTATAATGGGCTTGTTGTTGTTGTTGTATACTTTATCCCTTTCGCATGCCTACCTTCGAATTTTATCCAAATAGTCCCTTGCCTTACCCATCGTCTCTCCTGGAAGCTTCACTTACCCTCGTTTCTTGCACTTTTTTTTTCTCAAGGCATTCTAATCTCTTTACTTTCTATATATTCACTTTCTTCCTTTCCCTGATGTTGTTGCATTAGGACTTTCCAACTCTAGCCTGTGGTGATAATATCATCAACTTACCTTGTAACATCTATCACATGAACTTCACTACCCTATTCGATTGATGCCTTCAGTATACGGCAACGTCGGTTGCTGGGACACATATACCGGTTGGCGCAGCCACCTATGGGATGTCATACACATACATACATATATATATATATATATATATATATATATATATATATATATATATATATATATATATATATATATATATGTTTACTAACGCCTCGCTTACAAAGTACTTCCCAATACTATTCGAACTCATCCTAATTCTAGAGCTGTGATGCACTTTTTTTTTTCTCTTTCCCAGTCTAGTCCGCCCCATCCTTCGTGACCTTTTATGGTTTCTAACCACTCCGCATACTCCAATTTCCTTTAGGCTACTCTAGCTTCTCTTCTGTCTCTTATGTCTGAATTTGTAGGACTCTTAATATACTTCCCAGGGGGTCACCCATCCTAATATTTCTCTCACCCCAACACGCTTAACCTTGGAGTGATAATGGGATCCGGTGCGTTAGTGCTGGTATAATCGCATACACCCTACTGCGTGACCTTCCTCACATAACCTAAAGCAAGTTGAAGTTTTAACAGATTCTGAAACATTCTCGCAATGCATCTCCCTTCGAATTAGAAAGGATCTCTTACTCCTCCGACTAAGCAAATGCTATTTTGGCCTTTGAAATCCTCAATAATCACCTTCAATCTGCATGTATGACTACTTTGCGTCCTATCTTTCAAGATTCCCAATGGTGGTCAAGGCATCTTGATCGCAGTTACTTCCAAATACTTATGTCACTGATCCCCTTCAGGATTTTTGCTCATCCCTATTCAGTATTACCCTGAAGTAAATACATACGCATATAGGAAGTTCCAATAAGAACACGTATACCTATAGCCGATCGGTCCTTAGCCTGATCTGGTAGGCTATAGAGTGAAGTGTGCTCTTCATCCTTGTCTTCCCACCGTCTACTAGTCTGGCCTAACATAATGCTGAAACGTAAAGAAAATCTAGATGTGCCTACTTCGTACTTCCTCAATTACGTCTTCATCCATAGGAGTCTCGTGACCCTTAAACGGGTCTTTGTCATGTGATTTGTCAGTCGGGTCTCCTTCTACTGGAGCCACATCCTCCGATGGGTCCGCCTCAATAGAATAACTGATGCTCTTTCTTATACCTTTTGACATCCTCGATCTTCAATCGACGGGCGATACGGGTCTCATGTCCCCCTTCAGATCCTCACTCACGCTCCCATTAACTAAACTTGTCGTCTTCTCCAATACAATCCTGCAATTTAACAAAAATCGTACTAAGAACGAGCTTTCCTATCATTGGCTCTACTGCACGATCTATGATCAAAAGGAAAGATGACATCCTAAATGTCCTATAGCTTCCTGTTGATAGATGTGGTGCACAACACACCGATAAACAAGACACTACTAGACTCGGTCTGTAGACACTCCGAGGATGAACAACTCTGATACCACTTTTGTCACGACCCAAACCGATGGGCCATGACTAGTGCCCGAGCTGGGCACCCGTATACGACCCGCTAGATATAATCAGACTTAAACTAAGGACAATGTGGAAATATGTAAAACATGTCGTAGACTCATAATGCCATATATCAGAATGAACCTGTCTCCTGAAGAGTCACAGTTAACCAAACGTAACAAAATACACAAGCCGACAAGGCTGCCAATACACACGGGAATATCCAAAACGAACTACATCTGTATAGTTGACCAAACCATATACATAACCCACGCATGTCTACAGACCTCTAGGAGTATGACAAAGTCTATATAAGAAGATCTGTACCAAAACTGCTCAAGCTCTGGGACAATAGAGCTCTCCAAACAGCTAGGCAGAAATCCTAAGCCGGAGGGTAACCATACTGAGGGTCTGTACCTGCGGGCATGAAACACAGCCCCCGAAGAAAGGGGGTCAGTACGAATAGTGTACTGAGCATGTAAGGCATGAAATCAATATATACATAAAATCATGGAAAACATTTGAGGCGTGTCAATGAATGGGCAAAATAAATGCATCAGTATAGCTATATAAAAGAAACACATTTATCCATAGAAATATCAAAACAAAGGCCACAGCGTCACCCCTTGTCAACTGTGCCATATATGTACACATCACAACAAAGGCCGCAACACACCCCCTATCAACTGTGACATATATATAAACATCACAACAAAGGCCACAGCACACCCCCTGTCAACTGTGCCATAAATAAATATACATCACAACAAAGGCCACAGCACACCCCCTGTCAACTGTGCCATGCATATACACATCACAACAAAGGCCACAGCACACCCTCTGTCAACTGTGCCATATATATATATACATCATAACAAAGGCCACAGCACACCCCCGGTCAACTGTGACATATATATACACAACAAAGGCCACAGCACACCCCCTGTCAACTGTGCCTTACAAATACATAAAGAATGAAAATGAGTGCAGTGCATAATCAAAATGAAATAATAGAGCTCTCTGTAATGTCACAAAATAGCCATATGCATATATTATACTCATGGCATGCATAGGAGTTCAAATGAAAATTATCGCTCTATCCCACCTTGGAGGAACAATTTATATGGTGAGATCAACAACAATGAAATAAATCGAGAAAATCATGGAATAGCTTAACATTTTCATATCATCGTTGAAATCATATTTGAGACCTTTAAGCGTAAAATCATCGTCAACGTAATCCTCATAAAAACATTCTTGTTCTTAACATCATAAGAAGCTTTAAGAGTCATAAAATTCAAGCTTTGAATCAAGGAGGTTATGAAAACAGTTATGGGATCATACCATAGGAATCATGCCTTTGAACGAAAAGGACGAGCCTTAACATACCTGTTCAACCTCCTAGTAGCTACGCTTATGTGTCTGAGCTCTCAAGTCTACATTTAAGAGGCTTTATACTAACATTAGCCTCTTCATCGCACACTTGTACCAAGTTTCAAATTATACTATTCTACATTTTGCCGAAAATCGGGCAGCACCTCCCCTGTTTATATGCCTAGCCCGAATGCTCAATTCAACAACAAAAAAGAACAATAACAATAACAACATGCATAACATCATTTCCAACACCAATATGTACCACAAAATAGCCTAGACGCTGTTTTCCAACTTCCATAACTAACAAACTTACTACACGATTGTTAAGCGACTTTATCTCCGTAAATAAGCCTTAAATAATACCAAAAGAGAAAGATTCATACCTTTTTTCTTGTTAAGACAGCAATATCCTCAATATCCATGCTAAAATCTACCGCAAAACAATACTACAATCACAACCATGCGTTACCCGGACCTAAACCACTACTCTGATACTTGAAAATTGCTCACTTTTTGTTTTCCTCGCTCTCTCTCTTCAATTTCTGGAATTTTCCAGCAAAATCTGGTGAAACAAAAGGGTTTCTTACCCTTTTTATTCCGGTCAAATTGGGGTCGGGTCACTGTAGCAGCACTGTAGCAGCACTGTAGCAGTCGGTTGTTGGAACAGTACTGTAGCACGCGTTTCTGCTCTGTCAGCTGAACTTGTAACCTCAATAATTCTCTACTCCGATGTCCTATCGACGAGCGGTTTGGTGCGTTGGTAACTAGATTCGACGAACTTCATTTTATGATTTTGTTTCACCTTAAAACACTTCATATGCTAAGAGATATGCGTCCACCAAGTTGGACCAAAATTTTCACACAAAACAGCACCCATCCTTTCTCCGAAGTCGTACTACTTCATTTCTTCCACTCAATTCCTTATAAAACCTTCTGGTATATCTTATATATATACTTCAATTATTAAATATACTTAATAAGGCTTGCTCCTTAATTTCCAAAGTGGTTTTACTTAACCCTAACTCAACGTACTTATGTTTCAAATTTGATAAGTGCTCTTCAAAGATACGGAGTGTAACATTTTGTGACAGGATGGTAGCGCCATATTACAGGGGAAAATCTAATGAAATTTTTGTAGGATTCTCGAGAACTTAACATTCGAGGACGAATGTTCTTAAGGGTGGAAGAATGTTACACCTTCCGTTTTGTTGCAAGGAGATTTTGGCTTATTGGCAGTGTGTACCTGCGGTTCGGTAATCTGCACCAAAGTTTATGACATGAGATATTTACCTTGTATGTGTACAAGAGTATAAGTATGAATTCTTGACCTTACGAGGGAATTAGAAGTGAATCGAATCGAATCGGAGAAAAACGGAGCAGTTCAGAAAAACTGCTGAAACGAGTCAGCATCGACTGCCCAACGGACAATCGTCAACACGTCAAAAAGCCATCTTCTAGAACCATCGATAGGGTTCGGCAATCAGACATCTCAGGCAGCAATTCGATGGGGCATGTCGACGGACCGTTGACACGTCGACGATAGTCTACCCTGCTCGTCGACCCCCTCGGATCTGGAACTTTCCAACCCTGATTATAAATATAGGATCCCACATTTTTATTCTCCCAAAAAAATAGATCCTACATCTCTCTAGAACTCTCCAAAACCCTCCCTCTATTTCTACAACAAATCTATACCAAAAACCAAGATCAAAAGCAAAGATTAAGAGATTCATGTACTAGGAAGCCTTCTAGGGTTTGTGAAGATTAAGAATTTCTTTGGTATTTAAGTGGGGCATTTCATTCTAACGGAGTAGATTGACTCAAGGCTTGTTCCTAAGTGATTAAGGTGTGTTTTATGTTTATTTCATATTATTGAGAATACTGAGAGGTTAAAAGACTTGGATTATGGAAGAAAGTGGAATATGAGCTTAAATATGAAAATAATGGTATGTTGGGTAGTAAGTTAATGTGAATCATGATTCTTAGTATGAGATGAATATAATCTCGTTATAGATGATGCTAATGATGTTGAGGAAATTTTATGTGAGGAATAAATATGATGTTGTGTTATAATTATGGTTATGGATACCCTTGAAGAGGAATTGTGATAATTGAATAATGCTTAACCTAAAGAGGTTATTGATTAGGATATTGTGGTTGTTGTTGATGGTTGGGAATTGTTATAGTTAGAGAAATTGGTTGAAACAATGGGGATATTGCCCAATTTTTGTTAGCTTTAGCTTAAGCCTAAGTATGTCATCAATTATCTAATCTTAGTACAAATTCCCTTGAAGGTAGAATCGCAAGCTTGAGAGGCACGCAATTAGACGATACAGTTGAAGAGATAAAAAAGGTCTGTGAGGCTAGTCCCTTTTTTTTTCCAAAGGCGTGATTCTTATATATATATATGGTGATTTATTTCCGGTAATTTCCATGACCTTCTAACATCCAAAAAGATGAAAGCTAAAGAGTATTAACAGTTTCCCACGAGATAGAGATGAGATATGTTCCATGATAATGATATGATGCTATTTTGATGCTAATGATCTTAACAGGATATCTTGATGCTATTCATTGTTGATACCCTCACTTTATAATGCTAGTTCCTTCAAGGTGAGGCATGATGATCATGACTACTCCATAATGAAATCGGGGGTTCTTGACCTTACGTCACCCCGATAGAGTTATAACTTGTCCTTGATTTTGTATGCATACATTGTGATAAGTATATGATGATGAGATTACACCGTGCCTAGATGGCTGGACATGACACCGATAAGGCGGGTTGCTTATGATTACACCCTGCCTACATGGCCGGACATGACACTGCTAAGGCGGGCTACTTATGATTACACTGTGCCTAGAAGGCCAGTCATGACACCACTAGTAGGCGGCGGGTGATAGTTACCTGAACGCGGGTTACCGATAATGGTATATTTGATATGCATAACATGTGTTTTCCATTAAAAACTAAGCAGGTTATATCTTCACCTCATGTTTTATCATTTCTTTATTATGTTGGTATTATTCATTCCTTACATACTCAGTACATTTTCCGTACTGACGTTCTTTTCTTTTTGGACACTTTGTTCATGCCCATAGGTAGACAGGGAGACGGTGCAGACCCGTAGGAGCTTATCTTATCAGCGGATTTACAGGAGCACTCCACTTCTCCGGAGGTGCTACTTATGGTCATATTATTTTGTGTATATATTTGGGTATGATGAGGTCCTGTCCCGCCCTTATGTCATGGTACTCAAGTAGAGGCTCATAGATACGGATGCATGGGTAGTTTATGTTTTATGGATATATCGGTGTATATCTTGTATATTATTTTATAGCCTTGAGGGCCTATGTATCTATATACATGTATATGTTGCCTTCGAGATTGTGTATGTTCAGGTTGGGTATGATGACTAGCATATTGAGTGGTGCTCAGCAGTCAATATCCCGGTACCCGTCAGGGCCCCTTAGTCGGGTTGTGACACCACTAGACATACATACATTTCACAACCATACATGAATATAGGTCCTAAGGGCCGTCACGAGTCAACTTGCTGACTCATAGATATAATAAGTTGAGGCGAAAACAAGCCCAAAAGATATATACATACATAACTGTACTGGACCAAAAGGGGTACAAGCCGACAAGGCTACTATAGGTGAATGCATCACAAAATATAGGCCGAGAAAGCCACCGAACATCTAGCTATATGTCACGACCCAACTCCGTAGGCCGTGACTAGTGCCCGAATTGGACACTCATATTGCCGGTTAACTGTAATCATTTATAACTAGTATGTCATGAACTTATTTGTATAAAAAGGTATGGTGTTGTTTTAAAGCTGTCAATTTTTTTTTTATGTCGTAGGCACCTGTCTCCTGAGGAGTTACAATTTTTAAACAACAACATATATCTTTCTACGCAAGCCGACAAGGCTGCCACGATATGCAACATACCAAACATACATATATATGCAAGCCGACAAGGCTGCCATTATGAATGGGTACGCCCCAAACATAAGTCATAGTCATACAACGCATCAACAACTACATACAGACCCACAAAGATGTCCACAGACCTCTAAGAGTAATGACTGTATCATATGGCGGGACAGGGCCCCTCCGTACCCAATTAAACACATATGAATACAACACAAGGGAGTTATACCACAAGCTAGCTCCGGAACAAAGGAGCAGTCCAAAATAGCTGAATAGGTACCCTAAGCTAACGGATCTCCAAAACGAGCGTCTGTACCTGCGGGCATGAACGCAGCCCCCCGAAGAAAGGGGGTCAGTACGGAGTATGTACTGAGTATGTAAAGCATGAAATATAGTAAATAGAAACATATCAGAAGTGAGTAGCATAAGATTCAGTACAAAGACCAAAAATCCCAAGACTTACTTGTCACATAATTCATCATAAGTTTTAGTAATCATAACAAGGTAGTCATAACATATGTAAGTACATATATATCGTGTCCCGCCCCTTTTGTAAGGGACTCGGTAAGTAAAATCATATTATAATCATACATATATATAACGTGTCCCGGCCCTTTAATAAGGGACTCGGTATTAAAATCATAGCCTCATAAACATAAACATATACACATATACACATATACACATATACACCTATACACCTACCGCGACCAAGTATCCAGCGGTCAATATCACACATATACACCTTCCGCGGCCAAGTATCCAGCGGTAAATATCACACATACCGCGGTCAAGTATCCAGCGGCAACATCACACATACAAATACCGCGGCCAAGAATCCAGCGGCGATACCACACATATGCAATTCATCTTCGGTTCTTTTTTTTTTTTTTTGAAATCTCATTACTAACTATAGCAAGGAACATCTCAGATTTTATGTACATGCGTACTTTAATCATGGTGTAACTTTGACATCAAGTATGTCTCTAGTTGTGCAAATATTCAAGAGTAGGAACTTCTATGCATCATTCATTAGTCAATCATATAATAAACTCATGACAATAACATTACAGAATGAAAAGGATCACAAATCATGTTTGGAACTAGAGAGTAGAATTTACCCCAAGGTTCATATCATTTCATACTTACGTCTAGGACATGCCAAGAAAAGAAAGGAATAGGCCTTACATACCTTTAGTGTTTAGTCGTATAATAACTTGTACTTGCTGCCCAATGGTACTTATCCTATATCAAGATATCACAAGCTATGATTAGTTTATGAGGGAATTCGATACGTATTTTGACACTCACAATCCCTTTTGAACATTTAGACGACGTTTCGTTCGCATTCAAACCAACTAGTGCTACAAGCTAATATTGCTAGTCATTCTTTCATGTATCAATCCAAACTTGTATAAACATGATTTAAGGGACTTTGGACAGTCCATACATCATTCAAAACTGTCCCATACTCACGGCCAAACAGCACATACAACACTACAATTTCTATTTCGCAATTTTCCAACTTCAATTACAACGACAACAACACGTTTACAACATTACTTATGCGATTACCGGAACTGTTTCAGCATCATATTTATTCTTATAACAGCCCACAAACCATTTCAATTTCAACTTGAATCATTAAGCTTCACTTTCACTACACGTTCATAGCAACAATCAATATTCAACATTCACTAATTTGCTTCTAACCTTAAAACAGTCCACTGTTTTGGACTGCTTGCGTACTTCAATTTGATTTGTTTCTTTAACACCTAAATTCACATATTCAACATACATACAATATACCACAATGTTCATAACAACAACAATCAAAACTTGGCACAAAACAGTCCATAATTTCCCCTAAAACAGCCCCTTTACACGGCTTCAACACAACTATAACAACGTCATGATTTTCATCCATTCATCCAAACCACAACACATTCAATCCATTTCCAATACATGTACAAGGAGATTAAACATGATTCCATTAAAGCCTACAACACATGGCTCATTTAAACTTTTTAGAAAACAGTCCATTACCACAACATGTCCAAAACAGTCCAATAACATGTCCAAAACAGTCCCTAAACAATGTTCGGAATTCTTGCAAACATTTACGAACATACTAAGCAAACCACCTATGATTCTTACACATTATTTCATGCCTTCTTTTCATATATTTTCAGTAGGTTATGACCAGCTATCCACACGACAAATACAACATCAATTCATACACAACTAAACTACATCGTCATTTCTATAATCCATACAACAACTCACAAACGATTTTAGTTTCAACTCCAACCATTAAACACCTTCATTTCCATCATGAAATTCATGATAATAACAATCAAAATATCAAGTAAAAACAGTTCACTAACCTCCTCACAAAACAGTCCAATACCAACATACAACATCATAAACCAACTTCTACAATCTTTGTTCATTTACATATGTTGACACCCATTCAATTCACCAACTATACATACAAAATGAAACCAACCATGGCTTCCCCAAGCTCACGGGTCAACCCCTTACTTCAACCACAACAACAATCCAATAACAACATGCATGAATTATACATTCAAATCGTCATGCAACACAAGAACAATAATCATTCTTACCTTATAACTTGTTCTTCACTTTGGCCGAATCTTCAACCCTATTGAGGTGCTACACCTCCTTGTTTCTTTCCAACAACTACTACACGTTCTTGTACACTAGATGAGGAGTTGATTTGAGGAAGAAAACTGATTTTTTTTTGTGGTGGAGCTTCCATGGCTGTGGCTCTCTTTCTCTAGTTGGAGAAGATGAGAGCTTCTCTCTCTTGTTCAATTTGTGGCATTGGGAAAAATGAGTTGGCATGCAACTTTTGGTCAACAAAGTTGGATATTTTTTTCTGCCCAAGGGGTCTTGCACGTTCCCCCAACTGAGCATGGGCAAAAATCTGATTTTTGCCATGTGTTTGTGGGGCCCACACGGCCACTAGTGAAAAATTGTGAACATTTAAGTCTTAATCCCCGCTCAGCCCAACTTGGATCGTCCATATCTCCTTACCCCGATATCGTTTCGACAAGCGGTTTGTTTCATTGAAAATTAGACTCGATGAACTTCGTTTTAGGCTTTTGAAACACCTTAAAACTCCTCATATACTAGGAGATATGCCTCCTACAATATATACTAAAATCGGGTCCGAGATTTTATTGAAGTTGTTCCGATTCATTTCGTTTAACTTCTAATCCTCATCCAACCTCATGTAACCTCTTATGCATACATATACACACTTGTATACATCAATAAATATCCATATACACATCTCGAAAGGTCCAGAGAATCACAATAACCTTAAACATAATTAGAGAACTCACACAGCTTCGACGAAACTCCAATCGCAAAAGTATGTTCATATATTTTGTCCATCTTCTATATCATTACTAATAATCTCAAATACTTTAAAAGCTCACTCGCATTACCTCATATACATACTCATAACACGATTTCAAATCCTTTAGGTTACCATGTCACCTCGAGATACTTAAGACAACCATATATATAACGATATTCTTACTAACTCGATTAACTTTCCTTGAACCTTCTTAACTCATTCTTTCTTGTTTTAATACAGTAGCACAGATTATTATGGAGTGTAACTCTATACATATCTGTCTACTAGCCTCTACTGGAATACATAACGTAATAAGGTCGGGAAAGGGCCCTGCCATACCCATATGAACACAAAAGTATCATACCAAGCTAGACTGCAACTCCGGAACAAGTGGAGTCCTCTACTACGAACGCTAAGAAGGCAGCCTAAGGGTGTGAACCGTCTCCCTGCCTACTTGAACCTGCAGGCATGAAACGCAGCGTCCCCCAGGAAAGTGGGATGTCAGTACGAATTATGTACTGAGTATGTAAAGCATGAATAACAACAAAATAAAGACATGAAAGTAACATAACCTTGACAGGTTCCGAAATATCAAATATGACCATTTTGTTAGCCAAAGCCTGAATATCCATAGCCAAAGGTTTCTCCCAAACTTGTAAACATGCTAGGCTACATATGCTCACCACCTTGTGACTCATGGCATCCGTCACTATATTACCCTTGCCCGGATGATATAGAATCAACATATCATAGCTTTTGAGCATCGCTAACCACCTTCGCCGCCTCAGACTAAGATTCCTTTGATTGAAAATATGTTGACGAGTCTTATTATCAGTAAGCACCTCACAATGCACACCATCCAAGTAATGCCTCCAAATCTTCAATGCAAATACTACCGCCACCAACTCCAAATCGTGAGTGGGGTAGTTCTTCTCGTGCACCTTCAACTGCCTCGAAGCATAGGCTATCACCTTTCCTTTCTACATCAAGACACAACCAAGGCCAATTCGTGAAGCATTACATAACATAGTAAATCCCTCTCCCTCCATAGGAAGAGTCAAAATAGAAGTTGTAGTCAACAAAGTCTAGAACTTTTGAAATCTTGCCTCCGATCATCCGACCACTGAAAGGGTACATTCTTCTGAGTCAATTTGGTCAAAGGGGATGCAATAGATGAAAATCCCTCCACAAAACGCCGATAGTAACTAGAAAGGCTAATGAAATTCTGAATGTCGATAACTAAAGGGTCGACCATAACCCCATCCTTGGTTACTACATGACCTAAGAATGCCACAAAATCAAGCCAAAACTCACACTTCAAGAACTTAGCATAAAGCTTCTTCTTCTTTAAGATCTCAAGCACGATCCTCAAATGCGGCTCGTGCTCCACTCTACTAATAGAGTGTATCAAGATATTATAGATGTAAACTATCACAAAGTAGTCCAAGTACGGCCTGAAGGCACGGTTTATCAAATCCATGAAGGTTGTTGGGGCATAGGTCAGCACAAAAGACATGACCAAGAACTCATAGTGACTGTAACGGGTCCTGAAGTCTGTCTTAGGGATATCCTCCACCCTAATCTTCAGTTGGTTATAACCGGACCTCAAATCATTCTTGGCGAAGACCAATGCACCTTGAAGCTGATTAAACGAATAATCTTTCCCAGGAATGGTATACTTGTTCTTGATGGTAACCTTATTCAACTGTCGATAATCGAAGCACATTTTCATAGACCCATCTTTCTTCATCATAAACAACACCGGAGCACCCCAAGAGGAAACACTAGGTCTAATGAACCCCTTACTCAATATATCATCTAATAGTTCCTTCAATGCTTTCAACTCTACAGGTTCAGTCCGATATGGCAAGATACAAATGGCCTTCGTGCCCTTCTCTAAATCAATGAAACGATTCAGTGGAACACTCCGTAAATCTGTCAGAAACACCTCGGAAAACTCCATCACCACCAGTATTGACTTAAGAGGAAGAGTGTCAGCACTAGTATCCTGAACATATGCCAAATAAGCCAAACACCCCTTCTCTACCCTCCGACGAGCCTTAAGGAATGATATGACTTTCCTCGGTGCGTGACTAGAAGAACTCTTCCACTCCAACCTAGGGACTTCTGACATAGCTAAGGTAATCGTCTTGGCATGATAATCCAAGATTGCATGATACGGAGACAACCAAGTCACACAAAGAATAATGTCAAAATGTACCATATCTAGAATCATCAAATCCTCCCAAGTTTCATACCACATCAACATCACAAGACAGGATTGGTACACCTGATCCACCACTACGGATTCCCCAACAAGAATAGAAACTGTTATATCCCATATTTTGTACATTCGGATATTTCAAGGTAATCGCGATAAGTTAAGGGCAAGACTATATTTTGATCTTGTTTAATACACAAGTTGTTTATGAATATTATTGATGTGGAAATAATAAGAAAGGCTAGGGGTAAAAAGAGAAATTCACAAGATGGTTCATGGTAATATTGTGAAAGGCTAGGGCCAAAACGAGAATTTCACAAACAATTCAAGAAGGATCTTGAAGACCACTTTGGCCGTGTGGCATATGTCCACATTTTTATTTGATAGGGCTAATTATATATATATGGACCAAAGCTTACATAGCAAGACAATTGTTCATCTTTGTTTATTTTGGAAACTTCAAGAAAAAGGGAGAAGGGGACATGTGTCCACTTTGTATTGGTAGAAGCCATATATATATATATATATATATATACAATTGATGACAAAATAAGGCATATTCATATTTTAAATCAAGAAGCTTGGAGAAGAAAAAAAAAGGAGAAAAGAGGCATTCGGCCAAGGGTTGGCCGAACTTGGCCATGGAAAATGGATCAAGAAAAATTATTTTCTTCTAGCATTCCAACCAATTGGAACGTCCTTAACAACATGGAGTAGTGGTTGGAGCAAGCAAAGCATTCATTGGTCCAATCTATCCACCCTAGCCGAGTGGAGAAGTCAAAGAATAAAGGTAAGATTTAATCTCCTTTTCTATGTGTTAGAGATGATTTGTGAGTGTTGAAGTATGTAGAAATGGATGGAATTCATGGTACATGTGTATGTGGATTGTGGCCGTGTAGGTGTGTGTTTTGTAGGAGTGACGGACTAATTTTATTTAGTATTTGGTTGTTGTAGTTGTGGATTCCATGATGAAAATGAAGGTTTGATGACTTGAGATGAAGTTGTAATCATTGTGGGATTGTGGTAGAAGCTAATGTGATTTTAATATAGTTTCTTGTAATTATGAGAATGAAGTTGTTAATGCATAGACTATTGTTATAGTTCATGAATTTGGAAGGAAAAAATGTGTTGTTGTTAGTTATGTTGAGTTGAGAAGGGTTAGGGTGGTAGACATAATTCATGAATTTGAAAGAAGGAAATGTGTCGCTATTGTTCTTGTTGAATTTGGAAGGTTTCGGGTGAAGTGGTATGTTGGTTGGGTTGTTTTGAATATTGTGTGAATTGTTTGAAGTGTTCTTGAATTTTGTTTGTAAGGTCTCGGGCAAGTATTTGAACGTGTAAGTATTGATGTTGGCTTGATTATATGTGGTTAAATTGAAAATGAATGAAATACCGTCGAATTGTGTAGAAAGGGTTGCTAGTGTTAGAATGCACTTTGAATTGATTGTTGGAGTTGGAAATATGATTGTTGGTATTGTTGATTGATAATTTGGCCGAGTTGGATTCTCGGGGTTGGTTGTATTTACAGGGGAAATGCTGCCGAAATTTCGGCAGATTACAAATGAATTTATTTGAAAGACTAAGACAAGTGTGTGTGACAATGAGTTTAACGATTGTGTAAATCTTCGTGAATGTAGACTAGCGATAGCGAGCTTGGACTATTAAGCGCAGCTAATAGGACGTGGAACAGGTATGTAAGGCTTACCCTTTCTTTCTTTGGCATGATCCTTGTGAAACAAACAGACAAAGTATATGTATGATTTCAAAGAAAACTCCTATTCTTAGAGCCACTAGGATGGCTAATGTTCTTGACTTCCGAAAACTGTTTTGCTATGCTTTGATACGTGTGTGCTGTTCCAAAAGTTCTATTTTGATTTGATCCATAGCGATATTTGAAAGGTATTTCATATGACCATTGCTCTGATTTTCCAAAGATAGCTTCTGAAACGTTCGTAGAGGTTTCTGTACTAAAATGTCCATAACTATCTTATGCCAACTCGGATTGACTTGAAACGTGTTTATGATCCCTCAAGTGTCGATCAGTGTACTTATCTATCGAGTCTTAAAAATTGATTTATGTGCATATGGTTTCTCACTACTCTGCTCGTGGATGCCTCTATATGTCCTTCACTGAGCCCGGGCCAGGATATGTTATCGTGCGTCTTCCTCTACATTGTTCACCGCGTCCCTCATTGGAGAGCCGGGATTTGTTATATGTGTATTTGTATACGATGATATGATGATATGGGGGTGGCGGCCAGGATGGCATGTGATGATCCTATTTACCGCGTCTCTCCCTAGAGGGCCGGGATCTGTTATATGCATATATGATATATGTTATATCCCATATTTTCATACATTGGGACGTTTTAAACTAAACGCGACAAGTTAAAGACAAGACTATTTTAAGATACGAAGTAGAGACTTTAACTTCCGGCTTCGTTTCAAGTCACAAGTTACCTATAAATTTGGTTTGGTATAGAAGCATTAATGGAAAATTGGGATTAAATTAACCATGATTAGATTATTAAGTGGGATTAAAAAACCAAATCAGTCCATAAAATAAGCCATAGTGGCCGTGTAAGAGGATTGAAGTAGTCAATGATCATTTACCCAAAATTTGAGTGGGACACTTGTCCAAATCATGTAATGCATATATATAACACAAATTCTGATTCATTCATCACTAAGTAGCTCATTTCCACATTTACAAAGCCAAAAAAAAATTAAGAGATAGAGAGAGAGGCTCTCGGCTACAAGCTGGCCGAGAATACCCTTCTCCAAATTGATCCAAAAATCAGTTTCTTAAGCAATTCAACTCCCTTGAAGGTGTGTATTAACGTGTAGCATTCATTGGAATAGCTAGAACAAGTGTTAAAATTCAAGAAGTGAAAGTGAAGGGCTAGCCGATTGAAGGGTTTAGTTACAAGGTAAGAATTGATCCCTTCTCATGTGTTTTACGGTGAATTGAATGTTTATGATTGTGCATGTTGGTATTGGACTATTTTTCTTGATGTTGAAGTGGGCCGTGTGCTATAGACCTAGGTGAAATGATGCTTAATCTTCTTGTACATGTATTGGGAATGAATTGAATGTGTTGTAGTATGGATAAATGGATGAAAATCATGAAGTTGTTGTAGTTGTGTTGAAGCCGTGTAGGGGACTGCTTTAGGAGAAGTTATGGACTGTTTTGTGTCATGTTTTAATTGCTGTTGTTATGGACATTGTGGTGTATTGTATGCATTATGGAAAGATGAATTGGGGTGTAAAAGAAATGAATTATGTTGAAGTAGGAAAACAGTCCATGGACTGTTTTAATGATAGGAGTGGATTAGTGCGTTTTGAATGTTGATTGTTGTTATGAACGTATAGTGAAAGTGAAGCTTAATGATTCAAGTTGAAATTGAAATGGTTTGTGGGTTGTTGTAAGAATAAATATGATGCTAAAACAGTTCCAATAATCGTATAAGTAATGTTGGAAACGTGTTGTTGTCATCGTAGTTGAAGTTGGAAAACTGCGAATTGAAAATGGTAATGTTGTGCGTGCAGTTTGGCCGTGAATAGGGGACTGTTTTGAATGATGTACGGACTGTCCAAAGTTCCCTTAAGTCATGTTTAACCAAGTTCGGATTGATACTTGAAAGTATGATTAGCAATATTAGTTTGTAGTACTAGTTGGTTTGAATACGAACGAAACGTCGTCTAAATGTTAGAAAGGGATTGTTAACGTTAAAATACATATTGAATTCCCTCGTAGACTAATCGTAGCTCTTGATATCTTGATATAGGATAAGTACCATTGGGCAGCAAGTACAAGTTATAATACGACTAAACGCTAAAGGTATGTAAAGCCTAATCCTTGCTTCTTTTGGCATGTCCTAGACGTAAGTAAGAAATGATATGAGCCTTGGGGTAAACTCTACTCTCTAGTTCCAAGCATGAATTATGATTCTATTCATTCTTTAATGTTATTGTCACGAGCCTACTATATGATTGACTAACAAATGATGTATGGAAATTCCTACTCTTAAAGAATTGCATAATTAAAGTCATATTTGATTTTCAAAAGCCATATCATGTTAGATCGATACATGTATATGAATCCTGAAACGTTCCTTGCTATGGTTTGTAATAAGATTTAGAAAGAACTGAATATGAATATTATCCTGACACTTGAAAGCTGATTAGCTACTTATCTATTGAGTCTCCAAAGATGATTTGCATGTATGTGGTTGCCTATTATTCTGCTCGTGCTTACCGCTATATCCTTCACTGAGTCCCGGGCCAGGACACGTTTTCGTGCGCATATTTATTACATTATTCACCGAGTCCCTCACTAAAGGGCCGGGACACGTTATATATATATATATATGATGATATGATGATATGATGATATGATGATATGGGGATGGCGGCCAGGAGGGCATATGTTCATTATTCACCGAGTCCCTCACTAAAGGGCCGGGACACGTATATGTACATGTTTATGATGCCATGATTTTAATTACCGTGTCCCTCACTAAAGGGCCGGGACACGTTATATATGTTATATACAGAATGATTATTCAGCTTTGATTACAAAACTCTGTATTGATATAGATATGAGAACGATACAGATGAATTATGTTCAAAGGTAAGTTTTATGAATTTCTGTTTGTTGCATTGGGTCCTACACACCTTGTCTCAGTATGAGTCTATTACTATATTTCATGCTTTACATGCTCAGTACATATTTCGTACTGACCCCCCTTTCTTCGGGGGGCTGCGTTCATGCCCGCAGGTACAGACGCTCGTTTCGGAGATCCACCAGCCTAGGATATCTATTCAGCTACTTTGAAGTGCTCCTTTGTTCCGGAGCCTAGCTTGTGGTATAACTCCCTTTTGTTGTATATGTATGCATTTATTTGGGGTACGGCGGGGCCCCTGTCCCGTCATATGATACTGTCAGTACTCTTAGAGGTCTGTGGACATTTGTGTCGGTCTGCATAAAGTTGTTGTTGCTTTGTATGAATACGACTTATGTTTGGGGCATACCCATTCGTAATGGCAGCCTTGTCGGCTTGCATATATATATATATATATGTTTGGGATGTTGCGTCTAGTGGCAGCCTTGTCGACTTGCGTAGGTATATATATGTTGTTGTTGAAGATCGTAACTCCTCGGGAGACAGGTGCCTACGACATACAGAATTGTGAAAGCTTTAAAATAACGTCCTGCCTTTTTATACAAATAAGTTCATAATATGCTGGTTATAAAAGATTATAGTTAACAGGGGATATGACTCGGGCACTAGTCACGGCCTACGGGGTTGGGTCGTGACAAAAGTGGTATCAGAGCGGTTCAATCCTCGGAGTGTCTACAGACCGTGTCGAGTCGAGTCTTGTTTATCGATGTGTTGTGCACCACATTTATAAATAGGAAGCTATAGGACATTTAGGATGTCATCTTTCTTTCTCATTCTAGATCGTGCGATAGAGCCTGAACCTAGGAAAGATTGTTTCTGACCTCTTTTCTTGTAGGTAGGTGCAAAATTGCGAGAGATGAAGAGGCCAGCTGCAGATAGTGGGGGTGCTACGAAGGCCCCTAGGGTAAATTCGGGACCCCAGCCTCCAGGACCGAGTAGGAGGAGCCTCAGTTATTCTATCGAGACTGACCCCTCGGAGGATTCAGCGACAATTCCTCCAGAGTTTTTGATATCCAGGGAGGCGGTCCTTGAACCCATACCAGTTTTTCCTATGGTAGGGCACCACGTCAGACCGGCACCCGTTTCCAATAGTTGCACGTACAGGTGAAAGTTGGATAGCAAGGGTACGTAATGAGAATTTATATATACGGAATGGCAAATTGGCCATCATTATGGTGAGTTATGGTAAGTATAGTAAGGAAACGGGTTGAATGGATACATTGCAGATAAGTCCAATTAGAAAGTGTGCACAGAAGAAGCTAAAGGAACCAGTAACTGTAAACATAATATATATTAGACATACTATGAATGTTGCAGGTACGTTTGAAACCTGCAGTTAAATATGGAAAAGGAAAATAAACAAGAAAGGGTGACAGA
Organism: Lycium barbarum; assembly: GCF_019175385.1. Classification (NCBI taxonomy): domain Eukaryota; kingdom Viridiplantae; phylum Streptophyta; class Magnoliopsida; order Solanales; family Solanaceae; genus Lycium; species Lycium barbarum. Next base: position 37,909,887 of record NC_083342.1, on the reverse strand, counting down.
TACAATAATGGTATAAGTAATGTTGGAAACGTGTTGTTGTCGTCGTAGTTGAAGTTGGAAAACTGCGAATTGAAAATGGTAATGTTGTGCGTGTTGTTTGGCCGTGAATAGGGGACTGTTTTGAATGATGTACGGACTGTCCAAAGTTCCCTTAAGTCATTTTTAACCAAGTTCGGATTGATACTTGAAAGTACGATTAGCAATATTAGTTTGTAGTACTAGTTGGTTTGAATACGAACGAAACGTCGTCTAAATGTTAGAAAGGGATTGTTAATGTTAAAATACATATTGAATTCCCTCGTAGACTAATCGTAGCTCTTGATATCTTGATATAGGATAAGTACCATTGGGCAGCAAGTACAAGTTATAATACGACTAAACGCTAAAGGTATGTAAAGCCTAATCCTTCCTTCTTTTGGCATGTCCTAGACGTAAGTAAGAAATGATATGAGCCTTGGGGTAAACTCTACTCTCTAGTTCCAAGCATGAATTCTGATTCTATTCATTCCTTAATGTTATTGTCACGAGCCTACTATATGATTGACTAACAAATGATGTATGGAAATTCCTACTCTTAAAGAAATGCATAATTAAAGTCATATTTGACTTTCAAAAGCCATATCATGTTAGATCGATACATGTATATGAATCCTGAAACGTTCCTTGCTATGGTTTGTAATAAGATTTAGAAAGAATTGAATATGAATATTATCCTGACACTTGAAAGCTGATTAGTTACTTATCTATTGAGTCTCCAAAGATGATTTTCATGTATGTGGTTGCTTATTATTCTGCTCATGCTTACCGCTATATCATTCACTGAGTCCCGGGCCAGGACACGTTTTCGTGCGCATATTTATTACATTATTCACCGAGTCCCTCACTAAAGGGCCGGGACACGTTATATATATGATGATATGATGATATGATGATATGATGACATGATGATATGGGGATGGCGGCCAGGAGGGCATATGTTCATTATTCACCGAGTCCCTCACTAAAGGGTCGGGACACGTATATGTACATGTTTATGATGCCACGATTTTAATTACCGAGTCCCTCACTAGAGGGCCGGGACACGTTATATATGTTATATACAGAATGATTATTCAGCTTGATTACAAAACTCTATATTGATATTGATATGAGAACGATATAAATGAATTATGTTCAAAGGTAAGTTTTATGAATTTCTGTTTGTTGCATTGGGTCCTACACACCTTGTCTCAGTATGAGTCTATTACTATATTTCATGCTTTACATGCTCAGTACATATTTCGTACTGACCCCCCTTTCTTGGGGGGACTGCGTTTATGCCCGCAGGTACAGACACTCGTTTCGGAGATCCACCAGCCTAGGATATCTATTCAGCTACTTTGAAGTGCTCCTTTGTTCCGGAGCCTAGCTTGTGGTATAACTCCCTTTTATTGTATATGTATGCGTTTATTTGGGGTACGGCGGGGCCTTGTCCCGTCATATGATACTGTCAGTACTCTTAGAGGTCTGTGGACATTTGTGTGGGTCTATATATAGTTGTTGTTGCGTTGTATGAATACGAGTTATGTTTGGGGCGTACCCATTCGTAATGGCATCCTTGTCGGCTTGCATATATATATATGTTTGGGATGTTGCGTGTAGTGGCAGCCTTGTCGGCTTGCGTAGGTATATATATGTTGTTGTTGAAGATCGTAACTCCTCAGGAGACAGGTGCCTACGACATACAGAATTGTGACAGCTTTAAAATAACGTCCTGCCTTTTTATACAAATAAGTTCATAATATGCTGGTTATAAAAGATTATAGTTAACAGGGGATATGAGTGTCGAACTCGGGCACTAGTCACGGCCTACGGGGTTGGGTCGTGATAATATATGATGTCGGAATACATGATTTGTGTCTGGAAAACAAGCATTTTGATATTCTGGATGATTTACTTACTTTCTGTACTTCTTCTGACATATGACATCGGCATATACGATTTGCGTTTTGAAAAATAAGCATTTCGGTATTCTGAATAATGTACTTACTTTTTGTACTGCTTGTTTCGATTATGGTTTTGTTTTCTGTATTCCATGCCTTACATACTCAGTACATATTCCGTACTGACCCCCTTTCTTCGGGGGCTGCGATTCATGCCACGCAGGTACACCCAGATGAGTAGAAGACATTGCTAAAGGATGTTCCAGCGAGATTGGCGAGCTCCATTTCTTTCTGAAGTGTTGCCGAGTCTGAGTACATATGCTATGATTCCTGATTGATGTTAGAGACTTTGCAGAGAGAGTCGTGGGTATAGTATGTCAGTCTTGTAAGAGGCTCCATCAGCCGATGTGTCATTTTGCGTTGTGTTATAAATTCTATATCATTACAGATTTTGTTTGACCTGAGAACGACGGAAAGAATGTTTCTGAAAGCTCTTATTATGTATTTCGTTTTATCTGAGCTAGGAGTCTAAGCGAGTATGTGTGTATTAAGTCAGCGGGTTCGCTCGGCTCCGAATATGGGGTCGGGTGCCCATCACACCCTAGCAAGGTTAGGGTGTGACAAAGTGGTATCAGAGCAGGTCGTCCTAGGGGTTGTCTGCAAAGTCGTGTCCAGTAGAGTCCTGTTTTTGGGTGTGAAGCCGGCCACATTTATAAACAGGAGGCTGCGGGGCATCTAGGGATTGTAGAACTTCTTTCTGTCTTAGATCGTGCGATAGAGCCAAGCCATAGGAAATGAGATTCCTTATATAAGCCTTACATACGACGGAAGAAGGTGAGTGGCGATATAGAAAGTCACAGGGGTAAGTATTGATATTTTGTTCTTTTACTTGAAACTGGAAGCACTGGATGGCTAAAATGTGTCATATAGCCATATGTTCTGTGAGGTATTGCCAATATTTGCTGCGTATAGATTTTGAATAGTAAGAAAGGTAAAGGAGATTCTGCCAGAATTGTTGGGTACGCCTAACTGGAAGAAGCGTGGAAAGGAAATATCGTAAATAGACAATAAGTGAGATGTGATATTTTAGAGGAGCTACGGATTTGGCTTGGCATGAAGAATAATAGCGAGAAAGACGATTAGCAGTCCAGAGGATTAAAATGGATAACATATGAGGTTTAGTAGGAACAAGGTCTGTTGGAAGATTCAGAGAAAGTCGATATTCAGTTTTGCTGTAGATTATTATGTAAGGATTGTGAGTGGAAATCCGAACAGCCTGATACCCGAAGTATTCATAAGTAATGGGACGAAGGTATATTTGTTACCATCGGGAATCTGGGAATCTAGGATGAAGGGTAGTTATACGCATAAGTGAAAGGTGAATATTGAGAATTGAAAAGGGTAAAATAGTAATTGTAAAGGGAAGGACGTGTTACGAAAATGTCTCAGAATCTGTAAGACTTCGACTTGCTCCAGATCATGTAATGAAGGCCATGCAGTGAGGTGGATGCGATTATATTGGCATTAATGCACTGAATTTCATCGAAGTTTCGAGGTTAAGCGTGCTAAGGTGAGAGAAATATTAGGATGGGTGACCCCCCTGGGAAGTGTGCAAGAAATCTTATAGATTTAAACATAATAGACAAATGGGAAGTTAGAGTAGCCTAAGGGAAACTAGAGTATACGGAATGGTTGGAGACCATAAGAGGTTGCATAGGACGAGGCAGACTAGACTGGTGAAGAGACAGAGAGTGCATCACAGCTCTGGAATTAGGATAAGCTTGAATAGCGTTTGGAAGTATTTTGTGGGTGAGTTGGTAGTAATTATATATATATATATATATATATATATATATATATATATATATGGATGCATATGATATCCCACATGTGATTGTATCGGTGGGCATGTGATGTGTGTCCCAGTAACCGGTGCTACGGTACGGAAGGCCTCAATCGAGTAAGGGTACCGAAGTTCAAGTGACAACAAAAATATATGGTACAAGTGTTACAAGGTAAGCCGATGTTATTTTCACTACAGGTTAAGATTGGAAAATTCTAATACAACGATATTTGGAAAAGAAAGAGAGGGAGTAAATGGAAGGCAGGGAGAGCAAAGCGTCGGAAAAAGGTGAAAGGTAAGAAACCTTAGTGAGTGAAGCCCTTGGGAGAAACAACCGGCAAAGCACGAGACTACTTGGGTAAAAATTCAAAGGTAGGTATGTGAAAAGGATGACTTAAAAATAGGACGGATTCGCGCGTTAAAAGGAATCGCAACACTGTCAGGCTCCAGAGGGGGAAAATTTATTAGCTCGGGGCCAGAGTTCAGAGCATATTGGCACATCAGAAGGATACCTAAAAGAAGTAGAAACGAATTGACAATAAGTGTACTATGAGGTAGGCATGAGGATAAAGAGGTAGCCTATAGCCACACTAGATCGTCAAGTGAAGATTACGTACCAAAGACGCGGCTTCTGTTAAGGTACCGTGGCGAAACAATAACAGGGAAGAGATGACCTAGGAAGGACAAGGATAATGAGTTGGCGCAGTGGATTAGAAAACCCATGACACGGAATGAGGACTCATGTAGAGACCGAGGAGTCCGATTATAAGGAAAATAGGGTAAAAGATAAGGAATGGGCATGAAGAATGGGACAACTATAAGAGGGACCCCCTGAAGTGTTATAAAACCCCATAAGATCAGTTGAACATTCGAGGATGAATGTTCTAAAGGGGGGGAGGATGTTATAGCCCGTATTTTGTACATTCGGATATTTCAAGGTAATCGCGATAAGTTAAGGGCAAGGCTATATTTTGATCTTGTTTAATACACAAGTTGTTTATGAATATTATTGATGTGGAAATATTAAGAAAGGCTAGGGGTAAAAAGGGAAATTCACAAGATGGTTCATGGTAATATTGTAGAAGGCTAGGGACTAAACGGGAATTTCACAAACAATTCAAGAAGGATCTTGAAGGGACCACTTTGGCCGTGTGGCATATGTCCACATTTTTATTTGATGGGGCTAATTATATATATATGGACCAAAGCTTACATAGCAGGACAATTGTTCATCATTGTTTATTTTGGAAACTTCAAGAAAAAGGGAGAAGGGGACATGTGTCCACTTTGTATTGGTAGAAGCCATATATATATATATACAATTGATGACAAAATAAGGCATATTCATCTTTTAAATCAAGAAGCTTGGAGAAGAAAAAAAAAGAGAAGAGGGGCATTCGGCCAAGGGTTGGCTGAACTTGGCCATGGAAAATGGATCAAGAAAAAATATTTTCTTCTAGTATTCCAACCAATTGGAACGTCCTTAACAACATGGAGTAGTGGTTGGAGCAAGCAAAGCATTCATTGGTGCAATCTATCCACCCTAGCCGAGTGGAGAAGTCAAAGAATAAAGGTAAGATTTAATCTCCTTTCCTATGTGTTAGAGATGATTTGTGAGTGTTGAAGTACGTAGAAATGGATGGAATTCATGGTACATGTGTATGTGGATTGTGGCCGTGTAGGTGTTTGTTGTGTAGGAGTGATGGACTAATTTTATTTAGTATTTGGTTGTTGTAGTTGTGGATTCCATGATGAAGATGAAGGTTTGATGACTTGAGATGAAGTTGTAATCATTGTGGGATTGTGGTAGAAGCTAATGTGATTTTAATATAGTTTCTTGTAATTATGAGAATGAAGTTGTTAATGCATAGACTATTGTTATAGTTCATGAATTTGGAAGGAAAGAATGTGTTGTTGTTGGTTATGTTGAGTTGAGAAGGGTTCGAGTGGTAGACATAATTCATGAATTTGAAAGAAGGAAATGTGTCACTATTGTTCTTGTTGAATTTGGAAGGTTTCGGGTGAAGTGGTATGTTGGTTGGGTTGTTTTGAATATTGTGTGAATTGTTTGAAGTGTTCTTGAATTTTGTTTGTAAGGTCTCGGGCAAGTATTTGAACGTGTAAGTATTGATGTTGGCTTTATTATATGTGGTTAAATTGAAAATGAATGAAATACCGTCGAATTGTGTAGGAAGGATTGCTAGTGTTAGAATGCACTTTGAATTGATTTTTGGAGTTGGAAATACGATTGTTGGTATTGTTGATTGATAATTTGGCCGAGTTGGATTCTCGGGGTTAGTTGTATTTACAGGGGAAATGCTGCCGAAATTTCGGCAGATTACAAATGAATTTATTTGAAAGACTAAGACAAGTGTGTGTGACGATAAGTTTAACGATTGTGTAAATCTTCGTGAATGTAGACTAGCGATAGCGAGCTTGGACAATTAAGCGCAGCTAATAGGACGTGGAACAGGTATGTAAGGCTTACCCTTTCTTTCTTTGGCATGATCCTTGTGAAACAAACAGACAAAGTATATGTATGATTTCATAGAAAACTCCTTTTCTTAGAGCCACTAGGATGGCTAATGTTCTTGACTTCCGAAAACTATTTTGCTATGCTTTGATACGTGTGTGTGGTTCCAAAAGTTCTATTTTGATTTGTTCCATAGCGATATTTTAAAGGTATTTGATATGACCATTGCTCTGATTTTCCAAAGATAGCTTCTGAAACGTTCGTAGAGGTTTCTGTACTAAAATGTCCATAACTTTCGTATGCCAACTCGGATTGACTTGAAACGTGTTTATGATCCCTCAAGTGTCGATCAGTGTACTTATCTATGGAGTCTTAAAAATTGATTTATGTGCATATAGTTTCTCACTACTCTGCTCGTGGATGCCTCAATATGTCCTTCACTGAGCCCGGGCCAGGATATGTTATCGTGCGTCTTCCTCTGCATTGTTCACCACATCCCTCATTGGAGAGACGGGATCTGTTATATGTGTATCTGTATACGATGATATGATGATATGGGGGTGGCGGCCAGGATGGCATGTGATGATCCTATTCACCGTGTCTCTCCCTAGAGGGTCGGGATCTGTTATATGCATATATGATATATGATGTCGGCATACATGATTTGTGTCTGGAAAACAAGTATTTTGATATTCTAGATGATTTACTTACTTTCTGTACTTCTTCTGACATATGACATCGGCATATACGATTTGCGTTTTGAAAAATAAGGATTTCGGTATTCTGAATAATGTACTTACTTTTTGTACTGCTTGTTTCGATTATGGTTCTGTTTTCTGTATTCCATGCCTTACATACTCAGTACATATTCCGTACTGACCCCCTTTCTTCGGGGGCTGCGTTTCATGCTACGCAGGTACACCCAGATGAGTAGAAGACATTGCTAGAGGATGTTCCAGCGAGATTGGCAAGCTCCATTTCCTTCCGGAGTGTTGCCGAGTCTGAGTACATATGCTAAGATTCCTGATTGATGTTAGAGACTTTGCAGACAGAGTCGTGGGTATAGAATGTCAGCCTTGTAAGCAGCTCCATCAGCCGATGTGTTATTTTGCGTTGTGTTATAAATTCCATATCATTACAGATTTTGTTTGACCTGAGAACGACGGAAAGAATGTTTCTGAAAGCTCTTATTATGTATTTCGTTTTATCTGAGCTAGGTGTCCAAGCGAGTATGTGTGTATTAAGTCAGCGGGTTCGCTCGGCTCCGAATATGGGGTCGGGTGCCCATCACACTCTAGCAAGGTTAGGGTGTGACAGAAACACTAACAGGAAAATCAAGAGACTCACACATCATATCCAAACCCAAAGAAAAATAAGTAGACACATAGGAATATGTAAAGCCTGGATCAAATAATGCCTTAGCTGATCGACGCTAAACAAAAATAATACCTATAATGACTACATCAGAAACCTCTACCTCTGGTCTACCTGGGAATGCATAGCAATGAGCACGACCACCCTCGTCCCAAGAACCTCCACGACCACCCCCACAGCCTGTCGGAGTACCACCTCCACAACTCTGTGCACCGCCTCTAGTCGGCTATGCCAATGCTCTAGATGCTGAACCCTTAGAACCTGAGCATGGGCCACAATGTGTAACTCTGGGGCACTCTCTGGCAAAATTAATAAAGTCTCAAACACTCATAACAACCTCGATAGGCCATGGGCTACTGGGGAGAGCTAGAGTAACCGAACCCGAAGAACCACCTATTGAAGTCTGCATCACTGCCTGATCGGGTCTACTGATCTGGGGGTGGTAACCCCTACCATAGTGACTCCTACCTCTAGATGAGGTACCAATATCATTGCCAAAATCGTGGGATTCTTGACTGATTTGTCCCAAAACTCATCACGTATGACAGACTCAACACTTTTATTGGCATCCAACACTTGTAAAAATTTCCTCCAGACACTGTTACGTGTGTCGCTGCAAGTCGAAAGGGATAAGACAACCCTCTTATGAACTCATAATGCTCTCAGTCGCTTCAGGTAGAACGGTCAAAGCATGGCGAGATAAAGAGTGGAACATCATTTCATACTCGGTCACAAACATCCTACGCTGCTTTAACCTAGGAAACTGCTCGCTCCTCTCGTCCCTTAAGCTACAGGAACCCACTTTTCCAGAAACGCGTGAGAAAACTTAGCCCAAGTAAGTGGAGGTGACCCAGCCGGTCTAGTCTCAATAAAAACCCTCCACACTGCTTGGCAGGGAAAATTATAGGCATAGCCATAAAATTCACTCTGTTGGACTCAATCAACCTAAATTGTGCAAGCGCTCATTACAACTAACCAGAAACTCCTACGCATCATAAACAGGACGCCCATCATACTGTGATGGCTTCGTCATATTAAACTTATGCCACCACTTCTGCTCCTCAACTGCCATAGTAGGCTGGGAAATTGGATAAATAACCATACCCAGAACTGGCAAACCTCAAAACTGAGGAGCCACAATAGCAGCTGGCTATGCTCCTGGGGTCCTAAGCCCCGCAACACCATAGGATTGGGAGTCTGGGCTCAAACTCTAGTCTAGGAACCCTCTCGAGTAGTAGGTAGTACGTCCGCCTATGCCATACCATCAAAGAAACTCAAGATGCATACCAGGGTGTTCGAAGAACAGGAGTGGAAATGAATCCAGCTAGTTCCTGGGCAGGTCCAACCTTGTCTGCCTAAATCAACTTATCATCTGGAATCTTTTTTGGGTTAGAAGTCACATCTCTAGCATGGGCCTGAGTAGCAGCTGGTGCTCGGCCTCTGGCTGGTATAGAAATATTAGAGTTTTCCTATATATCCTATAGCCTCTCCAAGATGGATACTTAGCTCATCGTACCGATCATCAAGACTCTACTAGACATTGTTCATGTAATTGGGAGATCGATTAACCTAATGTCCTGTTACAAATTTGGGTCGTGACAAATTGGGTCATGACCAGTTCGCAGAACTGACATACTATATACATGACCCATCTCCAAGCCTCTAAGGAAAACATAACTGTATCATGGTGGGGACAGGGCCCTGGCCTACCAATCTTATCTATATGCACAAAAGAAAGACTCAACCTTGACCTGGCAACTCCGGACAAGGGGAGCTCACCACTCAGCTGATATATGGTCCCGCCTACTTGGGAGGTCTGTCAGTCTGTCTATTAGCCCCTGCAGGCATGAGTACAGCATCCCCGGCAAAAGGGACGTCAGTACGAAATAATGTACTGAGTATGTAAGGCAATAGAATAACTAAAACTGAAACTGAACTGAAAAACATAATAATCTAGAGGCCAAGGAATGCCTTGGAATAACTTACCTGATTTGTCTCATATCAAATGCAACATAATAATAATGTAAATCTAACTGACCAAATGGCCAGGAAACTGTAAAAAATCTCACTGACCCTAAGGCCACGCAACAATGTCTCACTGACCCTAAGGCCAGGAAATAATGTCTCACTGACCAAGTAGCCAGGCAATACTGTCTCACTCACCAAGCAGCCAAGCAATCATGTCTCACTAACCAAGTGGCCAAGCTAAAGAAAATATAAGTATATCATGATGTATATCATGTATTTGCTGAACGTGTAAAACTATGACATGCCTCTCTCTATCTCTTTCAAGTACCAAAGATATAAGAAGAATATGAGGGTCCCTCGGAAATATAATGCAAATTCGGGATACTAAGTGCCACTAGGACAAGCTCTATTCGACAAATCTCCAGTTAAGAGGTTCATTACGCTCTTACTATTTATGGAATCATGCCAAAGAAAGAAGGAACAACCTTTACATACCTTGAGTCGCTAGTACAATCCGACAACAAACTCATTGTAGCTAGTACGGCAATCCTATAACAAAGGATTGCATATACAAACTTAGATGACACTAGTATATCACATATATCAAATGGTAGTTCGGTTCTTAAAATGAAACAGACAGCATTCCCGTATTCTATAACACTACAATTCAATCAGCAGTGAACAACAACAAAAACAACTTCATTTAAGTCTTTCTAAACTCAAACCACCAATATACAAGAGTATACACCAATGCTACTCATTAGACGCTCGTATACGATACCTTATACACTTACTTCTTCCAAATTCATAAAGTATGTCAACATCAAAACCACAACAATATCAACCACTACCCATACATAAAGAAATCAGCTCAATAACACAATAACAACATGATCAAAATAGTCCATAAACCCAACATACTCCTTAATATACATTTGAACTTCTTTCCACAATTTCCTCCTTCAGCAAGTTGAGTAAACATCAAATAAGTTCATAAACATGCAAATAAGATGAATCCTTACCTCAAGAACTCAAGAATGCTCCAATACAGAGGTTAGATGACTATGAAGTATCTTCCAAAATCTCCACAAGAAGAAGAACTAGGATCCGATAAGCAATTCGGGATATTTAGCACTTGAATCTTACTTTAGACCTTTGATTTCACTTGGGAATAGTTGAATACGGTGGAGAGGGGTTTTAGGGGTGTTAAGGATCTGGAGAAGTGATGTAAATGAAATAAAATTAGAGAGATTCGAAATATCTGTCAAATAAAAATCCCACCGCCTTTTGTTATACGGTCCAATATACGGACTGTAAAATCAATATACGATCCGCAAAACAGGACTGTAGATCAGCCACAGAAACTCACCCCCCATTGTTTCGATTATACGAAAGGGGTCCCTCAATTAGACGGTTTGTATCCCAATACACGGTCTGTATATCACCCCTCAAAACTCAACTTCTATCGAAATGTATTCTCATCGATTCATTTAACCTCTAACCCTTCCAACACTTAGTAAACATAAAGTTAAACCCTTGTATACTCAAGATAAACATGTCTAAACCCTTATAACCTCAAAGATAATTCACTTTTCAAGTCTATGATGACCAATTCACGGCGAAACTCAACGTATGAAGGTACGAGGTGTAACATCCTTCCCCCCATAGAAACATTCATCCTCGAAAGTTAAACTCTTAGAGGTCTATAGACCTTTCGGCAGAGTCTTCTCTGTAATCGTACTACAACAAACCTTCCACACAGCCCAACAACACCACACGATGCCACATAGGGCTACAACAATCGCAATAATAATAGCCTCACGTGACCAATGAAAGTAACCGGTAACATAGTACTAACCAGACGATGATGGTATCGCGGCCTGAACCTACTCTGAGATAAAAAATAAATAGATGGGGGTATTTAGATTTCATGTCTTCCTCGGCTTCCCAAGTCATCTCCTCAACATTCTTATTCTTCCAGAGTACTTTTACGGAGGCTACATCTTTAGTCCACAACATACAAAATTGGAGGTCTAGAGTAGCAATAAGAACTTTCTTATACAATAATTGCTCTGTAACCTGGACATCATCTACTAGTACGACTCTGGAAGGATCTCTGATACACTTATGGAGCATGGATACATGGAAGACCGGATCTACAGGATACAAGTCTGAAGGTAAGTCTAACTCATAGGCTACTTGGCCTACTCTACGCATAATCCTTTAAGGGCCGATGTGTTACACCTCAAAAAATTTTCCGTTGATACACAGTGAATAGACTAATGAAAAGTACGAGCATACGGTATTTCAATAAGTAATGAATGATATTTTATGCCCCTAATTAAGATTTTAAAGACATTCGAGATAAGGCAAGAAAGCTGCCAAGGAAAGGCAAGGTATATGTTATGCCCCGAAAAGGATTTACGAGTAACAAGTTAATATGATTAAATAGCGTCTTGGAGAAGAATTATAACGTCCCTTAGATTGTTAATGAGGTGATAAACAAGTGTCGAGAAGGCTCCATAAGGATTGGAGATCAAACCAAGTGACAAGAACATAATCAGTGATAAAATGAGTTATACGGTCCGTATAATAGACCGCAGAATTATCACAGTGAAGTCCCTCACTGGTGAGATTATACGGTCACTTATACGGACCGCATAAAATTATACGGCCCGTATAATGTGCCGTATAATGGTCACAGAGGCAAGGTGTTGAAGAGGAGATTTTACGGTCACTTATACGGACCGTATAAAATTATACGGCCCGTATAATGTGTCGTATAATGAGCACAGAATCGAGTGGAAGAAGGGGAAATTTCACGGTCACTTATACGGACCGTATAAGTTTATACGGACCGTATAAGTGTTCGTATAATTTTTCCCGACAGATCAGATTTCACGCTATTAAAAAGGGACCAAGTCATTAATTCATTTCATTTTTCATCCAACACTTCAAGAACTTTCTAGAAACCCTCTCCACTCTTCATCTACAAGAACACAAGAGAAATTTATGATCAACTCCATCAAACTAAGCAAACCAAGTGTAAGAAACTCATTAAAGATCATCCAAGCCAAGAAATTTCATTGGAGATGAACTAGGGTTTTGGCTAAAGTGAAGTATTTCCACCCAAAGCTTATTCCCACAACATCTAAGGTAAGTTTTATGATATTTCTATGTTATTTAAGGTATTGAGAAGTTGAAACACTTGGATTGTAAAAGGATATAGAAAATGGGTCATAAATGTGGGAATAGTGCCATTTTTGAGTAATGGTTTGGGTTGAGTAATAATTCTTTATATGTTATGATTATAATCATGCTATAAATGATATTGAGAATATGGGATAGACATTGTATATGAGCGAAGGTAATAGTGTGATATGACCATGGATATGGATGACTTGAAGTAAATTGAGGAATATGGATAATGTGGTTAAATAAAGACTATTGTTATGATATTGTGAATGTATTATTGACGTTTTGGAGTTGATATATGATATGGAGGAAGTCATATAAATAAAGGAGATGCTGTCCAATTCTCTCTAGCTTTAGTCATATATGTTAAGTTATCGACATTCTAATGATAGTATAACTCTAATGAAGGTAGAAACGTGAGCATTGAAGGAGAACGTGCAAGTGATAGAATAGTTGAACGGAAAGGTATGTAAGGCTAACCCTTCTTTCATAAAGCATGGTTCTTTGGCCAAACATCCAAATCTTCTATAAGTCTATGATGTCCCCCAAATGATTCTATCTTCAAAGGCTACTAAGCTCATGATTCTTGATATATTACGATCGTACTAAATTCCTCATATGACGAACAATCCTATAAGGATAGATGTAATGAACGACGATAATAGTGATAACGATAATGATGACGCCGCTAATAGTGATAATGATAATGATGACGACGATGATGGTGATGATGATAATGATGACGATGATAATAGTAATGATGCTAAAGATGCTTACGAGCTATTATGTATATGTGTCTATGTATGACTATTATGGAACCCCGAGCTTATATGGCCTGGTAGAATATATATTTATGTAACGCGCGCGCACCTCTGCAGTTGGGTACGGATAAACCTGAAGCCTTGGTAGGGACAGGTATGTCAACCCTGAGCCTTGGTTGGCCAGGTATGTATCATAACTGAGCCTAGCCATGGTCGGGTACGTGAAACACTGAACCTTCGTGGTCGGGTATGCTATGTATATGATATAGATATGAATATGAATACGAATATGATACGAATACGAATAAGAATATGTATATGAATACGACTATGGATACGAAATGTAAATGAGTACGGATATGAATACGGATACGGATGTATGTATACAATCTCGCATTAGAAATGGAAAGTCCCTATGAGAAGCTAGTAAGTGCTTATGACGATGATACTACTATCTCTCATCCTATGCTATTTTTATGTTGTCTATTATTCTTTCATAATGATATTGATCATGCTTTACATACTCAGTACATTCTTCGTACTGACGTCCTTTTGTTTGTGGACGTTGCGTCATGCCCGCAGTTGGCTGGGGAGACAGGCTTGATCCATAGTTATATTTCTCAGGGACTACATAGCGGAGCTCCATTTCATTCGGATCTATATCTTTTGGTATTGATTCTTTTGTGTACATATTTATGGGCATAACGGGGTCCTGTCCCACCTATATGATATGACATACGCTCCTTAGAGGTTCGTAGACATGTTTATATGGTTAGATGTGTTTGGCCTTGTCGGCCTATATTTTGGATATCATTTTGTTAGCCTCGTCTGTTTATGTACATTGATATGGGCATAGCTACTAATGATGATATAAATGTATTGATTGTCCAATGGGATTATAATGATTGATGGATAGAATGTACGACTTAATATGTGGCTCACTAAGATGTAAATGTAAAAGTATGATAAGGGGTGCCAGGGTGGGATAGCATCGGGTGCCCGTCGCGGCCCTCCTGTTGGGTCGTGACACAATGCATCTAGGGCAGAGCTTGCCCTTCTTGCAGAACCTCATGATGCCTTTCATTGGCTACACTTTCAAGAACACCAGTCATATATGTGAAACTCCAGGTATCGTCATTGATTATATGCATATAACTTTTGACGACACTGAGCTGCCAATAGTCTCTCCTGAATAAGGTTAACTTTCTCAACCTCCTTCTGGACCAAGTCAGGCCCTAACAACTTTGATTCATCGACCTCGAACTATCTGATAGGAGATCTACACTTCCACCCATATAGTGACTCATATGGGGCCATCTGGATGCTAGAATGATAGTTGTTATTGTATGCAAACTCAATAAGCAGCAAATGGTCATCCCAGCTACCTCTGAAATCCAATGCACATTGTCGTAATATATCCCCGAGCGTCTGAATTGTGTGCTCGGCTTGCCCATCTGTCTGGGATAAAAAACTATACTAAGGTTCACTTGTGTCCCCAATCCCTTCTGGAAAGACTTCCTGAAGTTAGTTGTGAACTGCATACCTCTGTCTGAGATAATAGCTACTGAGACACCATGGAGATGTACTATCTCCTTAATGTATAACCCCATGTAATCCTCAGCAATATAAGTAGTCTTGACTGGCAGAACGTGTGCTAACTTCGTCAGCCTATTACCAATAACCAAAATAGAGTAGAACTTATACTGAGATCATGGTAAACCCGTAATGAAATCCATGTCGATTGGTTCCTATTTCCATGTGGGAATTTCTATATCCTGCAATAGCCCACAAGGTTTATGATGCTCAACCTTCACTTGCTGATAATTGGGACATTAGGCTACGAACTCGGCTATATCTTTCTTCAAACTATTCCACCAGTAAATCTCTCTGATATCATGGTACATCTTCGATGATCTAGAATGAATAGAATAACCGGAATAATGAACCTCCGCCATAATCTGCTGGTGCAATTCTGCAACATTAGGAACATACAATCTGCCTCGATCCCTGAGGACTCCGTCTCCCATAATCTCGAATGGTGACTTCTCCTTTTGTGGGGCTGTATTTTTATAGTGAATCAACAAGGGATCCTCGTACTGGCAATCTTTCACCTCAACTATGAGGGATGATGTCGCTGTTTCTTAAACTGTCAAAACCCAACCCCGTAGGCCGTGACTAGTGTCCGTGCTGGACACCCAAACGTACCCAATAACCCCAAACTAGCATATTAGCAGAATATATCAATATAAGAGTCAATTTGGCGTTACTAGATATCGCATATGCACAGATATAACACGTGGAAGCCGATAAGGCCATCACAGATCATAACAACCCAAAAACATATACAGAACCCACATGTATGTCTACAGACCTCCACAGAACAAAACAGAATCATAAGACGGGACAGGGCCCCGTCGTACCCCTGAATAATATACATATGTACAATAGCAGAAGACTGTACCAAAATCTAGGCTCTGGATAAAAAGAGCGCTCCAAAATAGCAGAATAAGATCCTAAGCGGGCGGATCAGCAAACCTGTCGTCAGTACCTGCGCGGCATGAAAACGCAGCCCCCGAAGAAAGGGGGTCAGTACGGAATATGTAAAGCCGGAAGTACAGAGATAAAGTCATAACCGGAAACAGAACGAACAGAAAAGGAATGCAAAATCCAGAATATCAAATGCATATTTCCAAAACATAAGAAGTGTGTACAGAGACATATGCCATATCGTATCCGGCCCCCGCCAAGGGACTCGGTAGACAGAACGTGGTCAACCCCCCGACGCTGGTGCCACAACACATAAGGATCAGAATAAGGGATAACCCCATAACATAACATAACATATCCGATGGCCATATCAGATCATATCATATCAAAATAGTGTACATGGCACAACATACTCCACAACCCATGTACATGTATACCTACCCCCTCACATCGAGGCACGGCGAACAATGCAATGGAAGTCGCTTGAGAACATATCCTGGCCCGGGTTCAGTGTGGGAAACATTGAGGCATCCATGAGTGGAGTAGTGAGAGACTAAATGCAAATAAAATACCATATATATCTCCAGAGACTCAATGAGGCATATCGAATGACCAATCACAGCAATGAAATCGGACGGAATCATAGTAAGTGAATTTTCGGATGTCATAATGGTTTACGGAGGCATAACCTTTCTGAGATCGTTTCCAACATTCAAAACAATTTATAAGACTTAACGGAATACTTAAAACAATTCTTGAGATAATAGTTAGAGGAGTAGTTAAGACATTTCCCTTAAAGCCGCTCGAAGACAAGTCATAAATGCAAAAAGGTAAAATCGAAAATAGTGGGCCCACCTCGGGACAAACGAAGCGGTGGGCTCAAATTACGTATTTTAAGCATATGGGGTGACTTATAGAGGTACTAGGGACATTTCATAACTTTCTAAACAATTTGAGAAAGTATACCTAAATCTTCCAACAAAGCATACCTAAAGGGTTTAGTTCTATTGAATGAACAAGTGACAATTTCCAACGCGGATTCCGATGGACAGAATATATTCCGAGGCTCAAATCCGATCCTAGTACACCTAGGGCATGCCAAAAGAAGAATCGGGGTAGCTTTACATACCTTATATGCGTCTCACGCTCGTCCAATCTCCAATCCCGTTTCACCCAGAATCTACAAATGGTCACATTTACCAATTGTGAGTTTTAGATTCTACGAATTCAACTTAAATTCATATTTGTCTACCGAAATTTCGGCAGCACCTCCCCTATACATATAGCACCCCCGAGAATTCAACTCGGCCAAAACAATCAACAGCAACCCAACAACAACATCAACAACATCAACAATCACAACAAAGCACAATATAATACACAACTAGTCTTCTTCTTAACATAATGCATTAGCTTCCATTCCGACGCCAAATTTTCAAATCAACACCATCATACTCACATTCATTACTAATCAAAATCATTACAATGTCGTTCGGAAGCATTTCATATCATTTCTATAATATATACCCAAGATATACAAAATATACAAACTTTCCACCAAAGCCATAATTCATCCACATCTTCAAATTACTAACATACTTATTCCTAACATGTTTCCATCTTCTAAGTTCATCAACGATCATCATAGTTTGCACCTTACCAACTTAATTTCCATAATGTCATAAAATCATACGAAAATGACATAAGCTTCTATATTCCATTTCAATGCAAACTTACATCATTTTACCTTCATTTACATTGCAAGGATCACAACAACACAACTAACACACTAAACAAACTTAATTCATTTCCATTCCACCAACTCCATATCACACGGCCAAACACCACATTACTAACCTCAACTAAATTCATTCAACTTTCATTTCCAATGTGAATCCCACTATAACCACAACTAAAACACAACATAAAATTCAACACACTATAGGTATACACATATACACACACACGGCTACATGCATATATATATATACCCACTTTGAAAACTTCCATTTCTCTATACTTTCAACTCATTTCTACATACTACAACACAAACAAGCCTTCATAACATAATAAACAGGGATGAATTCTTACCTTTTTCTCCAATCTTCTTCACTTGTCCAAAGTGTGAGATTGATGAAACTAGTGCTCAGTCTTCCGAAACAACTACACCAAGTTGTAGAGGGACCTTGAATTAGTAGGAATTCAACAAGAAAATAATTTTAGAGGTAAGATTTTGAGGGATGATTTTTCTATGGCTAAATCCGAAATGGCTTGTGTTGTTGCTCTTGTTTTTTTTTCTTCTTTCTATTCTTTCTTGAATCATCTAAGAGATAAGGACCCCTTTATATTTAATTTAAGCACATGGAAAAATTGTATTAATTTTGGGTGGGCTTGGCCATACATGGCCGGCCACCCCTTCTCTAATGGGCCTCTATTTTCATCCATTTATTTGGGCCCAATGGATTATAATTCTTGTTTTGTAATTCCCGAAATTAATTTCCAAAATTCCAATTTTGCCCCTTGCCTTCCTTAACACTTCCACATTAATATTCTTTCATAACCAACTCATGTATTAATATAAATCACTTATGGCCTTATTTCTTACAAGTCAACATTATTTCAAATTTTTTTCAAATGTGCGAAAACACGGGATATAACATCCTCCCCCCTTTAGAACATTCGTCCTCGAATGTTAGATTAGTCTTATAGGGTCCGTAAGTATTCGGGGGAGTTTCTTTTTATGACCAACACATGTGATACACATTTATTATTGAATATACCCAAGTAAAGGATTTTAGATTACCTGCGGGCATAGGGAACAACTGAGGATATTTCTTCTTCATTTCCTCTTCAGCTTCCCAGGTCATCTCCTCCCTGTTATTGTTCCGCCACAGAACCTTAACGGAAGCTACATCTTTATTTCGTAATCTCCTTACCTGGCGGTCCAGAATGGCTACAGGCTGCTCCTCGTAAGATAGTCCCTCCGTCACCTGAATATCATCTGCTGGAAATATTCTGGAAGGATCACCGACACATTTACGGAGCATGGATACATGAAATACTGGATGTACCGCTTCCAAATCAGATGGCAGGTCTAGTTCATAGGCAACATTCCCAATTTTCCGAATAATCTGATACGGCCCAATGTAACGCGGACTAAGCTTACCCTTTCTGTCGAATCGCATTACGCCTTTCATAGGCGATACCTTCAGAAATACCCAATCACCAACCTGGAATTCCAAAGGTCGACGCCGTTTATCAGCATATGACTTCTGTCGACTCTGGGCTGCCAATAGTCGCTCTCGGATAAGTTTCACCTTATCCACCGCCTGCTGGATCATATCTGGGCCAATCAATTCTGTCTCACCAATATCAAACCAGCCGATCGGTGACCTGCATTTCCTGCCATACAAAGCCTCGTACGGAGCCATCTGAATACTGGAATGGTAGCTGTTATTATAAGCAAATTCAATCAATGGCAAGTGATCATCCCAGCTACCTCTGAAATCAATAACATAGACCCGCAACATATCTTCAAGCGTCTGTATAGTGCGCTTGGCCGGCCCGTCGCTCTGAGGATGAAAAGCCGTGCTCAGGCTCACCTGAGTCCCTAATCCTTCCTGAAAGGATCTCCAGAAGTTTGCCGTAAACTGGGCACCTCTGTCAGTGATAATAGATATAGGAACTCCATGAAGCTTCACTATTTCTTTAATATAAAGCCTGGCATAATCCTCGGCGGAATAACTAGTTCTGACGGGGAGAAAATGAGCTGATTTTGTCAGTCTGTCAACAATAACCCAAATGGAATCATACTTCCGTGGAGTGCGAGGCAAACCTGTAATAAAGTCCATATTAATGATCTCCCACTTCCATGTCGGAATTTCCATTTCTTGTAACAGACCACCCGGCTTCTGATGCTTAATTTTGACCTGCTGACAATTTGGGCACTGGGCGACGAATTCTGCAATATCCCATTTCATGCCATCCCACCAGTATAGGCATCTGAGATCATGGTACATCTTCGTAGACCCAGGATGAACAGAATAGCGAGCATAGTGTGCCTCGCTCATAACCAGCTGCCGCAGCCCTGCAATATCAGGTACACACAACCTGCCTCTGTACAATAATGTCCCGTCTGGTGTAAACTCGAACGGAGTATTCTCCTTCTCATGAGTTGTGTCTCTGTACCGAGCTAAAACAGGATCTTCATATTGGTGCCGCTTAATATCTTCCTTAATAGATGATTCAGAAATCCCTCGGACAGAAATCTGCGTACCTCCAGAATCGGCCAGACGAACCCCAAGATTGGCCAACTGATGAATATCACGTACTATCTCTTTCCTGTCTGGCTGTAGATCTGCCAGGATGCCCATAGACTTGCGGCTGAGTGCATCCGCAACAACATTAGCTTTGCCCGGATGATATAGAATATCCACATCATAATCTTTCAGTAGCTCCAGCCACCGCCGTTGCCGCAAATTAAGCTCTTTCTGCTTAAAAATATACTGGAGACTCTTATGATCTGTATAGATATCAACATGAACGCCATATAAATAGTGTCTCCATAACTTCAGAGCATGGATTACCGCTCCAAGCTCCAGATTTTAAGTCATTAAAAAGGAGATCCAAGCTCATTAATCCATTTCATTTCCACGATACTTCTCTCTAGAAACATCTAGAATATTCTCCACTCTTCATCTACAAGAAAACAAAGGAAATCAAAGATCAATATCAAGAATCCAAGTGAATCAAATGTATGAAACTCATCAAAGTTCATCCAAGCTAAGAAATTTCAAGAAAAGCAAACTAGGGTTTTGGTGCAAGAAGAGTAATACCACTCAAGGCTTGTTCCTACAACATCTAAGGTAAGTTTTATGGCATTTACATGTTATTTAGGGTATGGAAGAGTTGAAACACTTGGATTATAGAAGGATGTAAGAAATGGGTCATGAAAGTGTGAATAGTAGCAATGTTGAGTAAAGGTTTGAATTGAGCCATGATCATTGATAATTTGTGATTATAAAAATGTTGTGAATGATATTTAGAACATGGAATAAGTATCCTATGTGAGAAAATGCAACAATGAACCATGGCCATGATTATGGAGAAATTGAAGACAAATTGTGAAATACGGATATTGTAAATGAACGATGAGTGTTGTCTATCATATTGAGAATGTTGTTATGAACACTTGAGAGTTGATATAGAATAGGGGAAGAGTTGAATAAACGAAAGGAAATGTTGTCCAATTTTCTCTAGCGTTAGTATGCTGTTTTTATAATTGCTAGCTAATGTCGATACAAATTCTCTTGAAGGTAGAACGTACGCACTAAAGAAGATCAATAAAGGTATGTGAGACTAGTCCTTTCTTTATATGTCATGAATCCTATGCTATGATTTTTCCTCCTTCTCCATTAATCCTTTATATCCCAGAAAACTAATAGTCCATGTTCATGAATAGCCCTATGAGATGAGAGATATATTATGAGTTCAATAATGATGATGATGAGTTAAGTATAAAGATTCTAGCGTTCACGATATGATGTTCCTATAAAGTTGATGATGTTACTCGTTCTGTATACTCACCTTATATACTATTTCCTTCAAGGTGAGGCAGAATACTTATAAATGTCCATAATGGAATCGGGGGTTCACGACCTTATGTCACCTCGATAAAGTATAATTAACTTTGAGTTATTGTGCATGCATTATGATGAGTACATGTTGATGACATTACAACGCGCCTGTAAGGCCGGGAAGCTTATAGATGATTACACCGTGTCTATATGGCACGGGCAGCACCATTAGTGGGCGGCATGAGATGATACCCCGGATGTGGGAGGCCTGGACGCAGGCTAATGTTATGATTATCACACCGTACCTATATGGACGGGCAGCTTATACATTTATGCATTCATGACATGGTGATGATTATGAGTAAGCCAGCATATATTATTTCCTTTGTACTTGACAGTCAGATACAGATGTTCCATATTGATATTTCTTTTATATCATTGTCTTATTTCATTGTTTGTGCCTTTCATACTCATTACAATGTTCGTACTGATGTCCGTTTTCTTTGGACGCTGTGTTCATGCCCACAGGTAGACAGGGAGGTGAGCTTGACCCAGATTCGTAGTAGCTGTTAGCCGATTCAAAGCACTACTTTGTTCCAAAGGTGCTTGATTATTCTTTTGTGTATATTCATTTATATGTATTTTGGGCATGACGGGGTCTTGTCCCGTCTTTATGTTCAACACTCCAGTAGAGGCTCGTAGATACACAGTGTGGGTTAGATGATCTCACGAGATTGTTGCTATGTATATACATATTATTTGATGGTCGAGAGGCTTATGCATATAAAAGTATTTTATGTTCTCAAATGAAAAGATGATTTTCTTATGTCTTGAGTATAAATTGATAAAAGAGCATTAAATGAGTAAGATGAGTAGTAGAACGAGTGGTGCTCGGCGGCTAGCCCCGAGTACCCCTAGCGGCCCCTAGCTGGGTCGTGACACAAACTAGCCAACTGATGAAGCTCATGAGCCAACTCCCTCTTCTCGGCCCGCAAATATGACCAGATGCCCATAGATCTGCGGCTAAGGGCATCGACTGCAACATTTTCCTTCCCTGAGTTGTACACAATATAACCATCATAATCATTTAGCAATTCTAACCACCGTCTTTGCCGTAAGTTCAACTTCTTCAACTTGAAGATATGCTGAAAACTCTTATGATCTGTATAGATATCAACATGAACGCCATATTAATAATGCCTCCACATCTTAACTGCATGGATCACTGCTGCTACTTCCAAGTCGTAGGTTGAATAATTCTTCTCGTGCTTCCTCAGCTGCCTCGAATCATATACAATCACCTTACCGTGTTGCATCAACACACAGCCTAACCCGATGCCCGAAGCGTCACAATAAACAACATAACCCTCAGATCCCTCTGGAAGTGTCAGAACTTGTGTTGAAGTCAGTTTGCCCTTCAACTGCTGAAAACTTTGCTCACAAGTGTCAGTCCACTGGAACTTAGATGCCTTATGAGTCAACTTCATCAGTGGTGCTGAAAGAGAAGAGAAGTCCTCTACGAATCTCCTGTAATGCACTGCCAAACCCAGAAAGCTACGAACCTCCGTCGGTGTCGTGGGTCTAGACTAAGTCTTCACGGCCCCTTATCTGATACAATATGCCAAAGGAAAGCCACAGAGTTCAGCCAGAACATACATTTGGGGAACTTTGCATACAACTTCAAATCATGAAGAACTCTGAATACCGCAAGCAAATGATTTGCAAGCTCTGCTTCTGATTGAGAATAGAGCATAATATCATCTTTAAACACTATCACGAACAAGTCTAAGAAAGTTCTGAATACATAGTTCATTACATCCACGAACTCTGTTGGCGCATTAGTCAATTCAAAAGACAACGAGAAACTCAAAATGACAAAATCTAGTCCTCAATGCTATCTTCAGGATATTTTTCTCCTTGGACCTAACCTGATGATTATCCGATGTCAAACAAATCTTTGAAAAACACTTGGTGCCCTGGAACTGATCAATTAAATTATCAATGCTCGGAAGTGGATACTTACTTTTTATCATCACCTTGTTCAACTGCCAATAGTCAAAACACATCCGCAGTGAACTATCCTTCTTTGTTACGAAAAACTCTGGTGCTCCCCACGGCGACGTACTAGGCCTAATGAAACCCTTCTCGAGCAAATCTTTCAACTGCTTCTTCAATTCCTTCAACTCGGTAGGGGCCATCCTATAAAGTTGGATGGACATTGGCTGAGTTTCCGATAACACATCTATTACATAATCAATCTCCCGGTCCAATGGAATACCTGGAACCTTATCTGGAAACACATCTGGGAATTCAAAAACTACTGGAAAAGACTAAAGTGTCGGCAGTTCTGCCTCGATTTTTTGAACTCAAACAATATGATAAATACAACCTTTTGAAATCATTTTCCTTGCCCTGAGAGAGGAGATAAACCTACCTTTCAACAAAGCTATATTTCCCTTCCACTCCTGAAATAGTTCCCAATCTTTGTCCAGTACCCAGCGTTAGCATACACAGATGCTAACCCATCCATGCACACAATAACGTCAAAATCAACCATCTGTAACTCTATAGGATCTGATGATCAAAAACAACTACTGAATAACTCCGATAAATCATCCTAGCGACAACAAGCTCACCAACAGGTGTAGCTACAGAAAACGGCTCACTCAAAACCTCTGGCACTATACCAAACTTCCGGCAATAAATGGAGTAAGATACGACAAATTGGACCTCGGATCTATCAATGCTAAACATTATACGAACTAACTGTCAATACACCTGTCACAACATCTGGTGAGAACTTTAAGTCGTGATGGCCTGCCAAGGCGTAAATGAGGTTCTAAGCATAGCTTGAACTACATGCTCTGCCTCTACCTACTGAAGATTGAGACCCGCTCCTAGAAGGACGTACTGATGTGGACGACCTTGCTACAAAACCTGTAGGTTGCGCCATACCACCCTACCCCTTCTATGGGCACTCTCTCATGAAATGATCTGGGCTGCCACAAGTATAACAAGCCTGCAACCCTTACTGACATCGCATGTAGTGCGCTCTACCACAATTACCACACTGTTGTGGTAGTGATCTGGTATGCCCCGAAATGCTCTGCTGCTATGACCCAGATGCACGGGAGCTCTAACCTGGTCCAGATAGAACATAATAACTTAATGTGTGCCCCTGAGACCGAGGTGATGGTGGGCAAGATGGCCTACCCTGATACGGGGGTCTGAATCTCCCCCGACTATCACCCTGCTGAGCAGCAGACCTAGCCCTTTTATGATGCTCCCTCTCAATCCTCTTTGTCCCCCTGCTGCTGACATCTACGATCCTCACAGTTCTGCGTGAATGCCTGAATACGAGCAAGGTCCATATTATCATTCACCGCAGTAGTGCTACGAGCCTTAACATAATCGAGGTGCAATCCCAATATAAACCTATGGATCCTGGCCCGCAACGAATCAAAGAAGGATAGAGAATATATGGATAAGAAATTGAATCGGCAATAATCACGGACGCCGGAATTACCCTGCTGGACAGTAAAAAACTTATCAACCCGAGCCTCTCGTATCTCTAATGGTAAATAGTAGTCAAGAAAGGCCTCTAAAAACTAAGACCAACGCGCTTGAGGTGCCTCAGAACCTCTAGAATGTTCCCACCCCTCATACCACAAGGCGACTATATATCAAAAATTGAAAGCCACTAACTCTGCCGCCTCGTTCTAAGTAGCATGCATCACCTTGAAGATACCATGAAGCTGATCCACAAAATGCTATGGGTCCTCATCCTTCCTGATCCCTATGTGGTTTGGAGGCTCTAGCGCCATGAATTCATGAACCCTCGACCTTTCGGCCCCTCAGTAGGTCCTATACAAGAATGTGCTCTCGGCTGCCTCTGAGTAGCCACAACCTGAGTCAATAGCTGTACCACAATCCTAAGATCTTGATTAGTCAGTGCAGGAGGGGTTACTAGAGGTGCTGCCTCCCTCTCCTTAGATGGTGGAGGAGTCGACCATGGCTGTGAAGGGGTCTTACCCTGGGTCTCAGACTGGGCTCCATTTACTGGGTGTGCCCTGCGCTTTCCCTCGCCTGCTACCTCATTATCTCTCCGACTAGCTCCAGTCTTTCTAGTCACTAGCATCGATGTATGCAAACACAACAGGGTAAGTTTAACTCAAAACTCCTATGATTCAGCTCTACATCATGATTTAGATCTAAAAGAAGGGTAACCAACTCCTAAATTCCCCGTAGATCCCTGTTTATATAATGTGGTGCACAACATATCTATAAATAAGACTCTACTATACACGGCTTGTAGACTCCCTAGGACAAACCTGCTCTAATACCATGTTTGTTATGCCCCAATTCTAGAGAGGCGTGTCCTGTACCTGGTGCCATATTCGGCCCGAGCAAACCACTCTGAACTTGTAACTCTAGAGGGGTATCCCTTAACT
The DNA here is from genome assembly GCF_019175385.1 of Lycium barbarum. Taxonomy (NCBI): domain Eukaryota; kingdom Viridiplantae; phylum Streptophyta; class Magnoliopsida; order Solanales; family Solanaceae; genus Lycium; species Lycium barbarum. The sequence goes on along the minus strand of NC_083342.1, from coordinate 37,883,837 downwards.
TAGGCCAACAAGGCCTACCTGCAAACAAACAATACTAACACGGCCTACAAGGCCACACTCTGTTAATATATAAAGACTGATTTTCTCATCTAAATGACGCTCACACCCAAAATATATATACATAATTGAGCAAACCGATAAGGCTGCTATGAACGTACATATTCAGCAGTACAAAATAGACATACACAAAAGGCCGGCAAGGCCATAAAATCGACATACTGTATACATGACCCGTCAACGAGCCTCTAAGGAAAACGTAACTGCATCATGGTCGGGACAGGGCCCTGGCTTACCCATCATGTCTATATACACAAAAAGAAAGCCTCCAACTGGACCTGGCAACTTCGGAATAGGAAAGCTTACCACTTAGCTGATATTTGTTCCTGCTTACTGGGGAGGTATATCAGTCTATCTATTAGAACCTACACACATGAATGCAGAGCCCTCAGCAAAAGGGATATCAGTACGAAATAATGTATCGAGTATGTAAGGCCATAAAATAACTGAAACTGAAATTGAACTAAAAAACACAATAATTGTGAGCCCAAGGAATTCCCTGGAATAACTTACCTGCTTTGTCTCATGTCAAATCCAATATAATAATAATGTAAATCTCACTGACCAAATGGTCAGGCAACTGTAAAATCTCACTGACCCTAAGGTAAGGTAACAATGTCGCACTGACCCTAAGGTCAGGCAATAATGTCTCACTAACCAGGCAGCCAGGCAATACTATCTCACTGACCAAGCGGCTAGGCAATCATGTCTTACTGAGAAAGTGGCTAGGCCAAATAAAATATAATTATATCATGTATATGCTAAAGGTGTAAAACTATGACCTGTATCTCTCTATCTCTTTCATGAACCAAAGATATAAGAAGGTGATGAGGGTCCCTCAGAAATATAATGCACATGGATACTATGTGTCACTAGGACATGCTTTACTCGACAAGTCTCCAGTCAAGAGGTTCGTTACGCTCTTACTATTTATGGCATTATGCCAAATAAAGAAGGAGGAACCTTTACATACCTCGAGTCGCGACTACAATCAGACAACGAACTCATCGTAGCTAGTACATCAATCCTATAACAAAGGAATGCATATAAGAACTTAGACGACACCAAGGGAACTTAATATACGCTCGTATATGATATCTTATACACTTACTTCTTTCAAATTCATAAAGTATGTCATCGTCAACTACATAACAATATCAAATACTACCCATACATAAATAAATTAGCTCAATAACATAACAACAACATTGTCAAAACAGTCCATAAACCCAACATACTCCTTAATACATATTTGAACTTCTTTCCACAATTTCCTCCTTCACCAAGTTGTGTAAACGTCAAATAAGTTCATAAACATGGAAATAAGATGAATCCTTACCTCAAGAACTCAAGAATGCTCTAACACAAAGGTTATTTCACTATGAAGTATCTTACAAAACCTCCACAAGAAGAAGAACTAGGATCCGATAAGCAATTCGGGATGTTTAGCACTTAAATCTTAACTTTTGATTTCACTTGGGAATAGTTGAATTTGGTGGAGAGGGTTTTTAGTGGTGTTTAGGATCTTCAGAAGTGATGGAAATGAAATAAAATGAGAGAAAGTCGAAATATAAGTTAAACAAAAATCCTATCGCTTCTGATATACAGACCGTAAATCAATATAAGGTTTGTATATTTGGACCGTAAGTCAGCCACAGAAACTCACCCCAATGATTTTAATTATATGGTGGGGTTCCCTTTATTATACTGTCTATATCCCATTATATTGTGTGTATATCACCCTCAAACTCAACTTCCGTCTAAACGTATTCTCGTCGATTCGTTTAACCTGTAATCATTCTAACACTTACTAAACATAAACGTAAACCTGTGTATACTCCAGATAAACATGTATAAACCTATATAACCTCGAAGATAATCCCACTCTTCAAGTCTATGATGACGAACTCACGGTGAAACGCAGCGTATGAAGGTAATACAAGTCATTTTAAAGTCTTAATAAGTTTGATAGTCATAGAAAACATAATAAAGGGTTAGAACCCCTAAATGTCTGGTGTCACTAGTACAAGAATACTAAGAAAAGTACAAGTCTAGGAATACATCACAAAATACATAAACTGTCTGAAATAAAAAGAAAGAAAGTAAGGATAGCTGAAGAAGATCCAGTGCCATGAATCACACTAATGGCTCACCCCAAATCATCTGGATGGTCTCCTTAAAGGTCGGCAATGTCTCGATATCCCCTCATGCTCGGAATAGAAACTGCACACAAAAAGGTTGCAACAAGTGTAGCGTGATTACAAAAACAACGGGTACTCCACAGCATCGTCGATCGACCCAAACAAAAATGGAGATGAGGGCTGGTCTACGAATACTACTTCCACACTTAACCATTGTTACAAGCCTAGATAAAGCATCTAAATCATCAGGTACATCAAGTATCCAAACGACATATAGGAAAGTCCAAACAACAATTCAATAACTTATACAACAATGAAACCAGTAGAATGTAATGATATGCAAGTGAATGCAACGCAAGGCCTTTTCCATCTCCCGGTACACACACGTTCAAATTCTATGAATTGTAACCGATGGGGGACTTGCGAGGTCCTTTATACCAACTAGTAATTTATTATCAGGTTCCTAGCCATTTCAGGCTTTCAATCAGAATACCTAGCCTCGTAGCCTCACGTTACCTGCCAACTAACCAATATGGCTCATATTATCAGCAACACTCTATCTGGAACCATTTCCTCTCAGACCATTCACAGGTATACCCAAATGCAGATGAGATACCATAATAAGCATGAATATGACATGCATCACAATAAGAAATCAAGCAATGAAAAAAAAACTCAATCGTTAGCTTCTTCCACTTTTAAACAAGTACATAAGAGTGATAAGAACATGTGATTTTCAAAAAAGTCAAGTAATAATCATAGAATCAAAAAGTAAGGGACCTCATATCCCAATAACAAACACAAATCCATCTACACTACCAGCTAACGCATATGGCATGGAATTCAGACCAGACTATTCAAATGAAATTGCGCAAACACCCTTCTCATGGCACCATTATCCGGTAGAGTGTTTGTCACCTCACAAGTATCGGAACCCCCTTTAATCACCCCATTTCCCTCTTATTAGTCCCATTTAACCAACCATGATGCTTAAGTTTAGGTTTATGGTCTCAACATGCCTAGATTAGAAGTTCAACGATCACAGTAGAGCCTTCCTTTCTGTAAAGCTTCTGAACAATCCTAATCTGTTCAACTACAGATTATACGTAAGAATACAAGTCAAATGATACACATATTATAGAATATTCAAGTTTAGAAAATCAATCCCAAAAACCCCGTTCTAGACCCCGAAGGTCAAAACCGTAATTTTATTGGAAAATCGGGTTCAATATGGTCTAATTATTATTCTAGAAAGTCATATGAATCTAAAGATACCCATATTAGCATACTTTAAATCTGAACCCCCAAAAGTTACCCAAAATAAGATTCTGAGCCTTAAAGGGAAAAACGAAAAATTTAACCCAAAATTAGTTTACCCATCATCTATGGAGCCTATACACAAAAAATCAACTCAATCCAACTTCAAATTCATGATTAAATCAAGATTCCTTATTTAGACTTAGGGTTCATAAACACCCAATTTCCCCAACCTAAGTTCATGATTACTAGCATGGAATCCCTAAATAATTGACGATATAATCGTAAAACGAAGGTTAGGGAACTTACTCAATGGATTAATCTTGCAAAACCCTTCAAAAACTCTTTAAACGGAGCTCCTATGTGTCAATTATGTGAATGGCAAGTCTAATCACGAAATGGGGTTATAGAGAAATCAACCATTGCAATCATGGCAAGAGCCTCACGACCGTGATGACCAATCAAGCAGCAGCTCGCGATTGCGGATCGTGGCATCACAATCGCAATAAACAACACCTGCAACAGCTAAAACCAGAAAAAATTGGGTTTTTTACTTATCTAAACCAAAATCCCGAGACTTATCCGGAACATCCCAGACACAAACCAAGTATGCATACCACTCCTAAGACATGCTATGAACTTACTCGCGCACTCAGAATGTCTAAAAGAGGTCATTTTTACCCGGTCAAACCCAAACGCCTTAAAACGAGTTTTCCAACAAAATAACAAAAATACATTCGAGTCCCTCGGGAACCGAACCAACTACTCTACCAAGTCATAATCGACATTTTGGACCTATTAGAATTGAAAACATTGCTGAAAAGATCCATTTATCCCCGATGTTGACTTTGGTCGACCAAACACTTAAAGATTTCCAAAACCTCCATTTTCTTACTCAAATCAAACCCAATTGCCTCGAGAATCACGCCACCCACCCCTATAAGCCAAAAATATCATCAGGAAGCTAGGGGATAGGTCAAATAAGGGCAAACAGTCAAAACAGCCGAAAGGACCTAACGGGTCGTTACAGATTAATCTTTTTTCTCTTCTTCTTATCACTTATCTCTCTTTTGTCAACATCCTATGGTTAATCCAATTTTTCTTCAAATTTTTCTTCAGAGTTCTGCATTTGTTCCTCCTCACATTCAACCTTAGGTGATTACTCTATTTCATCTATTTTCTCAATTGGATCTCTAAACCTTCCTTTTTCTAAAATAAGAGTGAACATAATTTTTGTTTCATTGCGGTTGTAAGATTTTGAGCAATCTTTTGCTTATACCATTGTTTTGCTTGCCTTCTATCACTCTCCCCTTCATGGTAGACTAGTGGTTGGTCTTATGACCCTTGCCTGGCTTAGGTCCCTTTCTTTTGCCATTGTTTGCTGAGTATATTTTCTTTCTTTATGTATCCCGCACATTCTTTTCTATGGGTTCTAGATTTTTCCCTCTTAGAATGAGTTCGGAATCTGTATTAGCTTTAGAGCTTCGGCTGGGAAGGTTGTGGTGTGTGAACAACATTGAGCCACCTGTTCCTTCAGTGAGAAATTTTCCTTTTTGTTTTATTTTTGCTCTTGTTTATACTCCTGGACCCCTTTGTTAGCTGGAAATGGTGCCAAGCAACTTAACAATTACTCCTCTCGAACCTTGTTTCAAACCCTACACCTACAAAGAACTTTACGCAATTACTTAAAAGCAGCATCGATGATAGCACCTTTATAATATGATTTCGTTCCTATGAAGAAAATAACATATGTTGATGGTATTCCAATGGGGAACTGGACCAAAGTAGAAATAAAGCATTTGAAAGTTATGGAAAACCTTCAACATGCAATTATTGGAAAATTTCCTCATGGATGGCCTGAACTAGAGGAGCTGCGAAAGATTATCCCGGCACAACGTGAAGTGAAAGTTGAATGCTAGGTTGGATTTTTTAGGCACATACATGTGTTAATCTAATGCAAGCTGATGGAGGATTTCTTTAAAACCACTTCTAAAGGTGCATATTATCCAAAATCCAAAGATGGATTCCATACCAAATGAGACCACTTATTTATGATTCTAAGTTCAAAGTGGAATAACAAACCTCACAAGTAATGACATGGCTATCTTTTCCTAACCTATTACCTAATTTCTTTATAAAAGTACCACTGTTTACATTGGCTTCTTCCGTTCGAAAGCCACTACAGTTAGATATGGCTATAATTAACAAAACAAGATCTAGTTGTGCTAGGGTAAAGTTGCAAGCGGATCTGCTTATAGATTTACCTAAGTTTATCATGATGGATATAAAAGATGAAGATTCTAAAGAGATTCAAATAGAGAAAGTGAAAATTCAGTATGATTTTCTTCCTAAATATTGTATTGAATGTAAGTTTCAGGATCATTCTTGTGATGAATGTTGTATCCTACATCCTGTGTTGATTAAGTCAACAGAGGTTGAAGTTCCTAACACTTCTACCTCAGTTGCTGAGAATGTAGTCAAGGATAAAGGTAAACAGTATTCAAATAAATGGTTTCATGGCATAAATTTTCCTGCCAAGAAATTCATGTCTAAAGTTCTATCTAGTTAGAAAATGGTAGACTGTCCAAGTATTAATTATAAGGATAAAAGAGGTAACAACAATGGTGATAAAGAAGAAAACAAGAATGATGTATAAAGTGAGGTAAAACTACAAGTGCAGCATAAATTTTGAGATCCTAATACTTAGTTGAGGAGAGTGGACATAACGAAGAAAGTCAACACAATGTTGATGTGGTGAAAACCAAAGATAATGGGGAAAATAATTTTGAGCCAGGAGATTCTCTATGTTCTCAGGAGAATCAACAATTGATAACCTCTCATGATAAAATAAAAAATTGAGTAGAGAAATCTTTTCGAATGATCAAGGTGTAGCTAAAAAAGGTGACATTCAAGATGTAGCTGAACATGGTGATTCTAGCTTACAAACTAAAACCTGGGTGCACAAAGTGGAGGAAGAGGAGGTTGAAGAAGGTGAAATCAGTTAAGAGAAGGTTCTTGAAACTGGAGAAGTTAATGAGGATCCAAAGGAACAGTCAATCTGTGAGAGTGGTAAAGTTGATGATAGCAGGGATAAACAATCAGGCTACGAAGAGATTGCCAATAATAGTGTTGCTAAAGTTGGTTTGCAAACAGTCCTATGTGCTATTATGCTGAGCCAAGGACGTTTCGCCTTCTTTATAGAAGCAGTCAACTGAGTTCTGAACGAATTAGCTCCTTGGTAATGGCTTAATCTAAAGATAGAAAGCCCTATGAGAGGAAACTACCACGTTAGGTTTGGAGAGAGATGGGACCGGTTATATAATAGGGGAAGCAGATACAAGATTTTTCTTGGAATAGCCGGCCAAATGATGATAGGATCATCTGTCGTGGAGTTACAATCTTTAAATGAGCTTTATTAGTGGTTTGCTAAAGACAAGCCAGATGTTAGAAATGAGCTTATTGTTGAAAATACTGAAGTTCAAACATTAAAGTCTGTTGCGGTACAATTTTTAATTGAGATTGAGAAGATTTGTACTAAAGAAAAGCCCTGCAGATAAAATTACCAAGGAACAAAATGATTTGGAATACATGCTGATGATCAAACAACAATATCAGTTAAATTGTAAACTTTAAAGGAGATTAATGAGGAAGTTGTTGAACAAACAGATATATAAGTTTCACATGAGATGACAGGTGACTGTAGGTTCAAAGGTGTCATGACCCAACAGGAGGGCCATGACGGGCACCCGATGCTAACCCACCCAGGCACCTCTTATCGTACATGCACATTCACATCTAGGTGGACTACATGGCCTACGCATAACTTCTATACATCAATATTGCTAATCTCATTGGGCAACAACACATTCATATCATCAGCGACAACTATGTCCATGTCCATATACATCAGCCGACGAGGCTATTAAAATAATATACAAAATATGAGCTGACAAGGCTGCAAGACATCTAACCATACACAACTTTCTACGAGCCTCTAAGAAGAGTATGTAATATCATATAGGCGGGACAGGACCCCGCCATGCCCATATGTATGTTCAGAAAAGAATATTACCCAAAAGTTGTAGCTCCGTGTCACGACCCGACTAAGGGCCATGACGGGTACCCGGGGCTAACCACCGAGCACCACTCCTTCTATTGCTCATCATACTCATTAAGCGTTCATTCATCAATTTCATACTCAAATTATAGGAAAAACATTTTTCATTTGGAAACATAATTACTTACTTATATATATACACCCTTCGACTATCAAAATAATATATATATATACAATGAGAACATTGTGAGACCATATTACCCACACATGCATATCTACTGTTATACCCCGCATTTTCAGAGCCTGAGCGTGACGCGTGCTTCCTCAAACATTGACAATCACATTGTTACTACATAATTTAAACTCACGTTGATAGTATTATATTTCGTATTTTTGCACGTCGGATTAGTCGTAAGCGGAGGTGGGGCCCACATATCGAGATTTTTTTTTGGAACACGTGACAAGTTATATGAACCGCATATGTGAAGTTAAACACAACTCAAGAAGAACCCATGAGCCAAATCAAAGTGGAAACCCTCCAAACAAATATTTTTAAGTTACGTTTTTGGGTGATCTGACTTCGGGAGGCCATAACCCCATCAGTGGTTGGGAATTTGGGAAGGCTCCCAGAATGAAAGTTGTAGGTAATTGAATTATATTTCTAACCATAGGTCGTGGGTGTTATATCCCGTGTTTTCACACGACGAAATTTTTTTTTTGAAAATTTGAAATATCTTTTATTTGTGAGAAACAAGGTCAAATTTGATTTTATTTGACATAGGAGTCATGCATGAAAGAATATTAATGTGGGAGTGTCGAAGAAGGCTACGGGAAAAAATTGGAATTTCGGAAATTAGTTTCGGGAATTACTAAACGAGATTTATAAGACTTTGGGCTCAAAAAATTGATGAAAAACTAGGCCCAACAAGAGGGGGTGGCCGGCCACAAGGCCAAGCCCACCCCACAATTTTAATAATTTATCATGTGCTTAATTGGTATAAGAGGCCTTATCACTTAGAATGTTCATGAAGCAAGATAGAAAGAACACAACAAACAAGAGTGGAGAAAAAGAAGAAGCTTACGGGTTTGCCATGGAAATTTTCACCCCCCAAAATCTTGTTCCAAAAATTGTATGCATAGTACAAGCCTACATCCTAGTCGGGAAGGCACGACAGATTATTATCAGAATCAAAATCTCAGATGTTCAAAAATCATTTCGTATAAATCGCACAAAATGGTTATATCATACACCAAATAGTAGTCCAAAGGTTTTTAGAGAAAATCGGACAAAACGGAAATATTTAAAGTTTTACAGAAGATATCGGGCCTTGTGGGCCCGCCTCGGACCAACTCGAGGCTACATAGGTAAATTATTGCTAATAGACCTTATGAGGTCATCCATAGTCGTTTGGAAGTGTTCCGACTCCGTTTGGGGAAGTTTTGTACAAAAATTCACTTTAAAGGCAATTTGTAAGAAAATAGCTTCAATTGAATTGAAGGAATTGGAGCGGTTTTCCGTCTCGAATTCCGGGAAACGGAGTCGTACTTAAGGCTCGCGGCCGAGCCTACCACATCCAGAACATGCCTAGGAACATAGGGAAATGCTTCACATACCTCGATAGCGCCTTACGCTCGCTTGGCGTCAACCCAAATTTCGTCCAAAATCTGGAAATGGTCAAGTTTACCATTTGGTTAGTTTCAAACTTTCAATATTCCAACTTTACACATACTTGCCTACCGAAATTTCGGCAGCATTTCCTCTGTATATACGACATCCCCGAGACTTAGCTCGGCTCAATTCATCAACACAACAACCCAGAAATGACATCCAAACAACAACAACAAATATCAAGACATACACTAAGGCATCATTAGCCATCTTTCGACATAACGAAACATTTTTCGTTTCAAACTTGCATTTCCACACCAAACTTATTATTTTCATATCCATTATCCATCAAAATCATTACGACATACACCGGAGGCATCCATACCATTTTCACATAATATTCATAAGATACACAAACATTCCAACTTTCCATTAAATCACTACTTTTCCAATCTTTTCCTAACTTTCAACATACAAGTTCATAACACATTTCCATTTTTTCCAAATTCATCAACAATAATCATAATTTGCCTCTTGATACCTTCATTTCCAGTTTTACATAAATCATAACAAAGTTGCATACTTTCCTACAACAACTTGATAACCATTTTTCCAAAACAATAAAGATTGTTATCTTTTCCATTCACTTCACCATAACATACTTAATATACAAACAAGATCAAATTCATACTCCATCAACACATGACCATACCACACGGCCACCTCCTACATTCTTCAATTTTCACTAATTTATTCCACTTTCATTTCTAATATAATTTCTATCATAACAACAACTAGAACACATCATAAAAATTTAACTCATTACATTAATACATCAACACACACACGACCACTTTCCAACAAACACACCCACTTTGCAAACTTCCATATTTTCACAAATTCTATTCATTTCTACATTTCACAACATAAACAAAGCTCCATAACATAATAAGAAGGGATGGATTCTTACCTTTTCCCAACTCTTCCACTTGCCACAATTGGTAGTTTCTTGCCACAATAATTATACCAACTTCAAGAACACCTTGAGCTTAGTAGAAATTTTAAAAGAGATGAATTTTTTGAATCAAGATTGAAGCTTGGAATTTTTTTTTCTTTTCTTTTCTTTCTTTCTCTCTTGGAGCCGAAACCCCCTCAAGTTTCTTGCTTTGTTTTTTTCTTGCTCTTTCTTGAACATTCTTGATATTTATCCACTATAAATGATTAATATATCACAAATTAATTTTCATGGGTTTGGGCCCCTCCCTTGGCCGGTTGGGCCTCTCCCATTTGGGCCTTACTTATCATTTTTTTAGCCCAAAATGGTTGGTTACATATTGTAATTCATGGGGCAAGTTTCCAAAATTCCAATTTTGCCCTTGGCCTCGTTCCGTAATTCCACACCAACGTATTCATAACCTACACATTCATACCAAGAAATGTCCAATAGTGGCCTTATTCATCACAAGTCCATTTATCTTGAATTTTTCGAATAAGCGAAAATGTCGGATGTAACAATAACTTGGTGTGGTTGTCTTGGGGGAAGAAGCACTTGGTGCTCCAATTTGATCACTTATCCAAGTGAAGAAGATTAGAGAATAAGGTAAGAATTCATCTCTTTTTTTATGGTGTTATGATGTTTTGTTTGTGTTGTAGAGTGTGGGAATGAGTTGATTGTATGGAAAAATGGAAGATTTCAAAGTGGGTAAACCCTATGGTATGTGGCCGAGTGAATATATGTATTGTATAGCCATAATGTGTTGAATTCATGTTATATTCTAGTTGTGGTTGTGATGAAATGCATATTGGAATTGGAAGTTGAATGAATTTAGTTGAAGTTGATAAAAGAGCCTATGGCCGTGTGGTATGTTGAACTTGGAATGGAAATGGATGAAGTTTTTTAGTGTGTTATTATGATTCCTTCAATGTAAATGGAAGTAAGATGAGATAAGTTTGTATTGAAATGGAATGTAGAAACTTATGTCGTTTTAGTATGATTTTTCGACATTAAGAAAATGAAGTTATTTGGTTGTTAATTGTGATGATCATTGATGAATTTGGAAGTTGGAAGCATGTTATGAATATGTATGCCAAAGATTAGAAGTTTTGAATGAATTATGACTTTGGCGGAAAATTTGTATATTATGTATATCGTGTGAATATTTTGTGGAAATGATAGGAAATGCTTCTAAACTATGTTAGGATGATCTAGATTGATAAAGAATGTGAACCCATTGAGATTGGTTTGAAATTGAAGTTGAAATGAAGATTATGGCATTATGTCGGCAAGTAGAACTAGTTGTGCCATATTGTGTTTCTAATGTTTGTTGTTGATGTTGATGTTGTTGTTTGGGTTGTTGTTGATGGTTTTGAGCCGAGTCGAATTCTCGGGGGTGCTATATGTATAGGGGAAGTGCTGCCGAAATTTCGGTAGACAAATATGCATTAAGTTGAATTTATGGCATCCATAACTCACAATTGGTAAATGTGACCATTTGCAGATTTTCGACGAAACGGGAAGTGAGCTTGGATAGGCCTAAAAAGCTCAAAAGGTATGTAAAGCTACCCCGATTCTTCTTTTTGCATGCCCTAAGTATGTTAGGATCGGATTCGGGCGTAGAAAGACTTTCTGCCCCTCGGAATCCGCAAGTGAAAATATCAATTTTTCTTTCAGTAAGATTGAACCCTTTTTGTACTCTTTCTTGAAAACTTAGCAAACTTTTCCCGAATTACTTTGGAAATTATAGAATGTCCGTACAACCTTCGTAGATGACCCCATAAGCTTAAAAATGCGTAATTCGAGCCCACCGCCTTGTTTGTCCGTAGGTGGGCCCGCTATTCCCGGTTTTGCCCTTAAGGTACTTAAGTCCTCTTTTCGAGCGATTTTTGAAAGAAACGTTTTGACTACCATTCTAATTACCGAACAAATATTGTTTTGAATATTTCATTGAGTTGATAAATTGTTTTAACACTCGGAACGGTTTCAGAAAGGTTATATTTCTGTAATTTATTATGATATCCGAAACTCGTTTATTTTGATCCCCACTATTCCCGCTTTGCTATTTTATCACACTATTGCCTTATTTTCGAACAATATAAAAATGAAATGTTTTGACTGTCCTCCTAACTACTGAAGAGAAATTATTACAATGATTCCCTCGAGTCTGGTAAACCATTTTGAGATATGAAAATGATTTCAGTAGTACTATTTTCCGTGATTCATTATGACATATGACGTACATTTACTATGATTCCGTCTGACTCCATTGATTTGATTTGTCATTCGATATGCCTCATTGAGTCTCTGGAAATCTGTGATATTTTAATTGCATTTAGTCTCTCACTACTCCATTCGTGGATGTCCCAATGTTTCCCACACTGAGCCCGGGCCAGGATATGTTGTCAAGCGTAATCATCTGCATTGTTCGCCGTGCCTCGATGTGAGGGGGCATGTATATATGTACATGGGTTTGTGGAGTATGATGTGCCATGTACACATTCTGATATGATCTGATATGGCCATTTGATATGATATGTTATGCTACGGGGTTATCCCCTACTCTGCTCTGTTCCTTATGTATGGTGGCACCAGCGTCGGGGGGGTGGCCACGTTCTGTTTGCCGAGTCCCTTTGGTAGGGGCCGGCTATGATATGATATATGTTTCTGCACATACTCCTCGTGTTTTAAAATATGCATCTGATACTCCGGACGTCACACTCACTTCTCTGTAAGTTCTGTTTCAGTTATGATCTGTTCTGTAATGGGACCAGGTACGACATATGTTTTTCAACAAGTACTATTTATGCTTTGTGAACAGTATTTTGCTAATCTGGATATTCTGTCCATTTTCTGTATCTTCTGCTATGACTATGACCTTGTTTGCTACGTTCTGTGCTTTACATGCTCAGTACATATTTTGGTACTGACCCCCTTTCTTCGGGGGCTGCGTTTTCATGCCGCGCAGGTACAGAAGATAAATTTGCTGACCACTTGCCTAGGACATCTATTCTGCTACATTGGAAGCGCTCTTTTGTTCAGAGCCTGTATGTTGGTACAGCTTGCCGCTATATATATATATATATATATATATATATATATATATATAGGTTATTCAGGGGTATGACGGGGCCCTGTCCCATCTTATGATTCTGTTATGATTTGTAGAGGTCTGTAGACATACTTGTGTGGGTTCTGCATATGTTTGGATATGATACGATCTGTGAGAGCCTCATCGGCTTCCATGTACTGTGTCGGTTCCTTTATGCTAATTACTAACGTCAAGTGATTTTTATATTTGAAATATTCTGTTATTATGCTAAACTGGGTTATTGGGTACGTTTGGGTGTCCAGCACGGACATTAGTCGCGGCCTACGGAGTTGGGTCGTGACAGTGGGTCCACAGGTGACATCGGGATAAGGATATATGGACTTTTTAAGGCAGAAAGGTCAGTGGGCTAGGCCCAATCCGGGCACAACCGGGTTATGCCCATGATCCATGCCTATTTAAATGAGATTTCAGCCCTTTCTCTACATTTTTTAGACCAAAACAACCAGAAAATTCTGGAGAGAGAGAAAAAGAGTCTTGGAGAAGAAAAACCATTTTTTATCGAAATCTGAGCCCCGAATCCCGAAGCTCATGAAGAGAAAAGTGTTGTACGTCGCGTTGTCTTCAATTTGAACTAAACATCAACCAAAAAGAAGAGGGTGGACGTGGTGGCTGCACACTTGAGGTAAGATTAAGGTTCCCTTTCATTGCTAGCAAGTTTATTTAGAGTTTTAACGAACTAGAACAGAGAAAATAGTGTGATAAATTCGTTTATCGGTGTGGTTGGATTATGGTTTGAGGCGTGAGGAGAAGTTTGGATAAAATGTACATTTATGTATTTATCTTGTAGGATGTAAGTATTTATGTTATTGGTATTAACTTCGATGTCTTTGCGGAAATAAAATTATGAAATAGCTATATCGCAAATTTGGTTGGTTGAGAAATTTAGAAAACAGTGTGCGGGCTGTTTTATGGCATACGTCGGTATTGGAAATGATGTTAATATTATTGGTATTGTTGTTGATGTTGTTGGTTGTTGAGTTGGAATATCGGGCTAGGCATATAAACAAGGGAGATGCTGCCCGATTTTCGGTAGAATATAAAAGAGTTTAAATTGAAACTTGGGATTGTATGTGACTAAATTGAATGTAAATGAAATGTCGTCGAATTATGTAAAAGGAGTTACTAACGTTAGAATCCGCTTTGAATTAATTGTTGAAGTTGTTAGTGTGGTTGTTCGTATTGTTGTTGATAATTTGGCCGAGTTGAATTCTCGGATTGTTGTTGATAATTTGGCCGAGTTGGATTCTCGGGGTTGGTTGTATTTACAGGGGAAATGCTGCCGAAATTTCTGTAAATGAGGTGCTAGTTTAGGATTGGACTTCTAAGTATCTATAGCTAATGTTGGTATCTATTAATATTGTTGTAGATCTTAAGAAAGCCAAAGACTTAAGTTCGGATTAGCTTAGTAAGCGGGCAAGGTATGTAAGGCTTACCCTTTCTTTCTTTTGCCATGATCCTTATGAAACGAGCAGATGACGTATATGTATGATTTCAAAGAAATTCCTATTCTTAGAGCCACTAGGATGGCTAATATTCTTGACTTCCATAAGCTATTTCATATGGTTTTGATGCATATCTATGATGTCCGAAGATCTATTTGATATGATTCCGAATGGCATTCGAGAGATAATTGATATGACTAATGTCTTGATTTTCAAATGATAGGACGTTTGATTATTCCATTGAGTTTTTGATATACTTTAATACGTACATATGGTTCCAAAAGCTCTATTTGATTTGATCCATAACGATATTCGAAAGGTACCTAACATGATTGTTGCTTTGATTTTCCAAAAATGGCTTCTAAAACGTTCCTAGAAGGTTCTGTACTAAAACATCCATAACTTTTTCATACTAACTCGGATTGACTTGAAACGTGCTTATGACCCTCAAGTGTCGATTTATGTATGTATCCATTGAGTCTTAAAATTTGTTTTATATGCATATGGTTTCTCACTACTCTGCTCGTGCATGCCTCAATGTATCTTTCACCGAGTCCCGGGCCTGGTATGTTATCGTGCGCACTCCACTACATTGCTCACCGAGTCCCTCATTAGAGGGCCGGGTACGGTATATGTATATGATGATATGATGAGATGATGATGTGTTATGGCGGCCAGGAGGGCATATGATGATTTGATTCACTGAGTCCCTCACTAGAGGGCCGGGTACGGTATGTATATGATATATGATGTTCACATGCATGATTTTATCCACCGAGTCCCTGAATGGGCCGGGTACGATATGATTTCATTCACCGAGTCCCTCACTAGAGGGCCGGGTACGGTATATATATATGTATATGCATATGCATGTATGATGATATAAAAGTATGATGACATGATTTTATCCACCGAGTCCCATAACGGGCCGGGTACACTATGTGATAATGATATGCATGATCAATGCTTTAAAGGCAAGAGTTTTGGTATTCTGGACATTGTATATGTTTCTGCACCCCTTATATCAGTTATGATTCTTTTACTGTGATTCTTCCCTTACATGCTCAGTACATATTCCGTACTGACCCCCTTTATTCGGGGGCTGCGTTTCATGCCGCGCAGGTACACCCAGATGAATAGAAGCCATTATAGAGGATGTTCCAGCGAAGTTGGCAAGCTCCGTTTGCCCCTGGAGTGTTGCCGGGTCAGAGTATTATGCTGTGATGTCTTGTTCGGAGTTAGAGACTTTGCAGACAGAGTCGTGGGTATAGGATGTCAGTCTTGTAAGCGGCTCCGTCAGCTGATGTGTCATTTTTTGTTTTGTTATAAATTATGATTACGGATTTTGTTTGATTTGAGCACGATGAAAAGAAAGTCTCTGAAAGTCTTACTATGTATTTCATTTTATTTGATATAAGAGTCCAAAGAGATCATGTGTGTAATAAGAGTCAGAGGGTTCGCTCGACCCTACGTAAGGGTCGGGTGCCCATCACACCCTAGCAAGATTAGGGTGTGACAAAGTGGTATCAGAGCAGGTCGTCCTAGCGGTTGTGTGCAAAGTCGTGTCCAGTAGAGTCCTGTTTATGGGTGTGAAGCCGGCCACATTTATAAACAGAAGGCTGCAGGGCATCTAGGGATTTTTGACCTTCTTTCTGTCTTAGATCGTGCGATAGAGCCAAGTCATAGAAAATGAGAATTCCTTATATAAGCCTTACATACGACGGAAGAAGGTGAGTGGAGATATGGAAAGTCACAGGGGTAAGTATTGATATCTTGTTCTTTTACCTGAAATTGGAAGCTCTGGATGGCTGGAATGTGTCGTATAACTGTATGCCCGTGAGGCATGGTTGGTGTTTGCTGCGTGCAGATTCTGAATAGTAAGAACTGTAAAAGAAGACTCTGCCAGAAATCATTCAAAACCAGGTCATTTAGTTAGGTACGCCTAACAAAAGGAAGTGCGGAAAGGAAATATCGTAAATAGGCAATAAGTGGGAAGCATTGTCTTGGAGGATTTACGGACTTGGCATGGCATGAATAATAATTGCGAGAAAGACGATTAGTAGTCCGAAGGATTAAAATGGATAACATTCGAGGTTTAGTAAGGAGCAAGGTCTGTTGGAGGATTCAGAGAAAATCGATAATCAGTTTTGTTATAGATTATTATACAAGAATGGTGAGTGGGAATCCAAACAGGCTGATGCCCGAGTACTTATAAGTAATGGCGACGAAGGTGTGTTCGCTACCATCGGGAATCTAGGAATTTAGGACGAAGGGTAGTTATACACATAAGTGAAAGATGAATATTGAGGATTGAAAAGGGGTAAACTAGTAATTGTAAAGGGAAGGACGTGATACGAAAATGCCTCGGAATCTGTAAGACTTTGACTTGCCCCAGATCATGTAATGAAGGTCATGTGGACAGGTGGACGCGATTACACCCACATTAACGCACCGAATTTCATCAGAGTTCCAAGGTTAAGCGTGCTGAGGTAAGAGAAATCTTAGGATGGGTGACCCCCTGGGAAATTCAGACGTAAGAGACAAATGAGAAGCTAGAGTAACCTAAAGGAAATTAGAGTATGCGGAGTGGTTAGAAACCTTAAAGAGGTCGCGTAGGACGAGGCGAGCTAGACCGGTGGAAAAAACAAAGGGGGTGCATCACGGCTCTAGACCTAGGATAAAGTTGAGTAGTGTTTGGAAGTATCTTGCAAGCGAGGCGTTAGAAAGTTTATATATGAATGCGTATAATATTCCGTATACGGCTGTATTAATGGGTAGGTGCATCTCGGCAACCGGCGTTGTGATGTATGGAAGGTATTAATCGAACAGGGTAACGAAGTTCAAGGGACAAAACCAAAAATAAATGGTACAAGAGTTATAAAGTAAGCTGATAATATTATTATTACATAGTAAGATTGGAAAGTCCAAATATGATGATATCCAGGAAAAGAAAGAAAGCGAATAAATGGAAGGTAAGGAGATCAAAATGTCAGAAAAGGTGAAAAGGGTAGGAAACAGGAGTGAGTAAGGCCTCCAAGAGAGATGACAGGCAGAGCACGAGACACGGGGCCACTCGGGTAAAAACATTTGAAGGTAGGCGTATAAAAAGGATTAAAGTGTGGTAGTATGGAACACAAAGAGGAAGGTGTGGGGTTAGAAACGAATTTAAATGAGTGGGACTAAGAGGATAGTGACTATGACGAGAAGTGAGAAGTAAGAGAAGGAATGGTTCGACCGTGCAAGGATGCTAAGAGACTTAGCTCTCGAGAGGGATACAAAGGAATAAATGTGTGGCCATATTAGTATGGTTGCCTCAGATATGGGAAAGCTATTGATGTACTAGGATCTCCTTAAAAGGGGGGAAGAACGTATTGAACTTGAAAGGAATTATGATGCTCTCAATCTCCAGAAGGGAAATTTATTAGTTCGGCGCCGGAGTTCGAAACATATGGGCATACCAGAAAGATATCAGAAAGAAGCAGAACCGAATGTGAATAACTTGGTAAGGCAATTTATGTGGTAAGTGCAATAGGGTTAATCAGAAAGAGTTACAGGTTAAGTATGCTTACCCCCCGAGGTTTATTCTATTTTATATGCACTGTTACGAATGAGAACAAGGAGTGGTACTCTATAAAGTTGATTATGATTGGGATATAATGAGAATGTAGCGAGAACTGTAATATACAATAAGTAAAGTATAGCGAGGAAACGACTAAAGAGGTGACATGTTATATGTGAATAGAGAGTGAATGCAAGTGTGACACCAATAAGCGAGCCAAGAAGCAGTGGATAAGAAAGCTTATAAGACCTTGTTAGGAAAAGGATCAGCATATTAAGGATGAGAGGGAATGAGTAGGATAAGGGTTTGAAGCAAAGAATGGGTTGTATAGAAGTAATATATTTTGAAAGGCAAAGTGGTACTGCGTTAAGAATAAGGTTCCTTGTGCGAGGAACAAAGGATTAATTATAAAACAAAGTAAGTATGGGTATAGAAAAAAAAAAGGGGGGAACATATGAAGTACACAAGTTAAGAAGTAGCCGTATTATGGGAAAAGGGGGATGTGCCTTTTACGGATAGCCTATACTAAGACAGAACATGTAAATTGTTATATCCTGCGTTTTATGCAATCGGATAATTCAAGACAATCGCGGGAAGACAACAAGCAAGGCCACATTTTATTTTGTTTGGCACATGAGTTGTATATGAAAAATCTAGAAGTAAAGATAATGAGAAAGGTCAAGAGCATAAAGGGAGGTTGCAATATGACTCTTGGGAATATGGAAGAAGACGAAGGGTAAATTTGGAATTCGGAAAAAAATTATTTTCATGAATTACAAGAACTAGCCCAAAAATATAAGTGGGCTTGAATTTTTTTTAAGAAAAACCAAGGCCCAACCGGCCATGGTATGGGTTAGGCCCATGTGGGGGCTATTTTTTTTAAAATAAAAGATGACTTAGTAGTCATCTTATCCATTGAACTCTCTAGAGTTTTCAAGAAAAGAAGAACAAAAGAAACAAGGAGAAAAACCCCAAGGCCATTCGGCCATAGAGGAATTCCCAAGAAATATTTGCAAAAATTCTTTCAAAAATCATTTTCTACCAAGTAGAGGGTGCTTAACAAGGTGGAGTTGTTGTTGGAGCAAGAAAGACTCATAATCATACAAGTTGCCAAGTTGTAGTCAAGTGAGAAGTTGAGGAAGAAAGGTGAGTTTTAATCTTGTTTCATGTGTTATAAATGGTTTATATGTGTTGTAGTATGCTAAAATGGATGAAATTCATGAAGGGAAGAAATATGGTATGTGGCCGTGTATGTGTACATATGTGTAGGAGTCATGTTTCAATTATTTTGTCTAGTGTTTGGTTGTAATGGTTATGAATGATATGTGGTAAACGGAAGTTGAATGAATTTGGAGAGAATGTAGTTGTGCATGCATGTTGTGGCCGTGAGTTTGGGGTGTATATCTGGTCGTGCATACATGATGTATAGCCGTGTATATTGGTGAGTTGTGAAAGAATAATGAGCCACTTGTAATTAATATTTTAGTTGTTGTGTTGTAGATTTCATATTGCAAATAAAGGCTTGATAAGTTTGGTGAAGTATTGGTAATTGGGAGATTGTGTATATTGAAAAATAATGTTCTTGCATGGATAGCATGTAGTGGTATTAGTATGATGTTGTTGGAATATATATTATAAGGTTGCTATTGTATTCATTGGAGTCTGAAGGTTGTGAAGAAAGTGGTAAATTGATATCATGTATCTTGAATTGAATATGTGAACTGCTAGCGTGGTTGTTGAACTTATATTGATAATTTGGCCGGGTTTGAATTCCCGGATTGTGATTGATGAGAATTTGACTAAGCTGAATGTGGAGGATGGTATATTTACAGAGGAAGTGCTGTCGAAATTTCGGTAGCCAAGTATTATCTTAAGATTTCAATTCTAAGTACCCTAATGAAAGTTTTGGTAAATATGACCAATTTGCAGATTTTGACGAAATTGCAACGTGAATTTGGAATAGTAAAAAGGAGCGAAAAGAGGTAGGTAAGGCTTCACCCTTCTTTCTATGGCATGTCTTAGATATAATAAGTTGGGTACGAGCCTCGGGGACAACTCTGTTCCCCGGAATCCACATCTAGAGTTTTTCTCTTTTTGTTCAATAGAATTGAATTAGAAAGTGTGCAAAATGATGGAAAGACCTCCTAAGCCCTAGAACTTGCATAAATGGGACCCCATTACCCTAAAACCCTCACGAGTAACGCCACGACATGTAACATATGCAAATCGCATACGCGACCTCATTCGGCCCGAGGTGAGCCCGTTGCTCTCGGATGTTACTTGCAATCTTGTTTAACTTACTTAAAGTTGAACCCAACGGGGACCCTTGATCCCGATCTCGCCACCAAGTGATAAGTACTATAACCACTCTAACGAGGGTACTTCCACATGATAATGATAACATTGATGTTAGACAAGAGGATATGCCTATGAAAGTACTACCGGAATGATTATATGACTAAGATTACTAAGCTAAGTATTCTATGTGAATATGAAGTTGATAAACTAATCCTTGAATCTTATTTATATTTCTTAACTATGACGTTAATTTCTAAGGATTTCAAAGCCTATGAGTTGACGTCTATGATGCCCGTGATTTCAATTCTATGTTTACCTCTAATGCTATTCTCCGTTGGTAGTCTCGCCTTAAAATACTTGTTCCTTCAAGGCAAGACAAAGCGACCACGATTGTTCCATAATGTAATCGGAGGTCACCGACCTTACGTCACTCCGATAGATACACGATTTTTTTTCTTTTGGCTCCCTGCGTGCTTATATGATATATATATAAACCATGTATATGTATATAAAATATATATATATATATATATATATATATATATATATATATATATATATGTATATAAGATATGTAAATGTATATAAGACATGTATAGGTATACAAGCTATGTATAGGAATATAAAAATATGTATACGTATATAAGATATGTGTATGCATATAAGATATGTATATGAACCTGGGATGGGGGGAAGGGATATATGGGGGAATGGGAAGGGAAACATGTTTCATTGCCACCTGATCAGCTGGCTTATCATCCCGGACGCGGGATATATGGGTGAGCCGGTATATATCGGCGCTATGTGGGTGAGCCGGCATCGTTCGGCGCTATGCTATGATATGACCTACCATGTCATGACCAGACATGCTATGATAAGATATGCTATGACAAGCTATGCTATGATATGATATGCTATGACATGATATGCTATGAGAAGCTATGCTATGATATGATATGCTATGACATGACATGGTAAGACATGCTATGCTATGACATGATACGCTATGATACGCTATGACATAATATACCATGATATGATAGGCTACGACATGATATGGTACGACGCACTATGATATGACAGGGTATAATATGATAAAACATGACATGATATAAATCCTACTTTCTATACCTATGGATAAGAATCGTTTTAAGAAGGAAAAGACAAGCATGCACGGTATCCGGCCTGGCAGGGGCGTTCCTACGCACAGGTTACTTTCTAGCCTCATCATATGTCCTACGACCTCATGATATTGTTAATCATGGCCTATGTTTCTATTTGTATTATCTTCCATGCCTTACATACTCGGTACACTATTCGTACTGACGTCCCTTCTTGTGGACGCTGCGTTTCATGCCGCGCAGGTCAGCAGACAGGCGTATTTGATTCTTAGGAGCTCCACCAGCAGCATTTGACAGTGCTCCAGTCGTTCTGGAGCCTCACTTCCTTGGTACTATTTTGTGTATATGTATATTTGGGCACGGCAGTACTCAGCCCTTCCTATGTATATGTGTACTATGTCTAGAGGCTCGTAGACAGATATGTACAGTTAGATGTCTTGTATTTGGAATTGTTCGTGTCTCTGTATAATGCGATAGTAATGCTTACTAGTCTATGTTTATGATGACGCGGCTAATGTTAATGCTCAGCAACGAAAAAAAAATGTATAGTACAGTTCCTACGGCTCGCTGAGAAGTAAAGGTAAAATGAAAGATAAGGGGTGCTCGGTACAAGCATCGGGTACTCGTCACGGCCCCTAGTTGGGTCGTGACAGAAGTGGTATTAGAGCAGTTCGGTCCTAGGGGTTTGTCTACGAGCCGTGTCCAGTAGAGTGTTGTTTATGGGTGTGTAGCGCGCCACACTTATAAACGGGAGGCTACGGGGCATTTAGGAAATGTGACCTTCCTTGTATTCTAAGATCGTGCGATAGAGCTATGCTACCAGGCTTCCATATTCCTTTCCTAATCCTATGTTATGGTTTCAGTAATGCCGCCGAAGAAGAAAGCTAGGGTAGCCCAGAAGGGCGAAACGGTGGCTGGAAGGAGAGTTGAACGGGAGCTAGAAGAAGGAGAATCTCATAACGAAGCTCCCCCTCAAACTTTTCCTGCTCCCCCTGCACCAGCAGAGCAGGAAGGAGTTCCAGCTCCAGCCCCCGCACCTCCAGTTCCACTGCCAGCAGTTCCGGGCCAGCAGATGGCCGAGGCCATCCAGTTGTTGACCAAGCTAGTTGCCGCACAGGCCTAGTGACAAGATGCAGACCCAGGAGACCGAGCGGTAAGTGCAAGGGCTCGTGACTTTATTACCCTGAAGCCGCCAGAATTTTATGGATCAAAACCAGAGGAGGACCCGCAGAGTTTTATAGATGAGATGCTGAGGACTCTGCAGATTATACATGCTTCAGATACGGAGTCCGTAGAGTTGGCTTCATACAGGCTGCGGGATGTGGCAGTTCTGTGGTACAGCAGCTGGATATCTTCGAGAGGAGCAAATGCACCCCCTCCGGTTTGGCAGGAGTTTACTGAGGCATTTCTACGATATTTCTTTCCGCCAGAGGTTCGACGAGCTCGAGCCGATATGTTCTTGAATCTTAGATAGGGAAATATGAGTGTTCGAGAATACAACCTTTGTTTCAACTCACTAGCCAGGTATGCCCCAGCCCTGATAGCTGATAAGGGAGATCATGTGCACCGATTTGTGAGTGGGCTAGGGCCACATTTGGTTAAGGAATGCTTGACGGCTTCACTCCAAGACGGGATGACTATTACTCGCATCCAGGCCCACGCCCAAACTCTGGAAGAACAGTACCAGTCACAGAGAGAAGAGCGTTATCCAGATAGGGGTTCCAGAAAAAGGGGAAGATTTTCCAGGGCTAGAAGCGAGTACAGAGGGGGACAGGCACAGGAGCAATTTAGGCATTCAGACCAATCGACGGCCAGTGCACCTCCTCGATTTGCGGAATGGGTATTTGACCGTCCTACTTATTCGGGAGCAGGTCAAGGCACTAGAGCTTCAGGATCCCAGTACAGGGCTGATTCCAGCAGGATGATGCCACCCCCGCCGCGGTGTACCCGGTGTGGCAGGCCACATTCGGGATAGTGTTACCGGGATACAGGTGCGTGTTATGCTTGCGGACGGACCGACCATTTGATGCGAGATTGTCCGCTAAGGAATGAGAGAAGCAGAGCCCAAACCGCCGGGTCAGTAGTGAGTTCATCACCGTCCGTGCGACCTCCGGGACAGGCCTCCTAGGCTCCAGCAGTCCGTGGCCGAGGCAGAGGAGGGACACCCAGTTCAGCTGGCCCTCCACACCATATATATGCATTGACAGGACGGCAGGATCCTGGACCTTCCACCGATGCGGCCGCAGGTACACTTCCGGCATCTATTCTATAATATATGGGAGTTAAATTGAATTGGATTTTTCTTTATCTTGCACCGTCCCTTGTATTACGGAACATATAAAGAATTCGGGAAAATTCAGGACAAGAGCAACCATACACACGAGTAAAAAGTGAATATTAGTGAACACGAAGGCAAAAATAGTCATTAAAAGAGAGAGATGCGTTACGAGGGCGTTTTGAATAGTGTCAAGACCCCAACTTGCTCCATATTATGTGATGTAGGCAGTGCGGGGAAGCGGAGGTAACAATACTAACACTGAGACGCTAAAATGCATTAAAGTTCCAAGGTTAAGCATGCTCAGGTGGGGGTAATTTCATGATGGGTGACCCCATGGGAAATATGCCGAAAATTTCATAAATGCGGAAGCAAGAGATGAGTGTAAAAGTAGGCAGCCCAAAGTAAATTGGTGTTATGTCCCGTGTTTTCGTATAATTGGAAATCGTGAAATAATTACGACTTGTGGATTATAAGGACATATGTTGATTTTAGTGAATATTACTATGTTGGTTATGGAATTATTAATGTTAAGACCTCGGGGTAGGCCGAGGATAAATTTGGAATTTCGGAAATTAGTTTCGGGAATTACAAAACGGACTTTTAAGGAATTGGGCCAAAGAATTGGAACACAATAATTGGGCCCAAAGAGGTGAAGTGGCCGGCCATGGCATGGTCTAAGCCACTTTAAATGGTCATGTGATTATCACATGACCTATATTGTGGATATATATCAACTAAATCTTAGTAATTATCAAGATCAAAAGCAAAAAAATCCAAGAACACCCCATGAAAAGGGCTCTCGGCCGAGAATAGAAAAGAGGAAAAAAAATTGTGCTAGCTTGTGTTGTGATCCAAAAATCTTAGTTTCTACATAGTTGTGAAGTGCTCAAGACCCTCTTCAACGGGGTATAATTAGTTTGGCACAAGAACTACGTTTGCGACAAGTCGGAAAATCAAGAAAAGGTAAGAATTTTGCCCCTCTAATGTTATAGAATTGATATGAATGTGTTAAGGATTGGAAATAGACGAGAATCCCGTAATTTTGATATAAATAGAAAGCCGTGGGTGTGTGTGGATAGTGTGTGTTGGCCGTGAGCCATAGAGAGGAAAAATTTATGTGAATTGATCTTGGTTTAGTTGGTATAATGGGTTGTTGTGACCTTTATGTCGTAAATGATTAATTGGTGAATGAAATTGGCGTTGAAAAACGAATTCGGATATTATCGGAAAGTGTACATCCTTGGTATTCTTATGTATATCAATGTATATTTTGGGGTGCTATAGACTTTAGATATGAATCTATAATGATATTGATGAATTCGGAGTGAAACGACGTTAGTTAGAATGTTCGTCGTGAAATTTTGATATTTTGAAGAACTATGGAAACTAATTGATTTTGGTGCAATTTCGTGTATGTCTTAGGTTGTAATTGGAATGTGTTTGACTAATGTTGTATAGGTAAATTAATACAATTATGTGGATATAGAATTGGAGTTTTGAAAGTTTGAATGGAAGTTGCCAACTTAGATAACAAAGTAGAACTCTAAAGCTAGCATGGTGTGATTGTTGTTTATATTGTTTTGGTTGATGTGTGGGCTGTTGTGGTTGGTTAATTTGAGCCGAGCTACGCCTCGGGGATGTTAGATTTATAGGGGAAATGCTGCCGAAATTTCGGTTGGCAAATATGGAGTTAAAGGCATTTTGAGCCTAAGAATCTCAATTGGTAACTTTGACCATTTGCAGATTTTTGACGAAACGGAGCGGGACTTTTGGAAGGGCTTACGACGTCTGTGAGGTATGTAAAGCTTCCCAATTCTTTATTTGGCATATCTTAGTGTGTTAGTTGAATATGAGACCTTCCGGAGCATTTCTGCTCCTCGAAACCCGATCCACAGGAAAGTTACTATTCATTCAATTTGATTGAAGCCTAAAGGCTCCCTTTTGGCTAGAATGCCATTATTCGTCCGAAACCTATCGAAAGGTGGTCGGGTAACCTAGAAATGATTATGTATGACCCTTGGCATATTACTGCTCGTAAAAATATGTTCGCCACCTCACTTCGACTCGAGGTGGGTCCGCTACCCCAAATGCCCGATTTGCCCTTCGGGCCATCTTTGAGAATAGAGTTGAACGTACCACTTCTGATCTTTGGAACATCCTTCCACGGGGTATGTTTGGACTATTCTATGCACTAATCCAGGTTTTGAACTATATGGACCATTTTGGAATCGTTTTGCAAAATGAAACCTTATGTCGACTAAGTATTCGACTATTTTGTAATAGGATATGATTTATGAGTTTACTTTGTTTTGAAACACTATTTTGAAATACGATTTGCATTTGGTTGCTCACGACTCCGCTCGTGCCTTATTATGACTTCGTTCACCGGTTCCCGGGCCGGCTTTGATTCGTGCGTTTTATGATAATTCGGCCGTATGCTGTGTTACGGTTCCCAAGGCTTCGCCATAGGGCCGGGTTCCGTTTGGAGTTATGCTGTGATATGGCTCGGGATGCGATACGCTCACCGATGATTATGATTATGTTCGGGGATGTACGGAGATTTGAAACCTTCTGGTGTTATGCTGTGTGTGGTGCCAGCGTCGGAGTGGCGACCACGTTCTTAAGCGTTTGCATGATTTTATTTGCATAAATTATATGTATATGATTCCGATACAGATTTTGACATACCAGTTTGTACCCCACTTTGACATTTGATTTGCTTTCGGTTTTGCTCTATAATTCTGTACTCCGTGCTTTACATACTCAGTACATATTTCGTACTGACCCCCTCTCTCCGGGGGCTGCGTTTTATGCCCGCAGGTGCAGGCATCGGTGATCCTCCGCAGTAGGCTTCACTTCTTGCTTTTCGGAGTACTCTTACTGGGTCCGGAGTCCACTCTTGGTACAGACTCCTCTACTCTGTATATACTTTGTATATTTGACTATCTGGGTACGGCGAGGCCCTGTCTCGCCATATGTTGTTGTTTTGAGTTCGTAGAGGCCTGTAGTCATATATGTGGGGCGAGGGTCCTATGTGTTTATTGTCTGATTTTGCTTTCGGGTCTTAAAGCGGTTTGTTTGATATGATGGCCCCAATGGCCCTTTTGTATATATTTGTATTTTGACCGGCGATGTCTATTCCGCCGCTTTGTTTGAGTTTGATTTGATATGACCGCTTAAGACATATTTTCGATATAAATTATGTTTGATATAACTTCTTGGAAATTCTGAAATAAGTTTGGATTCGGAAGTGAATATGCGATTTGGTCTGGGTACCCAGGTAGGGTGCCAGTCGCGGCCCATGGGGCTGGGTCGTGACAAAAGTGGTATCAGAGCGGTTTGTCCTCGGAATGTCTACAGGCCGTGTCTCGTAGAGTCTTGTTTATCGATGTGTTGTGCACCACATCTATAAACGGGAAGCTACAGGGCATTTAGGATGTTACTTTCTTTGTGATCTTAGATCGTGCGATAGAGCTGTACTATTAGGATGATTTTGATCTGACTCGCCTTCGTGTTTGCAGTGATGCCTCCGAAGAAGGCAACGGCGGCCCAGAAGGGCAAGGCGAGGATTGGAGAGACTAGCCAGGCACAGCGAGCTACCCGGGCTCGTGTCTATGATTTGCCTGAGGATGTGCCTCATTCTGAGGGGTCTGCTACACCCCCACTAGTACAGCCTGGAGCAGGACCTTCGGCAGCTCCAGAGGTCCGTGTACCCGCACCTGAGACTCCAGCTCCTCAGCCAGGGGCGGAGGATCGGACCCTGAGAGAGGCTGTGCAGTTGCTGACTACGCTGGTAGCAGGGCAGGCTCGCAGACGCGGGCGGAGGGACGACGATGATGATGACAGGCGGGACAGCCTGAGAGTTCGGGAGTTTTTGCTATGTGGCCATCCAGAGTTCTTCGGGTCTAAGCCCGACGAGGACCCCCACGACTTTATTCGGGGGATGCGACGCTCACTGGACTTGGTCAGGGCTTCAGAGACCGAGTCGGTTGAGCTGGCTTCGCACCGGCTTCGAGATGTGGCTACCCACTGGTACGAGACTTGGGAGTTGTCTAGGGGAGAGGGTGCCCCTCCATCCACTTGGGATCAGTTTGTGACAGCATTCACCCGCCACTTTTTGCCCCCAGAGTTACGGCGGGCACGGGCTGATCGATTCCTACGTCTGCAGCAGAGGGGTCGGAGTGTTCGCGAGTATAACCTTGAGTTTGATTCTCTGGCCCGATATGCACCGGCCGTGGTAGCAGATATGTCCGATCGGATGCACAGATATGTTATGGGATTGGACCGGTATTTGGTTGATAGTTGTATGGCAGTGTCATTGCAGGCAGACATGGACATTTCCCGGCTTCAGGCCTATGCGATGGGTATGGAGGACCGTCGCAGATCTGATCCTGCTGGCAGAGATCGAGACAGGAGGCCGCCCAAGAGGGCTAGATCCGTGGTTTATTCAGGGGATTCTCGAGGCGGACAGCCTCAGCAGCAGCAGCAGTCTGACAGATATTTTCCTCCTTCCGGCCGGGGTACTCAGTCAGGTAGCCGGAGATTCGATAGTACAGGACCGTCTGGGGCCGGTCAGAGCTCCAGAGTGGCAGGTTCACAGGTACCCAGGGGTCCCAGCCAGGCCAGACCACCCAGGCCCCGTTGTCCTCATTGCGGGAAGTCACATCCCGGGGAGTGTTACCGAGCGACGGGAGCTTGTTTTTCTTGTGGCGGTCAGGGCCACTTTATGAGAGATTGTCCATTGGCTAGCGGTTCTGGTGGTGCTGCTCAGCAGACAGGGTCAGCCGCCGGTTCTTCTTCTGCTCCATCAGTTGCACGCCTTGGAGGGCGAGGTATTTCAGCACCGGCAGGACGCGGTCGAGGCCGCGGTGGCACTTCAGGTTCTAGCGGTCCCTCGAACCGCATATATGCTTTGGCCAGCCGCCAGGATCAGGAGGCTTCGCCAAACGTCGTCACAGGTACATTGCTGGTTTTCTCCAGATCTGTATATGCATTGATTGACCCTGGTTCTACTTTATCGTATATTTCCCCGCTCGTTGCTAGTAAGATTGGGATAGTGTCTGAGCCTATAGAACCGTTTGAGGTAGCTACGCCAGTTGGGGATTTTATTGTAGCGAGACAGATTTATAAGGATTGTTCTGTGACCATTTATGATCGTAGCACTAAGGCTGATTTGATAGAGTTAGACATGCTCGAGTTTGACGTCATTATGGGTATGGACTGGTTGTCTTCCTGTTATGCTAATGTCGACTGCCAGAAAAAGGTAGTCCGTTTTCAGTTTCCAGGGGAACCAGTCATAGAGTGGTTCGGATCTACTGCATCGCCGAGGGGTAAGTTTATTTCATACCTCAAGGCTAAGAAGATGATCCAGAAGGGTTATATCTATCATTTGGTTCGTGTGCACGATACTGCCGCGGAGGTACCTACCCTTCAGTCTTTTCCGGTCGTCAGCGAGTTTCCAGATGTTTTTCCTGACGAGCTTCCTGGCCTTCCGCCTGAGCGGGAGATTGATTTTTCTATTGAGTTGATACCGGATACGCAGCCTATATCTATTCCTCCGTACAGAATGGCACCAGCTGAGTTGAAGGAGTTGAAGGAGCAGCTGAAAGATTTGCTAGATAAGGGCTTTATTAGACCCAGCACATCGCCCTGGGGAGCGCCGGTGCTGTTTGTCAGAAAGAAAGACGGGTCGTTGCGGATGTGTATCGACTACCGGCAGCTGAATAAGGTGACTGTTAAGAATAAATATCCCCTCCCCCGGATTGATGACTTGTTTGACCAGCTGCAGGGTGCTAGACACTTTTCAAAGATAGATCTGCATTCTGGTTATCATCAGGTGCGAGTACGGGAGTCAGATATCCCGAAGACTGCTTTCAGGACTCGGTACGGGCATTATGAGTTCAGAGTTATGTCTTTCGGGCTGACTAATGCTCCAGCAGTATTTATGGATTTGATGAACCGGGTATTTCGGCCTTTCCTGGATATGTTTGTTATTGTGTTTATTGATGATATCCTGATTTACTCGCGATCAATCGAGGAGCATTCAGATCATTTGAGGACGGTACTTGGCATCCTCCGTCAGCAGAAGTTATATGCTAAATTCTCTAAGTGTGAGTTCTGGTTGACTTCTGTGACATTCTTGGGCCATATTGTCGGCGCAGATGGTATTCGGGTTGACACGCAGAAGATTGAGGCTGTGCAGGATTGGCCCAGGCCTACTACACCGACAGAGGTGCGTAGTTTTCTTGGATTGGCTGGGTATTACCGCAGGTTCGTGGAGGATTTCTCTTCTATTTCAGCACCACTGACGAGGCTTACCCAGAAAGCAGCAAAATTCCAGTGGACAGATGCTTGCGAGCGCAGCTTTCAGATGCTGAAGGAAAGATTGATTACAGCACCAGTTTTGGCTCTTCCAGAGGGATCTGACGGGTATGTTGTCTATTGTGACGCCTCTGGTATTGGGATAGGATGTGTATTGATGCAGCACGGTCGAGTCATAGCCTATGCTTCCCGGCAGCTCAGACCGCACGAGAAAAACTATCCCACTCATGATCTTGAGTTGGCCGCGGTGATTCATGCTCTGAAGATTTGGCGGCATTATTTATATGGGGTCCATGTTGATATCTATACGGACCATAAGAGTCTCCAGTATATTTTCAGACAGAAGGAACTAAATTTGCGGCAGCGGAGATGGCTTGAGTTACTAAAGGATTACGACATTGATATTTTGTACCATCCGGGGAAAGCCAATGTGGTAGCTGATGCGCTTAGCCGCAAGTCCGTGGGCAGTCTGGCTGATGTTCCATCTGATAAGAGAGATTTGGTTCGTGATATTCATCAGCTGGCCAGCCTCGGAGTTCGTTTGGTGGATTCTGGAGATTCTGGGATTTCTGTCCGTCCAGTTGCTGAGTCATCTATTATTCAGGAGGTAAAGCAGCGCCAGTTTGAGGATCCTCTTTTGATTCAGTACAGAGATGTGGCCCTTAATAAAGCAAAGACTCAGTTTGAGATCTCGCCTGACGGAGTATTATTATATGACGGCAGATTCTGTGTACCGGATGTTGCGGGCTTACGGCGGCAGATTATGGGCGAGGCCCATAATGCACGGTATTCTGTTCATCCTGGTTCCACTAAAATGTACCGGGACCTCAGGTGTTTGTATTGGTGGGACGACATGAAGAAAGATATTGCTGAGTTTGTTAGTCAGTGCCCGAACTGCCAGCAAGTTAAGATCGAGCATCAGAAGCCCGGTGGATTATTGCAGGAGATGGAAATTCCAGCCTCGAAATGGGAGATGATTAATATGGATTTCGTTGTTGGACTACCGCGCACTCCACGCAGGTACGACTCTATCTGGGTTGTTGTTGACAGGCTAACGAAATCAGCCCATTTCCTTCCGGTTCGGACTACTTATTCGGCTGAGGACTATGCCAGATTGTACATCAGAGAGATAGTCAGACTTCACGGAGTCCCGATATCTATTATTACTGACCGAGGTACCCAGTTTACAGCAAATTTCTAGAGGTCATTTCAGGAGGGATTAGGGACTCAGGTGAGTCTCAGTACAGCTTTTCACCCTCAGTCCGACTGGCAGGCCGAGCGCACTATTCAGACGCTCGAAGATATGTTGCGGGCCTGCGTTATTGATTTCAGGGGCAGCTGGGATGATCATTTGCCGCTTATTGAGTTTGCCTATAATAACAGTTATCACTCCAGCATTCAGATGGCTCCGTACGAGGCCCTTTACGGCAGGAGATGCAGGTCTCCTATTGGCTGGTTTGACGTGGGCGAGACTAAGTTGATCGGGCCAGATGTGATCCAGGAGGCTATAGATAAGGTAAAGCTTATTCGAGAACGATTATTGGCTGCTCAGAGTCGACAGAAAGCTTATGCAGACAGACGACGTCGACCGTTAGAGTTCCGGATTGGCGACTGGGTATTTCTGATGGTGTCGCCCATGAAGGGTGTCATGAGATTCGGTAAAAAGGGTAAGTTGAGCCCCCGGTACATTGGACCGTATCAGATCGTGCGAAAGATAGGCGAGGTCGCCTATGAGCTAGACTTACCATCCGACTTGGAGGCCGTACACCCGGTGTTTCATGTGTCTATGTTGCGGAAATGTATTGGTGATCCTGCCAGGATATTCCCAGTAGATGACATTCAGGTGACGGAGCAGTTATCTTATGACGAGCAGCCTATATCTATTCTGGATCGACAGGTGCGGAGACTACGCACTAAAGAAGTGCCCTCCGTCAAAGTCCTGTGGCGCAACAA
The DNA here is from genome assembly GCF_019175385.1 of Lycium barbarum. Classification (NCBI taxonomy): domain Eukaryota; kingdom Viridiplantae; phylum Streptophyta; class Magnoliopsida; order Solanales; family Solanaceae; genus Lycium; species Lycium barbarum. The sequence goes on along the minus strand of NC_083342.1, from coordinate 37,851,638 downwards.
TAATCGGGAGGAGATGACTTGGGAGGCGGAGGACGAGATGAAGAAGAAATATCCCCACTTGTTCCCGACATCCGCAGGTAATCTAATTTCTTTTTCAGTTTGTTGTGTTGATTGATAAAATGAATTATGTATGTCATCATTAAAAAGGGACACTCCTGCCTTGATCATAAGACCTTATAAGATTAATTTAACATTCGGGGACGAATGTTCTTAAGGGGGGGAGAATGTTATGTCCCGTGTTTTCGTATAATTGGAAATCGTGAAATAATTACGACTTGTGGATTATAAGGACATATGTTGATTTTAGTGAATATGACTATGTTGGTTATGGAATTATTAATGTTAAGACCTCGGGGTAGGCCAAGGATAAATTTGGAATTTCAGAAATTAGTTTCGGGAATTACAAAACGGACTTTTAAGGAATTGGGCCAAAGAATTGGAACACAATAATTGGGCCCAAAGAGGTGAAGTGGCCGGCCATGGCATGGTCTAAGCCACTTTAAATGGTCATGTGATTATCACATGACCTATATTGTGGATATATATCAACTAAATCTTAGTAATTATCAAGATCAAAAGCAAAAAAATCCAAGAACACCCCATGAAAAGGGCTCTCGGCCGAGAATAGAAAAGAGGAAAAAATATTGTGCTAGCTTGTGTTGTGATCCAAAAATCTTAGTTTCTACATAGTTGTGAAGTGCTCAAGACCCTCTTCAACGGGGTATAATTAGTTTGGCACAAGAACTACGTTTGCGACAAGTCGGAAAATCAAGAAAAGGTAAGAATTTTGCCCCTCTAATGTTATAGAATTGATATGAATGTGTTAAGGATTGGAAATAGACGAGAATCCCGTAATTTTGATATAAATAGAAAGCCGTGGGTGTGTGTGGATAGTGTGTGTTGGCCGTGAGCCATAGAGAGGAAAAATTTATGTGAATTGATCTTGGTTTAGTTGGTATAATGGGTTGTTGTGACCTTTATGTCGTAAATGATTAATTGGTGAATGAAATTGGCGTTGAAAAACGAATTCGGATATTATCGGAAAGTGTACATCCTTGGTATTCTTATGTATATCAATGTATATTTTGGGGTGCTATAGACTTTAGATATGAATCTATAATGATATTGATGAATTCGGAGTGAAACGACGTTAGTTAGAATGTTCGTCGTGAAATTTTGATATTTTGAAGAACTATGGAAACTAATTGATTTTGGAGCAATTTCGTGTATGTCTTAGGTTGTAATTGGAATGTGTTTGACTAATGTTGTATAGGTAAATTAATACAATTATGTGGATATAGAATTGGAGTTTTGAAAGTTTGAATGGAAGTTGCCAACTTAGATAACAAAGTAGAACTCTAAAGCTATCATGGTGTGATTGTTGTTTATATTGTTTTGGTTGATGTGTGGGCTGTTGTGGTTGGTTACTTTGAGCCGAGCTACGCCTCGGGGATGTTAGATTTATAGGGGAAATGCTGCCGAAATTTCGGTAGGCAAATATGGAGTTAAAGGCATTTTGAGCCTAAGAATCTCAATTGGTAACTTTGACCATTTGCAGATTTTTGACGAAACGGGGCGGGACTTTTGGAAGGGCTTACGACGTCTGTGATGTATGTAAAGCTTCCCAATTCTTTATTTGGCATATCTTAGTGTGTTAGTTGAATATGAGACCTTCCGGAGCATTTCTGCTCCTCGAAACCCGATCCACAGGAAAGTTACTATTCATTCAATTTGATTGAAGCCTAAAGGCTCCCTTTTGGCTAGAATGCCATTATTCGTCCGAAACCTATCGAAAGGTGGTCGGGTAACCTAGAAATGATTATGTATGACCCTTGGCATATTACTGCTCGTAAAAATATGTTCGCCACCTCACTTCGACTCGAGGTGGGTCCGCTACCCCAAATGCCCGATTTGCCCTTCGGGCCATCTTTGAGAATAGAGTTGAACGTACCACTTCTGATCTTTGGAACATCCTTCCACGGGGTATGTTTGGACTATTCTATGCACTAATCCAGGTTTTGAACTATATGGACCATTTTGGAATCGTTTTGCAAAATGAAACCTTATGTCGACTAAGTATTCGACTATTTTGTAATAGGATATGATTTATGAGTTTACTTTGTTTTGAAACACTATTTTGAAATACGATTTGCATTTGGTTGCTCACGACTCCGCTCGTGCCTTATTATGACTTCGTTCACCGGTTCCCGGGCCGGCTTTGATTCGTGCGTTTTATGATAATTCGGCCGTATGCTGTGTTACGGTTCCCAAGGCTTCGCCATAAGGCCGGGTTCCGTTTGGAGTTATGCTGTGATATGGCTCGGGATGCGATACGCTCACCGATGATTATGATTATGTTCGGGGATGTACGGAGATTTGAAACCTTCTGGTGTTATCCTGTGTGTGGTGCCAGCGTCGGAGTGGCGACCACGTTCTTAAGCGTTTGCATGATTTTATTTGCATAAATTATATGTATATGATTCCGATACAGATTTTGACATACCAGTTTGTACCCCACTTTGACATTTGATTTTCTTTCGGTTTTGCTCTATAATTCTGTACTCTGTGCTTTACATACTCAGTACATATTTCGTACTGACCCCCTCTCTCCGGGGGCTGCGTTTTATGCCCGCAGGTGCAGACATCGGTGATCCTCCGCAGTAGGCTTCACTTCTTGCTTTTCGGAGTACTCTTACTGGGTCCGGAGTCCACTCTTGGTACAGACTCCTCTACTCTGTATATACTTTGTATATTTGACTATCTGGGTACGGCGAGGCCCTGTCTCGCCATATGTTGTTGTTTTGAGTTCGTAGAGGCCTGTAGTCATATATGTGGGGCGAGGGTCCTATGTGTTTATTGTCTGATTTTGCTTTCGGGTCTTAAAGCGGTTTGTTTGATATGATGGCCCCAATGGCCCTTTTGTATATATTTGTATTTTGACCGGCGATGTCTATTCCGCCGCTTTGTTTGAGTTTGATTTGATATGACCGCTTAAGACATATTTTCGATATAAATTATGTTTGATATAACTTCTTGGAAATTCTGAAATAAGTTTGGATTCGGAAGTGAATATGCGATTTGGTCTGGGTACCCAGGTAGGGTGCCAGTCGCGGCCCACGGGGCTGGGTCGTGACAATTGGGGTGTGGAAAGTGGTTAGAAACCCCATACGAGTCATGTAGGCCGAGACGGACTAAACTAACAGAAAAGGGGAAGGCATGACAACAGAAAGCTTTGAGGATGAACGAGAAAAGTACAGATGTCACAGGGTGAGACCGATATTGGGTCCATACTAGCTAAGGCAACCTAAGCTCCTAAGATGGATATGCTAAGCGACATGAGGTATCCACAAAAGAGACCTCCCCGAAGTATTATCCTACGCTATGAGGCCAGTTTAACATTCGAGGACGAATGTTCTAAAGGGGGGGAGGATGTTATATCCCGCGTTTTATGCAATCGGATAATTCAAGACAATCGCGGGAAGACAACAAGCAAGGCCACATTTTATTTTGTTTGGCACATGAGTTGTATATGAAAAATCTAGAAGTAAAGATAATGAGAAAGGTCAAGAGCATAAAGGGAGGTTACAATATGACTCTTGGGAATATGGAAGAAGACGAAGGGTAAATTTGGAATTCGGAAAAAAATTATTTTCATGAATTACAAGAACTAGCCCAAAAATATAAGTGGGCTTGAATTTTTTTTAAGAAAAACCAAGGCCCAACCGGCCATGGTATGGGTTAGGCCCATGTGGGGGCTATTTTTTTAAAAATAAGAGATGACTTAGTAGTCATCTTATCCATTGAACTCTCTAGAGTTTTCAAGAAAAGAAGAACAAAAGAAACAAGGAGAAAAACCCCAAGGCCATTCGGCCATAGAGGAATTCCCAAGAAAAATTTGCAAAAATTCTTTCAAAAATCATTTTCTACCAAGTAGAGGGTGCTTAACAAGGAGGAGTTGTTGTTGGAGCAAGAAAGACTCATAATCATACAAGTTGCCAAGTTGTAGTCAAGTGAGAAGTTGGGGAAGAAAGGTGAGTTTTAATCTTGTTTCATGTGTTATAAATGGTTTATATGTGTTGTAGTATGCTAAAATGGATGAAATTCATGAAGGGAATAAATATGGTATGTGGCCGTGTATGTGTACATATGTGTAGGAGTCATGTTTCAATTATTTTGTCTAGTGTTTGGTTGTTATGGTTGTGAATGATATGTGGTAAACGGAAGTTGAATGAATTTGGAGAGAATGTAGTTGTGCATGCATGTTGTGGCCGTGAGTTTGGGGTGTATATGTGGTCGTGTATACATGATGTATAGCCGTGTATATTGGTGAGTTGTGAAAGAATAATGAGCCACTTGTAATTAATATTTTAGTTGTTGTGTTGTAGATTTCATATTGCAAATAAAGGCTTGATAAGTTTGGTGAAGTATTAGTAATTGGGAGATTGTGTATATTGAAAAATAATGTTCTTGCATGGATAGCATGTAGTGGTATTAGTATGATGTTGTTGGAATATATATTATAAGGTTGCTATTGTATTCATTGGAGTCCGAAGGTTGTGAAGAAAGTGGTAAATTGATATCATGTATCTTGAATTGAATATGTGAACTGCTAGCGTGGTTGTTGAACTTATATTGATAGTTTGGCCGGGTTTGAATTCCCGGATTGTGATTGATGAGAATTTGACTAAGCTGAATGTGGAGGATGGTATATTTACAGAGGAAGTGCTGTCGAAATTTCGGTAGCCAAGTATTATCTTAAGATTTCAATTCTAAGTACCCTAATGAATGTTTTGGTAAATAGGACCAATTTGCAGATTTTGACGAAATTGCAACGTGAATTTGGAATAGCAAAAAGGAGCGAAAAGAGGTATGTAAGGCTTCACCCTTCTTTCTATGGCATGTCTTAGAAATAATAACTTGGGTACGAGCCTCGGGGACAACTCTGTTCCCCGGAATCCACATCTAGAGTTTTCCTCTTTTTGTTCAATAGAATTGAATTAGAAAGTGTGAAAAATGATGGAAAGACCTCCTAAGCCCTAGAACTTGCATAAATGGGACTCCATTACCCTAAAACCCTCACGAGTCACGCCACGACATGTAACATATGCAAATCGCATACGCGACCTCATTCGGCCCGAGGTGAGCCCGTTGCTCTCGGATGTTACTTGCAATCTTGTTTAACTTACTTAAAGTTGAACCCAATGGGGACCTTTGATCCCGATATCGCCACCAAGTGATAAGTACTATAACCACTCTAACGAGGGTACTTCCACATGATAATGATAACATTGATGTTAGACAAGAGGATATGCCTATGAAAGTACTACCGGAACGATTATATGACTAAGATTACTAAGCTAAGTATTCTATGTGAATATGAAGGTGATAAACAAATCCTTGAATCTTATTTATATTTCTTAGCTATGACGTTAATTTCTAAGGATTTCAAAGCCTATGAGTTGACGTCTATGATGCCCGTGATTTCAATTCTATGTTTACCTCCAATGCTATTCTCCGTTGGTAGTCTCGCCTTAAAATACTTGTTCCTTCAAGGCAAGACAAAGCGACCACGATTGTTCCATAATGTAATCGGAGGTCACCGACCTTACGTCACTCCGATAGATACACGATTTTTTTTCTTTTGGCTCCCTTGCATGCTTATATGATATATATATAAACCATGTATATGTATATAATATATATATATATATATATATATATATATATATATATATATATATATATATATATATATATATATATATATATATATATATATATATATATATATGTATATAAGATATGTAAATGTATATAAGACATGTATAGGTATACAAGCGATGTATAGGAATGTATAGGAATATGTACAGTTCCTACGGCTCGCTGAGAAGTAAAGGTAAAATGAAAGATAAGGGGTGCTCGGTGCAAGCATCGGGTACTCATCATGGCCCCTAGTTGGGTCGTGACATAAATTACCTAAAGGAATAAGCTGGAAAGAAACATGTGGCTATGAGTTGCGAGTTCCCCACATGATAATAAGGCGATAAAGTAAGGATATCATCAGTGACAAGTAAAGATATGATTATGATTGTCGTTGAAATCAATGCTGAGCACAACACAAGGATAACAGATTATGATATACAAGGGGTCCTAGTTGCACATAAGACTTAGATCCTTGATAAGACAGATGGCGACTTAAGGAAAATGCATTTACGGTTACTGTGAATCGATTACAGGAAAGAGAGAAATAACTTGAGATGGAAAGAAAAGGGGAAGGTGACGCTACCAGTGAATGCTGACTATTGAAGGATGGCATAAGTGACACTACATGAATGGTACAGACGATTAGATATACCATTATTTTGAGCATCCCTATGGGATGAAGTTGATAATTGGAGCGAAGGTAAACATTGACTCATAGTAAACGGTTGAGCTAAGCAAAATACAGCCTCATTTGGATTGCTACGTTGGCGGTACTGCTGAGCTACGCTACTGTAAGATGAGTATGTTAAGACGTCGCACGTGAATTACTGCAACTATAAATTTTGGGAAATGGAATGAATATGATGCAGTAAAAATGGGAAATGGAATGAATGTGATGCAGAAAAGAAAATCGAGGAAAGGGGTACATGAATTCAAGATTGGAGGTGAGGCAATGGATTTGCGAAGGATATAAGTAAGACCCTAAAAAGGGGGAAGCAAGTAAGGAAAGCATAAGTGTAGAGATCGAAACGATGAGTCCCAAGATATGACACGTATAGACCCTAAGACAAAAGTGGGAGTTATATGAAAATGATATAGCTGTTATCATTATACATTTCAGTACGGACATCAAGTTAATCGATGAAAGGAATAGAGTGATTGAAGGGTGTCTTTTAAGATTGGACTGAAAATAATTCATGAAGGGTAATAGGAATTGAACGATATTCTAATGAAGGGGGCAAAAATGGACGAGATATTGGAATAACTACGATGCTGATTATGGTATGATCACCCAGTAAAGGGAGGCTACAAAACAGCACGAGCTGGATGACTAAATAATCAAGCCGTAGCAAATAAATGCCATAGTGTATCGATTATGATCGCATTAAAGGAAGGATGATCCGATAATGGGATGTGTCCGAGAATGGGATTATGGACAGAGTACAAAATTGGTTTAAACATTCGAGGACGGATGTTCCAAAGGGGGGAAGCATGTTATACCCCGCATTTTCAGAGCCTGAGCGTGACACGTGCTTCCTCAGACATTGACAATCACGTTGTTACTACATAATTTAAACTCACGTTGATAGTATTATATTTCGTATTTTTGCACGTCGGATTAGTCCTAAGCGGAGGTGGGGCCCACACATCGAGATTTTTTTTTTTGGAACACGTGAAAAGTTATATGAACCACATATGTGAAGTTAAACACAACTCAAGAAGAACCCATGAGCCAAATCAAAGTGGAAACCCTCCAAACAAATATTTTTAAGTTACGTTTTTGGGTGATCTGACTTCGGGTGGCCATAACCCCATCAGTGGTTGGGAATTTGGGATGTCTCCCAGAATGAAAGTTGTAGTTAATTGAATTAGCTTTCCAACCATAGGTCGTGGGTCTACAGGTGATGTCGGGATAAGGAGATATGGACTTTTCAAGGCAGAAAGGTCAGTGGGCTAGGCCCAATCCGGGCCCAACCGGGTTAGGCCCATGACCCATGCCTATTTAAATGAGATTTCAGTCCTTTCTCCTCATTTTTCAGACCAAAGCACCCAGAAAATTCTGGATAGAGAGAGAAAAAGAGTCTTGGAGAAGAAAAACCAATTTTGATCGAAATCTGAGCCCCGAATCCCGAAGCTCAGGAAGAGAAAAGTGTTGTACGTCGCGTTGTCTTCAATTTGAACTAAAAATCAACCAAAGAGAAGAGGGTGGAAATGCTCAGTACATATTCCGTACTGACCCCCTTTCTTCGGTGGCTGCGTTTCATGTCGCGCAGGTACACCCAGATGAATAGAAGCCATTATAGAGGATGTTCCAGCGAAGTTGGCAAGCTCCATTTTCCCCTGGAGTGTTGCCGGGTCAGAGTTTTATGCTATGATGTCTTGTTCGGAGGTAGAGACTTTGCAGACAGAGTCATGGGTATAGGATGTCAGTCTTGTAAGCTCCTCCGTCAGCCCATGTGTCATTTTGTGTTTTGTTATAAATCATGATTACGGATTTTGTTTGATTTGAGCACGATGAAAAGAAAGTCTCTGAAAGTCTTACTATGTATTTCATTTTATTTGATATAAGAGTCCAAAGAGATCATGTGTGTAATAAGAGTCAGAGGGTTCGCTCGGCCCTACGTAAGGGTCGGGTGCCCATCACACCCTAGCAAGATTAGGGTGTGACATCTACGAGCCTCTACTAGAATACTAGACATATGGACGGGACAGGATCCCGTCGTGCCCAAAATACGTATATGTACACAAAAGAATAAACCACATAGCACCTCCGGAATAATAGAGTGCTCTTGTAAATCCGCTGATGGCTCCTATGGATCTGCACTGTCTCCCTGTCTACCTGTGGGCATGAACACAGCGTCCAAAGTAAACGGACGTCAGTACGAATATTGTACTGAGTATGTAAGGCATGAACAATAATGATATATCAATGAAATACGGAGACATCGAGTGAAGAGCGATCTGTAACTGACTGTCACTTAAAACTGAAATAATGCATGCTAACTTACTTCATAATCACCATCATATCATGAATGCATATATGTATAAGCTACCCGACCATATAGGCACGGTGTGATAATCATTAGCCTGCGTCCAGGCCTCTCGCGTTCGAGGTACTATCTCATACCACCCACTAGTGGTGTCTGGCCATGCCATCTTGTCACGACCCAGCTAGGGGCCGCGACGGGTACCCGGAGCTAGTTACCGAGCACCGCTCACTCTACTTCTTATCTTGCTCATTTAATATTCTTTTATCAATTTACATACCAGTTGTAGGAAAATCATAATTAAACAAACATAAATACTTTATATACAATTGCCTTTCGGCCATCAAAATAATATACACGCATATGAAAACGTCTTATGAGACCATCTAACCCACACTACGTATCTACGAGCCTCTACTAACATACTGTATATACATGGACGGAACAAGACTCCGTCGTGCTCAAAATATGCATATATATATATATATATATATATATATATATATATATACCAAAAGGATAATCCTAAGCACCTCCGGACGATGGAGTGCTTTCAACCAGCTGACTGCTACTGAGGATCTGGGCCAAGCTCTTCACTCTGTCCACCTGTGGGCATGAACACAGCGTCCGAAGAAAGGACGTCAGTACGAATGTTGTACTGAGTATGAGAAGCATAAACAATGAAAGAAAACATCAACAATATAGTGATAACATCAACATGAAATATCTAGATCTGTCTGATAATCATAAAGGAAATCATGTGTGCCATCTTACTCAAACTCATCCTCATATCATATATGCCTCATATGCAAGCTGCCCGTCCATGTCGGAACGGTGTGATAATCAATAATATTAGCCCGCGTCCGGGTTACCATCTTATGCCGCCCACTAGTGGTGTCTGCCCATGCCCGAAGGTCATGGTGTATCCGTATAGCTGCCCGCCTTGGCGGTGACTGCCCGGCCAACTAGGCACGGTGTGAAATGCCCATGTCATGCTTATCATAAAATGCTCATAATAATAATATACTCATCATAAAATACTTATCTCATTGTAATACATGCATAAGGCTCAAGATCAACTTTACTCTATCGGGGTGACGTAAGGTCGTGATCCCCCGATTCCATTATGGAACGACTATTGATACTCTGCCTCGCCTTGAAGGAACTAGTACATAAGGTGAGTGTAAGCGATAATTAACATCATCATTATACTAGCATCATCATATCGTATTCCTCATCTTATATAGACATTAAGGAGTTACACTCTTAGCCTTTCGGACTATAAGAACTCATGAAGAGAATAGGAATTTTGTGCTACAAGATTCATGCCATCAGAAAGAAGGGACTAGCCTCACATACCTTGGTCGTTTAGCTAAGATATCGCTCACTCGTTCTCCTTCAATATCGCGTCGTTACCTTCATAAAGAATTCATATCAACATTAACATACTAACTACAAGAACGCGTCGCTAATTCTAAGAGAAGTCGGACAACGCTTCTCTTGTTTATACTATTTTTCCCATGTTTTATATTAACTCCCAACATTCATAGCATTACTCACAATATAGAAATCAACAATCGTCGTTTACGTACATTTAGCAAAATCCACCATTTTCCTCCAATTTCCCTCATAATTAGCCTTATGACTCGTCCTTGCATTTTCATGCGTTTAACGCTTGTTTCATGATATAAACATCATTTATAACATATTTGTACTCACAACACTCCAATATTCATAGTTCAATTCTACTATCATTCATTCATGTCACTATTCACTTAAGAATGACCCATTTCTATGTTCTTCTACATTTCAAGTGTCTAAGCCTTTCAATGCCTTGAACAACATGAATATATCATGGAACTTACCTTGGATGTTGGTTGAACAAGTCTTGAGTTGCAATACTTCACTTTGGACAAAACCCTAGTTTCACCTTCTTGGGGATTACTTGACTTAGATGATCCCTTGATGTGTTCTTGCACTTGATTTCATAGGTTTTGTGTTGTTGATCTTTAGCTTTCCCTTGATTTTCTTGGATTCTTATGGAGGAAGTATTTGGAGAGTTCTAGAGTGTTCTTGAGTTGTATGAATGAAGAATGAAATAAAATGAGGCCTAAGTTCCTTTTAATAACTCAAAAGCTGATGTTTAATGAATTTTTGTCGGGATGAACAGTGGTCGTAAACTGCAGTTTACGGACCGTATTTTGATTTACGGGTCTTCCATTGTGGTCGTATTTAAGCATTCCAAAAACAGAGAGTTTGGCTGGTGGACATGGCAGTTTAGGACGTGGTTTACGGTCCGTAAACCAGTTTACGGGCCGTATTCTGGGTCATTTTTAACCATTTCAACACTTAACAGAAACTTGAGATTTTTGACGCAATGAAAGACGATTGCACTATACGGTCCGTAAATCACTTTACGGGCCGTATAGTGCCATATACGACCACTGGGTGAAATTTTTTCTGCAACTTTATTATTTCCAAAAATGCAAAATTAGCCATTCCCGACTCAGTAAAACACCATAAACTCAAGTCCTTCATTGTTCTACTCATCACACAAGTACGGAAAAATTTCCGAGGTGTAATATTCTTCCCCCCTTTTGGAACATTCGTCCTCGAATGTTCGACACTCGGGGATTCTAGAAAATTTTTGCCAGAGTTCCCTTTGTAATTTGGCACTACCAATTTACCACAACGACCCATAATATCATCGCCTCACAGGGCTATATCACAATATCAACATATTTATGGCCACACACGACCAAAAACATAAAACTAAAACATTCATACCTCATATCGTCGATGTCTCATCTTGAATCTCTTTTGGGGATTGGAACAAATGGGGGTACATAGATTTCATCTTTTCCTCCGCTTCCCAAGTCATTTCTTCCCGATTATTGTTCCGCCATAGCACTTTGACTGAAGCAACCTTTTTATTCCGAAGCCTTCGCACTTGTCTATCAAAAATAGCGATGGGCACTTCTTCGTATGTCAACTTCTCTGTCACTTGTACATCATCAATCAGAACAATCCTCGTGGGGTCTCCAATACACTTGCGGAGCATCAAAACATGGAATACTGGGTGTACAGATTCGAGCTCTGAAGGAAAGTCCAATTCATAGGCTACTCTACCCACCTTGCGGATGATTCGATAAGGTCCAATGTATCTTGGACTCAATTTCCCCTTTTTGCCGAACCTCATTACTCCCTTCATTGGCGAGACTTTCAAGAATACCCAATCATTAGCTTGAAATTCTAAATCCCATCGGCGGTTGTCCGCATAAGACTTTTGGCGACTTTGAGCTGTTAACAGTCGGTCTCGAATCACTTTAACCTTTTCAACTGCTTGTTGGACCAAGTCGGGGCCTATCAATTGTACTTCTCCGGTTTCAAACCATCCTATTGGAGATCTGCATTTTCTTCCGTATAAGGCTTCATACGGAGCCATTTGGATACTGGAATGATAGCTGTTATTATAGGCAAATTCAATAAGAGGCAAATGCTCATCCCAACTACCACCAAAGTCCAGCACACATGCTCGTAGCATATCTTCTAAGGTCTGAATAGTATGCTCGGCTTGCCCGTCGGTCTGTGGGTGGAACGCCGTGCTGAGCTTAACTTGAGTACCTAGACCTTCTTGAAAGGACTTCCAGAACTTGGCTGTGAACTGCGCCCCTCTATCCGTGATAATGGCCCAAGGAATACCATGAAGTCGTACAATCTCCTTGAGATACAATTTAGCATAATCCTCCGGTGAATATGTAGTCCTGACGGGGAGAAAATGAGCTGCTTTTGTGAGCCTGTCCACGATCGCCCATATAGAATCATACTTCCCTCGCGTACGGGGTAATCCTACCACAAAATCCATATTAATTTCTTCCCATTTCCACGTAGGAATTTCCATTTCTTGCAATAAACCTCCTGGCTTTTGATGTTCGGCTTTCACTTGCTGACAATTTGGACATTAGGCAACAAACCCTGCTATGTCTCGCTTCATGCCATCCCACCAATATAGCAACTTAAGGTCGTGGTACATCTTGGTTGCACCTGGATGAATAGAATACCGGGAATAATGTGCTTCCTCTAAAATCCGTTGGCGTAAGTTTGCCACATCTGGTACACATAACATGCCCCGATATCTAAGGACCCCTTCTATGGAAACTTTGAATGGAGACTTTTTTTCGTGAGCTAGATCTCGATAATGGCTTAGCTGGGAATCCTCATATTGCCGTTCCTTCACCTCTAGATTCAATGATGAAACTGTGGGGTCATTGATGCTAATACTTGCATCTCCTGCATCAGTCGCACGTACGCCGAGACTTGCTAGTTGATGGAGCTCACGAACCATTTCCTGCTTTTCCGAAGGAACTCCACATAAACTACCCATCGATCGGCGGTTAAGTGCATCTGCCACTACATTCGCCTTCCCTGGATGATATAGAATGTTCACATCGTAATCCTTTAGTAATTCAAACCATCGCCTTTGCTGCAGGTTCAACTCCTTCTGTTTGAAAATATATTGGAGGCTTTTGTGGTTCGTATATATGTCAACACGTACACCATACAAGTAGTGCCTCCATATTTTTAAGGCATGGATAACCGCGGCCAATTCGAGATCATGAGTCGGATAATTCTGTTCATGCTGTCGCAACTGTCTCGAGGCATATGCAATGACTCTCCCATGCTGCATCAATACGCATCATATTCCCACACCGGAGGCATCACAATATACGATATAACCATCAGACCCTTCTGGAAGTGTTAGCACTGACGCTGAGGTCAACCTGTTTTTCAACTCTTGGAAACTACGCTCACAGGCATCATCCCACTGGAATTTAGCCAACTTCTGAGTTAACTTCGTCAATGGGGCTGAAATAGATGAGAAGCCCTCTACAAATCTCCTGTAATATCCTGCTAACCCAAGAAAACTACGAACTTCCGTAGGTGTCGTAGGCCTTGGCCAAGTCTTCACAGCTTCTATTTTCTGAGTGTCGACTTGGATACCATCATCTGAAATAACATGACCTAGAAATACCATGGATTTTAGCAAAAACTCGCACTTCGAAAACTTTGCATACAATTCCCGATCTCGAAGAACGCCAAGAACAATTCTTAGATGATCTACATGTTCTGACTCTGTGCGAGAATATACCAGGATATCGTCGATAAACACTATCACAAAAAGATCCAAGAACGGCCTGAACACATTATTCATTAAATTCATGAACACCGCTGGGGCGTTTGTCAACCCAAACGACATCACTCGGAACTCGTAATGGCAGTACCTCGTTCTGAAGGCTGTCTTGGGAATGTCTTCTTCTCTGATCCTCACTTGATGATAACCCGATCTTAGGTCTATCTTAGAAAACCACTTAGCACCTTGTAATTGGTCGAACAAGTCATCGATTCTGGGAAGGGGATATCTGTTCTTCACAGTCACCCTGTTCAACTATCTATAATCGATACACATTCGTAGCGACCCATCTTTCTTTCGCACGAACAAGACCGGTGCTCCCCATGGTGATGAACTGGGTCTAATAAAACCCTTCTCGAGTAAGTCTTTCAGATGTGCCTTTAGCTCTTTCAACTCTGCTGGAGCCATTCGATAGGGAGGAATAGAAATAGGCTCGGTGTTGGGTAGTACATCAATAGCAAAATCGATTTCCCTTTCTGGAGGAAGGCCTGGTAACTCGTCGGGAAACACATCTGGGAATTCATTCACTACCGAGACACACTGGAAAGTTGGCACTTCCGCTTCCGTGTCATGAACCCGAACTAGATGACAAATATAACCCTTGGCTATCATCTTTCTCGCCTTAAGGTAGGAAATAAACCTACCCTTTGGGGAAACTGTATTACCCTTCCACTCGAGTATGGGCTCTCCCGGAAATTTGAATCGAACTACCTTTGTCCGGCAACAAACATTAGCATAACATGACGCCAACCAGTCCATACCCATAATTACGTCAAAATCTATCATCTCAAGTTCAATCAAATCAGCCTTTGTCTGACGATCACGTATAATGACTACACAATTTTTATATACTTGCCTTGCTATTACAGGATCACCAACCGGAGTGAATACTTCAAAAGGTTTAATTGGCTCGGGTCTCACCCCAACACAATCAGCGATATACGGAGTAATAAATGAGAAGGTAGAACCTGGATCAATCAGAGCATATATGTCACGGGCAAATATAGTCAGGGTACCTGTGACAACATCTGGGGAAGACTCGAGATCCTGTCGCCCAGCTAAAGCATACGCACGGGGCTGAACAACACCTGAAGTAGATGCTCCCCCTCTACCTCTGCTTCTACCTGCTGTAGTCTGAGGAGTCTGTGTTGTCGGGCGTGCTGAAGAAGAACCCGCTGCTGAACCTGTAGGCTGAGTCCCAGCTCTATCACTCGCTGAGGGGCAATCTCTCATCATGTGACCAACTTGCCCGCAAGCATAACAAGCATCCGAACCCTGACGACACCGTCTGGAATGTAATTTGCCACACTGGCTACACCGCGGTACTGAAGGTCTCCACTGACTAAAATCTCCCTGATACTGAGAACTTGGGGCCCTCGAACTCTGACCCTGCCCTGACTGAAAAGAGCGATCGAACCTCCTGTCTGAGAATTTGGGAGGCGCACTAGTCGCGGACTGACCTGAGGGCCTGGGATGTGTCTGTCTCGGTCCCTCTCTATACTCACTGCTTTCTCCCATAGATCTAGCCCTCTTACCTTGTCTTCTGTCACCATCACGATCACTTATTTGCTGTCGTTGTCGTTCCTCGAGATTCTGAGCATGGGCCTGTATCCGGGAAATATCCATCCCGTCTTGCAAGGAGGCCATCAAACAATCTCTGTACAAATGTGGCCCCAGACCACTCACAAATCTATAGATTCTGTCTCCCATGTCGGCCACCATAGTCGGAGCATATCGGGCCAATGAGTTGAATTGCATGCTATACTCTCGGGCACTCATACCCTTTTGCTTTAAATTCAGGAACTTGTCCGCTCTAGCTCGGCGGACTTCGGGTGGCAAGTAGTGGCGAATAAAGGCATCTACAAACTCTTGCCACACGGGAGGTGGAACATTTTCTCCTCTTGTTATCACCCAATTCTTATACCATAACACCGCCACATCGCGGAATCTATAAGAAGCCAACTTCACGGATTCGGTCTCGGAAGCATGGATAATCTCTAAAGTCCTCAACATCTCATCAATAAAATTTTGCGGATCTTCATCTGGTTTTGACCCAAAGAATTCCGGAGGATTTAAGGCCATAAAGTCATGGGCTATCGTACTAGCTAAACGATCCCTTTGACCCGCATCCTGTCATTGTGCCTGAGCGGCAACCAATTGTGTCAATAAATGGATGGCCTCGGACACTTGTTGACCCGAAGCACCCGGTGGAGGAATCGGAGCTGAGGCTTCTCCCTGCTCTTCTACATTAGGCGCGACCTCACTTTGCGATTCGCTTTTCTCTACATTTGCCGGAGGCTCTCTTTCCGCCTGCCTCTTTGTCGTAGCTTTGCCCTTCTGGGCAGCTGTAGCTTTTCCTTTTGGTGGCATTTTCTGAAACCATAACGCACTTTTAGGAATAACACAATCCTAAGCATGGCTCTATCGCACGATTTCATGAGAAGAAGGATGGTCATTTTCCTAAATGCCCTGTAGCCTCTTGTTTATTAGCGTGGCGCGCAACACACCATAAACAAGACTCTACTAGACACGGCTCGTAGACACTTCCTAGGACGAACTGCTTTGTACCACTTCTGTCACGACCCAGTTAGGGGCCGCGACGGGTACCCGGAGCTAGTTACCGAGCACCGCTCACTCAACTACTTATCTTGCTCATTTAATATTCTTTTATCAATTTACATACCAGTTGTAGGAAAATCATAATTAAACAAACATAAATACTTTATATACAATTGCCTTTCGGCCATCAAAATAATATACACGCATATGAAAACGTCTTATGAGACCATCTAACCCACACTTCGTATCTACGAGCCTCTACTAACATATTGTATATACATGGACAGAAAAGACTCCGTCGTGCCCAAAATATGCATATATATATATATACTAAAAGGATAATCCTAAGCACCTCCGGACGATGGAGTGCTTTCAACCAGCTGACTGCTACTGAGGATCTGGGCCAAGCTCTTCTCTCTGTCTACCTGTAGGCATGAACACAGCGTCCGAAGAAAGGACGTCAGTACGAATGTTGTACTGAGTATGAGAAGCATAAACAATGAAAGAAAACATCAACAATATAGTGATAACATCAACATGAAATATCTGGATCTGTCTGATTATCATAAAGGAAATCATGTGTGCCATCTTACTCATACTCATCCTCATATCATATATGCATCATATGCAAGCTTCCCGTCCATGTCGGAACGGTGTGATAATCAATAATATTAGCCCGCGTCCGGGGTACCATCTTATGTCGCCCACTAGTGGTGTCTGCCCATGCCCGAAGGTCATGGTGTATCCGTATAGCTGCCCGCCTTGGCGGTGACTGCCCGGCCAACTAGGCACGGTGTGAAATGCTCATTTCATGCTTATCATAAATGCTCATAATAATAATATACTCATCATAAAATACTTATCTCATTGTAATACATGCATAAGGCTCAAGATCAACTTTACTCTATCGGGGTGACGTAAGGTCGTGATCCCCCGATTCTATTATGGAACAACTATTGATACTCTGCCTCACCTTGAAGGAACTAGTACATAAGGTGAGTGTAAGCGATAATTAACATCATCATTATACTAGCATCATCATATCGTATTCCTCATCTTATATAGACATTAAGGAGTTACACTCTTAGCCTTTCGGACTATAAGAACTCATGAAGAGAATAGGAATTTCGTGCTACAAGATTCATGCCATCAGAAAGAAGGGACTAGCCTCACATACCTTGGTCGTTTAGCTAAGATATCGCTCACTCGTTCTCCTTCAATAACGCGTCGTTACCTTCATAAAGAATTCATATCAACATTAGCATACTAACTACAAGAACGCGTCGCTAATTCTATGAGAAGTCGGACAGCGCTTCTCTTGTTTATACTATTTTTCCCATGTTTTATATTAACTCCCAACACTCATAGCATTACTCACAATATCGAAATAAACAAACGTCGTTTACGTATATTTACCAAAATCTAACATTTTTCTCCAATTTCCCTCATAATTAGCCTTATGACTCGTCCTTGCATTTTCATGCGTTTAACGCTTGTTTCATGATATCAACATCATTTATAACGTATTTGTACTCACAACACTCCAATATTCGTAGTTCAATTCCACTATCATTCGTTCATGTCACTATTCACTTAAGAATGACCCATTTCTATGTTCTTCTACATTTCAAGTGTCTAAGCCTTTCAATGCCTTGAACAACATGAATATATCATGGAACTTACCTTGGATGTTGGTTGAACAAGTCTTGAGTTGCAATACTTCACTTTGGACAAAACCCTAGTTTCACCTTCTTGGGGATTACTTGACGTAGATGATCCCTTCATGTGTTCTTGCACTTGATTTCATAGGTTTTGTGTTGTTTATCTTTAGCTTTCCCTTGATTTTCTTGGATTCTTATGGAGGAAGTATTTGGAGAGTTCTAGAGTGTTCTTGAGTTGTATGAATGAAGAATGAAATAAAATGAGGCCTAAGTTCCTTTTAATAACTCAAAAGCTGATGTTTAATGAATTTTTGTCGGGATGAACAGTGGTCGTAAACTGCAGTTTACGGACCGTATTTTGATTTACGGCTCGTCCATTGTGGTCGTATTTAAACATTCCAAAAATAGAGAGTTTGGCTGGTGGACATGGCAGTTTACGACCTGGTTTACGGTCCGTAAACCAGTTTACGGGCCGTATTCTGGGTTGTTTTTAACCATTTCAACACTTAACAGAAACTTGAGATTTTTGACGCAATGAAAGACGATTGCACTATACGGTCCGTAAATCACTTTACAGGTCGTATAGTGCCATATACGACCACTGGGTGAAATTTTTTCTGCAACTTTATTATTTCCAAAAATGCAAAATTAGCCATTCCCGACTCTGTAAAGCACCATACACTCAAGTCCATCATTCTTCTACTCATCACACAAGTACGAAAAAATTTCCGAGGTGTAATACATCTAGACATAGTGTATAGCCGGCCCGCTTTAGCGGTGTCTACCCGGCCATGTAGGTACGGTGTGATAGCATCGTGTACATCTCATAGACTTATCATAGTCTCATCATACTATTATCATAATGCATGACTTGGAACTTAAGATAATTATATTCTATCGGGGTGACATAAGGTCGTGAATCCCCGATTCCATTATGGAGCATTCATAAGCATTCTGCCTCACCTTGAAGGAATTAACATATATGGTGAGTGTATACAGTGAACAACATCAATGGATCGTAGTTAACATCATTAGCTTTCTAGAAACATCATATTCGTGGACTCTAGAATCTTTGGAGTTAAGCTCATCATCATCATGTTCATAATATCTCTTATTCTTAACTCATATGGCTATTCGTGAGCATAGACTCTTAGTTTTTCCGGAAAGTAGGAAATTCATGGTGAAGGAAGAAATATCATACCACAGATTCATGCCTTAGAAAGAAGGGAATGGCCTTACATACCTCTTTCGCTTGTCTACTCTATCGTTCGATCGTTCTTCTTCCAATATTCACGTTTCTACCTTCAAGAGAGTTCATACCCATATTAGATAATCGATAACATAAGCGTATTTGAACTAAGTTAGAGAAAATTGAGCAGCATCTCCTTTATTTATACTACTTTCTCCATATCATATATCAACTCCCAAACGTCAATAACAACATTCATAATATCATTATCGATAACTTTTATCAAAGTCATCATTATCCAATCCCCACAATTTCCTCTCAAGGTCATCCATAATCATGATCATAGCACAACATTACATTCATTCTAATCTAATGTTTCTATCATGCTCTTAGCATCATTCATAACGTAATTACAATCACAACATATCAATATTCATGATTCACTTCCAAACTACTACTCAAAAATGACACTATTACCACTTTCATGACCCATTTCCTATACCCTTCCACAATCCAAGTGTTTCAACTTTTCAACACCTTAAATAACATGTAAATACCATAAAACTTACCTTTGATAATGTGGGAATGAGCTTTTAGTGGAAATACTTCCCTTGAGAAAATCCCTAGTTCCACTTCCCATGGAATTTCTTGACTTGGATGAACTTTAATTTGTTTCTCACACTTAGTTTTGTTGGTTTGATGAATTTGATCATCAATTTCTCATGAGTTCTTATATATGAAGAGTTTGGAAGGTTCTAGAGAGATCTTGAGTTGTGGAGAATGAAAATGAAATGAAAATAATGAACTTGGGGTCCTTTATTTAAAAACTTAAAATCTATCCCGACATAATTATACAGACACTTATACGGTCCGTATAAACTTATACGGTTCGTATAAGTGACCGTGAAATCACCCCGTCAACTTCTCGTTTCTGTGTTCATTATACGACACATTATACAGTCCGTATAATTTTATACAGTCCGTATAATTGAGCGTATAATCCCATCAGTGAAGGACTTCACTGTGACGATCTTGCGGTCTATTATACGGACCGTATAATCGGCTGTGAAACCCATCTTTTCTCCGATCTTGTTCTCGTCACTTCGTTTGATCTCCAATCCTTATGGAACCTTCTTGATACTTGTTTAACACCTCATTAATGATCTAAGGGACGTTATAATTCTTCTCCAAGGCACAATTAAATCATCATTAACTTATTACTCGTAAATCCTTTCCGATACCTATCATGGGCCTTGCCTTTTTCTTGGCGAACCTTCTTCTCTTACTCCGAATGTCTTTGAAATCCTAATTAGGGTTATCAAATGCCATTCCTTACTTATTGAAATACTGTGTTCTCATGTTCTTCACTAATCTATTCATTGTGCATCAACGGGGAATTTTTCGAGGTGTAACACTCCGGATGAAATGGAGCTCCCCTGTGTAGTCCCTGAAAGAAATCTATGGATCAAGCCTGTTTCCCTGTCCACCTGCGGGCATGACGCAGCGTCCACAAACAAAAGGATGTCAGTACGAATAATGTATTGAGTATGTAAAGCATAATCAACATCATAATAGGAGCACAAGGGACAGCATAAGAAATAGCATAAGATGGGAGAATCAAGAGATAGTAGCCATCATCATAATCACTTACTTGTCTTTCACAGGGACCTTCCATTTCTATAGCGTGCTCGTGTACATATATATAAACATATACATATATCCATATCCATATCCATATTCGTATCCATATTCATATTCATCGCATACCCGACCATGAAGGTTCGGTGCTTTCACATCCCCGGCCATGACAAGGATCGGTGATTATACATACCTGGCCCTACCAAGGCTCAGTGTTATCCGTACCCAACTACAATGGTGTGCGCGCAATAGGTATCATACCCGGGCTATATAAGCTCGGTGTTACATAATAGTCATACATAGACATATATACATAAGAGCTCATAAGTATCATCAACATCGTTACCATCATCATTTTCGTTACGTCTATCCTTGGAGGATCAACTATCATATAAGGGATGCAATACCATCTTGAACGTATCAAAAATCATAAGCATTGGTAATCCTAGAGATAGAGTCATTTGGAGGACATTATGGAATTCATGAGAGGATACGTATAGCAAAGGAACCATGCCTTAATGAAATAAGGGTTAGCCTTACATACCTCTTCGACTTCTTAACTATTTAGCGTTCACCGTTGAAGCTTGAATAATCTACGTTTAGAAGGATTCATACCATGGTTAAACCTTAATGATACTATTAAATTCAAACTAGATTAACTCATGATCTAATGAAAATTGGGCAGCATTTCTCCCTATTTTGTCAACTTCTACCATATCACCAAACAACTCCCAAACATCCATAATACACTCACAATATCATAATCAAGTGATCACACTATATTAAGCCTCCAAAATTCATCCTTATGTTCAACTTATGTCAACAACTTCACACCCATTTTAGCACATTTTCATATAATGCTTCTTCATCACCATTATTACTTTCCATAACATAATTATATCCATATCATACTAAGAATCATGACTCCATTTAGTTTACTACTCATAAACATCATAAAAGCTACATTTAGACTTCATTTTCTACTTTCTTCTTCTAACCAAGTTTTGCTACAACAAAACATTCTCATTAACATGAAATAAGCAAGGAAAGTAACCTTTTCATCCCATAAAAATAAGCTTTGGAGCAGCTATCAACTTTTGCTAAAAACCCTAGCCACAATGCTCAAGTTTTCTTGAAATCTACCAAACCTAGGAAGCCTTCTACCACATGAACACTTTGATTCTTGCTATTTGATCTTTGTAATCTCTTGGGTTTGAGTACAATATGTTGGGAGAAGGGTTTTGGAGCTTTGGAGAGTTTGGATGAAATGTGGGAAATGAAAAATGAGTAAAGGTCGTTCCCCTTTATAAAATAAAATCTGACCCAACCCGATTTATACGACCAATTATACGGGTCGTATAATTTATACGGTCCATATAATACCACCAGGCTATATCCTTCTCTAGAACAAACCTACGGACAATTATACGGGCTGTATAATTTATATGGTCCGTACAAATGGCCGTACAACTGGAAAATCCTAATTTTCATTCTCGTCGACTCGTTTGACTTCCAATCCTCGTGGAACCTTCTTCACACTTATATAACACTTAATTAACCATACAATAGGCCCTTTAGCATCCCCTTAAGATATTTATAAATAAACATTAGCTCAGTTATGGTGGAAACCTTTCCGAACACGACTTGCATTTCATTTCTTTCAACAACTTAGGCTCATATATTCATAAGACTTCGAAACCTTATGGTATGCACTCTAAGCTATCTTATACCTTTCTTAATATTATACGGATTTTGTAATCACCTTAAGCTCACATTAGCCTATCAACAATGCAACACATACGGAATTTCCGAGGTGTAACATTCTTCCCCCTATAGAACATTCGTCCTCGAATGTTAGGTTCTTTGGAATTCTATAATAATTTCGCCAGAGTTTCCCCTATAATATGGCACTACCATCCTGAAACAACAACAATAAATACATTTCCTCACAGGGATACACAACAACATCAATAACTATGGCCACACACGGCTAGGAAAACATTAAGAAATATACTACATACTTGAGGATAACGACGTCTCTGCATGACACTCCTTTGAAGGTGAAAATAAATGCGGGTACCTGAACTTCATGTCTTCTTTTCCTTCCCAATTCGTTTCCTCTCTATTTTTATTTCTCCATAAAACTTTAGCTGAAGCTACCTCTTTGGTTCTGAGCTTTCGTATTTGCCTATCTAAAATGGACATGGGGACTTCTTCAAAAGACAATTGTTTAGTAACTTGGACATTATTTTATTGGTACAATTCTAGAAGGATCTCTAATGCACTTACGAAGCATCAATACATGGAAAACTGGGTGAGCTGACTCCAAATCAGAAGGTAGATCTAATTCGTAAGCCACTTTGCCTACCTTGCGTACAATATCATAAGGTCTAATATACCGGGGACTAAGCTTCCCCTTTTTGCCAAATCTCATAACGCCCTTCATTGGCGACACCTTTAAGAATACCCAATCTTTCACTTGGAACTCTAAGTCCCTTCAACGATTATCTACATAGGATTTTTGTCGACTCCGAGCTGTTAACAGTCGATCCTGTATAAGCTTGACTTCCTCTATAGCTTGTTGGACCAAGTCTGGCCCTATCAATTTGGTCTCTTCTACTTCAAACCATCCAATTGGGATATGCACTTGCCCCTATATAAAGCCTCATACGGTGCCATTTGGATGCTAGAATGATAACTGTTGTTGTAACCAAATTCAATAAGCGGTAAATGATCATCCCAACTACCTCCAAAATCCAATATACATGCTCGTAACATATCCTCAATGTGTGAATGGTATGTTCAGCTTGCCCATCCATCTGCGGGTGAAAAGCTGTGCTAAGACTCAACTGAGTCCCCAAATCTTCTTGGAAAGATTTCCAAAAATTGGCTATAAATTGGGTCCCTCTATTGGAGATAATAGATACTGGAACACCGTGAAGCCGCACTATCTCCTTAACATAAAGCTTTGCATAATCTTCTGCTACATGTGTAGTTTTGACCGGTAAGAAATAAGCTAATTTTGTAAGTCTATCCATAATCACCCATATAGAATCATACTTACGTCAGGAACGGGGTAAGACTGTAATGAAGTTCATGTTAATTACTTACCACTTCCGAGTTGGAATTTCCATAGATTGCAACAATCCGTCCGGCTTTTGGTGCTCAATCTTCACTTGCTGACAGTTAGGACATTGAGCTACGTATTCAGCTATACCTTTCTTCATCCCATTCCACCAATATATAGATCTAAGATAATGATACATATTCGTTACTTCGGGGTAGACTGAATAACGGGAACAATGGGCTTCTTTTAAAATCTGATGACGTAACCCTGCAACATCGGGGACACACATTCTGCCTCGGCATCGAAGAACTCCATATCCAGAAATCTCAAATGATAACTTCTCCTTTTGAGGGAGGGTATTTCTGTAATAAATTAGCATGGGATCTTCGTATTGTCCACTACTAGCGACAAAACCACTGAATTCTGAATGGTAGCTCCCAAATTGCCTGAGTCCACTACCCGAACTCCTACGCTAGCTAACTGCTGGAGCTCACGAGCTAGCTCCCTTTTCTCTGGTTGAACATCAAATAAACTTTCCATGGATCTACGGCTAAGAGCATCAGCCACAACATTTTCCTTTCCAGGATGATACAGGATATCAACATCATAGTCTTTTAACAATTCCAACCACCGCTGTTGCCGTAAATTTAATTCTTTCTGCTTGATGATGTACTGAAGGCTCTTATGATCTGTATAAATATCAACGTGGATGCCATACAAATAAGTTCTCCACATCTTCAATGCGTGAATTACTGCAGCCAATTCAAGATTATGGGTCGGATAATTTTTCTCATGTTTCCATAGCTACCCTAAAGCATACGCAATCACCTTACCATGTTGCATCAACACACAACCTAGCCCAATGCCTAAAGCATCACAATAGATAACATAACCTTCTGACCCCTCTGGAAATGTCAGGAGTAGAGCAGAAGTTAATCTACCCTTTATCCCTTGGAAACTACGTTCACAAGCATCTGTCCATTGAAACATTGCTGATTTCTGGGTCAGCTTCGTGAGTGGTGCCGAAATAGAAGAAAAGCCTTCTACAAATCTCCTGTAATAACATGCTAAGGCCAGAAAACTACGAACCTCCGTAGGTGTTGTGGGCCTTGGCCAACTCTTCACGGCCTCAATCTTCTGGGTGTCTACTCGAATACCATCGACTGAAATAATATGCCCCAAAAAGGTCACTAAGTTCAATGAAAACTCACACTTAGAAAATTTGGCAAATAACTCTCGAGTCTGAAGAACTCTAAGAACAGAACGCAAATGATCCGCATGTTCTGCCTTGGACCTAGAATATACCAGGATATCATCGATGAACACAATCACAAATAAATCTAGGAACTGCCTGAACACATTGTTTATGAAATTCATAAATACTGTAGGTGCATTAGTTAGCTGAAATGACATTACCCGGAACTCAAAATGGACGTATCTGGTTCTGAAGGATGTGTTAGGAATATCTTTCTCCCTAGCTCACACTTGATGATACCCGGATCTCAAATCTATCTTTGAAAATCATTTGGCGCCTTGTAATTGGTCAAACAAATCATCAATCCTCGGAAGCGGATATTTATTCTTTATCGTCACTTTATTCAGCTGTCGATAGTCAATGCACATTCGCAAGGAGCCATCTTTCTTTCGGACGAACAACACAGGTGCTCCCCACGGGGATGTACTAGGCCTAATAAACCCTTTCCCAAGCAAGTCCTTTAATTGCTCCTTCAACTCTTTCAACTCTGCGGGAGCCATTCTAAATGGAGGAATAGATATGGGCTTAGTATCCGGTAGCACATCTATATCAAAATCAATCTCCCGCTTTGGAGGGAGGCCTAGAAGCTCTTCCGGGAATACATCCGGGAATTCATTCACCACGGGGACAGACTGAAGAGTTTGCGGTTCAGCTTCTACATCTCGAACCCTAACTAGATGGTTAATACAACCTTTTGTGATCATTTTCCTTGCCTTAAGATAGGAAATAAATCTACCTTTTGGTGACGCAGTATTTTCCTTGCCTTAAGATAGGAAATAATTCTACCTTTTGGCCCTAGGCCTCTCACAAATCGGTGCACTCAGTCCCTCATATCCGCTACCATGGCCGGAGCATACCTAGCTAAAGAATTGAAGTGGAGACTATACTCTAAAGCTCCCATACTTCCTTGCCGAAGATTCAAGAACTTATCGGTTCTAGCTTGCCGAACCTCTGGAGGCAAGTAATGTCGGTGGAAGGCATCCACAAATTCTTAACATACCTGCAGAGGTGCATTGACTCCCCGTGAAGCCATCCAAACTGTATACCAATGAGCCACAGCATCCCGGAGTCTATAGGATGCCAACTCCACCGATTCAATATCCGAAGCATGCATTAACCGAAGTGTCCTCAATATCCCATCAATAAAGATTTGAGGGTCCTCATCCGGCTTCGACCCGAAGAATTTCGGAGGTTTCAAGCTAATAAAATCAGGGCCCTTGCACTAACAGCCCTATCACCTTGCCCTGTACCTTTCCGCTGAGTTTGGGCGACAAACTACTAAGTAAGTAAATGAATGACCTCTTTTACATCTTGGCCCGAAGCATTCGGTGGAGGAGATGGAGGTGCTGGAGCTGGGGCTGAGGCTCCCTCATGCTCCTCAGAAATAGGCACTGAGTAGGAGGACAAAGATTGAGCCAAATTCTGGGACTCACCTTCCTCTATATCCGTTGAAGGTGCTCTTTCAGCCCGCTTTCCTGCCACTACCTTGCCTTTTTGGGCTGCCGTAGCTTTTCTCTTTACAGGCATCTCTGAAATATATAATAAATAGTTAAGAAAAATAAAATTCCTTATATCATGGCTCTATCACACGATCTTATAAAGAAAGAAGGTCATTCATTCCTAAACAAGACTCTACTGAACACAGCTCGTAGACACACCCTAGGAAAAAACTGCTCTGATACAACTTTTGTCAAGACCCGTATAGGGGTCCGCGACGAGCGTCCGGTGCTATCCCACTGGGCACCCCTTGGCTTACACTTATACGTACATCTAGGTGAGCCACATAATTAAACATACATTTCTATTCATCATTCATGCTAGTCCCATCGGACGACAATGCATTCATATCACGGTTGGCATCCATACCACGTCAATGTACATTTTATATCCCGTATTTTATACGTTCGGATATTTCAAGGTAGTCGTGGTAAGTTAAGGGGATGATTATCTTCCAAAATTATTTCAATGAACAAGTTGGTTATGAACATTATTTATTAACATTAGTATTATGGAAATATTGAGAAGAGGCTAAGGGTAAAAAGGAGAAATTCGCAAAATGGCCCATGGTATTATTGTGGAAGACGGGCAAAATGGAAATTTCACAAGGTGTTCAAGAAAGTTCTTAGAGGGGCCAAGGTGTTCAAGAAAATTCTTGAAAGGGCCATTGTGGTCGTGTGACTTAATGGTGGGTCCCACACTTTCATGAGCCATGTGGTTATAAATATAAGGAAACTTATATGGCAAGACAACTAAGTCATCCTTCATTTTAATAAAATTGAAGAAAAGAGAAGAAAACTCTAGAAAAAGAAAGAAAGGGAGGCATGTGACAATTTCATATTTAATGGGGGCTAATCATAAATTAAAAGAAAACATATGGACTAAAGTTTGCCCAAGAAGACAATTAGTCTTCTTTGACTAATTCAAAGAAAATTTCAAGAAAAAGGATGAAAAATCTAGAGAAATGGAGAGAGGGGCATGTGCCCCTCACATGCTTGAGAATTATATATATATATATATATATATAAGCTCACCCTTTAATTCAAGAAACAAAGAACAATAAGAGAAGGAGAAAAACTTCTAAGGCCTATTCGGCCATAACCTTACAAATTTGAAGTCTAAGAATCTTGATCAAAAAAATTGTTTCTTTCTAGGAAACCCACTAAATGAAGGGTCCTTAGTAAGGTGATGTGATTTTTAGAGCAAGAACAACACATATTCTTGCAAGTTGGAAGTTCTAGGTATGTGGGAAGTCAAGAGAGAAAGGTAAGAATTCATTCCCTTTTATATGTTATGGATGTTTGTGCATGTTGTAGTGTATGAAAATGAGTGAAATTCATGGAGAATATGGATATAGGGGTGTGGCCATGAGTTGTATATTTTGTGTATGGCCGTGTATATTGTTGTATTGTGAAGGGATGGTGAGCAAGTTTTATTTAGTATTTTGGTTGTTGTGTTGTTGATTTTATGTTGCTAGTAAAAGCTTAATGATCTTAGTGAAATTGTAGTAGTTGGAGACTTGTTTTAGAAGCTTATATAAATTGAATGTAATGTTCTTGCATGCATGGAAGGTAATGCTGTTGGTGTGGTGTTGTTAAAATGATGTTGTTAGTGTGTAGTTCATGGATTTGGAAGGAAAGGAAATGTGTTGTTATTATTTTTATTGGAGTTGGAAGGTGTTGGATGGAGTAGTATGTTGATTGAATCGTTTTGAAAGTTATGTAAATTAAATTGAATTGAATTTAATTGAATTGAATTGAATAGAATCGAATGTTGAAGTATTGCTAGAATAATTGTTGGTATTGTTGTTGATAGTTTGGCTGGGTTGAATTCCCGGATTGTTGTTGATTAAAATTGACCGAGTTAGAATCTCGGGGATGGTGTATTTACAGGGGAGGTGCTGCCGAAATTTTGGCAGACCATAAGTGAATGTACTTGAAAGGCTAAGACAAGTATATGTCGATGAACCTAACGATAGTGTTAATCTTCTTGAATGTAGACTAACAAGTTTGGACGGATAAGTGTAGCTAGTAAGGCGCGGCGCAGGTATGTTAAGGCTTGTCCCCTTTCTTTCAAAGCATGATTCCGACGTTAAGATTTCATAGTTATTTCCGTATCTTCCTTGTCTACGAAGGTTAAAAGTCTAGGATGCCAAGAGATAATTTCCTTTCTAATAACTCGTAAATGTTTTCCAAAATGCCTATACTTTTCCAAAACAAAGGTTCATGATTTTGTAAACTTTTATGACTATAATGACGGACATGTTTTCGTAATGATAACGATGATGTCAAAGAAGAGAATATGTTTATGATGATTATGATGATTATTTCTTAAGGGTTCCAAATGTACGTGAATTAATGCCTTATGAGATGATAACTTTATTTTATGTTCTCCTAACACTATTCTTCCTTGATAGTCTCCCCTTATGATTATCGTTCCTTCAAGGTGAGACATGACGATCATGATTATTCCATAATATAATCGGAGGCTACCGACCTTACGTCACTCTGATAGATACATGATTTTCTTTGGGCTCTCATGCATGCTGCTTATGGGATATATGTATATGATATATGTATATTTATATGGGGAAGATGGGGAAAAGGGCAGAGCATTATATACGCGTATCCACCTGATCAGTTGGCGAGATTATCATCCTGGACGCGGAATGCCCGGACGCGGGCCATATGTGGGGGAGCCGACGTATTTCGGCGCTATGATATGATATGACATGTTCTATTTTCTACATATGTGGGGGAGCCGACGGGGGTCGGCGCTATGACATGTTCTATTTTCTATACATATGAAAATAAATGTTTTCAAAGCAAAGTTAGCATGCATGGCATCCGCCTTAAGGGGCACTCAGGTGTACAGGTTAATCGTTTATCTCATGATATGCTCAGGCAGAAATACACCGTACCTATATGGTCGGGTAGTTTACTTGTAAATACTTATATGTTGTTCCAAAGGGAAAAATTTAGCTTACATGATATCTGTCTTAAGAGGCAAACAGAGGTACAGGTTACTTTCTTACCCTATGTTATACTTTACGTCCTTACCATGATCTTATGTTATTACTCTTGCCTTACATACTCAGTACATTGCTCGTACTGACCCCTCTTCTTCGGGGGCTGCGTTTCATGCCGCGCAGGTACACCCAGAGGAGCAGAGTTATTATAGAAGATGTTCCGGCGAAGTTGGCGAGCTCCATTTGGCCCTGGTGTGTAGCCGAGTCAGTGTACTATGCTATGGTGTCTTGTTCGAAGATAGAGACTTTGCAGACAGAGTCGTTGGTATCGGGAGTCAATCTGTCAGCGGCTCCATCAGCCGATGTGTCAGTTTGTATAATGATATAAGTTTTACACAGTTACGGATTTTATTGGATTTGAAAGCAACAAAAAAAAATTTTGTAAGCTTTATTATGTGTACTTGATTTAGAGGTTCAAAATATTATGTATGTAATAAGGGTCAGCGGGTTCGCTCGGCTCCGAATATGGGGTCGGGTGCCTATCACACCCTAGTAAAGTCGAGGTGTGACAAAGTGGTATCAGAGCGGGTCGGTCTAAGGGTTGTCTATAAAGTCGTGTCCAGTAGAGTCCTGTTTATGGGTGTGAAGCCGGCCACATCTATAAACAGGAGGTTGCGGGGCATCTAGGGATTGTTGACCTTCTTTCTGTCTTAGATCGTGCGATAGAGCCAAGTCATAGGAAATAAGATTCCTTATACTAACCGTCGATTTTCGCAGACGCCTAGTGGTGACGGTAGAAGGCAAGTGACGATATGGCAAGTCACAGAGGTAAGTCTGGATATTTTGTTGTGTTATTTGGGACTGGAAGTTCTGGATGGCTGGAATATGTCATATAGTCGTATGTTCTGTGAAGTATTATCGAAATTTGTTGGGAACAGATCTGGAATAGTAGAAATGGTGTAGGAGATTCTGCCAGAATGGATACGCCTAATAGGAAGAAGCGGGGAAAGGAAATATTGTAAATAAGCAATAAGTAAGATGCGTGTTTCAGAAAGAATATGGATTCGGCATGGCGATGAAGGTGCGATCACTACTATCGGGAATCTGGAAGTCCAGGATAGGAGGTAGCCATATACACAAGCGGAAGGTGAACATTGGAAATCAAGAAGGGCAAAATAGTAATTATAAAAAAAGGACGTGTTACGAAAATGTCCCGGAATCTGTAAGACTTCGACTTGCTCCAGAACATGCAATAAAGGTCATGTGAGGAAGCGGATGCAAAAATATCGGCATTAAGGCACCGAATTCCAGTGAAGTTTTTGGGTTAAGCGTGCTCAGGTGGGAGCAATTCTATGATGGTTGACCCCCTAGGAAGTTGGCAAGAAATTCTATAGATTGTGACATAAGAGACAAATGAAAAGCTAGGGTAGTCTAAGGAAAACTAGGATATACGGGATGGTTGGAGACCATAGGAAGACGCGTAGGATGAGGCAGACTAGCCTGGTGAAGGGACAGAAGGTGCATCACAACCCTAGAATTAGGATAGGATTGAACAGCGTTTGGGAGTACTTTGTGGGCTAGTTGATAATAAAATATATATATAAGGATACCGAAGTTTGAGTAATAGCAAGAGTAAACGGTACAAGTGTTGCAAAGTAAGTTGTTATTATTTTACTATAAGTTGAGATTGGAAGTTCTAGTATAATGATATTTGGAAAAGAAAGAGAGTGAGTACAAAAACAAAACAGAGAGATAGGAGTATCGGAAGGAGGTTCGAGAGCTGATTTCGATAAGTAGGGCTAAAGGAATAGTGACTAGGATAGGGGAAATGTGGAGTGAGAGAAAGAAAGCTTAGGTTTGTGATGATGTTGAGGTGAGAGATCTATAACGGAATAGATATGTGGCTATGTTAATATAGTTAAAGGTTCGACGAGCAAGCATAGGGAGAGTAAAAATTGTAAGGACTTTGTGCTGAGAACAAAAGTAGCAAAACGCTTGAGAGAATTGGACGCACAGCTACAATACAAACACGTAGTTAAGGAAGAATTACGAGCAAGTGAGCTAAGCAAGTTAGGAAAAATAGTAGATGGAAGGGTGTGGAAATGTGGACAAATGAGGATATAGACGGAAAGTAAAACGAAAACTTAGGATATGAAGTTTTCGATGTGTTAGGCACAGAGTTGGGAGGAAGATGAGGAATAAGGTATAAACGAAGACTTCATAAAGGACTGTTGGCATATAAGGAGCCCCTTAAAGGGGGGGGGGGATACCATATTATATTAGGCCAAAACTGGATCACAATATTTTTAAGTACCTGAAAAGGAAACCTATGACAAGAAATGAGGATTCGTGTAAAGGCCCAGGAGAATAAGGTAAAGGATAAGGAACGGGCATAAAGAGAAGAACGACTATAAAAAGGATCCTCCCGAAGTATTATGACACCACATAAGAGCAATTGAACATTCGAGGACGAATGTTCTAAAGGGGGGGAGGATGTTATATCCCGTATTTTATACGTTCGGATATTTCAAGGTAGTCGTGGTAAGTTAAGGGGATGATTATCTTCCAAAATTATTTCAATGAACAAGTTGGTTATGAACATTATTTATGAACATTAGTATTATGGAAATATTGAGAAGAGGCTAAGGGTAAAAACGAGAAATTCGCAAAATGGCCCATGGTAATATTGTGGAAGACTAGGGGCAAAAATGGTAATTTCACAAGGTGTTCAAGAAAGTTCTTAGAGGGGCCAAGGTGTTCAAGAAAATTCTAGAAAGGGCCATTGTGGCCGTGTGACTTAATGGTGGGTCCCACACTTTCATGAGCCATGTGGTTATAAATATAAGGAAACTTATATGGCAAGACAACTAAGTCATCCTTCATTTTAATAAAATTCAAGAAAAAGAGAAGAAAACTCTAGGAAAAGAAAGAAAGGGAGGCATGTGACCATTTCATATTTAATAGGGGCTAATCATAAATTAAAAGAAAACATATGGACTAAAGCTTGCCCAAGAAGAATATGGATATAGGGGTGTGGCCGTGAGTTGTATATTGTGTGTATGGCCGTGTATATTGTTGTATTGTGAAGGGATGGTGTGCATGTTTTATTTAGTATTTTGGTTGTTGTGTTGTGGATTTTATGTTGCTAGTAAAAGCTTAATGATCTTAGTGAAATTGTAGTATTTGGACACTTGTTTTAGAAGCTTATGTAAATTGAATGTAATGTTCTTGCATGCTTGGAAGGTAATGTTGTTGGTGTGGTGTTGTTAAAATGATGTTGTTAGTGTGTAGTTCATGGATTTGGAAGGAAAGGAAATGTGTTGTTATTGTTTTTATTGGAGTTGGAAGGTGTTGGATGGAGTAGTATGTTGATTGAATCGTTTTGAAAGTTATGTAAATTAAATTGAATTGAATTGAATCGAATGTTGAAGTATTGCTAGAATAATTGTTGGTATTGTTATTGATAGTTTGGCCGGGTTGAATTCCCGGATTGTTGTTGATTAAAATTGACCGAGTTAGAATCTCGGGGATGGTGTATTTACAGGGGAGGTGCTGCCGAAATTTCGGCAGACCATAAATGAATGTACTTGAAAGGCTAAGACAAGTATATGTCGATGAACCTAACGATAGTGTTAATCTTCTTGAATGTAGACTAACAAGTTTGGACGGATAAGTGTAGCTAGTAAGGCGCGGCGCAGGTATGTTAAGGCTTGTCCCCTTTCTTTCAAGGCATGATTTCGACGTTAAGATTTCGTAGTTATTTCCGTATCTTCCTTGTCTACAAAGGTTAAAAGTCTAGGAAGCCAAGACATAATTTCCTTTCTAAAAACTCGTAAATGTTTTCCAAAATGCCTATACTTTTCCAAAACAAAGGTTCATGATTTTGTAAACTTTTATGACTATAATGACGGACATGTTTTCGTAATGATAACGATGATATCAAAGAAGAGAATATGTTTATGATGATTATGGTGATTATTTCTTAAGGGTTCCAAATGTACGTGAAATAATGCCTTATGAGATGATAACTTTATTTTATGTTCTCCTAACACTATTCTTCCTTGATAGTCTCCCCTTATGATTAGCGTTCCTTCAAGGTGAGACATGACGATCCTGATTATTCCATAATATAATCGGAGGCTACCGACCTTACGTCACTCCGATAGATACATGATTTTCTTTGGGCTCTCATGGATGCTGCTTATGGGATATATGTATATGATATATGTATATGTATATGGGGAAGATGGGGAAAAGGGAAGAGCGTTATATACGCGTATCCACCTGATCAGTTGGCGAGATTATCATCCCGGACGCGGGATGCCCGGACGCGGGCCATATGTGGGGGAGCCGACGTATTTCGGCGCTATGATATTGTTAGGATTTAAATCCCAAATCCGACCTTTGTAAGCAGGTTCCCAGGAAAGATTGGAGGGTCACAGCTGGACCACTTAAATACCAACCTCCTTAGACAGAACCTACTTACGCCGTGATGTAAGCGAAGAATAAATAGCACACACAGATTTATAGTGGTTCACCCTCAATGTGAGAGCTACGTCCACGTTGCTGCTGAAGATCTAATTAAAGAAGAAATATTACAAGTGTTTACAACACTCAACCTCACAACCTCAATCCCAATTACACTCAAGAATTTTACCACAGAAAATTCTCTCAAAGACCTTCTCTTACTTAGGCCTTTCACTAAGAGTATTTCTCTTAGATTTTTTCTCTCTTGGGATGTGTATAGCAAATGATCTTAATGATATCTTACAAATGAACCATAAGCTACCTATTTACAGGAATGAATTTCCTATGATGAGGTAAGCGCTTACATCACGACTATTATGAGGTAAGCGCTTACATCACGACTATGTGAACAAAAGAATTGACTTGTTTGGCCAATTCCACACCTAACAAATCTCCCACTTGAAGACTAATTTTAATTTGTCTTCACACTTTGATCGATGCAGCAGCTCTTTCCTACTTTCATACTTCGTGCAGGCCAACTGAAGTTGAGCATAGCTTCAGTTTGTCTATCATCACTGCCTTTGTCAGCATGTCTGCTGGATTCTGACTCTCTGCGATCTTCTCAAGCACCAGCGCTCCATCTTCCAAATCTGATCTAATGAAATGGTACCGGAGTTGTATATGCTTCGTTCGAGCATGGTAAACCGGGTTCTTTGCCAAATGAATGGCGGTTTGGCTATCACAATATAGCACACTTCCCTCGTGGTCCTGATCCAATTCCCGCAGAAAAGATTGTAGCCACATCATTTCCTTTGTGGCCTCCGTCACAGCAACGTACTCAGCCTCACAACTAGAGAGAGCTACTATCTTTTGCAACTTGGAAACCCAAGAGATTGCAGTACCTCCGAAGGTGTAAACATACCCGGATGTGCTCTTTCTGCTATCAATATCACCACCGTTGTCAGCATCAACATACCCTTGCAATCCTGTTTTTGATTTTCGGAAATACAGAGCTGAACTCGAGCTGCCTTTCAGATATCTGAATATCCACTTCACAGCCTCCCAGTGTTGCTTTCCCGGATTGCTCATAAATCGGCTGACAACTCCCACTGCATGTGCAATGTCTGGCCTTGTACATATCATTGCATACATAAGACTACCGATTGCAGTACCTCCGAAGGTGTAAACATACCCGGATGTGCTCTTTCTGCTATCAATATCACCACCGTTGTCAGCATCAACATACCCTTGCAATCCTGTTTTTGATTTTCGGAAATACAGAGCTGAACTCGAGCTGCCTTTCAAATATCTGAATATCCACTTCACAGCCTCCCAGTGTTGCTTTCCCGGATTGCTCATAAATCGGCTGACAACTCCCACTGCATGTGCAATGTCTGGCCTTGTACATATCATTGCATACATAAGACTACCGATTGCAGATGCATAAGGTATCTTGTCCATCTGCTTCTTCTCATCCTCGGTTGTCGGCGACTGATCTTTTGACAACCGAAAGTGTCCAGCCAAGGGAGTGCTGACTGGCTTGGCATCATGCATGTTAAACCTTTTGATAACTTTCCTCACATATTCTTCTTGTGAGAGTTTGATGCCCTTCTTGCTTCGGTCGATTCTCATCCCAAGGATTTGCTTTGCATCTCCCAAATCCTTCATTGCAAACTCTTCCGATAACCCTTTTTTCAACCGATCAATCTCCTTTAGGTTTGCTCCTACGATTAGCATGTCATCGACATAGAGTAGCAGTATCATGTACGAGTCTTCAAATTTTTTGAAGTAACAGCAGTGATCTGCCTCGCACCTTGAAAAATCAGCTTTCTTCATAAAACTGTCAAACTTTAAATACCACTGTCTTGGAGCTTGTTTTAGTCCGTACAGACTCTTTTGAAGTTTGCACACCAGATGCTCCTTTCCTTTGATTTTGAATCCCTCCGGCTGTCGCATGTAGATTTCCTCGTCTAGATCACCGTGAAGAAATGCAGTTTTCACGTCCATCTGTTGCAGATGTAGATTTTCCTTTGCTACCAGCCCAAGAATAGTTCTGATAGTCACCATCTTGACTACGGGAGAGAAGATCTCCGTATAGTCAATGCCTTCTTTCTGTTGAAATCCCTTTGCAACCAGCCTTGCTTTATAACGCTTGCTTCCATTGGGTTCTTCCTTTATCCGATAAACCCATTTGTTTTGCAATGCTTTTTATCCTTTGGCAACTCGGATAATTCCCATGTATGATTTGCCGATAGTGAATCCATTTCATCCTTCGTTGCCAGCTCCCACTTAGTCGATTCATCGACTTGCATTGCTTCTTCATAACATTCCGGCTCCCCTCTATCAGTGAGTAGAATGTAGTTGAGGGATGGAGAGTACCTGTGAAGCGGCTTCCTGATCCTGGATGATCTACGCAGCTCTGTGATTGGCGTCTGTTCATTTGTTTCAGAATCAGCACTTTCATCAGCACCTTCTCGGATTGTTTGTTCCTCTGCCTCGGTTGTACCTGGCTGCGGCTCAGGTGCCGGAAAGTCCCTCAAATCGACTATTTCCGATTCCTTGTCCTGACATTCTGAATTCTTTTGCAGCTTGTCTTTGTACAGTACCTCTTCGTTAAAGACAACATTCCTGCTTCGGATGATCTTCCGATTTTGTTCATCCCAAAATCGGTACCCAAGCTCGGTGTCACCATAGCAAATAAAGTAACACTTCTTTGATTTTGGATCAAGCTTGCTTCTAGCCGTATCATCATTATGAACATATGATAAGCAACCGAACACTTTCAGAAATGAAAGATTTACCTTCTTGCCACTCCAGACTTCTTCTGGAATTCTGAAATCCAAGGGAACTGATGGTCCTCGGTTAATTAAGAAGGCCGAGGTATTGACTGCATCTGCCCAGAATGTCTTGGGCAGTCCAGAGTGTATTCTCATACTCCGACCACGCTCGTTCAACGTTCGGTTCATTCTTTCGGCTACTCCATTCTGTTGCGGCGTTCCAGGAATAGTCTTCATCATCTTGATCCCATTATCGGCACAGTACCGTTTGAAATCACCATCAGTGTATTCTCCGCCGTTGTCGGACCTCAAACACTTCAACTTGAGGTTTGTTTCATTCTCGACCATGGCTTTCCATCTTTTGAATACACTAAACACATCGGATTTATTTTTCATAAAATAAACCCATACCTTCCTGGTTGAATCATCAATGAAGGTCACGTAGTAGTGTCATCCTCCAAGGGAGGGTACAGTGGTAGGTCCCCGCACGTCTGTGTGCACCAATTCCAGCTTTTCGACCTTCAACTCTCTGCCTGCACTTGAGAAGCTTACTCGCTTTTGTTTTCCGAGAATGCAGCTCTCACACGTATGAAGGTCCACCGTCTTCAGCTCCGGAATTAAGCCATTTGTCACCAACAGCTTCATCCCCTTCTGGCTGATATGCCCAAGCCGACAATGCCACAAATCTGTCTTCTTTGTGTTGTCAACCACAGCAACAATATCACGACAGCTATCCGTCATGTAGAGAGTGCCAATCTTCTTTCCTCGGCCAACTACCATAGCACCTTTCGCCACCTTCCAAGACCCATTACCAAAGTTGAGATCATATCCCTCATCATCAAGCTGACCTACTGAAATCAGGTTTCGCATCAGCTTTGGAACATGTCTAACTTTTGTAATCTTCCACGAGGATCCATTTGACATCTTCAAATTAATGTCTCCCGTGCCAACAACGTCTAGCGGCTCTCCATCGGCTAAATAAACTTTGCCGCGATTCCCAGCCACGTAGTTTGTCATTATATCATGATGTGGGGTGGTATGAAAGGACGCTCCTGAGTCAAGCACCCAAGAGTCTATCGGGCTGTCAACCGATAGCAACAACGCATCGCCAATGTCTTCCGTAGCAGCGTTGATTCCAGCCCCCTTGTTGTCCTCCTTCTTTGGCGCCCTGCAGTTCTTCTTGAAGTGACCTGGTTTTCCACAGTTCCAACACTCATGTGTTCGTCCTGGTCTGGATTGACCCCTGCCATTCCTTGACTTCGATCTGCCCCTATTTCGGTTGTAGTTTCTGTCATAATTTCTGCTTCTGTTTTCAACATTAAAAGCAGAACTCGTCGATGCCTCTCCCGAATCTGTCCTGCGCACCTCCTCAGCAAGGATACGATCCCTAACATCGTTGAACTTTATTTTGTCACTGCCGACAGAATTACTAACCGCTGCTCTCATTGGCTCCCAACTATTTGGTAGGGATGCCAACAAAATTAGAGCTTGTACTTCATCATCGAAATCAATTTTTACCAATGACAATTGATTTACAATGGTATTGAATTCATTTATGTGTGCAGCAACATGAGCATTTTCCATCATCTTTAGATGAAATATTTTCTTCATGAGAAATACCTTATTATTTGCCAAAGGTTTCTCATACATGTCAGACAATACCTTCATCATATCTGCGGTGGTCTTCTCCTTTGCCACGTTGTGAGCAACGTTCTTCGACAGCGTCAGCCGAATGACTCCCAGAACTTGTCTGTCGAGGAGATTCCAATCTGCTTGCTTCATCTCCTCTGGTTTCGGACTCAGAGGTTCATGAAGCTTTCTGCCATATAAATAATCTTCAATTTGCATTCTCCAGAACGCAAAATCTATACCATCGAATTTACCGATGTCGTGCGTCGTACCATCTTCGCCTCCCATCGTTTCTAAATCACAACACAACCTGTT
Source organism: Lycium barbarum (assembly GCF_019175385.1). Lineage (NCBI taxonomy): Eukaryota > Viridiplantae > Streptophyta > Magnoliopsida > Solanales > Solanaceae > Lycium > Lycium barbarum. The sequence continues at coordinate 37,812,735 of NC_083342.1, read as the reverse complement.
GCTCCGATACCAGTTGTTAGGATTTAAATCCCAAATCCGACCTTTGTAAGCAGGTTCCCAGGAAAGATTGGAGGGTCACAGCTGGACCACTTAAATACCAACCTCCTTAGACAGAACCTACTTACGTCGTGATGTAAGCGAAGAATAAATAGCACACACAGATTTATAGTGGTTCACCCTCAATGTGAGAGCTACGTCCACGTTGCTACTGCAGATCTTATTAAAGAAGAAATATTACAAGTGTTTACAACACTCAACCTCACAACCTCAATCCCAATTACACTCAAGAATTTTACCACAGAAAATTCTCTCAAAGACCTTCTCTTACTTAGGCCTTTCACTAAGAGTATTTCTCTTAGATTTTTTCTCTCTTGGGATGTGTATAGCAAATGATCTTAATGATATCTTACAAATGAACCATAAGCTACCTATTTATAGGAATGAATTTCCTATGATGAGGTAAGCGCTTACATCACGACTATTATGAGGTAAGCGCTTACATCACGACTATGTGAACAAAAGAATTGACTTGTTTGGCCAATTCCACACCTAACAAATATGATATGACATGTTCTATTTTCTACATATGTGGGGGAGCCGACGGGGGTCGGCGCTATGACATGTTCTATTTTTTATACATATGAAAATAAATGTTTTCAAAGGAAAGTTAGCATGCATGGCATCCGCCTTAAGGGGCACTCAGGTGTACAGGTTAATCGTTTATCTCATGATATGCTCAGGCAGAAATACACCGTACCTATATGGTCGGGTAGTTTACTTGTAAATACTTATATGTTGTTCCAAAGGGAAAAATTTAGCTTACATGATATCTGTCTTAAGAGGCAAACAGAGGTACAGGTTACTTTCTTACCCTATGTTATACTTTACGTCCTTACCATGATCTTATGTTATTACTCTTGCCTTACATACTCAGTACATTGCTCGTACTGACCCCTCTTCTTCGGGGGCTGCGTTTCATGCCGCGCAGGTACACCTAGAGGAGCAGAGTTATTATAGAAGATGTTCCGGCGAAGTTGGCGAGCTCCATTTGGCCCTGGTGTGTAGCCGAGTCAGTGTACTATGCTATGGTGTCTTGTTCGAAGCTAGAGACTTTGCAGACAGAGTCGTTGGTATCGGGAGTCAATCTGTCAGCGGCTCCATCAGCCGATGTGTCAGTTTGTATAATGATATAAGTTTTACACAGTTACGGATTTTATTGGATTTGAAATCAACAAAAAAAAATTTTGTAAGCTTTATTATGTGTACTTGATTTAGAGGTTCAAAATATTATGTATGTAATAAGGGTCAGCAGGTTCGCTCGGCTCCGAATATGGGGTCGGGTGCCCATCACACCCTAGTAAAGTCGGGGTGTGACAAAGTGGTATCAGAGCGGGTCGGTCTAAGGGTTGTCTGTAAAGTCGTGTCCAGTAGAGTCCTGTTTATGGGTGTGAAGCCGGCCACATCTATAAACAGGAGGCTGCGGGGCATCTAGGGATTGTTGACCTTCTTTCTGTCTTAGATCGTGCGATAGAGCCAAGTCATAGGAAATAAGATTCCTTATACTAACCGTCGATTTCCGCAGACGCCTAGTGGTGACGGAAGAAGGCAAGTGACGATATGGCAAGTCACAGAGGTAAGTCTGGATATTTTGTTGTGTTATTTGGGACTGGAAGTTCTGGATGGCTGGAATATGTCATATAGTCGTATGTTCTGTGAAGTATTATCGAAATTTGCTGCGAACAGATCTGGAATAGTAGAAATGGTGTAGGAGATTCTGCCAGAATGGATACACCTAATAGGAAGAAGCGGGGAAAGGAAATATTGTAAATAAGCAATAAGTAAGATGCGTGTTTCAGAAAGAATATGGATTCGGCATGGCAATGAAGGTGCGATCACTACTATCGGGAATCTGGAAGTCCAGGATAGGAGGTAGCCATATACACAGGCGGAAGGTGAACATTGGAAATCAAGAAGGGCAAAATAGTAATTATAAAAAAAGGACGTGTTACGAAAATGTCCCGGAATCTGTAAGACTTCGACTTGCTCCAGAACATGCAATAAAGGTCATGTGAGGAAGCGTACGCAAAAATATCGGCATTAAGGCACCGAATTCCAGTGAAGTTTTTGGGTTAAGCGTGCTCAGGTGGGAGCAATTCTATGATGGTTGACCCCCTGGGAAGTTGGCAAGAAATTCTATAGATTGAGACATAAGAGACAAATGAAACGCTAGGGTAGTCTAAGGAAAACTAGGATATACGGGATGGTTGGAGACCATAGGAAGACGCGTGGGATGAGGCAGACTAGCCTGGTGAAGGGACAGAAGGTGCATCACAGCCCTAGAATTAGGATAGGCTTGAACAGCGTTTGGGAGTACTTTGTGGGCTAGTTGATAATAAAAAAAAATATATGTATGGACACGTAGGGTATTCCACGCACGATTGTGTTAAAGGATATGTGAGTCCCAACGACCGAAGCTACGGTATAAAAGGCATCAACCGAGTAAGAATACCGAAGTTTGAGTAATAGCAAGAGTAAACGGTACAGGTGTTGCAAAGTAAGTTGTTATTATTTTACTATAGGTTGAGATTGGAAGTTCTAGTATAATGATATTTGGAAAAGAAAGAGAGTGAGTAGAAAAAAAAAACAGAGAGATCGGAGTATCGGAAGGAGGTTCGAGAGCCGATTTCGATAAGTAGGGCTAAAGAAATAGTGACTAGGATAGGGGAAATGTGGAGTGAGAGAAAGAAAGCTTAGGTTTGTGATGATGTTGAGGTGAGAGATCTATAACGGAATAGATATGTGGCTATGTTAATATAGTTAAAGGTTCGACGAGCAAACATAGGGAGAGTAAAAATTGTAAGGACTTTGTGTTGAGAACAAAAGTAGCAAAACCCTTGAGAGAATTGGACGCACAGCTACAATACAAACACGTAGTTAAGGAAGAATTACGAGCAAGTGAGCTAAGCAAGTTAGGATAAATAGTAGATGGAAGGGTGTGGAAATGTGGACAAATGAGGATATAGACGGAAAGTAAAAGGAAAACTTAGGATATGAAGTTTTCGATGTGTTAGGCACAGAGTTGGGAGGAAGATGAGGAATAAGGTATAAACGAAGACTTCATAAAGGACTGTTGGCATATAAGGAACCCCTTAAAGGGGGGGGGGGGATACCATATTATATTAGGCCAAAAATGGATCACAATATTTTTAAGTACCTGAAAAGGAAACCTATGACAAGAAATGAGGATTTGTGTAAAGGCCCAGGAGAATAAGGTAAAGGATAAGGAACGGGCATAAAGAGAAGAACGACTATAAAAAGGATCATACCGAAGTATTATGACACCCCATAAGATCAATTGAACATTCGAGGACGAATGTTCTAAAGGGGGAGAGGATGTTATATCCCGTATTTTATACGTTCGGATATTTCAAGGTAGTCGTGGTAAGTTAAGGGGATGATTATCTTCCAAAATTATTTCAATGAACAAGTTGGTTATGAACATTATTTATGAACATTAGTATTATGGAAATATTGAGAAGAGGCTAAGGGTAAAAAGGAGAAATTCGCAAAATGGCCCATGGTAATATTGTGGAAGACTAGGGGCAAAATGGTAATTTCACAAGGTGTTCAAGAAAGTTCTTAGAGGGGCCAAGGTGTTCAAGAAAATTCTTGAAAGGGTCATTGTGGCCGTGTGACTTAATGGTGGGTCCCACACTTTCATGAGCCATGTGGTTATAAATATAAGGAAACTTATATGGCAAGACAACTAAGTCATCCTTCATTTTAATAAAATTCAAGAAAAAGAGAAGAAAACACTAGGAAAAGAAAAAAAGGGAGGCATGTGACCATTTCATATTTAATGGGGGCTAATCATAAATTAAAAGAAAACATATGGACTAAAGTTTGCCCAAGAAGACAATTAGTCTTCTTTAACTAATTCAAAGAAAATTTCAAGAAAAAGGATGAAAAATCTAGAGAAATGGAGAGAGGGGCATGTTCCCCTCACATGATTGATAATTATATATATATATATATATATATAAGCTCACCCTTTAATTCAAGAAACAAAGAACAAAAAGAGAAGGAGAAAAACATCTAAGGGCTATTCGGCCATAACCTTGCAAATTTGAAGTCCAAGAATCTTGATCAAAAAAATTGTTTCTTTCTAGCAAACCCACTAAATGAAGGGTCCTTAGTAAGGTGAAGTGATTTTTAGAGCAAGAACAACACATATTCTTGCAAGTTGGAAGTTCTAGCTAAGTGGGAAGTCAAGAGAGAAAGGTAAGAATTCATTCCCTTTTATATGTTATGGATGTTTGTGCATGTTGTAGTGTATGAAAATGAGTGAAATTCATGGAGAATATGGATATAGGGGTGTGGCCATGAGTTGTATATTGTGTGTATGGCCGTGTATATTGTTGTATTGTGAAGGGATGGTGAGCATGTTTTATTTAGTATTTTGGTTGTTGTGTTGTGGATTTTATGTTGCTAGTAAAAGCTTAATGATCTTAGTGAAATTGTAGTATTTGGACACTTGTTTTAGAAGCTTATGTAAATTGAATGTAATGTTCTTGCATGCATGGAAGGTAATGTTGTTGGTGTGGTGTTGTTAAAATGATGTTGTTAGTGTGTAGTTCATGGATTTGGAAGGAAAGGAAATGTGTTGTTATTGTTTTTATTGGAGTTGGAAGGTGTTGGATGGAGTAGTATGTTGATTGAATCGTTTTGAAAGTTATGTAAATTAAATTGAATTGAATTGAATCGAATGTTGAAGTATTGCTAGAATAATTGTTGGTATTGTTGTTGATAGTTTGGCCGGGTTGAATTCCCGGATTGTTGTTGATTAAAATTGACCGAGTTAGAATCTCGGGGATGGTGTATTTACAGGGGAGGTGCTGCCGAAATTTCGGCAGACCATAAGTGAATGTACTTGAAAGGCTAAGACAAGTATATGTCAATGAACCTAACGATAGTGTTAATCTTCTTGAATGTAGACTAACAAGTTTGGACGGATAAGTGTAGCTAGTAAGGCGCGGCGCAGGTATGTTAAGACTTGTCCCCTTTCTTTCAAGGCATGATTCCGACGTTAAGATTTCATAGTTATTTCCGTATCTTCCTTGTCTTCAAAGGTTAAAAGTCTAGGATGCCTAAATGTTTTCCAAAATGCCTATACTTTTCCAAAACAAAGGTTCATGATTTTGTAAACTTTTATGACTATACTGACGGACATGTTTTCGTAATGATAATGATGATGTCCAAGAAGAGAATATGTTTATGATGATTATGATGATTATTTCTTAAGGGTTCCAAATGTACGTGAATTAATGCCTTATGAGAGGATAACTTTATTTTATGTTCTCCTAACACTATTCATCCTTGATAGTCTCCCCTTATGATTATCGTTCCTTCAAGGTGAGACATGACGATCCTGATTATTCCATAATGTAATCGGAGGCTACCGACCTTACGTCACTCCGATAGATACATGATTTTCTTTGGGCTCTCATGCATGCTGCTTATGGGATATATGTATATGATATATGTATATGTATATAGGGAAGATGGGGAAAAGGGCAGAGCGTTATATACGCTTATCCACCTGATCAGTTGGCGAGATTATCATCCCGGACGCGGGCCATATGTGGGGGAGCCGACGTATTTCGGCACTATGATATGATATGACATGTTCTATTTTCTACATATGTGGGGGAGCCGACGGGGGTCGGCGCTATGACATGTTCTATTTTCTATACATATGAAAAGAAATGTTTTCAAAGGAAAGTTAGCATGCATGGCATCCGCCCTAAGGGGCACTCAGGTGTACAGGTTAATCGTTTATCCATGATATGCTCAGGCAGAAATACACCGTACCTATATGGTCGGGCAGTTTACTTGTAAATACTTATATGTTGTTCCAAAGGGAAAAATTTAGCTTATATGATATCTGTCTTAAGAGGCAAACATAGGTACAGGTTACTTTCTTACCCTATGTTATACTTTACGTCCTTACCATGATCTTATGTTATTACCCTTGCCTTACATACTCAGTACATTGCTCGTATTGACCCCTCTTCTTCGGGTGCTGCGTTTCATGCCGCGCAGGTACACCCAGAGGAGCAGAGTTATTATAGAAGATGTTCCAGCGAAGTTGGCGAGCTCCATTTGGCCCTGGAGTGTAGCCGAGTCAGTGTACTTTGTTATGGTGTCTTGTTCGAAGCTAGAGACTTTGTAGACAGAGTCGTGGGTATCGGGAGTCAATCTGTCAGCAGCTCCATCAGCCGATGTGTCAGTTTGTATAATGATATAAGTTTTACACAGTTACAGATTTTATTGGATTTGAAAGTAACAAAACAAAATTCAGTAAACTTTATTATGTGTACTTGATTTAGAGGTTCAAAATATTATGTATGTAATAAGGGTCAGCGGGTTCGCTCGGCTCCGAATATGGGGTCGGGTGCCCATCACACCCTAGTAAAGTCGGGGTCTGACAGTACATGAGCCGACAAAACTATCAAAATGATATACAAAATATAGGCCGACAAGGCCAGACATCTCCAACAACATACACATGTCAACGAGTCTCTAAGAAGAGTATAACACATCACATAAGCGGGACAGGACCCCGCTATGCCCATAATTATGTACGCCAAAGAATAAGTACCCAAAATCTATGGCTCCGAATGAAATGGAGCTCTGCTAGGTAGTCTCTGCCAATACCGCTATGGACCGTGCCTGTCTCCCCGTGTACCTACGGGCATGACGCAGCGTCCACAAACAAAAGGACGTCAGTACGAAGAATGTACTGAGTATGTAAAGCATGATCAATATCAATATAGAAGCATAATAAGCAACATGAGAAATAGCACAAGATGGGAGATAGTAATATCATCGTCATAGGCACTTACTTGCCGTGCATAGGATCTTTCCGTTCCGTATTTGTACTCGTATTCGTATACATACCTATATTCACATTCATATCGTATCATATTCGTATTCATACTCGTAACCATATAATATACATAATCATATCATATACATAGCATTTATATAGCATACCCGACCATGCAGGATCAGTGTTTCATACATACATGGCCAACCAAGGCTCAAGGTTACTCATACCTGGCCCTACCAAGGCTTCAGGGTTACGTCTACCTAGCCCCACCAAGGCGTCAGGGTTATCCGTACCATCTACAGAGGTGTGCGCGCGTTACGTAATCATATACATACTTATTTACATATCTTACCCGGCCTCATAATCTCGGGGTTCCATAATAGTCATTCATTGACACATATACACAATTGCTCATAAACATCTTTACTATTTACATTATTATCATTATCGTCATCAACATCATTGTTACTATTATCGTGATTCATCATATTTATCTTTATAGGCTTACTCGTCATACGAGGGATTTAGTACAATCGTGGCGTATCACGAATCGTGAGCTTACTAGCTCGGAAGATCAAATCATTTGAAGGATATCATAGTCTAATAGAAGATTTAGATATTTGGCCAAAGAACCATGCCTTATAAAAGAAGGGTTAGCCTTACATACCTTTCCGTTCAACTATTTACCACTTGCACGTTCTCCTCCAAAGCTCACGTTTCTACCTTCATTGAAGTCATACTATCGGTAGAATCGATAGCTAGCATACATGAGTAAACTAGAGAAAATTGGGCAACGTCTCCTCTATTTATACGACATTCCTCCATAGTGTATTTCAACTCTCAAACGTCAACAACACATTCACAAAACTACAACAATAGTCATTATTCATCCACATTATCCATATCCTAGACTCACTTTTCAATCATCCATATCCATAGCCATAACGCACGACTATGTCCCTTCACGTACACTGCTCATCTCATGTTCTCAACATCATTTATAACACATTTACATTACAATACATCAAGACCCATAACTCAATTCAAACTATTTCTCAAAATGGCACTATTCCACATTCATGACCAATTTTGCCATACCTCTCTACAATCCAAGTATTTCAACTCTTAAATACCTTAAACAACATAGAAACATCATAAATCTTACCTTAAACGTCGTAGGAACAAGCCTTGGTTGATAATGTCACGACCCGACTCGGGGCCGCGACGGGCACCCGGTGCTAGCCCACCCGAGCACCCTCATAGCCTACTCTTATACTTACATCTAGGTGAGCCACATAATTATACATACATTTCCATTCATTCGTCAACTAGTCCCAATTGGACAACAGTACATTTATATCACCATAGGCATCTATGCCACATCAATGTACATGGGCCAACGTGGCCGACAAAATGATACACAATACATAGGCCGACAGGGCCGGACATGTCTAACCATATACACATGACTACGAGCCTCTAGGAAGAGTATAACATATCACATGAGCAGGACAGGACCCCGCTATGCCCATAATTATATACACAAAATAATGAGTACCCAAAAGCTATGGCTCCGAAGGAAATGGAGCTCCGCTATGTAATCTCTGAATAAGCAAGTATGGATCAAGTCTATCTCCTTGTGCACCTGCGGGCATGACGCGGCGTCCACAAACAAAAGGATGTCAGTACGAAGAATGTACTTAGTATGTAAAGCATGATTAACATCAATATAGAAGCATCATAGACAATATATGAAGTGGCATAGGAGGGAAGACAATAATATCATCATCATGGTACTTACCTGCCTTTCATAGGAACTTTCCATTTTTCATGCTTGTTTCATAATAGTGCTCGTATTCGTATACATGCCCCTATTCGCAATCATGTACATAGTATTTCCACATTCATATTCATATTATATACATAGCCATACACTTATATACATACATAGCGTACCCAACCATAAGGTTCGGTGTTTCATACATACTTGGCCAACCAAGGCTCAATGTTATTTCTACCTGGCCCTACCAAGGCTTCAGGGTTATCCGTACCATCTGCAGATGTGTGTGCGCGTTACGTAATCATATACATACATAGATATATATATACATCCATATACATATATTCTACCCGGCATTATATGCTCGGGGTGTCATTATAGCCCTTCATAGGCACATGTGAATATAATAGCCCGTAGGCACCTTTAGCATCATTATTATTATCATCGTCATCACTAACATCATCATTTTCGCTACATCTCTATCTTATGCTTACTTGTCAAATGGGGTGCGTCGTACATTCGTAGCACGTATCGGGGGTCGTGAGCTTATGAGCTCGGAGTGTCAATCACTTGAATACAACATACTCATATAGAGGATTTAAGAGTTTGGCCAAGGAACCATGCCTTATGAAAGAAGGGTTAGCCTTATATACCTTTTCGTCAGACTATCCTACCCTTGCACGCTTCCTTCCAATGCTAGCGTCTATACCTTCATCAATATCATAACAATGGCCATTAGTCATTCACGTTATCCATATTATTTAGATTCCTTAGTTTGCCTCTAATTCACCCATATTCATGGTCATAACATCCAACTTCGTCCATTCATCTAAAGTGTCTAGTTCATGATCTTAGTACCATTTATAATGCATTCATATCGCAACACAACAACATTCATGATTCAATTCAAACTATTCCTCAAAATGTCACTATTCATCATTCATGACCTACTTGACCATATTTTCTACAATTCATGTATTTCAACTCTTCAATACCTTAAACATCATGTAAAAATCATGAATCTTACCTTAGAAGTTGTAGGAACAAGCTTGGTTAATAATACTCCACTTTGAGCAAAACCCTAGTTTTTCTCCATTTGCATTTCTTGACTTGAATGGTATTTAATGGCGTGCTTACACTTGCTTTGTTGTTGGTGACTTATAATCCTTGAAAACTTATGAAATAAATGTAGAGAGATGATTCTAGAGAGAAGTGGTGTAATGTAGAAATGAAATAAAACAAGTCTTGGTCCTCATATTTAATGAATTGAAATTCTGTGCTGAGGTGTACAGTGGTCGTCCATGGAGGTTTACGGTTCGTATTCCAGTTTACGGACCATCCCCCATGGCCGTCTTTAACCTTAAGCAGAACCAGAAACCTTGGTTGCATGCATGGTGATTTACGACCATGGTTTACGGGCCGTAAATCACTTTACGGTCCGTCCACCAGGTCGTATTTTACCACTTCTCAACTGGGCAGAAAGTTGAAACCTTGCATGGCAATTTACGACTGCCAGTTTATGGACCGTATTCCATTTTACGGTCCGTATTTTGCACTTTACGACCATTGGCCAGTTTTGCCAACTTCCAACTTTTCACATTTCTCGACTTTTTATTCTAATCATTCTCATCCATATACGCACATTGTTCATGAAACATTATACACTCGCACTCCTCGCACACATCACTAGTTCGTTTACTTGCGTACCAACGGGAAATTTCCCGAGGTGCAACAGATAATACTCCACTTGAGCAAAACTCTAGTTTATCTCCAATGAGATTTCTTGACTTGTATGATCTTTAATGGGTTTTCTTATACCTGATTCACTTAGAGAGATGTGAAAATGAAATAATGAACTTGGTCTCTTATTAATAACCCAAAATCTTATCTTAAATGAACAGTCGTCGAAAGTGCACAGTGGTCGTAAACACAGTTTACGATCCGTATTCCATTTTACGGACCGTATTTCGTGGTCGCATTTAAGGATGACAGAAACAGAAAGTCAGGCTGAGGACATGGCGGTTTACGACTCAGTTTACAGGCCGTATTTCAGTTTACGGTTCGTATTCCAAGTCGTCTTTAACCATTCCAGCATTTGACAGAAAGTTGAAGTTTTTCGAAGCTGAAATACGACATGGCAGTTTACGGACCATATACCACTTTACGGTCCGTATTTCATTTTACGACCAACTGCCAGAATGCAAACCTGCAACTTTTCACATTTCCAAAACCTATAATTAGTCATTGTGGAGCATAACTTACCTTTCATTCCAATTGCCTTTCAAATCTTACTTAGGGTCGTCAAACGTCATTCCCTTCTTATTAAAACATCATACACTTGTATTCTTCGTTAGTCTATTCACTGTACGTTCACGGGGGAATTCCCGAGGTGTAACATTCTCCCCCCTTAAGAACATTCGTCCTCGAATGTTAAAGTCTTCGGGGATTCTATAGAAATTTCGCCAGAGCTTCCCCTATAATATGGCACTACCAACCTGTCGCAACAACCCAAAATATCATCGCCTCACAGGGCTACATCACAATATCAACATATCTATGGCCACACACGACCAAAACCATGAAAAGGAAATCATACACACCTCATACCGTTGATGTTTCATCTTGAATCTCTCCCAAGGGCTGAAATAAATGAGGGTATCTGGATTGCATACTTTCTTCCGCTTCCCATGTCATTTCTTCTCATTTACTGCTTCTCCATAAAACCTTAACTGAGGCCACTTCTTTGTTTCTAAGCCTCCGTACTTGCCTATCTAGTATGGCAATGGGCACTTCTTCATAAGTCAACTTTTCTGTCTTTTGCACATCGCTTATTGGCATGATCCTAGTAGGACCTCCAACACATTTTTGAAGCATCGAGACATGGAAAACTGGGTGAACTGACTCCAAATCCGGAGGTAGATCTAATTTGTAGGCCACTTTTCCCACTTTGCGCACAATCTCATAAGGTCCAATGTACCGGGGACTAAGCTTCCCCTTTTTGCCAAATCTCATTACACTTTTCATCGGTGACACTTTTAAGAATACCCAATCTTTCAATTGGAACTCTAAGTCTCTTCGGCGATTATCCGCATAGGACTTTTGACGACTTTCGGCTGCTAATAACCGGTCTTGTATGAGCTTGACTTTCTCTATGGCTTGCTGGACCAAGTCTGGCCCTATCAGTCTGGCCTCTCCTGTTTCGAACCACCCAATTAGGGATCTACACTTTCGCCCATATAAAGCTTCATACGGTGCCATATGGATGCTAGAATAGTAACTGTTATAGTAAGCAAATTCGATGAGTGGCAAACGGCCATCCCAATTTCCTCCAAATCTATCATACATGCCCACAACATATCTTCAAGAGTCTGAATGGTACGCTCGGCTTGTCCATCAGTCTGCGCGTGAAATGCCATATTAAGGCTCACTTGGGTCCCTAGACCCTCTTGGAAAGACTTCAAAACATTGGCTGTAAACTGAGTTCCTCTGTCTGAGATAATAGATATTAGAACACCATGGAGTCTTACTATCTCTTTAAGATAAAGCTTTGCATAATCTTCTGCCACATGTGTCGTTTTGACTGGTAACAAATAAGCTGACTTGGTGAGCCTATCCACAATCACCCATATGGAATCATACTTACGGCGAGAATGGGGTAAGCCTGTAATGAAGTCCATGTTAATCACTTCCCACTTCCAAGTTTGGATTTCTATAGCTTGCAACAATCCACCCAGCTTTTGGTGCTCAATTTTCAGTTGTTGACAATTGGGACATTGAGCTACGAATTCCGCTGTATCTTTCTTCATTCCATTCCACCAATATATCGACTTGAGGTCATGATACATTTTCGTCGCTCCAGGGTGAACAGAATAACGGGAGCAATGAGCTTCCCTCAATATCTGGTGGCGTAATCTTGCCACACCTGGAACGCATACTCTACCTCGACAGCGGAGAACTCCGTCTCCTGAAATATCAAATGATGACTCCTCTTTCTGAGGGAGTGTATCTTTGTACTGCTGTAGCATGGAATATTCGTATTGTCACTCTTCCTTGTCTTCAAAGGTTAAAAGTCTAGGATGCCAAGACATAATTTCCTTTCTAATAACTCATAAATGTTTTCCAAAATGCCTATACTTTTCCAAAACAAAGGTTCATGATTTTTTAAACTTTTATGACTATAATGACGGATATGTTTTCGTAATGATAACGATGATGTCAAAGAAGAGAATATGTTTATGATGATTATTTCTTAAGGGTTCCAAATGTACGTGAATTAATGCCTTAGGAGATGATAACTTTATTTTATGTTCTCCTAACACTATTCTTCCTTGATAGTCTCCCCTTATGATTATCGTTCCTTCAAGGTGAGACATGACGATCCTGATTATTCCATAATGTAATCGGAGGCTACCGACCTTACGTCATACCGATAGATACTTGATTTTCTTTGGGCTCTCATGCATGTTGCTTATGGGATATATGTATATGATATATGTATATGTATATGGGGAAGATGGGGAAAAGGACAGAGCGTTATATACGCGTATCCACCTGATCAGTTGGCGAGATTATCATCCCGGACGCGGGATGCCCGGACGCGGGCCATATGTGGGGGAGCCGACGTATTTCGGCGCTATGATATGATATGACATGTTCTATTTTCTACATATGTGGGAGCCGACGGGGGTCGGCGCTATGACATGTTCTATTTTCTATACATATGAAAAGAAATGTTTTCAAAGAAAAGTTAGCATGCATGGCATCCGCCCTAAGGGGCACTCAGGTGTACAGGTTAATCGTTTATCTCATGATATGCTCAGGCAGAAATACACCGTACCTATATGGTCGGGCAGTTTACTTGTAAATACTTATATGTTGTTCCAAAGGGAAAAATTTAGCTTACATGATATCTGTCTTAAGAGGCAAACAGAGGTACAGGTTACTTTCTTAGCCTATGTTATACTTTACGTCTTTACCATGATCTTATGTTATTACTCTTGCCTTACATACACAGTACATTGCTCGTACTGACCCCTCTTCTTCGGGGGCTGCGTTCCATGCCGCGCAGGTACACCCAGAGGAGCAGAGTTATTATAGAAGATGTTCCAGCGATGTTGGCGAGCTCCATTTGGCCCTGGAGTGTAGCCGAGTCAGTGTACTATGCTATGGTGTCTTGTTCGAAGCTAGAGACTTTGCAGATAGAGTCGTGGGTATCGGGAGTCAATCTGTCAGCGGCTCCATCAGCCGATGTGTCAGTTTGTATAATGATATAAGTTTTGCACAGTTACGGATTTTATTTGATTTGAAAGCAACAAAAAAAAAATCTGTAAGCTTTATTATGTGTACTTGATTTAGAGGTTCAAAATATTATGTATGTAATAAGGGTCAGCGGGTTCGTTCGGCTCCGAATATGGGGTCGGGTGCCCATCACACCCTAGTAAAGTCGGCGTGTGTCAAAGTGGTATCAGAGCGGGTCGGTCTAAGGGTTGTCTGCAAAGTCGTGTCCAGTAGACTCCGGTTTATGGGTGTGAAGCCGGCCACATCTCTAAACAGGAGGCTGCGGGGCATCTAGGGATTGTTGACCTTCTTTCTGTCTTAGATCGTGCGATAGAGCCAAGTCATAGGAAATAAGATTCCTTATACTAACCGTCGATTTTCGTAGACGCCTAGTGGTGACGGAAGAAGGCAAGTGACGATATGGCAAGTCACACAGGTAAGTCTGGATATTTTGTTGTGTTATTTGGGACTGGAAGTTCTGGATGGCTGGAATATGTCATATAGCCGTATGTTCTGTGAATTATTATCGAAATTTGCTACGAACAGATCTGGAATAGTAGAAATGGTGTAGGAGATTCTGCCAGAATGGATACGCCTAATAGGAAGAAGCGGGGAAAGGAAATATTGTAAATAAGCAATAAGTAAGATGCGTGTTTCAGAAAGAATATGGATTCGGCATGGCGATGAAGGTGCTATCACTACTATCGGGAATCTGGAAGTCCAGGATAGGAGGTAGCCATATACACAGGCGGAAGGTGAACATTGGAAATCAAGAAGGGAAAAATACTAATTTTAAAAGAAAGGACGTGTTACGAAAATGTCCCGGAATCTGTAAGACTTCGACTTGCTCCAGAACATGAAATAAAGGTCATGTGAGGAAGCGGACGCAAAATTATCGGCATTAAGGCACCGAATTCCAGTGAAGTTTTTGGGTTAAGCGTGCTCAGGTGGGAGCAATTCTATGATGGTTCCCCTGGGAAGTTTGCAAGAAATTCTATAGATTGAGACATAAGAGGCAAATGAAAAGCTAGGGTAGTCTAAGGAAAACTAGGATATACGGGATGGTTGGAGACCATAGGAAGACGCGTAGGATGAGGCAGACTAGCCTGGTGAAGGGACAGAAGGTGCATCACAGCCCTAGAATTAGGATAGGCTTGAACAGCGTTTGGGAGTACTTTGTGGGCTAGTTGATAATAAAATATATATATATATATATATATATATATATATATATATATATGGACACGTAGGGTATTCCACGCACAATTGTGTTAAAGGATATGTGAGTCCCAACGACCGAAGCTACGGTATAAAAGGCATCAACCGAGTAAGGATACCGAAGTTTGAGTAATAGCAAGATTAAACGGTACAAGTGTTGCAAAGTAAGTTGTTATTATTTTACTATAGGTTGAGATTGGAAGTTCTAGTATAATGATATTTGGAAAAGAAAGAGAGTGAGTAGAAAAAAAAAAACGGAGAGATCGGAGTATCGGAAAGAGGTTCGAGAGCTGATTTCGATAAGTAGGGCTAAAGGAATAGTGACTAGGATAGGGGAAATGTGGAGTGAGAGAAAGAAAGCTTAGGTTTGTGATGATGTTGAGGTGAGAGATCTATAACGGAATAGATATGTGGCTATGTTAATATAGTTAAAGGTTCGACGAGCAAGCATAGGGAGAGTAAAAATTGTAAGGACTTTGTGCTGAGAACAAAAGTAGCAAAACGCTTGAGAGAATTGGATGCACAGCTACAATACAAACACGTAGTTAAGGAAGAATTACGAGCAAGTGAGCTAAGCAAGTTAGGACAGATAGTAGATGGAAGGGTGTGGAAATGTGGACAAATGAGGATATAGACGGAAAGTAAAAGGAAAACTTAGGATATGAAGTTTTCGATGTGTTAGGCACAGAGTTGGGAGGAAGATGAGGAATAAGGTATAAACGAAGACTTCATAAAGGACTGTCGGCATATAAGGAGCCCCTTAAAGGGGGGGGGGGATACCATATTATATTAGGCCAAAAATGGATCACAATATTTTTAAGTACCTGAAAAGGAAACCTATGACAAGAAATGAGGATTCGTGTAAAGGCCCAGGAGAATAAGGTAAAGGATAAGGAACGGGCATAAAGAGAAGAACGACTATAAAAAGGATCCTCCCGAAGTATTATGACACCCCATAAGATCAATTGAACATTCGAGGACGAATGTTCTAAAGGGGGGGAGGATGTTATATCCCGTATTTTATACGCTCGGATATTTCAAGGTAGTCGTGGTAAGTTAAGGGGATGATTATCTTCCAAAAGTATTTCAATGAACAAGTTGGTTATGAACATTATTTATGAACATTAGTATTATGGAAATATTGAGAAGAGGCTAAGGGTAAAAAGGAGAAATTCGCAAAATGGCCCATGGTAATATTGTGGAAGACTAGGGGCAAAATGGTAATTTCACAAGGTGTTCAAGAAAGTTTTTAGAGGGGCCAAGGTGTTCAAGAAAATTCTTGAAAGGGCCATTGTGGCCGTGTGACTTAATGGTGGGTCCCACACTTTCATGAGCCATGTGGTTATAAATATAAGGAAACTTATATGGCAAGACAACTAAGTCATCCTTCATTTTAATAAAATTCAAGAAAAAGAGAAGAAAACTCTAGGAAAAGAAAGAAAGGGAGGCATGTGACCATTTCATATTTAATGGGGGCTAATCATAAATTAAAAGAAAACATATGGACTAAAGTTTGCCCAAGAAGACAATTAGTCTTCTTTGACTAATTCAAAGAAAATTTCAAGAAAAAGGATGAAAAATCTAGAGAAATGGAGAGAGGGGCATGTGCCCCTCACATGCTTGAGAATTATATATATATATATATATATATATATATATATATATATATATATATGAGCTCACCCTTTAATTCAAGAAACAAAGAACAAAAAGAGAAGGAGAAAAACTTCTAAGGCCTATTCGGCCATAACCTTGCAAATTTGAAGTCCAAGAATCTTGATCAAAAAAATTGTTTCTTTCTAGCAAACCCACTAAATGAAGGGTCCTTAGTAAGGTGAAGTGATTTTTAGAGCAAGAACAACACATATTCTTGCAAGTTGGAAGTTCTAGCTAAGTGGGAAGTCAAGAGAGAAAGGTAAGAATTCATTCCATTTTATATGTTATGGATGTTTGTGCATGTTGTAGTGTATGAAAATGAGTGAAATTCATGGAGAATATGGATATAGGGGTGTGACCGTGAGTTGTATATTGTGTGTATGGCCGTGTATATTGTTGTATTGTGAAGGGATGGTGAGCAAGTTTTATTTAGTATTTTGGTTGTTGTGTTGTGGATTTTATGTTGCTAGTAAAAGCTTAATGATCTTAGTGAAATTGTAGTATTTGGAGACTTGTTTTAGAAGCTTATGTAAATTGAATGTAATGTTCTTGCATGCATGGAAGGTAATGTTGTTGGTGTGGTGTTGTTAAAATGATGTTGTTAGTGTGTAGTTCATGGATTTACAAGGAAAGTAAATGTGTTGTTATTGTTTTTATTGGAGTTGGAAGGTGTTGGATGGAGTAGTATGTTGATTGAATCGTTTTGAAAGTTATGTAAATTAAATTGAATTGAATTGAATCGAATGTTGAATTATTGCTAGAATAATTGTTGGTATTGTTGTTGATAGTTTGGCCGGGTTGAATTCCCGGATTGTTGTTGATTAAAATTGACCGAGTTAGAATCTCGGGGATGGTGTATTTACAGGGGAGATGCTGCCGAAATTTCGGCAGACCATAAGTGAATGTACTTGAAAGGCTAAGACAAGTATATGTCGATGAACCTAACGATAGTGTTAATCTTCTTGAATGTAGAATAACAAGTTTGGACGGATAAGTGTAGCTAGTAAGGCGCGGCGCAGGTATGTTAAGACTTGTCCCCTTTCTTTCAAGGCATGATTCCGACGTTAAGATTTCATAGTTATTTCCGTATCTTCCTTGTCTTCAAAGGTTAAAAGTCTAGGATGCCAAGACATAATTTCCTTTCTAATAACTCGTAAATGTTTTCCAAAATGCCTATACTTTTCCAAAACAAAGGTTCATGATTTTGTAAACTTTTATGACTATAATGACGGACATGTTTTCGTAATGATAACGATGATGTCAAAGAAGAGAATATGTTTATGATGATTATGATGATTATTTCTTAAGGGTTCCAAATGTACGTGAATTAATGCCTTATGAGATGATAACTTTATTTTATTTTCTCCTAACACTAGTCTTCCTTGATAGTCTCCCCTTATGATTATCGTTCCTTCAAGGTGAGACATGACGATCCTGATTATTCCATAATGTAATCGGAGGCTACCGACCTTACGTCACTCCGATAGATACATGATTTTCTTTGGGCTCTCATGCATGTTGCTTATGGGATATATGTATATGATATATGTATATGTATATAGGGAAGATGGGGAAAAGGGCAGAGCGTTATATACGCGTATCCACCTGATCAGTTGGCGAGATTATCATCCCGGACGCGGGATGCTAGGACGCGGGCCATATGTGGGGGAGCCGACGTATTTCGGCGCTATGATATGATATGACATGTTCTATTTTCTACATATGTGGGGGAGCCGACGGGGGTCGGCGCTATGACATGTTCTATTTTCTATACATATGAAAAGAAATGTTTTCAAAGGAAAGTTAGCATGCATGGCATCCGCCCTAAGGGGCACTCAGGTGTACAGGTTAATCGTTTATCTCATGATATGCTCAGGCAGAAATACACCGTACCTATATGGTCGGGCAGTTTACTTGTAAATACTTATATGTTGTTCCAAAGGGAAAAATTTAGCTTACATGATATCTGTCTTAAGAGGCAAATAGAGGTACAGGTTACTTTCTTACCCTATGTTATACTTTATTCGTATACATACCTTTATTCACATTCATATCGTATCATATTCGTATTCATACTCGTAACCATATAATATACATAATCATATCATATACATAGCATTTATATAGCATACCCGACCATGCAAGATCGGTGTTTCATACATACTTGGCCAACCAAGGCTCAAGGTTACTCATACCTGGCCCTACCAAGGCTTCAGGGTTACATCTACCTGGCCCCACCAAGGCGTCAGGGTTATCCGTACCATCTACAGAGGTGTGCGCGCGTTACGTAATCATATACATACTTATTTACATATCTTACCCGGCCTCATAATCTCGGGGTTCCATAATAGTCATTCATTGACACATATACACAATTGCTCATAAGCATCTTTACTATTTACATTATTATCATTATCGTCATCAACATCATTGTTACTATTATCGTGATTCATCATATTTATCTTTATAGGCTTACTCGTCATACGAGGGATTTAGTACAATCGTGGCGTATCACGAATCGTGAGCTTACTAGCTCGGAAGATCAAATCATTTGAAGGATATCATAGTCTCATAGAAGATTTAGATATTTGGCCAAAGAACCATGCCTTATAAAAGAAGGGTTAGCCTTACATACCTTTCTGTTCAACTATTTACCACTTACACGTTCTCCTCCAAAGCTCACGTTTCTACCTTCATTGAAGTCATACTATCATTAGAATCGATAGCTAGCATACATGACTAAACTAGAGAAAACTGGGCAACGTCTCCTCTATTTATACGACATTCCTCTATAGTTTATTTCAACTCTCAAACGTCAACAACACATTCACAAAACTACAACAATAGTCATTATTCATCCACATTATCCATATCCTAGACTCACTTTTCAATCATCCATATCCATGGCCATACCGCACGACTATGTCCATTCACGTACACTGCTCATCTCATGTTCTCAACATTATTTATAACACATTTACATTACAATACATCAAGACCCATAACTCAATTCAAACTATTTCTCAAAATGGCACTATTCCACATTCATGACCCATTTTGCCATACCTCTATACAATCCAAGTATTTCAACTCTTAAATACCTTAAACAACATAGAAACATCATAAATCTTACCTTAGATGTCGTAGGAACAAGCCTTGGTTGATAATGCCACGACCCGACTCGGGGCCGCGACGAGCACCCGGTGCTAGCCCACCCGAGCACCCTCATAGCCTACTCTTATACTTACATCTAGGTGAGCCACATAATTATACATACATTTCCATTCATTCGTCAACTAGTCCCAATTGGACAACAGTACATTTATATCACCATAGGCATCTATGCCACATCAATGTACATGGGCCAACGTGGCCGACAAAATGATACACAATACATAGGCCGACAGGGCCGGACATGTCTAACCATATACACATGACTACGAGCCTCTAGGAAGAGTATAACATATCACATGAGCGGGACAGGACCCCGCTATGCCCATAATTATATACACAAAAGAATGAGTACCCAAAAGCTATGGCTCCGAAGGAAATGGAGCTCCGCTATGTAATGTCTGAATAAGCAGCTATGGATCAAGTCTATCTCCCTGTGCACCTGCGGGCATGACGCGGCGTCCACAAACAAAAGGACGTCAGTACAAAGAATGTACTGAGTATGTAAAGCATGATTAACATCAATATAGAAGCATCATAGACAATATATGAAGTGGCATAGGAGGGAAGACAATAATATCATCATCATGGCACTTACCTGCCTGTTATGTCCCGTGTTTTCGCATAATTGGAAATCTTGAAAAATAATTAAGACTTGTGTGTTATAAGGCAATAATTTGATTTTAGTTAATATGCCTATGTCGTTTATGAAAGTATTGGTACAAAGGCATCGGGGAAGGCCGAGGGTGGGAGTTGGAGTTTTGGAAATTAGTTTCGGGAATTTCAAAACGAGATTTCAACGAATTGGGCCAAGAAATATTTGAAGAAAAATTGAAGCCCAAGTAGAGGGGTAGCCGGCCAAAGGCCATGGCCCAAGCTCATTTAAATGGTCACGTTAATCAAGCTTGTATAAATCCATGTTTTTCTATAGAGAGTGCTAGAACATCAAAACAAAAAAAATATTCTAGAGAGCACCTCAAAGGCCTCTCGGCCGAACCCCTTAGAAAAGAAAAAAAAAACAACAAAAAATTTTCTAGCCTTTGATTGTGATCATAAAGTCTTGTTCCTCTCGTATTTGTAGTAAGTTCAAGACGCTCTTCGACGTGATACAATTAGTTTGGCAAAAGAGCGACGTTTGCGGCAAATCGGAATTTCAAGAAAGAGGTAAGATTTCTATGTTGTTATGTTATGGAATGGGTATATGTGTGTTAGTGATTAAAGTTACATGAAGATTACGGAATTGTGTTGTGTTGAGCTTGGCCGTGTGTGTGTGTGAAGGGTGTGTTTGGCCGTGAGCCATGTTGGTGTGGAAGGGGAGGTGAATTTGATTTTGTTTAGTTTGTTAGTTGCGTCGTTGTGGCATTTATGACGTAAATGAATGTTTAGCGAGTTGAATTGGCATTGAAGATGGTTGCGGGTTTTTATGGGAAATTATATGATTTTTGTATATTCTTATATAATTGTGAAAGTAAGACTTTAAATGTGAATTAATGTTGTTGTTAATGAATTTGGATGAAAACGATGTGAGTTGGTAGGTTTGTCGCATTTGTGGAAGTTTTGGATAGAATGTGGAAATTGGCGGATTACTTGAATTCATGTATATTGCATGGAATATTATTGGAATACGTTTGAATAACCTTGAATGAGTGAATGAATATGATAATGTTGATATTAGTTGATATTGTGGAGTTTGAATGGAAGTTGTCGCTTTATGTAGAAAGGAAGAATATTGATGCTAGAACCTATTCTATTGTGATTTGTGATGTCTTTGGTATTGTGGGTTGTTGTTGATGATATATTGAGCCGAGCTAAGCATCGGGGATGTTATATGTATAGGGGAAGTGCTGCCGAAATTTCGGTAGACAAATATGAAGTTAAGTGAATTCTTAAAGTCTCGCAATTTCTAATTGGTAACTTTAACCATTTGTAGATTCTGAGCGAAACGAGATTTGAGTTTTGACGAGCGTGGGACGCTTATAAGGTATGTAAGGCTTCCCATTCCTTCTTTTGGCATGTCCTAGGTATACTAGGTCATTTTTTTAAGCCCCGGAGGCAATTCTATTCATGGAAATCCCAATTGGAAATCGAGCACTATTCATTCAATTGAATTGAACTATAAAAGTCATATTTTGTTGAAAAGTGATCAAATGTCCGAAACTTTTGTAAATGTAATCTGACCGCTTCGAAACCTCCATCTATGATCCCATAGACCCCGAATGTCCGTGATTCATGTCCGCCACCTCGACTTGACCCGAGGTGGGCCCGCTAATCCCGAGATTCCTTTGTTTACTCTATTATGCTCATTTTTGTATAACGTCGACAAAGAATATTCGTTAATGAATCTGGCCATCCTAAAATAATGTCTTGATTGTCGTAATATTCGAAATTATATTTTGAGCTATAAATATCATTTTTGAAATACTATTGTGAAATGAGCCCCGTATTGACCGTTGAATTAACATATGATTTTATTAAGTTTCAAAAGGTGTTTTAATATATAAATTGCATTCTTTGCTCACGACTCTGCTCGTGCCCTTATTATGACTTCGTTCACCGGTTCCCGAGCCGGTTATGGTTCGTGCGCGCTATGATAAATTCGGCCGTATGCTGTGTTACGGTTCCCGAGACCTCGCCATAGGGCCGGGTTCCGTTTGGAGTTATGTTGTGATATGGCTGGTGATATGCTATAATGATATGTGTATTCGGGGATGTACGGAGATTTGAACCTTCTGGTGTTATGCTGTGTGTGGCACCAGCGTCGGAGTGGTGACCACGTTCCTGAGCTTTTGCATGATTTTACTTGCATTATGTATATATGTTTTCAGTACAGATTTTGATATACCGTTCAGTATTCCCCTTTTGTATCCTGTTTGTTTTCAGTTGTGGCTTATATTTCTGTACTCTATGCTTTACATACTCAGTACATCTTTCGTACTGACCCCCTTTCTTCGGGGGGCTGCGTTTCATGCCCGCAGGTACAGATACCGGTGATCCACCACTGTAGGTTCCACTTTCTGCTATTTCGGAGTGCTCCCTTTTGATCCGAAGTCCACTTTTGGTACATACATCTTTTGCTATATATATATTTCTGTATAACTGACTATTTGGGTACGGCGGGGCACTGTCCCGACATATGTCTTTGTCTTGATGTATAGAGGCCTGTAGTCATATATGTGGGTCGAGGGTCCCATGTGTGTCTGTTTTGGCTACGATCTGTGTCTTAATGCGGTCCGTCTGTTATGGTGGCCAAAATGGCCCTTATGTTTATATTTGTACATGTGACCGGCGATGTGCATCCCGCCGCTCCCTTCTGTTCTGATATGATATTTTTGGTACGCGTGACCGCTTAAGACAAGTTTTGATTTGAATTATGTTTAAAGTGGCTATTATGAAATTTGAGTGAAATTTGGGTTTGATAACTGGATATGTGAATCAGTCTGGGTGCCCAAGTAGGGTGCCAGCCGCGGCCCACGGGGCTGGGTCGTGACACTGCCTTTCATAGGAACTTTCAATTTTTCATGCGTATTTCATAATAGTGCTCGTATTCGTATACACGCCCCTATTCGCATTCATGTACATAGTCTTTCCACATTCATATTCATATTATATACATAGTCATACACTTATATACATACATAGCGTACCCAACCATAAGGTTCGGTGTTTCATACATACTTGGCCAACCAATGCTCAATGTTATTTCTACCTGGCCCTACCAAGGCTTCAGGGTTATCCGTACCATCTGCAGATGTGTGTGCGCGTTACGTAATCATATACATACATAGATATATATATACATCCATATACATATATTCTACCCGGCATTATATGCTCGGGGTGTCATTATAGCCCTTCATAGGCACATGTGAATATAATAGCCCGTAGGCACCTTTAGCATCATTATTATTATCATCGTCATCACTAACATCATCATTTTCGCTACATCTCTATCTTATGCTTACTCGTCAAATGGGGTGCGTCGTACATTCGTAGCACGTATCGGGGGTCGTGAGCTTATGAGCTCGGAGTGTCAATCACTTGAATACAACATACTCATATAGAGGATTTAAGAGTTTGGCCAAGGAACCATGCCTTATGAAAGAAGGGTTAGCCTTACATACCTTTTCATCAGACTATCCTACCCTTGCACGCTTCCTTCCAATGCTAGCGTCTATACCTTCATCAATATCATAACAATGGCCATTAGTCATTCACGTTATCCACATTATTTAGATTCCTTAGTTTGCCTCTAATTCACCCATATTCATGGTCATAACATCCAACTTCGTCCATTCGTCTAAAGTGTCTAGTTCATGATCTTAGTACCATTTATAATGCATTCATATCACAACACAACAACATTCATGATTCAATTCAAACTATTCCTCAAAATGTCACTATTCATCAGTCATGACCTACTTGACCATATTTTCTACAATTCATGTATTTCAACTCTTCAATACCTTAAACATCATGTAAAAATCATGAATCTTACCTTAGAAGTTGTAGGAACAAGCTTGGTTAATAATACTCCACTTTGAGCAAAACCCTAGTTTTTCTCCATTTGCATTTCTTGACTTGAATGGTATTTAATGGCGTGCTTACACTTGCTTTGTTGTTGGTGACTTATAATCCTTGAAAACTTATGAAATAAATGTAGAGAGATGATTCTAGAGAGAAGTGGTGTAATGTAGAAATGAAATAAAACAAGTCTTGGTCCTCATATTTAATGAATTGAAATTCTGTGCTGAGGTGTACAGTGGTCGTCCATGGAGGTTTACGGTCCGTATTCCAGTTTACGGACCGTCCCTCACTTGTATTCTTCGTTAGTCTATTCACTGTACGTTCACGGGGGAATTCCCGAGGTGTAACATTCTCCCCCCCTTAAGAACATTCGTCCTCGAATGTTAAAGTCTTCGGGGATTCTATAGAAATTTCGCCAGAGCTTCCCCTATAATATGGCACTACCAACCTGTCGCAACAACCCAAAATATCATCGCCTCATAGGGCTACATCACAATATCAACATATCTATGGCCACACACGACCAAAAGCATGAAAAGGAAATCATACATACCTCATACCGCTGATGTATCATCTTGAATCTCTCCCAAGGGCTGAAATAAATGAGGGTATCTGGATCGCATACTTTCTTCCGCTTCCCATGTCATTTCTTCTCATTTACTGCTTCTCCATAAAACCTTAACTGAGGCCACTTCTTTGTTTCTAAGCCTCCGTACTTGCCTATCTAGTATGGCAATGGGCACTTCTTCATAAGTCAACTTTTCTGTCTTTTGCACCTCGCTTATTGGCACGATCCTAGTAGGACATCCAACACATTTTTGAAGCATCGAGACATGGAAAACTGGGTGAACTGACTCCAAATCCGGAGGTAGATCTAATTTGTAGGCCACTTTGCCCACATTGCGCACAATCTCATAAGGTCCAATGTACCGAGGACTAAGCTTCCCCTTTTTGCCAAATCTCATTACACCTTTCATCGGTGACACTTTCAAGAATACCCAATCTTTCAATTGGAACTCTAAGTCTCTTCGGCGATTATCTGCATAGGACTTTTGATGACTTTCGGCTGCTAATAATCGGTCTTGTATGAGCTTGACTTTCTCTATGGCTTGTTGGACCAAGTCTGGCCCTATCAGTCTGGCCTCTCCTGTTTCGAACCACCCAATTAGGGATCTACACTTTCGCCCATATAAAGCTTCATACGGTGCCATTTGGATGCTAGAATAGTAACTGTTATAGTAAGCAAATTCGATGAGTGGCAAACGGCCATCCCAATTTCCTCCAAATCTATCATACATGCCCACAACATATCTTCAAGAGTCTAAATGATACGCTCGGCTTGTCCATCAGCCTGTGGGTGAAATGCCGTATTAAGGCTCACTTGGGTCCCTAGACCCTCTTGGAAAGACTTCAAAAAATTGGTTGTAAACTGAGTTCCTCTGTCTGAGATAATAGATATTAAAACACCATGGAGTCTTACTATCTCTTTAAGATAAAGCTTTGCATAATCTTCTGCCACATGCGTCGTTCTGACTGGTAACAAATAAGCTGACTTGGTGAGCCTATCCACAATCACCCATATGGAATCATACTTACGGCGAGAATGGGGTAAGCCTGTAATAAAGTCCATGTTAATCACTTCCCACTTCCAAGTTTGGATTTCTGTAGCTTGCAACAATCCACCAGGCTTTTGGTGCTCAATTTTCACTTGTGGACAATTGGGACATTGAGCTACGAATTCCGCTATATCTTTCTTCATTCCATTCCACCAATATATCGACTTGAGGTCATGATACATTTTCGTCGCTCCGGGGTGAACAGAATAACGGGAGCAATGAGCTTCCCTCAATATCTGGTGGCGTAATCTTGCCACACCTGGAACGCATACTCTGCCTCGACAGCGGAGAACTCCGTCTCCTGAAATATCAAATGATGACTCCTCTTTCTGAGGGAGTGTATCTTTGTACTGCAGTAGCATGGAATCTTCGTATTGTCACTCTTTCACTTCTGCTACTAGCGACGAGACTGTTGAATTCTGAATAGTAGCTCCCCTGCAACCTGAGTCCACCACTCGAACTCCTAGGCTAGCTAACTGCTGGAGCTCACGGGCCATTTCCCTGTTCTCTGGTCGTACATCACATAAACTTCCCATCGATCTGCGGCTAAGAGCATAAGCTACAACATTAGCCTTTCCAGGGTGATATAAGATATCAACGTCGTAATCTTTTAGCAATTCTAACCATCGTCGTTGCCGTAAATTCAACTCTTTCTGCTTGCAGATATACTGAAGGCTCTTATGATCTGTATAAATATCCACATGGACACCATATAAATAATGTCTCCATATCTTTAGGGCATGAACTACTGCGGCCAATTCTAGATCATGGGTTGGATAATTCTGCTCATGTTTCCACAATTGCCTTGAAGCAAACGCAATCACCTTACCATGTTGCATCAATACACAGCCTATCCCAACACCTGAAGCATCGCAATAAACAACATATCCTTCTAATCCCTCTGGAAGTGTCAAGACTGGGGTGGAAGTCAATCTACTTTTCAACTCTTGGAAGCTACGCTCACAAGCATCTATCCATTGAAACTTTGCCGATTTCTGGGTCAACTTTGTGAGTGGTGCAGAAATAGAAGAAAAACCTTCAACAAATCTCCTGTAATAACCTGCTAAGCCCAGAAAGCTACGAACCTCCATAGGAGTTGTGGGGCTTGGCCAAGTCTTCACGGCCTCAATCATTTGACTATCCACTCGAATACCATCGACTGCCACAACATGCCCCAGAAATGCCACTGAATTCAACCAAAACTCGCATTTGGAAAACTTTGCGAACAACTCTCGAGTTCGAAGGACTCCGAGGACAGTACGCAAATGATTCGCATGCTCTGCCTCGCATCTAGAATATACCAAGATGTCGTCGATAAATACGATCACAAATAAATCCAGAAAAGGCCTGAACACATTATTCATCAGATCCATAAATGCCGCTGGCGCATTAGTTAGCCCAAATGACATCACCCGGAACCCAAAATGACCATATCTTGTTCTGAAGGCTGTCTTAGGGATATCTTTCTCCCTAACTCTCACTTGATGATACCCGGACCTCAAATCAATATTTGAAAACCATTTGGCACCTTGCAATTGATCAAATAAGTCATCAATCCTCGGAAGAGGATACTTGTTCTTTATTGTCACTTTATTTAATTGTCGGTAATCAATGCACATTCTCAAGGAGCAATCTTTCTGTCGGACAAACAATACGGGTACTCCCCACGGGGATGAACTAGGCCTAATAATGCCTTTCTGAAGCAAGTCCTTCAATTGCTCCTTCAACTCTTTCAATTCTGCGAGAGCCATTCTATAAGGAGGAATAGATATGGGCTTGGTGCCCGGCAAAACATCAATTGCGAAATCAATCTCCCGTTCGGGAGGAAGGCCTGGAAGCTCTTCCGGGAACACATCCGAAAATTCGTTTACTACAGGAACTGTCTGAAGAGTCAGCGATTCAGCTTCTACATCTTGAACCCGAACTAGATAGATACATCCTTTCGTGATCATTTTCCTTGCCTTTAGATAGGAAATAAGCCTACCTTTTGGTGACGCCGTATTCCCTTTCCATTCTAGGACTGGTTCTCCTGGAAATTGGAAATGAACCATTTTCATTCTACAATCAACATTGGCATAACAAGAAGCCAACCAATCCATGCCCATAATAACATCAAAATCCACCATTTCTAGCTCATGCAAATCAATCATGGTACGACGATCACAAATCACAATTACACAATTTCTATATTCTTGGCTAGCTATTACCAATTCACCAACGGGTGTAGACACCTCAAAAGTTTAATCGACGTCGGCTCGACTCTAAATCGACCCGCAATATATGGAGTAACATATGACAATGAGGAGCTCGGATCAATCAAAGCATATACATCATGAGAGAATATCAACAATATACCTGTGACCACGTCAGGAGAAGACACAAGATCTTGGCGTCCAGCCAAAGCATAAACACGGTGCTGAGGACCGCTAGAACTGGGAACTCTCCCTCTGCCTTTACAATGGCCGACTACCGCATGTGAACCTGGCCCCATAGGGCGTACAGATGTTGAAGACCCGGCTACCGACCCTGAAGGCTGGGTCCTACCTCTACCATGAACTGAGGGGCAATCACGCATAATATGGCCTGGTCGACCACATGAATAGCAGACATCTGAGCCCATTCGGCATCAACCCCAATGTAACTTCCCACACTGGGAACATTGTAGTGCGGGTGGCCTTTCCTAACCCGAATCATCTCTAAACTGAGACCCCGAATAACTCTAACTCGGCCCAGAACGAGTAGATCTATCGAATCTCTTGCCTGAAAATCGTGGAGGCGCACCAGTCATAGAATAGCCTGAGTGCCTGGACATCTGCTGCCTATGCCCGCCTCTGAACTCACTCATCGGACCTGAAGATATGGCCATCTTGCTATGACCCCTATCCTGCTCACGTTCACTTCTCTGCTGTTGTAAAATTTCTTCTAAGTTCTGAGCATGAGCCTGAATGCGTGCGATATCCATATTGTCCTGAAGGGACGCGTTCAAACATCTATCCATCAAATGTGGCCCTAGGCCCTTTACAAAGCGGTGCACTCTGTCACCCATATCCGCTACCATGTCCGAAGCATACCTAGCCAAGGAATTGAAGCGGAGACTGTACTCTAAAGCACTCATGCTACCTTTCCTCAAATTCAAGAATTTATCGGCCCTAGCTCACCGAACCTCTGGAGGCATATAATGTCGGAGGAAAGCATCAACGAACTCCTGCCATACCGGGGGAGGTGCATTGTGTCACGATCTAACCCCGTGGGCGGTGACTGGTGTCCGAGCTGGACACCCTTACACACCTACTTACCGAATCGACATATCTATAACTTATTCATATCTCACAAATATTAATTATCACAGATATTAAGGTTGTCATATACTAGCAGTCATACATATATATATATATATATCTGTATATACCAGCCCTTAAGGCTGTCATGGCAAATAGTACCGCTTAGGCGCAAATCCCAGACATAACCGGACAATGACGACCCATGACCTACATGTATGTCTACAGGCCTCTAACAAACATAACAGAAACATATGGCGGGACAGGGCCCCGCCGTACCCCTGAATAGTCATATACACATAAATATATACAACGGAAAGATCTATACCAAAAGTATGGGCTCCGGATCAAGGAGCACTCCAAAGTAGCAGAAAGGGCACCCTAGACTGGCGGATCACCACAATAAGTGTCTGTACCTGCGGGCATGAAACGCAGCCCCCGAAGAAAGGGGGTCAGTACGGAAAATGTACCGAGTATGTAAGGCATGAAATACAGAACGGGGAATCATAGCCAAAAATGGAAACTCTACAGAAACACTAAAACTGTGAAAAATCATCAATACGTTTCCTTTATGAAACAAAGTAGTAAATCTCAAATCATGAATCATATACATATACATATACATACATATATATACAACGTGTCCCGGCCCTTTAGAGAGGGACTCGGTGAATAAGGTCAGGCATATCAACATCACATACCGTATGTGCATATAACATGTCCCAGCCCTTTTGTGAGGGACTCGGTGAATAGAATCATGTATGTTAACATCATGTATAGTGTATACATATAACATGTCCCGGCCCTTTACTAAGGGACTCGGTTGATAGAATCAAGCATGGCAGAATCATATATCATATATACATAACGTGTCCCGGCCCTCTATTGCGGGTCTCGGTGGATAAAGTAATCACATGCCATCCTGGCCGTCATCCCCGTATCATCATATCATCACATACATATACATATAACGTGTCCCGGCCCGCAAGTGAGAGGGACTCGGTGAATAATGCAGAGAAGTGCGCACGATAACATGTCCTGGCCCGGGCTCAGTGAAATACAAACTGAAGCTTGCACGAACAGAAAAATGCGAAACCATATGTACATAAATCAAGACTTGATGAATAAGTATACTTACCGACCCCTGAAGGCTCAGAAACAAGTTTCGGGTCGATCCGGCTTAGTATGCGAAAGTTACGAACGTTTGAAGTACAAAACGTTCTATAAGCATTTTAGAAGCCATTTTGGATAATCGAAGTAATAATCATATCAGGTATCTTTCAGATGTTGTATAGATCAAATCAAATATAACTTTTGGAGTCATATGTGCATATCAAAGTATATCAAGACATTAATTATATCACTTATCTCTTAATACCAACTAAGGAACATATCAAATAGGTCTTTGGACATCATGCCGACATCATATATCATATATATATGCATATAACAGATTCATGCACGCATACTCGTAGAACATCGTACATTGTATTGCTACGGAACGTGCAGCCCGATCCATGAACGTATTATACCGAGGAACGTTCGGCCCGATCCAAGATTGTATGCAAAAGTTAGAAACATTAATACTTACAAAATCATTTTAAGGACATGAATTCGTATACTTGGCTATTTATCCAATTATGCAATAATCCCAACCATATTACTTATAATCGTATCAAAAGGCCAATAGAAGTCGTAGACGAACTTGAAAACTTATCAATAGAGCTTTGGAATCATAAGTACATATCGAAACCATATGAAACGACTTATGAAGGTCAAAGATATTAGCCACCCTAATGGCTCTAAGAACAAGGATTTCTTTGAAATCATGCATATACGTCATTTGTCCAATTCATAGAGATCATGCCTTAAGAAAGAAAGGTGAGCCTTACATACCTTGCCAGCTTTCTACGCGAATCCGAATTTAAGTCTTTGGCTCCACACGATCTACAACAACATTAATGTGCACCAACATTAGGTATAAACACTTAGGAATTCAATTCCAACCAACACCTTTTTCTACAGAAATTTCGGCAGCATTTCCCCTATAAATGCTACCATCCTCGAGAATTCAACTCGGCTATATCATCAACAACAAATCCGAGAATTTAACTCGGCCAAAATATCAACAACAATACCAACAATCATTCTAACAATATCCACAATCGATTCAAAACGCATACTAGCATTAGGAACTTCGTTCTACAACTTCAATGGCGTCTCAATTATATTCAATTCATATTTGATCACACATTCAAGTGCTAATCCAAGATCATTCAACACAATTCAAGAGCACTCTAGACAATTTGCAAAATATTCAACAATTTCCCACTAATACCATATCCTACCCGAAACCTCCACAAAGGCAATAAGACTACAAAGTCGCATTGTTTCCTTCCAAATTCATCAACAACACAACAATTCACACTTTAGAACTCCACTTCCATAATTACATAAAACTATATTAAAATCACATAATTTCCTATAACAACTTACAACGAATTTTCATGCCAACTTGAACTATTATTCTTCCGTTTACATAACAAAGCCACAACAACACAATTAACATACTAAATAATTTAATTCATGTTCTTCCTCCAACTTGGTGCACACGGCCATACACACACACACCCACAACACACAAATTTCATACTTTCCATTTATTTTCACACGCTACAACATATATGCAAGTCTTCCATAATATAAAAAGAATGAAATTCTTTCCTTTTCTTAAATATTCCACTTGCCACCAAAGTTGTTTCCTCGCTTAAATAATTATACCACGTTGAAGAGGGTCTTGAGCTTAGTAAGAATACTAGAAAATTAAGATTTTTTAACCAAAATTTGATGGCTCAAATGTTTTTTCTTCTTTTTTCTCCTAGGGCCGAATACCCTTTTTTTTTTTTGGCTCTAGTTTGTTTTCTTGAAACTTCTTGAATGATGGATGATTTGTAGCCCCTTATCTATTTATTGTATTGGATTTAATTGTTCATTGTCTTGGGCCATGGTATATGGCCGGCCACCTTAATGGATTGGGCCTCTTTTTCTATTTTTTTTAGCCCAATTAGTTGGCGAACATTTGTAATTCATGGAACAAATTTTCAA
Organism: Lycium barbarum; assembly: GCF_019175385.1. Lineage (NCBI taxonomy): Eukaryota > Viridiplantae > Streptophyta > Magnoliopsida > Solanales > Solanaceae > Lycium > Lycium barbarum. The sequence continues at coordinate 37,780,218 of NC_083342.1, read as the reverse complement.
AATTCCAATTTTGCCCTTAGTCTTCCTCCGTATTTTTGCATCAACATTTTTCATGAACAACATATATATTAAATAAAATCAAAATATTACCTTATCTCTTACAGGTCACCATTATTTCAAATTTTCCGAATGTGCAAGATTACGGGATATAACACATTGGCTCCCCGTGAAGCCATCCAAACCGTATAGCATTGGATCGAGACATCTCTCAATCTATACGACGCTAACTCCACCGACTCGGTGTTCGAATCATGTATCAATCGTAGCGTCCTCAACATACCATTGATAAAATCCTGAGGGTCCTCCTCCGGCTTTGACCCAATGAATTCCGGAGGGTTCAAAGTAATGAAGTCACGGGCCCTTGCACTAATAACCCTATCACCCTATCCTGTACTTTGCCGCTGAGTCTGGGCAGGAACCAATCTAGTAAGCAAGTGTATGGCCTCTTTCACATCTTGGCCTGAAGCATCTGATGGAGGAGTCAGAGGTGCTGGAGCTAGGGCTGAGGCTCCATCACGCTCCTCTAATATAGGTACTGAACGAGAGGACTGAGATTGAGCCGCACTCTGGCACTCACTTTCCTCTACTACCGGTGGCGATGCTCTTTCAGCCCGCTTTCCTGCCACCGTCTTGCCCTTTTGGGCTGTTGTAGCCTTTCTCTTTACAGGCATTTCTAAAATACACAACACACGATTAAGGGACAAGAATTTCTTATACCATAGCTCTATCGCACGATTCTTATGAAGAAAGAAGGTCATTTATTCCTAAAATGTCCGTAGCTTCTTGTTTATAAGTGTGGCGCGCAACACGCCCATAACCAAGACTCTACTAGACACGGCTCGTAGACACACCCTAGGACTGAACTGCTCTGATACCACTTTTGTCACAACCCGTCTAGGGGGCAGCGACGAGCGCTCGGTGCTAGCCCACCGGGCACCCCTTGGCTTACACTTATACTTACATCTAGGTGAGCCACATAATTAAACATACATTTATATTCATCATTCTTGCTAGTACCATCGGACGACAATGCTTTCATATCACGGTTGGCATCCATACCACGTCAATGTACATGAGCCGACAAAGCTATCAAAATGATATATAAAATATAGGCCGACAAGGCCAGACATCTCTAACCACATACACATGTCTACGAGCCTCTAAGAAAAGTATAACATATCACATAAGCGGGACAGGACCCCGCTATGCCCATAATTATGTACACAAAAGAATAAGTACACAAAAGTTATGGCTCCAAATGAAATGGAGCTTTGCTAGGTAGTCTCTGAGAATACCGCTATGGATCGAGCTTGTCGTCCTGTGCACCTGCTGGCATAACGCAGCATCCACAAACAAAAGCACGTTAGTACGAAGAATGTACTGAGTATGTAAAGCATGATCAATATAAATATAGAAGCATAATAAGCAACATGAGAAATAGCACAAGATGGGAGATAGTAATATCATCGTCATACGCACTTACTTGCCGTGCATAGGATCTTTCCGTTCCGTATTTGTACTCGTATTCGTATACATACCTTTATTCACATTCATATCGTATTATATTCGTATTCGTATTCATACTCGTAACCATATCATATACATAATCATATCATATACATAGCATTTATATAGCATACCCGATCATGCAGGATCGCTGTTTCATACATACTTGGCCAACCAAGGCTCAAGGTTACTCATACCTTGCCCTACCAAGGCTTCAGGGTTACATCTACCTGGCCCTACCAAGGCGTCAGGGTTATCCGTACCATCTGCAGAGGTGTGCGTGCGTTACGTAATCATATACATACTTATTTACATATCTTACCAGGCCTCATAAGCTCGGGGTTCCATAATAGTCATACATAGACACATATACACAATAGCTCATAAGCATCTTTATTATTTACATTATTATCATAATCGTCATCAACATCATTGTTACTATTATCGTGATTCATCACATTTATCTTTATAGGCTTACTCGTCATACGAGGGATTTAGTACAATCGTGGCGTATCACGAATCGTGAGCTTACTAGCTCGGAAGATCAAATCATTTGAAGGATATCATAGTCTCATACAAGATTTAGATATTTGGCCAAAGAACCATGCCTTATGAAAGAAGGGTTATCCTTACATACCTTTCCGTTCAACTATTTACCACTTGCACGTTCTCCTCCGAAGCTCACGTTTCTACCTTCATTGAAGTCATACTATCACTAGAATCGATAGCTAGCATACATGACTAAACTAGAGAAAATCGGGCAACGTCTCCTCTATTTATACGACATTCCTCTATAGTGTATTTCAACTCTCAAACGTCAACAATACATTCACAATACTACAACAATAGTCATTCATCCACAATATCCATATCCTAGACTCACTTTTCAATCATCCATATACATGGCCATAACGCACGACTATGTCCATTTACGTAGATTGCTCATCTCATGTTCTCAACATCATTTATAACATATTTACATTACAATACATAAGACTCATAACTCAATTCAAACTATTTCTAAAAATGGCACTATTCCACATTCATGACCCATTTTGCCATACCTCTCTACAATCTAAGTATTTCAACACTTAAATACCTTAAAAACATAGAAACATCATAAATCTTACCTTAGATGTCAGAGGAACAAGCCTTGGTTGATAATACTCCACTTGAGCAAAACCCTAGTTTACCTCCAATGAGATTTCTTGACTTGTATGATCCTTAATGGGTTTTCTTATACCTGATTCACTTAGTTTATGTTGTTGTTCACTAATAATCCTTGAATCCTTATGGAATAAATGTAAAGAGAGGTTTTAGAGAGAAGGGGGTATGGGCTTCGGATCAAGGGAGCACTCCAAAGTAGCAGAATGGGTATCCTAGGCTGGCGGATTACCACAATGAGTGTCTGTACCTGCGGGCATGAAACGCAGCCCCAGATGAATGGGGGTCAGTACGAAATATGTACTGAGTGTATAAAGCATGAAATACAATAATCAAGATCATAACGGAAAATAAGAAGTATGGAAAATGAGTACAAAAATCAGTATACCAAGAAACTCGTTTTGAAATACAAATGATGCATATATAAAAATCATGCATAGGGCTCAGGAACGTGGTCGCCACTCCGACGCTGGCGCCACAACACATCATACTCCAGAAGGTTTCATATCTTCGTACAACCCCGAAACACATCATAACATCATAGCACATCATAGCACATCATACGCCATAACACATCATAACGCCATATATAAGCGGCACCCGGCCCTATAGCGAGGGACTCGGGAAACCGTAACACATCATACTGCCGAATATAACACAGTGCGCACGAAGACAAACCGGCCCGGGACTCGGCGAAAGATGCAAATACAGTATGCATGAGCAGAGTAGTGAGAAACTATATGCAATTTAAAAACATTATTATTTTAGACTCAACAAATGAGTAAACTAACCGACGCTCGAGGGTCAAGACAATAATCATGTGAAATCCTTTCAAACGTCGTTAGAGTTATACAAAGGTAAGTCTCGGGGACCACGGATGAGTAGCAACCCAATCCGAGCCCGCCTACGAAAGTTACAACAATAATACTCTTTAGAATTCCCTAAGAATGGTTTGGAGCGATCCGAGCTTGTCTAAGAAAGTTAGAGACATAATTCGACATAAGACTTTTAGGACTATAAATTCTTTACACACATTTATTATCCAATCATACCAAGGGCACAAAAACCATAGCTCGGCTATATTAGGAATACTAACATCAAGAAGTGAATAAAAATCGTCGGCATGCTCGGATCTTAAGAATGGAGTTACCCCGAGGCTCGTATCATAGCTTACTTGCAACTAGAACATGCCAAAAGAACGAAAGGTTAGGCTTTACATACCTTGATCGCTTCCTAAGCTAATCCCAACTCAAGTCTCGGGCTCCCCAAGATCTACAATAACGTCATTAAATACCAAACGTTAGCTACAAGTACTTAGGAATTCAATCCTAAGCTAGCACTTGTCTACAGAAATTTCGGCAGCACCTCCCCTGTAAATACAACCACCCCGAGAATTCAACTCGGCCAAATTTATCAACAACGATACCAACAATTATTCCAACAACACCGACAATCAATTTAAAACATATTATAACATTAGTAACCCGCTTTAACATAATTCAACGCCATTCCGTTTACATTCACTTCAACTACATACAATCAAACCAACGCCAATGCTCGCATACTCAAATACTAATCCAAAGTCATTTAAACAAGATTCAAGAACATTTCAAACAATCCGCACAGTATTCAAACAATCCAACCAAAACTCCATTCCACCTGAAAACTTCCAAATGCAACAAAAACAACAACAATACATTTCCTTCTTTCAAATTCATGAACTATACCAACAATTCACATGCTAGCAACATTATTTCCACAAATACAAGAAATGATATTATAGTCACATTAGCTTCTAAACCCACTCTCCAACACTTACAACTTCAACTAGAATCATCAAACTTTCATTATTAACATAGATTCCACAACAACAACAACCCAAAACACTAGATAAAATAATTGAGTCATTATTCCTACACAACACACATATACACGGCCACAACATACATCCATAATTTCATGAATTTCACCCATTTCTACATACTACAACATACACAACCATTCATAACATATAAAAGAAGATTAATTCTAACCTTATTCCCTTAACTTCTCACTTGGCTATGGTTATGAACTTGCAACAAAGAGGGGTCTACTTGCTCCAACAATTATCCCACGTTAAAGAGGACCTTCAAATTAGTAGGAATGCTAGAAGAAAATAATTTTTTGGATCAAAATTGAAGTCTTCAATTTCTTGCTTCTTGGCCGAATGGCCCTTATGTTTTCTTGTTTCTCCAAGTTTCTTCAATGTTCTAAGTGATAAGATGAAAATATGACTACTTTTTCATCTTTTGTGAGCATATATTGGGCCTCCATGTGGGCCTTGGGTCACACCAACTTGGGACGGCCACATGGTCCATTTTCTCAAGCCCAATTTTTTTTTTGTTTTGTAATTCATGAAAAATTATTTTCCAAATTTCAAATTTGCCCTTAGCCTTCCTCCATATTTCTATGAGTAATCTTGCGAATTTTCCTTTTTACCCCTAGCCTTTCCTAATATTTCCACATCAAAAATTTTCATAAATAACTTATGTATTAAAAAGGATCAAAATTAGCCTTTCCCTCAGCTTGTCGCAATTACCTCAAAATATCCGAATGTGCAAAATACGGGATATAACATCCTTCCCCCCTTTAGAACATTCGTCCTCGAATGTAAACTAGTCTTACAGGGTCTTACAAGCATTTCGGGGAAGTTTCTTTTTATAGTCATCACATATAATTCATTCACCAATCAATATAACCAATTAAGGAATTTAGATTACCTGTAGGTGTAGGAAACAAGTGAGGATACTTTCTCTTCATCTCTTCTTCAGCTTCCCAAGTCATTTCCTCCCTGTTATTGTTCCGCCACAATACTTTAACAGAAGCCACGTCTTTAGTACGTAGTCTCCTCACCTGACGATCCAGGATGGCTATCGGCTGCTCTTCGTAGGACAGCTCCTCTGTCACCTGGATATCTTCTATGGGAAATATTCTGGAAGGGTCACCAATACATTTGCGGAGCATTGATACATGAAATACTGGATGTACTGCTTCCAAATCGGATGGTAAGTCTAACTCGTAGGCGACCTTGCCTATCTTCCGAACAATCTGATAAGGTCCAATATATCTCGGACTGAGCTTTCCTTTTCTGCCGAATCTCATTACACCTTTCATAGGTGACACCTTCAAAAATACCTAATCACCAATCTGGAACTCTAAGTGTCGACTCTGAGCTGCTAATAACCGTTCCCGAATGAGTTTCACCTTATCAACTGCTTGTTGGATCGTATCTAGGCCAATTAACTTAGTTTCACCCACATCAAACCAACCAATCGGTGATCTGCATTTTCTACCATATAGAGCCTCATACGGCGCCATCGGGATGCTGGAATGGTAGCTATTATTATAAGCGAACTCAATAAGAGGCAAATGGTCATCCCAGCTACCCTTGAAATCAATAACACAGGCCCGTAGCATATCCTCTAGTGTCTGAATAGTACGATCGGCCTGTCCGTCAGACTGAGGACGGAACGCTGTGCTAAGACTCACCTGAGTCCCCAATCCTTCTTGGAATGATCTCCAGAAGTTAGCTGTAAACTGAGCACCTCTGTCGGATATAATAGATGTGGGAACTCCGTGAAGTCTTACTATCTCCTTAATATATAAACAGGCATAATCCTCAGCCGAATAGGTGGTCTTTACTGGGAGGAAATGGGCTGATTTTGTCAGCCTATCAACAATAACCCATATGGAATAATACCTCCGTGGGGTGCGTGGAAAACCTGTAATGAAATCCATATTAATTATTTCCTACTTCCAAGATGGAATTTCCATTTCCTGTAATAACCCACCAGGCTTCTGATGCTCGATCTTAACCTGTTGGCAATTTGGGCACTGAGCAATGAACTCTGCGATGCCTCTTTTTATACCATCCCACCAATATAAGCATCTGAGGACATGGTACATTTTTGTTGATCCCGGATGAACAGAATACCGAGCATAATGTGCCTCTCCCATAATCTGTCGCCGCTGTCACGACCCAACCCCGTGGGCCGCGACTGGCACCCTAGCTGGGTACCCGTACATACCTACCTGATCGAATTTCGTATCGTACAGATTTTTTTGTGAAACAGAAATTACAAAAGTAGGCCGATACAACTACGGCACGCGCACAAACATATATATATCTGAACATACAGAAACATATGAATAAGCCGACAAGGCTAACATACAGACGAAACCCGTAACCCACACATCTATCTACAGGCCTCTACAGACATACAGAGTCATATGACGGGACAGGGCCCCGCCGTACCTAGAATATCCATACATACAGAGTATACAGAAGACGGGAGATATATACCAAAAATATACGCTCCGGATCAAAGGAGCTCTTCAAAACAGCTGAATCAGAAACCTACGCTGGCGGCGTATCACCTGGTGCGTCGGTACCTGCGGGCATGTAGCGCAGCCCCCGAAGAACGGGGGTCAGTACGAAAAATGTACCGAGTATGTAAAGCAGAACATAACAGATATAAACATAGTCCGAACCGGAGTCACAGAAATATAACGAACAGAACCATAAATCAGACTGACGGACAAAGTCATGATCCAGACAGACATACAGAATCATGTTCTTTACAGATAAACAGAATCATGGTTCGGACAGACAGACGGAATTATAATACGGACAGATGAGCAGAATCAGAATCCATACGGACATACAGACATAGTCGTAATTCAGACGGACAGACAGAAGTATGTCGGACAGAATTATGCATGCAGAGTAGCACAGAGTCATACAGAATCATACAGAGGCATGTGCTTATATAAATACAGATGGCACACGCATACATTCATACAGATCCCGGCCCTGTCTGGGGGCGCGGTAACAGAACCCGACCCTCTTAGTACGGGACGCGGTGGACAGACAGAATCAGATCAGATCATATGCCATCCTGGCCGCCATCCCCATACACAAATCATAATGTCATACAGACATACAGATCCCGGCCCGTACGCCGAGGGACGCGGTGAACAATGCAGAGAAATATGCACGATAACAGAACCTGGCCCGGGTCGCAGTGAAAGAATGCATTGAGACAGACACGAACCGATAAATGAGAAACTACTTACATACAGACTCGATCAACCTGAAGGGTGCCAAATGGCGAGTCAAATCATAGTATCCAGATAGTATGCATAGTACGAGCCTACATCCTAGTCGGGAAGGCACGACAGATTATTATCAGAATCAGAATCTCAGATGTTCAAAAAATCATTTCGTATAAATCGCACAAAAATGGTTATATCATACGCAAAATAGTAGTCCAAAGATGTTTAGAGAAAATCGGACAAAACGGAAATATTTAAAATTTTACAGAAGATATCGGGCCTTGTGGGCCCGCCTCGGACCAACTCGAGGCTACATAGGTAAATTATTGCTAATAGACCTTATGAGGTCATCCATAGTCGTTTGGAAGTGTTCCGACTCCGTTTGGGGAAGTTTTGTACAAAAATTCACTTTAAAGGCAATTTGTAAGAAAGTAGCTTCAATTGAATTGAAGGAATTGGAGCGGTTTTCCGTCTCGAATTCCGGGGAACGGAGTCGTACTTAAGGCTCGCGGCCGAGCCTATCACATCCAGAACATGCCTAGGAACATAGGGAAATGCTTCACATACCTCGATGACGCGTTACGCTCGCTTGGCGTCAATCCAAATTTCGTCCAAAATCTGGAAATGGTCAAGTTTACCATTTGGTTAGTTTCAAACTTTCAATATTCCAACTTTACACATACTTGCCTACCGAAATTTCGGCAGCATTTCCTCTGTATATACGACATCCCCGAGACTTAGCTCGGCTCAATTCATCAACACAACAACCCAGAAATGACATCAAAACATCAATGGACATTAAAACATACACTAAGGCATCATTAGCCATCTTTCGACATAACGAAACATTTTTCGTTTCAAACTTGCATTTCAAAACCAAACTTATTATTTTCATATCCATTATCCATCAAAATCGTTACGACATACACCAGAGGCATCCATACCATTTTCACATAATATTCATAAGATACACAAACATTCCAACTTTCCATTAAATCACTACTTTTCCAATCTTTTCCTAACTTTCAACATACAAGTTCATAACACATTTCCATCTTCCAAATTCATCAACAATAATCATAATTTGCCTCTTGATACCTTCATTTCCATTTTTACATAAATCATAACAAAGTTGCATACTTTCCTACAACAACTTGATAACCATTTTTCCAAAACAATAAAGATTGTTATCTTTTCCATTCACTTCACCATAACATACTTAATATACAAACAAGATCAAATTCATACTCCATCAACACATGACCATACCACACGGCCACCTCCTACATTCTTCAATTTTCACTAATTCATTCCACTTTCATTTCTAATATAATTTCTATCATAACAACAACTAGAATACATCATAAAAATTCAACTCATTACATCAATACATCAACACACACACGGCCACTTTCCAACAAACACACCCACTTTGCAAACTTCCATATTTTCACAAATTCTATTCATTTCTACATTCCACAACATAAACAAAGCTCCATAACATAATAAAAAGGGATGGATTCTTACCTTTTCCCAACTCTTCCACTTGCCACAATTGGTAGTTTCTTGCCACAATAATTATGCCAACTTGAAGAGCACCTTGAGCTTAGTAGAAATTTTAAAAGAGATGAATTTTTTTGAATCAAGATTGAAGCTTGGAAAATTTTTTCTTTTCTTTTCTTTCTTTCTCTCTTGGAGCCGAAACCCCCTCAAGTTTCTTGCTTTGTTTTGTTCTTGCTCTTTCTTGAACATTCTTGATATTTATCCACTATAAATGATTAATATATCACAAATTAGTTTTCATGGGTTTGGGCCCCTCCCTTGGCCGGTTGGGCCTTACTTATCATTTTTTTTTAGCCCAAAATGGTTGGTTACATATTGTAATTCATGGGGCAAGTTTCCAAAATTCCAATTTTGCCCTTGGCCTCCTTCCGTAATTCCACACCAACGTATTCATAACCTACACATTCATACCAAGAAATGTCCAATAGTGGCCTTATTCATCACAAGTCCATTTATCTTGAATTTTTCGAATAAGCGAAAATGTCGGATGTAACATCCTCCCCCCCTTTAAAGACATTCGTCCTCGAATGTTAAATTGACCTTATGGGGCATCATACTACTTCGGGAGGGTCCTCTTTGTAACCGTTCTTTGCTGACTTTCCGACATGGCTTCTTTACCAACATTATGGGGTACTTTTTTTTTTCACATCACTGATTCAAATGCCTCCATAATATACTTTCTCATACCCCACATAATCATCGAACCATAAGCTATATTCTTGTAACAGACGAACGCTTCCCAGATATCATAGTCAATATCATTTCTTGTTACTCTGCTGAGTTCCCTACCACATTATCGTAATCCCTCTTCATACCAGACACTTCATACCAGCAGCTTCCGAATTAGGACCGGACGCGTAGAAGCATATCGGACGGATTCGTAATCGGGGGCAGACGTACTAAACTATGGCGGACGGATTCGTAGTCGAAATCAGAGGTACGGAAGTATGTCAGACAAATCTGAGATCGGAGTCCAACGTACAGAGAGGTATCAGACAGATTCGAAATCAGAATCAGACGTACAGAGGCATATCAGACGGATTCATATCCAGAGTCAGACATACAGAGGTGTCAACCAAAAACAGATTCAGAATCGGATGTGCAAGGATCTATCAGATGGGAACGTAATCGAGTTCAGGAGCATAGAGGTGTAATAGACAGAGCCTTATCAACATCGGAAGTGCAGAAGCAATACAGATAGAATCTGAAGCCGAATCAGATCACCCTTAGTAAGGCTCCAGTGATTTATGGAAAATTTCCCTTATTGGTAACCTGGTTAGCCAAGTTATCATACAAATCGTCTCGCGTGCCGCTTGTCGACTCTTTCAAAGATTCCGCTTATTCGCACTTCTTATTTTTCGTCTTTCCTACCATCCATACTCGTTTTCCTTTTCAGACATCGCCATACCAGACTGAGTTATAATGGAATAGGGGTTTTTCTAGTCCTTGACAACATTTGTGTCCTCGTCCCCGCTTCGTTTCATGTATTCGGTTTAGTAAAGCCTTTCGCCGATCACAACATTAGTTGCCGGGACTCGGTTCTTAACCCATATGGGCACCAAACGAAAATCATACATACACACATACACATACACACATACAGATATATCTGCTAATGTCTTACTGGCGGACGTCTCTGACTGTTATTCAGATTCGCTCAATTTCCCGAGCGGTGTTGTACCTTTTCTTTGCCCATTTAGTCCGCCTCGCTCTGCGCGACTCCTGTAAGGGCACTAATCACTCCACACATTCCATTTGTCCTTTTGGTTACCCCAAATTTTCATTTACATCTATTATACTTACACTTGTGCAAAACTTTGCATTACTTCCCAGGGGGTCACCCATCCCAGAATTGCTCTGGCTTGAGCATGCTTAACCCCGAAACTTTCATGCATTTTGACGCGTTAGGGCTAATATAATTCCGTCGATTACCCCGCAGGGCCTTTGTCACATAATTTTAGGGCAGATCGGGGTCTTAGCAAATTTTTGGAAAATTTTTGTAGCGGGTCCCACCCCCGGCTAAGTCGTACCATTACCATGTCGCCTTTCTGAATCTTAAACATTCACCTTCATACACATATACATGTGATTACGGATAACCCACGGATTTAAGTCTTCGTCCCACGAATTCCGCCTCCAAATAATCGGTGGAATCTGATAAAATATCACCGTAAGGTGTTCTCCGGCCACTGGCAGAAGAAAACTAAAGTCCGACAAGTATTGCGGGACCTTTTTGTACTTAGTCTACATATTTACTTCCATATTTCTGGAAAAATTTGGGCAGAGGTTCTTCTGTTTTTCTTACTATCCGAAACCTGTACACCAGAAATATCAATTATGCCTCACAGGGCCAACACATATACACACACATACATATCGTATCATGTCGTATCGCAGCCACACGGGGCTGATAACCTCAAGTAAGAATTATAACGTCGTCGACACCAACCACACGTGCCCAACTCAACAGCATCGGAGGCACTTTCCTGTTTACTTTCATCCGGGATTTCTAGACTCACATTGACGGTGGGGACATCTCAGTCGCCCTTGCCTTTGGTCACTAGGTCTCTAATCCTTTTAAATTTCCGTCGTCTTCATAGAACAACGTTTTACAGATATCATACACATATCGAAAATTCTAGGAAACTTACGTACTCATAACTAATCAACTCGGGTCTAACCTGGGGAGCTGCCGTGGGAACTGTGTCCCTCATCATCGTCGTCGATCTGGCCCCCACTGTTACCTGCATCTGAATCGGAGGAGTGTAGGTAGCCTGGAAATTCCTGGTTCACCGACGGCCAGGACAAAGGGCTGGAATAGGGCGTAACACTCTCTGGGGAAGCCTGTCTAACATACTGCTCCACTACCGGAGCTGCTGGCACATCCTCGGGAATCTCCTCCTCCGGCGTCCCAGAGGAGTGCTCTAGTGGCTCAGCCTCGGGGCTATCCTCCTCCCTGGGAGTAAGAAACTCTGGAGGTATCGTCGCTGGGTCCTCCGAAGGGTCGGTGTCATAACTGTCTTCCCTGGGAGCCTCTGCTCTGGGGATCAAAAACTCTGGAGGAATTGTCTCTGGATCCTCCGAAGGATCTGTCTCAATCGAGTAGCTAGGGATCTGCCTACTCGGTCCTGGTGATGTCCTAGGGGCCTTATTAGCACCCCCATCCCCATCATCCGAAGCGCTCCTCTTCATTATTTATCAACCTACGATCACCTGCAGGAAGAGGGTCAGAAACATTTTCCCCAAATACCGACACTTCTGCTCTTCTGGAGACTCGCTGTAGATACAGCAATTCGTAGGGGAGAATCATCCTAATCATATAGCTTTATCGCACGACCTAAGAATCCAAAGAAGGGTAACATCCTAAATGCCCTGTAGCTTCCTGTTTATAGATGTGGTGCACAACACATCGATAAACAAGACTCTACTAGACACGGCCTGTAGACATTCCGAGGACTAACCGCTCTGATACCACTTTTGTCACGACCCAACCCCGTGGGCCGCGACTGGCACCCTAGCTGGGTACCCGTACATACCTACCTGATCGAATTTCGTATCGTACAGATTTTTTTTTGAAACAGAAATTACAAAAGTAGGCCGATACAACTACGGCACGCGCACAAACATATATATATCTGAACATACAGAAACATACGAATAAGCCGACAAGGCTAACATACAGACGAAACCCGTAACCCACACATCTATCTACAGGCCTCTACAGACATACAGAGTCATATGACGGGACAGGGCCCCGCCGTACCCAGAATATCCATACATACAGAGTATACAGAAGACGGGAGATATATACCAAAAATATACGCTCCGGATCAAAGGAGCGCTTCAAAACAGCTGAATCAGAAACCTACGCTGGCGGCGTATCACCTGGTGCGTCGGTACCTGCGGGCATGTAGCGCAGCCCCCGAAGAACGGGGGTCAGTACGAAAAATGTACCGAGTATGTAAAGCAGAACATAACAGATATAAACATAGTCCGAACCGGAGTCACAGAAATATAACGAACAGAACCATAAATCAGACTGACGGACAGAGTCATGATCCAGACAGACATACAGAATCGTGTTCTTTACAGATAAACAGAATCATGGTTCGGACAGACAGACGGAATCATAATACGGACAGATGAGCAGAATCAGAATCCATACGGACATACAGACATAGTCGTAATTCAGACGGACAGACAAAAGTATGTCGGACAGAATTATGCATGCAGAGTAGCACAGAGTCATACAGAATCATACAGAGGCATGTGCTTATATAAATACAGATGGCACACGCATACATTCATACAGATCCCGGCCCTGTATGAGGGCGCGGTAACAGAACCCGGCCCTCTTAGTACGGGACGCGGTGGACAGATCATATGCCATCCTGGCCGCCATCCCCATACACAAATCATAATGTCATACAGACATACAGATCCCGGCCCGTACGCCGAGGGACGCGGTGAACAATGCAGAGAAATATGCACGATAACAGAACCTGGCCCGGGTCGCAGTGAAAGAATGCATTGAGACAGACACGAACCGATAAATGAGAAACTACTTACATACAGACTCGATCAACCTGAAGGGTGCCAAATGGCGAGTCAAATCATAGTATCCAGATAGTATGCATAGTACGAGCCTACATCCTAGTCGGGAAGGCACGACAGATTATTATCAGAATCAGAATCTCAGATGTTCAAAAAATCATTTCGTATAAATCGCACAAAAATGGTTATATCATACACAAAATAGTAGTCCAAAGATGTTTAGAGAAAATCGGACAAAACGGAAATATTTAAAAATTTACAGAAGATATCGGGCCTTGTGGGCCCGCCTCGGACCAACTCGAGGCTACATAGGTAAATTATTGCTAATAGACCTTATGAGGTCATCCATAGTCGTTTGGAAGTGTTCCGACTCTGTTTGGGGAAGTTTTGTACAAAAATTCACTTTAAAGGCAATTTGTAAGAAAGTAGCTTCAATTGAATTGAAGGAATTGGAGCGGTTTTCCGTCTCGAATTCCGGGGAACGGAGTCGTACTTAAGGCTCGCGGCCGAGCCTATCACATCCAGAACATGCCTAGGAACATAGGGAAATGCTTCACATACCTCGATGACGCGTTACGCTCGCTTGGCGTCAATCCAAATTTCGTCCAAAATCTGGAAATGGTCAAGTTTACCATTTGGTTAGTTTCAAACTTTCAATATTCCAACTTTACACATACTTGCCTACCGAAATTTCGGCAGCATTTCCTCTGTATATACGACATCCCCGAGACTTAGCTCGGCTCAATTCATCAACACAACAACCCAGAAATGACATCAAAACATCAATGGACATTAAAACATACACTAAGGCATCATTAGCCATCTTTCGACATAACGAAACATTTTTCGTTTCAAACTTGCATTTCCAAACCAAACTTATTATTTTCATATCCATTATCCATCAAAATCGTTACGACATACACCAGAGGCATCCATACCATTTTCACATAATATTCATAAGATACACAAACATTCCAACTTTCCATTAAATCACTACTTTTCCAATCTTTTCCTAACTTTCAACATACAAGTTCATAACACATTTCCATCTTCCAAATTCATCAACAATAATCATAATTTGCCTCTTGATACCTTCATTTCCATTTTTACATAAATCATAACAAAGTTGCATACTTTCCTACAACAACTTGATAACCATTTTTCCAAAACAATAAAGATTGTTATCTTTTCCATTCACTTCACCATAACATACTTAATATACAAACAAGATCAAATTCATACTCCATCAACACATGACCATACCACACGGCCACCTCCTACATTCTTCAATTTTCACTAATTCATTCCACTTTCATTTCTAATATAATTTCTATCATAACAACAACTAGAATACATCATAAAAATTCAACTCATTACATCAATACATCAACACACACACGGCCACTTTCCAACAAACACACCCACTTTGCAAACTTCCATATTTTCACAAATTCTATTCATTTCTACATTCCACAACATAAACAAAGCTCCATAACATAATAAAAAGGGATGGATTCTTACCTTTTCCCAACTCTTCCACTTGCCACAATTGGTAGTTTCTTGCCACAATAATTATACCAACTTGAAGAGCACCTTGAGCTTAGTAGAAATTTTAAAAGAGATGAATTTTTTTGAATCAAGATTGAAGCTTGGAAAATTTTTTCTTTTCTTTTCTTTCTTTCTCTCTTGGAGCCGAAACCCCCTCAAGTTTCTTGCTTTGTTTTGTTCTTGCTCATTCTTGAACATTCTTGATATTTATCCACTATAAATGATTAATATATCACAAATTAGTTTTCATGGGTTTGGGCCCCTCCCTTGGCCGGTTGGGCCTTACTTATCATTTTTTTTTAGCCCAAAATGGTTGGTTACATATTGTAATTCATGGGGCAAGTTTCCAAAATTCCAATTTTGCCCTTGGCCTCCTTCCGTAATTCCACACCAACGTATTCATAACCTACACATTCATACCAAGAAATGTCCAATAGTGGCCTTATTCATCACAAGTCCATTTATCTTGAATTTTTCGAATAAGCGAAAATGTCGGATGTAACAGCCGCAGCCCTACAACGTCAGGTACACATAACCTGCCTCTATATAATAATACTCTGTCAGGTGTAATCTCGAACTGAGTCTTCTCCTTATCAAGGGCTGTATCTCTGTACTGTACCAGAATAGGATCCTCGTATTGGCGTCGTTTTACTTCTTCCATAATAGAGGATTCAGCAACTTCTCGAACAGAAACCCCGATATTTCCAGAGTCAGCCAAATGGACTCCAAGACTGGCTAGCTGATGAATTTCACGAACTATTTCTTTCTTTTCTGGCTGCACGTCGGTCAAGCTGCCCATAGACTTGCGGCTAAGTGCATCTGCTACAATATTGGCCTTCCCAGGATGATATAAAATGTCAACATCATAATCTTTCAACAACTCGAGGCATCTCCTTTGCCGCAAATTCAGCTCATTTTGCTTAAAGATGTACTGAAGGCTTTTGTGGTCTATATAAATATAAACATGAACCCCATATAAGTAGTGCCGCCATATCTTCAAAGCATGAATTACCGCTGCTAATTCCAGATCATGAGTAGGATAATTTCTTTCGTGCGGTCTAAGCTGCCGGGAGGCATAGGCTATAACTCGACCATCCTGCAATAATACACAACCTATCCCAACACCGAAAGCATCACAATAAATGAAATACCCGTCTGGCCCCTCGGGAAGAGTTAGAACCGGAGCTGTAATCAACTTTCCTTTCAGCAACTGGAAGCTGCGTTCACAAGCATCGGTCCTTTGGAACTTTGCCGCCTTCTGAGTCAGCTTCGTTAACGGTGCTGCAATTGAAGCAAAATTCTCCACAAATCTCCTGTAATACCCTGCTAACCCCAGAAAATTACGTACCTCAGTCGGCGTCGTAGGCCTAGGCCAATTCTTTACGTCCTCGATCTTCTGTGTATCAACCCGAATGCCATCAGCTCCGACGATATGCCCCAAAAATGCCACTGAAGTCAACTAGAACTCACACTTGGAGAACTTAGCATATAATTTCTGTTGCCGGAGTGTTCCGAGTACTGTCCTCAGATGATCCGAATGCTCTTCTTCTGATCGTGAATACACCAGAATATCGTCAATAAATACAATCACGAACATGTCTAGAAACGGCCTGAATACCCGATTCATCAAATCCATAAACACTGCTGGGGCGTTGGTCAGCCCAAAAGACATTACCCTGAACTCATAGTGCCCATATCGGGTCCTGAACGCAGTCTTTGGAATATCTGCCTCTCATACTCGCACTTGATGGTAGCCCAAGCGCAAATCTATCTTCAAGAAATATTTAGCACCCTGCAATTGGTCAAATAGATCATCAATCCGGGGGAGGGGATATTTATTCTTTATGGTCACCTTATTCAGATGTCTGTAATCAATGCACATCCGTAGCGACCCATCTTTCTTCCTTACGAACAGTACCGGTGCTCCCCAAGGTGATGTACAGGGTCTGATGAAGCCTTTCTCTAATAAGTCCTTCAGCTACTCCTTCAATTCCTTCAATTCCGCAGGTGCCATTCTGTAAGGAGGAATAGATATAGGATGAGTATCTGGCAGCACATCTATCGTGAACTCTATCTCCCGTTTAGGTGGAAGGCCTGGAAGCTCGTCCGGAAATACATCTGGAAATTCATTTACTACTGGGACTGACTAGAGAGTAGGTGTTTCCGCTTTAGTATCATGCACGCGAACCAAATGATAAATATACCCTTTCTGAATCATCTTCCTGGCCTTGAGGTATGAAATAAACTTACTCCTCGGTGATGCTGTATTTCCTGCCCATTCTATAACTGGTTCCCCTAGAAACTGGAAGCGGACTACCTTCTTTTGACAGTCAACGTTGGCATAACACGAGGCTAACCAATCCATGCCCATAATAACGTCGAATTCAGTCATATCTAGCTCTACCAAATCGGCCTTGGTGCAACGGCCACATATAATTACTGAACAATCCTTATATACCTGCCTTGCTATAACAAAATCCTTGACCGGTGTAGCTACCTCGAACGGTTCTATCGGTTCAGGTGTTATCCCAATTTTACTAGCCACAAGGGGAGAAATATATGATAAAGTAGAACCTGGGTCTATCAATGCATATACATTTCGGGAGAAGACCAATAATGTACCTGTAACTACATTTGGTGACGCCTCCTGATCCTATCGGCTGGCCAAGGCATATATGCGGTTCGAGGGACCGCTAGAATTAGAAACTCCGCTACGACCTCTACCGCGGCCCGCTGGTGCTGGCATACCCCGCCCCATAGGGCGCATAGCTACAGAAGTGGAAGACGAACCAGCAACTGACCCCGTAGGCTATGCTGCACCACCGGAACCACCCGCCAACGGACAATCTCTCATAATATGGCCTTGGTGGCCATAAGAAAAATAGGCACCCGTAGCACGATGGCACTCCCCTGGGTGAGACCTCCCATAATGAGAACACCGAGGCATGGGTGGCCTCGCCTGACTGGAACCCCAGATCACCTGCGAACCCGAAGCCCTGGAGCTCTGGCCCGCTCCTGAGTGCCCTGCACCATCGAATCGTTTGCCTGTAGACTGTGGATGTGTACTCCGGCTTGACTGAGCAGGATATCTGCTAAACTGCTGCTGAGGATGCCCGCCTCGAGACTCCCCAAAATAACCGGCTGATCTAGCCCTCTTGGGTTGCCTCCTATCACGATCTCTATCGGGCTGGCGCCCTCTGTGTCGGTCCTCCATTCCCTGTGCGTACGCCTGTACCCGAGCAATATCTATCCCGGGCTGGGATGCCACCGCCATATAGCTATCAACCAAATAATCATCCAACCCCATCACGTATCGATGCATTCTGTCAGCCATATCGGCTACAATGGTGGGTGCATATCTGGCTAGGGAGTTAAACTCTAGGCTGTACTCTCGAACACTCCTGCCCCTCTGTCTCAGCTGTAAAAATCTATCAACCCTCGCTCGCCGCATCTCTGGAGGCAAGAAGTGGCCGAGAAAGGCTGCTGTAAACTCATCCCACACTGCTTGAGGAGCACCCTCGCCTCTAGACAGCTCCCAGGACTCAAACCAATCTCAACGTACGCTGCATCTGTCGAATAAAATCCTAGGGATCCTCCTCGGGCTTTGACCCATAAACTCTGGGGGATTACAAGTCTAATAGTCACGGACCCTTAAGCTGTCATGTCTATCTGCATAGTCAGCTCCCAGCCCGTGTCTGCAAGCCTGCCCCGCTACTACTCTAGTCAACAACTGTACTGCATCTCTCATCGCCCTATCCTCTGCTCCTGGAGGCTCGGGCGCTGGAGCCTCTGGAGCTACTGGTGGGGCCGCCTCCTGATCCACAGCGGCAGCGGCTGCTGCTCTAGGATCCCCTGATGGTGATGGCGTAGCAGAGCCCGCTGACTGGGGCATAATCTCGGGCATAGTCTGGGCACGGGCCCGAGTGACTCTATGAACCTGACTAGTCCCTCCTGCCACTGCTTTGCCCTTCTGGGCAGCTGTCGTCTTCTTCCGAGGCATCACTGTAAGTATAACAATCTGTTACAAAGGAACCATCCTAATAATACAGCTCTATCGCACGATCTAAGATTGAAAGAAGGTAACACCCTAAATGTCCTGTAACTTCCTGTTTATAGATGTGGTGCACAACACACCGATAAACAAGACTCTACTAGACACGGCCTGTAGACATTCAGAGGACGAACCGCTCTAATACCACTTTTGTCACGACCCTACCCCGTGGGTCGTGACTAGTGCACGAGCTGGACACCCATACACACTCACTTACCAAATCGATATATCAATGACTTATCCATATTCAGCATACATTAATTTATACAGATACTGAGAACAGATGTCGTCTTAAGCGGTCACATATAATAAATGTATCACATAGAAGCCGGCAAGGCTGTCTTAAAACACATCGCCCAAAGACATATACATACATATGCATACATACAAGCCGTTTCAGCCGTCACAGCAAATGGAACCGCTTAAGACGCAAATCGCACAGACATAACTGAACAATAACGACCCACGACCCACATACATGTCTACAGGCCTCTACGAATAACAACAGAAGCATATGACGGGATAGGGCCCTGCCGTACCCCTAAATAGTCATATATATACATAAATATGTGCAACAAAAGATTTGTACCAAAAGTATGGGCTCCGGATCAAGGGAGCACTCCAAAGTAGCAGAATGGGTATCCTAGGCTGGCAGATTACCACAATGAGCGTCTGTACCTACGGGCATGAAACGCAGCCCCCGAAGAAAGGGGGTTAGTACGAAATATGTACTAAGTATATAAAGCATGAAATACAATAATCAAGATCATAACGGAAAATAAGAAGTATGGAAAATGAGTACAAAAATCAGTATACCAAGAAGCTCGTTTTGAAACACAAATGATGCATATATAAAAATCATGTATAGGGCTCAGGAACGTGGTCGCCACTCCGACGCTGGCGCCACAACACATCATTCTCCAGAAGGTTTCATATCTCCGTACAACCCCGAAACACATCATAACATCATAGCACATCATACGCCATAACACATCATAACGCCATATATAAGCGGCACCCGGCCCTGTAGCGAGGGACTCGGGAAGCCGTAACACATCGTACTGCCGAATATAATATAGTGCGCACAAAGACAAACCGGCCCGGGACTCGGCGAAAGATGAAAATACAGTATGCACAAGCAGAGTAGTGAGAAACTATATGCAATTTAAAAACATTATTATTTTAGATTCAACAAATGAGTAAACTAACCGACGCTCGAGGGTCAAGACAATGATCATGTGAAATCCTTTCAAACGTCGTTAGAGTTATACAAAGGTAAGTCTCGGGGACCACGGATGAGTAGCAACCCAATCTGAGCCCGCCTCCGAAAGTTACAACCATAATACGCTTTAGAATTCCCTAAGAATTGTTTGGAGCGATCCGAGCTCGTCTAAGAAAGTTAGAGACATAATTCGACATAAGACTTTTAAGACTATAAATTCTTTACACACATTTATTATCCAATCATACCAAGGGAACAAAAACCATAGCTCGACTATATTAGGAATACTAACATCAAGAAGTGAATAAAAATTGTCGGCATGCTCGGATCTTAAGAATAGAGTTACCCCGAGGCTCGTATCATAGCTTACTTGCAACTAGGACATGCCAAAAGAAAGAAAGGTTAGGCTTTACATACCTTGATCGCTTCCTAAGCTAATCCCAACTCAAGTAGCGGGCTCCCTGTCACGACCCGACTTAGGGGCCGTGACGAGTACCCGATATTTGTACCGAGCACCCCTTACCTATCATTTTACCTGTATCGCTTAACAAGCCATGTGAACAATGCCACATTTTTTTTTCAACTAAACATTACCATTATCAGCGTCATTACGAACATAGACAAGTAAGCTTCGCTATTACTTCATATAGTAGCATTAAGATGCCAAAATATCACATACCTAACTGTACATAACTGACTGTGCATATCTGTCTACGAGCCTCTAGACATAGTACACTTATACATAGAAAGGGCCGAGTACTGTCGTGCCCGAAAATGCATAAACAAAATAGTACCACTGAGTGAGGCTCCGGAACAACTGGAGCGCTGTAGAGTATCGGTGGTAGAACTCCTAAGGATCAAGTCCACCTGTCTGCTGACCTGCGCGGCATGAAACACAACGTCCATAAGAAGGGACGTCAGTACGAATAGTGTACCGAGTATGTAAGGCATGAAAAATGAGACAAGCAATAACATAGTGTATAATTAATAATGTCAAGGAGTCATAGAAGATAGAACTTATATTATGTCATGTATTATCATATCGTATCGTATTGTATCGTATCATAACATGTCGGGCTATAGTACATCATATCATAGTACATCGTATCATAGTATAGCATGTTATAGCGTGTCGTGTCATAGCATAGCGTGTCATAGCATGTCTTACCATAGCATAGCATAACTTGTCATATCATGTCCTGTCGTGGCAGATCATGGCATATAATGTCATAGTATAGCTTACCGTAGCATATCTTATCATAGCATATCTGGTCATGACATGGTAGGTCATATCGTAGCGTCGAACAATGCCGGCTCACCCACATAGCGCCGATATACACCGGCTCACCCATATATCCCGCGTCCGGGCACCCCGCGTCCGGGATGATAAGCCAGCTGATCAGGTGGCAGTGAAACATATTTCCCTTCCCATTTCCCCCATGTATCCTTTCCCCCCCCAACCCAGGTTCATATACATAGCTTGCATACATATACCTGTCTTATATACATTTACTTATCTTATATACATATATATCTTTTATATACTTATACATATCTTATATACATGTACATGTTTTATATATATATATATACATGTCTTATATACATAGACATGTTTTCTATATGTATATATCCTATAAGCACACAAGGGAGCCCAAGGAAAAATCATATAGCCATCGGAGCGGCGTAGGGCCGGTGACCTCCGATTACATTATGGAATACTCGTGATCGCTCTTGTCTCACCTCGAAGGGACGAATATTTTAAGGTGAGATAGTCAATGGAGAATAGTATTAAAGTAAACGTAGAATGAAATTGTGGGCATCATAGATGACAGTTCATAGACTTTGAAATGTTTAGAAAATAAAGTCATAGCTAGGAAATATAAATAAGATTCAAAAATTAATTTATCATTTTCATATTTACATAAGATACTTAGCTTAGTTATCTTGGTCATAGAGTCGTTCCGGTAGTGCGTATCATAGGCATATCCTCTTATCTAACGTCATTTTTATCATTATTGTCATGGAAGGGTCCTCGTTGGAGGAGGCATAGTACTTATCATTTGGTAAAGAAATCGGGATCAAAAGTTCCCTTTGGATTCACTTCTAATAAGTCAAGCAAGACTGTAAGGAAAAATCCGAGAGTAGCGGGCCCACCTCGGGCCGGATGGGGTGGCGTATGTTATTTACATATATTACGTGTCATGTCATTACTTGTGAGGGTTCTAGGGTAATCGGGTCCCACTCGTGCAAGTTCTAAGGGTTTAAGAGGTCTTTCCATCATTTGCACACTTTCTAGTTCAATTCTATTGAACAAAAAGTGGAAAACTTTAGGTACGGATTCCGGGGACTAGGGTTGTCCCCGAGGCTCGTACCCGACTTATTACATCTAAGACATGCCATAGAAAGAAGAGTGAAGCCTTACATACCTCTTTCCGCTCCTTTTGCTATTCCAAATTCACGTCGCAATCTCGTCAAAATCTGCAAATTGGTCATGTTTACCAAAACTCCTATTAGGATTCTTAGAGTTAGAATCTTAAGGAAACACTTGGCTACCGAAATTTCGGCAGCACTTCCCCTATAAATACTCCATCCCACCAAGTTCAACTTGGCTAATTTCAATCAACAACAACCCGGGAATTCAAACCCGGCCAAATTATCAACCACAATTCCAATAACAACAACACTAACAACTCCTACATTCAATCAACTTACTACTCCTTCTAAAAACTTTCTAACTTTAATGAAAACAATAGAAACCTCATAATCTATATTCCAACAACATCATACTAGCCACATTACCTTCCACGCATGCAAGAACATTACATTCCATTCATATAACTTCTAAAACAAGTCTCCACTACTACAACTTCACTAAGGTCCTTAGACATTCATTAGCAACATAGAGTCCACAACATAACAACAAGCAAAATATTAAATAAAATTGACTTATTCTTTTCCATCTTTCACCATAACCACACGGCCAACACCAACATACACACTACAACCTCTCAAAATTCATTCAACTTCCATTATCAATATAGTATTTACAACAACAACAACCAAACACTAAACAAAATAATTGAAACATGATTCCTACACATATATATATACACGGCCACATACCATATTCCTCTCTTTCATGAATTTCATCCATTTTAACTTACTACAACACATATAAACCATGTACAACACATAAAGAAAGATCAAAACTCACCTTTCTTCTTCAACTTCTCACTTAACTACAACATGGCATCTTGCATGATTTTGAATCTTTCTTGCTCCAACAACAACTCCACCTTGTTAAGCACCCTTTACTTGGTAGAAAATAATTTTTGAAGAATTTTTATCAATTTTTCCTTGGAAATTTGATCTTGGCCGAAATGGCCTTCAACTTTTCTCCTTCTCTTTCTTGTTCTTCAACTTCTTGAATATTCTAGAGGTTGTGTGATAAAGATGACTTAGTCATCTTATTTATTGACCAAATTTTATTTAATATGGGCTTGGGCCATAACCATGGCCGGTTGGGCCTCACAAATTTGGGCCTTATTATTTATTTTTATTTTTTTGGGCCAACTCGGTTTGGTCCCGAGTTGGGCCTAGCCCACTGACCTTTCGACCTTAAAACGTTCATATCTCCTTGTACCGACGTCACCTGGGGACCCACGAAATATGGTTGGAAAGCTAATTCAATTATCTACAACTTCTATTTCTTGGTATTTCTCCAAATTCCAAACTTATAATACCGTTTCTTTTCCCTTGAAGTCAGATCACCCGATAACGTTTTCTTAAAAATATTCGTTTGGAGGACTTCCACTTTGATTTGGCCCAAGGGTCCTTCTTGTGTTGTGTTTAACTTCTCATATGTGATTCATATGAATTTTCAGATGTCCCAAAAAAAATCTTGATGTGTGGGCCCCACCTCAGCAAATAATCTGACGTTCCAAAATACGGGATATAACATTCGCCCCCCCTTTAGAACATTCGTCCTCGAATGTTAAACTGGCCTCATAGTGTATTATAATGCTTCGGGGAGGTCTCCTTTGTAATTATCCCACACGTCGCTTAACATATCCATCTTAGGGACTTAGGTTGCCCGTAGGCCGTAGGCCAATTGAGTTAGCTCCGAACACTGGCCCTGCGTTAATAAGTCCCCTTTATTGGATCTTGAATCGTCATAGTCCATCTCGGCCTACACGACTTCTATAGGGTTTCTAGCCACTTCACACACTCTAATTTACATTAGACTACCTAATTTCACAGTCGTCACTTGTTCCAACATTTATGAAATTTTCAGCATTTTTCCCAGGGGGTCACCCATCATGAAATTACTCCCACCTGAGCACGCTTAACCTTGAAACTTTAATGCATTTCAGTGTCTCGGTGTTAGTATTTTTACCTCCGCTTCCCCGTACTACCTATATCACATAATATGGGGCAAGTTGAGGTCTCGACAATGTTCAAAACGCCATCGTAACGCATCTTTCTCTTTTAATGACTATTTTAGCCTTCGTGGTCACTAATATTCACTTCGTATTCGTGTGTATGGTTACTCTTGTCCTGAATTTTCCCGAATTCTCTATATGTTCCATAATACAAGGGATGGTGCAAGATAAGGCAAAATCCAATTCAATTTAACATCCATATATTATAGAAAAGATGTCGGGAGTGTACCTGCGGCCGCATTGGTGGAAGGTCCAGGATCCTGCCGTCCTGTCAATGCCTATATACGGTGTGGAGGTCCGGATGAACTGGGTGTCCCTCCTCTGCCTCGGCCACGGCCTGTTGGAGCCTGGGAGGCCTGTCCTGGAGGGCGCACGGACGGTGAGGAACTCACTGCTGACCCGGCGGGCTGAGCTCTGCTTCTCTCATTCCTTAGCGGACAATCTCGCATCAAATGGTCAGTCTGTCCGCAAGCATAGCACGCACCTGTATCCCGGTAACACTGTCCCGAGTGTGGCCTGCCACACCGGGTACACCGTGGCGGGGGTGGCATCATCCTGCTGGATTCAGCTCTATACTGGGACGCCGAAGCTCTAGTGTCCTGACCTGCTCCCGAATAAGTAGAACGGTCAAATCCCCTATCCGTAAATCGAGGCGGTGCACTGGCCGCCGGTTGTTCTGAATGCCTGAATTGCTCTTGTGCCTGTCCCCCTCTGTACTCGCTTCTAGCCTTGGAAAACCTGCCTCTTCTTCTGGAACCCCTATCTGGGTAACGCTCCTCTCGCCGTGGCTGATATTGTTCCTCCAGATTTTGGGTGTGGGCCTGGATTCGAGTAATAGTCATCCCGTCCTGGAGTGAAGCTGTCAAACATTCCTTAACCAAATGTGGCCCTAGCCCACTCACAAATCGGTGTACATGATCTCCCTTATCCGCTATCATGGCTGGGGCATACCTGGCTAATGAATTAAAACGGAGGTTGTATTCTCGAACACTCATATTTCCCTGTCTCAGGTTCAAGAACATATCGGCTCGAGCCCGTCGAACCTCTGGCGGTAGGAAATGTCGCAGGAACGCCTCAGTGAACTCCTGCCAAACCGGAGGGGGTGCATTTACTCCCTTCGATGATATCCAGCTACTGTACCACAGAACTGCCACATCCCGCAGCCTGTATGAAGCCAACTCTACGGACTCCGTATCTGAAGCATGTATAATCTTCAGAGTCCTCAGCATCTCATCTATAAAGTTCTGCGGGTCCTCCTTTGGCTTTGATCCATAAAACTCTGGCGTCTTCAGGGTAATAAAGTCACGGGCCCTTGCGCTTACCGCCCTATCTCCCAGGTCTACATCTTGTCGCTGAGCCTGTGCGGCGACTAACTGGGTCAATAACTGGATGGCCTCTGCCATCTGCTGGCCCGGAGCTGCTGGCGGTGGAACTGGAGGTGCGGGGGCTGGAGCTGGAACTCTTTCCTGCTCTGCTGATATAGGGGAAGCAGGAGGAGTCTGAGGGGGAGCTTCATTATGGGATTCTCCTTCTTCTAGCTCCTGTTCAACTCTCCTTCCAGCCACCGTCTCGCCCTTCTGGGCCGCCCTAGCTTTCTTCTTCGGCGGCATTACTGAAACCATAACTCAGGATTAGGAAAAGAATATGGAAACCTAGTAGCATAGCTCTATCGCACGATCTTGAGTACAAAGAAGGTCATATTTCCTAAATGCCCTGTAGCCTCCTGTTTATAAGTGTGGCGCGCTACACACCCATAAACAAGACTCTACTGGACACGGCTCGTAGACAAACTCCTAGGACCAAACTGCTCTGATACCACTTCTGTCACGACCCGACTTAGGGGCCGTGACGAGTACCCGATACTTGTACCGAGCACCCCTTACCTATCATTTTACCTGGATCGCTTAACAAGCCATGTGAACAGTGCCACATTTTTTTTTTTTTGAACTGAACATTACCATTAGCAGCGTCATTACGAACATAGACTAGTAAGCTTCGCTATTACTTCATATAGTAGCATTAAGATGCCAAAATATCACATACCTAACTGTACATAACTGACTGTGCATATCTGTCTACGAGCCTCTAGACATAGTACACTTATACATAGAACGGGCCGAGTACTGTCATGCCCGAAAATACATAAACAAAATAGTACCACTGGAGTGAGGCTCCGGAACAACTGGAGCGCTGTAGAGTATCGCTGGTAGAACTCCTAAGGATCACGTCCACCTGTCTGCTGACCTGCGCGGCATGAAACGCAGCGTCCACAAGAAGGGACGTCAGTACGAATAGTGTACCGAGTATGTAAGGCATGGAAAATGAGACAAGCAATAACATAGTGTATAATTAATAATGTCAAGGAGTCATAGAAGATAGAACTTATATTATGTCATGTATTATCATATCGTATCGTATTGTATCGTATCATAACATGTCGGGCTATAGTACATCATATCATATTACATCGTATCATAGTATAGCATGTTATAACATGTCGTGTCATAGCATAGCGTGTCATAGCATGTCTTACCATAGCATAGCATAACTTGTCATATCATGTCCTGTCGTGGCATATCATGGCATATAATGTCATAGTATAGCTTACCGTAGCATATCTTATCATAGCATATCTGGTCATGACATGGTAGGTCATATCGTAGCGTCGAACAATGCCGGCTCACCCACATAGCGCCGATATACACCGGCTCACTCATATATCCCGCGTCCGGGATGATAAGCCAGCTGATCAGGTGGCAGTGAAACATATTTCCCTTCCCATTTCCCCCATGTATCCTTTCCCCCCCCCCCCCCCCCAACCCAGGTTCATATACATAGCTTGCATACATATACCTGTCTTATATACATTTACTTATCTTATATACATATATATCTTTTATATACTTATACATATCTTATATACATGTACATGTTTTATATATATATATATACATGTCTTATATACATAGACATGTTTTCTATATGTATATATCCTATAAGCACACAAGGGAGCCCAAGGAAAAATCATATAGCCATCGGAGCGGCGTAAGGCCGGTGACCTCCGATTATATTATGGAATACTCGTGATCGCTCTTGTCTCACCTCGAAGGGACGAATATTTTAAGGTGAGATGGTCAATGGAGAATAGTATTAAAGTAAACGTAGAATGAAATTGTGGGCATCATAGATGACAGTTCATAGACTTTGAAATCTTTAGAAAATAAAGTCATAGCTAGGAAATATAAATAAGATTCAAAAATTAATTTATCATTTTCATATTTACATAAGATACTTAGCTTAGTTATCTTGGTCATAGAGTCGTTCCGGTAGTGCGTATCATAGGCATATCCTCTTATCTAACGTCATTTTTATCATTATTGTCATGGAAGGGTCCTCGTTGGAGGAGGCATAGTACTTATCATTTGGTAAAGAAATCGGGATCAAAAGTTCCCTTTGGATTCACTTCTAATAAGTCAAGCAAGACTGTAAGGAAAAATCCGAGAGTAGCGGGCCCACCTCGGGCCGGATGGGGTGGCGTATGTTATTTACATATATTACGTGTCATGTCATTACTTGTGAGGGTTCTAGGGTAACCGGGTCCCACTCGTGCAAGTTCTAAGGGTTTAAGAGGTCTTTCCATCATTTGCACACTTTCTAGTTCAATTCTATTGAACAAAAAGTGGAAAACCTTAGGTGCGGATTCCGGGGACTAGGGTTGTCCCCGAGGCTCGTACCCGACTTATTACATCTAAGACATGCCATAGAAAGAAGAGTGAAGCCTTACATACCTCTTTCCGCTCCATTTGCTATTCCAAATTCACGTCGCAATCTCGTCAAAATCTGCAAATTGGTCATGTTTACCAAATCTCCTATTAGGATTCTTAGAGTTAGAATCTTAAGGAAACACTTGGCTACCGAAATTTCGGCAGCACTTCCCCTATAAATACTCCACCCCACCAAGTTCAACTTGGCTAATTTCAATCAACAACAACCCGGGAATTCAAACCCGGCCAAATTATCAACCACAATTCCAATAACAACAACACTAACAACTTCTACATTCAATCAACTTACTACTCCTTCTAAAAACTTTCTAACTTTAATGAAAACAATAGAAACCTCATAATCTATATTCCAACAACATCATACTAGCCACATTACCTTCCACGCATGCAAGAACATTACATTCCATTCATATAACTTCTAAAACAAGTCTCCACTACTACAACTTCACTAAGGTCCTTAGACATTCATTAGCAACATAGAGTCCACAACATAACAACAAGCAAAATATTAAATAAAATTGACTTATTCTCTTCCATCTTTCACCATAACCACACGGCCAACACCAACATACACACTAGAACCTCTCAAAATTCATTCAACTTCCATTATCAATATAGTATTTACAACAACAACAACCAAACACTAAACAAAATAATTGAAACATGATTCCTACACATATATATATATACACGGCCACATACCATATGTCACGACCCAACCCCGTGGGCCGCAACTGGCACCCTAGCTGGGTACCCATACATACCTACTTGACCGAATTTCGTATCGTACAGATTTTTCTTTTCAAACGGATATTACAGAAGTAGGCCGATACAGATACGGCACGCGCGCAAACATATATATATACCTGAACATGCAGACATTTACAGATAAGCCGATAAGGCTAACATACAGACGAAACCCGTAACCCACACATCTATCTACAGGCCTCTACAGACATACAGAATCATATGACGGGACAGGGCCCCGCCGTACCTAGAACTTCCATACATACAGAACATACGGAAAACAGAAGATATATATACCAAAGTACATGCTCCGAATCAAAAGGAGCTCTTCAAGATAGCAGAACCTGTGCCCTAGACTGGCGGCGTGTCACCGAGTGCGCCTGTACCTGCAGGCATGTAACGCAGCCCCCGAAGAACGGGGGTCAGTACGAAAAATGTACCGAGTATGTAAAGCAGAAACATAATAGATACAATCATAGTCCGAACCGGAGTCACAGAAACATAACAGACAGAACCATACATCAGACAGACGGGCAGAATCATGATCCAGACAGACATACAGAATCGTGGTCCATACATATAAACAGAATCATGGTTCGGACAGACCGACGGAATCATAATCCGGACAGACGAGCAGAATCAGAATCCATACGGACATACAGAATCAGAATCCATACGGACATACAGAATCAGAATCCATACGGACATATAGAATCAGAAGCCATACGGACATACATACATAGTCGTAATTCAGACGGACAGACAGAATTATGCATGCAGAGTAGTGCAGAGTCATACTGAACCATACAGAATCATACAGAGGCATGTGCTTATATAGATACTGATGGCACATGCATACAAACATATAGATTCCGGCCCTGTCTGGGGGCGCGGTAACAGAACCCGGCCCTCTTAGTATGGGACGCGGTGGACAGACAGAATCAGATCAGATCATATGCCATCCTGGCTGCCATCCCCATACACAGATCATAGTATCATACAGACATACAGATCCCGACCCGTACGCCGAGAGACGCGGTGAACAATGCAGAGAAATATGCACGATAACAGAACCTGGCCCGGGACGCAGTGAAGGAATGCATTGAGACAGCCACGAACAGATCCATGGGAAACCACATACATACAAACTCACATACAGACTCAATCAGACTAAAGGGTGCCAAACGGCGAGCCAAAATCAGAGTATACGGATAGTATGCATAGTACGCGCCTATATCCTACTTGGGAAGGCACGACAGATTATTATCAGAATCGGATTCTCAGATGTTCAGAAGTTATTTTATAAGAATTTCATAAAAATTGTTGTATCATAATCAAAATAATAGTTCAGATGGTTTCTGAGAAAATCGGACAAAACGAAAGTATTTAAAGTATTACAGAAGATATCGGGCCTTGCGGGCCCGCCTCGGACCAACTCGAGGCAACATATGTAAATTATCGCTAATAGACCTTATGAGGTCATCCATAATCGTTTGGAAGTGTTCCGACTCCGTTTAGGGGAGTTTTGTACAAAAATTCACTTTAAAGGCAATTTGTAAGAAAATAGCTTCAATTGAATTGAAGGAATTGGAGCGGTTTTCCGTCTCGAATTCCGAGGAACGGAGTCGTACTTAAGGCTCGCGGCCGAGCCTATCACATCCAGAACATGCCTAGGAACAAAGGAAAATGCTTCACATACCTCGATAGCGCCTTACGCTCGCTTGGCGTCGATCCCAATCTCGTCCAAAATCTAGAAATGGTCAAGTTTACCATTTGTTAGTTTCAAACTTTTCAATAATCCAACTTAACACAAGTTTGCCTACCGAAATTTCGGCAGCATTTCCTCTGTATATAAGACATCCCCGAGACTTAGCTCGGCTCAATTCACTACACAACAACCCAGAACAACAGCAAAAACAACAACAGACATTAAAACACACACTATGCCATCACTAGCCATCGTTTCGGCATAACGACACATCTTTCGTTTCAAACTTACATTTCCAAACCAAACTTGTTATTTTGATATTCATCACCCACCAAATTCATTACAACATACATCGGAAGCATCCATACCATTTTCACCCAATATTCATAAGGTATGCGAACATTCAAACTTTCCATTAAGCCACTACTTTTCCAATTTTTCCCAACCTTCAACATACAAGTTCATTATACATTTCCATCTTCCAAATTCATCCACAATAATCATAATTTTCCTCTTGATACTTTCATTTCCATTTTTACATAAACCATAACAAAGTTGTATGTTTTCCTACAACAACTTAATAACCATTAAGTTCCTTCACTCTCCTCACATAATCCATGATTAAAACAACTAAAATATTAATTCAAATCAGTCCATCAATTTCAATTAAAACAGTCCCTCACCCATAAATTTCAACAAAACAACAAACGCGTTTATAATGCTGTTTTCTCTGTTCTAATTCGTTAAAACTCTAAATAAACACTTTAATAACATAAAAGGAATTTTATAAATACCTTATCAGAAGATCCACCACGAAAATTTCATCCCCCAAGACCAATATTTATCTCAAATTGAAGGCAACGCAACGTACAACGTTTTTCTCTTCATGAGCTTCGGGATTCGGAGCTCGGATTTTGATAAAAATGACCGTCTTAGCCTTGAAGTTTTCTCTCTCTCTCTCTAATGGAATTTTCTGGATCTTTTCTGATCTGAAATGTGGAGGAGGAGGCTGAAAACTCCCTTAAATAATAAGGAAATGGGCCTGACCCGGATTGGAATCGGGTTGGGCCCATTTCACTGCCCAGCTTGACCTTTCCGCCTTAAAATGTCCATATCTCCTTGTACCGACGTCGCCTGGGATCCCACGACCTACCGTTGGAAAGCTATTTCAATTATCTACAACTTTTATCTCTGGGCATTGTCTCTAATTCTAAACTTATAATGCCGTTTGTTCCCCTCCAAGTCAGGTCATCCGAAAACGTTTTCTTAAAAATATTCGTTTGGAGGGCTTCCACTTTGATTTGGCCCCAGGGCCCTTCACGGGTTGTGTTTAACTTTACATATACGATTCATATAACTTTTCACATGTCCCAAAAAAAATATTGATGTGTGGGACCCACCTCAGCTTACAAATAATTCGACGTTCGAAAATGCAGGATATAACACCATATTCCTATCTTTCATGAATTTCATCCATTTTAACTTACTACAACACATATAAACCATGTACAACACATAAAGAAAGATCAAAACTCACCTTTCTTCTTCAACTTCTCACTTAACTACAACTTGGCATCTTGCATGATTTTGAATCTTTCTTGCTCCAACAACAACTCCACCTTGTTAAGCACCCTTTACTTGGTAGAAAATAATTTTTGAAGAATTTTTATCAATTTTTCCTTGGAAATTTGATCTTGGCCGAAATGGCCTTCAACTTTTCTCCTTCTCTTTCTTGTTCTTCAACTTCTTGAATATTCTAGAGGTTGTGTGATAAAGATGACTTAGTCATCTTATTTATTGACCAAATTTTATTTAATATGGGCTTGGGCCATAACCATGGCCGGTTGGGCCTCACAAATTTGGGCCTTATTATTTATTTTTATTTTTTTGGGCCAACTCGGTTTGGTCCCGAGTTGGGCCTAGCCCACTGACCTTTCGACCTTAAAACGTTCATATCTCCTTGTACCGACGTCACCTGGGGACCCACGACCTATGGTTGGAAAGCTAATTCAATTATCTACAACTTCTATTTCTTGGTATTTCTCCAAATTCCAAACTTATAATACCGTTTCTTTTCCCTTGAAGTCAGATCACCCGAAAACGTTTTCTTAAAAATATTCGTTTGGAGGACTTCCACTTTGATTTGCCCCAAGGGTCCTTCTTGAGTTGTGTTTAACTTCTCAGATGTGATTCATATGAATTTTCAGATGTCCCAAAAAAAATCTCAATGTGTGGGCCCCACCTCAGCAAATAATCTGACGTTCAAAAATACGGGATATAACACTCCCAAGATCTACAATAACGTCAGTAAATACCAAACGTTAGCTACAAGTACTTAGGAATTCAATCCTAAGCTAGCACTTGTCTACAGAAATTTCGGCAGCACCTCCCCTGTAAATACAACCACCCCGAGAATTCAACTCGGCCAAATTTATCAACAACCATACCAACAATTATTCCAACAACACCAACAATCAATTTAAACCATATTCTAACATTAGTAACCCGCTTTAACATAATTCAACGCCATTCCGTTTACATTCACTTCAACTACATACAATCAAACCAACGCCAATGCTCGCATACTCAAATACTAATCCAAAGTCATTTAAACAAGATTCAAGAACATTTCAAACAATCCGCACAGTATTCAAAACAATCCAAGCAAAACTCCATTCCACCTGAAACCTTCCAAATGCAACAAAAACAACAACAATACATTTCCTTCTTTCAAATTCATGAACTATACCAACAATTCACATGCTAGCAACATTATTTCCACAAATACAAGAAATGATATTATAGTCACATTAGCTTCTAAAACCACTCTCCAACACTTACAACTTCAACTAGAATCATCAAACTTTCATTATCAACATAGATTCCACAACAACAACAACCAAAAACACTAGATAAAATAATTGAGTCATTATTCCTACACAACACACATATATACGGCCACAACATACATCCATATTTTCATGAATTTCACCTATTTCTACATACTACAACATACACAACCATCCATAACATATAAAAGAAGATTAATTCTTACCTTTTTCCCTTAACTTCTCACTTGGCTATGGTTATGAACTTGCAACAAAGAGGGGTTTACTTGCACCAACAATTATCCCACGTTAAAGAGGACCTTCAAATTAGTAGGAATGCTAGAAGAAAATAATTTTTTGGATCAAAATTGAAGTCTTCAATTTTTTCTTCTTGGCCGAATGGCCCTTATGTTTTCTTCTTTCTCCAAGTTTCTTCAATGTTCTAAGTGATAAGATGAAAATATGACTACTTTATCATCTTTTATGAGCATATATTGTACCTCCATGTGGGCCTTGACCCACACAAACTTGGGACTGCCACATGGTCCATTTTCTCAAGCCCAATCGTTTTTTTTGTTTTGTAATTCATGAAAAATTATTTTCCAAATTCCAAATTTGCCCTTAGCCATCCTCCATATTTCTATGAGTCATCTTGCGAATTTCCCTTTTTACCCCTATCCTTTCCTAATATTTCCACATCAAAAAATTTCATAAAAAACTTATGTATTAAACAGGATCAAAATATATCCTTACCCTCAACTTGTCGCAATTACCTCAAAATATCCGAATATGCAAAATACGGGATATAACAACCTTTCATTGCAATTGCCTTTGAAATCTTACTTAGGGTCGTCAAACGTCGTTCCCTTCTTATTAAAACATCATACACTCATATTCTTCATTAGTCTATTCATTGTACGTTCACAGGGGAATTCCCGAGGTGTAACAACTTTTGTCACGACCCAACCAGAGGGCCATGACGGGTACCCGGTGCTAACCTACCCGGGCACCTTTTATCGTACATGCACATTCACATCTAGGTGGACCATATGGCCTGCGCATAACTTCTATACAGTAATATTGATAATCTCATTGGGCAACAACACATTCATATCATCATCGACAACTATGCCTTTATCCATATACATCAGCCAACGAGGCTATCAAAATAATATACAAAATATGAGCCGACAAGGCTGCAAGACATCTAACCATACACTACTTTCTACGAACCTCTAAGAAGAGTATGTAACATCATATAGGCGGGACAGGACCCCGCCATGCCCATATGTATGTACACAAACGAATAATACCCAAAAGTTGTAGCTCCGGATGAAATGGAGTTCCCCTATGTAGTCCCTGAAAGAAATCTACTGATCAAGCCTGTCTCCCTGGCCACCTGCGAGCATAACGCAGCGTCTACAAACAAAAGGATGTCAATACGAATAATGTACTGAGTATGTAAAGCATAATCAACATCATAATAGGAGCACAAGAGACAGCATAAGAAATAGCATAAGATGGGAGAATCGGGAGATAGTCGCCATCATCATAATCACTTACTTGTCTTTCATAGGGACCTTCCATTTCTATAGCGTGCTCGTGTACATACATATAAACATATACATATATCTATATCTGTATCCATATTTGTATCCATATTCATATTCATCATATACCCGACCATGAAGGTTCGGTGGTTTCACATCCCCGGCCATGACAAGGCTCGGTGATTATACATACCTGGCCCTACCAAGGCTCAGTGTTATCCGTACCCAACTACAATGGTGTGCGCGCAATAGGTATCATACCCGGCCATATAAGCTCAGTGTTACATAATAGTCATACATAGACACATATGCATAAGAGCTCATAAGTATCATCAACATCGTTACCATCATCATTTTCGTTACATCTATCCTTGGAGGATCAACTATCATATAAAGGATACAATACCATCTTGAACGTATCGAAAATCATAAGCATTGGTACTCCTAGAGATAGAGTCATTTGGAGAACATTATGGAATTCATGAAAGGATACGTATAGCAAAGGAACCATACCTTAATGAAAGAAGGATTAGCCTTAAATACCTTTTCGACTTCTTAACTATTTAGCGTTCACCATTGAAGCTTGAATAATCTACATTTAGAAGGATTCATACCATGGTTAAACCTTAATGATACTATTAAATTCAAACTAGACTAACTCATGATCTAATGAAAATTGGGCAGCATTTCCCCCTATTTCGTCAACTTCTACCATATCACCAAACAACTCCCAAACATCCGTAATACACTCACAATATCATAATCAACTGATCACATTACATTAAGCCTCAAAAATCCATCTTTATGTTCAACTTATGCCAACAACTTCACACCAATTTTAGCACATTTTCATATAATGCTTCTTCATCACCATTATTATCTTCCATAATATAATTATATCCATATCATACTAAGAATCATGACTCCATTTAGTTTACTACTCATAAACACCATAAAAGCTACATTTAGACTTCATTTTCTATTTTCTTCTTCTACCCAAGTTTTGCTACAACCAAACAACCTCATTAACATGAAATAAGCATGGAAAATAACCTTTTCATCCCATTAAAATAAGCTTTGGAGCAGCCATAAACTTGTTCAGATGGATCCTAAAAATACAGCTAGGGCAATAATTGTTTCAAGTCTTAATACAGAAAATCAAAATTTGTCAATAGTTAGGAAATTTTCTCCTAACAAAGTATTACATGATTTGGTATCTCATAATATTGGTAAAATAGTGGAGGATAATGCTGGGAAATATATTGCAGAAGAAGATAACGGAGAAAGCATAATGCAGAATAAGAAGAATAGGCATGCTGGTGCATCACCTTAGAATAAGTCCAAAAGCAAAGGCCAAAAGAAGGGAAATAAGAATGTCCTTAATGATAAGAAACTACACTCCAGGGTGTTACCAAAGAGGACTGCAGCTAAAGCAAATGTTAAATGATGTTAAAGTCATTTATATGGAACATTAGATTAGTGAAGACTCAACATAAGCCTTTCATAGGCTTCAAAGGCCAAACAGACATCACATATTCTTTTTGATATCCCTCATGGAGCCTTTAAATAGGCTAGGCATATTCAACAATACAGGAGGAGGTTAGGCATGAATGTGGAAAATGTAAATTGCAATGGTAAGATTTGGTATTTTATAGCAGATATTATTGAGGTGGAGGTGTTGACGGACCTTGAAACTCAT
Organism: Lycium barbarum; assembly: GCF_019175385.1. Lineage (NCBI taxonomy): Eukaryota > Viridiplantae > Streptophyta > Magnoliopsida > Solanales > Solanaceae > Lycium > Lycium barbarum. The sequence goes on along the minus strand of NC_083342.1, from coordinate 37,742,754 downwards.
TTCAAGAATTGCATCATCAAATGCTTACTACTCTAGTCTATGCAAAATGTGATGCTATAAAGAGACTGGAGTTGTGGGATAATATCTATCAGCTTGCTAACAACATGAATGATCTTTGGATGATTTGTGGTATTTTCCATGTACTTATGAATGGAGAAGAAACGATAGGTGGAATTCATGTTCAACTTCTGGATGTGGAGGATTTTGCTTGTAGTGTAAATTTATCTGGACTTGAAGAAGTTAGTTTTAAAGGAAGCCCTTTTACTTTGTTGAATGGTAGATCTGCATAAGACTATATCTTTGAAAGATTAGATAGAATGTTAGATAGAATCTTGGTTTGGGAATATTGAAGTGGAACATCTTGTAAGGACTGGTTCTGACCATGCCTCTTTATTATGTACTTATGGTGAAAAAGATCAGGTCCACAAAGCATTTTAAATTTCATAATTTTTTGACTGAGCATGAATCCTTTCTCGATACAGTCAGACAAAACTGGTCAAGTTAGGAAAATGATGATCCATTCATTAACTTCAAATGAAAGTTAAAAAAAGCTGAAAGGAGTCTTATCTATATAGAGTAGGGGTTTGTTTTGGAGATATATTTAAACAACTGATCATAAGGCAGGAAATAGTCAGATGAAAAGAGGAAATGTTTGAAGAAAATCCAAGTTCTTTGAACAGAATC